>NC_139993.1:16258114-17534371 GCF_964263955.1 Coregonus lavaretus
TGGGTCTAGGGTGTCTTGGATGATGGAGTTGATGTGTGCCATAAGCAGCCTTTCAAAGCACTTCATGATTACAGATGTGAGTGCCACAGGGTGGTAGTCATTGTGGCAGGTAGCCTTAGAGTTCTGGAGAACATGAATGATGGTGGTCAGCTTGAGGTGTGGGGATTCCCTAAGGTCCTGCAAAAAGCATTAAACCTCAGATACAGAGCTTTGGTAAGGAATTATCTGTTTTGGGTCACACCACTAATTAAAAACACACCATTTGTTTCCCTACAGTGAGTGTGTTGAAGGAGCCTTGGCACTCTGGATAGTCTCAATGACTCCGAGAAGCAGGCCTGTCGCATCCAGATGTAACCTCTCATGGGCCAGGCACAGAGGGCCATGGTGTCCGGGTGAGGGTGAAAAATCTCTGTTTGCTTGGGTCAGAAGATCCATGTGTAACGGGAGTTGCTAGGGCTTGTCATACAGCAGGAGAATGATCTCCACTACCCAGAGCTTGCCTGGCCATCGAGGGGCTACCAAGATTAGGGATGAGCCTTCGTC
The DNA here is from genome assembly GCF_964263955.1 of Coregonus lavaretus. Lineage (NCBI taxonomy): Eukaryota > Metazoa > Chordata > Actinopteri > Salmoniformes > Salmonidae > Coregonus > Coregonus lavaretus. The sequence continues at coordinate 16,258,658 of NC_139993.1, forward strand.
CCTCACTCTGACTAGGGTGGGGAGTATAAGGCTTAGAGGATAAAAAGCGTAAAGCAACGCGGAACGAGTGAGAGCTGGGTTTGTTGTTTTTAATGAGTGGAAAAGTTTTTCCTTGAAAAATGGTTTGCTTACTAGCCTACCTGTTTAATTTTGATCCCACGACGCGGTTAGCCTCAGTTGCAAAGACCGCTACTATCTATCCCGGGATACTGCCAAACCCTAAAGTCCGAAGAGCTGCTGCTTGGCGAAACAGCTAGCCTAGCTGCAGGCTATCAAGCTTATCAGGTTTCCTTGACAGGCTGAACACAGCCCATGACGTGGTTAGCCCTTTTGGCTGGGACCGCGGATAGTCCTGGGCTTGTGACTGTTTAAATCCCTGCTGTTTGTTGCTGTTTCCTGGCTGGAATTGTGTGGAGTAGCCTACGTTGCTATTATCATGCCGTCCAAAGCTAAAAAATGTAGGAGTAATGGAGAGGAAAGTGTTTCGCTATTACACGTGCGTGACCTTTTAAACCAACAAAAAGATGTCTACAAGCAATTGTTACAGCAACCATACAATAGCTTCAAGAGCTTTGTCCAAATACTGGTAGACTCAACTAACAAAAGAATGGATGATCTGACCAGAGAGGTCCAGGACCTTAAGAACAGTTTGGAAAGAGACTTGGAAAGAGACTTGCAGCAAGATGACAACAAACGGTAAGTCCACGTGAGATGACATCAGCACTGTCTGTGAATCATTATTACAAATTACTGGGAAAACAGACTATCCCGAGGGACAATTCAAGAGGAATAACCTTGTTGTGTATGGCATGCCAGAGTCTCCACATGAGACCTGGAAAGAGTCTGAGGAGAAAGTGAGAAAAATTATCATAAAAAAGCTGCAGATGGATCATAAGAAAATTGAGGTGGAGCGTGCCCACAGGTCTGGAAAACCCAGGCCGATAGTGGTCAAGTTCCTAAGGTTCAAGGTCAAGATGGCTCTTCTGGAGAGAGCCAAGAACTTGAGAGGAACCAATATCTTCCTCAACGAGGACTTCTCTGAAGCTGTGTGCCAGAGGCAGAAATAATTTATCCCAGCTATGAAAGCTGCCATAGAGCGTGGGGACATTGCTTACATCCGCTACTACAAGCTCATTGTCCACCGTCCCTCCAAAAAGCCTGGGAGGAGTGAGAGAGCCAAGCTTCCGGGTCAGTAGCTTCAGCACAACATCACACACACACACACACACACACACACACACACACCAACTGACAGTCACAAGTGCCTGATTGCCTGACTCTATTAGCCAAAGAATGTTTTAATTTGAGTTTTATGTCTATCTCCGATAAGCTACCCAGGAAAGGGATAAGAATAGCCCATATATGTAGCCTTAGAAATAAGGTACATGAATTCAATAACTTGCTAACATCAGATAACATTCATATACTAGCCATCTCTGAAACTCACTTAGATAATTCCTTTGATGATACAGCAGTACCACTACAAGGATATAACATCTACAGAAAAGACAGGAATGCCTATTGGGGAGGTGTTGCTGTATATGTTCAGAGCCATATTCCTGTGGATCTCATGTCAAATGTTGTTGAAGTGTTGTGGTTGCAAGTTCACCTGCCTTCACCTGCCTTCAGAAAGTATTCACACCCCTTGACTTTTTCCACATTTTGTTGTGTTACAGCCTGAATTGAAAATTAATTAAATTGAGATTTTGTGTCACTGGCCTACACCCAATAACCCATCATGTCAAAGTGGAATTATGTTTGTAGGAATGTATTATAAATGAAAAGCTGAAATGTCTTCAGTCAATAAGTACTCAACCCCTTTGTCATGACAAGCCTAAATACGTTTCAATCACAAAGACCAGCAAGGTTTTCCAATGCCTCGCAAAGGGCACATATTGGTAGATAGGTAAAAATAAAAAAGCAGACAGTGAAAATCAATTTGAGCACGGTGAAGTTATTAATTACACTTTGGATGGTGTATCAATACACCCAGTCACTACAAAGATACAGGCGTCCTTCCTAACTCAGTTGCCGGAGAGGAGGGAAACCGCTCAAGGATTTCACAATGAGTCCAATGGTGACTTTAAAACAGTTACAGAGTTCAATGGCTGTGATAGGAGAAAACTGAGGATGGAGCAACAACATTGTAGTTACTCCACAATACTAACCTAAATGACAGAGTGAAAAGAAGGAAGCTTGTACAGAATAAGATTTTTCCAAAACATGCATCCTGTTTGCAATAAGGCAATAAAGTAAAACTGCAAAAAATGGGGCAAAGAAATTAACTTTATGTCCTGAATACAAAGCGTTATGTTTGCGGCAAATCCAACACAACACATCACTGAATATCACTCTTCATATTTTCAAGCATGGTAGTTGTCACACCCTGATCTGTTTTACCTGTCTTGTGCTTGTCTCCACCCCCCACCAGGTGTCTCCCATTTGTCCCCATTATCTAGTGTGTATTTATACCAGTGTTTCTGTTTGTCTGTTGCCAGTCGTCTTGTCCCATCAAGTCCAACCAGCGTGTTCCTGTGTTTCCTGTGCTCTAGTTTTTGCTTGTCCTAGTCTTCCCAGTTCTGACCTTTCTGCCTGTCCTGACCCTGATCCTGCCTGCCGTCCTGTACCTACCTGACTCTGATTTAGATTACAACTCTTCGTCTGCCTTGACTTACCTTTTGCCTGCCCCTTGTACTATAATAAACTCAGAGAATCATACTATCCGCCTCCTGTGTCTGCATCTGGGTCTTAGCCTGAGCCATGATAGTACGAACTGGCCATGACTGACCCAGCAGACTTGGACCAGCTCCGCAACGCCGTCTCTTCCCACAGAGCCACCATTGGAAGACACAATGAGTTACTTCACAACTTCATGGAAGGATTCCAGACCTTGGCGGAACGCCACAACCGTGTTTTTCATACAGTGCTGGAGCAAGTTAGCGTACCTCATAACGCTGATGTCCGGGAGGGCACTCGCCTGGGCTACGGCGGTGTGGGAGCAACAGTCCACCGTTTGCCTCAGTCTGGAGTAGTTTGTGGCAGAGGTATGAAAAGTGCTCGTTAGTTGCTCCAACTACGTCAAGACCCCCGGCAGACTACGCAGTGGACTTTTGCACGTTGGCGGCTGAGATTGCCTGGAACCCGGAAGCCCTGTTCGACACATTTCTTCACAGATTATCGGAGGTGATTAAAGACGAGCTCGCAGCCCGGGAGCTGCCCATGGACCTCGACTCCCTGATAGCCTTGACCATCTGGATCGATGAGTGGCTACGGGAACGTAGGAGAGAGAGGGAATCTGTTCCCTGTTGCCCTCGCTCGTCTCCGAGGAATCCCGGAAATCCCAGAAGTCTACACTTCCGAGTGAATCCGATGTCACCCGAGTTCCCTCGGAAATCACAGAGGGTTGCCGACTCGCCTCCTCCGGAGCCTATGCAATCCCCTTGTTGACTGGACTGTGGGTTCAATCAAAGGTTGGAGCCCGTTCTGCCTCGCTCATTGCCTGAAGTCGGCGCAGCCTGCCCCGGGACGTCTTCCTGCGGGCTTGGGTAAAGCCTCAAAACTCTCTGCCGTTCCCGCGGAATACCAGCACCTCACTTCCTCTTCATCAGTCCTATGACTGCGCCATCGCCCTTCTCCCGGGCACTACACCGCCTCAGGGGGGGTTTTATTCCCTGTCGGGTCCGGAGACCAAGGCGATGGAAATGTACATTGAGGACTCCCTGGCTGCATGGTGTATCTGTATTTCTGCCTCCCCCAGTGGCGCAGGGTTCTTCTTTGTGGAGAAGAAGGACAAAATCCTGTGCCCGTGTATCGACTACCGGGGCCTGAATGACATCACGGTTAAAAAACGTTACTTGCTTCCACTCATCACGTCGGCTTTCGAGACTTTCCAGGGGGCTACCATCTTCTCCAGGTTGGACCTTCCATCTGATACGGATACGGGAGGGGGACAAGTGGAAGACCGCCTTAAAACATGGCTAGCGGGCACTACGAATACCTGGTGATGCCATTCAGACTGACCAACGTTCCTGCCATGGTCCAGGCCCTGGTTAACGATGTTCTCCGTGACATGTTGAACCGGTTCATATTCATCTACCTCGATGATGTTCTCATTTTTCCCGCTCGGCTCAAGAACATGTCCTCCATGTCCGACAAGTCCTACAGCGTCTTCTGGAGAACCAGCTGTTCGTCAAAGCAGAGAAATGCAAATTCCATCGCTCCACTATCTCCTTCCTTGGATACATCATCGCTGCTGGAAATATACAGATGGATCCTGGAAAGGTGAGAGCAGTGGTAGATTGGCCTCAACCCACCTCCAGAGTGCAGCTGCAATGCTTCTTGGGGTTCGCCAATTTCTACCGTCAGTTCATCTGTGGTTACAGCACCCTGGCTTCCCCCCTTTCAGCACTCACCTCTCCCAAGGTCCCGTTCACGTGGTCTCCAGCTGCAGACCTAGTGTTCTTGGACCTCAAGCACTGATTCACGACCGCCCCCATCCTAATCCATCCGGATCCATCCCGGCAGTTCGTGGTGGAGGTCGACGCCTTGGACGTCGGAGTGGGGTCTGTCCTGTCCCAGCGTTCGGCCCAAGACCAAAATCTGCATCCCTGCGCTTTCCTCTCCCATCGTCTCAACACCACTGAAAGGAATCATGACGTGGGTAACCGAGATCTACTCGCGGTGAAGATTGCGTTGGAGGAGTGGAGGCACTGGTTAAAGAGGGCGGAACACCCTTTCATAGTGTGGACGGATCACAATAACCTGGAATATCTCTGCACTGCCAAGTGCCTCAACTCTAGGCAAGCTTGATGGGCTCTGCTATTCACTCGGTTCAACTTCACCATCTCCTACCACCTGGGGTCCAAGAATGTGAAGCCGGATGCGCTTTCACGCCTCTATAGCCCCACTGCTACACCATCGGACCCCGAGACCATCCTCCCTACCTCTTGACTCGCGGCTGCACTCATCTGGGGTATAGAGAACCAGGTCCGTGAGGCGCAGCATTCCCAGCCGGACCCCGAGGGGGGGGGGGGGGGGGGGGGGGGGGCTGGTTAACCGGATGTTTGTCCCGGACTCTGCCCGTTCCCCGGTTCTGGAATGAGCTCATTCCGCCCGACTGGCCTGCCATCCTGGCTCCTGTCAGACCCTGGCCTTTGTACAACGATATTTTTGGTGGCCCACCTTGGTTCCTGACGTCTCCGCATTCGTTGCTGCCTGCATTTTGTATGCTCAGAACAAAACTCCTACAAACTCTTCCCATTCCTCAACGCCCCTGGTCCCATATATCCCTGGACTTCGTCACAGGTCTCCCTCCTTCAGATGGCAAGACCACTATTCTCATGTAAGTGCATAGGTTTTCCAAAGCCGCCAATTTCCCTCAGCCAAGGAAACGGCTCAGCTCATGGTGCAGCACGTCTTCCGGATCCATGGACTTCCGGTAGACATGGTCTCCGATCGCGGTCCTCAGTTCTAGTCCCGGTTTTGGAAGGCATTCTGCACCCTCATTGGGGCATCGGCAAGCCTGTCCTACGGTTTTCACCCCCAATCTAACGGCCAGTCGGAGCGAGCCAATCAGGACCTGGAGATGACTCTTCGTTGCCTCGTCTCCGTCAACCCTACCACCTGGAGCCAGCAACTCGTGTGGGTGGCATACGCCCGCAACACCCTTCCCTGCTCTGCCACTGGTCTCTTGTCGTTGAGTGTTCCATGGGTTATCAGACCCCGCTCTTCCCTGATGTTCGTCCGTTGCTGTCACTGTACCTAGAAGAGAGCCAGGGCCTTTCTTCTCAAGACCACCTCCAGGTATCGACGACAGGCAGACCGCCACCGGACCCCTGCTCACCGCTACCATCTTGGGCAGAGGGTATGGCTGTCCACTCGGGATCTGCCCCTCCGGGTGGCGTCCCGCAAACTTTCCCCCTGTTTTATTGGCCCTTTCCCCATTTCTAAGATTCTTAGCCCCTCTGCTGTGCATCTCCTGTTGCCCCACACCCTCCGTATACTCCCACGTTCCATGTGTCTAGAATTAAACCCCTGTCTCATAGCCCTTTGTCTCCTCTTCCCGTGTTTCCTGTGCTCTAGTTTTTGCTTTTCCTAGTCTTCCCAGTTCTGACCTTTCTGCCTGTCCTGACCCTGATCCTGCCTGCCGTCCTATACCTGACTGACTCTGATTTGGATTACAACTCTTTGCCTGCCTTGACCTACCGATTGCCTGCCATCCTATACCTGCCTGACTCTGATTTGGATTACGACTCTTAGCCTGCCTAGACTTACCTTTTGCCTGCCCCTTGTACTATATTAAACTCTGAGACTCGTACTATCCGCCTCCTGTGTCTGCGTCTGGGTCTTAACCTGAGCCGTGATAGCAGTGGCTGCATCATGTTATGGGTATGCTTGTCATTGGCAAGGACTAGGGAGTTATTTAGGATAAAAAGAAACGAAATAGAGCTAAGCACAGGCAAAATCCTAGAGGAAAACCTGGTTCAGTCTGCTATCCAACAGTCATTGTGAGATGAATTCACCATTCAGCGAGACAAAGGCCAAATACACACTGGAGTTGCTTACCAAGATGACATTGAATGTTCCCGAGTGGCATTTTAATTGCTTGGACTTAAATCGGCTTGAAAATCTATGGCAAGACTTAAAAATGTCTGTCTAGCAATGACCAACAACAAACCTTACAGATTTTGAAGAATTGTAAAAACAACAATAGGCAAATATTTTACAATCCTGGTGTGCAAAGCTCTTAGAGACTTACCCAGAAAGACTCACAGCTGTAATCACTGCCAAAGGTGATGCTAGCATGTATTGACTCAAGTAGTATTTTAATGGGCGACTTTCACTTTTACTTGAGTCATTTTCTATTAAGGTATCTTTACTTTTACTCAAGTATGAAAATTGGGTACTTTTTCCACCACTGTTGATAATGTGTGTGATGTTAACAGAGAGGTCTATTTTCTGGGTGACGTGAACATTGACTGGTTAGCAATTACAGTGGGGAGAACAAGTATTTGATACACTGCCGATTTTGCAGGTTTTCCTACTTACAAAGCATGTAGAGGTCTGTAATTTTTATCATAGGTACACTTCAACTGTGAGATACGGAATCTAAAACAAAAGTCTAGAAAATCACTCTTAGCCTGCCTAAGCCTGTACGATTTTAAAGTAATTAATTAGCATTTTATTGCATGACATAAGTATTTGATACATCAGAAAAGCAGAACTTAATATTTGGTGCAGAAACCTTTGTTTGCAATTACAGAGATCATATGTTTCCGGTAGTTCTTGACCAGGTTTGCACACACTGCAGCAGGGATTTTGGCCCACTCCTCCATACAGACCTTCTCCAGATCCTTCAGTTTTCGGGACTGTCGCTGGGCAATATGGACTTTCAGATGTTTTATTGGGTTCAGGTCTGGAGACTGGCTATGCCACTCCAGGACCTTGAGATGCTTCTTACGGAGCCACTCCTTAGTTGCCCTGGCTGTGTGTTTCGGGTCGTTGTCATGCTGGAAGACCCAGCCACGACCCATCTTCAATGCTCTTACTGAGGGAAGGAGGTTGTTGGCCAAGATCTCGCGATACATGGCCCCATCCATCCTCCCCTCAATACGGTGCAGTCGTCCTGTCCCCTTTGCAGAAAAGCATCCCCAAAGAATGATGTTTCCACCTCCATGCTTCACAGTTGGGATGGTGTCCTTGGGGTAGTACTCATCCTTCTTCTTCCTCCAAACACGGCGAGTGGAGTTTAGACCAAAAAGCTCTATTTTTGTCTCATCAGACCACATTACCTTCTCCCATTCCTCCTCTGGATCATCCAGATGGTCATTGGCAAACTTCAGATGGGCCTGGACATGCGTTGGCTTGAGCAGGGGGACCAGGATTTTAATCCATGACGGCGTAGTGTGTTACTAATGGTTTTCTTTGAGACTGTGGTCCCAGCTCTCTTCAGGTCATTGACCAGGTCCTGCCGTGTAGTTCTGGGCTGATCCCTCACCTTCCTCATGATCATTGATGCCCCACGAGGTGAGATCTTGCATGGAGCCCCAGACCGAGTGTGATTGACCGTCATCTTGAACTTCTTCCATTTTCTAATAATTGCGCCAACAGTTGTTGCCTTCTCACCAAGCTGCTTGCCTATTGTCCTGTAGCCCATCCCAGCCTTGTGCAGGTCTACAATTTTATCCCTGATGTCCTTACACAGCTCTCTGGTCTTGGCCATTGTGGAGAGGTTGGAGTCTGTTTGATTGAGTGTGTGGACAGGTGTCTTTTATACAGGTAACGAGTTCAAACAGGTGCAGTTAATACAGGTAATGAGTGGAGAACAGGGGGGCTTCTTAAAGAAAAACGAACAGGTCTGTGAGAGCCGGAATTCTTACTGGTTGGTAGGTGATCAAATACTTATGTCATGCAATAAAATGCAAATTAATTATTTAAAAATCATACAATGTGATTTTCGGGATTTTTGTTTTAGATTCCGTCTCTCACAGTTGAAGTGTACCTATGATAAAAAAGACCTCTACATGCTTTGTAAGTAGGAAAACCTGCAAAATCGGCAGTGTATCAAATACTTGTTCTCCCCACTGTAGCTGTCCTTTCAAGAGGAAGCTTCTAACTTTGACTAATGCCTGTAATATGACCTAGGTTGTCACATACCAATAGTGTTGGATCTGTGACATCCACTTGTATTAATCATACAGTATCTTCACTAATGCTGCAGAGCTTTGCTCCAAAGCAATATCAGTTCCGATTGGCTGTAGTGACCTTAACATTGTGGGAATAACAAGGAAAGCCAAAGTGACAAAGGTTGGGCCTAAAGTAATTTTTAAGAAATCATACAAAATGTTTTCTCAGGACTCTTTTGCTGAAGATGTAAAACACATATGTTGGTCTGATGTGTATGAGGCTGCTCAGCTGATTGGTTGACATACTGTACATTGAGACATTTTGTGACTAAACTTAAAAAGAAATAAAAAAGCATATTTCCAAACCAAGATAAATGGCAGAAAACACAATGGGAAAATACTTTGTATTACCTTAACACTTGAACCACTGGGCCTCTAGGGACTCCCCTTCAAGCTAACGAGCAGTCATTCTGACTGCAACATTCTAACAGTGTAATTAATACATTTCATATATGCTATAGCTAAAATAATAATTTGGTTGTGTTCATGTTAGGTAACATTAGATTAAGATTGTTTTTCTTTTCTCCAAATAACAAAATAGCATTTTCATTAGTTTATGTTACTGTAGGCTATTTGTAAAAAACAAAAAACAAAACAAAATGTGAGTGTTTATTTGTGGAGTGCCTTTGTTACAACTATGAAACAGAAACCATATGTGTTAGAACACAGTAACAGCTTATTTTTATAACATATTTATTTTTATATAAAACCCCAACCACAAAGAAGCAGGGTCAGCAAAATGCATGGTCAAATGATGAAAACAGTAGCCTAAACATCATTATAAGCGTCAAGCGTGCTTGATAAATAGTGAAAATCAGCACAAAACAAATGATGGCATTATAATAAATATACTGTAAGTGTCGATATGACAGCAGTCAAAAATGGTACATCATTGTCAGCCGGTGCATACATGGTGTGCATTTTCACGCAAAGGCATCTGTTGGATTTCATTTAGCGGTTATCCGTTGTCCTAACAGTCAGCGCTCTTCCACCGAATGCTCCACAAACATACAGGATTGAAAACACTTCCAGCTCATCAACAGACAGATTCCAGTCAGTGTCTTTTTGCTCCTTGTGCACCTCAGCTACAGTACAGTCCCTGATGTGCTGTAGCATGTCCATGTCACATAAACAACGAAAGCTAGTGAGTGTGTTGCTGATGTTGTTTTTTGCTTGAGACATAGGGCCTGCTCTCTCAGTGATGACATTTTGTGCGCGTAGCATTGTTACCGGCTTGTTCTATCCAAACGGTGCTGTCCCGCTCTCCTGTCTCACAGTTTAATTTGGTGGTGGTGAGGGCACCTGCTCAGTGTGTACCGTTCAGGCTTTTTAGCGCTTAGGCCTCGGAGGTATAGGTTCAGGCTGAGGCTCAGAATCAGAGATGTCACGATTAATTTCTTCCCTACCATCTGAGTCATTTTCATTCACATCTTGTAGCAGCACTAACGCAGCATGTGCGTCCATTCGTCTTGGTCTTCTTGCCATTTTAAATTATGCACAATCTCACTGTGTACTCCTCCAAGTAGGCCAGAGTAGACTGATAAGACTGCATAGATTTGGTGGACTGATATAGGGTACATAGCATTTTGAGATTATAATTAGAATATACCAATACAATAGAATGGCCCGCCCTGTTCTTCATTCACAATCAGTCATTACATAATATGCATTGTTCGCTTCCTCTTGCTCATCAACTCACCCATTCTCCCCCTATCGCCACCATCATACTTTAGCTCATTTATATAATCTGTTGGGGCGGTAGGTAGCTTAGGTAGCTTAGTGGTTAAGAGCGTTGTGCCAGTAACCGAAAGGTTGCTGGTTCTAATCCCCGAGCCGACTAGGTGAAAAATCTGTTGATGTGCCCTTGAGCAAGGCACTTAACCCTAATTGCACCTGTAAGTCGCTCTGGATAAGAGTGTCTGCTAAATAACAAAAATTTAAAATATGTGTTAAAATAGTTTAGGTTCAGTTTCAAGACAATTATCGGGATGATTATCAATTGGGCACTGCACCTTCCAATGTCGGGAGAATGAGCGGAGCAGGCCCTACTCTTGGTAGGAGGGGCAATGGGGGATAACCATTAAAATAATGACATGCCCTCCTAAAACTGGTTATAACTCCAGTTCTGTTTGTGATATTACGATTCTAACAACGGCAGTGTGTTATATAGACTTAAACTAGGCATTCAAGGCATTTCATTTATTTTTACTATTTATTACATTGTAGAATAATAATGAAGACATCAAAACTATGAAATAACACATATGGAATCATGTAGTAACCAAAATAGTGTTAAACAAATCAGAATATATTTTATATTTGAGATTCTTCGAAATATTCACCCTTTGCCTTGATGACAGCTTTGCACACTCTTGGCATTCTCTCAACCAGCTTCATGAGGTAGTCACCTGGAATGCATTTCAATTAACAGGTGTGCCTTCTTAAAAGTTAATTTGTGGAATTTAATGCGTTTGAGCCAATCAGTTGTGTTGTGACAAGGTAGGAGGGGTATACAGAAGATAGCCCTATTTGGTAAAAGACCAAGTCCATATTATGGCAAGACCAGCTCAAATAAGTAAAGAGAAATGACAGTCCATCATTACTTTAAGACAAGAAGGTCAGTCAATACGGAAAATGTCAAGAACTTTCAAAGTTTCTTCAAGTGCAGTCGCAAAAACCATCAAGCGCTATGATGAAACTGGTTCTCATGAGGACCGCCACAGGAATGGAAGACCCAGAGTTACCTCTGCTGCAGAGGATAAGTTCATTAGAGTACCAGCCTCAGAAATTGCAGCCCAAATAAATGCTTCACAGAGTTCAAGTCAAAGACACATCTCAACATCAACTGTTCAGAGGGGACTGTGTGAATCAGGCCTTCATGGTCGAATTGCTGCAAAGAAACCACTACTAAAGGACACCAATAATAAGAAGAGACCTGCTTGGGCCAAGAAAGACGAGCAATGGACATTAGACCGGTGGAAATTTGTCCTTTGGTCTGGAGTCCAAATTTGAGATTTTTGGTTCCAACCGCCGTGAGACACGGTGTGGGTGAATGGATGATCTCCGCATGTGTAGTTCCCACCGTAAAGCATGGAAGAGGAGGTGTTATGGTGTGGGGGTGCTTTGCTGGTGACACTGTCTGTGATTTATTTAGAATTCAAGGCACACTTAACCAGGATGGCTACCACAGCATTCTGCAGCGATACGCCATCCCATCTGGTTTGGGCTTAGTGGGACTACCATTAGTTTTTCAACAGGACAATGACCCAACACACCTCCATGCTGTGTAAGGGTTATTTTACCAAGAAGGAGAGTGAGTTAGGGCTATTTTCTGTATACCCCCCCCCCCCCACCTTGTCACAACACAACTGATTGGCTCAAACGCATTAAGAAGGAAATAAATTCCACAAATTAACTTTTAAGAAGGCACACCTGTTAATTGAAATTCATTCCAGGTGACTACCTCATGAAGCTGGCTGAGAGAAGGCAAAGAGTGTGAAAAGCTGTCATAAAGGCAAAGGGTGGCTTTTTGAAGAATCTCAAATATAAAGTATATTTGGATTTGTTTAACACTTTTTTGGTTACTACATGATTTTATATGTGTTATATCATAGTTTTGATGTCTTCACTATTATTCTACATTGTAGAAAATAGTAAAAATAAAGAAAAACCCTTGAATGAGTAGGTGTGTCCAAACTTTTGACTGGTACTGTAGTTTTGACTGACTTCTTTAGCGGGTCTAGTGTTATATTATATCATGGGCAGAAAACCCAATTAATCTCTGTAACATATACGCTGGGAGTCAGGAAGCAGGTGCAGAAGGTGAGTTTAATAATGAAACAATACCGATGAACAAACATGAGACGCATACAGAACGTGAGAGAAAACAATACTACCTAATGACTGATGTCAACTGAGGGCTAAAAAAGGGGGAGTAATCAAGGTAGTGATGAAGTCCAGGTGTGCGCAATGATGGGGAGCAGGTGTGCGTAATCATAGTTGCCAGGACAGGTGGTTAATAGACCTGCGACGTCGAGCAGACATCGAGGGAGCAGGAGTAGGCGTGACAGTACCCCTCACCCCCCTGACGGGTGGCTCCAGCCGCAGGACGATGCCGGCCAGGAGGACGACCCGAGGGCGAGGAGTGGGGCGGTTCAGGTGGCGTGGAAGGAAATCCCGGATGATGTTGGGCTCCACGATGTCCGCCACCGGGACCCAAAAGCGCTCCTCTGGAAGGACACCCCTCCCAGTCCACCAGGTACTGGAGCTGACCCCCACGACGTCGGGAGTCCAGGACAGACCTAACAGCATAGGCGGGGGTCCCCTCGATGTCCAGGGGAAGTGGATGGGTGTCGTGGGGGACTGCATCAGCCAGGGGACCAGGAACCACCGGCCTGAGGAGGGAAACATGAGGGTGAGATCCGGTAGTTGGTTGGGAGTTTTAGACGATAGGTTACCTCATTGGCCCTCCGGAGGACCTTGAAGGGCCCCACAAACCGGGGGCTCAGCTTCCGGCAGGGCAGGCGGAGCGGGAGGTTCCTGGTGGAGAACCAGAAGCGATCACCAGGATGGAACACAGGAGCCTCACTGCGGTGGCGGTCCGCCTGATCCTTCTGACAGTGGTTGGCGCGCTGGAGCCTCACATGGACGGTGTTCCACACTTCCTCTGTGCGCCGGGACCACTCGTCCACTGCAGGGGCCTCGGTCTGGCTCGGAGTCCACGGAGCAAGGGCCGGCTGATATTCCAGGACACACTGGAAGGGAGTCAGCCCGGTGGAGGAGACGGCTGGGTTGGCTGGGGGACTGACTCACTGTGATGAGGCCCTCTGTTAGGGGTATGGAGAGCCTCGCTGGTGGTGTCGAAAAACGATTGTAATCCATCAATAATGATAAACCACCAAGTATAGACAACCTCGATGGGAAACTATTGAGAATAGTAGCAGCCTGTATTGCCTGTATCCCCTATATGCTATATCTTTAACCAAAGCCTAAAGGTGTCTGTGTGTCCACAGGCGTGAAAATTAGTCAAAAATAGTCAAGCACCCTTTGCTGGCATAACAGCTGCCCAATCAGTTTCATTTACATTTTTTTACATTTACGTCATTTAGCAGACGCTCTTATCCAGAGCGACTTACAAATTGGTGCATTCACCTTATAGCCAGTGGGATAACCACTTTACAATATGTTTTGGAGTGTGCTAGTGGAGTGTGCGGAGGAGCGGGGTGACGTGAGAGAACTTGGGAAGGTTGAACACCAGACGGGCTGCAGCATTCTGGATGAGTTGTAGGGGTTTAATGGCGCAGGGAGCCCAGCCAACAGCGAGTTGCAGTAATCCAGACGGGAGATGACAAGTGCCTGGATTAGGACCTGTGCCGCTTCCTGTGTAAGGCAGGGTCGTACTCTCCGAATGTTGTAGAGCATGAACCTACAGGATCGGGTCACCGCCTTGATGTTAGCGGAGAACGACAGGGGGTTGTCCAGGGTCACGCCAATTCTTTTTGCACTCTGGGAGGAGGACACAACAGAGTTGTTAACCGTGATGGCGAGATCATGGAACGGGCAATGCCCTCGTTTCTGCACCTGCTTCCTGACTTCCCCGGGAGGAAGAGCAGCTCTGTCTTGCCAAGGTTCAGCTTGAGGTGGTGATCCGTCATCCACACTGATATGTCTGCCAGACATGCAGAGATGCGATTCGACACCTGGTTATCAGAAGGGGGAAAGGAGAAGATTAGTTGTGTGTCATCTGTGTAGCAATGATAGGAGAGGCCATGTGAGGATATGACAGAGCCAAGTGACTTGGTGTATAGCGAGAATAGGAGAGGGCCTAGAACTGAGCCCTGGGGGACACCAGTGGTGAGAGTACGTGGTGCGGAGACAGATTCTCTCCACGCCACTTGGTAGGAGCGACCTGTCAGGTAGGACGCAATCCAAGAGTGAGCCGCGCCGGAGATGCCCAACTCGGAGAGGGTGGAGAGGAGGATCTAAGTATCAAAGGCAGCAGACAGGTCTAGAAGGACAAGAGCAGAGGAGAGAGAGTTAGCTTTAGCAGTGCGGAGTGCCTCCGTGACACAGAGAAGAGCAGTCTCAGTTGAATGACCAGTCTTGAAGCCTGACTGGTTTGGATCAAGAAGGTCATTCTGAGAGAGATAGCAAGAGAGTTGGCTAAAGACGGCACGCTCAAGAGTTTTGGAGAGAAAAGAAAGAAGGGATACTGGTCTGTAGTTGTTGACATCGGAGGGATTGAGTGTAGGTTTTTTGAGAAGGGGTGCAACTCTCGCTCTCTTGAAGACGGAAGGGACATAGCCAGCGGTCAAGGATGAGTTGATGAGCGAGGTGAGGTAAGGGAGAAGGTCTCCGGAAATGGTCTGGAGAAGAGAGGAGGGGATAGGGTCAGGCGGGCAGGTTGTTGGGTGGCCGGCCATCACAAGTCGCAAGATTTCATCTGGAGAGAGAGGGGAGAAAGAAGTCAAAGCATAGGGTAGGGCAGTGTGAGCAGGACCAGCAGTGTCATTTGACTTAACAAACGAGGATCGGATGTCGTCAACCTTCTTTTCAAAATGGTTGACGAAGTCATCCACAGTTTCCTGCCTGTTCTTAGTAAACTGATCAGGGCCGGCGTTATGGGCCTTAGGGGGCCTGGCCCGCCCTACCATACCTCCTTGCCCGTATAAATAAAATATTGAAATATTGATCATTTATTTGACCGAGATGCGTGCCGACAGAAAGGCGCATCAATCTCAGATAAAGCATCGGCTCGAGCGAAACAGCGCCCCTCTGTCTCAGTATGTGTGGACCATGTATCTGATGCTGTCTGGGCAAAAAGAGTATGGCATGTCATACTATTTCTGGCCAGACAGGATCAGATACATGAACTATATATAGTAAGACAGAGGGGCGCTGTTTGGCTCACTTGGATGCTTTCTCCTGTGATAGTTTAAGCAGAGAGGAAGAGGCAAAGCTAGAGGGCTCACTCTCTCCAAAACCTGTCCAGGATACGTCCAATGCATTTTTATGGGCATATTATGCAGACCTATGCTTCTATGCACTTATTTATTTAACCGCCAATGGATCACAGTGTAGGCTATTGATGTGTCCACATGGCAGAGGCTGGTGCTCTCGCCTTAGTTGAATTTTAACTTTTAGATTTTTATAATTTTTTATTCCAATTTTTATGACTACCCACATGACAATGATTTTAAAAAACAAAACGTTATTATTGAAATGAAACTGTCCCACGAAAATGTGCATTTAAAAATAATGATAACTGGCACGCAGATCAGTAGAAATGGTAGGATCAATTGTAAGCTTCCACAAAATGTAAACTCACTAGCTGCTTAAGGTCTTTACCATAACACCCATAAAAAGGAATTGAACGCGCAAGCAGAGAGATCATCCTCAGCTTCCCATGGCTTCAACGTCATAACCCCACCATCTCATGGCCGAGGATGAAAATAATCTGTTGGGCACCCGAATGCCGGAAGACCTGCTTTTCGTTTCCCTGTGGTTCCACGTCGGTTGAGAGTCCTGTGGTTGCCCTTCAGCCCAACATCCCAGAGGTATACCAGGATCTTCGGGAGGTTTTTTCCTAAACCCGCGTTACCCGTCTCCCTCCTCATCGCCCCTGGGACTGTGCAATCGACCTGCTTGCAGGCTCTGCGCTTCCGCGCGGTCGGTGGCTGAAACCAAGGCTATGGAGGAGTACATCCAGGAGACGCTCCAGCAGGGTTTCATTCGCATGTCAACCTCCCCTATGCCGGCAGGCTTCTTCTTTGTGGCCAAGAAGGACAAAGGGTTGTGCTCGTGCATCGATTACAGAAATCTGAATTCCATCACCACGAAGTACCGCTATCCTCTCCCGTTGGTGCCGGCCGCGATCGAACAATTTTTTTACCAAGTTGGACCTGCGGAGTGCCTACAATTTGATCCAAATCCGGGAGGGGGGATGAATAGCATGAGTACCTGGTGATGCCTTTTGGATTAGACAATGCTCCGTCAGTGTTCCAGGCATTCGTCAATGTGGTGTTCCGGGACATGCTTGGACGGCCGGGTGGTCGTGTATATCGACGACATCTACTCTGCTACCTTGGAGGATCACATTGCTCACGTCCGAGTAGTCCTAGAACGGCTCCTGGCCAACCACCTGTACGTCAACGCGGAGAAGTGCCAATTCCATCAGAAGGATGTCTCCTTTTTGGGTTACCAGATCGGCCCACAAGGAGTCATGATGGATGAGAAGAAGGTGGATGCTGTCAGGTCATGGCCAGTCCCAACCACCATAAAAAGGGTTACAACGTTTTTTGGGATTTGCCAACTTCTACCGCCGATTCATAAAGAACTTCAGCTTGATCGCCTCTCCTCTCACTTCTCTCCTCAAGGGTGGTCCCCGGCAGTTGGGGTGGAATCCTGCAGCTGAGAAAGCCTTCCGCCTACTGAAGGGACATTTCACCTCTGCCCCGTTTCTCAAACATCCAGATCCTACGCTGCCCTTCGTGGTATAGGTGGACGCTTCAGAAGTAGGTGTGGGGGCTGTCCTGTCCCAACATCAAAATAATCCACAGAAATTGTATCCATGTGCTAAAAAGCTGTCTCCTGCAGAAAGGAACTATGATGATGGCAATCGGGAGCTCCTGGTGGTGAAGTTGGCATTAGAGGAGTGGAGACACTGGCTGGAGGGCGCCAATTCTCATCCTCACCGACACTGACTGAACCCGCGACAAGCCAGGTGGACCATTTTCTTCACTAGATTCGATTTCACACTGACATATCGCCCAGGTTAAAAAAAACATCAAATCCAATTCCCATCTCTATGATTCGGGAGAGGTTCCTGTCTTGAGTGCACCCATAATTCCACCCTCTCGAGTTGTAGCCCCCGTGCTCTGGGACGTAGATGTGGACATTTTCCAGGCCCTGGAGAGGGAACCCGCACCTGCTACCTGTCCTCCTGAGTGCACCTACGTTCCCACGGGATGAGGGATCGGCTGTTGACCTGGGCGCACACAGCCGTCGTCGCTGGACAGGTATCACCCGTATCAATCAGTCCATCTCTGGAAAGTACTTGGCTCAGGACGTCACTCAACTCCTGTTCCGTATGTGCCCAATCCAAATCCCCCCGGACCACTCCAGTAGGGAAATGCCTTCCCCTTCCCATGCCTCAGTTTCCCTGGTCTCATCTGTCCATTGATTTTGTCACTGATCTCCCCTCTTCTGATGGTTTTACCACCCTTTTTGTGATAGTGGACAGATTCTCTAAATCATGCCATTTCATCCCTTTCTCTGGTCTCCCTACCGCTATCCAGGTCACTGAGGCACTGTTCCAGCAGGTCTTCCGGCACTATGGCCTTCCGGAGGATATCATCTCCGATCGTGGCCCCCAATTCACATCACGTGTATGGAATGCCTTCATGGAGAAGCTGGGGGTCACGGTCAGCCTCACTTCCGGGTACCAGCCTCAGTCTAATGGGCAGTTGCAGAGGATGAACCAGGAGCTGGGGAGGTTCCTGAGGAGCCACTGCCAGGACCGGCAGGGGGAATGGGCCCAATTCCTTTCCTAGGCTGAATACGCCTAGAATTCATTGTGACACTCCTCCACCGGGCTGACTCCCTTCCAGTGTGTTCTGGGTTATCAGCCAGCCCTGGCTCCGTGGACGCCGAGCCAGACCGAAGCTCCTGCAGTGGACAAGTGGTTCAGGCGCGCAGAAGAGGTATGGAACGATGCCCACGTGAGACTCCAGCACGCCATCCGCCGTCAGAATAAGCAGGCAATGGACGCATGATTGGGGGTCATCGAACGCTGCTTGCTAGTGTTCAAGACCCAGGCAAACGACACACAGGGGGTGCGTGTCCTTGCCTGATATGGTTGTCCCGCATGGACACGGATGTTCTGGTGCTGGGGCAGGGGCCGGGGGCCTTGCTCTGTGCCCCTTGGGCCGAGCTAGCAGCCTCCATGGCTCCAAAAAACAGCTAATCCGGGAACAAAGTGAAATTTAGCCACGTGGGCTAATAGCCTAGCTAGTTAGCACAGTCCTAGCCAGAGAAAGCTAATACTTTAAGAATGCGAACGTAGCTAGCGTTCGCTTAGTGGGCTAGTAGCCTAGCTAGTTAGCACAATGTTAGCCAAAGGAAGCTAGCGCTTTGTTAGTCTTACGCTGAACAAGTGTGGCTTTCGACCGATAACCAGTGAAGCTAGGATGGTCGGTCTAGTCAACGCGGCACGGTAGTGAGTTCAGCTAAACGAGAGAGAGCGATAATAATTCTACCCTTCCAGGTAGAAAAGCTAGTCGGTAGGATAGCTAGCCTTGTGGCAAGCTAGCCAGGTTAGCTAAGCCTTGCAGCTAAGCTAGCTACCACCGGAGACAAAGGGAAGAAAAAGCGGAAAAGATCAGTCTTACCCGAAGCGAAAACTTTATTTTAGGTAAAGTCACCCAACACAAGACGAGAGGTGAAAAACTTGTGCTCGGTAGCATAACCTCGCGGCACACCTTTATTTTTATTTTATTTCACCTTTATTTAACCAGGTAAGTCAGTTGAGAACAAGTTCTCATTTACAACTGCGACCTGGCCAAGATAAAGCAAAGCAGTGCAATAAAAACAACAACACTGAGTTACATATGGGGTAAAACAAAACATAAAGGCAAAAATACAACAGAAAATATATATACAGTGGGGAGAACAAGTATTTGATACATTGCCGATTTTGCAGGTTTTCCTACTTACAAAGCATGTAGAGGTCTGTAATTTTTATCATAGGTACATTTCAACTGTGAGAGACGGAATCTAAAACAAAAATCCAGAAAATCACATTGTATGATTTTTAAGTAATTAATTTGCATTTTATTGCATGACATAAGTATTTGATCACCTACCAACCAGTAAGAATTCCGGCTCTCACAGACCTGTTAGTTTTTCTTTAAGAAGCCCTCCTGTTCTCCACTCATTACCTGTATTAACTGCACCTGTTTGAACTCGTTACCTGTATAAAAGACACCTGTCCACACACTCAATCAAACAGACTCCAACCTCTCCACAATGGCCAAGACCAGAGAGCTGTGTAAGGACATCAGGGATAAAATTGTAGACCTGCACAAGGCTGGGATGGGCTACAGGACAATAGGCAAACAGCTTGGTGAGAAGGCAACAACTGTTGGCGCAATTATTAGAAAATGGAAGAAGTTCAAGATGACGGTCAATCACCCTCGGTCTGGGGCTCCATGCAAGATCTCACCTCGTGGGGCATCAATGATCATGAGGAAGGTGAGGGATCAGTCCAGAACTACACAGCAGGACCTGGTCAATGACCTGAAGAGAGCTGGGACCACAGTCTCAAAGAAAACCATTAGTAACACACTACGCCGTCATGGATTAAAATGCTGCAGCACACGCAAGGTCCCCCTGCTCAAGCCAGCGCATGTCCAGGCCCGTCTGAAGTTTGCCAATGACCATCTGGATGATCCAGAGGAGGAATGGGAGAAGGTAATGTGGTCTGATGAGACAAAAATAGAGCTTTTTGGTCTAAACTCCACTCGCCGTGTTTGGAGGAAGAAGAAGGATGAGTACAACCCCAAGAACACCATCCCAACCGTGAAGCATGGAGGTGGAAACATCATTCCTTGGGGATGCTTTTCTGCAAAGGGGACAGGACGACTGCACCGTATTGAGGGGAGGATGGATGGGGCCATGTATCGCGAGATCTTGGCCAACAACCTCCTTCTCTCAGTAAGAGCATTGAAGATGGGTCGTGGCTGGGTCTTCCAGCATGACAACGACCCGAAACACACAGCCAGGGCAACTAAGGAGTGGCTCCGTAAGAAGCATCTCAAGGTCCTGGAGTGGGCTAGCCAGTCTCCAGACCTGAACCCAATAGAAAATCTTTGGAGGGAGCTGAAAGTCCATATTGCCCAGCGACAGCCCCGAAACCTGAAGGATCTGGAGAAGGTCTGTATGGAGGAGTGGGCCAAAATCCCTGCTGCAGTGTGTGCAAACCTGGTCAAGACCTACAGGAAACGTATGATCTCTGTAATTGTAAACAAAGGTTTCTGTACCAAATATTAAGTTCTGCTTTTCTGATGTATCAAATACTTATGTCATGCAATAAAATGCAAATTAATTACTTAAAAATCATACAATGTGATTTTCTGGATTTTTGTTTTAGATTCCATCTCTCACAGTTGAAGTGTACCTATGATAAAAATTACAGACCTCTACATGCTTTGTAAGTAGGAAAACCTGCAAAATCGGCAATGTATCAAATACTTGTGTATGCAAATGCAAATCTAGCAAGATCTGGAGGTAAGGCAATAAATAGGCCATAGTGCAAAATAATTACATTTAGTATTAACACTGGAATGATAGATGTGCAAGAGATGATGTGCAAATAGAGATACTGGGGTGCAAATGAGCAAAATAAATAACAATATGGGGATGAGGTAGTTGGGTGGGCTAATTTCAGATGGGCTGTGTAAAGGTGCAGTGATCGGTAAGGTGCTCTGACAACTGATGCTTAAAGTTAGTGAGGGAGATAAGAGTCTCCAGCTTCAGAGATTTTTACAATTCGTTCCAGTCATTGGCAGCAGAGAACTGGAAGGAATGGTGGCCAAAAGCGGTGTTGGCTTTGGGGATGACCAGTGAGATATACCTGCTGGAGCGCATACTACGGATGGGTGTTGCTATGGTGACCAACAAGCTAAGATAAGGCGGGGATTTGCCTAGCAGTGATTTATAGATGGCCTGGAGCCAGTGGGTTTGGCAACGAATATGTAGTGAGGACCAGCCAACAAGAGTGTACAGGTCACAGTGGTGGGTAGTATATGGGGCTTTGGTGACAAAATGGATGGCACTGTGATAGACTACATCCAATTTGCTGAGTAGAGTGTTGGAGGCTATTTTGTAAATGACATCGCCGAAGTCAAGGATCGGTAGGATAGTCAGTTTTACGAGGGCATGTTTGGCAGCATGAGTGAAGGAGGCTTTGTTGCGAAATAGGAAGCCGATTCTAGATTTAACTTTGGATTGGAGATGCTTAATGTGATTCTGGAAGGAGAGTTTACAGTCTAACCAGACACCTAGGTATTTGTAGTTGTCCACATACTCTAGGTCAGACCTGTCGAGAGTAGTGATTCTAGTCCGGTGGGCGGGTGCCAGCAGCGTTCGATCGAAGAGCATGCATTTAGTTTTACTAGTGTTTAAGAGCAGTTGGAGGCTACTGAAGGAGTGTTGTATGGCATTGAAGCTTGTTTGGAGGTTTGTTAACACAGTGTCCAATGAAGGGCCAGATGTATACAAAATGGTGTCGTCTGCGTAGAGGTGGATCTGAGAGTCACCAGCAGCAAGAGCGACATCATAGATATACACGGAGAAAAGAGTCGGCCCAAGAATTGAACCCTGTGGTACCCCCATAGAGACTGCCATAGGTCCAGACAACAGGCCCTCCGATTTGACACATTGAACTCTATCTGAGAAGTAGTTGGTGAACCAGGCGAGGCAGTCATTTGAGAAACCAAGGCTATTTAGTCTGCCAATAAGAATGCGGTGGTTGACAGAGTCGAAAGCCTTGGCCAGGTCTATGAAGACGGCTGCACAGTACTGTCTATTATCGATCGCAGTTATAATATCGTTTAGAACCTTGAGCGTGGCTGAGGTGCACCCATGACCAGCTCGGAAACCGGATTGCATAGCGGAGAAGGTACGTTGGGATTCAAAATGGTCGGTGATCTGTTTGTTAACTTGGCTTTCAAAAACTTTCGAAAGGCAGGGCAGGATGGATATAGGTCTGTAACAGTTTGGATCTAGAGTGTCACCCCCTTTGAAGAGGGGGATGACCGCGGCAGCTTTCCAATCTCTGGGGATCTCAGACGTTACGAAAGAGAGGTTGAACAGGCTAGTAATAGAGGTTGCGACAATTTCGGCGGCTAATTTTAGAAAGAAAGGGTCCAGATTGTCTAGCCCAGATGATTTGTAGGGGTCCAGATTTTGCATCTCTTTCAGAACATCAGCTGTCTGAATTTGTGTGAAGGAGAAGTGGGGGGGGGCATGGGCAAGTTGCAGCGGAGGGTGCAGAGCTGGTGGCCGGGGTAGTGGTAGCCAGGTGGAAAGCATGGCCAGCCGTAGCAAAATGCTTGTTGAAATTCCCGATTGTTGTAGATTTATCGGTGGTGATAGTGTTTCCTAGCCTCAGAGCAATGGGCAGCTGGGAGGAGGTGCTCTTATTCTCCATGGACTTTACAGTGTCCCAAAACTTTTTGGAGTTAGTGCTACAGTATGCAAATTTCTGTTTGAAAAAGCTAGCCTTTGCTTTCCTAACTGCTTGTGTATATTGGTTCCTAACTTCCCTGAAACGTTGCATATCGCGGGGGCTATTCGATGCTAATGCAGTACGCCACAGGATGTTTTTGTGCTGGTAAAGGGCAGTCAAGTCTGAGGAGAACCAGGGGCTATATTTGTTCTTAGTTCTGTATTTTTTGAATGGGGCATGTTTATTTAAGATGGAGAGGAAATTACTTTTAAAGAACAACCAGGCATCCTCTACTGACGGAATGAGATCGATATCCATCCAGGATACCTGGGCCAGGTCAATTAGGAAGGCCTGCTCGCTAAAGTGTTTTAGGGAGCGTTTGACAGTGATGAGGGGTGGTCGTTTGGCCGCGGACCCGTTACGGACGCAGGCAATAAGGCAGTGATCGCTGAGATCCTGGTTGAAGACAGTGGAGGTGTATTTAGAGGGTAAGTTAGTCAGGATGAAATCTATGAGGGTGCCCATGTTTACATATTTAGGGTTGTACCTGGTAGGTTCGTTGATAATTTGTGTGAGATTGAGGGCATCTAGTTTGGATTGTAGGATGGCCGGGATGTTAAGCATATCCCAGTTTAGGTCACCAAGCAGTACAAACTCTGAGGATAAATGGGGGGCAATCAATTCACATATGGTGTCCAGGGCACAGCTGGGGGCTGAGGGGGGTATGTAGCAAGCGGCAACAGTGAGAGACTTATTTCTGGAAAGGTGGATTTTTAGAAGTAGAAGCTCAAACTGTTTGGGCACAGACCTGGATAGTATGATAGAGCTCTGCAGGCTATCTCTACAGTAGATTGCAACTCCACCCCCTTTGGCAGTTCTATCTAGACGGAAAATGTTGTAGTTGGGGATGGAAATTTCAGAATTTTTGGTGGCCTTCCTAAGCCAGGATTCAGACACTGCTAGAACATCAGGGTTGGCGGAGTGTGCTAACGCAGTGAATAACTCAAACTTAGGAAGGAGGCTTCTGATATTAACGTGCAGAAAACCAAGGCTTTTACGGTTACAGAAGTCAACAAATGATAGCTCCTGGGGAGTAGGAGTGATACTGGGTGCTGCAGGGCCTGGGTTAGCCTCTACATCACCAGAGGAATAGAGGAGGACTAGAATAAGGATACGGCTAAAGGCTTTAAGAACTGGTCTTCTAGTGCGTTGGGTACAGAGAATAAAGGGGGCAGATTTCCGGGCGTTGTAGAATAGATTCAGGGCATTATGTACAGACAATGATATGGAAGGATATGAGTACAGTGGAGGTAAACCTAAGCGTTGGGTAACAATGAAAGAGATAGCATCACTGGAGGCACCGATTGAGCCGGTCTCGGCGTGTATGGGGGGTGGAACAAAAGAACTATTTGAGGCAGTTTGAGAGGGACTTGGGGTTCTACAGTGAAATTGTATAATAAGAACTAACTGGAACAGCAATAGGCAAGGCATATTGACATAGGAGAGAGGCATAAAGCAATCACAGGTGTTATTAGAGAGGGCTAAGACAACAACTGGTAATGGCGATAAAGTTTGGGCCGAGGCTAAACAGATAAACAGGACAGGGTACCGTGTAAAGGAACAGTCCAGCAGGCATCAGCTGTGCAGCTGAGTGATCATAAGGTCCAGTGATTCCGGCAGAAAATCAGATTGGTTCTGGGTCGATAACGCGCTGTGCAGACAGTGAAGACTGGCCGATAATAGTCCAGGCTAGAGCTGGCTGGTAGGTAGTTCAGTCCACGGACAATTATGAAAAAAAACCCGCTAACGGTGGCTAATAGCAAGTAGCTAGTTAGCTGGCTACTCCCGTTCGGTAGACAGAGAGGTAGATAGCCGGGATATGGGCCTGCTCGAGGCTAGCTCAAGGCTAACTGGTGCTTGTTTCTGGGGCAGTGGTGATTAGCCTACAGCAACATCCATTTGACATCCATTTGGTTGCGGCTAGCTGGTTGCGATCCGGTGTTAAGGTCCAGTGATTCAGTTATTCCGGCAGAAAATCCAATGTTCTGGGTGAAAACCGCTAACCGCTAACGGTGGCTAATAGCAAGTAGCTAGTTTGCTAGTTAGCTGGCTGGCTAGTTTCAACTGGGGATTCTAGATAAAGGTGAGTAAATAATAGAATCCGTTCCACATTGAGTGAGGCGGGTTGCAGGAAAGTATATTTAGTAGAAGGATGAAAAGTGTGATAGAGAAATATAGGGAAATATACACATAAAATACAAAAAAAATAGGCTATTTACAAGGACACACAAGAGAACACGACTGCACTGCTACGCCATCTTGAACACTTGAACAGGAAAACAGGGATCAAGTCGTGCTGAGGAGAACTTAGAGAGTAGAACTCTTTGTGAGGAAGAGAGGTTAGAATGACCAGAATTATGGGCGAGTGGTTCAATATAATAAGGGCACGGGCTTCGAGCTTCTGAGACTCAGGTGAATCCCACATGTGAGATATCGAAACGAATAATTGAAAGAGAACCCCTAAGACTCAACTTCCATGGATGTGTGACTGTCCCAATATGGACACCGTACCTGACAATTACATCCTAATATGGACACTGTACCAGCCAATGGCTATGACATTACATCTTTAAGAATGGTCTTAACGAGAGGTCATAACGGACCTACAGGGAGCTTTTCAATGGTATACCTGATTAAAAACTCTGAACGTATAGCCTTGGCTGTCATTTACTGTATGTGTACTTGCTTCTCATCCCATTTCTTCACAATGGCATTGCACTCTCGAGTATTGTCCTTATTCTCTTTTCCCGCTCCATTTCTAAGGAACTCCATACCACATGAGTGATGGAATGACAGTCAAGCTGTAGACAAGAAAACACAGCCGTTGCAGCCAGCACCACTAAGCCGTTAACACATGATTTTATGAGAGCAACACTCATTTATGAGAGCAATCAGTGTAACCCAATACCCCAATGGATGTCTCCGTTAGCACCCCTCTTTGTCCTATGATGATATACCGTCTATATAATGCTTTTATTGTAGCAGTGTAGTTGAGCCCAGGGAGTCATAAATTGATAACAACATCAGTTCATAGAGAGACGATAGAGAGGGTCCCCGTTCAGTAAAAGGTCACTCTCTCCCCTCTTTCCCTCCCTCCCTCTCTCTGTCTTTCCCCTCTCTCTCTAGCTGTCTCTCATCCCTTTTCTCTCTATCTTTCTGTCTCTTCCTAAATCTGACCTCTCTCTCTGTCTCTCTCCCTTTCTCCATCCGTCGTCTCTTTGGGTGATGATGAGTACCTCTCTGTGTCAGGAAACTGGATTGTCATGTTTTAACTCCACTCAAGGGATGCGTCCCAAATAGCACCCTACACAGTACACTACTTTTGACCAGGGCCCATAGGTAGTGCACTATATAGGGAATAGGTTGCCATTTGGAATGCCTCCGAGGTGTGCTGACAGGCGAGACAGAGGCAGCAGATGGCAGCCTGACATGCCCAAGGTCATCTGGCAAGGCGCTGTCTGAGCGCTGGATTTGAAACCCAACACTTTCTGCCCGCCTCCCTTCCCTCTCTCTCTTTTTGTATCTCTAACTTTCCCTTCCTCTCACTGTCTTACCCCTCTGTCTACCTCTCTCTAACTCCCTCTTGTTTCTCTGTCTAACACCTCTGTCTAGCTCTTTAACCCTACCTCTGTTTATTCCCTCTCTTTCCTCTACCTCTGTCTGTCTTCCACCTCTCAGTCTGTCTTTTCCCACTCGCTCTCCCTCTCTCTTTATCCCTCATTTCTATCAAAGTCTTTCTCCCTCTCCCTCAATATGGTCCACAAAGGCGGCCATACAGGCCTTTCTCTCCTTAAACACACTCCCCCTTGGACTCTTCTGACACACACACACAACCCCGACCATGGAGCTACACCACACAACCCCGACCATGGAGCTACACCACACAACCCCGACCATTGAGCTACACCACACAACCCTGACCATGGAGCTACACCACACAACCCCGACCATGGAGCTACACCACACAACCCCGACCATGGAGCTACACCACACAACCCCGACCATGGAGCTACACCACACAACCCCGACCATGGAGCTACACCACACAGCCCCGACCATGGAGCTACACCACACAGCCCCGACCATGGAGCTACACCACACAACCCCGACCATGGAGCTACACCACACAGCCCCGACCATGGAGCTACACCACACAACCCCGACCATGGAGCTACACCACACAGCCCCGACCATGGAGCTACACCACACAACCCCGACCATGGAGCTACACCACACAGCCCCGACCATGGAGCTACACCACACAACCCCGACCATGGAGCTACACCACACAACACCGACCATGGAGCTACACCACACAACACCGACCATGGAGCTACACCACACAACCCCGACCATAGAGCTACACCACACAACACCGACCATGGAGCTACACCACACAATACTGACCATGGAGCTACACCACACAACCCCCCCAAAGGTGCCCACATGCTTTTGTTTCTAAAATGAACAGCCCTGAGAGAAGAAACAGAGAGGAAGAAGGAATAAAATGAGCTTTAACGACCTTAGCAGTGATGCAGTAATGCCTGTGAGGTACAAACACCGGAAATCCAAAAACCACACGACCACAGTTGCTGTGCCATGTTGCAACACATTATTTTTGTCTTCTGGCTAATTTCCAACAGGATTGGAGAATAGTAGTAGACAGGGAGGGAGAAAGAGAGATGCTATTATGAAATGCTGGCCTGCACTGTCTCCAATGTGTATTTGGGGGTCTCTGTTGCAAGGCAGAGGAGCACAAGCTCACCTCACCCGGCTACAGTCAGAACTATCTGATTCAGGCTTGACAGAGTATACAAGCAGTTTTCCTAACAAAACCTAGGACACTGTTGTGTCCCAGAGAAAGTCTATAGTGTGCATTTAAATAACAAAAAATATTAATCTATTTTATTCTAATTAAGGAATTCTCAAGTTGAAGGAGCTTTATTTTCCTCTGCGTGAGTGAAACATATTTAGTCTGTCAATTAGTTTTGTGACAGAAGCCTCTGCCATGCCGTTGCCGTGCGTGTCCATAAAACTCCATCCGCCATCCTGCCAAGAACCTGGAACCTCTCTGTATATTTTCAGTGTACCCCTGTGAGATTTTGCTGGTACTTAACTTTATTTGCAGCTTTCACAAGCCCCCTCTCAACCACACAAACAATGTCCCGTAAGTCCACTAATGAGGTGAGACTGATACTCTGACAACTGCAAGCCTCCAAACGTGACATTTCCTCAACATGAGCAGCTTTCAAATAACTAGACAAATTCCAACCAAGCCAAAAATGTGGCTTACTTGTTGTTTTTTTTACAGCCGTTCTCTCTCCCTTAGATCACTCACTCACTACTGTTAGCCCACCACCTCCATTACTTTTTTATTCGCATGCGTTTATCTAGTTCTATTTTGTCAAGGCTGGTGTTGCTTGACTGAGCTCTAAATGGTTTGCTGTCACTCAGGCTTTGATTATGTCTGTCCTGCATATGGCTGCAGATGCTGCGAAAATGAACGGCACAAGAATGCAGTTGGCTGATAGGTCTCAAACCATATCACAGTAAGGATATTCAATCTGTGGTGATACAGCAGTAAAGTCATGCTGAGAGAGAGACAGAGAGAGAGAGAGGGAGAGAGAGAAAGGCAAAGGGAAAAATCTCCCTCAAATCTTCTCATCTACAAAGGTTATTTTCTGAATAGTAAGTATTCTGGCACAAGCCGCATGTTTTGTTTTTTTCTTTTAACAGAAATATGCATAGCCACAAACAGAAAGCATATGGAAGTATTTATGGAGACTCTTTGTTCTCGCAGTGTTGAATGTGTAATGTCAAGTCTTAAAAACCTATTTTCATGTGTTTTTTCCTCCATTCTCCTCCTTTTGAAAGTGTGCGAATTGAATTTATAAGGTACAGCATATTACAAGCGAGCATTGGTGTAATTTGTTGCAATTACATTTTATAAACCCGCCAGTTACTTTTGTTATGTCCAGCCCTGCAGCAATTCACTTGTGGGAAGGCAATGTTCAATATTCAACATTTACCATGCAAAAAAAAGTTTGTGCCAATAAAAAGCTACATTTATGTGCGCTGGGACAGTGGCAATTGTATTTTTATCTGGATTGACATCTCATGGAGAAATGTGATTTTCTGAAAATCTCCAAAGTTGTTTCTTTGCCCATTAATCTTCCGCCTCTGGAGAGCAGAGCTCGGTGCAGCATAGTCTCTCTCTGTTGATATGTGTCTCAAAGCTGCACCGAGCTGACTGGGAACAATGGCTGCCCCAGTGAGACACCATTTTGTTACAGAGTGTGTGATTGGGGACGGGACGTAATCTTGAAAGTACAGTGACACCTAAAGGCTAATCTATAGCCCCACTGTACCCCTGTTAGTGAAGTAAGCAATTGTCAGTGAAGTAAGCAACTTACCCAAGAACATGCTGAAATTTTGGGGAAAGTAATGAGTTTTCACTTCTACCGCACTTAATAGTTGCAAGCACTGGCGTGGGGCGTCACATTCCCTTCCTAATGACATGCCTCGGGCTGCCTGCAGGAGAAGTGGCATTTTCATCTCACAACCTGAGAATCTGATTGGCCTCAAAAAATATATATATTCTGTTTTTTTTTCATCGGGTTGGTGAAACTATGTAAAAAAATATATAGTGTACGTGCCTGAAAACATTAATTTAAGCTGTGTGTGTTTATGCGTGTGTGCGTGCGTGTACATGCTTCACCAATACAGTACAAGGCAGGCGTTTGATCTGAGCTTGTTTTCAGGCACAAGCCTGTGTGCAGTCCCAGTTTTTAATATGGCAGAGCACTGTGGGTCCCAGTGTAACAATAAACTTTGTCTGAACTGTCAGCAGGTCTTAATCACTAGGATTACTGCAACACTAAAATGTTAGAATCCTGTTAATAACCCCAGTGGTGAAAAAGGTAAACAGCGTTAGAGATACAGTCTAAATATTATTTTGAATTTCAGTACTTAATTTCATCACTTGCAAATATGTCAAGTGGGGGGGGATGACAATTTACAATTACAATTAAATCATTTTTTTATTTGCAATTGGTCATTTCAAAGAGCCTTCAGCGGTGCTGTCATTTCAGTTCCCTAGAGACTGGAAAGCTCTTGCATATTGTCCACAGTCAAATAGCCAAGTCTGCTAATGGGACTTCAGACGTGTGGATCTGAGTATGTGAGAGTGAGCATATAGCCTGTGAACATAGTCAACTATAAGGTTTCCTCAGTTAAGAGCCAAGTGAATAGTTTATTGACATACAAAAAAGGAATAGAATAGGTAAGACACATACTATAAGACAACAAGAAATTACTGTAGTAATAATAATTATAATGATAATTTATAATTATTATTACTATAATTTCTGTATTAACCACTTATTTTATATTTCTGTACATTTAATCATATCTGACATTCTTAGTGTTATTAACCTAATACATTACATTTTAAATAATATTATTTTCTGTGTTGTGGTTTACAAAAAATAACAACAACAAAAACTTCCCCTGCCTTGTATTGTTTTAGGTCATGTTCACTGCCAATCAATTTCAACATAGCTTACCCCTTTAAAATAGTAATTATGCAATTTCCCTTTAAACTCTAAAACTGTCAAAACTGAAAATAAATATGTAAAAGATATGAGCAGAATCATATATAGTATGACACCCATATATTTAAATATCATAAATGGTGTCTAGGGGAGTGTGTGCTCCTTTAAAGATTCACTCCGGGATCTTAACCCACAACAAATTTGTAACATAGCACATGAAATGGATGACGTGGTACACAATTGGATGATGTAGTACACAAAAACCGGGGAACCGTTTTGGCTCGTAAGCAGGACTTTCAAAACCACTGGCTGAAGGTATAAAAAAGTTATTTAAGGGTAAATCCCTTCACTGATGGGCCCAAATATTTTACCACTAAAATCTGCACTTGTGTGCAGTCCATTGCCCCTTCATCTCAATGTTAAAAAGCCAGTGGCACTGTTTCAGGGAGTAAAGCGGCTTGACTCCATGGCGATAGGGTCTCATGTCTGTTTCATGCTCTGGGAATAAGGGCAAAAAAAAATTAAGCAAAAAATTGTTACAATACAGTCTGTTCACAAAAGACCCTCTGAAGTTTCTGCTATGCTACCATGTGAACAAGGGTTCATACATGCGTTTTCATTATTCACAGTGTGTGTTTCTGGTTGGTGTTAATGCATGAAGTAAAAATTGCACTTATTTAGCATTAGTATGTAAAGTTAATGTATTTAATTTTGGATACAGAATATGAATGGGTGGAGGTTATGGATAGTCTTTCTTACATGTTTTGTCATCCATTCTATTACATTCTATTCACTGGTAGTAACGTGTATTTTACTTTTATTGTAATATACTGTACGAGGCTGTATTTTAATAAATGAATAACCCATACATCCTTTCGCCTGACGGATCACTGCAAACAGAAATGCATGAATAGCATAACATTTTACTTGTGTGCTAAATTGAAGTATTGAAATTTCACACATTCTCTGGAAAAGGCTATTGTCATTTCATTGGCAAAGCCTGATAGGGAAAGTTACATATATTAGAAAGAGCCACAGCCATTGCTTACATTTTATGAAATTATTATGAATTAAGACAGACATAGTGTTATGAATCTAGTCTTTATTGAAGTTCAGGATGCTCGTGCGTATATGAACATATTTCAATTTATGTTAGTCTCACTGTTCAGGCTATTAGGAATGGAAAAAAAAGAGAAGTGGGGGAGAGAAAATATAAATTAATTAGACAGTGATGGAAATAAAGACTTAATCAACATCCTTGCAATTATTTTGAAAACAATCCCTCAGCAGTAATCACATTTACATTTACATTTTCGTCATTTAGCAGACGCTCTTATCCAGAGCAACTTACAAATTGGTGCATTCACCTTATGATAGCCAGTGGGACAACCACTTTACAATATGTTATTTTTTTTTTTTTTTTTTTTTTTTTTTTGGAGAAAAAAAAGTAATGAGAGTGTAGCCTGAGAAAGAGAAGGGGGGAGTATGAGAGAGAGAGTGTGAGAGAGTGTGAGAGTGTGAGAGAGTGTGAGAGAGAGAGAGAGAGAGAGAGAGAGAGAGAGAGAGAGAGAGAGAGAGAGAGAGAGAGAGAGAGAGAGAGAGAGAGAGAGAGAGAGAGAGAGAGAGAGAGAGACTGGGGAGGTAGAGAGAAAGAGAGTAGCCTATATATGGAGATTGAGAAAGAATGAAGGAGAAGAGAGTAAAGAGAGAGAGAGGGGAGGAAAAGGTAAGAGTCAAATGGAGATAGGTAGTGAGACAAAGAGAAAACAAGAGAGATGAGAAAGTGAGAGAAAAAGAGAAAGATAACTGCTAAAATAAAGGAAACACTTGAGTCAATGAGGGATACAAAGCAGGTGTTTCCACACAGGTGTGGTTCCTGAGTTAATTAAGCAATAAACATCCCATCATGCTTAGGGTCATGTATAAAAATGCCCAGTTGCCCATTAATTTGGCTACCATTGCTAGAAGAAGAGATCTCAGTGACTTTGAAAGATGTATCTCAAAAGAGCATAGGGGGTTTAAAAGGTATGTGTGTTGATGTGTGTGTGTGTCTCAGTCACCAGATCTCAACCCAATTGAACACTTACAGTATGGGAGATTCTGGAGCGGCGCCAACCATCAACAAAACGCCAAATTATGGAATTTCTTGTGGAAGAATGGTGTTCGAGACACTTGTCAAATCTATGCCAAGACGCATTGAAGCTGTTCTAGTGGCTCTTGGTGGCCTAACACCCTAATAAGACACTATGTTGGGGTTTCCTTTATTTTGGCAGTTACCTGTAGACTGTCCAGAGGAAAATATGCCCTGACAACTCTAACCTCCACAATAAGCACTCACATCAAATGGCCATTATTAAATGCAGAGACTGTTGAGGTCTACTCTGATTATCATGTGTCCGGTGCATCTGTGCTAGTCATATGCAAAGCATCCGAATCAGCACTCTATGGTATGAGTCTGTTGTATTTCAATAATCACCTTCTCAGTGTTCGAGGTATGATATTGCATCACAACAGCAGAGGGCCGAGAATTTGTCTTGGTTGTGGCCAAAAAATAAATAACCATAAATGGTATTTTAGAAATCATCACTTTTCCCCAATTTGCTGTTATTTTTGCCTGTGCCTAAAGCTTGGCTTCTTTAATAAATGAATGGATAATTGAATAAACTTAGCTCCATGTGCTTTTCTCTTTCGCTCTATGTGCTTTTTAAATTCCCAATGTAGCCCTCATACCATCATGGCCACCTAATCATCCCCAGCTTCCAATTGGCTCATTCATCCCCGTTCTTAGTCAACTTACCTCAAAATGCACTCACTCCTGAATGAGGAGATAGCGTGCATTTGTTTCAACGAGAATACATATAATTTGGTAATACTGAACTATTGTAAGACATTGACGTTTTGTTGTTTCCTCCATATTATGGATATCAGAAATTGTTCTCTGCTCATTTTACTCTGGCTAATGAAAGGGAGATTGCATCCCAAATGACACCCTATTCCCTGTATATTGCACTACTTTTGACCATGGCTCCGGTCAAAACTAGCACACTATGTAGGATATAGGGTGCTATTTGACATGCAGAAGGAGAGTAAATGCATTGAATCTGGGCTGTGAGTCAGCCTATCAAAGTGGAGTGTCATGAAAGAAAGCCCTAGACAGACATCTGCTCTGCAATGTTGCTGTGTTGACAGAATCAGTTGAGCATGTTTTTCTTTATTTCCCAGACTTTATCTCCATGCTAATGGAATATTCTAACCGCTCCAATGTGTACTGATGTGATGTGAGCCGCATGGTATTGTGATATGTGTCGCGCTCAAACCCTTCCCTTCGCATTGCGCTCAAACCCTTCCCTCTGCCTTTTGGTATGAAAAACTGTGCCTGACTGGGAAGAGAAACCCTCTAGCAGCAGCTATTTATAGGAAGCATCTTGCATTTGCATCTGGAGCTTATGAGAGAAGCATGAAGGAGACAGTCAATTTGAAAATAAATAATGTATTCTGTGAGCCAACACATTTGTTTTCTGGACGAAAAAAAATACTTTCTTCAGGATTTCTCATTTTTGCCCAAAAGGTGAAATAGACAGTCTTACCTAAATTGAATTAAACTCTGTGAATTTTCTTCCTGTACTGCTGCTTGTGTAGGTTAGTTTATCTATTTTCTGGGACAGCTTCACAGCAAGATACATTTACCAGGCTCCTCTGTGGCATTACTGTGTTTATATGAAACCATATAAATATATGTAAAAAAAAAAAAAAGTACATATAATCATAAAAAATAGGGGGAAAAAATACAATCATAAAAAGCATGTATGGATTTTTAAACAGCTATAAAGAACATTCCTATATCCTCTACCACAGGCCATAAGGATATTGCAGATGAATAAAAGTCAGAGTTCTTTGGTTCATCACATAATGGCAAAGAGAAGAAAAAAAACCTTGATGGATTAAACATGTTATTTGTGTTCATTCCCGCTGTTTGATATTCCGCGTGACGCATGCATGTGTGATTTGGCATCTGCAT
Organism: Coregonus lavaretus; assembly: GCF_964263955.1. Classification (NCBI taxonomy): domain Eukaryota; kingdom Metazoa; phylum Chordata; class Actinopteri; order Salmoniformes; family Salmonidae; genus Coregonus; species Coregonus lavaretus. Next base: position 16,293,200 of record NC_139993.1, read on the forward strand.
AAGCTCAAACTGCCAAAGACAAAAAACGAAGAGCCCACTGAATCCAACGCCTTCCATCTCACAATGAACATCACAGTGAAATATCACTGGCCCTCCCAGTATCAGAGCAACCACATCTCTATATGTGCTCAAACATACATTACATTTTACATTTTTGTCATTTAGCAGACGCTCTTATCCAGAGCGACTTACAGGAGCAATTAGGGTTAAGTGCCTTGCTCAAGGGCACATCGACAGATTTTAACCACTAAGCTACCTGCCGCCCCATACCATGATATGCGTTCCCTGTGATCGCACAGCATCACATTTGTTATTGAACGTGTTAATGGGCAGAATCTAGAATGGCCATCTTCAGAGATGGCCATTCCCAATTGTCAGATGGTGGTTCTGTCCTCCCCAAACACATTAAATAGCATAATTACCGGCCTGAAATGGAGTGTGAAAGGAGTTGTGTGCTCAAGGCTTCAATGGAACGCATTTACACTTGTGTGTTGTCACATTTTGGTAGCAGCAAAGTATAAATATGTTAATGTCTGTTTACCCCATTCACCACAAAGGCACGGGTGTATTGAGAGAGAAGTTCGGTAGAGCACACTGCAGCTTTTGGAAAGAGGGGGCTGAGGAAGAGGGAGAGGAGGGGAAAAGGAGGAGAGAAAGAAGGGGGAAGAGGAGGATGGGGATGTATACATTATTAAATATGGCTTCATCACATGTTCCTAGTTTCTTAGGGACTTATTATTCCGCACCGCTTTAATGAATAACAAGAGCTAGAGAGAGGGAAGAGAAGAGAGATAAGGGTGTGATTCATGTAGCAAGTGCAGAGACCACCACCATCTGGCTTTCAACGGTACTGCTAGCACAACAAATGCATCCTGTGTTGGAAATGTAGAAATAGCAACCTCCGCTGTGGCCCCGGCATTAGCATCCGACAAGGTCCTTGCCTGCCGCAAAACATACAGATTGCATTTGCTTTGTCAAGGGTACTTGTCAAACCCATGACAGACAGATTTTATGAGCTTTCACGTTGATGTGGGAAGTCCATGTCTCATGCCTTTCTACATGTGTGTGATGTTGGGGCTTGAAGTTATTGCCGCGCCCGTATCCAAGGTGACTGGAAATAAATAAATAAATGTTTAGGTGGTGGGGGTTATTCTGATTTCCAACTACACTACTTTTAGGAAGTTGACTCTCTCACTCTCTTTAATTCCCCAATATATTATTCACTGTCTTTACAAATGTACATTATTAAAGTGCTACTAGTTCTTTATTTCCGATGTTACAATCTTGGGCATTGTAGCTCTGCTGTATTCCTACCTTTCTCTTTCCGATAATGTTATCAGTGCAAGGTGGTGCGAGAGAAAACAAGTAGCCTACGCCTTTCAGGGTTACTGAGAAAAGCTCCAGGGTTCTTTCAGTGATGCAATATCAGAGGTTGTCAAGTCCGTTTACAGAACAGCGTGATTTGAGCTCACGCTCCCTGTTTCCCCCCCTTTCATTTCTGCTAGGAGAGTAAAAGGTAGTGTCAGTGAAGAACCAAAGGGGAGGCTCAGCAGCCAAGAAGAAAGGCTTTAGCCTCTCTCCCCCGCCCTTCGCCTTCGTCACAGTCCCAAGACCTCTTGCTTGCCTTGCCTTGTGCCAGACAGCTACTGTGGATATATGTGTTGTTGTTGTAAAAACAAAGCACATTATTCACATTAAGTGTACATTTCTGCACTTTTCCCAACCACTTTCTATTAGCGTTTGATAATGATCCAAATTGTGGTTCTATCCTTGATGGTTTTGCATGATAAGGGTGGCTTTGGTTATCATGGGTTAGACAGATGACCATTTATAAGTGATATTCTTCAAGAATCAATGGGTATATATAATTCAATTGATTCGAAACGGCTGTGTAGATCACAAAATTATAATTTTGCTGGGTGACAATGAGTGAAGGCCATTTGAGGAGAGTTGCATTGTCAGTGTTTGAAACACTACCTTGAAATGGATCACTGACAGTCTCCATAATATTAGACCAGTCTGCTCTGTGCCATGTCAGCTTTATTCTGTAACTCTAAACCCATTTGCAGCTGTTTTAAGGCCCCTTTGATATTTTATTCCCCAACAATCTTGCCAACTGGATGTCTGTTGCTGTCTGAAGGGCTGTTGTGTATCCACTCTAACGGGTGACAGCTTAGCTATATATTTTGCTTGGTCGAGCCTCCGAGGACAGCAAACGAGCAGATAAGCCAAAGGGATTCGGCCGGGGACTAGCGGCGCACAAAAACGTCATGTTTATCATCACTATCAAAGGTTATGCCTCGCCATAATCTGAAGAAGGACTGTCTGTCGTGGCTGATTGAGAGGGCAAGGTGGTCGTCGGAGGGAACAGCTGTCTCGCTCTTTCTCCAGAGGGATGGAATAAGGGAGGAAGAGGCAAGGGGGGTTGCGTGGGGCAGACACCTGTAACATGTCACTCAAAGGCTGTCATCACACATCAGAGTCATTCATCATGTTTATAAAACCATTAATCTCACTCAGCCGAGGAGCAACTGTTTGTAGACTTGTAGATCACAGACTGGACCTGTCTGCTCAATGACGGCTCGAGGCCTAATAGATCAATTTTATGTTAATAGGAGTGTGTGAGCGTGTGTGTGTGTGTGTGTGTGTGTGTGTGTATAAGCGTGTGTATGTGTGTTTATGAGCGTGTGTGTGTGTGTGGTGTGTGTGTGTCCATGTAGACATGAGATGATGGGAAATCAGAGACCTGTGTCCTCCTACCATCATCAGTCTTCTCTACCTCTGATGTGCTTGGGTTATGCCGCATAGCCAACAATCAACATACATCAGCTTCTGTGGACCTTCCCAGTGGCGGTGAAACCAGGTTACGTTTGCCTGTAACCAGATGCCGGGACCTAAATCAGTCCCCTTTAGTCTGGGATGAACGATTATCCACATAAGCCAGTGTCCGTACATTTGTTGGAGGTAATCTCACAAGACATGGTTTTATTACCTCTGTACGCCTAATGGAGTTAGGCCTCTGTCCCTCGTTCACTTTGCTCCTCTCCCTCCCCTGTGAACTCATGTCATGGCTGGGAGGGTCAGGTGAGGAGGTGAGGAGGGGAGGAAGGTAGAGACCACTGATATTGAGGTGGAGGGGGGAAGCCACTAATAATGAGGCGGAGGGGGCAGGAGCAGGAGATCAGTCTTAAAGCTAGAATCCTTAGTTGCTACATCCATTTCTGGACTTACAAATTCATGATATATACCGATTGATTATTGAAGAATATAACTTATAAATGCCTCATGAACTAGTTCAACTGCCGTACCCCATGATAACCCAAATATGCTTGTTTTACTCTGTTTGTAAACAATGTCAATGTAAACAAACACTGTATAGCCTCAAAACATGGTTTAAACTAGAATGTTGATATCATGGATGGTCAGTATTTGCATCCATAGCTCTGTCTATGAATTTGAGAGTGGTTACATTTCTCCAGGCCCATCCCTCAGCTTTCTAACAAAACAGAGGTGGGGTGACCGCTTTGTTATTGTTTCAATTAAGGATTCTGGATTTAAAGTAATAACAGTGTGTTCTGAGGGGTGGGGGAGGACAGTTTAGTGTATGTTCCTGTTTGTCTAACAGCATCAAATAAATTATGCAATTACCTAAAAGCCGGTCAGCCAGCAAGCGACCAGTAAACATTCCTTTTCTAAAAGTGCATATATTGTCTTGGCGTGTGTGTGTTTGCTCACTCATGTGTATTTTCTGCTGAATTTATCATGCCACATAAACACTCTGTTGTTAAGCTCTTCGGGGGCCATTTTAAGTGTGCAGAAAAAAACAGGTACCCAGTCCTTGCTTCGGGTTCAGCAGTTCACACAGTCACCTCGTGAACACATTTTGTAACCTCTGAGAGACATTGATGGCCCTCTGCTCTCCAGAGCCAAAGAAGGACTTAAATAAAATAATATATATCCCAGTATGGGTCCCGAGCACACTTGGTCACACTGACCCTTCTCAGGACCCTCCAAGCCGAGCAGGAAGAGCCAGGGAAGGGGAAGGGCCACCCCGGCCGCATGCTGCTCAGGTGACCAGGAAACGTCTGGCCACAGGCTGGCCACCATCTGGTCTGGTCAGCATGTGAGCAATGCCAGAGCAGAGTGAACTAGAGCCGTGGAATCGGAGGGCTGAGCTGGTCAGCTCTGTTGGCAGGGGCACAAAGAACATGCTGGGAGCCTGGGATTGTAGTGTGTGTTCAATGGTTTATATTCAGAGAGAGAGGAAATGGGGGAGAGAGAGAGAGAGGGACTGGGGAGGTAGAGAGAAAGAGAGTAGCCTATATATGGAGATTGAGAAAGAATGAAGGAGAAGAGAGTAAAGAGAGAGAGAGGGGAGGAAAAGGTAAGAGTCAAATGGAGATAAGTAGTGAGACAAAGAGAAAACAAGAGAGATGAGAAAATGAGAGAAAGTGAGAGAAAAAGAGAAAGATAACTGCTAAAATAAAGGAAACACTTGAGTCAATGAGGGATACAAAGCAGGTGTTTCCACACAGGTGTGGTTCCTGAGTTAATTAAGCAATTAACATCCCATCATGCTTAGGGTCATGTATAAAAATGCCCAGTTGCCCATTAATTTGGCTACCATTGCTAGAAGAAGAGATCTCAGTGACTTTGAAAGAGGTATCTCAAAAGAGCATAGGGGGTTTAAAAGGTGTGTGTGTTGATGTGTGTGTGTGTCTCAGTCACCAAAGAGTGAGCAAAGAAAAAGAGAGATTGCTAGCCATTTATGCTTCATTCATTTGTATCCATTACCTGACGTACAGTATGATAAAACCTGTATGAATCCTTAGCCCCAAATTGACACCAAAGAGTCCCACGTAAAGGCCCCAGATGCTATTCTTTGCTATGCCCTGTGAAAACACAACGTAGGCGAGCAGGTTGAACCCCGCAAGGGGTCGAGTTCAGGCTGAAGATGAGAGGAGGGATCATGGAAGCCTTACAGCTGGGACTGGGGGCTCTCAGGTTCTCTCTCTCTCTCTTCCTCCCTCCCTCTCGCGCTCTCTTCCTTTTCCTCTCTCTATTTGACAGGACAAGACAGGGACCTCCTCTTTTTTCAATTTTTCCACCCCCAGGTTGAAATTGCAGAGGGAACACTAGCAGTGGCGCCAAGTGCCCCATGATGACCTGTCCATGTCCCTCCACTCTCTCTCTCTTTATTTATCCCTCTCTCTTTCTCCCTGAGAGGTGTCCTGGGACATGCAGACTTTAGCGAAGTGCATCTCCAAACACCCTGTCTGTGGGCGAGCCTGTTTGTTTTACTGGCCCTGTAGGAGGCAAAGGACCAGTCAACTAGGGTCAAGAGAAGCTGAGAATGCATAGCTGCAATTGGCTCGGGGTGGGTCATTCACTTCAGACCCCAGATTGGTTTTCAACCGCAATACTAGCTGTTAGCTGAAATATAGTGTTTGGACAGTGAAGGACTTATATGAATACACTGGTAACGCACTGTTCTTGCATTGTTTGATCTCACAGCTTAAAGGGATAGTTCAGCCCAAACAGCTTAAATGGATAGTTTAGCCCAAATAAATTAGATGGTGATAATCTGTGTCATTCATTAGAAAATTAGGCCTGCTGTAGGTTCCTCCTAATGTCTACCTGTATGTAGACAACAGATGGTGTGGGACTCAACTTAACTTTTGATTTATGAAAATGTCAGAAAAACATTGATTTTGGGGTGAGCTTCATGTATTATAATAACCCTTCATATAAAAGAGTAGCATGTATAAGGTCGGCACAGATCAAGTTTTAGGGCATATTGAGGCTATACCTAAAGCGTTTACTGCACTGTGTCTTCTCTCCTCTCGCGTATCATTTCCCTCTGTCCCCGCTACCCCCTGGAGAATGGCTGTGGAGGGAAGTTTACTGGCGTCACGGACAGCTTTGGCAGATGTGAGCAGCTGTGCTCTTGAGAAGGTCTACTTAAAGGGGCCTTACAGGTGTCGTAATCAGGAGTTTCAAATCCTCCTGCTGCCTCTCCCTTAATCAGCCTCCAGGCTATTTTTGCCGACCCCTTGGGCTCTTCAGCTTTTTAACTCAGAGTTGTGCCTGAGAAGGTGATCCTCTCTCTCTCTTTCACACACAACCACATATCCAATATCCAGACCCAAAGCCAGGCAGACACAATAATAGACACCTTCGGATGTGTGGAGGTGATATTATCAGGGTAGAAACTCGTCAATTTCAGGGAGACTGCAGTAGTTCATTTTTATCAAACTGATATTTCAGCTGCCTATTTTGAGTCGCTACTAGATCATAACATGCAACTTAGTATACCTAACACCCCCGGAAACCTTCCCCGAACTCTCCGCTCACCTCTCCCTAACTCCGGCTCTGTTATGTCTGATGTCTGAGCGGAGGGTCGGTTTTATCCTGCTAAAGGCCCACTGAACACTTGACCGTCTGGGGGCTTTACGACTCCCCCAACTCCAGAGCTCGAGACAAGTCGCTCTCCCAGGGAATGAAGAGCTCAGACAAGACAGAGGCGAGCTCAGACACAGACAGTGGGATTTTGTTTTGATGGCTGGGTTTAGGCAACGAGTCAATTACACTTCCCCTGGGTTTAATACTCAGTGTAGTCTACACGTTAGTTATTAGTCAGTTGAGCATTGGGCCTGTCTTCTTCTGGCAACTGTGAGAGAGCAGGAAGAGTACAGTCGTGGTCAGAAGTTTTGAGAATGACACAAATATTAATTTTCACAAAGTCTGCTGCCTCAGTTTTTATGATGGCAATTTGCATATACTCCAGAATGTTATGAAGAGTGATCAGATGAATTGCAATTAAATTGCAAAGTCCCTCTTTGCCATGAAAATGAACTTAAAAATGAACACAAAAACATTTCCACTGCATTTCAGCCCTGCCACAAAAGGAACAGCTGACATCATGTCAGTGATTCTCTCGTTAACACAGGTGAAAGTGTTAGCGAGGACAAGGCTGGAGATCACTCTGTCATGCTGATTGAGTTAGAATAACAGACTGGAAGCTTTAAAAGGAGGGTGGTGCTTGAAATCATTGTTTTTCCTCTGTTAACCATGGTTACCTGCAAGGAAACACGTGCCGTTATCATTGCTTTGCACAAAAAGGATATTGCTGCTAGTAAGATTGCACCTTAATCAACCATTTATCGGATCATCAAGAACTTCAAGGTGAGAGGTTCAATTGTTGTGAAGAAGGCTTCAGGGCGCCCAAGAAAGTCCAGCAAGCGCCAGGACCGTCTCCTAAAGTTGATTCAGCTGCGGGATCGGGGCACCACCAGTGCAGAGCTTGCTCAGGAATGGCAGCAGGCAGGTGTGAGTGCATCTGCACGCACAGTGAGGAAGACTTTTGGAGGATGGCCTGGTGTCAAGAAGGGCAGCGAGGAAGCCACTTCTCTCCAGGAAAAACATCAGGGACAGACTGATATTCTGCAAAAGGTACAGGGATTGGACTGCTGAGGACTGGGGTAAAGTCATTTTCTCTGATGAATCCCCTTTCCGATTGTTTGGGGCATCCGGAAAAAAGCTTGTCCGGAGAAGACAAGGTGAGCGCTACCATCAGTCCTGTGTCATGCCAACAGTAAAGCATCCTGAGACCATTCATGTGTGGGGTTGCTTCTCAGCCAAGGGAGTGGGCTCACTCACAACACAGCCATGAATAAAGAATGGTACCAACACATCCTCCGAGAGCAACTTCTCCCAACCATCCAAGAACAGTTTGGTGACGAACAATGCCTTTTCCAGCATGATGGAGCACCTTGCCATAAGGTAAAAGTGATAACTAAGTCTCTCGGGGAACAAAACATCGACATTTTGGGTCCATGACCAGGAAACTCCCCAGACCTTAATCCCATTGAGAACTTGTGGTCAATCCTCAAGAGGCGGGTGGACAAACAAAACCCCACAAATTCTGACAAACTCCAAGCATTGATTATGCAAGAATGGGCTGCCATCAGTCAGGATGTGGCCCAGAAGTTAATTGACAGCATGCCAGGGCAGATTGCAGAGGTCTTGAAAAAGAAGGGTCAACACCGCAATTAATGTAATTGTCAATAAAAGCCTTTGACACATATGGAATGCTTGTAATTATACTTCAGTATACCATAGTAATATCTGACAAAAATATCTAATAACACTGAAGCAGCAAACTTTGTGAAGGCCAATACTTGTGTCATTCTCAAAACGTTTGACCACGACTGTATATGTCTTCTGCTAGGATTTCCTCGGCAGAAGAGGCTGAAGGATGGGATCAATTAAACATCAGTGGATGCGCTTAAAGAATGGAATTCTCAGTTGAAGGAAGATGTTCTCTCTTTCTCTCTCTCTCCTTCCACCATCACCAAGGTTTTGAAGCATATAATACCTCAGATCATCTGAATATTGAAGTCAGTGTGTTCAGCTATTTGAAATAATTACGTGGCAAATGAAAACGTTTTTCAATGATCTCTGATTTTAAAGCAGAATTAAAATAATTCTGTTCTTTATTTTAACTCCATTTGAAGTTTCAGTGTTTTCAACTCTGGTTGAAAGGCTTTTTATCACATCCTCTCTGATGATTTGTTACCACCGCAAAGTCTGCGCTGAATGCTGGAGATGCTCGAAAAAGTCCTGAAGCATCAAACAAATAACTACTGTATGTGCAAATATATCTGGATCATGAAATGGCAAACAAAAATAAATCAATAATCCCGTAATGTATCTTAATGTGACAGACTGTGATATAATATCATCACCTAGAGTAGATAGTGGGTTTTATAGTAGGTTTTATCCAATAGCTGAAGGCAAGTGTTGTCCTGATACTCAATGCCAAAATGCCATTTTCCTAACATCCTCTCCTCCAGAATGATTCAGCAAACCATTCTTTCCTCATCTTCCGCCCTCTGAAATGTGAGGATGATTCTTATGTAACACTGACGAAAAGCTTCCTTCTCATCTCTAGCCTACCCTCAATGGCCCTTGACACTGTGGTTTTGATATCAGGACAGCCTCAATCTTAGCATGACTTTTTTCAATCAAGGCTGTCCAAATATGCACACCATAGAGTTCAATACATTTTTTATGGATCAAAGTGTAATTTTCATTGTTGATATCTATTAAATCTGAATATCAACAAATCAGTGTATTTGAAGCACAGTGCTTTTATCCACCTCTGCCATATGTGTATGTCCAAGAAGGGTAAAAACATATAGCTAATTAAAAATAAACGATTTACTCTCATTGTAATCAAATTAATAATTGAAAGGTTGCATTAGATTTTTTATGAATGCCATCACCTTCACCAGCTTTTTTCCAGTACGCACATTCAATGAATCATCTGAATGGAACGAACATAGAGATCCTATTAAATTACTAGAAGTGCTATGTCATAAACCCTCAAAGTTCCATAATGGGGCGAAAATGGCAGCCATCTTGGTCAGAGAGAAATCCAAAACCTAATTGGAATGAATGGCAGTAGAGACATTGGTGATGGATTTCCTGCTTTTACTTATGATAAATTGTGTAATGAAATCATAGTCAACCTAAAAGTCATATAATTATAAATACAGTTCTTCACATTTATTGTTTTACACAATATCTTATCACAGCACTGGCAAACCATTGTTTACCAACTCCCTGACCAACATGGCTGACCTTTGGACCATCATAAGAAGGTTCATGTCCATTCCAATATTCTAATTCCTAATTCTATGGAAATGAATATGAATTAAACAAAGTGATGACATTCAATATTCGCATCTCTCAATGTACATAAGAAAATCTGATTGAGAGTAGGTATGATATTTTGAACCGACCTAAGGTATTGTTAATCGGTTTCTAAATCACACACCATATACCTTATGTGCAGTTCAAAGATAGGTCTGCCGTGCGTGATCTAAAAGATACTCCGACACTCGCAGTGTAAGTAAAGAGGCCAATTATTTCAAGTTGCAGAGCGAGAAGGAACATTCTGGCAATTATTGAAGTCTGGATTTGCCCAGGTTTGCTAAGAAGCTGGAGAGGATGTGCAGAAACAAATTACCGTATTGAGTACTAAGCATAATTGAGTTCAGTTTTACTATCAAAACTTTCTTACATGATCTGGGGTGTCTCCCTCAAGTTAAATAAATAACTTAATTTTAGTGCAGGGGTCTCCATCCTTTTCTAGCATGAGAGCTACTTTAAAAAAATTTAACATGTCGCAAGCTACAATTAGTTTTGTATAGCTTTAAAATAGGCACATTCTTCACTTGTCCTCTAACCTGCAACTCTTACCTGGTTCCTTGGTGTACAAGATATGCGTTTTCTGTCAATATACCTGGTAAAAGAATGGTTAATAAACAACTCTAGGCTCCATAAAATTACAGTATATGTTGTATTTTCCTTTCTTCTGTTTTATACTCTCGATATTACAATTATTCATAGACAAACAACGCACATTGATGTTCTGATTCCATGTCAATGCATAAATCCGATCAGAAGAACATTTTTGAGGTCTGAAAAAAACTATTTTTGAGTATAATTCCCCTGTAAATATGCATCTAGCAAGAGAGGAATGTGTCGATGTGTTAGGCCTACTGCTGCGGCAAGTCATGGCAGGGTTAGCAAAACAATCGCCACCTAATTGACACAAATAATCATGTTGTAAGCCTACTTTGCGATTAACATTTAATTGAGAAGGTTTTTGGGGAAAGTCTTTCTGTCAACCCACAAGACGGTTATCATTAGCATCGCTAACTGGCTACATACAGAGTGATAGACAAATGCGCACACAAAACCGACAGACGAGGGCAAAATTGCTGGAAATTAATTGGCAGATATTGTGTTACATTTGGCTTTTTAAGCCAATAGCGGCTAACCAGGGGCAGAATAATGTCAATGTGGCTTTGATTGGATAGTACTATGTTTATGATAGTTTGTGATGGAACACATAAAACATTTATGTACTTTCAGAATTCCTTGGCGAGCTAATCATACATAGGTGGTTTGCGAGCTACTGGTAGCTCACGATCTACCTGTTGGAGACCCCTGCACTAGGACAACATACTGATTTAACTATTTAAACTGAAGTCCATTTTATCCTCAGATTTAGGCCTTTGAAACTACAAATGTAACCAACAACTCAAGTAACTCATGCCAGCAGTAAAATTAGATAAAAAAAACAGATAAAAACACACCTTATGGAACAGCGGGGACTGTGAAGCAACACAAAGATAGACACATGCATACAAACACACGATAACATAAGCACTATACACACATGTAAACATGGATTTTGTGTTATAGATATGTGGTAGTAGAGTAGAGGCCTGAGGGTACACAATATGTTGTGAAATATGTTATGAATGTATTGTAATGTTTTTAAAATGTATAACTGCCTTAATTTTGCTGGACCCCAGGAAGAGACAGCAGCTAATGGGGATCCATAATAAATACAAATACAAATACAAACTCTTCACCAAGAACCTGAAGAATACGTTTTATGAAATAGGAAAGTAAATACAAGTTTCGGAAGACCTTGAACGGTTAGAATTGTCCTCGGGGATGTCTACCCAAAGTGTGAGCTTCAAAAGACTAGCGTCTGACTCATAATAGCAAAAAGATAACAGCTATATTTACTAAAGTGATTTCATGCAAAATTACTACACATCATCACAACAACCAGTCCATCAGAAATACACAGGTTTTCCTCCATTCTAATATACGCGCACTCACGCACATGCACACACACGCAGGTGTGGATACTACCCAGACCAGACCAGTGTGTGTGAGTGTGTATGTGTGTGTGTAGGGTTGGGTAAATTATTTGTAAATGTAATCCATTACAGTTACTAGTTACCTGCACACATTTGTAATCAGTAACGGAACTTTTAGATTACCCATACTCAGTAACGTGATCTGATTACTTTCAGTTACTTTTGGATTACTTTCCCCTTAAGAGGCATTAGAAGAAGAAAATCAAACGCATTTGGTGTGTCATCACAGTGGTCTCTGACTTGTTGTCTTACTCACTCAGGTGGAACAAACTTAAACTTGCGCCTCTTTTCAATGCTGAATTGAATGTCACTGAGAAAACAGAAAGGTGTCATAATGTATTTTTTTTTCACAAACATCCTTTCTGCATTTAAAAGTAATCCAATAAGTAATCATATTTTTGCTGGTATGTAACTGATTACAGTAATCAGTTAATCCACAACCCTGTGTTTGTGTGGGGGTGTGTGTGTGTGTGTGTGTCTGACTCAAATAGCTGAGTCATCTGGGAGGAGTAGCAGTGACCTGTGTCCGTCATATTGTTGTGACCAATGGGCAGCGTCCTCCTCAGACGGCACCATACCTAATGATGACGGACAGGTCCTTGCGGTGGAGCCACACAAAGAATGAGGAGAAACTCAGACACAAAGAGGGTGTTTTTGTAACCAAGGTTCATTTGGTGGGAATGCGCTTTTAAAAGTCCACTCTGTTTAGAGTGGATGAGGTCACAGTCTGTTAAAGCGATTCAGATCCCCATTGCCAAAATACCCACAACTGGAGTCTGGAGTAAAATAAATCTGTGAAGTACTCGTCCAGCTGAGTCAGAAGAACTCAGAGATTCCCAAAGCGAGTGCTGAGCCCAGATTAACCAAATGTTTCGGACAGCCAGGTCAGATTAAGAATTGGGAGAGAAATGGGGGTGACAAGAGTGCAGCAATAACCAACACCAGAGACAGACCAAAGGTGGAATTTGACATTTTGAAGTGGAATATGCTATAGGAAATCCTTTAGTTGAGTTTGAGGTTTAAAAACACTTTTGACTGAATAAGTTTGTATTTGTAGAAAAAAATAATATTTATTTTTAAAAGACGCAAAAGATTCACTCTCCCCATAACGCCAAAGCAAAACATGTAGAAAACTGCACACATAAAAAAAGTAGAAGAACAACTGCTTGCCTTAATTAATAACAATTAAGAGTCAACGGATGACATTGGGAAACTAGGAAGCGTTTGGTGAAAAAAAAGTAATCTGTTGTTTTGAGGGTGAAATTTCAACGACAGGATTATGTCATCATTGTAACCAATTTTCAACATAAACTAACCTTGTGTAAAATACACTACATGACCAAAAGTATGTGGACACCTGCTTGTCGAACCTCTCATTCCAAAATCATGGGCATTAATATGGAGTTGGTCCCCGATTTGCTGCTACAACAGCCTCCACTCTTCTGGGAAGGCTTTCCACTAGATGTTGGAACATTGCTGCGGGGACTTGCTTCCATTCAGCCACAAGAACATTAGTGAGGTCGGGCACTGATGTTGGGCGATTAGGCCTGGCGGTGTTCGATGGAGTTGAGGTCAGGGCTCTGTGCAGGCCAGTCAAGTTCTTCCACACCGATCTCGACAAACCATTTCTGTATGGACCTCGCTTTGTGCACGAGGGCATTGTCATGCTGACACAGGAAAGGGCCTTCCCCAAACTGTTGCCACAAAGTTGGCGTTAAGATTTCCCTTCGCTGGATCTAAGGGGCATAGCCCAAACCATGAGAAACAGCCCCAGACCATTATTCCTCCTCCACCAAACTTTACAGTTGGCACTATGCATTGGGGCAGGTAACATTCTCCTGGCATCCACCAAACCTAGATTTGTCCGTCGGACTGCCAGATGGTGAAGCATGATTCATCACTCCAGAGAACGCATTTCCACTGCTCCAGAGTCCAATGGCAGCAAGCTTTACACCACTCCAGCCGACACTTGGCATTGCGCATGGTGATCTTAGGCTTGTCTATGGCTGCTCGGCCATGGAAACTGCGCTTCAGCACTGAGCTTGTGTGGCCTACCACATTGCGGCTGAGCCATTATTGCTCCTAGACGTTTACACTTTACAATAACAGCAATTACAGTTGACCGGGGCAGCTCTAGCAGGGCAGAAAATTGACAAACTGACTTGTTGGAAAGGTGGCATCCTATGACGGTGCCACGTTGAAAGTCACTGAGCTCTTCAGTAAGGCCATTCTACTGCCAATCTTTGTCTATTGAGATTGCGTGGCTGTGTTCTCGGTTTTATACATCTGTCAGCAACGGGTGTGGCTGAAATAGCCAAATCCACTCATTTGAAGGGTTTCCACATACTTTTGTATATATAGTATATGTTGAATTTGTACCTTTGAAACAACGTCAGATCTTCAATGTTATTTTCACTATTTAAAAAACACTATAGGCTGGGCAGCACCTTCTACTGGAGAGTTGATCTACAGCTATTAATTTGGTCTCCCATCCAGGGTTTTAACCAAACCCTGCTTAGCTTTTATATTTGTCACTGACTACTACCAATGTACTATCGCAAGAAAGATTATTGAGAGATCTCTTAATAACTAAATAAATGGAGAGAATGCGATGGAGGGAATGGCGTCCGTTTTGCGGGCTCCTGACCAATTGTGCTATTTTGTGTCTTGTTTTGCGCTGATCTTAACTATATTTGTACATAATGTTTGCCCCATCGTTTCCTATGACCGAAAAGAGCTTCTGGACATCAGAACAGCTATCACTAACCTCGATTTGGACGAGGACTTCTACTTCAATGAGTCTGAGGCAAAAGACATATTGATTATCACGCACCAGGCCCAAACCCCAACACTCGAAGAAGGAGGAGACGGCGCTATAGAGGCCGGTGTGCGGGATACCTGACGAGACTACGTCGGAGAGCGGATAAATCACATCTACCTTCCGTTCGATTGGCGAACATGCAATCACTGGAGAATAAACTGGATGAGCTCTGTCCGAGACTATCCTATCAACGTGATCTGAAGAACTGTAATATCCTATGTTTCTCAGAGTCATGGCTGAACAAGGACATGGTAAATGTAAATCAAACTGGTTTTTCTATACATCGGCAGGACAGAACGGTGGCGTCGGGAAAGCTCAAGGGAGGTGGTGTATGTCTCTTTGTTAACAAAAGATGGTGCGCAATCTCTTATACAGTGAAGGAAAAAAGTATTTGATCCCCTGCTGATTTTTTACGTTTGCCCACTGACAAAGACATGATCAGTCTATAATTTTAATGGTAGGTTTATTTGAACAGTAAGAGACAGAATAACAACAAAAAAATCCAGAAAAACGCATTTCAAAAATGTTATAAATTGATTTGCATTTTAATGAGGGAAATAAGTATTTGACCCCTCTCCAAAACATGACTTAGTTCTTGGTGGCAAAACCCTTGTTGGCAATCACAGAGGTCAGACGTTTCTTGTAGTTGGCCACCAGGTTTGCACACATCTCAGGAGGGATTTTGTTCCACTCCTGTTTGCAGATCTTCTCCAAGTCATTAAGGTTTCGAGGCTGACGTTTGGCAACTCGAACCTTCAGCTCCCTCCACAGATTTTCTATGGGATTAAGGTCTGGAGACTGGCTAGGCCACTCCAGGACCTTAATGTGCTTCTTCTTGAGCCACTCCTTTGTTGCCTTGGCTGTGTGTTTTGGGTCATTGTCATGCTGGAATACCTATCCACAACCCATTTTCAATGCCCTGGCTGAGGGAAGGAGGTTCTCTCCCAAGATTTGACTGTACATGGCCCCGTCCATCGTCCCTTTGATGCGGTGAAGTTGTCCTGTCCCCTTAGCAGAAAAACACCCCCAAAGCATAATGTTTCCACCTCCATGTTTGACGGTGGGGATGGTGTTCTTGGGGTCATAGGCAGCATTCCTCCTCCTCCAAACACGGCGAGTTGAGTTGATGCCAAAGAGCTCGATTTTGGTCTCATCTGACCACAACACTTTCACCCAGTTCTCCTCTGAATCATTCAGATGTTCATTGGCAAACTTCAGACGGCCCTGTATATGTGCTTTCTTGAGCAGGGGGACATTGCGGGCTCTGCAGGATTTCAGTCCTTCACGGCGTAGTGTGTTACCAATTGTTTTCTTGGTGACTATGGTCCCAGCTGCCTTGAGATCATTGACAAGATCCTCCCGTGTAGTTCTAGGCTGATTCCTCACCGTTCTCATGATCATTGCAACTCCAACTCCACGAGGTGAGATCTTGCATGGAGCCCCAGGCCGAGGGAGATTGACACTTCTTTTGTGTTTCTTCCATTTGCGAATAATCGCACCAACTGTTGTCACCTTACATTTACATTTTACATTTTAGTCATTTAGCAGACGCTCTTATCCAGAGCGACTTACAGTTAGTGAATACATATATATATTTTTTTTTATATACTGGCCCCCCGTGGGAATCGAACACACAACCCTGGCGTTGCAAACGCCATGCTCTATCAACTGAGCTACATCCCTGCCATTCCCTCCCCTACCCTGGGCCAATTGTGCGCCGCCCATGAGTCTCCCGGTCGCGGCCGGCTGCGACAGTGGCACAGTTAGCACTGCGATGCGGCGCCTTAGACCACTGCGCCACTCTTCTCACCAAGCCGCTTGGCGATGGTCTTGTAGCCCATTCCAGCCTTGTGTAGGTCTGCAATCTTGTCCCTGACATCCTTGGAGAGCTCTTTGGTCTTGGCCATGGTGGAGAGTTTGGAATCTGATTGATTGCTTCTGTGGACAGGTGTCTTTTATACAGGTAACAAACTGAGATTATGAGCACTCCCTTTAAGAGTGTGCACCTAATCTCAGCTCGTTACCTGTATAAAAGACACCTGGGAGCCAGAAATCTTTCTGATTGAGAGGGGGTCAAATACTTATTTCCCTCAATAAAATGCAAATCAATTTATAAAAAAAATTACATGCGTTTTTCTGCATTTTTTTGTTGTTATTCTGTCTCTCACTGTTCAAATAAACCTACCATTACAATTATAGACTGATCATTTCTTTGTCAGTGGGCAAATGTACAAAATCAGCAGGGGATCAAATACTTTTTTTCCTCACTGTATTAAGGAAGTCTTGAGGTTCTGCTCACCTGAGTAAAATACCTCATGATAATTTGTAGACCATACTATTTACCAAGAGAGTTTTCATCAATATACAGGTATTTCGTAGCTGTCTATTTACCACCACAAACCAATGCTGGCACTAACACCGAACTCAATGAGCTGTATAGGGCCATAAGCTAACACCCAGAGGCGCTCCTAGTGGCCGGTGACTTTAATGCAGGAAAACTGACATCTGTTTGACCTAATTTCTACCAGCATGTCACCTGTGCAACTAGAGGTGAAATAACTCTAGATCACCTTTACTCCACACACAGAGACGCATAAAAAGCTTTCCCTCGCCCTCCTTTTGGCAAATCTGACCATAACTCTATCCTACTGATTCCTGCTTACAATCAAAAACTCCAACAGGAAGTAACAGTGACACGCTCAATACGGAAGTCGTCCAATGAAGTGAATGCTAGGCACAGACTGGAATATGTTCCGGGATTCATCCGATGGCATTGAGGAGTGTACCACGTCAGTCACCAGCTTCATTAGTAAGTGCATCAACGACATCATCCCCACATTGACCGTACGTACATATCCCAACCAGAAACCATGGATTACAGGCAACATCCGCACTGAGCTAAAGGCTAGAGCTGCCGCTTTGAAGGAGCGGGACGCTAATCCGGACGCTTATAATAAATCCCGCTACACCCTCCTACAAACCATCAAACAAGCAAAGCATCAATACAGGACCAAGATCAAATCCTACTACACCAGCTCTGATGCTCGTCGGATGTGACAGGGCTTGCAAACTATCACAGATTACAAAGGGAAACCCAGCCTCGAGCTGTCCAGTGACACAAGCCTACCAGACGAGCTAAATAACTTGCATGCTCGCTTCGAGGCTAGCAACACTGAACCATGTATGTGAGCACTAGCTATTCCGGTTGACTGTGTGATCACACTCTACGTAGCCGATGTGAGTAAGACTTTTAAACAGGTTAAATATAAGGCGGCAGGGCCAGACGGATTACCAGGACGCGTACTCCGAGCATGCGCTGACCAGCTGTCTTCATCGACATTTTCAACCTCTCCCTGGCCCAGTTTGTAATACATACTTGTTTCAAGCAGACCATCATAGTCCCTGTGCCCAAGAACGCCAATGTAACCGGTCTAAATGACTATTGCCCCGTAGCACTCACATCTGTAGCCATGAAATGTTTTGAAAGGCTGATCATGGCTGATCATGGCTCACATCAACACCCTCATCCCAGACACCCTGGACCCACTCTAATTCGATATACCGCTCCAACAGATTCACAAATGATGCAATCTCTATTGCACTCCAAGCTGCTCTGGACAAAAGGAACACCTACATGAGAATGCTGTTCATTGACTACAGCTTAGCGTTCAACACCATAGTGCCTTCCAAACTCATCACTAAGCTAAGGACCCTGGGATTTTACACCTCCCTCTGCAACTGTACCCTGGACTTCCTGGCGGGCTGCCCCCAGGTGGTGAGGGTAGGCAACAACACATCCACCTGACCCTCAACACGGGAGCCCCTCTGGGGTGCATGCTTAATCCCCTCCTGTACTCCCTGTTCACCCACGACTGCGTGTCCTCGCATGACTCCAACACCATTATTACGTTTGCAGATGGCACAACGGTGGTAGGCCTGATCACCGATGACGATGAGGCAGCCTACAGGGAGGAGGTCAGAGACCTGGCAGAGTGGTGCCAGGCCAACCTATCCCTCAACGTCAGCAAGACAAAGGAGCTGATCGTGGACTACAGGCAACGGCGGGCCGAGCATGTACCCCCAAGCCATAAGACTGCTAAATAGTTAGACTCTTTTGACTCATCACATACACTGCTGTTACTGTTTATTATCTATCCTGTTGCCTAGTCACTTTATCCCTACCTATATGTACACTACCAGTCAAAAGTTAGGACACACCTACTCGTTACAATTTTTTACATTGTAGAATAATAGTGAAGACATCAAAACTATGAAATAACACATATAGAATCATGTAGTAACCAAAAATGTGTTAAACAAATCAAAATATATTTTATATTTGAGATTCTTCAAATAGCCACCCTTTGCCTTGATGACAGCTTTGCACACTCTTGGTATTCTCTCAAGTAATTTGTGTTATTTCATAGTTTTGATGTCTTCACTATTATTCTACAATGTAGAAAATAGTAAAAATAAAGAAAAACCCTTGAATTAGTAGGTGTGTCCAAACTTTTGACTAGTACTGTACATATCTACCTAAATTACTTCGTAACCCTGCACATCGACTCGGTACTGGTATCCTGTCTATATAGCTAAGTTATCGTTACTCATTGTGTGTTTACGTGTTATTATTTTTCTCTATTATATCTCTTTTTTATCTCTTTGCATTGTTGGGAAGGGCCCGTAAATAAGCATTTTACTGTTAGTCTACACCGGTACTTTACGAAGCATGTGACCATTTTTTTTGGGGGGGGGGGGATTTGAATCATATTCACTGTTGCTATGGAAGTCATTCCAAAGGGTAGATTTAACAGTGCAAATTAAATGTCATATATCATCAATCTATTTAGGCCTATATAGCATTTGCAAAGACAGCAACAGGTATTGTTTCAATTCAACTAAGGGTTCAACTAAAAATAGACAATACATATAGGCCTAGGTTTTCAAGCTCTGGTTGATTGCAAATTTAATCTTCACGTTGGATTCACGTCTCCATCTCAACCAAAAATCTAAGTTAATAAAGAATAGGACTAAATCAAATCAAACTTCATTTAAAGTGCTTTTAAGTTTGATTAGCTTAGATGTAGTGTCACGTTCATTTAATGACGGGACAGACCAAGGCGCAGCGTGATATACGTACATGTTTATTAAACCAAATAAATACAACGACAAAACAACAAACTAAAGAAAACGTGAAGTCCAAGGTAGCATACACAACATACCTTACACGGAACAAGATCCCACAACTAGACAGTGCCAATAGGCTGCCTAAGTATGGTCCCCAATCAGAGACAACGAGCGACAGCTGCCTCTGATTGGGAACCACACCGGCCAACATAGAAATACACATACTAGATAATAAACATAGAAAACGCACAACAAAGAATATACACACCCTGACTCAACATTTAAGCGTCCCGGATCCGGCTCGGGGCGTGACGACCTCTCACTCTCCGCCTCCCTGTTGCGCCCCTGGTCTGGTCTGGAGCGGACTGGAGGTCTAGAGCGGAGAGCTGGCACAACCCATCCTGGCTGGCTGCCCACTTTCGCACTACACGTGCGGGCACAGGACGCACTGGGCTGTGCACGCGCACTGGCAATACAGTTCGTAGAACTGGCGCAAGATATGCAGGACCAAGGAGGCGTACTGGAGACCAGGAGTGTTGAGCCGGCACACCCCGTCCTGGCTGGATGCCCATCTTCGCACAGCACGTACGTGGTGCAAGCACAGGACGTACAGGACTGTGCCGGCGCACTGGCGACACAGTACATAGCTCCGCATAACACGGAGCTTGCCCAGTCATACGCATCTTCGCGTGAGTACGGGGAGTTGGCTCTGCTCTAACCCTAGGCTCCGCCAAACACCCCGTGTGCCCCCCAACATTTTTTACTTGGGGCTACTTCTCGGGCTTCCTCCTCGACCGGCCTCCTCCGTGTTGCCGTTGCTCCTCTCCTGCCTGGGCATCTAACTTAGCCCATGGTCCTCTCCCCGCAAATATCTCTTCCCATGACCACAAATCGGCCACCTGTGACATGGCCATTCGCTCCGCCTGGGCACGCTGCTTGGTCCTCGTTTGGTGGGATCTTCTGTCACGTTCGTTTAATGACGGGGCAGACCAAGGCGCAGCGTGATATACGTACATGTTTATTAAACCAAATAAACACAACGACAAAACAACAAACTAAACGAAAACGTGAAGTCCAAGGTAGCACACACAACATACCTTACACGAACAAGATCCCACAACTAGACAGTGCCAATAGGCTGCCTAAGTATGGTCCCCAATCAGAGACAACGAGCGACAGCTGCCTCTGATTGGGAACCACACCGGCCAACATAGAAATACACATACTAGATAATAAACATAGAAAACGCAGAACAAAGAATATACACACCCTGACTCAACATTTAAGCGTCGCCAGAGTCAGGGCGTGACATGTAGTTATATTCTTTAACTAAGATTTTTGGTTGAGATGGAGATGTGAATCTGACATATCAATTATTAATTTGTAGACAAACTGGATATTGAATTGTGTTTGGTTGTCAACGCAACCAAATATCAACATTTGAGGCAGATGTATCTTCTGCTTGGATAGTTCCATTTACATTTACATTATAGTCATTTAGCAGACGCTCTTATCCAGAGCGACTTACAGTTAGTGAATAGATATTTTTTTTATACTGGCCCCCCGTGGGAATCGAACCCACAACCCTGGCGTTGCAAACGCCATGCTCTATCAACTGAGCTACATCCCTGCCGGCCTCCCTCCCCTACCCTGGACGACACTGGGCCAATTGTGCGCCGCCCATGAGTCTCCCGGTCGCGGCCGGCGGCGACAGAGCCTGGATTCGAACCAGGATCTCTAGTGGCACAGTTAGCACTGCGATGCAGTGCCTTAGACCACTGCGCCACTCAGGAGTTCCATCTGTGCCACTGACTTAGTCTGGCTTTAATTCCAGTTTGTCTAAAAATGTATAATTGATATGTTGGATTCACATCTCCATTTCAATCACAAATCTAAGTTAAAGCATGGGACTACATCAAATCAAACTTTAAATGCATTTTAAATCAAGTTTTTCGAGGCCATTTAGTTGTGCTATTAGATGAAGCACAGTGATAACACATTAAGTTGTTGAATATATACAAAGTATCTGACATTGTATTCCCATTTGGACTTTGTTTAAATGGTTGAAAGTGCAGACAACACATTTAGATGACAACTAAACCAAAAATCAGGCATTGTTTTACCATTCAAATTTTGTTGTGATTTTAAATGGTTGAAAGCATAGTGGTAACACATTGGGAATTCAACAAACTTCTGTCTGTCTTTTTGAGTGGGTAAATAAAGGCTGAAATTGCATTGATCAATGTCTCAACCAACTATTACCCAATTATCCACATTGAAATTACGTGGTGTGCCCAGTGGGGTGTGTCTCTGCAACGGTATGGTATTCTGTCTATTAGTGTGTTAGTACATTTTTCACACAACCACAGGCCATGTAAGATCTATCGAGCAAGGTCCAGACTCAATCAAACCCGCAATGGGGAAGGCCAGTTTACTACGTTTACCACAATGTGGGTTTGAATTAAGAGTCAAGGAAGGGGGTGTTGGTCCAATATACAAGGAAAATTACAAAATATATATTCATCAATTTAGCTATCCACCTATCTCTTCCTATAATGGCTTCACATAATTGTTCTGACCTAAGTTCAACATATACAGTAGACAGTTAGCATCTAATCCTCTACCTAAAAGTAAAGCAGTCTAGGCTTCAGACAGACAGAATAACACAAGGGTGTCATCCTCAGTAGACAGACAGAGGGCATGGTCAACAACAACCCCTGGTTTAAAACCAGATAAACCAGACAAGAGGGAGAGACAGGAGTCAGAGGTAAAGAAAACTATTGCAGCTAATTGGTCAATAAAGCCGTCCGTTCCCATTCAGAGGAGCATCCTTCTATGTGATACCGGGGCCAGAGGTATCCATGTGAAATGAGACATTTGTAATTACTGGAACGGGAGTGTAGGTGTGTCTCAGCACAAATCAGCAGCAGTACAGCAGTGAGGAAGGGAGAGCGATGGAGGGATAGAAAGAGGGAGAGAAGGACTGAGTGTAGGTGTGCCTCAAAACAGCAGCAGTCTGGCAGTGAGAGACGGAGGTATAAAGGGAAAGAGGGAAGGAGAGTGTGGCTGGCAGAGAAGGGAGAGATGGAAGGATGGAGATAGATAGAGGGAGGTATGGAGCGAAAGAGAGAGGGAAGAAGGAGTGGATGTACGTGTGACTCCAGTCGGTGGCAGTCCTGCATTAAGGGAGGGAGAGATGGAAGGAGGAAGGGAGGTATAGAAGGAGTGAATGAGTGTGGCTGGCAGAGCTAGGAGCCAGCCAGACAGCTGCTCCCCTTGTCCCCGTGCTCAGCGGTTGACTAATAGGCAGAGTGGCCCTGTCTCATGTCTAGCAGCCTGGCTGGAGGGGATGTATTGATAATATCCGCCAGGATGTCTCAATCCCCCCCTAAAGGGAGCGCTGGGGGAGGGGCGGGCGAGCGAGGGAGAGGACAAGGAGTCCCTGGGTAGCGGTTTGGCTGTGAGAGAGATGGGGGAGGGGAGAGGGCGATAGAAGGGAGACAGAAAAAGAGAGAGCGGAAAAGAAATGCATGCCAATAAAGCATTTTGAATTGAATTGAGAGAACAAGAGAGAGAAATAGATAGTGGCAGAGAGGGAGAGGGGGCTCGGTAGAACGAGAGAGGAGGAGAGGATAGGATGCACTCTAAAAAATGCTGGGTTGCAGACATTGGGACACATTTGTAGCCAATGTTGGGATAGTTTAGATACACTTAGGTTGAAGTCATTAAAACTTGTTTTTCAACCACTCCACAAATTTCTTGTTAACAAACTATCGTTTTTGCAAGTCGGTTAGGACATCTACTTTGTGCATGACACAAGTAATTTTTCAAACAATTGTTTACAGACAGATTATTTCACTTATAATTCACTGTATCACAATTCCAGTGGGTCAGAAGTTTACATACATTAAGTTGAAGGTTGTGCGGCGCCCATAGGGCGGCGCACAATTGGCCCAGCGTCGTCCGGGTTTGGCCGGATTAGGCCGTCATTGTAAATAAGAATTTGTTCTTAACCGACTTGCCTAGTTAAATAAAGGTTAAAAAACTTTTTTTTAAACAAAAAAGAACTGTGCCTTTAAACAGCTTGGAAAATTCCAGAAAATGATGTCATGGATTTAGAAGCTTCTGATAGGCTAATTGACATAATTTGAGTCAATAGGAGGTGTACCTGTGGATGTATTTCAAGGACTACCTTCAAACTCAGTGCCTCTTTGCTTGACATCATGGGAAAATCAAAAGAAATCAGCCAAGACCTCAGAAAAAAAATTGTAGACCTCCACAAGTCTGGTTAACCTTGGGAGCAATTTTCAAAAGCCTGAAGGTACCACGTTCATCTGTACAAACAATAGTATGCAAGTATAAACACCATGGGACCACGCAGCCGTCATACTGCTCAGGAAGGAGACTTGTTCTGTCTCCTAGTGATGAACGTACTTTGGTGCGAAAAGTGCAAATCAATCCCAGAACAACAGCAAAGGACCTTGTGAAGATGCTGGAGGAAACAGGTACAAAAGTATCTATATCCACAGTAAAACGAGTCGTATATCGACATAACCTGAAAGGCCGCTCAGCAAGGAAGAAGCCACTGCTCCAAAACCGCCATAAAAAAAAGCCAGACTACGGTTTGCAACTGCACATGGGGAAAAATATCGTACTTTTTGGAGAAATGTCCTCTGGTCTGATGAAACAAAAATAGAACTGTTTGGCCATAATGACCATTGTTATGTTTGGAGGAAAAAGGGGATACTTGCAAGTCGAAGAACACCATCCCAACTGTAATGCACTGGGGTGGCAGCATCATGCTGTGGGGTGCTTTGCTGCCGGAGGGACTGGTGCACTTCACAAAATAGATGGCATAATGAGGAAGGAAAATTATGTGGATATATTGAAGCAACATCTCAAGACATCAGTCAGGAAGTTAAAGCTTGGTCGCAAATGGGTCTTCCAAATGGACAATGACCCCAAGCATACTTCCAAAGCTGTGGCAAAATGGCTTAAGCACAACAAAGTCAAGGTATTGGAGTGGCCATCACAAAGCCTTGACCTCAATCCTATAGAAAATGTGTGGGCAGAACTGAAAAAGCATGTGCAAGCAAGGAGGCCTACAAACCTGTCTCAGTTACACCAGCTCTGTCAGGAGGAATGGGCCAAAATTCACCCAACTTATTGTGGGAAGCTTGTGGAAGGCTACCCAAAACGTTTGACCCAAGTTAAACAATTTAAAGACAATGCTCCCAAATACTAATTGAGTGTATGTAAACTTCTGACCCACTGGGAATGTGATGAAAGAAATAAAAATCTGAAATAAATCATTCTCTCTACTATTATTCTGACATTTCACATTCTTAAAATAAAGTGATGATCCTAACTGACGTAAGACAGGGAATTTTTACTAGGATTAAATGTCAGGAATTGTGAAAAACTGAGTTTAAATGTATTTGGCTAAGGTGTACAGTGAGGGAAAAAAGTATTTGATCCCCTGCTGATTTTGTATGTTTGCCCACTGACAAAGACATGATCAGTCTATAATTTTAATGGTAGGTTTATTTGAACAGTGAGAGACAGAATAACAACAACAATTCCTGAAAAACGCATGTCAAAAATGTTATAAATTGATTTGCATTTTAATGAGGGAAATAAGTATTTGACCCATCTGCAAAACATGACTTAGTACTTGGTGGCAAAACCCTTGTTGGCAATCACAGAGGTCAGACGTTTCTTGTAGTTGGCCACCAGGTTTGCACACATCTCAGGAGGGATTTTGTCCCACTCCTCTTTGCAGATCTTCTCCAAGTCATTCAGGTTTCGAGCCTGACGTTTGGCAACTCGAACCTTCAGCTCCCTCCACAGATTTTCTATGGGATTAAGGTCTGGAGACTGGCTAGGCCACTCCAGGACCTTAATGTGCTTCTTCTTGAGCCACTCCTTTGTTGCCTTGGCCGTGTGTTTTGGGTCATTGTCATGCTGGAATACCCATCCACGACCCATTTTCAATGCCCTGGCTGAGGGAAGGAGGTTCTCACCCAAGATTTGACGGTACATGGCGCCGTCCATCGTCCCTTTGATGCGGTGAAGTTGTCCTGTCCCCTTAGCAGAAAAATACCCCCAAAGCATAATGTTTCCACCTCCATGTTTGACGGTGGGGATGGTGTTCTTGGGGTCATAGGCAGCATTCCTCCTCCTCCAAACACGGCGAGTTGAGTTGATGCCAAAGAGCTCCATTTTGGTCTCATCTGACCACAACACTTTCACCTAGTTCTCCTCTGAATCATTCAGATGTTCATTGGCAAACTTCAGACGGGCCTGTGTATGTGCTTTCTTGAGCAGGGGGACCTTGCGGGCGCTGCAGGATTTCAGTCCTTCACGGCATAGTGTGCTACCAATTGTTTTCTTGGTGACTATGGTCCCAGCTGCCTTCAGATCATTGACAAGATCCTCCCATGTAGTTCTGGACCGTTCTCATGATCATTGCAACTCCACAAGGTGAGATCTTGCATGGAGCCCCAGGCCGAGGGAGATTGATAGTTATTTTGTGTTTCTTACAACTGTTGTCACCTTCTCACCAAGCTGTTTGGCGATGGTCTTATAGCCCATTCCAGCCTTCTGTAGGTCTACAATCTTGTCCCTGACATCCTTGGAGAGTTCTTTGGTCTTGGCCATGGTGGAGAGTTTGGAATCTGATTGATTGTTTCTGTGGACAGGTGTCTTTTATACAGGTAACAAACTGAGATTAGGAGCAGAAAAAAAAAATGAGTATGCTCCTAATCTCAGCTCGTTACCTGTATAAAAGACACCTGGGAGCCAGAAATCTTTCTGATTGAGAGGGGGTCAAATACTTATTTCCCTCTTTAAAATGCAAATAAATTTATAACATTTTTGACATGCGTTTTTCAGGATTTTTTTGTTGTTATTCTGTCTCTCACTCTTCAAATAAACCTACCATTAACATTATAGACTGATCATTTCTTTGTCAATGGGCAAACGTACAAAATCAGCAGGGGATCAAATACTTTTTTCCCTCACTGTATGTAAACTTCTGACTTCAACAGTATGTCATATTTGTATTACTGTTATATTAGATCGAGTATGTAATGTGCAACAAAATTCTAGGAAAGTTGAAATTCGTAGTGTACAAACTTAACATGATCAACAGAAATTACAAAGAAAGAAAGAAAGAAAGAAAGAAAGAAAGAAAGAAAGAAAGAAAGAAAGAAAGAAAGAAAGAAAGAAAGAAAGAAAGAAAGAAAGAAAGAAAGAAAGAAAGAAAGAAAGAAAGAAAGAAAGAAAGAAAGAAAGAAAGAAAGAAAGAAAGAAAGAAAGAAAGAAAGAAAGAAAGAAAGAAAGAAAGAAAGAAAGAAAGAAAGAAAGAAAGAAAGAAAACTCCAGGGTTGGATGGCATACCAGTCGAGGTATACCAAACCTTTTTTGATATACTAAGAGGACCATTATTAGCATGTTTTAACCACTCCTATGTAAATGGTAGATTATCTGACACTCAAGAAGAAGGTCTGATTCATTATTACTGAAAAAGGAAGTGGAAAATATAAAGATCCAGTCCATTTACAAAATTGGAGGCCCCTTACACTTCAGTGTTGTGATGCAAAAATTCTAGCAAAATGTATAGTGCATAGAATTAAAAAGGTATTGTCGGATATTATTCATTCTAATCAGACAGGTTTTTACATGGAAGATACAGTGGGGAAAATAAGTATTTAGTCAGCCACCAATTGTGCAAGTTCTCCCACTTAAAAAGATGAGAGAGGCCTGTAATTTTCATCATAGGTACACGTCAACTATGACAGACAAAAGGAGGAAAAAAATTCCAGAAAATCACATTGTAGGATTTTTAATGAATTTATTTGCAAATTATGGTGGAAAATAAGTATTTGGTCAATAACAAAAGTTTCTCAATACTTTGTTATATACCCTTTGTTGGCAATGACACAGGTCAAACGTTTTCTGTAAGTCTTAACAAGGTTTTCACACACTGTTGCTAGTATTTTGGCCCATTCCTCCATGCAGATCTCCTCTAGAGCAGTGATGTTTTGGGGCTGTCGCTGGTCAACACGGACTTTCAACTCCCTCCAAAGATTTTCTATGGGGTTGAGATCTGGAAATGCTTCTTACGAAGCCACTCCTTCGTTGCCCGGGCGGTGTGTTTGGGATCATTGTCATGCTGAAAGACCCAGCCACGTTTCATCTTCAATGCCCTTGCTGATGGAAGGAGGTTTTCACTCAAAATCTCACCATACATGGCTCCATTCATTATTTCCTTTACACGGATCAGTCGTCCTGGTCCCTTTGCAGAAAAACAGCCCCAAAGCATGATGTTTCCACCCCCATGCTTCACAGTAGGTATGGTGTTCTTTGGATGCAACTCAGCATTCTTTGTCCTCCAAACACGACGAGTTGAGTTTTTACCAAAAAGTTCTATTTTGGTTTCATCTGACCATATGACATTCTCCCAATCCTCTTCTGGATCATCCAAATGCACTCTAGCAAACTTCAGACAGGCCTGGACATGTAATGGTTTAAGCAGGGGGACACGTCTGGCACTGCAGGATTTGAGTCCCTGGCAGCGTAGTGTGTTACTGATGGTAGGCTTTGTTACTTTGGTCCCAGCTCTGTGCAGGTCATTCACTAGGTCCCCCCGTGTGGTTCTGGGATTTTTGCTCACCGTTCTTGTGATCATTTTGACCCCACGGGGTGAGATCTTGCGTGGAGCCCCAGATCGAGGGAGATTATCAGTGGTCTTGTATGTCTTCCATTTCCTAATAATTGCTCCCACAGTTGATTTCTTCAAACCAAGCTGCTTACCTATTGCAGATTCAGTCTTCCCAGCCTGGTGCAGGTCTACAATTTTGTTTCTGGTGTCCTTTGACAGCTCTTTGGTCTTGGCCATAGTGGAGTTTGGAGTGTGACTGTTTGAGGTTGTGGACAGGTGTTTTTTAAACTGATAACAAGTTCAAACAGGTGCCATTAATACAGGTAACGAGTGGAGGACAGAGGAGCCTCTTAAAGAAGAAGTTACAGGTCTGTGAGAGCCAGAAATCTTGCTTGTTTGTAGGTGACCAAATACTTATTTTTCACCATAATTTGCAAATAAATTCATTAAAAATCCTACAATGTGATTTTCTGGATTTTTTCTCTCTCAATTTGTCTGTCATAGTTGACGTGTACCTATGATGAAAATTACAGACCTCTCTCATCTTTTTAAGTGGGAGAACATGCACAATTGGTGGCTGACTAAATACTTTTTTTTCCCCACTGTACATTGGAGATAATATAAGGCAAGTATTGGAAACAATAGAACACTATGGAAAATTTGGGAAACCAGGCCTGCTATTCATAGCAGACTTCGAAAAGGCATTTGATAAAGTATGACTGGGGTTTATATATAAATGCCTGGAGCATTTCAATTTTGGAGAATCTCTTCTAAAATGGGTCAGAATCATGTATAGTAACCCTAGGTGTAAAATAGTAAATAATGTCTATTTCTCAGAAAGTTTTAAACTGTCAAGAGGAGTGAAACAAGGTTGTCCACTATCGGCATATCTATTTATTGTGGCCATCGAGATGTTAGCTATTAAAATCAGATCCAATAATAATATCAGAGGATTACAAATCCAGGCCTTAAAAACAAAGGTGTCATTGTACGCTGATGATTCATGTTTTCTTTTAAATCCACAACTAGAATCCCTCCACAGCCTAATAGAGGATCTAGATACATTTTCTAACCTCTCTGGATTACAACCAAATTATGACAAATGTACTATATTACGTATTGGATCACTAAAAAATACAATTTTTACATTACCATGTAGTTTACCAATAAAATGGTCTGATGGTGATGTGGATATACTTGTAATACATATCCCAAAGGAAATAAATGATCTCACTTCAATACATTTTAATAGAAAGTTAGCAAAAATAGATAAGATTGTACTACCATGGAAAGGAAAATACCTGTCAATTTGTGGAAAAATCACCCTGATTAACTCTTTAGTATTATCCCAGTTTACCTATTTGCTTATGGTCTTGCGAACAGTTTTTTAAATTATATGAGAAAAAAATATTCAATTTTATTTGGAACGGCAAGCCAGACAAAATTAAAAGGGCATATTTATATAATGAATATGAATTCGGAGGACAGAAATGATTAAATATTAAAGCATTAGACCTATCACTAAAAGCTTCAGTCATACAAAAGTTATACTTAAATTCGAACTGGTTCTCAAGCAAATTAGTAAGATTGTCTCACCCAATGTTCAAGAAAGGCCTTTTTCCCTTTATTCAGATTACAACAACTAATTTTCAGTTATTTGAAAAGGAAATCATCTCCCAAATATCACCATTTCTAAAACAAGCCATAGAAAGTTGGTTGCAATTTCAATTTAATCCTCCAGAAACGACAGAACAAATAATGCAACAAATATTGTGGTTAAATTCAAATATACTAATTGACAAAAAACCTTTATTTTTTGACAGAATGTTTAAAAAAGGTATAATCTTCGTAAATTATATCATCGGTAGGACTGGTGGAGTTATGTCACACATGCAGCTAACAAAAACATATGGAAATGTCTGCTCTACCCAAAATTACAACCAAATAATTGCAGCCTTACCGCAAAAGTGGAAGAGGAAAGTGGAAGGGGGAGAAAGTAAGGAACTTGTCTGTCGGCCTTGCATTAAAGAACATAATTGGTTAAGGAAAACTGTGATAAATAAAAAAGTATATCAGTTTCACTTAAGGACCAAAGGATTGACAGCCATCCCATATAGATTGCAAAATAGTTGGGAAGAGATTTTTGATGTACCGATCCCATGGCATAGTGTTTATGAACTGACACGCAAAACGACACTGGATTCAAAAATTAGAATCTTTCAATTTAAATTATTATATAAAATTCTTGCTACCAATAGAATGTTATTTATATGGGGGGATACAATCTTCCCAGCTCTGCAGATTTTGCTGTGAAGAGACAGAATCATTAGATCATTTGTTTTGGTTCTGTCCATTTGTAGCTTGTTTTTGGACACAGGTCCAGGAATGGCTAAAGGATTGCAATATTTACCTGGAGCTAACCTTGCAGATAGCATTACTGGGTGATCTGAAAAGTCATAGTCAATCGATCAATAATATAGTAATACTTTTAGCAAAAATGTTAATTTTTTATTCACAATCTGTAGAAGCAATGAGAATAGAAAGGTTCAGAACTTTTGTAAAACATCACAGTACGGTTGAAATATATATGGCAAATAGAAATCCTATATGGATGGTGTTAAGAGATAGATGGGAGGTATTGAATGGAGTTGAAGGATGGGACTAATAACAACTAATAACAAGATAACTAATAATGTAAGCATACTGTGTCCATAATAACTATATAGGTTGTATGTTGGGAGCTTTTGGGAAAGAGCACAGTTAGAAAGATATGGCATATAGAAGCAAACCGGATGGACATCATGAAAATGATCAGAGAGGTTGAGAGTAGAAGAAGTTCAGGAGCAAAAAAAAAAAAAAATATATATATATATATATATATATATATATATATATATATATATAATAGAATTATTGTAAAATAGACTGTGTCCATAAGGTGTAGATAGTAAGTATAGGCCGGAAGTAGAGGCCTGGGCATTGTTGTTCACTAATTTACTCCAAGTAGGGAAAGGATGGCGGGGTTGAAAAGTAATAAAGGGGAGTATATATATAAAAAACATGGGGGATTGGAAGTGATGCAGACAATTACATTGATAGAAGTTACAATCTATCTGCAATATTAAGCTGATCCATCCCTCCCAAAAAAGAAAGAAAGAAAGAAAGAAAGAAAGAAAGAAAGAAAGAAAGAAAGAAAGAAAGAAAGAAAGAAAGAAAGAAAGAAAGAAAGAAAGAAAGAAAGAAAGAAAGAAAGAAAGAAAGAAAGAAAGAAAGAAAGAAAGAAAGAAAGAAAGAAAGAAAGAAAGAAAGAAAGAAAGAAAGCGATAGAGAGGACAGTTTTCTGCGGGTCCTG
This sequence comes from Coregonus lavaretus, assembly GCF_964263955.1. Taxonomy (NCBI): domain Eukaryota; kingdom Metazoa; phylum Chordata; class Actinopteri; order Salmoniformes; family Salmonidae; genus Coregonus; species Coregonus lavaretus. Next base: position 16,324,912 of record NC_139993.1, read on the forward strand.
CTGTCTGCTTCCCTTCAGAAGTGTTAATTCAGCCACAGGAAGAGGAGCTCACTCACTCGCACCTCTCACTCCCTCTTGTTAGTCACAGGTACTACTTTCACAGGCACTTTATTATACGAATGCCTGTATCTCTGTATTCCATTTCTTATAATCACTCCAGGGGTGGCTTTGGATATCACCCAATGTTGGGAGATTGAGGCTGCTGGCTGTCACCCCCATGGTTGGAACAAAGTATAGCGGCCTCTGTGAGAGCTGGACACAGGGCTACGCAGTGTGTAGTATTGAGTGAGTCTGTGGCTCTGGCTTCGACAGCAGCAAGCTGTTAGTTGGATATGCATTAGAACCAGTGGAGGCTGGTGGGAGGAGCTATAGGATATAGGAGGACAGGCTCACTGTAATGACTGTAATGGAATAAATGGAACGTTGGCTAGCTTGCTAGCTACTTTCAGAACAGCTCACTGACCATTTTACTCGCCCTAGCAGAGCTGGTTAGGCTGTTTTTATGTTATCCAGAGCATTTGTGACTGCAACAGTGCTGTGGCAAAAATGTAATTAAGCTTTTTTTGCCAACGTTTACTGACACCGGCCATATTCAACAGGTGTTGAGTGTTCGTAAATTCATCAGTTATTCTGCGCTCTGGCACACTCAGACGAGAGTGCTCTGAAATCGGAGCAGATAGTCGGGGGGAATTTACCAGCTACGTCTATCGACAGTTGTCGCAGTGACATCCTAAACATTTTTAGAGTCTTTTGTTTAGACATGGTTCGAATCCAGGCTCTGTTGTAGCCGGCCGCGACCGGGAGACCCATGGGGCGGCGCACAATTGGCCCAGCGTCGTCTAGGGTAGGGGAGGGAATGGCCGGCAGGGGGTGTAGCTCAGTTGGTAGAGCATGGCGTTTGCAACGCCAAGGTTGTGGGTTCAATTCCCACGGGGGGTATGAAAAATAATTGAAAAAAAATAATGTATGCACTCACTAACTGTAAGTCGCTCTGGATAAGAGCGTCTGCTAAATGACTAAAATGTAAAATGTAAATGTAAATGTAGCTAGCTAGCTAAACAATTAACCATAATCCAAACTCATAACGTTACTACCCTGCATGAATCTGCAGGTAGCTAACAAACCAGGTTCAATGTTAGCTAGCTAATATTAGGCTATAACTAGCAATGCAAATGGCTCTGAGATACGAATAATATTACTACACTGATCATACACATAACATTAGCTAGCTAGCTAACAGTACACTTTAACTTAAAATGAAAAATGACTTTCTGACAAAATTAGAAACGTGTAATATCTGAAAATGTTGCTAGCTAGACTCTCTTACCCATATACATGAATGGACACTTCTCCCTCTCTGTCACGGATGCCATGGTTGCCCTTAGTTTGAAGATGTAATCCGGAGCCTTCTGTGTTCTCTTTTTGACTCCGTCTGCATATTTGCAATCAAACACCAGAATTTTCTCCATCTCCTTAGCTATCATTTTCTAATTCCACTGATTTCAAAACTCTGCCCTCCAGAAAGTCGAGAGCAACACTTATGCAGTTCTACTACGCGATATCTTTCAAAAAAGCCTTGATAGAAAGGATTACCTACACATACTGACCAGCTCATATTATAGACAGAAGCGTGCTACATGGCAGACCAATCCTAACTCATCTCTCGGCATGTCCAGCCCACTCATTATCTCAGCCAATCATGGCTAGCGGGAAGGTTGCTGTCTTTTTCCATAGCTAAACCAACTAGGCTTGTAATTTAACACTTTTATTCGTATTTACAGATGGCACACAAGTTTGTTATTAAGGCACATGAAAGTTCACATGTTCCAGAAGGCATTTCTGCCCAAAAACACATTTTGATAAAAATAAATAGCTTACGTTCAAATGGCGCTCCTGTGAAGTCATGACACGCGACATACGCCTAGTTTCCTGAAACGAGTCACATATGGAAACCACGTTTGACTCCGTTCCAGCCATTACAATGAGCCCATTCCTCCTATAGCTCCTCCCACCAGTCTCCACTGATTAGAACAGTGCACTGTGAAAAAGCCAGCTCAATCAATTGCTTAATCAGTGTCATTCTGTGAGTTGAGTGGACTTCAAAAGGACAAAAATTGAAGCCAATGTGTTAGAGATTGTTTACTCAACAAACACTGCTCGAAGTGAGCTGAATTTGAAAAAGCATGTTGAGTAAAATTACAAATTCATGTTTGCCTTTGGAAGGCAACACTATAAAAAGCCAACTTAACCAATTGCTTAATCAGCGTTATGTGAGTTCAGTGTACTTCAAAAGGACAAGAATTTGAGCTAATGTGTTTTTTTTTTAATACTCAACAAACTCTGCTCGGAAGTGTGCTGAATTTGAACAAGCTTGTTGAGAAAAATTATAAATTAATGTTAGCGCAAAACCACTCAAAACCATGCTCATCATTATCATATTTCCCAGCATGCTTTATTGCAGGTTGATTTTCTGAATTGTTCGTTTCAATACATGTGTTTTTGCATGTATATCAGTGGAGCCTCCTCAGAGGAGGAAGGGAAGGACCATCCTCCTTTGTGAGTTTCATAAAAATAAAAATGTTAAAACATTAAAAAAGTTATCATTTTTAGATAAGATTATACTAAATATAATCACGTCACCAAATAATTGATTAAAACACACTATTTTGCAATGAAGGTCTACAGTAGCCTCAACAGCACTCTGTAGGGTAGCACCATGGTGTACCCGGAGAACAACTAGCTTCCGGCCTCCTCTGGGTACAAAACCTAGGAGGGTGATGGTTCTCACCCCATTCCATAGACTTACACAGTATTTATGACAACTTCTGGAGGTGTTCTCCAACCTATCTTAGCTCTTGCAGCATGGACTGACATGTTGTCCACCCAATCAAAGGATCAGATAATGAATCTAGTACTGAAAGCATAAGCTACAGCTAGCTAGCACTGCAGTGCATAAAATGTGGTGAGTCATTGACTCAAAGAGAGGGAAAGACAATAGTTGAACTGTTTTGAACAAAAATCCTAAATGAAGGAGAAGCAAGAGAGAGATAGATAGAGATTTTTTTTTTTTCTTCCACTTACTTAGCTAGCAAATGCACCTAGCTAGTTTAGCCTACTCAAACACCCTGCTTAAACAGAGGGATGCTATGTTAGCTAGCTGGCTATGACTATCCAACACAACACTGGAACTCTTCCAAGTCAAGGTAAGCTTTTGGTTTTACTAATTTATTGCCACCGGGGCCCGCCGGAGTAAGTGCTAAACAGCTTGCTGACTGTACACTGTAACGGTACTGTATGATTGTAGCGGTTTACTAATGCGTATATTAGTTATGTTGACTATGACATTACTTTAGCTAATATGGTGACCGATGCAGGCTGTGTGTAGCAGTTATGATATGGTTTGGCTTGGAAAGGTTTTTTCGCCTGGTCACATACAGCTGATGTGTTGTGCATTGAAGTCCACAAGCGAAAGGAAAATGTGAGAGGAGGAGAGCACATAGATGCAAAAAGGAATACAACGTGGCTGCTATGAAAGTGAACTGTGTTGACACGTGATAGGGGTGTATTCATTCCGCCGATTCTGTTGAAAAACGTTTCTTAAACAGAAGCAAACAGAACGAAATGGGGATAAACATACCTGAGTTTGTCCAATAGAAACTCTCGTTTGCAAGTGTTGGACTAATGATTACACCCTATATCAGCTAGCAGGCAAGAGTGTGCAAGGCGGTATTGAATGTGTCACTCTCTGTCCATATGTAACTGTCTGTCACCTCAAATTTTTCTCTCGACCTCTGTGCACCTACGTTGTAAACTTTCATTCATAGGCTAGGTTGTAGCAACCTCATGATGGGTATAGGGAGTATCATGTAGTAGCCTAAACCTAGCACTGTTACATTGAACTGAGTGAATGGAATATGAATGACAGTCATCCAATATGCTGTAATAGAAATAAGGCCATACTCATTAAAAAATTAAATCATCCTCCCTCATCTTAAACGGCACTGACAGCCACTGATGTACAGTATATTGATTGATTGGTTGATCAATCTTATGCTACACAAACATAAATAACATACATTTTTCTAAACTAATCCAATCTGTTAGTTGTTGGACTTGCATACGTTACTGATATGGCTGTTTCAGTTTATATGATTTAGGTAGTCTCATCAATCTTTCATACCCTGGCAGTCATTCTAAATGCAGGTTGCAGGTGATTAAAAGTTGGATTCCAATAGGAATTATAAATAATTTTGCAAGCCAGCATAATGTGACTTGCAGGTTTGACGTGGCCTGTAAACCAGGAGTTTCAGACCACTTTGTTAGGGTGTAACTAGGCCCTCAAAGAAAGGCCTTATGATATACAGTACCAGTCAAAAGTTTGGACACACCTACTCATTCCAGGGTTTTTCTTTATTTTTAACATAGAATAATATTGAAGACATCAAAACTATGAAATAACACATATAGTGAGGGAAAAAAGTATTTGATCCCCTGCTGATTTTGTACGTTTGCCCACTGACAAAGAAATGATCAGTCTATAATTTTAATGGTAGGTTTATTTGAACAGTGAGAGACAGAATAACAACAAAACAATCCAGAAAAACACATGTCAAAAATGTTATCAATTGATTTGCATTTCAATGAGGGAAATAAGTATTTGACCCCTCTGCAAAACATGACTTAGTACTTGGTGGCAAAACCCTTGTTGGCAATCACAGAGGTCAGACGTTTCTTGTAGTTGGCCACCAGGTTTGCACACATCTCAGGAGGGATTTTTGTCCCACTCCTCTTTGCAGATCTTCTCCAAGTCATTAAGGTTTTGAGGCTGACATTTGGCAACTCGAACCTTCAGCTCCCTCCACAGATTTTCTATGGGATTAAGGTCTGGAGACTGGCTAGGCCACTCCAGGACCTTAATGGACCAAATACTTTTTTTCCCTCACTGTAGCTGAACCAACATACATCTCAAGATAAATTGTATGTTCACTCAACTTTTAACTTTAACTTGAGTATTTATTCGACGTTATTTGCATATTTTCCAGTGTGCCTTTTTCGAGTGCATTGTATTTATCACCCATGACTGTATTTGTTAGCGACAGAGACGTGGTTGTTGTATTCAATGGCTTTTAGTCCTGAAGCCTTCACCAAGTTAGTGACTAATTAAACTCTTTATGACAATACATTACATACACTACCGGTCAAAAGTTTGGACACACCTACTCATTCAAGGGTTTTTCTTTATTTTTACTATTTTCTACATTGTAGAATAATAGTGAAGACATAACAACTAATGAAATAACACATATGGAATCATTTAGTAAACAAAAAAGTGTTAAACAAATCAAAGGATATTTTATATTTGAGAATCTCCAAATAGCCACCCTTTGCCTTGATGACAGCTTTGCACACTCTTGGCATTCTCTCAACCAGCTTCAACTGGAATGCTTTTCCAACAGTCTTGAAGAAGTTCACACATATGCTGAGCACTTGTTGGCTGCTTTTCCTTCACTCTGCCGTCCGACTCATCGGGGGATTGTGGAGGCCAGGTCATCTAATGCAGCACTCCATCACTCTCCTTCTTGGTAAAATAGCCCTTACACAGCCTGGAGGTGTGTTGGGTCATTGTCCTGTTGAAAAACAAATTATATTCCCACTAAGCCCAAACCAGATGGGATGGCGTATCGCTGCAGAATGCTGTGGTAGCCATGCTGGTTAAGTGTGCCTTGAATTTTAAATAAATCACAGACAGTGTCACCAGCAATGCACCCCCACACCATAACACCTCCTCCTCCATGTTTCACAGTGGGAAATACACCTGCGGAGATCATCCGTTCACCCACACCGCATCTCACTAAGACACGGCGGTTGGAACCCAAAATCTCCAATTTGGACTCCAGACCAAAGGACACATTTCCACTGGTCTAATGTCTATTTCTCGTGTTTCTTGGCCAAAGCAGGTCTCTTCTTATTATTGGTGTCCTTTAGTAGTGGTTTCTTTGCAGCAACTCGACCATGAAGGCCTGATTCACACAGTCCCCTCTGAACAGTTGATGTTGAGATGTGTCTGTTACTTGAACTCTGAAGCATTTATTTGGGCTGCAATTTCTGAGGCTGGTAACTCTAATGAACTTTTCCTCTGCAGCACTCTGGGTCTTCCATTCCTGTCGGGTCCTCATGAGAGCCACTTTCATCATAGCGCTTGATGGTTTTTGCGACTGCACTTGAAGAAACTTTCAAAGTTCTTGAAATGTTCCGTATTGACTGACCGTCATGTCTTAAAGTAATGATGGACTGCCGTTTCTCTTTGCTTATTTGAGCTGTTCTTGCCATATTATGGACTTGGTCTTTTACCAAATAGGGCTATCTTCTGTATACAACCCCTACCTTGTCACAACACAACTGATTGGCTCAAACGCATTAAGAAGGAAATAAATTCCACAAATTAACTTTTAAGAAGGCACACCTGTTCATTGAAATGCATTCCAGGAGACTACCTCATGAAGCTGGTTGAGAGAATGCCAAGAGTGTGCAAAGCTGTCATCAAGGCAAATGGTGGCTATTTGAAGAATCTCAAATATAAAATATACTTTGATATGACTTTCTTGGTTACTACATGATTCCATACAGTGAAGGAAAAAATTATTTGATCCCCTGCTGATTTTGTACGTTTGCCCACTGACAAAGAAATGATCAGTCTATAATTTTAATGGTAGGTTTATTTGAACAGTGAGAGACAGAATAACAACAAGAAAATCCAGAGAAACGCATGTCAAAAATGTTATAAATTGATTTGCATTTTAGTGAGGGAAATAAGTATTTGACCCCCTCTCAATCAGAAAGATTTCTGGCTCCCAGGTGTCTTTTATACAGGTAACGAGCTGAGATTAGGAGCACACTCTTAAAGGGAGTGCTCCTAATCTCAGCTTGTTACCTGTATAAAAGACACCTGTCCACAGAAGCAATCAATCAATCAGATTCCAAACTCTCCACCATGGCCAAGACCAAAGACCTCTCCAAGGATGTCAGGGACAAGATTGTAGACCTACCATTAGCTGGAATGGGCTACAAGTCCATCGCCAAGCAGCTTGGTGAGAAGGTGACAACAGCTGGTGCGATTATTCGCAAATGGAACAAACACAAAATAACTGTAAATCTCCCTTGGCCTGGGGCTCCATGCAAGATCTCACCTCGTGGAGTTGCAATGATCATGAGAACCGTGAGGAATCAGCCCAGAACTACACGGGAGGATCTTGTCAATGATCTCAAGGCAGCTGGGACCATAGTCACCAATAAAACAATTGGTAACACACTTCGCCGTGAAGGACTGAAATCCTGCAGCGCCCGCAAGGTCCCCCTGCTCAAGAAAGCACATATACAGGGCCGTCTGAAGTTTGCCAATGAACATCTGAATGATTCAGAGGAGAACTGGGTGAAAGTGTTGTGGTCAGATGAGACCAAAATCGAGCTCTTTGGCATCAACTCAACTCGCCGTGTTTGGAGGAGGAGGAATGCTGCCTATGACCCCAAGAACACCATCCCCACCGTCAAACATGGAGGTGGAAACATTATGCTTTGGGGGTGTTTTTCTGCTAAGGGGACAGGACAACTTCACCGCATCAAAGGGACGATGGACGGGGCCATGTACCGTCAAATCTTGGGTGAGAACCTCCTTCCCTCAGCCAGGGCATTGAATATGGGTCGTGGATGGGTATTCCAGCATGATAATGACCCAAAACACACGGCCAAGGCAACAAAGGAGTGGCTCAAGAAGAAGCACATTAAGGTCTTGGAGTGGCCTAGCCAGTCTCCAGACCTTAATCCCATAGAAAATCTGTAGAGGGAGCTGAAGGTTCGAGTTGCCAAACGTCAGCCTCGAAACCTTAATGACTTGGAGAAGATCTGCAAAGAGGAGTGGGACAAAAATCCCTCCTGAGATGTGTGCAAACCTGGTGGCCAACTACAAGAAACGTCTGACCTCTGTGATTGCCAGCAAGGGTTTTGCCACCAAGTACTAAGTCATGTGTTGCAGAGGGGTCAAATACTTATTTCCCTCATTAAAATGCAAATCAATTGATAACATTTTTGACATGCTTTTTTCTGGATTGTTTTGTTGTTATTCTGTCTCTCACGGTTCAAATAAACCTACCATTAAAATTATAGACTGATCATGTCTTTGTCAGTGGGCAAGCGTACAAAATCAGATCAAATACTTTTTTCCCTCACTGTATGATGTGTGTAAAATACTTATTATAATGAGCTAATGCTAAGCTAATTACCAGCTATGTGTGGCGCCATGTTTGTTGACATCATATAATGCATTTTGGTCTGTCAGACCAAAGATATTATAACAAAACCAGGTGAAGGGATGGTTCGCTCGTCTTTTGAGTAAACTTCCGGAAGTGAATGATGGAAGTGAATGATGGTAGATGACACACCCCCTTCAACATGCATACTGCAAACAGACCCAACTCATCTTGTAACCTCTTATCTTTGGTTGACGCGAAAAAACTAACATGGCGGCGCACACAAACTACCCATTGTCGGATTACTTTGATTTTAATAAAGTGTTTTACTCAAGTATTTCAATCACTGGTGAGGTCACCCATGATGTGATGATTTGTAAATAGTAATTGCTATTAGCTCATTCATATTATGGTTTCTGTCAGCCGAGAGTTAGGTAAGTACACTATACATTCAAAAGTATGTGGACACCCCTTCAAATGAGTGGATTCAGCTATTTCAGCCACATCCGTTGCTGACAGGTGTATCAAATCAAGCACACAGCCATGCAATCTCAATAGACAAACATTGGCAGTAGAATAGCCCTACTGAAGAGTTCAATGACTTTCAACGTGGCACCGTCATAGGATGCCACCTTTCCAACAAGTCAGTTCGTCAAATATCTGCCCTGCTAGAGCTGCCCTTTGTCAACTGTAAGTGTTGTTATTGTGAAGTGGAAACATCTAGGAGCAACAACGGCTCAGCCGCAAAGTGGTAGGCCACACAAGCTTACATAACGGGACCGCCGAGTGCTGAAGCGCGTAAAAATTGTCTGTCCTCGGTTGCAACACTCACTACCGAGTTCCAAACTGCCTCTGGAAGCAATGTCAGCACAATAACTGTTCGTCTGGAGCTTCATGAAATGGGTTTCCATGGCCGAGCAGCCATACACAAGCCTAAGATCAACATGCGCAATGTCAAGCGTCGGCTGGAGTGGTGTAAAGCTCGCCGCCATTGGACTCTGGAGCAGTGCAAACATAATGAATCACGCTTCACCATCTGGCAGTCCGACGGACTAATCTGGGTTTGGAGGATGCCAGGAGAATGTTACTTGCCCCAATGCAAGGTGCCAACTGTACAGTTTGGTGTAGGATGAATAATGGTCTGAGGCTGTTTTTCATGTTTCGGGCTAGGCCCCTTAGTTCCAGTGAAGGGAAATCTTAACGCTACAGCATACGATGACATTCTAGACGATTCTGTGCTTCAAACTTTGTGGCAACAGCTTGGGAAAGGCCCTTCCCTGTTTCAGTATGACAATGCCCCCGAGCACAAAGCGAGGTCCATACAGAAATGGTTTGTCAAGATCGGTGTGGAAGAACTTGACTGGACTGCACAGAGCCCTGACCTCAACCCCATTGAACACCTTTGGGATGAATTGGAACGCAGACTGCGAGCCAGGCCTAATCGCCCAACATCAGTGCCCGACCTCACAAATGCTCTTGTGGCTGAGTGGAAGCAAGTCCCTGCAGCAATGTTCCAATATTTAGTGGAAAGCCTTCCCAGAAGAGTGGAGGCTGTTTTGGCAGCAAAGGGGGGACCAACTCCATATTAATGCCCATGATTTTGGAATGACGAGCAGGTGTCCACATACTTTTGGTCATGTAGTTTATGACTGCTTGTGTTAGGTCACTCTTTCCTCAGTTAGCGCTATGACTAATGTAGCCTACATTTTCCGGTTTGGATGAGAATTGTGTTATGTTGTCGCTACTTCTGTGATTGTCTGAACATTGCATCCAAAAAATAAACTGCTCACATTGAGGATGTAACGTTGTAAAGATTGTGTTTGTACGAGATGTTTTTGTGAAAAAACTGTGTGGCCAACTCAAACGCTGACTGTTGCGTCAATCGTAAATGGACATTCTAAATACGTTTTCTAATCACACTGGTTTGAGCGTACGCTGCAGGGACCACTGTAGAATGATCACACCCGTGTGTTTGTACATCTCAAAGGGTTAAAGGTCCTAAATGATGTCACCACTGCCCTTGATGTTGTGCTGCTATATTTATTGACTTGGCCAAAGTTTTCGATAGGTAGACCACTCCATTCTTGTGGGTCGGCTAAGGAGTATTGGTGTCTCTGAGGGGTCTTTGGCCTGCTTTGCTAACTTCCTCTCTCAAAGAGTGCGATGTGTAAAGTCAGAAATCTGCTGTCTCAACCCCTGCCTGTCACGAAGGGAGTACCCCAAAGCTCAATCCTAGGCCCCACACTCTTCTCAATTTACATAAACAACATAGCTCAGGCAGTAGGAAGCTCTCTCACTTATATGCAGATGATACAGTCTTTGTGTTGAATCAAATCAAATCAAAACAAAATGTATTTGCCATATGCGCCGAATACAGCAGGTGTAGACATTACAGTGAAATGCTTACTTACAAGCCCTTAACCAACAATGCAGTTTAAAAAAAATAAAAAAAGTTAAATAAAAAAGTGTTTATTAAAGAAAAATAGAAAATAAAAGCAAATAGCCAAAGAGCAGCAGTAAAATAAAATAACAGTAGGGAGGCTATATACAGGGGGGTACCGCTACAGAGTCAATGTGCGGGGGCACCGGCTAGTCGAGGTAATTGAGGTCATATGTACAAGTGGGTAGAGTTAAAGTGACTCTACCCACACCACGGTAGAAGTGGTGAAGGACCATACTGAATGCCATTGTCGCCATTGCTTCAGCCGGTTAGGGGGGGTTGAGGTTCACACTGTTATTTGTCAAATCTTCCCTTCCATGCATCTAGATACCATCTGTGGTCACCCACTAAAACAAAAATAAAAAGACCCCACGCAATAAATCAGAGTATTAGCCACTAACAAATATTCATTAACAGGTGGGTTGTGTGTGGGTGTTGGCGTGTGTGTGGTAAAAATAGTAGATTAAAAACAAACAAAATGGCCAGGCCTTACTTAATTTGGGAGCTTCCTTTACAGCTGGATCCGGGTACCTTTAACTGCTCTCCCAAGGCACTTGCCTTAAGAAGCCTTTCAAAGGGAGTGATATAGAATCATTGATAAACATGTAAAGAAAAGAAACTAGGTACCGGACATTCCATCAGTCGTATACAGAATTATACTTCAGACACGTCAAATGATACAGTGCCCCGTCAAGCTGAATAGGCACCTTCTAAAGTAAACAATCCCAGAGCCCCTCTCTTGTAATCATTGTCAGTTTGACCTGTTGCATTGAAATACAATACTGTACAAACTGTCCTTGGGACATAAACTAGTCAAAACATGAAACCTGTTGTTTATCAAATCTGCTAGGACCTTCAAAAAGTTGGTGCTGGCTTATCAGCTCAATATTCGGTACTTAAAACATTTGCTTGGATCTACTTCATTCTGGACACAGTTCCACGTAATGGAAACAGATTATTGCTTAAGATGACATTACCTTCTTACTTAAATCACTGGTGCTACCCAAACTATAGAATTGAGAAATAAATTGTCAAAAACGTGTCTTATTGAATTATTCATACCTCTGTACCAAATTTCGCCACTGTCTCTCTTACAGCCTGTTTGAGTTCAGTGTGTATTGGGGGCTATCTATTGTTCCACAGGAAGCTTATCTCTAACCCAAACAACAGATGACTTAAACATGAGAGCAGTGGACCAGGCCTTGAAGAGTGCGCACCAACATAACATTTTCCATCACAAGATACCTACACTGCAACCCTCATCCTTCACATACAGCACCTGTTCTGCCAGTCACATTCTGTTAAAGGTCCCCAAAGCAGCTAGTGACTGGAATGAGCTGCAAAAAACACTCAAACTGGACAGTTTTATCTCCATCTCTACATTCAAAGACAATCATGGACACTCTTACTGACACGTGGCTGCTTCGCGTGATGTGTTTTTGTCTCTACCATTCTTTCCCTTTTTGCTGTTGTCTGTGCCTAACAATGTTTGTGCTGTTTGTGCTGCTACCATGTTGTGTTTTGTCATGCTGTGTTGCTGCTATGTTGTGTTGTTGTCTTAGGTCTCTCATTATGTAGTGTTGTCTCTTTTGTCGTGATGTGCGTTTTGGCCTACATTTTGTATCCCAGCCCCCGTCCCCACAGGAGGCCTTTTGCCTCTTGCTAGGCCGTCATTATCAATAAGAAGTTGTTCTTAATTGACTTGCCTGGTTAAACAAAGGTTAAATAAAAATAAAAAGCCACTGCGTACAGGCCAGTTTGGCACCCCTAGGGGTACTAATGCCCCAGGTTGAGAACCACTATACTAGAACACCTTTAAGCCTCCAACAGTGACTTTCAATTGATATTCAAAGAGGGCAACAACCATCCTGGGGATAATAACTCATATATTATGATTGGGTTGTTGTTGACGAGATGGAGGGGAAAAAATAAAACACACTTTCCAGATCAGAGGACTCCCTTCCATTAAAGTATAGCAGCCATTTCTTAATTAGTTTGTTGATGAATGTAGCCTTTTGTTGTTCGGCTTACGGAAGACGGAATAACCTTTAGGATGAAGATGCCAAAAATCACCTTGAAATAGTTTCACAGTGCATGGAGGAGTGTCGGGGAGAAAATTAAAGGAGTCCTTGGTATCCAGGAGACAAATGCCTGAGATGGTTAGGTGGTGTGCAATGTGGAGTGTGTTTGGGTTTGTCAGTAGTCGGGGCCCCCAGCTGCGACGACGATGCTGTAAACCTCTGCCTGCTGATAATGTCCTGTGAAGCATGTCATTGTAGATGCAAGCAAGCACGCACACACACAAATGGTCAAAGTGTACCGCTTTATCACATTTGAGCAATCCACCTCTCACACTCTGCTCCCAGGCCAATTTTCACTCAGGTCACAGGGATGGAGAATCAGAGATGAGGGGCTTGTGGACTTGAGCGTACACTGGACCCTGGCTGCCTGCACAACTGGCTGAACCAGGATCCAGGACAGGTGAGGGAGGGAGAGAGAGAGGGGAGGGGAGAAGGGGGACAGAGGTCAAAAGGACAGTGCAGCGCCGTAGCGCAGGGGCTATATTTTTGGGACAAGTTGAAACACAAGGCTGGCTGTCAGTGTCTGCCTGTTTGGTGCAGAGGTCTCTGACCAGGAAGCGGTAGGAACTCAAGGTCATGACCTAACCCACCACTTCTACTAACAGAGAGAAGAAGGGAGGGAAGAAGGGATGGGGGCAAGGTCACTGCGTCATCTGAGAGGCCAGAGGAAGCTGGAAGCCAGCCTGGTGTAGAGATGGTAAATGAAGGCCGGGCTCACTGGTCTTCCCTGGGGGTCCGGGTCAAGACAAGACAAGAGAGGGCTGCGGGTCTCTCTCTTACACGCCTTGACGTGAGTGACGTTTGACATTTCCAAATGGGATCCAGGTTAGGGCTAACATGGACAGCCTGTCATAGCTTTGTGTCGTATAGTCACTCTGTCAGGCTATCAAAGGCACAGAGACCAAGCACAGTCACTCAGATGGACTATTGGGATTGAAGTAAAGGCTCTATATAGAACCAACGAGGGTTCAATGGCTCGCTTCATACTGAATATGGCAGTCTAAAAGATTCTACATGGAACCGCAAAGCACCCTTATGCAGATATAGGATAAATAATAAAAGTGGGCAGAAACTTGAGAACCTCTTTTGTTTTAAGCATTTTATTGCTATGTAAACTTAAAAATCCATACCTCAACTGAAAAGGTATTACTCTTAAATAACACAAAGTTCAGGCAAAATAAAATATTTGGCATTGTGAATTGATGTTCAGCAAAGTGTAAGGGGAGAATACATTTTTAGCACAGAATTTCCGCCATACCTATTAGTAAGAGAGTTGTTATAAAACGTACAGTATACTGTATCATGGAGTCTGCTTCCTATTACTGTTGAAAATTGAACCCATAAATTACGTGAGAAACGTAACACAATCTAGCCTAAACATGTAATACTGCATTTCTCCCTATTAACATTTAAATAGTTCCTAATGAGGGTTTCTACTGTAATTGATCACATATTAACTTGAATTAACCTTAATTAAAGACCAATGGAACACATTAGTGGATGGATACGCGGTGTATTGGCACCTCACTGTTTGCACTGGCACTTGTACCTGCGGGAGTGGGAAATAGGACACAGCTGATAAAACACGCAATGGCAGCTCCTCGGACGAGGCAAAGCACTGTAGTAACAGTACGACTTACAGAGAATCGCCAAAGAGACTCAAAAATGGACATGTGACATCATAATGATGTCATTTTCTAGTTGTAGACTGAGAATGTCTCCGTTACAACCAGGTAAAGATGTCTTTATCATGACGATATCACGTAATGGAAAATAAATCATATTCTCGTTCTTATCTGGTAAGATTTATTTTACTTACTATTTAACAAGACATTTACAAAACGTCCTATTACAACCAGCAGGGATTCGAACTGGTTAAGGGAACAGAACCGAAAACCAAAAAAGAATGACATTTCGGGAGGATCGGAAACGGAACCAGGAACGAAAGTGATCTCTAGTGTTCCGGAACAGAACCGCTATCTATGAATCTTGAAAAACATTTAATAATGTTCTTTTTAGTTCAAAAAATATTCCTAAAGTCTAGTATATAATTCTGTAATTTGTTGATGTTATAATGCTACTAATAGTCTAAACATATTCCAATTCACATCATGTCATGACGTTCAGCGCCTTAAGTCAAGCCCCCTCCATGTCCACCCCTCTTTCTTGCATCTCGCGCCTGCATTTATCTGACCAGTCAAACGTAAACAACTATTTTACCCTTTCCAGAGCAAGCTACTCTATCACCGCTAATTGGAGGAGTAAAATAATGAGCTGAATGTAAAAACAATGTTGATTTCACAGGTTATATTTTTTTTAAACAAAAAATGAACGATATGAATCATTACCTTTTTGGGTTTGAATTGGTTCAGAACTTTATTTTCTGGTGGGAACACCGGAATGGAACATAAAAAATAAGGGCTCTGCTCGATACGATTGGAAAATAATTTTGGTTCAAACCTCTGACAACCAGTATACAACCGGACTATGACATAAGATGTCATAAATACATTATCGCAACCATTTTTGCCCCCCGCTCATAAATAACACACACTAAATAATGTGTCATACAATCCATATGTGATACAACACATACATGTAATTTAAGATACCCAAAAATCTAAATTTGTGTATTTAATGCGAGTGCAGACCAAAAGATTTAACACAAAAATTCAAGTATTTCCCACAATGCAGTTGTTCTGTCTATGGACAACGTCTGGGTGTAGAACTATAATCTATGCATGCAAGAACTACTGCTTACAGCATCAGCAGCAGTTTGTGGAGTGAGTCATTGGTCATGTTCCAGATCGCCTACATTGCAGTCTCGCTGCACGCAGCAACCATGCGTGCCATGTCATCGACTTTGCAGTCGGGCGTCAGATTGCTATAAACACCTATCCAGACGTTGTGAGATCTGGCAGGCGACTGCAATGTAGTCGACAATGTAGTTGACCTGGAAACCGGCCACGCTGTGATATACTGCAAGGTGCATATTCAACAGGACGATATCCGAGACTCCATTTTGGCTCCATATGGTGAGGCTGCAAAGTCAACTCATTCACTAAATAGCAGGGATGCTTGGCTCACTAAGTGGAAATAAACATTCTAGATGCTCTGTGGCTATACTGTGCTGCACTTGTCATTACAGACGCAAAATATAAGCTATAGTTAAAAGTTTAAGGGTCAACTGCAACCAACATTGAGCATGGTCTCAAAATGAGGTGATCTCTCGTTAAACCATCAATATGCCCTAAGATCACCTACACTGCTGATCTCAATTGCAACCACTATTGACCACCATATTACCGCGCCCTAAAACTGATGTCAGTGTTAACTTTAAGTCTCGGTTGCTGCCAAACATTTTCAAGACTATTTAGCCCTCTGGGTATTATCTTTGGTATAAATTAAACCTATTATTTGAGCAGATTAAGCACAGATTTAAATATGACAATCATTACATACAACTGAAATGAGGTATTCCTCGTTTACCAGAGAGAATCTACTGTGGCAATTTACGCTATACATTTTATTAATGTAAAGCTTGTGTTGGTATACTTACTTTTCATTTCCAATATTTAATCCATTAATAAAAACTTGTCTTAATACTGTATGGTAATTTCTTATCAAAAGGGGAAAATAAAGTATCCTGAACTGTCAGCATCTAAAATCAACTTCATCAAGCCAATCAGGATTTTGTTAATACAAATCTATATTTTTATTAAGTTAGCGAGTCTAGTCAAGGTATGTAAAATGACAAATTATATTCTAATGTGGCCCAAACATATATAATGTACTGTATTGTACTTTACTGTACTCGAGTAGAGTATAGTATAGCTCAGTAAAGTACAGTACAGGAAAGTAGAGTACAGTATAGTACAGTTGCAGTTTAGTACTCTACTGTAATGTACTATACTCTACATCCCTGTACTGAACTATACTCTACTCGAGTTTCTTACAATTCACTGGGTCTATATTCTTACAATAAATATTGATTAATTCAACTGATCTGCTGGTTTATTCTTGTGGGTTTTTGGTTGCAAGCAAGTTTGTTTTAACACGCAGGTGCATGTAAACTCCCATTAGTAGCGTTTTAAGAAATCCAGCGCTAAACTGCAGCTGCGCGTTCTACCAAGTTCTGCCTGTTGGTTGCAATTGACCCAATGGTTTTACATAAGTTAGTCTTTCCTCTCTCTACTGTACTTTGGGTTGTATTGACAGGAACATAAAGTGACTGTTAAAACAATGTAAACTAAAGCAACACATTGAAATAAGTTAAAAAATAAATAAAATACAAACAGCACCAAAATACATTTTGCAATTGTCATAACCAGCAAAAAAATAAGCTTATTTTTTTTCTCAACGAAGGGATAACTTGTTCATCTCATTCCATCTGCATACTGCGTCAGCATTCGCTGCATTCATGGAACATTTTACAAAATAAATGTAAGAATCCTTGTTCTGTTAGTTTTTTTCCTTTACAGTACCTTGTAACTGTACAGTGAGCGGATATAATACAGCAATGTAAGGTACAATGAGAGAGAGAGAGAGAGAGAAAGAAAGAGATAAAGAGAGACTGAAAGAGACAGAGATAGAGAGAGAGAGACAGAGAAAGACTGGGTCGGGGCACATGAGAATGACCCATTGTCTGACACTAAGTGGAGCTCAGATCAAGAGTCCTGTTGGAACATTGGGCTGTTCTGGGCTGAGCAAGTGTGTCACTAATCTCACCCATATGTTCTGGCCTTTGTGGGGCCGCTGTGGGGTCCAAGGTCCACCAGTTCAGCCCTCATAACTGGTTAGTTGAACGGGAGGAGGGATTGGCTGGGGGTTACAGCTCATGAGGGTGGGCCTGGGCAGTCAGTCAGAACTGACCCATCCGGGTGGTGAACAGGCTGCGTGAGCGCGGCATGGCCGAGGAGACATGGCCGAAGCTGGACGAAGGCCACTTCATGATGAACTGGGAGGTCACTGGCAGCAGATACCTGCACAGACGGAGGGAAAGATGGAGGGAAGAGAGGAGGGGGAAGGTGGACAAGGGACATAATGAGGGGAGGATTAGAGGCCCAAAGGGTCACAGTGAAGAGATCATGGCCGCATTAACCCATTATACCTGCAAGCTGACGACACATTTACGAACTGAGGTTACGTCTCCCCTTTTGTTCCAGCCTAGACTAAAATACTTGCACCTTTCTAATGATGAGCTATGACTATGAGTTCCGCAGCCATCAAATAGACATCTGGCAAAAAGATATACAGTTGGTAGAGAAGGTGGGGATAAGACCAGTGTGAGGTGAGATGGCGTGAGTAAGTGAATCTAGAGCACCTGGATATGTATCAAATGTTATTCATCACATGCTTCATAAACAACAGGTGTAGACTAACAGTGAAGTGCTTAAAATAGAGAAATAATAGAAAAGTATTACACGTAATAATAAAAGTACACTGAACAAAAATATAAATTAAACATGTAAAGCGTCGGTCCCATGTTTCATGAGCTGAAATAAAAGATCCCAGAAATGTTACGCACAAAAAGCTTAATTCCCCCAAAAAATTTTAACAAATTTCTTAGCATCCCTGTTAGTGAGCATTTCTCTTTTGCTAAGATAATCCATACACCTGACAGGTGTGGCATATTAAGAAACAGCATGATCATTACACAGGTGCAACTTCTGTTGGGGGACAATAAAAGGCCACTATAAAATGTGCAGTTTTGTCAGGGAGGGAGCCTGCTATTGGCATGCTGACTGCAGGATTGTCCACCAGAGCTGTTGCCAGAGAATTAAATGTTCATTTCTCTACTACATTGTTTTAGAGAATTTGGTAGTACGTCCAACCAGCCTCACAACCGCAGACCACATGTAACAATACCAGCCCAGGACCTACACATCTGGCTTCTTCACCTGCGGGATCAGCCACCCAGACAGCTGATGAAACTATGGGTTTGCACAACCGAAGAATTTCTGCACAAACTTTCAGAAACCGTGTCAGGGAATCTCATCTGTGTGTTCGTCGTCCTCACCAGGGTCTTGACCTGACTGCAGTTCGGCGTCGTAACCGACTTCAGTAGGCAAATGTTCACCTTCGATGGCCACTGGCACTCTGGAGAAGTGTGCCCTTCACGGATGAATCCTGGTTTCAACTGTACCGGGCAGATGGCCATCGTGTGGGCGAGCGGTTTGCTGATATCAACATTGTGAACAGAATGCCCCATGGTGGCGGTGGGGTTATGGTATGGGTAGGCATAAACTACGGTTAATGAACACAATTTTATTGATGGCAATTTGAATGCACAGAGATACCGTGAAGAGATCCTGAGGCCCATTGTCGTGCAATTCATCCGCCGCCATCACCTCATGTTTCAGCATGATAATGCACGGCCCCATGTCACAAGGATTTGTACACAATTCCTAGAAGCTGAAAATGTCGCAGTTCTGCAATGGCCTGCATACTCACCAGGCATGTCACCCATTGAGTTTGGGATGCTCTAGATCGCGCTGCATGAGGCAAATTGTGGTCACACCAGATACTAACTGGTTTTCTGATCCATGCAACTATCTTTTTTTGAAAGGCATCTGTGACCAACTGATGCATATCTGTATTCCTAGTCATGTGAAATCCATAGATTAGGGCCTCATTAATTAATTTCAATTGACTGATTTCCTCATATGAACTGTAACTCAGTAAAATCTTTGAAATTGTTGCATGTTGCATTAATATTTTCGTTCAGTGTAATAATAAATACACAATGAGTAACGATAACTTAGCTATATACACAGGGTACCAGTACCGAGTCGATGTGCAGGAGTACAAGGAAATTGAGCTAGATACAGTGGGGAAAACAAGTATTTGATACACTGCCGATTTTGCAGGTTTTCCTACTTACAAAGCATGTAGAGGTCTGTAATTTTTATCATAGGTACACTTCAACTGTGAGAGACGGAATCTAAAACAAAAATCCAGAAAATCACATTGTATGATTTTTAAGTAATTCATTTGCATTTTATTGCATGGCATAAGTATTTGATCACCTACCAACCAGTAAGAATTCCGGCTCTCACAGACCTGTTAGTTTTTCTTTAAGAAGCCCTCCTGTTCTCCACTCATTACCTGTATTAACTGCACCTGTTTGAACTTGTTACCTGTATAAAAGACAACTGTCCACACACTCAATCAAACAGACTCCAACATCTCCACAATGGCCAAGACCAGAGAGCTGTGTAAGGACATCAGGGATAAAATTGCAGCACAAGGCTGGGATGGGCTACAGCACAATAGGCAAGCAGCTTGGTGAGAAGGCAACAACTGTTGGCGCAATTATTAGAAAATGGAAGAAGTTCAAGATGACGGTCAATCACCCTCAGTCTGGGGCTCCATGCAAGATCTCACCTCGTGGGGCATGAGGAAGGTGAGGGATCAGCCCAGAACTACACGGCAGGACCTGGTCAATGACCTGAAGAGAGCTGGGACCACAGTCTCAAAGAAAACCATTAGTAACACACTACGCCGTCATGGATTAAAATCCTGCAGCGCACGCAAGGTTCCCCTGCTCAAGCCAGCGCATGTCCAGGCCCGTCTTAAGTTTGCAAATGACCATCTGGATGATCCAGAGGAGGAATGGGAGAAGGTTGTGTGGTCTGATGAGACAAAAATAGAGCTTTTTGGTCTAAACTCCACTCGCCGTGTTTGGAGGAAGAAGAAGGATGAGTACAACCCCAAGAACACCATCCCAACCGTGAAGCATGGAGGTGGAAACATCATTCTTTGGGGATGCTTTTCTGTAAAGAGGACAGGACGACTGCACCGTTTGAGGGGAGGATGGATGGGGCCATGTATCGCGACATCTTGGCCAACAACCTCCTTCCCTAAGAGTAAGAGTAAGAGCATTGAAGATGGGTCGTGGCTGGGTCTTCCAGCATGACAATGACCCGAAACACACAGCCAGGGCAACTAAGGAGTGGCTCCGTAAGAAGCATCTCAAGGTCCTGGAGTGGCCTAGCCAGTCTCCAGACCTGAACCCAATAGAACATCTTTGGAGGGAGCTGAAAGTCCGTATTGCCCAGCGACAGCCCCGAAACCTGAAGGGTCTGGAGAAGGTCTGTATGGAGGAGTGGGCCAAAATCCCTGCTGCAGTGTGTGCAAACCTGGTCAAGACCTACAGGAAACGTATGATCTCTGTAATTGCAAACAAAGGTTTCTGTACCAAATATTAAGTTCTGCTTTTCTGATGTATCAAATACTTATGTCATGCAATAAAATGCAAATGAATTACTTAAAAATCATACAATGTGATTTTTGTTTTAGATTCCGTCTCTCACAGTTGAAGTGTACCTATGATAAAAATGACAGACCTCTACATGCTTTGTAAGTAGAAAAACCTGCAAAATCGGCAGTGTATCAAATACTTGTTCTCCCCACTGTATGTACAGTACATATAACTAGGAATTAAGTGACTAGGCAACAGGATATTTAAAACATTAGAAGCAGCGTTATGTGATCAGTAAAAAAAAAAGTGTTTGCAAAAAAGGTCAATGCAGATAGTCCGGGTAGCTATTTGGTTAACTATTTAACTAACTATTTAGCAGTCTTATGGCTTGGGGGTAGAAGCTGTTCAGGGTCCTGTTGGTTCCAGACTTGGTGCATCAGTACCACTTGCTGTGCGGTAGCAGAGAGACCAGTCTATGACCTGGGTGGCTGGAATCTTTTTTTTTTAATGTTGGGCCTATATGCCTGGTATAGAGGTCCTGGATGACAGCGAGTATGGCCCCAGTGATGTACTGGGCCGTATGCAATACCCTCTGTAGCACCTTTCGGTAGGATGCAAGCAGTTGCCGTACCAAGTGGTGAAGCTCTCGACCAGCTCCACTACAGCCCCGTCGATGTGAATGGGGGTGTGTTCGGCCCTCCATTTCCTGTAGTCCACGATCAGCTCCTTTGTCTTGCTGACGTTGAGAGGTTGTTGTCCTGGCACCACACTGCCAGGTCTCTGATCTCTACTTATAGGCCGTCTCACTGTCGTCGGTGATCAGGCCTACCACCGTCATGTCGTCAGCTAACTTAATGCTGGTGTTGGAGTCGTGGATGAACAGGGAGTACAGCAGGGGACTAAGCACGCACCCCCGAGGGGTCCCCATGTTGCGGGTCAGCGTGGCGGATGTGTTATTGCTTAACCTCACCACCTGGGGGCGGTCCGTCAGGAAATCCAGGATCCAGTTGCAGAGGGAGGTGTTCAGACCTAGGGCCATTAGCTTAGTGATGAGCTTGGAGGGTACTATGGTGTTGAACGCTGAGCTGTAGTCACTGAACAGCATTCTCACATAGGTGTTTCTCTTGTTCAGGTGAGAGAGGGCAGTGTGGAGTGCAATAGAGATTGCGTCATCTGTGGATCTGTTGGTGCAGTATGTGAATTGGAGTGGGTCCAGGGTGTCTGGGATGATGGTGTTGATGTGAGTCATGACCAGCCTTTCAAAGCATTGATGTGAGTGCTACGACAGGTTATCTTGGCGTTCTTGGGCACAGGGACTATGGTGGTCTGCTTGGAACATGTAGGTATTACAGACTGGGTCAGGGAGATGTTGAAAATGCATCCATAGCTCTGTCTATGAATTTGAGAGTAGTTACATTTCTTCAGCCCCATGCCTAAGCTGTTTACCAAAAAAGTGGCGAGTTTACCACTTTGTTATTGTTTGAACTGCAGATTTCCTCTTTAAATATTAGTACAGCTCAAACACAAACAACTCACTGTAACACTTTGCTTTATAACTTATAAGCATGTATGAACCTTTATAATGTCTAATAACAAGGCATATAATATGTAATTTAACTATATGTATCAATATTTAAACTCATTCAAAATGGCAAGGGACATCAATTAAGTAAGTCAGGGAGAACAAAAATTACATGAGTAAAAAACTGCTTGCTCCAATTATACAGATTTTCAATGGGTAACTCTAATAAAACAGTTTGTCAACTAAACCATATGGATTATGGTGTGAAATAATGTTATTATGTTAGCTGCCAGATACCACTGTTCACTCTGACAGACTTTCCCTGTAAAATATCTCCTGGAAAAATTAGTCGAGCTGCTTCTTCTTCTTCTTTTTAAAGTCGACCGAAAAAAAGACTTGCTGCGTCGAGGGCATCTGCCGCAACAGAGCCCGACCCAGGAGAGTTGAGCAGGATTCAAATTAACTTCATTTAGCTCAAGAAGAATGTCCTTGAAAACCACTCAAGTGGGCCGTGCGGGTACTTGTCAAGCACAAGCTTTTCGATTGCGGTTGTTAAACTACCCACCCACAGTACTACTTGGCCTGTTCTAGAGCTCAACCATTCAATGGAGCAAGGCCGGAAGAGAGGGAGAGCGGATTACTTAGCCAATACCCTCTCGTATTGCTGCACTGCTTCGCTACATCCTCACAACTTCAGGGGCACTGCTTACAATGGTTTCCGATGCGAGTTTCAACATTGACATTTAAACGTACAGTAGGATGGTGTTGCGGGATTGTCTGTCACCTTTCGGATTCATCCCTTTCCTGGTTTCTGATTATGTTGTCTGCGTCCAAAATGGCACCCTATTCCCTAATCTGTTTAAAAGTAGTGCACTACATAGGGAATAGGGAGCCATTTCGGAAGAAGCTTTGATTTCTCCTGAAGGCTTTCCTCTCTATCTGATTCCGTTCTGTTTGAGTTTTATTACAAACCCCCTAGACCGTGTTCGAAGGGGATCAGTCTGAAACTTTGGTGTTTATTATACTTCTTGGAAGGCATTACCATATTTCTTCCACGGAACACTTGTTGGCCAATGTATGGAAATGCCACTGCAAGAAATGAAATTCAAACATGGACTATGCGGTGATGCTTGTGGGTGGTGGTTGGTGATTGTGTGTACTCTTTTCCCTTTCTACTTCTCAGGAATTCACACAGAGAACAATCTTTCCACACTAGGTAGGCCGATCACGTGATATGGTCCCGACACTTAACTGTACTGAATAGAATAATTCACATTGTACTTTTCAGCTGGATTCAAGCAACTATGGTGGATGTGTAACCAGGCCAGCTCAGTAAATCTTGGTTTGGTTCGGCTTGGTTCAGTTCAGTAGTTTGAAAAGACATCTAGGCACACAATAATACTGTTGTGTGGCTATGTTCATATGTTCTGCCCACACAGAAAGAGAAGGCCTGTTCTGAGACCTACTGTATGTGATCAGTGACACATGTGTTCTGTACTCCTACCATGAGAGGTGCTTAAGTTAGAGTGGCAGTGTCTCTCATCACTGAGACCCACTCCACTCCAGTGTGTGTGTGTGTACCGCACAATATGTCTGTGTAAAATGCGTATTTGAGAGTGTGTGTGTGAGTGTGTGTGTGTTTGGCATGCGCGTGTGTGTTGCATATGTGTGCATTTACGAGCGTGTTAGTGTGTGTGTGTGTGTCAGGTAAGCAGGCAGCATAAGGATGCAGGTCAGGGGGTCCAGACACAACGGCAGTGAGTAGGGTATGAGTCACAGGCTAGCAGAAGGAGGTGACAGGTGCAAGATGGTGCTCTTCTCATAGGCAGACATAATGTCACCCCATCGAGACAAAGCATGTGGCTAATGACAAAATAACCGTAACCAGCCCCATGGTGGCCATGGGGCATTCACAAGTGTCTGATGGAATCAAAGGAAGGATGGCCATCGTTGTGAAACTGTGCTAAGCACGCAGTGCGATGGAACCCATTCTGTGTCAGTGACGAGAAGAGGTTAGGTTATTGGCCGGCCAGGGCTCACAGTCTCTTGCGATTGCATGTTGACAGGCTACTTCCCAACAGTCTCAACTTGTTTACTTTCCTTGCCTCCTTCCCTACATGACCTCTAATCTGTCCTTTCACCAGACAGCTTTCTTAACCTTTATTAGACTAAGTCTGACGAAAAAGGAGACAAGGTGAGGAATCTATCTGAGACTACTGGGACACAGCTACAGCAAGCCACAGTTAGCAGGAAGGTGTGCAGTGAGGAATTGGGGTAGGGCTCAATTCCATTTTTATTTCAGTCAAATTCAGAGGATGAATTGAAAGTCCAAGGGTCCAATACTTTTGGATTCTTGAATGTTGAATTTCGATTTCCTTCCAGAGTTGACTGAATTGAAATGGAATACACTTGGAAAGTGTAAACACAACTAGAGACACCTCATTACCACATGTTTTTGACAGCATTACGGTAGCTAGCGAAAGAGTGTAGGAGCAGTTGCTAACTAACTGTAAATAACTTTAGCTAGCTAACTAACTTGGCTAACCGTGGGGTGAAACTATTCACTTATTCAGTTAGTTAGCTACCACACTGCTCTTTACTAGCAAACATAATGCTGCATTTAGCTAGGTAGCTATCTAACTTGGCTAGCTGAGGGGCGAAACAATTCACTTATTCACAGTTAGTTAGCTACCACACTGCTCTTTGCCAGAAAACATAAAGCTGCCTCCAAAACTATCAAGGTGTCTCCACTAACATTTTGATATTTGCAACATGTGGTCTTTCCAAGCATTTTGAGATCAACCCTGGTGAGGACTCAGTCAGACTGTAGGCAGCAAAGGGGTGAAGCCGGAGTGAGGGGAAGAATAGAGGTCACTGAATCGAGCATAGACCTGCGTCAATGGGCGAGGTGGCAGAGGAAGAAGAGGCAGTGGAAGAGGAAGAAGAGCCATGGGCGGAGGTGGCTGGTCCTGCAGCCAATGGTGAGCTTCCATGGTGAGCACACACACACACAGGAAGTTAAGAGAGATAGACCAATTTATTATTTTAATGGACAGAAGGAAGGATACCCCTCAGGGGCTAAGCAGGTAAATAGTATTCATTCAGGCAGGTTGCTTAATTCTCTTTCATATGCATGACTTTCCCCATAGGAGTGCTAAACGTGTGCTGCTGGCTGGTCTAGGGCTATTGATGCCGGGGCCGAACCACATAATCCCCTGGAGGCAGTGGTTCGATACCTGTTCCGCCACTCACTTTTTCTACGCTGTATCCCTCTCATCTATCTCCCAATCTCATAATCTAAAATAATACCTGTCAATAAAAACTTCTAAATAAGGAGTCCGACACACACACACACACACACCACATCACTCCCACCCCTGTCTCTTGCCATTGAAAGGCGTCAAGTTCCTCAAAGATAAGGCATGAAGTTCTTCAAAAGAGATTCAGTTACACAGTCGACTATTATGCTCTGGTCAAAAATACTGTTTAAACAGACGGTTTTCTGTTAAAACTATAAGAAATAAATCATAACATTTCACGTGAATTCACAATATTGATGGTCTACATCACGCTTCCTGCAAAGAGAGAGACATTTTTATAATTTATGCTGCTTTTGCTTTTCATGACAGTGGCGTGTGTAGCTTGTTGTTGTTGTCGTCCAATCACAAGTCATCAAACCGGCACTAGGCTACAGTCAGAGCTAGAGCCTCCGTATAGCAAGTTATTCTGAGATATCTAAGCTAATCAATGGAAGATGGAATTAAAATGACAGAACTAAAAGTTAAATGAGAAGTACAGGCTACAACACCAAGAGTAAAAACAGGTAGGCTGCTACTTAATAATCTGAATGGAGTTGTTGTTATTTACTGTAGGAAGGGGAGAAAGCGCACAGTTAATAAAGTAGCTAAAGTTACTTTTTTTTTACTAACGTTACAGCATTGTTAGGTATTTGTTAAATTTGTACTTTTTCCTTTATGGTGATGATCGGAACCTAATACAGACTATCCAAAATCCCCCCAAACCCCACCCTTTTAATGACTAAGTTAGAAAGTGCAAAGTGATAGCCTGTTAAATATACACTGGTTATGAATCATCTAAAGCGTGCTGGGGGAAGGAGCAGGCGTAAGGTAATTTGTGGTACGCCTCATCTGGCTCATAATTGAATTAAACTGGCCTCAGGGGGCCTGCTAACCTGCACGCTAATCCCAAGGTCATTCCTTCCTGTTAACATTGTAGCCCTGTGTGTTCTTAGCTTGTGTTCCAAATAGCATCCTATTCCCTATATAGTGCACTACTTTTGACCAGGGCCCATAGGCTACAGTCAAAAGTAGTGCACTATATAGGTGATAGGGTGCCATTTGGGACGCATCTTAAAAGTTTACACATTCAAAACCAACCCCCCACCAAGTCTTACGAGGATCGACCTTAAAAATAGAAGTGTTATAGAAGGGGTATAGAGGCTGGGGTAAGGTGTTGGTCAGGTGAGATTCCTGTGAAGAATCGTAGTTAGGGCGAGATGGGGGGTTGTTGGGGCACAAATGTGCGGAAATAACGTTGTGAGCTGCCGGCATGCAAAGTTTCAAATGAGACCCATACTTTTTGAAATTTGTGTGTGTGTTGGTATCGGGATTGGGAAGGGTAAGGAGTAATATTAGAGTTGGCAGGGGGCAACAGAGTTAGGCGGGAAGTGGAAGAAACACTGGAAGAGAAAATATAAACACCTACCACTTGGTTCAGGTGCTAGATAGAGAAAGAAAATGCATGAAAAAAAAAATTATGTATTGGTGGGGTGCACAACACTTGGGCAACATTCTGATCCCCAGTGGAATTTTCATCAGGTCTGAGATTCGAAACATTGAAATACCAATGGGAATCATAACGTTGTCCAAGTCTTGTGTGTTGTCTCACTAACAACTCCATATTGGGGGTAGGGGTAAAAAATTCCCTAAGTTCCCAGTTTTTTTTCTCAGAAATGCCGTTTGGAGGCTTCCCAGAATCAGGAGGGAATTAGCATAGAGACCTCTAAACAGGAATTCTGTAGAACCTGGGAACTGGGAAAGTTTCTACCTCCAATCAGAATTTCAGGAAAAACCCGGGAACTTCAGGAAAGTTTCTACCTCCAACCAAGATTTATTTTTAAGTGTATGGAATTTTACAACCCAAGTTGGAAGCATATCAGTTGCGAAAATGATTTGTTTCATCAGTAGAAAACAAAAGAAGAATGGATGTTGATTGGATGTTGATCCTTACCTAGTGTCGTCCCATTCGGGGTTGAGGCCGGTGAGCGAGCCCCGGGACTCGGAGACGAACTTGTAGACAACGAGAAGGCAGTCCCTGCACAGCTGCACCAGCCTCTGGCAGCACTGGAGCTCCTGCGGCGACACCACCTCGCTGCTCTTATTGAAGATGGTCTCCCATGACGAGCTGCGCCACAGAGCACACACACACAAAGACATAAGCTGATAAAACAAATGCTGTACATTTAACCCCCTTTATCACACTGGCCATTCCCCCCGACTGTGAGGCGCTCAGATCTGTGAGAGAACTGAGGGGGCGGGGCGTTTTAATGTCTCTCCTCTCCGTCTCAACTGAGGGGGCGGGGCGTTTATCCTGTGGCTAGGGCGGCCCACGTCCTTCCGGAGTGCGCACCCTAATTAGACACAAGCAGCAAGTGGTGCCTGAGCCGCATCCGCTGGCTAATCCGCTTGGAGACTCGGACTCTCATCAAGTGAAATAAAGCCACTCACTGACTCGAACAAGGCCTGTTCACAGGCTACAGTACGGCGCACTCGGTCATTGACAATCAATTACCAGCTGTGGCAGTTGCCGGGGCAGCTATACAAAAACCCACGTAGCCCCCCACGACGAGCGAGGTGGCGGCGCTGCTAACTGGTTACAAAAATAATATGGAGAGGGAGGAAAAGGTTGAACCTTTATCAGCAACGAGATGAGAAGCTGGCTGAACCACAGCTGGCTCTTGAAGATGATATAATATAATGTTCGTGTGTGTGCATTTGTGAATAGGAGTGTGTGTGTGTGTGTTTCTACAAGGATGCAGAGTAAGATGAGTCACTATGTAGAAAGCCACTTACAGTCGGCACAAAAATGGCACACAAAAAAAGTCGGGAGAGACATCAAAGGACCTTACTAACAAACAGAAGTGGGTGAGGAAAGAAGAGTATGGGACCTACTTTAGCCATCCATCCTTCCTTCCTTCCTTCCTTCCTTCCTTCCTTCCTTCCTTTCTGACACATAAAAAGCCTAGATGATAAGAAAACAAGATCTGTGGCCACATTATGCAGACTGCAAAATGTGTCTCGACTCTGATAGACACGCGTTGCTTTCATCCCTGTAGCTCTTCGCAGGATGAGAGGGAATGTCTGTCTACTCTGTCTGTCTACACGGTCTGTCTGCCTGTCTACTCTGTATGTCTGCCTGTCTGTCTGTCTACTCTGTCTGTCCGGCTCTCTGCCAGTCTGTCTGTCTTTTTGTCTGTCTGTCTGCCATCTCCACAGCAGCGCATGTCTCGGCCTGTCAATAAGTCCACCAGCTGTCAATCAAACATGCATTTTGCATAATGTGGAGCCTAAAAATTCTGTCATTATCATGCTGTAGCATGGATTTCAGTTGTTACATACTTGTTGGACATTTGTTACTGAAATATGCACTTATCAAGACAGAGAGAGATACACGCACAATCCCAAATCGATCCCTAGCCCCTACCCTCTATGCACTTGGGGTGATCTGAGAGAATTGGATAGGTGTAAGCACAATGGTGAAAATTCCACTTAGCCTATCAGAGGGTGAGGGCATGGTGGAGCTATTACCATATTGTTAATACTCTCATATCTTTGCAGGTGCATAGGGGATAGTGGGTAGGGTTCGATATGGGATTGAGCACTACAGTACCAAGTATTGAAGAGAAATCAGTTATTGAGAGAGAGAGAGAGAGAGAGAGAGAGAGAGAGAGAGAGAGAGACCTACCCAGTGTTGGAGAACAAGTTCCACAGGCCCTGTCCATGGCTCCAGAGCAGTCGGTTGAAGACGCGGTTGAAAAGGCGGTACAAATGTAAACTGTCCACGTCGGGCTCCCTCCAAATCCGCTGCAGCACCGAGCGCACGTTGGTACGGACGATGTCCAGAACCTTCATGATACATTAAAGAAACAGACGAGAAAAAGGGAGAGTGATAGAGAGAAAAAAACGTTAGCACGTACGATGTCAAGAACCTTCATCAAACATTAAAAAAACTCACAAGATAGAGGGAGGGAGAGAAAGAAAATCTAAATAAATCAAGGTTTGAACAGACGCCAGGGGGACAGCATGAAAGACCACCGCAATGCAATAATATATTAAGAATCTAACAGGGAATTAGATAGTGTGCTTGCGAAGCAACACACTACTGTTATTCGTCATACTTCCAATTACTTATTATTATTATTCCCATCGCTACTCATCCTACAGCTTTTATGCAAAACATACCATTTCAACTTTATAATGTGCAGAGAGGTCTAACTTGAGTTGCTGAAATTAGTTTTTTATACTCATCATACTTTAAAAAATATAATCACTTAAAAATGCTAATTTTAACATGGAGGGTGACCAAAATATGAAATTTTTTGGAACACTGCTATTTGTACACCTTTTAAGATACAGAACACTCCAAATTACAAACCCTGCAAAAATCATTCTGATAACTATTATACCTCCTTTTACAATATTTAGCTTTTTGTAACTCCAAAAACTCCCATTAGTTAACATGGTGTTTCAAAACTAAACTTAATTGGCTAGCAACCCAGCAACAAGTAACTCCTTGTATAAGCTGAAGTACGCAAATGTTGTCAAAATAACACTAAATTCAATGCCTGATGTTTCCTATAGTCCTACTAATGCTTTTTTACTGATAAAATAAGCCATTTATAGGGCTGCCAACTTTTGAAGAAAGCTTGGAGTGAGATTTGCTGTGAATTTCAGTGGCACAACTCCTAGACGGGGAAGATTGCACTGTTTTAAAGCTCATTTCCTGCAATTCTACATATTTTGACAAGGCTTAGGCCTATGACAAGGGTGAATTTTATCTTAATAAAAACCACAGGTCAGGTGTATTCAGGATGCTTTGAACATTAAATGAACACTCATAATTTCTTACTTTGAGATTTTTTGGGGGGTGAAATGTAAAGTATGCAAATATTGTTTTAACATGTTTTATTCATACAGTAATGAAATGAGATAGGGAGACAGGCAAATGCTAGAAACAGTGGGAAGGTTGGAAGCAGGAGTTGATCCATGTTCTCAGGTGGAAAGTTGTATGTGACAGGTGCCGGTGAGTGTTACCACTACACCAAGGCTCTGCACATTTTTATATTAATGGTTGATGGCAGTGGGTAACCAACTCATAGACTGCAGTCTCCTTGTCCATAGACTGCTTTCAAGGTAAGGACACAAACATGTTGTATTTTGTCATTTGGGTGAAATATCGCTTTAAAATAGGGCTGGAAGAAAATCCTGCTGGCTCTCCAGGAGGGTTGGCCACCCCTGATCTATGTTTCCCAAGTTTTGTGTGTCCCCCAACCTTCAAGAAAAATCTAATGAATATCAATATTTAGGTGGTTTATGCCTACTAGTTGAAGATCCTTGCCATCATCTTACTCTACATAGACAAAATATGATGTGTTTATGAATTGTGACCCACCATACCATCTCTGCCTAGCATGTGCACAATACTAAAATGTCAAAAATTATATTTGATTCCTGGAGCATTTAATATCCAATGCTTATTTGTATGACTTATTCAAAACTATCCATGAATGGCTGCAACAATGCATAGACTAATATAATTCATTTTCAAAGATTTCAGATATGTGATTACACTGGCAAAATTGGAATAATAAAATAAGTGTGGGGAATAACAGTAGTGTTCTTGCTGACAAGCACATTAATTACCCTATGTTTCCACTGATCAGACTAAATAAAGTAAATAGATAACAGATAATAAAATCTCCTGAAGACAAAATGACATAAATCTGCCACTACACCCTAACTAAATTATTTTGGGAATCAAACTTACACTTTTGGGATCATAATCTGTTTGACAAAATGATCAGGTCACCATACTAAACTTCCCTGCTAAAACATAATGTCTGCTCAGTTGGTAGAGCATGGCGCTTGCAACACCAGGGTTGTGGGTTCGTTTCCCACGGGGGGCCAGTATGAAAAATGTATGCACTCACTAACTGTAAGTCGCTCTGGATAAGAGCGTCTGCTAAATGACTAAAATGTAAATGCTGCCTTTTCGTTGTCACAGCCTAAATGGCAATCACCAAACGAGGGGACTAATGCAAGTGTGGATTAAATCGACTTTGGTACATATTGTCAAAAGGCTGCATTCTGCAATAGGGACGGGAGTAACAGCAACCTAATTATGTTGACAACATTGTACATAAAACAGCGCTCCCGTGCTACTCTTTTTACAGTTTTATAAACTCAGCAGAGAATGTTCTCTCTCTCCATTCATCTCCACTCTTGAGGGTGTTTCTTTAAAACATGCATCTAATCTCCTTGATCCCTTACATACAGTTGAAGTCGGAAGTTTACATACACTTAGGTTGGAGTCATAAAACTTGTTTTTCAACCACTCCACTGTTAAGTCGGTTAGGACATCTACTTTGTGCATGACACAAGTAATTTTTCCAACAATTGTTTACAGACAGATTATTTCACTTATAATTCACTGTATCACAATTCCAGGGGGTCAGAAGTTTACATACATTAAGTTGAAGGTTGTGCGCCGCCCATAGGTCGACCATAGGGCAGCGCACAATTGGCCCAGCGTCGTCCGGGTTTGGCCGGTTTAGGCCGTCATTGTAAATAAGAATTTGTTCTTAACTGACTTGCCTAGTTAAATAAAGGTTTAAAAACTTTTTTTTTAAACAAAAAAGAACTGTGCCTTTAAACAGTTTGGAAAATTCCAGAAAATGATGTCATGGATTTAGAAGCTTCTGATAGGCTAATTGACATCATTTGAGTCAATTGGAGGTGTACCTGTGGATGTATTTCAAGGCCTACCTTCAAACTCAGTGCCTCTTTGCTTGACATCATGGGAAAATCAAAATAAATCAGCCAAGACCTCAGAAAAAATATTGTTGACCTCCACAAGTCTGGTTCATTCTTGGGAGCAATTTTCAAACGCCTGAAGGTACCACGTTCATCTGTACAAACAATAGTACGCAAGTATAAACACCATGGGACCACGCAGCCGTCATACCGCTCAGGAAGGAGACGCGTTCTGTCTCCTAGAGATGAACGTACTTTGGTACTTTGAAAAGGTGCAAATCAATCCCAGAACAACAGCAAAGGACCTTGTGAAGATGCTGGAGGAAACGGGTAAAATAGTATCTATATCCACAGTAAAACGAGTGCTATATCGACATAACCTGAAAGGCCGCTCAGCAAGGAAGGAGCCACTGCTCCAAAACCACCATAAAAAAGCCAGACTACGGTTTGCAACTGCACATGGGGACAAAGATTGTACTTTTTGGAGAAATCTCCTCTGGTCTGATGAAACAAAAATAGAACTGTTTGGCTATAATGACCATCATTATGTTTGGAGGAAAAAGGGGGTTGCTTGCAAGCCGAAGAACACCATCCCAACCGTGAAGCACGGGGGTGGCAGCATCATGCTGTGGGGGTGCTTTGCTGCAGGAGGGACTGGTGCACTTCACAAAATAGATGGCATCATGAGGAAGGAAAATTATGTAGACATATTGAAGCAACATCTCAAGACATCAGTCAGGAAGTTAAAGCTTGGTCGCAAATGGGTCTTCCAAATGGACAATGACCCCAAGCATACTTCCAAAGTTGTGGCAAAATGGCTTAAGGAAAACAAAGTCAAGGTATTGGAGTGGCCATCACAAAGCCCTGACCTCAATCCTATAGAAAATGTGTGGGCAGAACTGAAAAAGCGTGTGCGAGCAAGGAGGCCCACAAACCTGATTCAGTTACACCAGCTCTGTCAGGAGGAATGGGCCAAAATTCACCCAGCTTATTGTGGGAAGCTTGTGGAAGGCTACCTGAAACATTTGACCCAAGTTAAACAATTTAAAGGCAATGCTACCAAATACGAATTGAGTGTATGTAAACTACTGACCCACTGGGAATGTGATGAAAGAAATAAAAGCTGAAATAAATCATTCTCTCTACTATTATTCTGACATTTCACATTCTTAAAATAAAGTGGTGATCCTAACTGACCTAAGACAGGGAATTTCTACTAGGATTAAATATCAGGAATTGTGAAAAACTGAGTTTAAATGTATTTGGCTAAGGTGTATGTAAACTTCTGACTTCAACTGTAAATAGACCAATCATACTGTATGCTTCAATGTGCCGCAGTTCACAGTGCTGTGGCAAGACAGGACAATGATAGGGGTTCTGCTCATGATGTTAAATTGCAGGCACAGATTACCTTCAGAAGTCACAGAATGAGTTAAATAAAGTCCACCTGTGTGCAATCTAAGTGTCACATGATCTGTCACATGATCTCAGTAT
The DNA here is from genome assembly GCF_964263955.1 of Coregonus lavaretus. NCBI lineage: Eukaryota > Metazoa > Chordata > Actinopteri > Salmoniformes > Salmonidae > Coregonus > Coregonus lavaretus. The sequence continues at coordinate 16,358,947 of NC_139993.1, forward strand.
ATATACACACACCTGTTCTGAAAGGCCCCAGAGTCTGCAACACCACTAAGCAAGGGGCACCACCAAGCAAGCGGCACCATGAAGACCAAGGAGCTCTCCAAACAGGTCAGGGACAAAGTTGTGCAGAAGTACAGATCAGGGTTGGGTTATAAAAAAATATCAGAAACTTTGAACATCCCACGGAGCACCATTAAATCCATTATTAAAAAATTGAAAGAATATGGCACCATAACAAACCTGCCAAGAGAGGGCCACCCACCAAAACTCATGGACCAGGCATGGAGGGCATTAATCAGAGAAGCAACAAAGAGACCAAAGATAACCCTGAAGGAGCTGCAAAGCTCCACAGCGGAGATTGGAGTATATGTCCATAGGACCACTTTAAGCCGTACACTCCACAGAGCTGGGCTTTTTGGCAAACACTTTTGGTGTTCACCAAAAGGCATGTGGGAGACTCCCCAAACATATGGAAGAAGGTACTCTGGTCAGATGAGACTAAAATTGAGCTTTTTGGCCATCAAGGGAAACGCTATGTCTGGCGCAAACCCGACACCTCTCATCACCCTGAGAACACCATCCCCACAGTGAAGCATGGTGGTGGCAGCATCATGCTTTGGGGATGTTTTTAATCGGCAGGGACTGGGAAACTGGTCAGAATTGAAGGAATGATGGATGGTGCTAAATACAGGGAAATACTTGAGGGAAACCTGTTTCAGTCTTCCAGAGATTTGAGACTGGGACAGAGGTTCACATTCCAGCAGGACAATGACCCTAAGCATACTGCTAAAGCAACACTCAAGTGGTTTAAGGGGAAACATTTAAATGTCTTGGAATGGCCTAGTCAAAGCCCAGACCTCAATCCAATTGAGAATCTGTGGTATGACTTAAAGATGTACACCAGTTGAACCCATCCAACTTGAAGGAGCTGGAGCAGTTTTGCCTTGAAGAATAGGCAAAAATCCCAGTGGCTAGATGTGCCAAGCTTATAGAGACATACCCCAAGAGACTTGCAGCTGTAATTGCTGCAAAAGGTGGCTCTACAAAGTATTGACTTTGGGGGGGTGAATAGTTATGCACGCTCAAGTTTTCTGTTTTTTTGTCTTATTTCTTGTTTGTTTCACAAAATAAAATATTTTGCATCTTCAAAGTGGTAGGCATGTTGTGTAAATCAAATGATACAAACCCCCCAAAAATCTATTTTAATTCCAAGTTGTAAGGCAACAAAATAGGAAAAATGCCAAGCGGGGTGAATACTTTCGCAAGCCACTGTAGGATAACAACATTGAGGTAAGATAGCTATTAATTTTGATACGTGACATAGGCTTATAGTGTTTTCATATTTTCATGTACACTTTCATATTCAATGCAAAATACCTGATTTCCCACAAAAACAAGTGTAGTTTTGGGAAATCGCAACGTAATTTCAAGCATACCACAAGACTTTATAATTTAAAGCCTGGATATTTCAGCTCCTGTCATCCTAATTGTACTTTTTGCAACCCGTGGATTCTTTTTTTTAAAGACGACCACTGCAACATAAAATCTCCAAAAGTTGATGCGAGGAAGCGGCACCACTGTAAACAGTGCTCGGTGCTTTGTTGTAGGACGTATTATGTTACAAAATCAGACTTTGGATATAGGCCTAATGTTGATGATTTGTTAGAGAAATACCGCATTGAGCAACTCCGGGTCGTATTTTTCTGGGGAAATGTATTCTATACCATAAGGAGTGAAATGTCCTTCCTAAATTGCGTTTTCTCGCACTATGAGCCTGTGGGAACATAGTGGAATGGATACACAAGTGTGGTTGTTTGAACCTGTTAAGACAACGATATGCACATTCCAATGATCCAATGCAACAGTCTACAGTCGTGGTCAAAAGTTTTGAGAATGAGTATTGGTCTTCACAAAGTTTGCTGCTTCAGTGTTTTTAGATATTTTTCTCAGATGTTACTATGGTATACTGAAGTATAATTACAAGCATTCCATAAGTGTCAAAGACTTCTATTGACAATTACATTCAGTTTATGCAAAGAGTCAATATTTGCAGTGTTGACCCTTCTTTTTCAAGACCTCTGCAATCCGCCCTGGCATGCTGTCAATTAACTTCTGGGCCACATCCTGACTGGTGGCAGCCCATTCTTGCATAATCAATGCTTGGAGTTTGTCAGAATTTGTGGGTTTTTGTTTGTCCACCCGCCTCTTGAGGATCGACCACAAGTTCTCAATGGGATTAAGGTCTGGGGAGTTTCCTGGCCATTGACCCAAAATGTTGATGTTTTGTTCCCCGAGCCACTTAGTTATCACTTTTGCCTTATGGCAAGGTGCTCCATCATGCTGGAAAAGGCATTGTTCGTCATCAAACTGTTCTTGGATGGTTGGGAGAAGTTGCTCTCGGAGGATGTGTTGGTACCATTCTTTATTCATGGCTGTGTTCTTCGGCAAAATTGTGAGTGAGCCCACTCCCTTGGCTGAGAAGCAACCCCACACATGAATGGTCCCAGGATGCTTTACTGTTGGCATGACACAGGACTGATGGTAGCACTCACCTTGTCTTCTCCGGACAAGCTTTTTTCCGGATGCCCCAAACAATCGGAAAGGGGATTCATCAGAGAAAATGACTTTACCCCAGTCCTCAGCAGTCCAATCCCTGTACCTTTTGCAGAATATCAGTCTGTCCCTGATGTTTTTCCTGGAGAGAAGTGGCTTCCTCGCTGCCCTTCTTGACACCAGGCCATCCTCCAAAAGTATTCGCCTCACTGTGCATGCAGATGCACTCACACCTGCCTGCTGCCATTCCTGAGCAAGCTCTGCACTGGTGGTGCCCCGATCCCGCAGCTGAATCAACTTTAGGAGACGGTCCTGGCACTTGCTGGACTTTCTTGGGCGCCAGGAACCCTTCTTCACAACAATTGAACCTCTCTCCTTGAAGTTCTTGATTATCCGATAAATGGTTGATTTAGGTGCAATCTTACTAGCAGCAATATCCTTGCCTGTGAAGCCCTTTTTGTGCAAAGCAATGATGACGGCACGTGTTTCCTTGCAGGTAACCATGGTTAACAGAGGAAGAACAATGATTTCAAGCACCACCCTCCTTTTAAAACTTCCAGTCTGCATGACAGAGTGATCTCCAGCCTTGTCCTCGTCAACACTCTCACCTGTGTTAACGAGAGAATCACTGACATGATGGCAGCTGGTCCTTTTGTGGCAGGGCTGAAATGCAGTGGAAATGTTTTTTCATGGCAAAGAGGGACATTGCAATTAATTGCAATTCATCTGATCACTCTTCATAACATTCTGGAGTATATGCAAATTGCCATCATAAAAGCTGAGGCAGCAGACTTTGTGAAAATTAATATTTGTGTCATTCTCAAAACTTTTGACCACGACTGTAGACAGAATGAACGGGACAGTATGAAAAATGTCTGATAGCTCGCTTAGGAAACACTTTCTGTAGGCTAGTCTTAGAAACATTGTTTTTACCGTCTGTAGGACGAGGTGCCACTAGTTTTTAGGCTAATCTACAGTATAGCCTACAATGTTAAAGATATTCTCCTATCTAATTTCATACCCTATCGAAGACATGCACGGTTGCATGATTTCATTAGTAATTGGCACCGTGAGCAGAGGAGATCGATGTATGCAACATTGGTCATTCAATGTTTTAGGGAATATGTTGCTGTTTACATAATTTAGTAATGCGAGAATACACTAGGCCTACTTTCACATATTTGTAAAGGATATCTAGACTACAGATGGTATGAGGGATTATCCTGCACTCCACTGTTTAGCTGAAGCAAATTGGAACCCAGTGTCATCTAGCTACATAGTTTTCTAAGGCGTGATTTGTACTGTTAACTGCGTCTTACGTTATGGTGACACCAGGGGTGATAATAAGGCAGGTGTATTTATTTGACGGTTAAACTTGTCTCTTTCATCTTTTAAGGTAGACATCCAAAACACACTTTTTTCTTACTTTAGCTGCTTCGATGCAGCATTTTCATAACTGTTATGTTAGGCTATAAGTTACTTTTTAAACTGTAAGCATTTAAAGTTGCATTAATCAACATTGGAACCTTGGTTTCAATGGTCACCAAATATTTACTTTTCATTGGTTTTACTGGAAGATATTTCAAAGATATAGGCCTAACTATCTCACTATGTCAACTTTTTCCTCTACCATTAATAATAATACTTTCAGCCAGCTGAGCAAGCAAATAAAGCTTCTACTGAAACCTCCTTTTCTAGTTAAAAAAATGTATGCACTCACTAACTGTAAGTCGCTCTGGATAAGAGTGTCTGCTAAATGACTAAAATGTAAAATGTAACCTGAGGTTTCTAGTTTATTGGGAGTGTTCTTTCTTAGCTGGCAGGTGTGGCTGTGTATACTTGGAAGCTGATGCACACACAATACACAAACACACACACACACATACATAGTAATCAGACAAAGTGTGTAGGTAGGCAGTATCTGATGAAGGCAGAAAGAGTAGTACAGGCACCAGAGATTGCAGGCGGTCTATGAGGGCTCCCTCATCCCTCCTTTCCCTTCTCTTTTATTGCATATTTCAGAGCAGTGTAATTGCTATTGCTGTGGAGCCTTTTGATTTCTTGTCTCATTACTGATGGCCATGATGTGTGTGTGTGTGTTCCTGTGCGTGCTCGCGTATGTGTGTTTGTCGATATAGGAGAGTGTGTGTTTCTAAGGGCAGAGATGCACTTTTAATGGGCTAGCGTAACGTTGTCTCTATTTGACTGCTACCTCCACCATCACTAGGCAGCCTCCAATGCTAATCAGATAGCAGAGTGCTAGGATAGCTACAAGCCCAGCCAACGTATGGTGTTCATTAGAAAGGACCAGGGACAAGAGAGTCTATAGCATACATTCCAGCACATTCCACCACCACAGCCCACATAAGAGATCAACAACATTAATGTAACTTTTGTTCACTGCTTGTTATTCCTTGCTATGTCTAGCTAAGGCTGTCAACAACGGTGATGCTAGGCATAGCCACTTGCTCCCTCCCCCTCAGTCCTCATTCACTCCCCTGAACAGATCTGAGACAACAAGGCAGGTGTAACCAACAGCTCCTCCTAGTTTCCACCATATTGCTTTCACCTATCCAGATCTGTCAAGGGGACTGAACGGGGAGGCCAGAAGGGAGGAGCAAGTTTTTTAAATGAAATGCATGGAATTACATGTTTTTGATAGCACTCACTAAGAAATCTGCACACATCCAGAAACGCTGGTGTACTGAATTACCAAATGGCTCAATATGAAAATAATATAACACAATTAATACAAGCATTAAAGGTACAATCTGCTATATTTACAGCTGTTCAATGGCAATTTAAATAAATGATATACTGTATACCCATATACTGTAGGTTATAAAAGAGTGGGTACATTTCCCCAGCCCCATCTCTCATCTTCATTATGAATCAAGAGGTGGACTCTTGATTTTGACTGAAACACAAAATCAGGATAGTGGCTTTGATAACACTCACCTTCCTTTGTTTGGTGGAATCCAACTTCACCAGCCAGTAAGAGGCCACTTTGGGTTTGTGGTACTTCCAGTTGTCTAATATCTGAGAGAGAAAAGCACAGAATAAAATCAACAATCTGCAACAATAACTCAACAATAACTGTATTATTCACCAGTTGGGACATTGTGAAAAGAGGAGTAAAAGAGGAGTAGCCTTCGAACAAAAACTTAAACCCCCCGCAGCATTTTGCAAAGAAAGGAGACAAAAACTAAAATGATCTCCTTTTCCTATGTGTGTGTTTTTCTCTCTTTCTCTAGCTTTCTCTCTCTTGCTCATCCCCCGTTCTCAGCAATCAGCTCATAGAAGCAAAAAACAAATTCTCTTCTCTTTCTATTCTCCCCCTCTCTCTCTCCATCTCATCCCTCATTTTCAGCAATCAGCTCATGGAACCGGCGGGGTATTGTTACTCCGGTATTCAAACAGTTCAGGGTCTAACATTTGCGTTGTGCCTTGGAGACTAAATCAATGTCTTGCGGTAGAGACGCCGGGAACCGCGGACAAGGCCAGCTGCAACCGAATAGGCCTTTTCATCCAAGACACACAACCCAAAACTATATTCTATAGACCCGGCCGCCTCAGACCACCGCACCTTTTCACAGTTTATGGCCGTCTGTCAATCTGTGGAGTCTGGTGTTAGCACGGGTATAATTGACCTGTATTTTTTTATTTTCTTCTTTTATGGTGTGAATGTGTCCAAAGAAGAAAGGCCTTACATTCGTCGAAATTGGCCTATATGGATAGGGCCAAATTTAAATTTTTCTAACAGAAGAACTATAAAAAACATATGCATGACCATGATAGCAAATGAAAGAGAAAACTTTATTATGGGGAAATTATCAGACCAAAGATGAGGATACAACAGTTCACCTGAATCCAAACATTACACTGTTGATTTGATGTGCATTTTCACAGCATTTGTCAATAACGAAATCTGACAATACTCTCCATACATTCAGTAACATTATAATAATATTCATTGAAATGTTGGAATAGGTGCAAGATAAGAAAAAACTATTACAAGGGTTTGAGTGAGAGGTCTAACTGGTGTCTCAAATTGGCCACACCCCTCTCCAAACTGTGCAGAGTTCCTAAGTAATTTCAATGCACTTATAACTCAAGGAAAGAGCCTTCAACTATAAGGTGTTCTTTTGAGCCCTCCTAGCTTTCCCATTGAGGAACTGAAGCAAGTAGACTTATAGTGTTTTGTTTGGAACACAGCCCTGCGTCCCCACCATCACACACTTACTGTTCTTGTTTCCGCAATCCAAAAATGGCTAGCTAATATGATCTTACAGTGTCAGGCTTTCAAAAGGCACTTCAAACAAACAGATTGTAACTTACAGGAAGAACCATTTTGGGTTCCATGTAAAACCCTTTCCACAGAGGTTTCTACTTGGAACCCAAAAGGGTTATCCTATGGGGACAGCCGAAGAACCCTTTTGCAACCCTTTTTTCTAAGATTGTATGCACACATGTTGGCAATAGAATAAGCTTTCAATTTATGCCCACCTGACCCAGATTCCAGGTTCTTCGTGGAACCAAGAGGGTTCTACCTAGAACCAAAAAGGACTCCTCAAAGGGTTCTCCTATGGGGAGAGCCGAAGAACCCTTTTAGGTTCTAGATAGCACCTTTTTTTCTATGAGTGTAGCATGGAGTCATGAGTGCAATCAAGTGCATGTTCCGGCGCAACTTTTCTTCACAATATGACAAACATAGGCTCATTCTGTTCAGGACAACCCAGTGTATAATGCATGTCATCCTTCTAACTCTGGATCAACCATAGCGATCATAAATGTTGATACTGTAAATGAATTTTCAATTATGGAAATGTGAACTGCACATTTGGACTCATGGGTGTGTGGTTTTCTTGTATGACATCAAAGCGGTATTTTTTATAATATAATCCTCAACGTTTTATCTTTCAGAACACATCGATCAAAAGTAGCTCAATTAGCGGGAGGGATGGGGCATCTTCTTGTCGTGCGTGGTGCTCAGGTTTATAACGGCTGTCAGTCAAAACCCATACAGCGCTGTGAAGCAGAGAACCTGAGCTCTGATGTCATGTATAGCATGTTACAGTACAGCCACTGTGTTCCAATTTAGGCGCTTATTAATGATAAAATCTGCCATTTTCAACCTGTAGACGGGATGACAGGTGCTGTGAGTGGAAAGTGTTAAACTGAAACTGAGCTGAACCTATATGAAATCGGACACCTAATTTACATTAACATAATAATAATATTGATTCTCTATTACGATGCTAACCTTGCTATTTTACCAATCGCTATGTTTGAAATGCAGTGGTAAAGGGAATAGTGTGCCATTTGGGATACAACTGTGCCATTTGGGATACAACGATTCCACATGATTGCTGTGGTTCTGAATAATACTTGGCTCACGATTTCTAACAGATATCAAATTTACTTTGAAAATAACATCAATCACAAAATCACCTCAATTAGTCATTTTCGCAACTTGAAACCACATTTAAAGTAAAAATAGCAACTGTGTGGCTCAGTAGGTAGGAGCAATGTTTTGAATATAACAATAGCAAGCCACCATAGTTAACTATGAATATAAAACATTTTTAAGGTGCAATATAATATTTCCTAGTTGCTAAAATTCTAATAGTTTGCCTAATTTTATTTTATGTGACAAAACAAGCAAGTGTAGACAATCATTGTACCATCTAAACCGCTGTGAAATATATTTTCAATAACCAAAAATATTGTATTTCAGCTGTTTGAAGCTGGTGTACAAAATCGAAAGTAAAAGACACAAAAACTAAACTTAAGCATGGAAAGCATAGAAACAGCGCACATAGAACAGCTCTACGGCTTCTTAGACTTGCTTTCAACGCGAATGACAGATCTACAGTGGGGGAAAAAAGTATTTAGTCAGCCACCAATTGTGCAAGTTCTCCCACTTAAAAAGATGAGAGAGGCCTGTAATTTTCATCATAGGTACACGTCAACTATGACAGTCAAATTGAGATTTTTTTTCTCCAGAAAATCACATTGTAAGATTTTTAATGAATTTATTTGCAAATTATGGTGGAAAATAAGTATTTGGTCACCTACAAACAAGCAAGATTTCTGGCTCTCACAGACCTGTAACTTCTTCTTTAAGAGGCTCCTCTGTCCTCCACTCGTTACCTGTATTAATGGCACCTGTTTGAACTTGTTATCAGTATAAAAGACACCTGTCCACAACCTCAAACAGTCACACTCCAAACTCCACTATGGCCAAGACCAAAGAGCTGTCAAAGGACACCAGAAACAAAATTGTAGACCTGCACCAGGCTGGGAAGACTGAATCTGCAATAGGTAAGCAGCTTGGTTTGAAGAAATCAACTGTGGGAGCAATTATTAGGAAATGGAAGACATACAAGACCACTGATAATCTCCCTCGATCTGGGGCTCCACGCAAGATCTCACCCCGTGGGGTCAAAATGATCACAAGAACGGTGAGCAAAAATCCCAGAACCACACGGGGGGACCTAGTGAATGACCTGCAGAGAGCTGGGACCAAAGTAACAAAGCCTACCATCAGTAACACACTATGCCGCCAGGGACTCAAATCCTGCAGTGCCAGACGTGTCCCCCTGCTTAAGCCAGTACATGTCCAGGCCCGTCTGAAGTTTGCTAGAGTGCATTTGGATGATCCAGAAGAGGATTAGGAGAATGTCATATGGTCAGATGAAACCAAAATAGAACTTTTTGGTAAAAACTCAACTCGTCGTGTTTGGAGGACAAAGAATGCTGAGTTGCATCCAAAGAACACCATACCTACTGTGAAGCATGGGGGTGGAAACATCATGCTTTGGGGCTGTTTTTCTGCAAAGGGACCAGGACGACTGATCCGTGTAAAGGAAAGAATGAATGGGGCCATGTATCGTGAGATTTTGAGTGAAAACCTCCTTCCATCAGCAAGGGCATTGAAGATGAAACGTGGCTGGGTCTTTCAGCATGACAATGATCCTAAACACACTGCCCGGGCAACGAAGGAGTGGCTTCGTAAGAAGCATTTCAAGGTCCTGGAGTGGCCTAGCCAGTCTCCAGATTTCAACCCCATAGAAAATCTTTGGAGGGAGTTGAAAGTCTGTGTTGCCCAGCGACAGCCCCAAAACATCACTGCTCTAGAGGAGATCTGCATGGAGGAATGGGCCAAAATACCAGCAACAGTGTGTGAAAACCTTGTGAAGACTTACAGAAAACGTTTGACCTGTGTCATTGCCAACAAAGGGTATATAAAAAAGTATTGAGAAACTTTTGTTATTGACCAAATACTTATTATCCACCATAATTTGCAAATAAATTCATTAATAATCCTACAATGTGATTTTCTGGATTTTTTTTCTCATTTTGTCTGTCATAGTTGACGTGTACCTATGATGAAAATGACAGGCCTCTCTCATCTTTTTAAGTGGGAGAACTTGCACAATTGGTGGCTGACTAAATACTTTTTTTCCCCACTGTATAACTCACATTTCTATGTGAATTTGGTCAGGTCGCCCAAAAAGTTACATATTGCAGCTTTAAGTTCACAGTCACAGTTAACCACGGTGGCTCACTATTTTTACATTGTCATCTCCCGAGTGAGGTAACCAGTCAGCCAGGTGCGGCTGCTCATCTGCGCCCCTATTAAGAGTTTATTAGCGGGACAGGTGGAACTGTAATTGTGTCACACGACCTCGACACCAATGTAGGAGAGGCGAACCGTCCAGGGGGAAAGAGGCATTGATAAATACACAGGAGCGGAGGGGAATACAGTGAGGCTTTCTGCTGCCCACGTTTTGGCCATGAGGGAGTTTTCAAAGACAATAGGCAGTCAGGAGGCCATTGTGGAGGGGCTGGGAGGTCAGGAATAGTCCCATACTGTATGGTTGGCTCTGGCCATTGTATCTCTTTGGAAATACGCTGTATATACTTTCACACACACACACACCTCATCCAGAACGGCCTCGGCCATCTCCTCAGTCTTCCCCGGGAAGCGGATCCTCATGGCGCTGAGAGCGGCCAGGCTCTGTCTCGTCAGCTCTGTCTCCTGGTCTTTACTCCTCAGGATCAGCACGGGATCGCCCTGCACATACAAACACACACACATGTTCAAAACACACACATAAGCCAAACAAATAAACAAAACAAATAAATACAGGCCCGACAGACACACATATAGGTCAAACACACACACACACACACACAAGAGTCAAACACACAAAGGAAAGAAAGGAGAGAAAAGAACATGAATGGGGTTTAAATGCTTTTCATCATGGGTTTCAGCTGAGATCTTCAGCTTGCTGCGAGAGAAAGAGAGAGAGATGGGGTAGAGAGAGAGAGAGAGAGAGAGAAGAGAGAGAGGGAAAAAGAAAGAGGTAAAGAAAGACAGAGAGAGATCGAGAGAGAGAAGACAGTGTGGCCATGGTAATTGGAGAGCACTCATCAGAGATTCCATATCGCTGAGGCCTCCAGGAACCAACTGAGCCTGGCCATATAGAGAGAATGGGCATAATGTGTGTGTGTGTCAAGAGAGGCCAGCCACAGAGCTACAGTAGGTTAGGGGGACAGCTATCTGTACAGGCTTAGCGCCACACAGCACAGGGCCTCATCCAAAGAAGGGCCATCCACAGAATGTAGAGATAGTTTTAGCAACTTTAAAGGTTTCGTCAGGCACTATATGGTATGGTAATGATAGCCTACTGTACGCTCCCAAGGGAGGGGGAGAAAGAGAGGGTGACAGAGATAATGTGATTGTAGTGTGAATGTAGAAAGTGTAATGATAAGTGCGTGTGTGTGTTTGTAACTCACCATGTTAGCGTGGATGGTACCTAGACTACTGCTGTGTGGCACCCTGTGGGCGGAGCCGCTGCGGCTGAGCGAATGAGAGCGCAGAGAAGCGGAGCTTGGCCTAACGAGGACCGTCGCCGCCGGAACGGAGGGCCTGGCCAGTGAGGCTCGCGTCTCATTGGTGGGTAACTGGCCGGCCAGGGAGGAGATAGAACGCGGGCAGGAGATGGAGCGTCTGATTGGCCCAGAGAGGGTCGGAGAGGAGGAGGCAGAGGGGCCTGCCTTGCCTGGCTTCATCAGAGGTTTCCAGTGCACCCGTCCTGAGAGAGAGAGGGATGAAGAAAAGGAGAAGAAAAAAAGATGACATGAAATGAAGGAATAAAGTGGTGACCTAAATAACTTAGTCCAAAGAGGGGGGAACTCTCTCTCCCTCTCTTTTTCTCCCCCTCTCATCTGTCTTCTCATGCTCTGCTTTTCATACTGTCCACTTTCATTCCATCGTTGGAAATGAAGTGTGGCATTAAAAGTCCCATTCTGGGGCCTGACGTGGTGGCCTATTGAATGTGGCTTTCATTAATCACTACAGCATGTGTTTCTGTGGCTGTGGCCCGGCTGTTCTCTTCCCTCTTCAGGCCGGATTAGAGAGCAGGGCAGCGGGCCCTTCCAGCCCAGTCACAGCCACAGAACCTCCCCAGGACCACGGAGCTTGAACCACCTCCAGCAGCACGTCCAGCCAGCCCAGTGTGTGTGTGTGTAAGCCTGGAGATGAAAGTTTGTGTGCATATGTGTGCGTCTGCTCGTATATGTGTGTCTGTCTGGACATGAGACAGGGTGTGTGTGTGTGTGTGTGTGTGTGTTGCTGCTCCACCGGCGAACCTTGAGGACGGAACTTGCCAAATCGGCCACATTATAGGGCTTAGCTGAGGCTGCCCCCAGATGGGCGCTTATGGAGTCGGTCGGCGGAGGCAAAGTCACTCCAGCGAAGAGCAGCTCCTCAAATCCAGCCAAATCACTTCTTTGTCCTTCATTCTGGATCTAGGCTGCATCCAAAATGGCCACCTATTTCCTATGTAGTGCTCTACTGTTGACCAGGGCCCATTGGACTCTGGTCAAAAGTAGTGCACTATATAGGGAATAGGGTGCCATTTGGGATATAGGCCTAATGGAAAATCTAATGCTAGAGCAGAAAAACACCCAATATTTCACAATGCAACACACAAATATATTTGTGTGTGTTTTTTCCACCTGGACTGGGACTGGGACTTTGAAACTTGGTGGAAAAGACAAATTACCTTATAAACCTGTAGGAATGTCCAACTTATCAATCTTTCCCTCTAGTTTCCCGAAGAGCACATTTCAGGCCAATTTGCTGAAAGAGTTTTCAAGGTAAGCCACAAGCCTCTCTATCGCTCTCTCTCTATCACACGCCACACACACACACAGTTTCATATCCAGACACACGCACACACACATACACACACTCGGTTTCATATCCAAACACACACACATACGGTTTCATATCCAGACTCACCACACACACACAAACACAAAAACAAACACACACACACGACGACGACTAGTAGAATAAAAAGCCTTCCCATGGAACCATCATCAGGCGATGACCCTAATTAAAAAAGATGGATTTAGCCTGTTTCATGTATTAATTAGGTAAACAAATGGATTGTACAGCTTTACATCAGTAATTTAGCTAGACCCGGACCTGGCCGACCAACACCACCACACCCAACACTGCATTATATCTAGGAACTTGGCACGCTGGAGAGAGAGAGAGAGAGAGAGAGAGAGAGAGAGAGAGAGAGAGAGAGAGAGAGAGAGAGAGAGAGAGAGAGAGAGAGAGAGAGAGAGAGAGAGAAAGAGAGTATGTGTGTGTGAGTGTAATATAGAGCAATCGTGTGTCTAATGCCTATGTGTATGTGCACACGTGTATTAGAGAGAAAAGGTGCGTGCTTGTGTGCGTGTACGTGCGTGGGCACCTACCTACTTACCAACCTGCCTGCCTGCGTGTATAGGACAGCCTAAGTGTGTGTCTGCATGCGTGTACGCACACACACGTGTGTATGTGACACAAGTTTGTTTTAGTAATTATTGGACCCTTGTAGTCATCTGGAAGGCATCAGGGCCAGAGAGCCCTCTCATATAACAGCCTTCTCCCCAATATACCAGGACTGCATCCCAAATGGCATCCTATTCCCTATATAGCTTAGTGCACTACTTTTGACCAGGGCCCATAGGGCTCTGGTGAAAAGTAGTGCCCTATGTAAAGAATATGGTGCCATTTGGGATGCAGCCCAAGAAAGGAGGAAATGGAGAGAATGTCCTGGAAATGTCCTTATTATAGAAGAGGCCTCTGATTGCTAATAAAGACATTCCCAGACCCCCTCCTCCATTTTACGAGGGTGTGTGTGTGTGAAGGGGGGAAGGAATGTGTGTATGTGTGTGTGCGTTTCTGTGTGTGTGTCTGTCTCTATGCGTGTTCGCCTGTGCATTTGTGTGTTTCGGTGCATGTGTATGGGGTGCTCTCCTCCTCTCCTCCTCACCTGAGCGCTCCGTCGACGACTTATACTTGTTCTCTCCCAGGTCGTAAGAGACACTCTTCTTCTCCCTTGTCTTCCCTCCTTCCCTCTCATCCTCCCTGTCATCCTCCTCTTCAGGGCCCTCCTCGGAGCTGCTGTTGTTGACACTGCTGCCGCTGGCGTCTCCTCCATCGCCTCCGTACTCCCTTTGTCTCCTGCCGCACGGCGTCTGGGCGCTCTCAGGCATGGAGGACAGGGGCTGACACACACACACACACGGAGAGACACACACCCACAGACAGAGAGAAACACAGACAGAGAGAGAGAGACACGCACACACAGAGAGAGAGAGATCGAGAGATAGAGATAGAGAGAGAGAGAGAGAGAGAGAGAGAGAGAGAGAGAGAAGAGAGAGAGAGAGAGAGAGAGAGAGAGAAAGAGAGAGAGAGAGAGAGAGAGAGAGAGAGAGAGAGAGAGAGTGAGAGTGAGAGAGAGAGAGGGAAGATTATGTCAGCACCCACAGACACACCCTTCAACCCTAGCCAATTACCGTCCGTCACTGTGAGAAGCAGAGGTGACACCACGGGCCCGTACGTGTGTGTGTCAGTGTGAGTGTTCATGTGTCTACAACTATGTGTGCATCGGTGTATGTGTGTCAGTGTATGACTATGTGTGTATCTGAGTGTATGCGGTGTGTGTCTGTCTGTGTGTACTGATGTACGACCTTAATTTTAGCAAGTTTGCTACAGCAGGAAAATAATCCTGCAGCAACAGAAAATGTGAATTATTATGTGGATTATAATTAATGGACATTTTTTGTAGGGGTTGATACATTTTTTGTTAGGGCAAATCAAGAGTGGAAATTATAAACTTAATAGGCCTTCATTCATAAACCATGAATACACTACAATTTTGCATTTGCTGCTGTGCAGGAAAATTCTCAGCAACAAAAGAGTGATCAAATTAAGATCCTACATCTGTATGTGCATCTGCGCACGCACATGTGCGCGTGATCCACATCCCATTAATGTCTACACACCCAATGAGCCGTGTGTGTGTTGTCTCTGTAGCTGTGATTAAAGCGACGGTGGAGAGAGACATATTAATTCAATCCAAGCGGCCACTCAAATCCTCCTTCTTGGCCTTTGTACAATGAATTTATCATTTCCCCCCTCACCACCAGACACAAAAAAAGTTAATTAAATTGAATGTCTATTTCACACCGTGGAAGGAACACATTGTTAGCATTAATAAAGCATTCACATCTGTTATTCATCAACTAATTTAGCAAGCGTTTCTCGCGTACAAAACGTATGTGCAGACTGTGATCCTAGGCATGAGCTTATATACAATCACCAGAGGAGAGACAGGAGAGGAGAGGAAAAAGGGGGGAACAAAGGGGCGAGAGTGAGAGAGAGGGGGAAGAAAGAGAGAAAGGGAGAGACAAAAAGAGAAAGGGGAGAAAGGAAAACCATCTCTCTCTATCACCTTCTCTCTCTCTCCCTCTATCAACCCTTTCTACTCAGTGGCAACTCAAAGCAACGCTGCTTAAGTATGAATCCATAGTATTTAAATTGCTTCATTTCAACCCCTCTCTCCTTCTCACCCTCTTTTTCCAGATGGCCCGTAATACAGCCCCTGGGAGTGTGTCGATCCATCAGAGCACTCAGCGGAGGGCCAGCAGGCCAGTCAGTCCACGTCAGCCCGCACTTGGCATGGTCCAAAGTGACAGGCACAAATTAATTTCGACAAAAGCAATTGTGTCTGAATGAGTCGTTATCCTCGCGGAAAGGGCCCTAATACAGCAGAAAACTGTCCCATTGAGTTGCTGCGCACACTTGGTGACTGCGTCCCAAATGGCACCCTTTTCCCTATATAGTATTTTTGGTTAAAAAAAATAGTGCACTATGTAGAGAGGAGGGTGCCATTTGGGATGCAGCCCGTCGTGCATTTCCCCTACTTCAGCGGAGGAGTGAGGGATGGGTTTAGATGTGGGGTTGTGGAGAGAAAGGGAGAGAGGGGAAAGGCGATGGGGAGAGTAATGTGCTGTCATGGGGGATTGGGGGGATTGAGGCATGTGGGGTAACGGACTGAGAGAGAGAGAGAGGGAGAGGGGAAGTGAGGGAGAGGGAGAGCTGACAGGCCTTCCCTTAGGGGATTGGTTGTACCAGGGCGTTTCTCGCTCTCTTTCTCGCTTTGACTCTCGCTCTCCATTACTTGCTTTCTCTTGATCACTTTCTCTCTCTCTCTGATACCTTAGGATACCTAGGGGGCGCCAACGTTTTGTGGGGGGGGGCCTTCCTTGATAGAAAAAAATATATATTACAATGTGATTGTTTATACCGATCTAAAACAATGTAAAAATCTGCGAGGCTAGAAGCAAGAGGTAAAATGCCATGGGAAGACATGACTCTGATGCACATGGGAATATCTTTGGTTTGTCTCTATGACATTCAGAAGCTGAGCTACAGCCTTCTGAAGTCGAAGAGTAAAAGAAAATGGACTTTGCTTGGGAAGTAATCTTATACAATGTATGACTCTGTCGCTATCAATTGATCTACCTATTCACTTTCTGTAAAATAGTATGTATAATTAAATTGAGGTTTCATATAAATGATCATATAAAAACATATTTGGTAGCAGAATAACATTTGGAGAAATCGGGTCTAGACTTTATTTTCCTCATAATTATTATTATTAAATAGCCTACCTAAAAGATGTCATGAGTTGCAGGACGTATAATTGCAGGAAATAAGCTTCAAAACAACATTTTCCTAGGTCCCTCAAAACAAAATCAAGCTAGTGGTGTATTTAATATAAGCTATCTCAATAAACAATCTTTTTTTTTTTTTTAAGAGGGGGGATGAAATTTTTCAAATGTGAAAAAGGGGGACCAGGGGTAAAAAGGTTGGGAATGCCTGCCTTAAGGCATATGCCCTTCTATACATCTCCCTCTCGCTCTCTCCCTTTTTTTCCTTCTTCCCTTTCTCTCAGACTTTCTCCTTCTCTCTTTCTGTGTGTTCCCTTAGGGCATCTGCCCCCTCTCTCTCCCTCCCTCCACCTATCCCTTACTCCCTCCATATCTCCCTCTCTTCACCTTCCTCCCTTTCTTCTTCTCCATCCCTCCCTCCCTCCCTGCCTCCTTCCCTCCCTCTCTATCTCACCTTGGGTCCTCTCTGCCGTGAGGATTTCCCCAGAAGCTTCTCGTCGTCCAGCTCACACTGCTCCAGCAGGTCCAAGATGTCCTCCTCCTGCAAACACACAGAATACAGTAGGTTAGTATTTGATAAACCTCATGAATCCATTAATAAAAGGACTCAATGGAGATGTAAATCATCCATTAATGTGAATGGGAGACTTAACCAGAAGTTTGAGTATGCATGCAGATCTCAAGTCAGAATACCAGCCTTTGTGAGAAAGAGGAAGAGTGCAGTACAGTATGGTACCGTAAAACACGGTATCGTAAACCAAATGCCAAATTATGAATTCAATCAATTACACATTCAATCAATCAATCAATCAATCAATCAATCAATCAATCAACCACCACTAATAAGGGTTGTAAGATTCTGTTGCTACTCCCGACCTGCAAGCAGACATGAAAACTCAGGTGTTCCACTTCCATAGTGCGTCAGTACCATAGCATAGCTAGACCATGAAAGACCTGGCAGAACATGTGTTGCTCTTTGGGTTGACTCTTTATTTATGTATGGGGCTGCATCCCAAATGGCACCCTATACCCTAAAATAGTGCACTATGTAGGGAATAGGGTGCCATCTGGAACGCACCCATGATCAATCTGGAAACGTTATCGTACCCGTGGCCAATACGCTGGGCCCCTTTTCCTTTTTGGCCGCGGCTGAATTGGAGAGAGGGTGATTAATGTTGCTTTGTTGTCACGCATGGCACCCTCCCATTGTCTCTCAAATACAGATTAAATGTGACTGTGGTCTCTCAGATTAGCAATCAAGTAGCTTTAGGCTGCTCAAATGTCAAATGGGGGGACAAAAGTATGTGTGTCTGCTTGTGTGTGGGTGTGTGTGTGTGTGTACACGCATGTATTTGTGTGCCAGGGTCATAAGGCCAAAGCTGTGTTGGCATTTGGTTAAGTCCCTGATCATGAACCAACCAACCAGCGCAGCCAGCCTCTCTCTCTGCAGGAGGTTAGCTCATATAGACTCAAAGCCACATGTACATATGGCAGATCCCTCCAAATCCCTCTGCCGTGCTCTCTTCCTCCTTCCCTCCCTCCCTTTCTCTTTCTCTCTCCTTCCATCTCTCTCGCTCGGTCCATTCTAGGCTATTGCTAACTCTCTGTTTGTCTATCTGTCTCACCCTCCCTTCTCCTACTCTCAAACACACTTTCTCCTCTTTTGCTAAATCCCTCTCTTCCTCACAGTCCAAACCCCCCAAGTTACCAAACATACCTTACCTCTTTCTCTCGTCTGTCTCATACTCCACGTCTTTCCCCTCGCTCTCTCTCCCTTTCTCTCTTTCTTTATCCCTTTCTATAGAAACCAAACACCACCACTCCATCTGAAATTCATCATGAATAAAACTCCTCAGAAAGGCAGTGTGCATCCCAAATGGCACCCTATTCCCTACATAAAGCACTACTTTTGACCAGAGCTCTATGGGCCCTTGTCAAACGTAGTGTACTATTGGCAATAGGGTGCCATTTGGAATGCAGCCCGTCTCTCCCCCAATGCCAGAGCATCCCTGCGATTTCCCTATTAACAATGCTTTTCCCTATGAACGTACCCTCGCACCACAAACCACAGCAACACAGCTGCTTCCACTGCATTCCATAACATTTTTTACCATCGCAAGCACCTTCAAATACATTGAGATCCTTGAGAAAACCTCTTCAAATTAACACTGTGACAATTCACAGAGAAGAGCTAAGGAATAACAGTGAACGCCTAGACTGAGGAGAAGGGGAAAGGCCAGAGCCAGACAAAGCAACTGGAAACAAAGATGGAGGTTGTACGGGTTCGTCCTGCTTTTAACAAATGTAATGTTCAGCGCTCAATGGATGCTTTTCAAGGACAAGGTGACAAACACGGCTCGAGGAGAGGGCAACACACACGCACGCAAACACACGAAAACACACACACACACTCTCTCTCTCTCTTTGTATGTATTTTTCTCTCTTATTTTTCTTGCAGAGGAGAGAATCTATATAGAGGATAGGAGCGAGATAGAGAGAGAGAGAGAGAGAGAGAGAGAAAGAGAGAGAGAGAAAGACAGAGAGAGAGAGAGAAAGAGAGAAAGAGGGAGAGAGCGCAAGAGAGGGAGAGTGAAAAAGAGAGAGCGGTAAAGAGAGGAAAGAGTGTGTGTGTGTGTGTGTGTGTGTGTGCTGTTGAGTCTCAGGTACATGCCTTCATTCGTTTCAGAGGATTATTCATTTCCTTTTGAAGTGAGGCCGCTCGGCCGGCGAGGAAGGTCTGAAAGGCAGCCGAGAGGAGGCTTTCATACTTCTCCAGGAGCAGCTTGTCATCTGGGGGGTAAATACGTCTGTGGGAGCAGAGAGAGGGAACGAAAACAATGACGGAACATTAATTTAAATAAACAGTAACCGGCGAGGAAAGTCAACCAGTACCTTTTTCTATTTACGTGTTTTTTTTATGAACGTTTAAGTTCCCTCCCACTGGGCACAGACGTCAGTTCAACGTATATAATTGATTTACATTTGGTTGAGTTGTCAACTAATGTGAATTCAACGTAAAATCAACAAAAAATGTCACTTAAATCGAATGACATATTGAATTTAAGTTAAAGGTTGGGTGAAAAGAAGACTAAATTCTCATACGTTGATCACTTTTTTCAAATCCAATCAGTTTTCCATGTTGATTCAACGTCATCACATTTACTTTTTGGGTTGAAATGATGTGGAAACAACGTTGATTCAACCAGTTTTTGTCCAGTGGGCTCAGTGCTAATAGATGGATAGTTGAATTGATGGTGGAGAATGGCTTAAATGTATGTACAGATGTAGGATTTGACATTTTAGCCAGTTTGCTGCAGCAGGGATAATAATCCTACAGCAATAGGAAATGTGACTTTATAATTAATGGGACGTTTTGTTAGGATTTATGCATTTTTCGCAAGGGGAAATCAAGTCTGACATTTCAAAGTGGAAATTACAAACTTCAGAAGCCTTTTTAAACCTCAAAGAAGTTTGGCATTACCTGCATTGCAGGAAAGTTATCCTGCAACAGGGTGATCAAACATCTGTATAGCCAGTCATTTGGAAGTGCAAACAGCCCGCTTTGGGGTTGGATAGGCCCCCTCACCACCATAATCAAGGGGAAAACCAATGTAAATGTTGAGATCGTGGGGGGATAAAGCTGTCAATCCTTTAAGAGCTACACATGTGAGTGATGGCTCAACTCGAGAGGCAAAGTTTAGCGATGGCCCTATAGGGCTCTAGTCAAAAGTAGTACACTATATAGGGAATAGGGTATCATTTGGGACGCAGCCTGTGTGTTCGCCGTCGCTCATATCTTGGCCCCCGCTTTTAAACATATGGCAGCTTAATCTGCGATTTGACCAACATTTCTTCTGAAGGAGTTGTTCATGTTCAGAATGTTTCTGCATATTTTGGCCCTTGATTTGATTAGTTGGGGATCGTGTAAGAAGTCGCAATTACATCAGCTAAAAACTTGACCTATTTCAATGAGTTTCGTATTACGTCTTGACTCGTCCCTCCCAAGCCTTTTATTAAATCCCCTACGCTGTTTAATACACAGACACATTCACACATAAACACGCACAGACATGCACGCACACAGGCATGCACACACACACATTTCTGAGAAGTTTGATAAACGAGACGCAGTGACAGGCACTGGACCTGAGCTCCCTTTTAAGCCGGTCTCTCGTCTGACTTCCGTACCTGAAGCGCATTTCATCTAATGACGGGCTAAGTTCGTTAAGAGACTCCGCTAACGAGCAAGCCTAAATCAGATCCCGATGCCGTGTATGAATCACAGGGGCTGCTTCCCAAATGGCACTGTATTCCCTATATAGTGCGCTATGGCCCTATGGGCCCTTGTCAAAAGTGGTGCACTATAAAGGGAATAGGGTGCCACTTGGGACACAGTCAGGCTCTATTAGCTCGGGTTCCAGACTGGTGTGTCTGGCAGGGTTAGCTACCGACAATAATTCACAGACGCTTGTCGCCATTAGACTATCCGCTCATTGAGTGTTCAGGGAAGAGGTCACTTATGCAAAAAGGAGAGAGAGCGAGATGTGGTGGGAGAGAGAGAGAAAGAGAGACAGAAAGAGAAAGGAGAGGGATAAAGAGAGTATTAACAATGAACGAAAAACAAGTTCTGACTCAGACACGTCAACGTTACTATAAAGAATTGACGGGCCTACGTACGTCTTCTGAAGTCTTTATCAGAGAGAGGAGGAAGAGGAGGAGGAGGAGAGAGAGATCAGACGCTTACTCATTTGCCTATTCTTTTCGCATTACGTGGCTGTGCCGCCGCCTTTGTGAACGCACGGGATTCACGACTCGAACCTCCCCAACTCACTCTCTCTCTTTCTTTCTCTCAATAACTCCTTGGTACCACTCACGCACAAGAGTCACAACTCAAGCCTCCGCACCCCCTCACTCTCTCTCTTTCTCACTTTCTCCCCACTCAAACGTTCTATTTATTTTCTCTCTCAATGTTATTTATCCTCCTGAGATCCCGGTGCTCCGCATGTGACCCCGTAAATGTAAGAGGAGCCTTCCTCGCTCGGTGCCTCTTCCCCCCTTACCTGTAGTTCCCCAGATGTCTCTTTTCATGCTCCTCCCGGGAGATCTGCTTGCGGACCTGAGTCAGTTGCTCTTTCTGCAGAAATAAACCACAACAGGTAACAAAAAAAACATTGGGTAAAAAATACATAAATGAACAGCCCAAATTCACCATGGGCCGATTCAGACTTAGGAAATATATGCCTTTCCTACGCACGCCTTTCCGACGCAGTTCTCAGTAGTTGGTATTCAGACTTACCTTATGCAGGCGAGTAACACGCTCTACAGATGTGGCTATCTTGTATTATATGAAAACGTTGAATTCAACTGCTGAAAACCCTCCCAATTGCTGGCCAACAGATTTTCTTGTTGATTTTTCATTCAATCGGGTTGTCAGTAAATGTATCTTAAAGTGGAACTGACACTGTTTTTACTACTTTGCAGAAATGAAACAAACAGATATTAAAATATTAGCATTTTATGTTTGAAACCCAACTTTATAAGATTTATTTTTGTTTTAATAGGGTATATTTGACTCAAGATTCCATTACGTAGAGTAAGGCATTGTTTGCAGAATTAAAAGGATGCAGTCAATGCATGATTAATAAAATTCACCAATAAATCACTAGGTAGTCTAATAAATATTGCTATCAGGTTGTAAATCACAGTTAGTACATTGTTTGTTGCCTCCAGCAATTCAGGGGATGAACTGTTTCAGATTCACTCAACCAATATTTTGGGGGGAAAAAGGACGAAAAGGGCGGTGATTGGGAATCTCAACACAATCAATCTAGCTATGCAGTACGTGGCTAAGGCTATAGTTTATCTATTTACAGTGAGGGAAAAAAGTATTTGATCCCCTGCTGATTTTGTAAGTTTGCCCACTGACAAAGACATGATCAGTCTATAATTTTAATGGTAGGTTTATTTGAACAGTGAGAGACAGAATAACAACAAAAACATCCAGAAAAATGCATGTAAAAAATGTTATGAATTGATTTGCATTTTAATGAGGGAAATAAGTATTTGACCCCTCTGCAAAACATGACTTAGTACTTGGTGGCAAAACCCTTGTTGGCAATCACAGAGGTCAGATGTTTCTTGTAGTTGGCCACCAGGTTTGCACACATCTCAGGAGGGATTTTGTCCCACTCCTCTTTGCAGATCTTCTCCAAGTCATTAAGGTTTCGAGGCTGATGTTTGTCAACTCAAACCTTCAGCTCCCTCCACAGATTTTCTATGGCATTAAGGTCTGGAGACTGGCTAGGCCACTCCAGGACCTTAATGTGCTTCTTCTTGAGCCACTCCTTTGTTGCCTTGGCCGTGTGTTTTGGATAATTGTCATGCTGGAATACCCATCCACGACCCATTTTCAATGCCCTGGCTGAGGGAAGGAGGTTCTCACCCAAGATTTGACGGTACATGGCCCCGTCCATCGTCCCTTTGATGCGGTGAAGTTGTCCTGTCCCCTTATCAGAAAAACACCCCCAAAGCATAATGTTTCCACCTCCATGTTTGACGGTGGGGATGGTGTTCTTGGGGTCATAGGCAGCATTCCTCCTCCTCCAAACACGGCGAGTTGAGTTGATGCCAAAGAGCTCGATTTTGGTCTCATCTGACAACACTTTCACCCAGTTCTCCTCTGAATCATTCAGATGTTCATTGGCAAACTTCAGACGGCCCTGTATATGTGCTTTCTTGAGCAGGGGGACCTTGCGGGCGCTGCAGGATTTCAGTCCTTCATGGCGTAGTGTGTTACCAATTGTTTTCTTGGTGACTATGGTCCCAGCTGCCTTGTGATCATTGACAAGATCCTCCCGTGTAGTTCTGGGCTGATTCCTCACCGTTCTCATGATCATTGCAACTCCACGAGGTGAGATCTTGCATGGAGCCCCAGGCCGAGGGAGATTGACAGTTATTTTGTGTTTCTTCCATTTGCGAATAATCGCACCAACTGTTGTCACCTTCTTACCAAGCTGCTTGCCGATGGTCTTGTAGCCCATTCCAGCCTTGTGTAGGTCTACAATCTTGTCCCTGACATCCTTGGAGAGCTCTTTGGTCTTGGCCATGGTGGAGAGTTTGGAATCTGATTGATTGATTGCTTCTGTGGACAGGTGTCTTTTATACAGGTAACAAGCTGAGATTAGGAGCACTCCCTTTAAGAGTGTCCTCCTAATCTCAGCTCGTTACCTGTATAAAAGACACCTGGGAGCCAGAAATCTTTCTGATTGAGAGGGGGTCAAATACTTATTTCCCTCACTGTATGTAGGCCTATTTAGCTATATGAATTGATAGCTAAGTCATTTAGCTATCTAGAACCTTAAATTACAGAGACCAGTACTGTAGCTAGCTAGCTAGCTAGCAGCTGGAAGAATGTCATGTTATCACCTGGACAAGTGGGTGAGTGGTAGACTTCCCCCCCATTGTATTCACAGTGCAATTTTGACTGTCAACTAAATACTGAAAAAGTATGAGAGGGTTTATATACTGTCCCCTGTGCTAGATTTTAGCTCATCTGGCTCAGGCTAACATCGTTGTTGTTGTTGTTCTGCACAGGCTGAGGTAGTTATCGAGAACCCAAGGCATTAACAAGGCATTCTGCCTTATCCAAAGGGTTCTCAGCTATAAGCACCGCTTACCGGTGGGACCAGGGGAACTACAATCCGGACGCTCTGTTTTGACATTTAGAAACCTGAATAATCATCGCCTGTTATACGGTTTTTGAAACATATGGAACTTATCTTTTATATCAGCGAGAAATAAT
Source organism: Coregonus lavaretus (assembly GCF_964263955.1). Lineage (NCBI taxonomy): Eukaryota > Metazoa > Chordata > Actinopteri > Salmoniformes > Salmonidae > Coregonus > Coregonus lavaretus. The sequence goes on from NC_139993.1 coordinate 16,383,326, forward strand.
CATTCAAATAAAAAATACAATAACCCTAATCCTATAAAAGTGTGATGTAATTTAACCTTTTATTTTAATATTATTATTTCTCGCTGATATGAAAGATAAGGTCCTTATGCACCAAAACCGTACCGCAAGCAATGCGTGTTAACGTTCAGAACGCGCGTCGGGGCTCTTAACAAAACTCCCCCGGCCAGAAGATACCTCCATGAATAGACACTAAAGGTAGTTAGTGTCTATGAATGGGCTAAGGCTGAGGGAGAAATAGTCTATCTGTTCGTTGTTTGAGCAATAGGACTGTAAAGTTCCCAAAAGTAAGACTCCTGTCATTTATATATTTGCAAAAAACTATTCAGGTTTATTTTGTGACTTTTGCTACTGCTTTCTAAACAATGATCCAAACAAAGTCGCGCTGTTCTGCTACCTGTAAACACAGTCCAGTGCAGTGCAACATCAAAGTGAATGGCACATGCTCATATGCTATGGCCTATTTGTATAATAGGCCTACTCTAGCTGTGATTGGTTATGGCACAGCAGTCTGTGTATCTGGACAAGACTGAGTTTGTATTGTTTTAATTTACTGCAGTGTCTATTAATTGCTCAAATGCACGTCTTTCCCATTCATATTACTATAAATAAATACCTGACTCTATGAACGTACAGTGAGGGAAAAAAGTATTTGATCTCCTGCTGATTTTGTACGTTTGCCCACTGACAAAGAAATGATAAGTCTATAATTTTAATGGTAGGTTTATTTGAACAGTGAGAGACAGAATTACAACAAAAAAATTAAGAAAAACGCATGTCAAAAATGTTATAAATTGATTTGCATTTTAATGAGGGAAATAAGTATTTGACCCCCTCTCAATCAGAAAGATTTCTGGCTCCCAGGTGTCTTTTATACAGGTAACGAGCTGAGATTAGGAGGACACTCTTAAAGGGAGTGCTCCTAATCTCATCTTGTTACCTGTATAAAAGACACCTGTCCACAGAAGCAATCAATCAATCAGATTCCAAACTCTCCACCATGGCCAAGACCAAAGAGCTCTCCAAGGATGTCAGGGACAAGATTGTAGACCTACACAAGGCTGGAATGGGCTACAAGACCATCCCCAAGCAGCTTGGTGAGAAGGTGACAACAGTTGGTGCGATTATTCGCAAATGGAAGAAACACAAAATAACTGTCAATCTCCCTCGGCCTGGGGCTCCATGCAAGATCTCACCTCGTGGAGTTGCAATGATCATGAGAACGGTGAGGAATCAGCCCAGAACTACACGGGAGGATCTTGTCAATGATCTCAAGGCAGCTGGGACCATAGTCACCAAGAAAAAAAATTGGTAACACACTACGCCGTGAAGGACTGAAATCCTGCAGCGCCCGCAACGTCCCCCTGCTCAAGAAAGCACATATACAGGGCCGTCTGAAGTTTGCCAATGAACATCTGAATGATTCAGAGGAGAACTGGGTGAAAGTGTTGTGGTCAGATGAGACCAAAATGGAGCTCTTTGGCATCAACTCAACTCGCCGTGTTTGGAGGAGGAGGAATGCTGCCTATGACCCCAAGAACACCATCCCCACCGTCAAATATGGAGGTGGAAACATTATGCTTTGGGGGTGTTTTTCTGCTAAGGGGACAGGACAACTTCACCGCATCAAAGGGACGATGGACGTGGCCATGTACCGTCAAATCTTGGGTGAGAACCTCCTTCCCTCAGCCAGGGCATTGAAAATGGGTCGTGGATGGGTATTCCAGCATGACAATGACCCAAAACACACGGCCAAGGCAACAAAGGAGTGGCTCAAGAAGAAGCACATTAAGGTCCTGGAGTGGCCTAGCCAGTCTCCAGACCTTAATGCCATAGAAAATATGTGGAGGGAGCTGAAGGTTTGAGTTGACAAACATCAGCCTCGAAACCTTAATGACTTGGAGAAGATCTGCAAAGAGGAGTGGGACAAAATCCCTCCTGAGATGTGTGCAAACCTGGTGGCCAACTACAAGAAACATCTGACCTCTGTGATTGCCAACAAGGGTTTTGCCACCAAGTACTAAGTCATGTTTTGCAGAGGGGTCAAATACTTATTTCCCTCATTAAAATGCAAATCAATTTATAACATTTTTGACATGCATTTTTCTGGATTTTCTTGTTGTTATTCTGTCTCTCACTGTTCAAATAAACATACCATTCAAATGATAGACTGATAATTTCTTTGTCAGTGGGCAAACGTACAAAATCAGCAGGGGATCAAATACTTTTTTCCCTCACTGTATGAAAACATGAACATTTGCACATCTATGTGCTCGCTTATCACAACAAACAAACCCCCCAAAAAATCAACATATTCTTCCCGAGGGTGTATATGAACAGATTTGAATAAGATTTAAAATGGTGCAAAATCGACTTTAAGCCACCTTTAACCCAATGAGTCCCACCATTGTGCTGGCATAATTTTGGACTTCTATCCCCTTTTAAACATTGTGTGTTTGAGCTACAGACTGCAAGGTACCATTGGATTTGTCTATTTATTCTGCAATCATTGGTACCAACCATTAGTCTGTGTGATTAACGGGGGATGAGCTAGAGCTGTGTTTGTGAGACAATGGCGGATCCCGAAGTGGCCCAGGGCCGGGTCTTTTTTGAAAGAACGTCTGTAGAGTCAGAATGGTTTGACTACAGACTATTAAAATATATATATATATGAAAAGCTGAGACGAACATGAACACGCACGTGTAACATGTTTAGCTCTATGCTGCTCACAGGCTACACAAGAGTCATTAGAAGATAAGGGGTTCTTCTACATAGACGATCATAGGAAATCCCAGGACATAGCACCTATAATACTGTAATAAGCTCACAGTTGCTGTCACAAACTCCACACAGTTGTCACTAACTAGTTAGATATTAATTTCCCACTGAGCGAACAATTTCTGTACTTATAGCATTCATATGAATTCATTTTTCATCAGGTTTTTGCTTTAGGGCACCTTTAGTGTACCTTTCATTTGAATTTTGTCAACAAACTCATTAGAATATATGGAGAGTACGGGTTCAAAATATTAGGGATCAATGAAAGAAAGACATCTAAATATATGCATATTCATCTCTGTTTCAGCACCAATTGGTAGATGGAAAATACTCTGATATAAAATATATTGATGAATCACAAATACAGTGCTTTGATTCATCATGAAAGTTGCCATATTCAAGTTCAAACCATGAAATACTGGAAGGTGAGAAAAGTGTACAATAGGGTAATATTATAATAATAATTGTCCTATAAATCTACCCCATTCCTCACTAATCATGGAACTGTAATAACAACGGTCCAGTCGTCGTGAACCGTGCACCAGGCTCCAGGTTTGAACTGCTACCTGTGGCGTGAGTTCCATAATGATTCAAATAGGCTACATGTTCCAAATTAATACACAACGTTAGCCTAATATGATCCAATATTGCTAGTGACCCTCAGGAAGCAACTACACGGACGTGACAGAGGAAAGAAAGGTTAACAGAATGGAATGTTGCAAAATGTAGGCTACAAATTGAAGGAAACTAACACTAAAGTGACAGTTATAAATGTATGTGGGTATTACTGACGGTGGCTCCTGATAGTGGCTAATATTTAACATGATACAAATTGTTTATATATATTTTTTAACCCCAGGCAAGCAATTAAAACATTCTAGAGCGCATAAATCAACTCGGTTGGTTCGGCGCTACAGAAGCCTATAGCTTGGGTCTCCAAATTTCATCCCCGAAAATTATTAGGACATACAATTACAGTGCCTTGAGAAAGTATTCACACCCCTTGACTTCTTCCACATTTTGTTGTGTTACAGCCTTAATTTAAAATTGATTACACTTAGATTTTTATTTGTCACTGGCCTACACACAATACCCCATAATGTCAAAGTGGAACTATGTTTTTCGAAATTGTTTTGAGTCAAAAGTATTCAACCCCTTTGTTTTGGCAAGCATAAATAAGTTCAGGAGTAAAAATGTGCTTAACAAGTCACATAATTACATTTTACATTTACATTTTAGTCATTTAGCAGACGCTCTTATCCAGAGCGACTTACAGTTAGTGAGTGCATACATTTTTATTTATTTTTATACTGGAATCGAACCCACAACCCTGGCGTTGCAAATGCCATGCTCTACCAACTGAGCTACATCCCTGCCGGCCATTCCCTCCCCTACCCTGGACGACGCTGGGCCAATTGTGTGCCGCCCCATGGGTCTCCCGGTCGCGGCCGGCTACGACAGAGCCTGGATTCGAACCAGGATCTCTAGTGGCACAGCTAGCACTGCGATGCAGTGCCTTAGACCACTGCGCCACTCAGGACACACATAATCAGTTGCATGGACTCACTCTGTGTGCAATAATAGTGTTTAACATGATTTTTTAATGACTACCTCATCTCTGTACCCCACACATACAGTTATCTGTAAGGTCCCTGTCGAGCAGTGAATTTCAAACACAGATTCAAGACCAGGGAGGTTTTCCAATGCCTCCCAAAGAAGGGCACCTATTGGTAGATGGGTAAAAAAAATTTAGCAGACCTTGAATATCCCTTTGAGCAGGGTGAAGTTATTAATCACACTTTGTATCACTCCACCCAGTCACTACAAAGATACAGGCGTCCTTCCTCAGTTGCCCGAGAGGAAGGAAAACGCTCAGGGATTTCACCAGTGGTTACTTTAAAACAGTTACAGAGTTTAATGGCTGTGATAGGAGAAGACCGAGGATGGATCAACAACATTGTAGTTACTCCACAATACTAACCTAATTGACAGAGTGTAAAGAAGGAGGCCTGTTCAGAATACAAATATTCTAAAACATGTATCCTGTTTGCAACAAGGCACTAAAGTAATGTAAGGCACTAAAGTAATGCAAAAAATGAATGTGGCAAAGCAATTCACATTTTGTCCTGAATACAAAGTGCTGTGTTTGGGACAAATCCAATACAACACATTACTGAGTACCACTCTCCATATTTTCAAGCATATTGGTGGCTGCATCATGTTATGGGTATGTTTCTAATCGTTAAGGACTGTTTTTCTGGAAAAAAATAAACGGAATGGAGCTAAGCACAGGCAAAACCCTAGAGGAAAACCTGGTTCAGTCTGCTTTCCACCAGATACTGGGAGATTAATTCACATTTCAGCAGGACAATAACCTAAAGCACAAGGCCAAATCTACACTGGAGTTGCTTACCAAGAAGACAGTGAATGTTCCTGAATGGCCGAGTTACAGTTTTGACTTAAATCTGTTGAAAATCTAGGGCAAGACTTGAAAATGGCTGTCTAGCAATGATCAACAACCAATTTGACAGAGCTTGAAGAATTTTGAAAATAATAAATGGGCAAACATTGTACAATCCAGGTGTGTAACGCTCTTAGAGACTTACCCAGAAAGACTCACAGCTGTAATCGCTGTCAAAGGTGATTATAACATGTATTGACTCAGGGATGTGAATACTTATGTAAATGAGATATTTCTGGATTTCATTTTCAATACATTTGCAAAAAAATTCTAAAAACATGTATTAACTTTTCCATTATGGGATATTGTGTGTCATGACTTGCCCTCATGGGTTGAGGATCAAAGATGCCGGCTCGGCAAAGGTTTGAACACCCCCTTTCCTGGGGGACAGTTTTATGACTGGTTATGAGGTTTGCATCTAATTGTTGTATAAAACGAATGATTAAGTATAATAATACTTTTGTGAAGATAATAATGTGATGTTAGCATTCTAGATGAGATGATTGTATTCCCTATTGATTTGTTCTCAGTCAGTGGCCACGCCCAGATGAGCACAAACATGATGAAACGCCCCCTTTTCTACTCAAGTATAAAACCCCTCATAACGAAATTCACCTCAGACCAAGCAGATTACGGTATAAGCCGGATGTTGCAAATGTTGCACATTTCTACCAGACCAGGAAGTGTGAAGCTGAAGCTACACGGCTTAAAATGGTTAGACCAGGAAGCCCCACGGCTTAAAATGGTTGACACGCTACAGACCAGCAGACGTGAAGCGTGAGCTAAACATTACAAAATGGTTAAACTCTACAGACCAGCCGACATGCAGCGCGAGCTGAATATGGCAAAATGGTGAAACTCTGAAACTCTCAACCTCTACACGAGGTGAAGAAGAAGACAACGCACTAGACCTTATCATCTCAGTCCACAGCTGGCATGTATAGTCGTCTAGAGAACTTTCACTAAAGACACGAGTTGGGAGGGACAATCCCTCTCAGACAACCGTTTGTGCATCTGAAGTATCTAATATAACAGATCAACTACGAACTACAGGGTATGCTGAAGTATCCATTCTAACCACCACTATGTCCAGAAACTCTACCAAGGACATTGGGATCTCTGGTGGGCAAACCAGAGTCCTACATCATCAACTATCGAGGACAGCTACACGTAAATACATGTTGCATTTCTAATCCGAATGAGCGGGTGCTAAACATTTGTATTTCCGTGAGCGTAGTTTCCAAAGTATCAACGATAGTTTGAATCTCTGTCTCTCCCTTCCAAGCATTCATGCTATTGTTAGTCCAGTCCATTAGGGACCTGTTTTCATTGTATTACGTTAGTAAAAAATAACCTGTGTGTGTGTGTGTGTGTGTGTGTGTTTGTATTGTGTTATTATTTAGTTAGTTAGTAAATAAATAATTAAGCCAATTTGTGTATTGCTGATTCATCAATAAAGTTAGGGTTCTTGCAGGTTCAAGGATTATGCGACGTTCAGAATGAGACTGATAAGAGGTAATTATTTAATAAGTGACTGTTATCGATATATATATATATCTAAGAGTTTAATTCGGGAGATGGTAACTCGTTAAACAACTTCTTCCGTGGTGCCCCAAATTCCGAATGAGTTAATTGTTACATGATTAATTTAATCAAGTGACAATTAAACATAGTTAGTTGATTCGATATATAACAGTCACCATATTAATATAAGTCACGTCATGACATGTGACACAACAAAAAGTGGAATAAGTCAAGCGGTATGAATAATTTATGAAGGCACTGTAAAATGTGTAATAACGGCACAGCTATTTATAGCCTACTTCACTGTGGAAAAGGGGCCACAATACATGTCATGTTGATATGATTTTCAGTTTGCTTCCATATGACTTGTTTCACATTCATCTCCAGCGATCATAAGGAAAAATAATCTAAAACAACTGCTATTTGTATTTACAATCGCCTTCTCCAAACCGATTACTCATTTACGTAGCTCTTATCAATAGCTCTTATCAATTTATAAATTACAGTGTATGGAGAATGGTATTATTTCTATCGGAATTCTATCGGAATGGAAATAGTAGATGTTTTTTCACTTGAAACCGAAAGGTGCTCAACCTTATTCATGGTTTCCTCGTGCGTGAAGACGTTGAAATTATTAGGGAATTAAGTCAAGGTCAGAATATCGCTTATCTGTATACACCTCTGCCATACCTCAATTTCTTTGATCTCCACCCCAATTGGTACCTTGCTGGCACTGGCTTTTCCCCATGCGTAAGTTCAAGGTCAGAATACACAAAAAGGGAATAATGCACAAGTAACTTGGTTCTGAATAACAACGAGTGAAGGAATGACACGTTTCTCTATTTAGAATCGGACTAATGAAGTCAGAGGCACAGAGCGGAGAAGCACAAAAGGCCTAGTGTTGAAAAGAAAGGAGTCGTCCTCCCTCCTCAACACCTGTTTTACACCGGCCCTGCCAATTTAAAATTCACATGGATTTTTCCTCCCACATTCCCATTTTTTTTATACATCAAAGAGCCATAATTGTGAGAAGGTCAGATGGTAGATTTTGCGAAGAGAGTCAGTCAGGGTTCCTCCAATTACAGTCACTGATCGGCTAAATTCTGGTACATGTCCGTACACTCACCCCTGGGTAGCGACGTATGTATCACCCACACTTGGATCTCACCGTGCCCTTTTAAAATAAAATATAGCTTGTGTTGCCATATGCCCCCTCCTTTCAGACCGCTAAAGGTTGATCAATGGACTAATCAAGGGGTGGAACCCACTAGCTACTTAAACCTGGCACTTAGCTCTGGAGAACGCGACAACCTCAACCAGCCTACTTCTAAAGCGTGTATAATGAAATGTTACGCTGTCGACTGAAACTTTTACAAGGGGAAGAAAAGAGCAGTAGTTTCTCTCATTCTGTCAAAAGTTTTTGTTTCTTGTTCGAGTCACTGCCACCGGCATAGTTAAGGCTATGTCGACATACGTTTTATTTAGGACTACTGTCCTTTAACACATCTCATCCATCTTTCTGTCGATCTCTCCATATCTGTTCAATAACAATGTGCATAATCTGCTAAATGGCATATATTATATTATTATATATTATTGTGCATTCAAAATACTAAAGCAGAGGGAATTCCTAATACTGAAATCATTTTAAAAAGTTGTTTTTTTACGCACCAGTTCTTCTTTCCTCCGCTCCAGCGTGTGGCGCTGTTTTTCTGCCTCGGAGGAGGCGGCCGAGAGCTTCTTCATGGAGCCCTGGCCGTAGAGCCGTCTCTGGGCCTCCGCCTTCTGCTGGGCCAGGTTACGCTTCTTGTCGCTCGCTCTGAAAGAAGAAACCACAACACAACAGAGACAAACAATGAAAACAATAAACTTTCTCTTTCTTATTTAGCTTCCCTCCAATACCTTTATTTACGAATTCTATAAAGTCTAATTTGATTATTCTTTCAAAGCCCCCATCCTCTCTCTTTTGGCATTGAAGCACAAAAAGTGGAATGCTGAACGTACCAAACCTGGATTCTTTCAAAAACCATAGCTGCACCTGAGTTTGCCCTCGAGTAATGGAATGAATATCGTCCAAAAAGTGCAAACCCACACTCCAGACAGGCTCAATCAAATGCTCAAAGCATTTGAAAAAAGTAAAGTTGGAAGGAGTCAGAAACATTGACTTTCTTCATATTCCTAATAAAGAAGTCAATGGTCCCCACCCACTAGCCCTTTAAATGTAATATTGTGCCCTGCAGTGGGCTCTGGGGTCACTCTGTGTCCTGGATTCCCCGGGAACTGCCCTAGCTCATTTGGGCGGAGGGATACGGATTGTGTTGACACCTTTCTAGAGCTGGGACTATAAACCGAATGTTATCGACACTGACCATACCGATCACTTATCGCAGGAATTTTGCTGATATTGTTCATTACGTAGCCTATACTGGAGAAATGTGAAGTTTGAAATGAAATACGTTTGTTATGGGACAATTGATGACTACAACCATCAAACTAGTAGTAGTAGTTTAAAGTATAATAAAATAAAAAATAAAAACTGTTGTACATTAAAGTTATAAATGTATTGTTCTATTTATCATTATCACATCAATTCAGGCAATTTTTTGCTATATGGATTTTTTTCATATCACACAGCTCTACACCTTTCCAATTGAACCAAGTCACAAACCCACCCTGCCACCACCAGCTACACCGGCCCACTCCTTAGAATGGTAAGGTATTCTTATTTAAGGAAATGTAACAATGTTTCTTTCACTCAGTGAACATACGCAGTTTGTCTGGTGCCAGACGTTGTTTCAATGTTCTTTCATCATGCCAAGATTTATTTGTTGGGAAATAATCTAATCTCCCCTTTTAGTCTTTCTGAACGCCGTAAACATCAGCAATGAAACAAATTCTTCTGATAAGGGATTAATTGTACTGTACTGCGTTAGAGCTGTTCCAAAATGCTTTTTCTTCTAATGATTTACTATACTGTACTGGGATGACCTAGAGCTGCGTTCAGTGTATCACTGTTACACAGTGCTGCCAAGCAGATCTTTTCCAATTCTTCTGATAAGGTATTTATATTGTACTGCACTGGGATAGAGCTGCATTCAGTGTATCACAATGTATCACTGTTACACAGTGCTGCCAAACAGATCTATTGTAGGGGTGTATTTGATCCACTCCAGTGTGTAAGTCCTAATGTAGTGGCATTCGTTGTTGTTTGTGGGGAGTGTATGGGGACTATATTTAGCCGTGTGATGGAGAGGCATAGAGAGAGCAGAGAGCTGGAGGTCAGGTCTGGGATGATCAATCAGTGTAGAGACTCAGGGCAGCCTGGGGACAGCACGGCCACAACTAGTCAGTATGGATACAATCACACACGCAAACGTGTACACAAACACATGCGCATGCGCACACACAGGCACACATGCACGCGGGCACACATGCACACACACAAACAGGTACCCACACACAGACACGTATACATACACTTATTGTGACCACTAACCGGCCTCCGCCCAGTAACCTGCCCTGAACTTTAGTCACTGTTACTAGCCGGCTACCACCCGGATCTCAACCCTGCACCTTAGAGACTGCTGCCCTATGTACATAGTCATTGAACACTGGTCACTTTAATAATGTTTACATACTGTTTTAACCACTTCATATGTATACAGTGGGGAGAACAAGTATTTGATACACTGCCGATTTTGCAGGTTTTCCTACTTACAAAGCATGTAGAGGTCTGTAATTTTTATCATAGGTACACTTCAACTGTAAGAGACAAAATCTAAAACAAAAATCCAGAAATTCACATTGTATGATTTTTAAGTAATTAATTTGCATTTTATTGCATGACATAAGTATTTGATACATCAGAAAAGCAGAACTTAATATTTGGTACAATATAAGTTCTCCTTTGCAATTACAGAGATCATACGTTTCCTGTAGGTCTTGACCAGGTTTGCACACACTGCAGCAGGGATTTTGGCCCACTCCTCCATACAGACCTTCTCCAGATCCTTCAGGTTTCGGGGCTGTCGCTGGGCAATACGGACTTTCAGCTCCCTCCAAAGATTTTCTATTGGGTTCAGGTCTGGAGACTGGCTAGGCCACTCCAGGACCTTGAGATGCTTCTTACGGAGCCACTCCTTAGTTGCCCTGGCTGTGTGTTTCAGGTCGTTGTCATGCTGGAAGACCCAGCCACGACCCATCTTCAATGCTCTTACTGAGGGAAGGAGGTTGTTGGCCAAGATCTCGCGATATATGGCCCCATCCATCCTCCCCTCAATACGGTGCAGTCGTCCTGTCCCCTTTGCAGAAAAGCATCCCCAAAGAATGATGTTTCCACCTCCATGCTTCACGGTTGGGATGGTGTTCTTGGGGTTGTACTCATCCTTCTTCTTCCTCCAAACACGGCGAGTGGAGTTTAGACCAAAAAGCTATATTTTTGTTTCATCAGACAACATGACCTTCTCCCATTCCTCCTCTGGATCATCCAGATGGTCATTGGCAAACTTCAGACGGGCCTGGACATGCGCTGGCTTGAGCAGAGGGACCTTGCGTGCACTGCAGGATTTTAATCCATGACGGCGTGGTGTGTTACTAATGGTTTTCTTTGAGACTGTGGTCCCAGCTCTCTTCAGGTCATTGACCAGGTCCTGCCGTGTAGTTCTGGGCTGATCCCTCACCTTCCTCATGATCATTGATGCCCCACGAGGTGAGATCTTGCATGGAGCCCCAGACCGAGGGTGTTGACCGTCATCTTGAACTTCTTCCATTTTCTAATAATTGCGCCAACAGTTGTTGCCTTCTCACCAAGCTGCTTGCCTATTGTCCTGTAGCCCATCCCAGCCTTGTGCAGGTCTACAATTGTATCCCTGATGTCCTTACACAGCTCTCTGGTCTTGGCCATTGTGGAGAGGTTGGAGAATGTTTGATTGAGTGTGTGGACAGGTGTCTTTTATACAGGTAACGAGTTCAAACAGGTGCAGTTAATACAGGTAATGAGTGGAGAACAGGAGGGCTTCTTAAAGAAAAACTAACAGGTCTGTGAGAGCCGGAATTCTTACTGGTTGGTAGGTGATCAAATACTTATGTCATGCAATAAAATGCAAATTAATTACTTAAAAATCATGCAATGTGATTTTCTAGATTTCTGTTTTAGATTCCGTCTCTCACAGTTGAAGTGTACCTATGATAAAAATTACAGACCTCTACATGCTTTGTAAGTAGGAAAACCTGCAAAATCGGCAGTGTATCAAATACTTGTTCTCCCCACTGTATACTGTATTCTAGTCAAGGCTCATCCTATATAAAACTACTGCTGTACACACCTTTTCTATTCATATACTGTCCATAATTTCTATACACACCATCATATACATTTATATTCCGGACTCTGACGTTCTACTATTTCTATATTACTTTATTTTGGGGATTTGTGTGTATTGTTTTGTTTTACTGCACTGTTAGAGCTAGAAACATAAGCATTTCTCTACACCCACGATAACATCAACAAAATATCTGTACGTGACCAATACAATTTATTTATTTTATTTGATACACACTACATAGAGTATAACATATCGTACACACTTACAATAAATAGTGCATATAGCATGAGCACACACGCAGGTGCAATGACATGCTAGCTGTTCCCATATACTTCCAGTCATTGAGCCAAAGACAATCCATTTAAAAGCGTATCTCGGAAGAAATATACAGTGGGGAGAACAAGTATTTGATACACTGCCGATTTTGCAGGTTTTCCAACTTACAAAGCATGTAGAGGTCTGTAATTTTTATCATAGGTACACTTCAACTGTGAGAGCCGGAATCTAAAACAAAAATCCAGAACATCACATTGTATGATTTTAAAGTAATTTATTTGCATTTTATTGCATGACATAAGTATTTGATCACCTACCAACCAGTAAGAATTCCGGCTCTCACAGACCTGTTAGTTTTTCTTTAAGAAGCCCTCCTGTTCTCCACTCATTACCTGTATTAACTGCACCTGTTTGAACTCGTTACCTGTATAAAAGACACCTGTCCACACACTCAATCAAACAGACTCCAACCTCTCCACAATGGCCAAGACCAGAGAGCTGTGTAAGGACATCAGGGATACAATTGTAGACCTGCACAAGGCTGGGATGGGCTACAGGACAATAGGCAAGCAGCTTGGTGAGAAGGCAACAACTGTTGGCGCAATTATTAGAAAATGGAAGAAGTTCAAGATGACGGTCAACACCCTCGGTCTGGGGCTCCATGCAAGATCTCACCTCGTGGGGCATCAATGATCATGAGGAAGGTGAGGGATCAGCCCAGAACTACACGGCAGGACCTGGTCAATGACCTGAAGAGAGCTGGGACCACAGTCTCAAAGAAAACCATTAGTAACACACCACTCCGTCATGGATTAAAATCCTGCAGCGCACGCAAGGTCCTCCTGCTCAAGCCAGCGCGTGTCCAGGCCCGTCTGAAGTTTGCCAATGACCATCTGCATGATCCAGAAAAGGAATGGGAGAAGGTCATGTGGTCTGATGAGACAAAAATATAGTTTTTTGGTCTAAACTCCACTCGCCGTGTTTGGAGGAAGAAGAAGCATGAGTACAACCCCAAGAACACCATCCCAACCGTGAATCATGGAGGTGGAAACATCATTCTTTGGGTTGCTTTTCTGCAAAGGGGACAGGACGACTGCACCATATTGAGGGGAGGATGGATGGGGCCATGTATCGCGAGATCTTGGCCATCAACCTCCTTCCCTCAGTAAGAGCATTGAAGATGGGTCGTGGCTGGGTCTTCCAGCATGACAACGACCCGAAACACACAGCCAAGGCAACTAAGGAGAAGCTCCGTAAGAAGCATCTCAAGGTCCTGGAGTGGCCTAGCCAGTCTCCAGACCTGAACCCAATAGAACATCTTTGGAGGGAGCTGAAAGTCCGTATTGCCCAGCGACAGCCCCGAAACCTGAAGGATCTGGAGAAGGTCTGTATGGAGGAGTGGGCCAAAATCCCTGCTGCAGTGTGTGCAAACCTGGTCAAGACCTACAGGAAACGTATGATCTCTGTAATTAGAACAAAGGTGTCTGTCCCAAATATTAAGTTCTGCTTTTCTGATGTATCAAATACTTATGTCATGCAATAAAATGCAAATTAATTACTTAAAAATCATACAATGTGATTTTCTGGATTTTTGTTTTAGATTCCGTCTCTCACAGTTGAAGTGTACCTATGATAAAAATTACAGACCTCTACATGCTTTGTAAGTAGGAAAACCTGCAAAATCGGCAGTGTATCAAATACTTGTTCTCCCCACTGTACATACAAATATATACAGTTGAAGTCGGAAGTTTACATACACCTTAGCCAAATACATTTCAACTCAGTTTTTCACAATTCCTGACATTTAATCCTAGTAAATATTCCCTGTTTTAGGTCAGTTAGGATCACCACTTTATTTTAAGAATGTGAAATGTCAGAATAATAGTAGAGAGAATGATTTATTTCAGCTTTTATTTATTTCATCACATTCCCAGGTGGATCAGAAGTTTACATACACTCAATTAGTATTTGGTAGCATTGCCCTTAAATTGTTTAACTTGGGTCAAACATTTTGGGTAGCCTTCCACAAGCTTCCCACAATAAGTTGGGTGAATTTTGGCCCATTCCTCCTGACATAGCTGGTGTAACTGAGTCAGGTTTGTAGGCCTCCTTGCTCGCACACGCTTTTTCAGTTCTGCCCACACATTTTCTATAGGATTGAGGTCAGGGCTTTGTGATGGCCACTCCAATACATTGACTTTGTTGTCCTTAAGCCAAATGGCCTGACTCAGTTACACCAGCTCTGTCAGGAGGAATGGGCCAAAATTCACCCAACTTTGGAAGTATGCTTGGGTTCATTGTCCATTTGGAAGACCCATTTGCGACCAAGCTTTAACTTCCTGACTGATGTCTTGAGATGTTGCTTCAGTATATCCACATAATTTTCCTTCCTCATGATGATATCTATTTTGTGAAGTGCACCAGTCCCTCCTACAGCAAAGCACCCCCACAGCATGATGCTGCCACCCCCGTGCTTCACGGTTGTGATGGTGTTCTTCGGCTTGCAAGCTCCCCCTTTTTCCTCCAAACATAACGATGGTCATTATGGCCAAAGAGTTCTATTTTTGTTTCATCAGACCAGAGGACATTTCTCCAAAAAGTACAATCTTTGTCCCCATGTGCAGTTGCAAACCTTAGTCTGGCTTTTTTATGGCAGTTTTGGAGCAGTGTCTTCTTCCTTGCTGAGCCGACTTTCAGGTTATGTCGATATACGACTCGTTTTACTGTGGATATATAGATACTTTTGTACCTGTTTTGTACCTGTTTCCTCCAGCATCTTCACAAGGTCCTTTGCAGTTGTTCTGGGATTGATTTGCACTTTTCGCACCAAAGTACGTTTAGGAGACAGAACGAGTCTCCTTCCTGAGCGGTATGATGGCTGCGTGGTCCCATGGTGTTTATACTTGCGTACTATTGTTTGTGCAGATGAACATGGTACCTTCAGGCATTTGGAAATTGCTCCCAAGGATGAACCAGACTTGTGGAGGTCTACAATCTTTTTTTCTGAGGTCTTGGCTGATTTCTTTTGATTTTCCCATGATGTCACGCAAAGAGGCACTGAGTTTGAAGGTAGGTCTTGAAATACATCCACAGGTACACCTCCAATTGACTCAAATGATGTCAATTAGCCTATCAGAAGCTTCTAAAGACATGACATAATTTTCTGGAATTTTCCAAGCTGTTTAAAGGCACAGTCAACTTAGTGTATGTAAACTTCTGACCCACTGGAATTGTGATACAGTAAATTATAAGTGAAATAATCTGTCTGTAAACAATTGTTGGAAAAATTACTTGTGTCATGCACAATGTAGATGTCCTAACTGACTTGCCAAAACTATAGTTTGTTAACAAGAAATTTGTGGAGTGGTTGAAAAACGAGTTTTAATGACTCCAACCTAAGTGTATGTAAACCTTCGACTTCAACTGTATATATTACATCATATTCTTTGCAGCGGTGGCAATAATTTAGTAGGGGTGGGCCACCGCTGCTAAAGGAATATAGTGGAAACTCTGCACACACACACACACACACACACACACACACACACACACACACACACACACACACACACACACACATATACAGTACACCATAAAGCATACTGTAAGTAACACATAACGACCGATTGAACAATGCACAAAGAGCATGGAGCAATGAAGAGGGCCTAAGCTTTGTAACTCTTTTTTTTCGCCATCCAACAATCCAGCACGTAACCCACTTTTACAAGGACTGCAGCATTAGCAGTTGTTAAAACAAAATACAGAAGCCTAGTAAACAACGCACTCCGTATCTCTAATGAAATCGCTCTAAAACTAATAACAAGAGGGGTAGATAGTGCGCACATCAAAGAATTGAAAATGTTTGTGGTGAAATAAAGAGAATCAATACAAATCTAAAACATTCAAAAGCCTTGGCCATGCAAAAGTTCAGCGTATGCTTTTTGATGAACTCATAATGGGCCTCGGGAGGCCGTGCGGATGATGATATTGTAGAAGTGTTGCTGATACACCGCATCTATAGGCCTACCTGATGTTGAGAAGTTTCAGTGCGTTGAGCAAGACCCCTTTCTTCACGTCGTAATCAATCTTTTGATCGGTCCCGAAGCTCGGCGCTCGATTGATCTGCAGGAGAAATTATTAAAATAAAAAAAATTTCAACAGTGAAAAACAATTTTAAAAAACACTTTTGAATTGATTTGATTTATTTATTGTCTTAAGACATTGTACAGTTGCGAAGTACAAAGCCCAGAGGATAAAACATGAAAGCATTGTAATGTCTCTCTTTATGTTGTGTTACTTATGATTATAAGAATGGATTAAGCAACATTATTGAACACTTATTTCCAATGTGGTCTTTGCTTGTGCACTTTAGGGAGATTAGTGAGAGGAGGGAGGGGGACGTGTGTGCGCACGCGTGAGTGTATGTTAGGGAGGGGGGTTAGTGTTTATTGGTTGGAGGACACTTTAGAGCCTGGTCCTGTGACCTTTGACCTGGGCCCACATCCTGTCTGGTGGGCAGTGGGGGGGGGGGCAGCTGTCACCAGATATGTGACCCCGTCTCTGTGAGCCAATGACAGTGACCGGGAGCTCGGTCCGTGGCGTGCTACTGCCCCCTGTGTCCTATGGGACGATGGCACTGCCAGCCAATACAAACAGGCTCTTATTTCTCCGTGTTTGAGAGCATCAAACCTGTACAGCATTGTGAGTAAATTGTGCCTGACTGACTGATCTACAAATAATAAGGAATAGTTATTTATGATGCTAGGTGATTTGTAGATCAGTCGGTGGGCAATGTCGACTACAATGTCGAACAAGCCCAATAACACAGTACAGTAGCTCAGTACAAGCAGCACAAGCCATATGAATGGGATAAAACGTTCAGAGGATTCACTCACAGTGGCTCCATGCAAAAGCCCTATATAATTCGTTTTCATTCTTGCAAAATTTAAGAATGGCCTCCTTTCTTTCAAAAAGGCAAAAGGGTAAAAACGTTGTCAGTCAGTCGGGACAACGGATTCAGATATTAAGCGTTATACCGGACATCACAAAATCTATTATTTTCGGCGTTCTCATCCCCAGATGGTGGGGGAATTGTGAGCAGCAAAAAAAAAGGGGCCAGCATATCAAGGAGAGAACACTGATTGAATTCTGCCTAAAAGGGAGTTCAAATGACGGCGGCGCAGCCAGCGCTAACGGCGGGATCAGGTTTCAGTCCTTGAGCGCCACAACGAGATAACACTACTCCCCCGGTGACACATTCGCGCCACCTCTTTACCTTTTCATACACACAGCACTGCCACCATTTGGTGTAATTAGCTTAGCATTAGGTTGTGAAAACACACATAGGCACACACACACACACATATATATTTAAATAACACTACATTTACACAAACAAGAAGGGAAACCTCCAGGTGCACACACTAAGTCAGTTCTATTTCCTGTAGTAAGCTCAATCTACACACTGTATTTGCGTCAGCAAATGGCCCCAAGACAGAAACACTGCAAATGCTCCCTAGGTACCAAGGCTCTGCGTTTCTCTCCTGGACGGCCAATCGCTAATCCCCAGCACAAAGGTGCTCGCTGATGTGTGCCAGGGCTTAGGGAGCGCTGCTGTAAGATCATATTTACATCACAACCTAGGCTCCATGCACCACTGAGCGTAGTGGCGCTAGGGTTGGCAACAGTGCGCTAAATCAATGAATTTACTGTAGCGGCCGTAACCCTACCAGGTCCTGTTGCCCCCATTGTCCCTGGGCCCTTTGAGCACAGACTGGCAACAGTACCATCGGAAAGCTGTACCTTGACACAAGCATGTACACACACACACACACACACACACACACACACTGGGTTACAGTAGCCGCAAAGAGCTAGTAACCTTGCCTGCCCCGCAGATAACCAAACAAAAACCAACAAAGAGCACTCATCAAGGTCTGACAATGCAGGAGGTGCCTTAGATTTACAGTGTCAGCCATTTAGCTTCTCCTATCCCAGTGTTCTCTCTCGCTCAGTGAAGTATGTTTATCCCAGTGCCTGAGAGATTTTAGCCTCATGTCCCACCTTCAGAAGAGAGAACATAATAGAAAGGGAAAGAGAAAGGGAGAAGAGTGTGCTTTTCATTTATATGCCCCTCACATAGTGTATGACACACACAAAGAGAGCATGGGGGTATGTACTGTACTGTGTGCTGAATGGGTAGTGCAGTTGCCATTGGTAATCCCGGCTGCGTTTTTTCTTGGCTTGTCTAATTTTTCAGTGTGATTTGTGGTGTCAATCTGTCACTGGGAGACCGGCAGCATAACAGACTCGCTCTTTCTCTTTCTTTCTCTCGCTCTCTGTTGATCTCCATCACTTTCTGTCTCTTTTCTCTCCTTATTTCCTTCTATCTCTCTCTCTCTCTCTACTGCTCTCCTTTTCTTTCTCCCCATCTCTCTCCTTCACTCCCTACTCTCTCTTTCTCCCCTTCACTCCTTCCATCTCTCTCAACCCTTTCAATCTCCTTCTCTCCTTCCCCTTCTCTCTCTCGCCTTCTTCTCTTGCTCGGTGATAGTCAGGCCAGTCTGCGCCTAATGAACCCCCGTAGCCTCTAAAATCCTGCTCTGATTTCCTTAAGTGTCTCAGGCAGGGGCTTAAAGAGCACGTGTTCCGAGAGGCATTCAATAAAAACGAAAAGATTATACGTTTTAACCTTGAGTTTTTCCCAAATTCACATTGACAACTGTAAATATATCAATCCCACTGCAAGAGAGTGAGAGAGCAAACGAGAACAAACAAAACATACATGTTTATATCATCGTTTTATTTATATTTTTTTCCCCGGTCGATTTCAATTCTTCCAATTTAAAGGTTGGGATCAGAGTGAATGTCAGCTAGGTACATAGTGAATCAGTTACATACCCCGGGAAAATGTCTCTCTCTCTTTTTTTTTTTGCACCTGGATACGTGTCTTTGATGCATAAGTAACCTGCCAATGTTTCTATAGGCACATGTAAAATGTAGCTCCGTGGACGGGCGTTCTGCGTGCGATTAGCCCCACGTGAATCAACCATTTGGTTTAAATCGACTTTGATGTATTCACACTTTAATGATCCTGATTATTAACCTTAAAGCACATACGATGGGTGGATTTTGGACGGTTCAGTCATAAGAGAAAAAGTACAAATTCCCCCCACATAGCTGTCTGACACAGTAAGCTGAGTAGAGCCTTAAGGGCATTGGATAGAGCAGAGAGAGCCCTATAATAATATACGTATTAATGGATCAATGAATCAGTGCTCGTTCTCGACTCCCATTCTGTTTGTGTTTAAATACTCTGCAGACACTCAAATGCACGGTCGTGATTAATCTCTCTCAGTAAGACTAGCCTGCCTTATTATGCCTACATTAGTGTAAACAAAGCCTGGCTTTCTCAAACTCCGATATGGCCTCAAACACTCAGGGGTATCGGCGCAGTTCAACAGCCACCAGAATGGACTGTTATTGCAACACGAAGGCAAAAAGGGAGAGCGGTGATCCAGCTGGTCAGCCGGTTAAATGGGGCTCCGGTTTCGCCGCCTTCTCAATTACTGTTTTATTCCTTTGTCGCGTTTATAATGGCTAATTCCGACAGAGAAACTTGAGCTGGGAGTGGGAGCAGTCCAGAGCATGTTAAAGGTCCTGGGACTTACCAGACCAACACTTCACAAAAAGTAACCTGCCTTGACCCGCTTTGAATGGCTTGTACACATGCTTGTCCAAGGCTAACACCACACACACACACACACACGATTGCTGCTATCCCAGTCTGATGATAAATGACTAAATGCTGGTGCTTGTTTTCAACTGGCCCATATACCAGACCTGTACATTCCTAATATGGTGCTTATTCTGTGAAATTGTAATGTAAAAAAATGTCATATAATAATTAACCTAACTTAGTTTTGCCATGGTTATGGATGGAGACAGACAGATCCCATGGATCATTGTAATTCTTATTTAAAGGGACAATATGCAGTTGGTTCATCCATTTTTGGACTTAAAGAAAAGTACCCATTGATTCTTGAAGAATATAACACATGGCTCATGAGCTTATTTCAACTGTCGTACCCCATCAGAACCCAAAACATAAGCTTGTTTCCCTCCAATGTTTGTAAACAAAGTAAATGTAAATAAACACTATATAGCCTCAAAACATAGTTAAAACTATCATTTGTATATCATGGATGGTCAGTCCTTGCATCCATAGCTGTCAATGAAATTGAAAGTGGTTACATTTCTCCAGCCCTATCCCTCAGGTTTTTTCCAAAACAGAGGTGGGGCGTTAGCTTTGTTATTGTTTAAACTGCTGATTGCTGCTTTAATAAACCCCTTATGAAGCCGTACAGCTGGAAGCTGAATACTGCCATCTAGAGTTCCATAGGTGATTAAATAGGCAGGGCCATGAAGGTATTCATAAACATTTAAAATATTACAGGAATAAAAAATTATGGATTTAAATCAGTGCAATAACTTATATTAATAACATATATTGGGGGACAAAGAAACTAAAATATAATGAAAAATGTCCAACTATATGTATGTTTTTGAATTCTTGGAAATGAAATCAAGATGGTGGAAATGTCTTGAGAAGAGGAAAAGGAGCATGATAACTCATTCTTAATCACCCCGAATTCACCTTTAATATTTAAGGAACAAAATGTATTTCAAAGCTTTGTTGAAATTATAAAACAGAGGTATTTTAATAAAAATAGTATCCAAGGCACTGTTTCCTTTATCCCCTAAATACTACAATTCACATTCCTACATTTATGAATATGTATTTGTAGCTCCATAAATACAAATGTGATATATTATAATATATAGGGCATAAAATAACCATGGTATCTCCACAGATTAAATATAATTTTATGAAAGCTTATGCAACTATGACCTACTTAATATTTTCTGAAATGAAAATAGACATTGAGGTATTTTAGGGTATTGTATTTTAGGGACACTATTGGATGTGTCTGCCCTGTGATGTAGACGTCTTTGGACTGGACACAGCGGCAAGGAGGGGAAGTAGTCGTCGCGCTGCATAGAGGATAACAGCAGAAGATCAAAGTGCGTGCGTGAGAGAGAGACAGAGAGAGAGAGAGCACGAGTGTGTGTTTGTGTGTGTGCGTGCATATGTGTGTATTTGTGCGCACCTTGAAAAGAGCTGCAGTATTTGTTTACACTTGCCAGTGCAGATCATTTCCATTCATCCCCCCAGCAGTAGAAAGGATGTCTGGCTTGTATTGGCTCTCAAGAAGGGACAAGCGAACCAAACTCATCTTGAAACAATTGGAGAGGGGGTTAGAGTGAGCTTCGTCTGACCACCGAGGGGGGTGTGGCCTGAGCTGTCGCCCGTCCCAAACACCAGCAGCACGCTTGACTCAAAGCACGCCTGCCCCATTAGCTGCCAATCACTCCTTGCGACACACCCCTGAGGTGGTGAAATGGTGGTATGGCTGTGAGGAGGAGGGGGGAAGTGGGCAATTACGCTGCAGCCTTCAACAAACAAACCCTGTAATGAGTGCGCTTCACATTGGAGAGCAGTGACATCACTCGTCACTGTGCGTGTACATGTGGCGCAAGAGTGTGTTTTCAAATACTCCCACACCACCTCTTTCAGACAGCCACGCCAACAAGGGCGGCAAAACACTTTTGTGTGTGTTTGCCCTTTTTTTCTTCTTTTTATCCACCTCCCATTTTGTTATGGGTCTGCTGCGTGTTTTACAAGTGTCAAGTCCCTCCCAGCCCCTCCTGAAGTATGAAAGGATGGGTTTGATGCTGGGAGAGATCAGAGCAGGTCGCAGTGGCTGCCCTGGAGAGAAAGAGTAACCCCTACAGAAACACACACACTGACACAAACACA
This sequence comes from Coregonus lavaretus, assembly GCF_964263955.1. Classification (NCBI taxonomy): domain Eukaryota; kingdom Metazoa; phylum Chordata; class Actinopteri; order Salmoniformes; family Salmonidae; genus Coregonus; species Coregonus lavaretus. The sequence continues at coordinate 16,405,588 of NC_139993.1, forward strand.
GGAGTTCTGCATGCACAAAACATGCAGAGGCTGCCCTAAGAAGCTCCCTGATGTCTTTGAGAAGCTGGAGACCGGTGCCGCGGCACGAGACTCGGGTCAGCCTCGCAGCGACCTTCCAGCACTGTGTCCCAAATGGCACCCTATTCCTGATATAGTACACTACTTTTTACCAGGGCCCATAACGCTCTGGTCAAAAGTATTGCACTATAGGGAATAGATTGCCACTTGGGGCCCAGCCCAGGAATTATTCCTGCTAGATGCAAACAGTTGTTCCTTTTATTTGGAAAACCAGCTGTATTTCTTTTGATCACATACACACAAAAAAAAGAGTAAAACAGGATTTAATGAGGGCCGAACTCGACGAGTGGTCCACAGGCCAGTGTTCCCGGCCAGAGAAAACCCACCAATAATTCCTAAACAATAAATATGCTCACACCCAGGCGCTCCGTCTGTGGGATAGACATGCCGAATCATTTAACGGGACAGTTTGCATGTATATTCTCCCTTTTCTCCCTCTCGCTGTGCGCCCTGAATATTCTCTCCCGTCACCCGCTTTTGACATTATTCATCATGCTGGCTTAACATCTCCAGTGTGAATGGGGTCCTGGAAAGACTTGAGAAACAAGGTTCCTATGGGAGAGTGAGGGCCCTGGGGTGAATGATATCAGCGTTGCACCGCAATATTTAGTTAATGAGCGAAAGCATCCCGCATGACTCTCTCTCTCGCTCTCTCTGCCCCTTTCTTTTCGACACTACCCCAAGATACAACCCTTTGCTTGTATCTGTTAGATTTTTTTTTTCAGTGGGAGTTTTATTTCCTCACAAGCCCCCAGTATACGTCACCAGCGTTAATTATGTTCTTCTACTTTTTTCTCCTTTTCTTGCATGTGTGCAAACGGAACCCTTAAAATGATTAGAAAGCCAACAGTCTAACCAGTCGGTGAGCGTCGAATGGCGATGAATGAAAAGCTGCCAACGAGATGCAGATGCTGTGTGTGTGTGCGTGCGTGCATGTGTGTGCATGTATGTGTGTGTTTGTGCGCATGTATGACTTTGTATGTATGCATCAACGCAGGCGGGTCAATGAATGTGAGGTTTCTTGGGTTACACCATTTGTGTGTCTCTCCCCGTGTAATGCTGATGTTTTGACTGTCAATAGGAGGTAGAACCGGTGTTGAAAACCCAAGGAATTAAGATAAGGATCGCACAAAGCCTGTCTTTCTCTCACTGCTCAGTACAATGAGCCCTGCGTCTGATGTTGCTTTGGTTCGCTCGAATCTCTCACTCCCGCCTTCTCCATTTTCTCCTCCATCTTCAACCTAACAGCCACACTGCTGAAGTAATGCTTTGGTTATTATCGAGCAGGTGTGTGTTTGTACAAATGTACAGTCCCTTTTTCTGAATATCAGCACTTATTTTCAATATTTTTCAAGCTCCGTTGATTTTCCTTTGTGTCCGTTCATTGGGAAATCGCAGGAGCTCGAGATTGCCGAGGGTCTGTTCAGCTACGAGCAAGTGTCCCTAATCAAGGGTGTTTGCAACGGCACACAATGCTGAATGCCTTGTCAAAGCTGTGTGGCGACTTTTCAGGCGTAATTGCAGGATGTGAAACGCAATCATGTTCTTTTCTTAAAACCTACCCCCACAAAGAAACACACACGCATTCACACACACACACACACACACACACACAGCAAAGCTAATCGTATTTGACATTTTCTTTAATATGATAACATCTACCTTTCAGGTAGCCATAAGAATCCGACTAGACGTTCATTACTTCTCTCTAGTTGGAACGGTGCTATGCCATGATCAGAACAGTGTGGAGCCGGCGCAAGATACGGCTCAGAAAACGTACCTCAATCCAGTGATGGGAGATGGCAGTGTCCTCCTAAGTATCCCATTATCCCAACTGACAAATCGAAAAGATTGAAATACTGCTAGTTTTTAATGAAACTGCCTTTTTCGTCAGCATGCTAGGCTAGCTAATGCTAAAGCAACCCATTGGATTCAAAACTTCCGGTAGCATATAGAGACTCCATGTAATCTGGCCTGACACCGATGAGGTATCCTGAGATGTGAAGTCTCCACAGTTAAACAATTTTGCCTAGATTATGATTAACACATACACAAGTGTAAACAAACACAAACACACACAAAGCATAATTTTGACTGTGTGGGAATCTAAAAAGAACTAGAATACTAATCGACTTGGGATAATATTACATTTGCCCTAAAATGTTGTAATGCTTTTAGTTTAATTAAGATTTGTATCAGAGGGGATGGGATACGGGGACAGGGTTTGCAAATGGTTAAAATTCCAGGTGAGTAACCTAATATTTACTTCACTACTTAATACATACAACCACTACCATGAGCCAAGCAGCTGCAAAGAAAACGACTAAAGTTATTTTCAGGCTTCGTAGGATACACGCTGAGGGCTGGGGAGGGTTTCTGCACTCACGAGTGTATCCTGAGTAATCACTTGAATTTTGGAAATAAATTATTGTTGCTGTAAATGTAGCGTGAAAGAGAAGCGTTTTTTTGGGGGGGGGGCCGTGAAACTGGCAAGGATGTTAATTGATGAGAGTTATGGCGGGCTGCTAGTTGCACTGGGGGAATCATTACTGCTGAAGTGTAACAACTGCATCCATGGCTGTTTGCCTTCCCACACACACACGCATGCATGAACACAAAAGTATGCACGCACACACACATACACATCGCTCCAAACTCCAAACTTACACGGCAAAGGCATCAGCAGTCACTGAGAGTGCCTCACTCTCCGTGTCCTTTTGTCATTCAACTACACACACACAAACTCGGGAGTGTCAGGTAGTTACATAACATTTGTGTTCCACCATGAGTCGGCCAAATCTCTCAGGAACTACAGAGCGGCGCTTTCAAAAAACAGATAATATTATTTTGGGTTCACGCAATAGTGAAAACAAACAATTATCACCGAGGCATTTCATATCCTAGAGTCAATTTGTGAGAAGAGAAAGAAAATGGCATGCAGCACTTTGGGTTAAAGGATTTAGGCCAGTGGTCACCAACCGGTCGACCAAACATTTCTGTAAAAAGCCCAACGAGGCTTGCATTCCTATTTTTTTATTCGTGCCACGCTGTTTGCGGTAGGTGCACTTGATCCAGCTGCCCTGTGCACCGGGTAGTTGAAGTGTTCCCATTTTTTACCATTTCATGTGTCTGAAGGTACAAACTCTGCCTACCCAGCAAGCCCGGAGACCAAATCAAGTGCACCTATAGGCCTACCGCTGGCCAATCAGATAGCTCAGATCACCATGTCTGCAGTATATACAGTCAATGGTCTGCAGCTACCACGAGCCCAAAGCGAAGTTGATAGTCAACTCTACGGTGTGAGATTTCAAAACTTTAAAAACCATGACTAGAGGGACTGCTGTTTTTATGAGTGTATTCATGTTTAAGATTTTATTCAGCACTGTCAACACTTTATACGCCATAAAACGCCCTCTTCCTATCCACTCGTGCTACAAAGTGTATTGATAGACTTGCTTGTGTCTTTTTAGTATCAAGGAATATTTCACGTTCTCTGGTCATACGAGTAACAACATGAATTGGTGCATGAGTCAGAAATAATAAAGTGTAACGCGAGTTTCGTCATTAGCTGGAAGACGGTGCCCCCTTTTTGGTCAGTCAGCAGTCAGCGGAGGGAGGGAGAGCTGAGGGACGGTGAGAGGCAGCCTCTCCGCTGGTCTCGCTCTCCCTCTCCCGAGACTGACCATCAGATGCAGGCATCATCAGTCCAGTAAAATATTTTTTTAAATAATTATTTCAATTCATGCCTCATGAGTAATACAACAAATGATCTATTACCAGTGTGATCATATACCTCAAGTTTTGAAATATTATTTTTTAAATGGTCTGAGAAGAACATTGGCAGGGCAACTCAAGAATAGTGATAATGTATTGAGCCTATAGCCTACTGCACAAACCTCATTGCTACAGAACTGTTTTGAATAGGTTAATGTTGCATAGGCTTAAATTTTTTAAGTAATGTTTAAAAAAATATCTGAGCGCTAGATCTCGGCCTGCATTTTGACTCAGAAAGTGATCTCGGCTCAGAAAAGGTTGGTGACCACTGATTTAGGTCATGCTTTAACTGGCTGACATCAGTATTGGGAAGATAGAAATCCTGGACTGGAGTTTTAAGCTCCAAACAGGAACTGGGTCAAACTGCAGTCCTGACCTATATGTCTGTCTATCGTGTGTCTGTCTGTCTGTCTGTTGTGTGTGTGTGAATGAAATGAAATGTTATTTTCGTGTCAAATCGGCAGTTGGCAACCCATCCCTTATGAGATTCATTGACACATAAACAAACATTACAATAATTCACTGTGATAATTCAGTGATAATTCTTCTTCCGGTGCTATCTACAGCGCGCATCGCATAAAGAGTAAAAAATTAAATCTATACATAACAGTAAATAAGGTTATCCAAACAGAGCAGTAAAAAATATACATGCATACGTTACATATACAGATAAATAAATACAGAAAAATTAAACAGAAGGCATTTGAACCCAGTCTGGCACAAAGATAAGGTTCATGTGGGAGACATGCCTGCACACAATCTATATACACACGTGCCATTTGCCACATAGAAGCTAAATATGTTTATAATTTAATTATTGGTAGCCCTTTTTCATTTATTCCAGGCTTGATCTAAATATTCTGCGAACAGAAATACACAATGGACAAAAAAACATTTCAGTTTCTCCTCATTGCTCAGCCACATAACGCCAGGGTATATCAGGTGGGCTTTCTGGAATAAAAGCAGTGTATATCGTGGTAAAAAGGGCAATAGAGGATAAAAATGAGTTTCATTCTCTATTTCTTCGAGGTCCCAATAGTTACATATTCTTTCCTCTTCCATTTCACCACAATACCGAACTTGTTCTTCTATTCTGGTGGGGACCTGAAATTCCCAAAAGTCCCCACAAGGATAGTAAAATAAGGAAAATTTTCCCTCGTGGGGACATTTCCCACATCCCCACGAGAACAAAGGCTATTTTAAGCTTAAGGGTTAGGTTTAGGGTTAAGGTTAGAATTAGGGTTAGGGTTAGAATTAGGGTTAGGGGTTAGGTTTAGGCGTTAGGGTTAGGTTTAGGGGTTAGGGTAAGGGGTTGTAGAAAATAGGATTTTGAATTATAATTTTTTTTTTGGGGGGGGGGGGTCCCCACGAGGATAGAAAAACAAGTGTGTGTGTGTGTGTGAGTGTGTGTATGTGTGTGTTTGATTGTGTGCATTTGTTTGCTTCTGTGTGTGTATGTGTTTGCGCACCACTCACAAACCGGAGTGGAGTGTAAGCAAAGTCAGCCTGTGTTTATGATAGCAGTCACTGTGAGGTAGTCACTCTCGCTGTCCCACTGATGCCACATTATTTCAGTTTATCACCACTGTCACGTCGTCAAACCATTGGAAATTTGAAACACAGCAGACAGGGGTGCCCCTCCTCTCTCAGACCGAGAGACGGACACAACCAGAAAGATACACCATTACTCCTATCTATGTCAATTGTATTTCCACAAGCCTGCATTAGTAGCAAGTATGAAAAAATCAAAAGAACACTTAACTTCTCCCACTACATTTGACTAAATTAAAATGTACAACTGCAGTAGCCATGATAGTTACTTAATAACACACGGCTGTTCATTTTGAATTAGGAAAAAATAAAGCTTATTGGAACTTGGTCCAGATATCAAAGTTAAACATTTTCAGGGAATTCTACAATGACGGTGCAATAACCTCCCTGGAATATTCTACCTGGAAACACTCAGATTTATAAAGCAGCTTGCTCATTTTCAACGAGGGTTGGTGTCAACTCCATTTCAATGTAAACAATCTGACTAAACTCCAACTTTTTAAAGAGCTTTGTAAAAGGGACTCAACAAACTTTAAAGAATGAAGCAAGAATAAAGGAGCAATTATTGTAAATTATTACTACAGATTTATTCAGGAATTGAAATATCCTCATTGAAAATAAATGGTCATTTTCCATTCCTGAAATTGAATTTCTGTTCACTTCCTGAGTTCAAACTGAATCAAAATGGCAAAGACCCCAAGCATGTTTTTCATAACAACAACAAAAATCTGAACATGTGTGTGCGCACATGCAAATGTATGTGCATTTATGCGTGTTTCAGTGCATGCCGTACCTCCAGAAGCCAGGGTTTGAGCTTGCGGTCCAGGATGATGTCAAAGCCCAGCACCTCGAAGCAGACGCTGTCGCTCCCTGGTGGCTGTCCGGGGCGACACATGCGGTAGGCATGGAGGACGTGGGGCTCAGCCACTATCAGAGTCTTCACCACCAGCTCCTGTCAACACACACAGAGAGTCAGATCCTATCACCACACACACACCTCCTCTCCCTCTTCTCTTTCCTCTACCTCTAATAATTCTAGAATTATTCAACATATTAGGCCTGCGTTCTCAGTAGTATATGCCAGAATCTGAAGTCTGCACTAGAGAGACCTCAGATGTAAACATTTTAATTCTGTTATAAATTACTATTTTAAAAAAACATACATTAATTCACTGTCTAGGTCTGAGACATAATTATTATGTACATTATCTAATGTGTAAACAAAAGGAAAAATGCATTGTTGATATAACTGCCTGCTCTCTCAAACACACACACACACAACCTCACACACGATACACATAAAGAAGATTCACACAAGCTCACACACACGCATGCACAAGTTCACACAAGACTGCAGGCAGTGAACAGAGCAACGCGAGGAGTAACATTAGTTAGAGTGTGTGTGTGTGTGTGTGTGTGTTTTGTGTGTGTGTGACATGGAAAACAGGCCTAGCACAGACCAGGCCCTGTGTTCTCTTATCAGGGCTGAGGCAGGCGTTGGCTTCCCAGGAGACGGACTGTGTTTCAGGGACGGCCTGCGGTGTGTGTACTGCAGGAAGGACAGGTCTATATGTATCTCATGCAGGCAGTGGGGGTATACGAGGGAGATGCAGGCAGGTACCCTGTAAAGAGATGCCCAGTGTAACATTGGCTTGGGTTATTCGCCAGGCTGGAGACTGGTATGTGTTTGTGTGTTTCAGATATTTGTGTTTGTGTGTGTGTGTTCAAACCAGGTAGCTTTGGCCCACTTTGGACAGAGAGGAGAAAATCGTATCAATAAACAATCCTACAATACCGTTACCTTGTTTGTTAACCTCTTTTTTTATATACACTACAAGTTAAAAGTTTAGACACACCTACTCATTCAAGGGTTGTTCTTTATTTTGTCTATTTTCTACATTGTAGAATAATAGTGAAGACATCAAAACTATGAAATAACACATATGGAATCATGTAGTAACCAAAAAAAGTGTTAAACAAATCAAAATATATTTTATATTTGAGATTCTTCAAATAGCCACCCTTTGCACACACTTGGAATGCAGTCGCAAAACCAATTAAGCGCTATGCTTCCTGAAGCACCTCCCACAAGTTGGATTGGCTTGATGGGCACTTCTTACGTACCAAACGGTCAAGCTGCTCCCACAACAGCTCAATAGGGTTGAGATCCGGTGACTGTGCTGGCCACTCCATTATAGACAGAATACCAGCTGACTGCTTCTTCCCTAAATCGTTATTGCATAGTTTGGAGCTGTGCTTTGGGTCATTGTCCTGTTGTAGGAGGAAATTGGCTCCAATCAAGCGTCATCCCCAGGGTATGGCTTGGCGTTGCAAAATGGAGTGATAGCCTTCCTTCTTCAAGATCCCTTTTACCCTGTACAAATCTCCCACTTTACCACCACCAAAGCACCCCCAGACAATCACATTGCCTCCACCATGCTTGACAGATGGCATCAAGCACTCCTGCAGCATCTTTTCATTTGGTTTGCGTCTCACAAATGTTCTTCTTTTCTTCTTTTGCCCATCTTAATCTTTTATTTTTATTGGCCAGAAAAAAAAAGAAAAAAAAACCCATTGTAAAGTGGTTATCCCACTGGCTATAAGGTGAATGCACCTATTTGTAAGTCGCTCTGGATAAGAGCGTCTGCTAAATGACGTAAATGTAAATGTAACACAGGACTGATGGTTGCTGATAATGGGCCTCTGTACGCCTATGTCGATATTCCATTAATAATCTGCCGTTAACAACATTAACAATGTCTACACAGTATTTCTGATCAATTTTCTTTTCTTTCAAAAACAAGGACATTTCTAAGTGACCCAAAACTTTTGAACGGTAGTGTATGCGTTTCAAGAAGCTATGCGTATGTTGCACGTCACAACTTCACAGGAGAGGCATCTGAACGTTTATTTTGATTTGGATCAAAAAACATTTTTGTCAGAAATGCCTACTGGAACATGTGAACTTTTATGTGCCTTAATAACAAACTTGTGTACCATTTGTAAATACGAATACAATTGTTAAATTACGAGCATAGTTCGTTTAGCCACGGAAAAAGACAGGAACCTTCCTGCTACCCGTGATTGGCTGAGATAATGGGTGGGCTGGACATGCCGAGAGATGAGTTCTGATTGGTCTGCCATGCTTCTGTCTATAACATGAGCTGCTCAGTATGTGTAGATAATCCTTGCTACCGCAGCTTTTTTGAAAACGTTGCTACTGCTCTCAACATTGCTGCCCAGAATTTAGCAGGCGCTATCGACAAAGATCAGTGGGAAAAAGTTGTGATGGACTACTTTCTACACATGGTCAGTGTGAACCGGAGTGACTTGACACAACAACGGAGCAAACAAGCTGTAGCTAGCTACAAACCAAACGGAAAAGACACGCTGCCGTAAAGCATGCATCCATGTACACGGGTAAGAGTTTAGCTACATTTTCAGATACTTTTGTCAGAAAGTCGTTTTCATTGCAAGATAAAGCGTACTGTTAGTTAGCTAGCGAACGTTAGCTTGCTGGCTTACTAGCTAACGTTACGTGTATGATCTGTGTAGTAATATTATTTATATCTCAGAAAGCCATTTGCATTGCTAGTTACACCTGTGATTGCTTTATGCCTCTCTCCCATGTCAATATGCCTTGCCTATTGCTGTTTCGGTTAGTTCTTATTATACAATTTCACTGTAGAGCCCCCAGTCCCGCTCAACCTGCCTCAGATAGCTCTTTTGTCCCACCCCCCACACACATGGAAACCGGCTCAATCGGTGCCTCCAGTGATGCTATCTCTTTCATCGTTACCCAACGCTTAGGTTTACCGCCACTGTACTCATATCCTTCCATATCCTTGTCTGTACATAATGCCCGGAAATCTGCCCATTTTATTCCCTGTACCCAACGCACTAGAAGACCAGTTCTTAAAGCCTTTAGCCGTATCCTTATTCTTCTCCTCCTCTGTTCCTCTGGTGATGTAGAGGTTAACCCAGGCGCTGTAGCCCCCAGTATCACTCCTACTCCCCAGGCTCTCTCATTTGTTGACTTCTGTAACCGTAGAAGCCTTGGTTTCTTGCATGTTAACATCAGAAGCCTCCTCCCTAAGTTTGAGTTATTCACTGCGTTGGCACACTCCGCCAACCCTGATGTTCTAGCAGTGTCTAAATCCTGGTTTAGGAAGGCCACCAACCCTAAATCCGTAAACATGGGCTCCCTCATAGATATCATCCTGACTAATTTACCCCTCTAAATACACCTCAGCTGTCTTCAATAAGGATCTCAGTGATCACTGCCTCATTGCCTGCGTCCGTAATGGGTCCGCGGTCAAACGAACACCCCTCATCACTGTCAAACGCTCCCTAAAACACTTCAGCGAGCAGGCCTTTCTAATCGACCTGGCCTGGGTATCCTGGATGGATATTGACCTCATTCCGTCAGTAGAGGATGCCTGGTTGTTCTTTAAAAGTGCTTTCCTCTCCATCTTAAATAAGCATGCCCCATTCAAAAACTTCAAAACTAAGAACAGATATAGCCTCTGGTTCACCCCAGACTTGACTGCCCTTGACCAGCACAAAAACATCCTGTGGCGTACTGCATTAGCATCGAACAGCCACCGCGATATGCAACTTTTCAGGGAAGTCAGGAACAAATATACACAATCAGTTAGGAAAGCAAAGACTAGCTTTTTCAAACAGAAGTTTGCATCCTGTAGCACTAACTCCAAAAAGTTTTGGGACACTGGACTTTAGTCCATGGAGAATAAGAGCACCTCCTCCCAGCTGCCCACTGCACTGAGGCCACCGATAAATTTACGATAATCGAGAATTTCAATAAGCATTTTGCTACGGCTGGCCATGCTTTCCACCTGGCTACCCCTACCCCGGCCACAAGCTCTGCACCCTCCGCTGCAACTTGCCCATGCCCCCCCCCCCCCCCCCCGCTTCTCCTGCACCCAAATTCAGATAGCTAATGTTCTGAAAGAGCTGCAAAATCTGGACCCCTACAAATCAGCTGGGCTAGACAATCTGGACCCTTTCTTTCTAAAATGAGCCACCGAAATTGTAGCAACCCCTGTTACTAGCCTGTTCAACCTCTCTTTCGTATCATCTGTGATCCCCAGAGATTGGAAAGCTGCCGCGGTCATCCCCCTCTTCAAAGGGGATGACACTCTAGATCCAAACTGTTACAGACCTATATACATCCTGCCCTGCCTTTAGAAAGTATTTGAAAGCCAAGTTAACAAACAGATCACCGACCATTTCAAATTCCACCGTACCTTCTCCACTATGCAATCTGGTTTCCGAGCTGGTCATGGGTGCACCTCAGCCATGCTCAAGGTCCTAAGCGATATTATAACCGCGATCGCTAAAAGACAGTACTGTGCAGCCGTCTTCATCGACCTGGCCAAGGCTTTCGACTCTGTCAATCACCACATTCTTATTGGCAGACTAAATAGCCTTGGTTTCTCAAATGACTGCCTCGGCTGGTTCACCAACTACTTCTCAGATAGAGTTCAATGTGTCTGTCACGGATACAGCCGAGGCTGCCCCTCCTTGCTCGGGCAGGCTTCGGCGTTCGTCGTCACCGAAGTACTAGCTGCCACCGATCGATGTTTCTGTGTCACACTAGTCCTTTCTTTATTATTCACACCTGTTACTCATTAGGCTTATTGGTTTCCCTATATTACCTCTGTTTTCCCTCCTGGGTTTGTGCGTGATTGTTCGTTGTTACGTCGTCTGTTGAGCTGCTGTTTTGCTCTTCCCTGCATGGAGGGTTTGATATGGTTTACTTTGTGTTTAGTAAAGCCATACTTTTCTCAGTTCTGTGTCCTGCGCCTGATTCCGTTTCACCACTTCACCCAGACGCTGACAGTGTCATATCAGAGGGCCTGTTGTCTGGACCTCTGGCGGTCTCTATGGTGTTGCCACAGGGTTCAATTCTCGGGCCGACTCTATTATCTGTGTATATCAATGATGTCGCTCTTGCTGCTGGTGACTCTCAGATCCACCTCTACGCAGACGACACCATTTTGTATACATCTGGCCCTTCATTGGACACTGTGTTAACAAACCTCCAAACGAGCTTCAATGCCATACAACACTCCTTCCGTAGCCTCCAACTGCTATTAAACGCTAGTAAAACTAAATGCATGCTTTTCAATCGAACGCTGTTTGCACCCGCCCGCCCGACTAGAATCACTACTCTCGGCGGGTCTGACTTAGAATATGTGGACAACTACAAATACCTAGGTGTCTGGTTAGACCATAAGCTCTCCTTCCAGACTCACATTAAGCATCTCCAATCCAAAGTTAAATCTAGAATCAGCTTCCTATTTCGCAACAAAGCCTCCTTCACTCATGCTGCCAAACATGCCCTTGTAAAACTGACTATCCTACCGATCCTTGACTTCAGCGATGTCATTTACAAAATAGCCTCCAACACTCTACTCAGCAAATTGGATGTAGTCTCAGTGTCACAGTGCCATCCGTTTTGTCACCAAAGCCCCATATACTACCCACATTGTGACCTGTACGCTCTCGTTGGCTGGCCCTCACTACATATTCGTCGCCAATCCCACTGGCTCCAGGTCATCTATACATCTCTTCTAGGCAAATCCCTGCCTTATCTTAGCTCATTGGTCACCATAGCAACACCCACCCGTAGTATGCGCTCCAGCAGGTATATCTCACTGGTCATCCCCAAAGCCAACACCTCCTTTGGCCGCCATTCCTTTCAGTTCTCTGCTGCTAATGACTGGAACGAACTGCAAAAATCTCTGAAGCTGGAGAATCTTTTCTCCCTCACTAATTTTAAGCATCAGTTGTCAGAGCAGCTTACCGATCACTGCACCTGTACACAGCCCTTCTGTAATTAGCCCACCCAACTACCTCATCCCCATATTGTTGTTTATTTTGCTCATTTGCACCCCAGTATCTCTATTTGCACATCATCTTCTGCACATCTATCACTCCAGTGTTAATACTAAATTGTAATTATTTTGCACTATGGCCTACTTATTGCCTTACCTCCATAACTTACTACATTTGCACACACTGTATATAGATTTTCTATTGTGTTATTGACTGTACGTTGTGTTTATCCCATGTGTAACTCTGTGTTGTTGTTGTTTTTATCGCACTGCTTTGCTCTATCTTGGCCAGGTCGCAGTTGTAAATGAGAACTTGTTCTCAACTGGCCTACCTGGTTAAATAAAGGTTAAAAAAAATAACTGCCTAATGTTAGCTATCTAGCTAACATTGAACCTAGTTGGTTAGCTTTAGCTACCTGCAGATTCATACTCCAGCATTTCATGCATGGTGGCAAGCTATGACAATCCGTTTGTACTGTAGCTATGGATTGGGATTATGGTTCATTGTTTAGCTAGCTAGCTACATGTCTAAACAAAAGACTTGCGGGGTGATTACGGCCATCTATTGTATTTCATGAACATGTGTACATGTCTAGACAATAGTGACCTATCCACTTAGCTAGATGTGGCTGGTTATAGCATTTCTTTCACATGACCCATAAATTTAGACAAGTGTCTTGGAAAGCAATATCTAATAATTATAAAATATTTATGCAATATGGACACTTTCAAAGTCAGATTAGGATATAGGCCAAGGACTAGATAAAGTGTATTTTTACCTGGAGTTTTTCCTTATTGTAAGTTACTACTTAAACCACTTTTAGTCTTACAAACTTTGGTTGTTTACTACACTACTTTACTCACTCTGTTTAGCACATGGCCTCACATGTGAATCTTTAAAGAGATGGGTGGGGCTAAGGCTTAAGAGGGTGTGAACTATGCTGAATAGGTGTAGACAAAGAAGAGCTCTCCAATAGGTGTACCAAAACATGCAAGGACCATTTTCTCAAAAGTGGGGTTACAAGTTTATCAACTTTGAAAGCAGAATAACTTTTCCATTGTTCCTCAACTGCAGTGTATGATATACCATTTTGTACCGTAGCTCTGTCTTTTATCCAATGTAAAAAACACCATTTCTATTTGCTACATAAGACCGAATTGAGGCTGGTCAGTCACATATATTTGGTGGTATTTTGTAAATGTTTTGTTGACAGGTACAGTCCATTCGGAAAGTATTCAGACCCGTTCACTTTTTCCACATTTTGTTACGTTACAGCCTTATTCTAAAATTGATTAAATCATTTTTTTCCCTCCATCAATCTACACACAACACCCCATAACAACAAAGCGAAAATAGGTTTTTAGAATTTTTTGCAAATGTATACAAATTAAAAAAAACAGAAATACCTTATTTACATAAGTATTCAGACCCTTTGCTATGACACTCAAAATTGAGCTCAGGTGCATCCTGTTTCCATTGACAATCCTTCAGATGTTTCTACAACTTGATTGGAGTCTACCTGTGGTAAATTCAATTGATTGGACATGATTTGGAAAGGCAAACACCTGTCTAAATAAGGTCCCACAGTTGACAGTGCATGTCAGTGCAAAACCGAGCCATGAGGTCGAAGGAATTGTCCACAGCATTGTGTCAAGGCACAGATCTGGGGAAGGGTATCAAAACATTTCTGCAGCATTGAAGGTCCCCAAGAACACAGTGGCCTCCATGATTCTTAAATGGAAGAAGTTTGGAACCACCAAGACTCTTCCTAGAGCTGGCCGCCCAGCCAAACTGAGCAATCGGGGGAGAAGGGCCTTGGTCAGGGACGTGACCAAGAACCTGATGGTCACTCTGACAGAGTTACACAGTTCCTCTGTGGAGACAGGAGAATTTTCCAGAAGGACAACCATCTCTGCAGCACTCCACCATTCAGGCCTTTATGGTAGAGTGGCCAGACGGAAGCCACTCCTCAGTAAAATGCACATGACAGCCCACTTGGAGTTTGCCAAAAGGCACCTAAAGACTCTCAGACCATGAGAAACAAGATTCTCTGGTCTGATGAAACCAAGATTGAACTCTTTGGCCTGAATGCCAAGCGTCACGTCTGGAGGAAACCTGGCACCATCCCTACAGTGAAGCATGGTGGTGGCAGCATCATGCTGTGGGGATGTTTTTCAGCAGCAGGGACTGGGAAACTAATCAGGATCGAGGGAAAGATGAATGGAGCAAAGTACAGAGAGAAAACCTGCTCCAGAGTGCTCAGGACCTCAGACTGGTGTGAAGGTTCACCTTCCAACAGGACAACGACCCTAAGCACACAGCCAAGACAATACAGGAGTGGCTTTGGGACAATGTCCTTGAGTGGCCCAGCCAGAGCCCGGACTTGAACCTGATCGAACATCTCTGGAGAGACCTGAAAATAGCTGTGCAGCGACGCTCCCCATCCAACCTGACAGAGCTTAAGAGGATCTGCAGAGAATGGGAGAAACTGACCCAAATACAGGTCTGCCACGCTTGTAGCGTCATACCCAAGAAGACTCAAGGCTGTAATCGCTGCCAAAGGTGCTTTAACAAAGTACTGAGTAACGGGTTTAAATACATATGTAAATTTGATTTCAGTTAAAAAAAATCTAAAAACCTGTTTTTCCTTTGTCATTATGTGGTATTGTGTGTAGATTAATGAGGGGGAAAAACTATTTCATCAATTTTAGAATAAGGCTGTAACGTAACAAATTGTGGAAAAAGTCAAGGGGTTTGAAAACTTTCCGAATGCACTGTATATTCTGAAGTTACTATAGGATTTGACCTGAACATTTTAAGAGATAGATGAGAGAGGGAGTGCAGAAAGTGAGTGGAGAAACGGGGGATCGAACCGCTGCCTCCAGGGGCATATGTGGTCCAGGGGCGGCAGCACTAGCACTAGACCAGCCCGGCACGATTGTTAACATCTTCAGGTCAAATCCTATAGTAACTTCAGAATCCAGCGCATAACTCAAACTTTCGTATAAATTATGCATCGATGTCAACAAGAGATTTACACGAAAATGTAAATTACATGCATGTTTCTCGAGTTTGAATCCTGCCTTTTTAATAACATCTCTGTCCTTGACAGGGAGTGAAAGAGAATCGAGATGGTCAGATTCGTAAAAAAAAAAAGCCTACGAAGGATGGTTGAAAGGAAGCAGGCAGTGAGAGAATACCGTATGTGAACAGAGAGAATATGAGTATGTGAATTGCAGTGTGAAGAGCAAGAAGGTAGTAGATGGCAGAGTGAAGTCTCTAGAAGAGAGAAAAGCGGCCAGTGTCTTGTTGAGCTTGTGCACCGAGGATACAGTAACTAACTAGCCGATACCGTGTCCATATTAGGACAGACACAACCCTCCATGGAGTCACTGGAAGTACTCTGACACAACTTCCGTGGATATGTGACTGTCCTAATGTAGTTGATACGGTAGGTTCAATCAGTAAAGCTGGTAATGGATGGTTCACTTTACTTCATTCAGTAAGCACAATATAATTCACATTGCTTCCTCTTCTATGGGCACAGCGGGAATTTATATCTGATGTTGACAATGTTCTCATCAACAGCACAGCATCATGTCACTACAGAGGGAAGGAGAGGGAGGTAAAGAGGATCAAGAGGGAGAAGTGGAGGGATGAAACATCTGAAGCGGAGGTGTCAGCAGAACAGACTGACAGAAAAAAGTAAGCGTTTTGGGGAGAGATGAGAGAGCAAGAGGTTATGAGAGGTGATACATGAAAATGTTGGACACAACAACAGCGGGGCACCGAGAGGAGAGATGGATAGAGTAAGGGTGTGTCCCAATAATCTCTC
Organism: Coregonus lavaretus; assembly: GCF_964263955.1. Lineage (NCBI taxonomy): Eukaryota > Metazoa > Chordata > Actinopteri > Salmoniformes > Salmonidae > Coregonus > Coregonus lavaretus. Next base: position 16,421,687 of record NC_139993.1, read on the forward strand.
CTTTCTCCTGAAGTGTGCACTCGTTCTTTACTACCTACAAATTTGAAAGCATTGGATTGGTGTATGCATGGGCTAGAGGGAGTTCCCATATACCAGTCATTGAGGGGTATACAGTGGAGAGATGATTATGGGAGGAGTTGAGAAACAGCTGCACCAAGGTCAGAGAGAGTGAGAGAAAAAGAGAGGGAGAGAAATTTAAGAGAGAACGCAAACCATACAAACGCCTCAATTCAGACAAGATGAAAGAAACTGGAGAAAGGTGTTTGGATGGACAAACCGCGAGCAGAACGAGGAAGTGAGACTTCCAAGAGACGCCTCCACTTGTTTTGTTTCGCCCATCCAAAAGCCAAACAAGCCTGGAGGTCGTTGAATCCCTGTCATAACAAAAGTCTTCAAACCTTGGCCGAAACTGGAATGGTACGCGGATGCTCAGTGTGTGTGTGTGTGTGTGTGTGTGTGTGTGTGTGTGTGTGTGTGTGTGTGTGTGTGTGTGTGTGTGTGCACGCATTCACGTGTGCTCACACTTACGGAAACATCCCCCCAGAACTTGGCCACGTCGTAATCGTTCATGCGCAGGAACTCAGTGAACCAACCAATGGACCTCTTGCTGCCTTTGTCTGCCGTCTCGTCCCTCTCGAAGTTCTCGTTGTGTTTGTTGACGGAGTAGTTTGTTAGATGCATGTACAGCTGGCTCTGTGGAGAGAGGAAGGGGTTTAATGAACGATTGAATCGTTTCAAATCAAATCAAAATCAAATCAAATGTTATTTGTCACATGCGCCGAATACAACAGGTGTAGACCTTACAGTGAAATGCTTACTTACAAGCCCTTAACCAACAATGCAGTTTTAAGAAAGAATACCAAAAACAATCACAAAAAATCCAATATAAAATAATACGAAATAAAAGTAACAAATAGTTAAAACGCAGCAGTAAAAATAACAATAGCGAGGCTATATCCAGGGGGTACCGGTACCGAGTCAATGTGTGGGGGCACATTGAAATCCCTAGTTCAGGGGCCGTATGTATCAAGCATTTCAGAGTAGAAGTGCTGATATAGGATAAGATCCCCTCTGTACATCTAAATCATATTCATTGTGACCTAAAAAGCCAAACTGATTCTTAAGATTGACACATACGGACCCGGGTCAGAGTTAACAAAATGTTTGCTACACTGCTGTAGTTCTTACTCACCCCTTTTGCTTTTAATTGTTTAACCCTGCATATTGTTACAAATACAGTATGTCCTATATATTTTGTCTCTTTATATGCTTTGTTCATACAGCCAATGATAAAAGTATAATGACAAAAAAAAAGGTTGCTACTAAGACCAATGCCATTTGTAGTTGGGCTATATCTCAAACAAGAAGACAAGACATCCCTGCCTAAATGGCAGTAATGCCATGGCCACTATATTCCCTGATAGCAGGCTGGCAGTCGGAAAATGGCACCATAGGCCCTTTATAGTGTAGTGTAGTGTAGTGTAGTGTAGTGTAGTGTGTGTGTGTGTGTGTGTCTGTGTATTTGCCTGTGTGCATGTGCATCCCCGTGTGTGTATTTCACACTCACCAGGTTAGCCTCGTTGGGCGCGTGGTATTTCTCTGTGCCCATCCTGACGAGGCCGTCGTTGTAGAGGAAGATGCGTAGAGGGTCACAGGACGTTACAAGGATGTAGATCCTGAGGTCAAACTTGTAGCCCTCCATTAGGAACGGTTTGTCTAGGTACTCCTGCACTATGAAGTGGTCTTGAGCTTGAGCCGGTAGCTTTTCACAGTTTCGTATCAAGGAGATCCTGACAGAAGAACAACAACATAAATAACTTTATGTCTCTCACTACTTTTATTGAAGTAGCTTCAAAAGCTCAAGTGTATTGAGAATTTGGAAACAGAAAATATGCTCTATATGAATGACTACAAAGAAAAGGCAAGGCCAAATCTCTTTCACTAATGCTCCGGTTTACAAGTGCTCTACACAAATATACAGACACACAAAGTCCTACGAATAACTCAAATGAAAGCCTGTATGAGCACAAGTGCAGCATCTGGAGAGGATTGTAAGATTTACATTTTTTGTCAAAGCAAACAGTCCATCCTTGGGAGCAGTAAACGACATCAAATGCTGTTCCACGGCCTCTGACTATGTGCAGGTTAATAGGAAAGGACACGCTTGCCCATTTCAACCTCTGCTATAATTTATTTGCTTTGGTCTCTTGTCACTGGCACTCAGGGGTTATAGTATGCAGGCTGCAGTTCCCCCCAGTTAGTCTGACTTGCGGCCATTGAGTGGGGGTGAGGGTGTTTTCCAAACAAGAAAACTTGGTCCAGGGTAAAACATATCACCAGCACTCAGAGCTAAATTGGTTACATATTGGTGCATCCCCCCCACCTTTTTGTTTCATGGGAGTAGACCAGACTTGGGATAATTATAGTTTTAAATATGCTTTGTGGAAAGTAAATAATTGTTTCCTATACTATTCCAATCTATCTGACAGTAGATCATATTTGATCTACATGATACATTTATATCTGAACATTTTTAAATGTCCATTCTCCTGGATGTCCATTGCCCCTGGTGTAGATAATCAAGTCAAACCAATCAACCAATTATATTTTGTACAGTTAACAATAAATAACTTGTGACGCTCAAATACTGTATGAGTCTTTCAACATGCCACTGAAAAGGTTGAAAGCTGCAATTCATTTTATGATACCTGAAAATACTACAGAGAAATTAAAAGCCATTTGAAAACATTGCAAACAGAAAGCTGAAAGCTTAGCAAAAACAACTTTGAACCTCTTTGCTCATCTTGTTTCAAACACACCCTATACCATCTTTAAAGAGATAGTTTACTCAGAATACAAATTAACATGATTTTCCATCTACCTTGGCTGTAGTTGATTCAAGAAGGCAGTTTTTGAATATTTAGTTTCCTTTCCACAGTTAATAGCCAAATGTTATTACTGTTAGCATTCTTAGGAACACTTCACATTAATCTGTTATTGTGCCTGTGCAATAACACTTTAATTACTTTTGGAACAACATTTTATTAGCATGTTGTTACATAATACTTTGGTAATTGCATTTTAATTGCATAGCAATGAGCTGAGTTTTTGCAACTACGTAAGAGGAATAGTGACTTGTATGTATTAACTCGATTATTATGCAATTGTAAAGCAATTCCAAAGTCCTATGTAAGAACAATGTTACTATTGTAGTAATCAATCACAAAGTTGCTACACATGTATAAGAACTTGATGTCAAGTGTTACTAAATTACCTTGTCTCAATTTTGAAACTGCAAGAGTGGTCCACTCTAATGTTGAGATGATTCCATGTCCCTCAGGTATTTAATTCTAGACTATATATTAAGATTCATATATGATAGCCCTCCAAACCATGTGCTCATGATCATATATTTAGACTAATTAATAATAATAATAAGCCATTTAGCAGACACTTTTATCCAAAGCGACTTACAGTCATGCGTGCATAAATTTTTTTAGTGTATGGGTGGTCCTGGGAATCGAACCCACTACCTTGGCGTTACAAGCGCCGTGCTCTACCAGCTGAGCTACAGAGGGCCACAATTCAACTGCCTGTTGTAATTGTTGGTTCTTCATCAAATATTTGGCAGCCATCAAATAAGTATTTGTTTTGTTTTCAACTAACTTGCATATATTCAAATACCTTTTCTGTGAGGTATTCAAAATATTTTCTAATATTATTTGTTTTTCTGAGACCTGTATTTGAATATCAAAGAAAATAATAACCTTTAGTTGAAACCGGTTGAAACTCTATATTCGATGACCTCGAGTATTTGAAAAGTTGGTATTTTCAAATAAACTACAAAATATAACTATTTTCTGCCCAGGTCTGGGGTAGACAGAAGCTTTGGCCTGGATGGAGGCTGTAGGACCTTATAGGTGGTTTGGTGGCACTAAGCCACAAGAGGAAAACGAGGAAACCTTGTTTATACAAGGTTTTCTAATGTTGGCCTGATCACATCCAAGGGAATACAGGTATGGTATAGGCTAGGGCTGACCCCATTTAGTATACTGGTCTATTGTTTGGTCGATAGGCTGTTGGTCGACCGACATTTCCTTAGTCGAGCAGTATATATATATATATTTGTAAAAAAATGTAATGGTGTACAAGACACCTGCCTGATTCTCGCCTGTCTGAGTGGAGTAATCCATTGTGGAGGCCATCCTAAGACATGTGCTACTGAAATTGTATATGGTTATATTACATAAGAACAATGGTGCAACACTAATAAAAATAATATTATTTTATAACAAATGCGCTTTCTCCCTCATTGGATAGTGGTCGCTATCCGTGGTTCTGAAACATCAGTGTGCTGTTGAATTGGCGCCTTTTCCTAAACAATGTTGCTATGTGCATAACAGCAAAGTTACCCAGCATATTGGTGTTGAGTACAATGCGGCGGAGGCAGCAGTTGAGTTAGGAGATGAGAAAACAACCCTTGCCTTAATTGTCTAAGAAAAGTGATGAGAGAAGAAACCCCAACTTTATTAGGTCTATAATCAACAGCCTAACTGTTAAATGTGCCTGGCTTTATAAATTATCCATAGACAGTTAGGAAATCTGTCTTTTGAAATAAATGAATTAGGCCCTAATCTATGGATTTCACATGACTGAGCAGGGGCGCACCCTCTGGGGAGCCAGGCCCAGCCAATCAGAATGAGTTTTTCCCCATAAAAGGGCTTTATTACAAAACATATTGATACAACAGTAGCTAGGATGGGGAGAAATCTGTCTATAATAAAGCGCTGCTCTGCATTCTTAACAGCACTATCAACAAGGCAGGTCCTACAGGCCCTAGTTTTGTCGCACCTGGACTACTGTTCAGTCGTGTGGTCAGGTGCCACAAAGAGGGACTTAGGAAAATTGCAATTGGCTCAGAACAGGGCAGCACGGCTGGCCCTTGGATGTACACAGAGAGCGAACATTAATAATATGCATGTCAATCTCTCCTGGCTCAAACTACTTGTATTTGTGAGAGGTATTGACATGTTGAATGCACCGAGCTGTCTGTTTGAACTACTGGCACACAGCTCGGACACCCATGCATACCCCACAAGACATGCCACCAGAGGTCTCTTCACAGTCCCCAAGTCCAGAACAGACTATGGGAGGCGCACAGTACTACATAGAGCCATGACTACATGGAACTCTATTCCACATCAAGTAACTCATGCCAGCAGTAAAATTAGATTTAAAAAACAGATAAAAATACACCTTATGGAACAGTGGGGACTGTGAAGCAACACAAACATAGACACATGCATACAAACACATGATAACATACGCACTATACACACATGTACACATGGATTTTGTGTTATAGATATGTGGTAGTAGAGTAGAGGCCTGAGGGCACACACTTTATATGTTGTGAAATCTGTTATGAATGTATTGTAATGTTTTTAAACTGTATAACTGCCTTAATTTTGCTGGACCCCAGGAAGAGTTAATGGGGATCCATAATAAATACAAATACACATTTCATCAGCTGTCCGGGTGGCTGGTCTCAGATGATCCCACAGGTGAAGAAGCCGGATGTGGAGGTCCTGGACTGGTGTGGTTACATGTGGTTTTCGGTTGTGAGGCCGGTTAGACATACTGCCAAATTCTCTAACACGACGTTGGAGGCAGCTTATGGTAGAGAAATGAACATTCAATTCTCTGGCAACAGCTCTGGTGGACATTCCTGCAGTCAGCATGCCAATTGCACGCTCCCTCAAAACTTGAGACATCTGAAGGCATTGTGCTGTGTGACTAAATTGATTTTATTGTCCCCAGCACGAGGTGATCCTGTGTAATGATCATGCTGTTTAATCAGCTTCTTGATATGCCACACCTGTCAGGTGGATGGATTATCTTGGCAAATGAGAAATGCTCACTAACAGGGATGTAAACAAATTTGTCCACAAAATTTGAGAGAAATAAGCTGTTTGTGCGTAAGGAAGTTTTCTGGGATCTTTTATTTCAGCTCATGAAACATGGGACCAACACTTTACATGTTGCGTTTTATATTTTTCTTCAATATAGGTCTAAAGTATCAAGAAGATCTGAAGAGTCAGTGGTATAACTTTGATAGAAAGATAGATGATGTGGACAGGGTTAAAAAGTATTTGTAGCTGGAGCGGTTATAGATTAGACGACATGATTGATGAGCGCACATGTCAAGTAATCAAAACCCACTTTTGCTGGGTTTAATTTGGCACCAGTGGGGATCTTGTGTTTAAGCCCAACACTTTTTAACAAGCTTCGGTTCAGACACAAACAATAACTTCATTTAGTTCTCCGACTGAAAATAAATTACTGGGGAAGATATAACTTAATTTCCTGCGTCACGCTGTGCGTTTCTCAAATCTAAATCTCTCGCATCCCCCTCCAAATGGCCGAGCTAATCTCATCATCTTTCACTTTCTTAATGTATTGCAATAATTCAGCCGTTGCCGGCTTTTATTTTTTAATAAATAAGGGCTTACTGACTGTAGCATGGGGCCATAAGTATTGCTCATATCCCACAAGGACAAACAGAAATGAGTGTGGGCCAATACACACGTGTTATACGCACTTCAATACCTCCATCTATTGGTGCAAAGTCAAAATACAGCCTAAGCTCCCTTAGAATACTACAAGGCTGAAAAGGCTTATTTTCAAGGCTTTACAATACTACAAGACCCTGAAAAACAGCCTATACATTGTCTACATAGTGCCGGAAATAATGCGTACCAAAGGAATCAGAGATAATAAAAAAAAAAAAGTGTAGCCTCGTAGCCATACTGTCTGTGCTGAAGCCAACTCTTGTCTTACATCATTGCAATGGTGGGCAATAATACTAGGCTAATACTTTTTACACAACATACTTGAAAGACCCTTTGGACTTTGTGATTGACCTGGGCCTTGATCATTTGTGCAGCAACATAAAACTTTTAAAACGTTTTGCAAAAGACAATGAATAGGTATGTTTGTTATTGGACAAGTCCAAGTACCACCTTGTTCCAGGCCGTCTTCTTGCGTTTGGTGCCAAATGATAACGACCCTGCATTTCGCCTGAAATGGCTGTCATTGCCTTCTGAAGGAGAGACAGAAGCAGCCCTGGGCAGCTGGGTCTATTTCTAGTCTGACCCGATCTCCGTGGTGATCTGTGGTGATTCAACAATCACATGCAGGGAACTTCAGGGAATGGACTTGCCAGGGCCCCGGCCGCGTCCTCGCTATCCACTGATTTATGTATGGAGAGTTGAAAACGAGGCCTGCTATGAGAATGGCTTTAGTCGTTCCACTGAATTACATAATTGAGGTCCTGGCACGTTATTATTTCCACGCTTATGTCAGGGCCATCTCTCTCACACTCTCCCCATTATCTTTCTCTCAGTCAGTTAGTCAGTCAGTCACTTGTAACGGCCCGAGGCAATCCATCCTCACCCTCCACCCTTGACCTACCCGTGACCCATGGCTCCGTTGGCAGGTTTGACGATAAACGTCTTCTGCTTGCGTTTCCGCCGCAGCTCCTTCACATAGTTCTGAAACTGGGTGTACTCGGCGGGGAAGATCCACGTTTTGGGAATAAAGCTGTACTCCTGAGGCTGGCTCTTGATCATTCTGTGTGCGGGGAGAAGAGAAAGGGAGCAGGGACAATAAGAGGAATAAATATATTTGCTGTAAAATTGTTTATATAATAAACCACAAAGCTTTGTATAATGCTTAGCCAATTACTAACTGGTAACCAAATTAGTGGTGTTAAAATTACAGAAAAAGCACTTACTTGGACATATTCCTTGCCAAACAGTCTTTCCGGCAAATCTCCCCCATCCCAGGGAAATGGTTAATTTTCTACAGAAAAAGAGATGCAGACATAATAATGTTTTTGAGGCCATTGCGCCGTTCACCTCCAACCTCGCCCAAAAATTGAAACATTAAAGAGAAAACCCTGATGTGAGATTACAATGTTCTGACATTTTATGCCCAATTACGGACTCAAAACAAAAGGTGACTGTGAGACCTTTCTTAATCTTTATTTGGTTTACCCCATCGTTTTTAATTTAAAACAAAAAAAGTCGATCAATCTCTACTCCAAGGGGCAAGGTAATTGGTTGTGCATCGGAGCTCCTGCAATTGTAGGCAGTGACAGGTGAATGAATTGCTTTGAATGTGGGAGAGAGAAAAAAGCCAGGGTTTTCTGTATTCTTTGACCAAATGAGGCTGAACAGGGGTGTTAATTAGGCTCGTATGAACTGCAGCTTGACAGCAAACTTTCCAAGTAAATCACAGAACGAGAGAAAGAAGGAATGAAAAAAATTAACACGAACACGTGTGTGAAAGGAATCTGTGATTATCCGTATGAGACAGATGTAACTAGGGGCTCTGAGATTTGGAAGAAATCTCACAATTAGGCTGAAAGCTGTGCATGTGAGAGGCTTCATGAGTGAAAATCAAAACTGATTGTTCAGGGCTTCTTTTTTTCTGTTGTAAGCTTATGAGACTATTGCATCTGAAAGTCGAATCATCCTAGCTATGTAAAGTATGTAGTGATACTTCTAATTTCCACAGAGAGACATTTGAAGCATACCTACAGAAGTAACGTTCACTGCGTGCAGCTCACCGTGCACTAACATAAAGAACATGAGCACATCTACTGCTGCTAAGCTTCCCAGTAAAGCAATAAAAACAAGTAAGCATCCCAGAAGAAAAGTGCTCAAAATAGCCCACGTTAACATATGTAGCTTAAGAAACAAGGTTCATGAAATCAATAATTTGCTAGTAACAGATGACATTCATATTCTGACTTTCTCTGAAACTAACTTAGATAATACCTTTGATGATACAGTGGTAGCAATACAAGGTTATAACATTTACAGAAAATATAGAAATGCCAATGGTGGAGATGTTGCTGTTTATATACAGAACCACATTCCTGTGAAGATTAGAGAGGATCTCATGTTAAATACTGTTGAAGTAATATGGCTACAGGTTAATCTGCCTCACCTAAAGCCAATTCTGGTGGGAAGCTGCTATAGACCACCAAGTCCTAACAGTCAGTATCTGGATAACATGTGTGAAATGCTTGATAATGTATGTGATATCAATAGAGAGGTATACTTTCTGGGTGATTTAAATATTGACTGGCTGTCATCAGGCTGCCCACTCAAGAGAAAGCACAACCGATTGGCAAATGTATTGCAAATTGAGAAATCATGTGACTAAACTGAATAAAAATTGCTGAGGATAATAGCGGACGATATTGCCACTCCTATTTGCCATATTTTCAATTTAAGCCTACTATAATGTGTGTACCTCCAGGCTTGGAGGGTCGTCGTCGGGTGAGGTTGTGTCTCTGTCTGGCGGGAGGTAAGCTTGGCTTATATGGCTTTATTGGTGTCGAGTAAAGCTTAAACTATGTAGTTAGATTGTAGTTAGGTATTGTAGGTAGTTATCGTGGGTTATTGTATGTAATTATCTTAGGTATTGTATTCGGCTGAGCCCGGTGAAGCACAAGGCTAGCTAACCCACTACCTGGACTAGCTAGCGGGTGGCTACTGGTAACTATTATCAACTGTGGATAGTTGTTTCACGCTTGAGAGTACCTGTAATTACGCCAGCTAGCTGCCTACAATAATTACATACAATAATGCCTACCATTCAGCTGTTTTTCTAACCTCATTGTCTGAAGCGTTAACGTTAGGTAGTAAGTAGCTACTGTGCTTGAAATGTAGCTAGCTTGTTGCTACCTGGATAGCTACTAAACAATAGCTGGAACAACCTAGCGAACAGACGCGAACTGGCTGAATCGATTCAGTGGCTAGCTTTGCACTTGGCAAGCTAACAGTAGCTGCTAGGAGTAAGTTATAGCCTACATTTGTGTTTTGTTTTTACATACTGGTAGCCAGAGTCGTTCAAGGGAATTCGGGACATGGGTGACTAGTTAATGTTAGCTTGGCTCTCTCTGTGTGTTCGTGCCGTGGGAGGACGGGTTTCTTCGTTGGCAGAAAGCAATGGCTAGCTAGTATGCTAACTATTCTAGCTAACTAACTGGCTGAATAAGTTGACGACGGACTCGCTCAAGCTGTCGGGACTAACCCACAACGTTAGACACGGACACGAAGGATCTGCTTGGCGTGTTGACACACTGGTGGTTTGTTGTGGCCGAGTATTGGTGCTAAACCATGTTGTTGGAGCCCGGCATGCTAGTTGGCTGTGGCGTCATATGACTAGGTGCCCTGGACGGTTTTCACGGAAGAATACTGTACCAAGTTAGCTAGCTGAATAAATAATATGCCATTTAGCAGACGCTTTTATCCAAAGCGACTTACAGTCATGCGTGCATACATTTTTGTGTATGGGTGGTCCCGGGGATCGAACCCACTACCTTGGCGTTACAAGCGCCGTGCTCTACCAGTTGAGCTACAGAGGACCACAAATAAACAAAGTTAGTCTATTCCTAGAAAACATTGAACCGCTGTAGTTTACAACAATTATAGTTTCTGAGGTGGAAGTTGGGAGAGTTATATTTGGGTGTTTCAGTGAAACGTAAGTGAGGGAGGCCCCACTCTCTCGCTTTCCCAGATGTTTAGTTCATTTCATTCTGATCTCCTTTGCATTATTGTAGCCATTTTCTGAAGCCTGTCAACTATGCCTCTGTCTATCCCTGTTCTCTCCTCTCCGCAGAGGCTATACAAATGCCTCACACCGCGTGGATGCTGCCTCTCTAACCTGGTGGTCCCTGCACGCACGACCCACGTGGAGTTCCAGGTCTCCGGCAGCCTCTGGAACTGCCGTTCTGCGGCCAACAAGGCAGAGTTCATCTCAGCCTATGCTACCCTCCAGTCCCTCGACTTCTTGGCGCTGACGGAAACATGGATTACCACTGAAAACACTGCTACTCCTACTGCTCTCTCCTCGTCTGACCATGTGTTCTTGCATACCCCGAGAGCATCTGGTCAGCGGGGTGGTGGCACAGGAATCCTCATCTCACCCAAGTGGACTTTCTCTCTTTTTCCCCTGACCCATCTGTCTATCTCCTCATTTGAATTCGATGCTGTCACAGTCACTAGCCCATTCAAGCTTAACATCCTTGTCATTTATCGCCCTCCAGGTTCCCTTGGAGAGTTCATCAATGAGCTTGACACCTTGATAAGTTCCTTTCCTGAGGATGGCTCACCCCTCACAGTTCTGGGTGACTTCAACCTCCCTACGTCTACCTTTGACTCATTTCTCTCTGCCTCCTTCTTTCCACTCCTCTCATTTTTTACATTTACATTTTAGTCATTTAGCAGACGCTCTTATCCAGAGCGACTTACAGTTAGTGAATACATATTTTTTTATACTGGCCCCCCATGGGAATCGAACCCACAACCCTGGCATTGCAAACGCCATGCTCTATCAACTGAGCTACATCCCTGCCGGCCATTCCCTCCCCTACCCTGGACGACGCTGGGCCAATTGTGCGCCGCCCATGAGTCTCCCGGTCGCGGCCGGCTGCGACAGAGCCTGGATTCGAACCAGGATCTCTAGTGGCACAGTTAGCACTGCGATGCAGTGCCTTAGACCACTGCGCCACTCAGGAGTACCCTCTCCTCTTTTGACCTCACCCTCTCACCATCCCCCCCCCCCACTCACAAGGCAGGCAATACGCTTGACCTCATCTTTACTAGATGCTGTTCTTCTACTAATCTCACTGCAACTCCCCTCCATGTCTCCGACCACTACTTTGTATCCTTTTCTCTCTCGCTCTCCTCCAACACTACTCACTCTGCCCCTACTCAGATGGTAATGCGCCGTCGCAACCTTCGCTCTCTCTCTCCCGCTACTCTCTCCTCTTCCATCCTATCATCTCTTCCCTCTGCTCAATCCTTCTCTCTCCAATCTCCTGATTCGGCCTCCTCAATCCTCCTCTCCTCCCTTTCTGCATCCTTTGACTCTCTATGTCCCCTATCCTCCCGGCCGGCTCGGTCCTCCCCTCCTGCTCCGTGGCTTGACGACTCATTGCGAGCTCACAGAACAGGGCTCCGGGCAGCCGAGCGGAAATGGAGGAAAACTAGACTCCCTGCGGACCTGGCATATTTTCACTCCCTCCTCTCTACATTTTATTCATCTGTTTCTGCTGCTAAAGCCACTTTCTACCACTCTAAATTCCAAGCATCTGCCTCTAACCCTAGGAAGCTCTTTGCCACCTTCTCCTCCCTGCTGAATCCTCCTCCCCCTCTGTGGATGACTTCGTCAACCATTTTGAAAAGAAGGTTGATGACATCCGATCCTTGTTTGTTAAGTCAAATGACACTGCTGGTCCTGCTCACACTGCCCTACCCTATGCTTTGACTTCTTTCTCCCCTCTCTCTCCAGATGAAATCTTGCGACTTGTGACGGCCGGCCGCCCAACAACCTGCCCGCTTGACCCTATCCCCTCCTCTCTTCTCCAGACCATCTCCGGTGACCTTCTCCCTTACCTCACCTCGCTCATCAACTCATCCTTGACCGCTGGCTATGTCCCTTCCGTCTTCAAGAGAGCGAGAGTTGCACCCCTTCTCAAAAAACCAACACTCGATCCCTCCGATGTCAACAACTACAGACCAGTAGCCTATTCCCCCTCAGGAGACTAAAAAGATTTGGCATGGGTCCTCAGATCCTCAAAAAATTCTACAGCTGCACCATCGAGAGCATCCTGACTGGTTGCATCACCGCCTGGTATGGCAACTGCTTGGCCTCTGACCGCAAGGCACTACAGAGGGTAGTGCGTACGGCCCAGTACATCACTGGGGCAAAGCTCCCTGCCATCCAGGACCTCTATACCAGGCGGTGTCAGAGGAAGGCCCTCAAAATTGTCAAAGACTCCAGCCACCCTAGTCATAGACTGTTCTCTCTGCTACCGCACGGCAAGCGGTACCGGAGTGCCAAGTCTAGGTCCAAAAGACTTCTCAACAGCTTCTACCCCCAAGCCATAAGACTCCTGAACAGCTAATCATGGCTACCCGGACTATTTGCACTGCCCCCCCACCCCATCCTTTTTACGCTGCTGCTACTCTGTTAAGTATTTATGCATAGTCACTTTAACTCTACCCACATGTACATATTACCTCAACTACCTCAACTAGCCGGTGCCCCCGCACATTGACTATGCAACGGTACCCCCCTGTATATATAGCCTCCCTACTGTCACTTTATTTTACTGTATATATAGCCTCCCTACTGTCACTTTATTTTACTTCTGCTCTTTTTTTCTCAACACTTTTTTGTTGTTGTTTTATTCTTACTTTTTTGTTTAAAATAAATGCACTGTTGGTTAAGGGCTGTAAGTAAGCATTTCACTGTAATGTCTGCACCTGTTGTATTCGGCGCATGTGACCAATAAAATTTGATTTGATTTGATTTGATTTGATCCCTTCTTTCTTTTCTCTCCAAAACTCTTGAGCGTGCCGTCTTTAGCCAACTCTCTTGCTATCTCTCTCAGAATGACCTTCACCACGTGCTCTCACCACTGGTGTCCCCCAGGGCTCAGTTCTAGGCCCTCTACTATTCTCGCTATACACCAAGTCACTTGGCTCTGTCATATCCTCACATGGCCTCTCCTATCATTGCTACGTAGACGACACACAACTAATCTTCTCCTTTCCCCCTTCTGATAACCAGGTGGCGAATCACATCTCTGCATGTCTAGCAGACATATCAGTGTGGATAACGGATCACCACCTCAAGCTGAACCTCGGCAAGACGGAGCTGCTCTTCCTCCCGGGGAAGGACTGCCCGTTCCATAATCTCGCCATTACGGTTGACAACTCCGTTGTGTCCTCCTCCCAGAGTGCGAAGAGCCTTGGTGTGACCCTGGACAACACCCTGTCGTTCTCCGCTAACATCAAGGCAGTGACCCGATCCTGTAGGTTCATGCTCTACAACATTCGGAGAGTACGACCCTGCCTTACACAGGAAGCGGCACAGGTCCTAATCCAGGCACTTGTCATCTCCCGTCTGGATTACTGCAACTCGCTGTTGGCTGGGCTCCCTGCCTGTGCCATTAAACCCCTACAACTCATCCAGAATGCCGCAGCCCGTCTGGTGTTCAACCTTCCCAAGTTCTCTCACGTCACCCCGCTCCTCCGCACACTCCATTGGCTTCCAGTTGAAGCTTGCATCTGCTACAAGACCATGGTGCTTGCCTAGGGAGCTGTGAGGGGAACGGCACCTCCATACCTTCAGGCTCTGATCAGTCCCTACACCCAAACGAGGGCATTGCGTTCATCCACCTCCCGCTCAGCCCAGTCAGTTCCCGCTCAGCCCAGTCAAAACTGTTCGCTGCTCTGGCACCCCAATGGTGGAACAAGCTCCCTCACGACGCCAGGACAGCGGAGTCACTCACCACCTTCCGGAGACACTTGAAACCCCACCTCTTTAAGGAATACCTGGGATAGGATAAAGTAATCCTTCTACCCCCCTTACCCCACCCCAAAGAAAGAAAAAAACATATTGTAAAGTGGTTATCCCACTGGCTATAAAGGTGAATGCACCAATTTGTAAGTCGCTCTGGATAAGAGCGTCTGCTAAATGACGTAAATGTAAATGTAAATTCCGCTACCTAAGAATAGTAAAGCCCCCTTTACTGGCTCAAACAGCCGACCAATTAGCCTGTTACCAACCCTTAGTAAACTATTGGAAAAAATAGTGTTTGACCAGATACAATGCTATTTTACAACAAACTTTCAGCATGCTTATAGAAAAGGACATTCAACAGCACAGCACTTACACATAGAGCAAGAGAGAGAGAGAGAGAGAGAGCTTCTGTCTCCAACTAAGGACCTAGAGCAGCGCCTAGATCTTCTGCACAGATTCTGTCAGACTTAGGCCCTGACAGTTAATCTCAGTAAGACAAAAATAATGGTGTTCCAAAAAAGGTCCAGTTGCCAGGACCACAAATACAAATTCCACCTAAGACACAAAAAACTATACCTACTATACCGCGGCCTAAACATCAGCAATTCAGGTAACTTCCACAAAGCTGTGAACGATCTGAGAGACAAGGCAAGAAGGGCCTTCTACGCCACCAAAAGGAACATAGAATTTGACATCCCAGAATCTGGATAAAAATACTTGAATCAGTTATAGAACCCCATTGCCATATATGGATGTGAGGTCTGGGGTCCACTCACCAACCAAGAATTCACAAAATGGGACAAACACCAAACTGAGACTCTGCATGCAGAATTCTGCAAAAACATCCTCAGTGTACAGCGTAAAACACCAAATAATGCATGCAGAGCAGAATTAGGACGATTCCCACGAATGATCAAAATCCAGAAAATAGCAATTAAATTCTACAAGCACCTAAAAGGAACTCAAACCTTCCATTACAAAGCCCTCACCTACAGAGAGATGAACCTAGAGAAGAGCTCGTGCTGGGACTCTGTTCACTAACACAAACAGATCCCACAGAGCCCCAGGAGAGCAACACAATTAGACCCAGTCAAATCATGAGAAAACAAAAATATAATTACTTGACACATTGAAAATAATCAACTAAAAAACTGCAAACTGGAATGTTACTTGGCCCTAAACAGAGAATACACAGTAGCATAATACCTGACCACTGTGACTGACCCTGTCACGATCGTCTGAAGGAGCGGACCAATACGCAGCGCGTGGAGTGAACATGATGACTTTATTAAATAAAGCAACCACGAAGAAAACAACAAATGACGATACGTGAAGTTCAAAATACTGATACAGACTAACAGCAACACAGAAACAATAACCCACAAAACAAAGGTGAAAACACACAGAATATATATGGCTCCCAATCAGAGATAACGAGCCGACAGCTGACACTCGTTACCTCCGATTGGGAGTCATTAACCAATCACCACTAAATACAAACAAAATGAAACTCACCCATCCCCAACACCACCAAATGAGATACACCCTGGCTCACATATACAAGTCCTAGAGCCAGAGTGTCACAGTACCCCCCCCTAAAGGTGCGAACTCCGGGCGCACCAACATCAGGACTAGGGGAGGGTCTGGGTGGGCGTCTGTCCATGGTGGCGGTTCTGGCCCCGGTCGTGATCCCCACCCCACCACAGTCACAACCTGCTTCGGTAGCCTCCTCCCAATGACCACCCTCCAACTAACCCCACCTGGACTAAGGGGCAACACCGGACTAAGGGGCAGCATCGGCCTAAGGGGCAGCACCTGACTAGATGGCGGATCCTGGCTGGCTGGCTCTCGCGGATCCTGGCGGGACGGCTCTGGCGGATCCTGGCGGGACGGCTCTGGCGGATCCCGGCGGGACGGCTCTGGCGGATCCCGGCGGGACGGCTCTGGCGGATCCCGGCGGGACGGCTCTGGCGGATCCCGGCGGGACGGCTCTGGCGGATCCCGGCGGGACGGCTCTGGCGGATCCCGGCGGGACGGCTCTGGCGGATCCAGGCTGGACGGCTCTGGCGGATCCTGGCTGGACGGCTCTGGCGGATCCTGGCTGGACGGCTCTGGCGGATCCTGGCTGGACGGCTCTGGCGGATCCTGGCTGGACGGCTCTGGCGGATCCTGGCTGGACGGCTCTGGCGGATCCTGGCTGGACGGCTCTGGCGGATCCTGGCTGGACGGCTCTGGCGGATCCTGGCTAGACGGCTCTGGCGGATCCTGGCTGGACGACTCTGGCGGATCCTGGCTGGACGGCTCTGGCGGATCCTGGCTGGCTGACGGATCTGGCTGCTCATGGCTGGCTGACGGATCTGGCTGCTCATGGCTGGCTGACAGATCTGGCTGCTCATGGCTGGCTGACGGATCTGGCTGCTCATGGCTGGCTGACGGGTCTGGCTGCTCATGGCTGGCTGACGGATCTGGCTGCTCATGGCTGGCTGACGGATCTGGCTGCTCATGGCTGGCTGACGGGTCTGGCTGCTCATGGCTGGTTGACAGATCTGGCTGCTCATGGCTGGCTGACGGATCTGGCTGCTCATGGCTGGCTGATGGTGCTGGCTGGGCGGCTGGCGGTGGAGGCGGACCCCAGCCTCGGATTGCAGTCATCACCTCCAGCAGGGCGGCTCCCATCTGCAGGAGCTGCTCTTTCTGGTCCCGAACCTGAGCTTCCAGTCTAGTATGGGCTGCGTCGGCTCCTGCTGATTCCATAGCAAGTGTATGATTCTGTCTGGCGGAAGGCTCTAGCGGCTCCTGTCTGGCGGAAGGCTCTAGCGGCTCCGATCTGGCGGACGGCTCTGAAGGCTCATGGCAGACGGGCGGCTTTGCAGGCTCAGTACAGACGGGCGGCTTATGCAGCGCTTGGCAGACGGGCAGTTCAGACGCCCTAGGGCAGACGGGCAGTTCCAGCGCCGTTGGGCAGACGGCCAGTTCAGGCGCCGTTGGGCAGACGGCCAGTTCAGGCGCCGTTGGGCAGACGGCCAGTTCAGGCGCCGTTGGGCAGACGGCCAGTTCAGGCGCCGTTGGGCAGACGGCAGACTCTGGCCGGCTGGCGACGCACCCCGTAGGCTTCGTGCGTGGAGCAGGAACAGGCCGGGCCGGGCTGGCGACGCACATCGTGGACCTGGTGCGTGGAGTAGGAACAGGCCGGTCCGTACCGGGAACACACACCACTGGCCTTAACTGGGGATCAGGAACGGGCCGGACCGGACTGGTAACACACTTCAGTCTCTCATGCCGTGCCACAACAACTTCCCTCCTTCTACTCGCCAATGACTCCCGTACTCCGTTAGCCTTCTCTCCTTTTCTCCCTGTGGCAGCCTCCTGCTGCTCCGTCGCCCAAGCCATGTGCCCCCCCCCAAAAATTTCTTGGGGTTGCCTCTCTTCCACGGGCTTCCAGCCTCGCCTTCGCGCTGCCTCCTCGTACCACCTCCTCTCGGCTTTGGCTGCCTCCAGCTCTTCACGAGGGCGGTGATATTCCTCCGGTTGTGCCCAAGGACCCTTTCCAGCCCGAATCTCCTCCCATGTCCAAAAATCCTTAGGAGGCGTCCATAACTCCTGTGTAGGTAGGTCCTGTTGCCGCTTGTTACGCTGCTTGGTCCTTTTATGGTGGGTTATTCTGTCACGATCGTCTGAAGGAGCGGACCAATACGCAGCGCGTGGAGTGAACATGATGACTTTATTAAATAAAGCAACCACGAAGAAAACAACAAATGACGATACGTGAAGTTCAAAATACTGATACAGACTAACAGCAACACAGAAACAATAACCCACAAAACAAAGGTGAAAACACACAGAATATATATGGCTCCCAATCAGAGATAACGAGCCGACAGCTGACACTCGTTACCTCCGATTGGGAGTCATTAACCAATCACCACTAAATACAAACAAAATGAAACTCACCCATCCCCAACACCACCAAATGAGATACACCCTGGCTCACATATACAAGTCCTAGAGCCAGAGTGTCACAGACCCAAAATTAAGAAAAGCTATGTACAGACTATGTGAGCATGGCCTTACTATCGAGAGAGACCGCCATAGACAGACCTGGCACTCAAAAGAAGACAGGCTATTTGCACACTGCCCACAAAATGAGGTGGAAACCCAGCTGCACTTTCTAACCTCCTGCAAAATGTATGACCATATTAGAGACATATATTTCTCTCAGATTACACAGGCCACAAAGAATTTGAAAACAAATCAAATTTTGATAAACTCCCATTTCTATTAAATGAAATACCAAAGTGTGCCATCACAGCAGCAATATTTGTGACCTGTTGCCACAAGAAAAGGGCAACCAGTGGAGCACAAACACCACTGTAAATACAACCTATAGTTATCTCTTTATTTATTTTCCCTTTCGTACTTCAACTATTTGCGCATTATTACAACGCTGTACATAGACAATATTATTACATTTGAAATGTTTCCTGTTAATTTCTAATAGTTTATTCCCCTTGTTTATTTCCCTTTTGTTTATTGTCTATTTCACTTGCTTTGGCAATGTAAACATATGTTTCCCATGCCAATAAAGATATTGAATTTTAATTGACATCAGCAAGACAAAGAAGCTGATCGTGGACTACAGAAAACGGAGGGCCCAGCATACCCCCATTCACATCGACGGGGCTGTAGTGGTGCAGGTCAAGAGCTTCAAGTTCCTCTGTGTCCACATCACTAAGGAATGATCATGGTCCACACACACCAACACAGTCATGAAGACGGCACGACAACGCCTCTTCCCCCTCAGGAGGCTGAAAAGATTTGGCATGGGCCATCAGATCCTCAACAAGTTATACAGTTGCACCACTAAGAGCATATTGACTGGCTGCATCACAGCTTGGTATGGCAACTGCTTGGCATCCAACAGCAAAGCGCTACAGAGGGTAGTGTGTACGGCCCAGTACATCACTGGGGCCGAGCTCCCTGCCATCCAGGAGGTGTCAGAGGAAGGCCCTAAAAATTGTCAAAGACTCTAGCCACCCAAGTCATAGACTGTTCTCTCTACTACCATACGGCAAGCAGTACCGATGCATGAAGTCTGGAACCAACAGGACCCTGAACAGCTTCTACCCCCAAGCCATAAGACTGCTAAATAGTTAGTTAGATAGTTAACCAATAGATACCTGGACTATCTGCTTTGAACTCTTTTGACTCTGTTACTGTTTATTATCTATCCTGTTGCCTAGTCACTTTATCCCTACCTATATGTACATATCTACCTCAATTACCTCGTACCCCTGCACAACGACTCGGTACTGGTACTCCGTGTATATAGCCAAGTTATCGTTACTCATTGTGTTATTATTTTTCCATTATTTCTCTGCATTGTTGGGAAGGGCCAGTGAGTAAGCTTTTCACTGTTAGCATGTGACAAATACAATTTGATTTGAAGAGAGAGAGAGAGAGAGAGAGAGAGAGAGAGAGAGAGAGAGAGAGAGAGAGAGAGAGAGAGAGAGAGAGAGAGAGAGAGAGAGAGAGAGAGAGAGAGAGAGAGAGAGAGAGAGAGAGAGAGAGAGAGAGAGAGAGAGAGAGAGAGAGAGAGAGAGAGAGAGAGAGAGAGGTCAGCCATTTTAAAGTGACTGGCACTGTGACAGGCCGGCACACTCTTCAAGTGAGCTGACAAGGCTGTTGTATTGGAGGAGCCCGGGGACACAGCAGGGACCCTGACATGCCCTGTCTCCAAACCTCCCCTCCATCTCCTCTTCTCGGGCTTGTGACGGATGACGAAGCAGAGCAGTGTTTATGCAGCACTGGGCCGGGGTGGTTGAACCAAGAAAACTAGTTAAAACGAGTTAAAGTAAAATCAAAGCTTCTTCCTGCTCCCCTCATGGTACATTGGCTGCTGCTGAGGCGCTCACCTTGTCTGACCGTGGCCGCTCTCACCTGTTGTGCCACGACAGCACTAAAGGGTCATAAAACCATGCAAGCAACAGGGGGCAACCCTGGCTGATCCCTGGGCTTGACCAAGCGAGGTTGGTCACTTATTCACAGGTAAGCCAATGATGGTCTTAAAGGATTGGAACTACAATTGTTTTACAAGATGTGTTGTATGTAATGACAATGGGAAAAGCAACATTTGTGTGGAAACGAAGTAGAGCTGTGTGTCACAAGGTTCCAGCGTTGCCAGATCTAGCAAAATAATTTAGCCCAATGATCACTCAACCACTTTGATCAATGATCACTCAAACACTAGAGAGGAGTTGCCACATTTATCCAATAGGTGTCTCCACAATGACAATCTAAATACAATTGGTACAATTGCTTCACCTTGTTCTCTGCATCTCTCCATTTGATTGGTAGGACTGGAGAAGTATGTAGCTAACTGCTAGTGCTAACCGTAACCCTATCCCTTAG
This sequence comes from Coregonus lavaretus, assembly GCF_964263955.1. Lineage (NCBI taxonomy): Eukaryota > Metazoa > Chordata > Actinopteri > Salmoniformes > Salmonidae > Coregonus > Coregonus lavaretus. Next base: position 16,442,483 of record NC_139993.1, read on the forward strand.
CTTTTCTCAAACTAAGATAAAATATGTACCATGGGCTTACATACCAAATTTGGTGTTATTTGGACCTATAATACATTAGAATATGTTTTTCAAAGGTTTTCCAAAAAGTCCATGATGGAGGAAAATCTATCCTGATGGGTCCTTGAGGCAAATTTGTTCAGCATGAGGAAAGACACCTACATTTTAAATGTCAAGTCTCTAGGTCAAATGGGGTGGCGGATGAGGGTTTTAGTGAGACCGATTATAACAGCCCTGCCTATAGGCCAATCAGCTGCATTCTTTTTGACCAAGTTACTCATGGCCTCTAGTTCTGTGTGCCAAATTAGAAATAAAGTTACCAATCTACACTGAGTATACCAAACATTAGGAACACCTTCCTAATACTGAGTTGAACCCCGCCCCCTTTTCCTCAGAACAGCCTCAATTCGTCGGGACATGGATTCTACAAGGTATCGAAAGCGTTCCACAGGGATGCCGGCCCATGTTGACTCCAATGCACAGTAGTGTCAAGTTGGCTGGATGTCCTTTGGGTGGTGGACCATTCTTAATACACATGGGAAACTGTTGAGTGTGAAAAACCCAGCAGCGTTGCAGTTCTTGACACAAACTGGTGTGACTGGAACCTACTACCATACCCCATGCAAAGGCTCTTAAATATTTTGTCTTGCCCATTCACCCTCTGAATGGCACACATACACAATCCATGTCTCAGTTGTCTCAAGGCTTAAAAGTCCTTCTTTAACCTGACTCCTCCCCTTCATCTACACTGATTGAAGTGGATTTAACAAGTGACATCAATAACGGATCATAGCTTTCACCTGGATTTGCCTGGTCAGTCTATGTAATGTAAAGACCAGGTGTTCTTAATGTTTTGTATACTCAGTGTATGCTTGAGTTGTTTGACCATGTCAAGGAAAAAATAATCTAAAAATAACAATAGGTTTCTCAGCTTTGCTGTGAACCCCTAAATATCGGTGAAGTAAGCAAGAATTTCCTTTATTTTACGGCATAAGACCTGCCTAATTCTCACTTGAAACATAGTTTTTGTTTTTAATAGGCTAAATTGCACATTCTCTTAACATGTGTTCTTGCAATTTGTAGTCTATGACATTTCAGGTTTAGATATGATAATTTATCACTAAGTAGTTTGGATGTAGTGAACTACTTTTCAAAGTAACTAAAGTAAGTACTATAGTAAGAAACCTATAATTTTCTTAATGGTAGCATTAGAGCAGCTTAACTTCTTCTAGTGTGAAGTAATTGGTACCTTGGTAAACTATATTTTCAGAGTAGCTTCCCCAACACTAATGCGGTTAGTTCGTTGTTCTCACATCACCTGTTAGTTCATTGTTCTCACATCACCTGTCATTGTCACGCCCTGACTCAGGGGATTCGTATATGTTGAGTCAGGGTGTGTATATTCCTTGTTGTATATATTCTATGTTGTATTCTAGTATGTATAGATCTATGTTGGCCGGTGTGGTTCCCAATCAGAGGCAGCTGTCGCTCGTTGTCTCTGATTGGGGTTCATACTTAGGCAGCCTATTGGCACTGTGTAGTTGTGGGATCTTGTTCCGTGTAGGGTATGGTGTGTTTTCTAGCTTGGACTTCACGTTTCGGTTGTTGTTTTGTCGTTGTGTTTATAAGTTAATAAACATGTACATACATCACGCTGTGCCTTGGTCTGACCCGTCATTCAACTAATGTGACAGAAGATCCCACCAAACGAGGACCAAACAGCGTGCCCAGGCGGAGCGAATAGCCATGTCCGGCCCGGCCTGTTCCTGCTCCTCGCACCAAGCCAGTGGTGTGCGTCGCCAGTCCGGCCCGGCCTGTTCCTGCTCCTCGCACCAGGCCAGTGGTGCGCGTCGCCAGTCCGGCCCGGCCTGTTCCTGCTCCTCGCACCAAGACAGTGGTGCGCGTCGCCAGTCTGGCCCGGCCTGTTCCTTCTCCTCGCACCAAGCCAGTGGTGCGTGTTCCTAGTCCAGTCCGGCCCATGCCTGCTCCTTGCACCAGACCAGTGGTGCGTTTGTCCTGTCCGGTATGGCCCATGCCCCTTCCACCGGTGCCTGATCCTGCTCCGGTCAGCGGCTCCACTCCGGAGCCAGAGCAGTCCGCTCCACCGGTGCCTGATCCAGCTCCGGTCAGCGGCTCCACTCCGGAGCCAGAGCAGTCCACTCCATCGGTGCCCAGTCCAGCTCCGGTCAGCGGCTCCAGTCCAGACCATGACGTCAGCCCCTCTCCAGGTTCGGGGTCTCCCACACCAGGGTCCAGACAGGGCCTGGCGTATCGTGGGAGGAAGGAGAGGGGAAGCAGCGCGCCAAGGTCCAGACCAGACCAGGGGCGCAACAGGGAGGCGGAGAGGGTGTGGTCGTCACGCCCGGCCCCTACCCTGGTATGTGAAGGTTGTGCGGTCGGAGTCCGCACCTTTGGGGGGGGGGGGGGGTACTGTCACGCCCTGACTCAGGGGAATTGTATATGTTGAGTCAGGGTGTGTATATTCCTTGTTGTATATATTCTGTTGTATTCTAGTATGTATAGATCTATGTTGGCCGGTGTGGTTCCCAATCAGAGGCAGCTGTCGCTCGTTGTCTCTGATTGGGGTCAATACTTAGGCAGCCTATTGGCACTTTGTAGTTGTGGGATCTTGTTCCGTGTAAGGTATGTTGTGTGTTCTACCTTGGACTTCACGTTTCGTTTCGTCGTTGTGTTTATAAGTTAATAAACATGTACGTATATCACGCTGCGCCTTGGTCTGACCCGTCATTCAATGAACGTGACAGTCATGATGTGCGCAAGTGCTGCTCTCCTCTCACTCATGTGACTCAGATGCCTGCTGCAGCACTCACTCACTCACTGAGTAACAGCCTGCCTCACTGCCTGAAAGTCAGCAGCAGGTCATAGTGAAATTCATAAATATATATTTATGTTTTTAAATGCCCTGGTGGCCGAGGTGCAATTTAGAAGGTTCCATGCTATCCGGGGTCCTTGGGACGTCCCTACCCCATTGAAATCAAAATGTAAAATGGTTAGGTAAGGTTAAGGATTAAGGTTAGGGTAGGGACATCCCAAGGATCCCAGATAGAACTGACCAATTTAGAAGTAGCCCAGAAACCCACAACCAATACATTTTCACCAGGGGCATCGTTTTCAAAGTAGCCCAATTTGAAATGAAAACCACACACATGGAAACCCTGCGATGTTCTCTGAAAAGTGTTTACCTCTATAGAGTTTTGGAGGCAAAAATGTACAGCATTATTTTCTAATGTATTTCTCAGTACGAATTAAACTGCACCCTTCCCCCGCAAGAACATAGTTCACAAACAAACGTCTTTACTTTAAAGAAATAAACTTTACCCTACCCCATGTGGAAGGTCACAGGCATGCCAAGACAAAGATGTGTCAAACTGTTCCCTACTTACCTGGTAGTTCCTGAGATCAGCAATTTTCTCGTGCTGCACAGCCGAGTCGCTCCAGATGAGGTTGGCTGTCTCGTCCTCATCTCGGGTTTTCAGGAAGGCCATTTCATTGATCACTATCCGAACTGGAAAACATAACACCTCACATCATTGAATAGTCACTAAGTTATTAACCACTGGGCACACCACATAATTTCAACGTGGATAATTGGGTAATATTTGGTTGAGACGTTGATTAAAGAGATTACAACCTACAGTACCAGTCAAAAGTTTGGACACACCTACTCATTCAAGGGTTTTTCTTTATTTTTACTATTTTCTACATTGTAGAATAATAGTGAAGACATCAAAACTATGAAATAACACATATGGAATCACGTAGTAGCCAAAAAAGGGTTAAACAAATCAAAATATATTTTATATTTGAGATTCTTCGAAGTAGCCACCCTTTCCCTTGATGACAGCTTTGCATACTCATGGCAATCTCTCAACCAGCTTCACCTGGAATTATTTTCCAATAGTCTTGAAGGAGTTTCCACATATGCTGAGCAATTGTTGGAGGATTTTCCTTCACTCTGCGGTCCAACTCATCCCAAACCATCTCAATTGGGTTGAGGTTGGGGAATTGTGGAGGCCAGGTCATCCGTTCACCTACTCTGCGTCTCACAAAGACACGGCATGTTGATTACTTTTTTCAAATCCAATGTATTTTCTACCTTGATTCCACGTCACAATACAATGACAAATTACGTTAAAACAACATTGATTCAACCAGTTTGTGCCCAGTGGCTAGACATTCATCTCGCTAATAATAAGTAGGTTATCTGTATTCATATTTATTTTTTTACTTCAGTAATACTTCTCAGGCTCTATTTAGGTGCAAGTGTCAAATGCAAGTTAGTTTGCAATTTGATCATCTAAAAACTGGAGCACTGGCATTTTCCACCACTTACGCCAGGTTCAGCAATTTACGCTGAGGTGGGAGGGGAGGTAATATATGAGGTGTGTCCTTAAAAACAAGCGTAAAAGTGACAATTTCATGCAGTGCTAAAGGGAAGTTTCAAGACCCACCAAAAGCAGGTCTTAACAGTAACGCATGGATTTTGAGAGCAGAAGCGCAGCCTATCCAGCCGTGACGCACAGTGGCCATCGAACAAGAGATGTGCCTTTTGTGCCGGTGAATCTCGTATTTAGAAACATAAAAAGCGATTGGTTTTACCCCACAGCTATCCACCCTTATCAGTGACCCCACCATATACATATTCCTACATATAACTATTAACTTCTGCTGTAGCAAGTATTTCAAATTACAACCCAACAACTGAAACCAGACTGTGACCCTTCTCCTCTCCATAGGATACCTAATTTCTAACAATAACATGTTCTGACAGAATGTAAACTTTCTGCATTCCCCTCTCTCCCTCAGTAACATGAATAAGGATATTTCATATTTCATATTTAGAAGTCAGAACCCATCACTAGCAAATAGATCCAAGATTAGCTGGCTACTCACTATAACGTGGGCTTGTGCTTGAGAGATTGTTTATGAGACTGATAGATTAATTATTAATGACTCATTATTACACCCTGAAACTGTGTGAAATGTGTTAGAAATGTGTGAGTGTAGGACCAGTAAAGTTATGGCATTGAGCTACTATTTAGCAATGTGAGTAAGAGTTAGACCAGACAACAAAGGAGAACTGTCTAAACCAAGATATAGGGGCCTCCCAATTTAGGGTGGAGAGAAACTGTTAGACTTTTTGAGGAGTATGCAGGATATTGTGAGGATGCGATAACTGAAGTTTGCCACCTGGCCGAGCAAGGAGTAGGAAAAGATAAGAACAGTGTGTGTCCTAATGGTCAGGAGAGCAGAGGAAAATATGAGCTGGGGGGGGGGGGGTTGCAGGATGTTTGTATGACGTATGAGTATAACAGATGGATATCTCTGACTATGCAGACCGGGACTCTGTCCGTTACTTAAATCCCAAAAGACTTACAACCTTTTGGGAGACGCACAGAGACACTGGAATAGTTTGTTAAATAATTCACATAACAGCTTGGTCCTTCTGAGCCGGACTCCAATACCTGCTCTGTATTCAGAGAACCTGGGGTTAAAGAAATACAGGTAAGAGAAGGGATTTTTGAGTAAATTTGGACGGTTAAGATCACTAGAGGAGGGAGAACCCATTCCTGTTGTATGAGACTGTCAGGAATTACCAAGATTACATTGTGGGGATGAATTCCTCTGTAGAGTATGAGATAATTCTGGGGGACTAGTCAAGACTACATATACAGGAAGGGGTGGTTCCAGGTGGTTGTATAGAAAAGAGGGAGAACCCATTCCTGTTGTATGGGGCTGTCAGGAATTATCAAGATTACATTGTGGGGATAAATTCCTCCGTAGAGTAGGAGATACAGTGGGGGAAAAAAGTATTTAGTCAGCCACCAATTGTGCAAGTTCGCCCACTTAAAAAGATGAGAGAGGCCTGTAATTTTCATCATAGGTACACGTCAACTATGACAGACAAATTGAGAAAAGAAATCCAGAAAATCACATTGTAGGATTTGTAATGAATTTATTTGCAAATTATGGTGGAAAATAAGTATTTGGTCACCTACAAACAACCAAGATTTCTGGCTCTCACAGACCTGTAACTTCTTCTTTAAGAGGCTACTCTGTCCTCCACTCGTTACCTGTATTAATGGCACCTGTTTGAACTTGTTATCAGTATAAAAGACACCTGTCCACAACCTCAAACAGTCACACTCCAAACTCCACTATGGCCAAGACCAAAGAGCTGTCAAAGGACACCAGAAACAAAATTGTAGACCTGCACCAGGCTGGGAAGACTGAATCTGCAATAGGTAAGCAGCTTGGTTTGAAGAAATCAACTGTGGGAGCAATTATTAGGAAATGGAAGACATACAAGACCACTGATAATCTCCCTCGATCTGGGGCTCCACGCAAGATCTCACCCCGTGGGGTCAAAATGATCACAAGAACGGTGAGCAAAAATCCCAGAACCACACGGGGGGACCTAGTGAATGACCTGCACAGAGCTGGGACCAAAGTAACAAAGCCTACCATCAGTAACACACTACGCCGCCAGGGACTCAAATCCTGCAGTGCGAGACGTGTCCCCCTGCTTAAGCCAGTACATGTCCAGGCCCGTCTGAAGTGCATTTGGATGATCCAGAAGAGGATTGGGAGAATGTCATATGGTCAGATGAAACCAAAATGTAACTTTTTGGTAAAAACTCAACTCGTCATGTTTGGAGGACAAAGAATGCTGAGTTGCATCCAAAGAACACCATACCTACTGTGAAGCATGGGGTTGGAAACATCATGCTTTGGGGCTGTTTTTCTGCAAAGGGACCAGGACGACTGATCCGTGTAAAGGAAAGAATGAATGGGGCCATGTATCGTGAGATTTTGAGTGAAACCCTCCTTCCATCAGCAAGGGCATTGAAGATGAAACGTGGCTGGGTCTTTCAGCATGACAATGATCCCAAACACACCGCCCGGGCAACGAAGGAGTGGCTTCGTAAGAAGCATTTCAAGGTCCTGGAGTGGCCTACCCAGTCTCCAGATCTCAACCCCATAGAAAATCTTTGGAGGGAGTTGAAAGTCTGTGTTGCCCAGCGACAGCCCCAAAACATCACTGCTCTAGAGGAGATCTGCATGGAGGAATGGGCCAAAATACCAGCAACAGTGTGTGAAAACCTTTTGAAGACTTACAGAAAACGTTTGACCTGTGTCATTGCCAACAAAGGGTATATAACAAAGTATTGAGAAACTTTTGTTATTGACCAAATACTTATTTTCCACCATCATATGCCAATAAATTCATTAAAAATCCTACAATGTGATTTTCTGGATTTTTTTTTCTCATTTTGTCTGTCATAGTTGACGTGTACCTATGATGAAAATTACAGGCCTCTCTCATCTTTTTAAGTGGGAGAACTTGCACAATTGGTGGCTGACTAAATACTTTTTTTCCCCACTGTATATATCGTGAATCGTCCATAAGTTTGAAAAACATTTACATATGATTTTTAGGCCATATTGCCCAGTCCTAATTGATACACTGTGATCCATTGGCGGCTAAAGAAATGAGCCCATGGAACTCAGAGATAGCCTATAAGCCAATGCAGCAGTAGGCCTATAACATAGTCAACTAAGTAAAATACATAGATCTAAAGCTGACAAATAAAAACAGTAGAAAATATCCTGATGAAAATTCAGGTTCTTTCAATCGCATTCATCTCTCTACTCCGCCTGTCTGCCTCCCTTTCGATCCGTCTTGACTTGAGCTATCTCTAGTGAAGTGCAACATTGTATCATATCAATCAACTGGGTCCAGCCCAAAGCTGTCGCTAGCGAACTTGCAACATTGTATCAACATTTTACATTTTTGTCATTTAGCAGACGCTCTTATCCAGAGCTCAAGGGCATATCAACAGATTTTCCACCTAGTCGGCTCAGGGAGCCCAACGTTCTTAACCACTAGGCTACCTGACACCCACTTTAATTAATACATGCATTAACAATTAACAAATGTATGTGACCAAATGACAGGGATTAATGGTACATTTACTAGGCCTACTTGTGACGTGTAATGGGTTATTTATAAAAAATAAACAATCAATCACAGGGCAAAAATTCACACAATGAAACAAGAATTGTCGGGAGACAGCTGAGCGCATTTCTGGAGGGCTTAGTGCATGTATTCTGGAGAGAGACGCGCCATATCTTCGCCACACACCCCTCCCCTTCTTCTTGTCTCAATATTTTCAATTATACTCAATACACATTATCATCACACATATTTTAGATGCTTTTCACAGACAGCCGCAACTAAATAATCAGCTAGGCCTATTGCCACACAGGCTGCCCAAATTACGGGCTTCCCAAATAGGCATAGGCATACGCATTTGTGATTTGAAACAATCCACAGCTATTTTTTATTAAAGAAGCTAATGATCCTCTGTGGCTAAGTCATGCTCGCGGGTGAAGTATTTTGAATTATTTTATTTAGAAAGGAGTAATTATATAATTTTGGCAAAACATCAATTTACTTTAGGTGAAGCCAGCATCCGAACAGTGCAGTGTGCACCCGCCAAATTTCCTTTCCAATTCGCAAGTTGCTGAAACCAGAGATCTGTATATAATGATGAGATGCTCATGTCTCCGCCCTAACAATGGGAGTCATTGTCCCAAAGACGGGAAGGCAGGCGACAAGCTTAGGCCTACATATTAAGCCCATTGAAACGCGTTGGGCTTATTCTGGACATATTTTGGCGAGAGTGAGCCCTCTCGCTTCGCCTCTATCTCTCTGCTGAAACTATCTCACCGGAGAAAGCATCCGAGTGAGCAACACAGCGCCCCTCTGTCTTACTATATGTAGCCCATGTATATGATGCTCTCTGGACAGAAATAGTATGGCATGCTATACTATTTATGTCCAGACAGCATCAGATACAGGTCTACACATACTGAGACAGAGGGGCACTGTGTCGCTCGCTCAGATGCTTTATCTGAGATTGATGAGTCTTTCTGTCGGCGCCCATCTCGGTCAAATAAATTATCTATATTTCAATATTTTATTTGGACAGGCAAGGAGGTATGGTAGGGCGGGCCGGGACCCCTTAGGTCTGCCCATAACGCCGGCCCTGCATTTTATGGTCAGTACGCAGGCCACTTTATAGTTTACCGTCAATGTTAGCATACTAGAACTGTATTGTGTAGCAGTGCATGGACTGCAGATGTATTCTGATTTTGTAATTCATGTTCTCTTATACTGCATTATCCTTCTAGTTAGACGTAATAGAAGACGATGACATACAGCATATCATTTTAAGTCAGTATGATGACATTGGTTGAAGCTCAATGTTAAATTAAAACCTCCCTACCATCATATCTAAACCAATATGACACCAATGTCGATGAAAATTCGAAAAACAACTTCATTGGGAGGTACACAACAACCTCCCCCCCCCCCCCCTTCTCGTCATGAGCAGTCCGTCCGTTACAAATAACCACATATCGGATTTCTAACGGGGTCGTTGGCAATTGAGTTTTCTGATATTCTGATAATTGAGCATCCATAAAGTGACCATTGGACTGAATTTTTTTGGGATTGACTAAGTTTGTAGGTGCAACAGTTTTTATTATATTTATAGCTCTCCCATTTCTGTCCATTAAAGGTGGTACACCTAGAATTTCTCCCCTATGTGGAAGCTAGGTGAATTGCAACAGCACTAGGCTGCATTAAAAACAAATCTCACCTCCCCCGCATCTCATTTCCCTGTAACATGGTGGAGACTCGCGCTTGAGCCTTTTACGTTTTGGTCCACCAGCTTGAAACAGCTATAAAAACGATTTTTTTGTTATTGAAAATATATTTCACAGCCACAAAGTCAAAACAGCTTTCCCATTTTGACAACAGATGCCGCTTCGGCGGGAGAAATCAATAGGCGAATATCACAGCCAATCAAATCCTGTGAAACACTATCATTCCATTATTAATGCAGATATATTGTGGACATTTTCTGAAATTGCAATGACAAAAATCCTATGTGAAGCACCACAAAAAAAAAAAAAAAAAAAAAGCACCAAAGATGTACAAATCTTTGTAGCATTTCTGACAATGCTAACATATTTTTCAGCCGAAGCTCTACTGTAGATAGCTAGCTATATGGTGGCATTCAAACTGAGGTTAATCAATAAATGCAAACAGATACAGTATTTTCATTAGCTAGGTACCAACGTTACCTAACGTTACCTGTCCAAAGTCCAGCAGCTAGCCTCTGTGGCTAGCTAACACCAGTCATCTGAAAGCTAGCTAACAGTTAGCTAACGAACAGGCAAAGAAAGAAAGGTAGCTAGCTATAGAGTGGCTTGCCAAAGTATTCACCCCCGTTGGCATTTTTCCTATTTTGTTGCCTTACAACCTGGAATTAAAATGGATTTTTGGGGGGTTTGTATCATTTGATTTACACAACATGCCTACCACTTTGAAGATATAAAAAAAAAAAAATGTGACACAAACAAGAAAAAAAAAAGAAAAAAATAACTTGAGCGTGCATAACTATTCACCCCCCCAAAGTCAATACTTTGTAGAGCCACCTTTTGCAGCAATTACAGCTGCAAGTCTCTTGGGGTAAATCTCTATAAGCTTGGCACATCTAGCCACTGGGATTTTTGCCCATTCCTCAAGGCAAAACTGCTCCAGCTCCTTCAAGTTGGATGTGTTCCGCTGGTGTACAGCAATCTTTAAGTCATACCACAGATTCTCAATTGGATTTAGGTCTGGGCTTTGACTAGGCCATTCCAAGACATTTAAATGTTTCCCCTTAAACCACTCAAGTGTTGCTTTTTTTTATTAGCAGTATGCTTAGGGTCATTGTCCTGCTGGGAGGTGAACGTCCTTCCCAGTCTCAAATCTCTGGAAGACTGAAACAGGTTTCCCTCAAGAATTTCCCTGTATTTAGCGGCGTTCATCATTTCTGACCAGTTTCCCAGTCCCTGCCGATGAAAAACATCCCCACAGTGAAGCATGGTGATGAGAGGTATTGGGTTTGCGCCAGACATAGCATTTTCCTTGATGGCCAAAAAGCTTGATTTTAGTCTCATCTGACCAGAGTACCTTCTTCCATATGTTTGGGGAGTCTCCCACATGGCTTTTGGCGAACACCAAAAAGCAATGGCTTTTTTCTGGCCACTCTTCCGTAAAGCCCAGCTCTGTGGAGTGTACGGCTTAATGTGCTCCTATGGACAGATACTCCAATCTCCGCTGTGGAGCTTTACAGCTCCTTCAGGGTTTTCTTTGGTCTCTTTGTTGCCTCTCTGATTAATGCCCTCCTTGCCTGGTCCGTGAGTTTTGGTGGGCGGCCCTCTCTTGGCAGGATTGTTGTGGTGCCATATTCTTTCAATTTTTGTATAATTTAAATGGTGCTCCGTGGGATGTTCAAAGTTTCTGATATTTTTCTATACCCCAACCCTGATCTTCTCCACAACTTTGTCCCTGACCTGTTTGGAGAGCTCCTTGGTCTTCATGGTGCCGCTTGCTTGGTGGTGCCCCTTGCTTAGTGGTGTTGCAGACTCTGGGGCCTTTCAGAACAGGTGTATATATACACTGACATCATGTGACAGATCATGTGACACTTAAATAAAGTCCACCTGTGTGCAATCTAACTAATTATGTGATTTCTGAAGGTAATTGGTTACACCAGATCTTATTTAGGGGCTTCATAGCAAAGGGGTTGTATACGTTCAAATTTTTTGAAACAAGTTATTTTTTTCATTTCACTTCACCAATTTGGACTATTTTGTGTATGTCCATTACATGAAATCCAAATAAAAATCAATTTAAATTACAGGTTGTAATGCAACAAAATAGGAAAAACACCAAGGGGGATGAATACTTTTGCAAGGCACTGTATTTGGTTATGGAAGGTTTTTACACAAATTACTTCAGCCATTAGCTAGATAACTAGCTAGAGCCAGACAACAACAGCTGACTTCGACACAGAAGCTAGCTAATGTTAGCTAGTTCATGACCAAATTCTAGTCCTACATTTTCCCACAAAACATAGCTAGTTAGCTCAAAACCAACATCAAACGTTGGGGAAATTGTCACGCTTCTACCTTACAATGCATGCAATGTAGAGGTCTTCACAGATCCACCTATACCAGAATACCCGAAAGGGTCCGGATCCAGAATTCTAAATAATGTCAAGGGTCTGGGTCAGATCTGATATGATACTCACGGGTCTCGCGTATGTGTAATTTTAACTGACTTGTCCGGAAGGGCCCGTACAGATCCGAACGCGACTGCTGCAGTAGAGAGAGAGAGAGAGAGAGAGAGAGAAATGTTATCATTTATGCTGCTGCTCTTGCTTTTCACGAGAGTGGAGCGTGGCGCGTGTAGCTGGTTGTTGGCCAGTCATAAGTCATCAAAGCGACAATAGGCTACAGTCATAGAGCCTCGCTCCATGTGTGGCAAAAGTTAGGAGATATCTAATCAAAGGAAGATGGAATTAAAATGATGTAATTAAAAGTTAAAGGAGAAGGATAGGCTACAACGACCAAGAACCAACAGGTAGGCAGGCTGCTACTTAATATTCTGAATGGAGTTGTTGTTATTTGTAACTGTAGGATGAGAAAGCGCATGCACTACAGGCTCATTTAGCCTGGCTAGCTAACGTTAGCTAGCTTAACTAGCTTCCCCCGGTTTGATGCAGTCGAAGACAGGTACTACGTAATATTTGATGATAAATAATCTAGCTATGGAAGCTATTGGTATACTATAGCGTGAGTTGGCTCAGTTGGTTGCTGTCTCTCATCGCTCCCTCCCTCCTACCTGCTCCCCATGTCACTCGCTCACAGTACGTCCACTCCCCCGCCTGATAAAGCTGCACCTCTCTCCCTCCTCTCGCGCTTTATCAGCTCCGGTTAATAAAGTAGCTTAAAAAAGAGATTTTCTTCTGCTTCTCTAAATCGTATTGGGTCTGGATCTGACCAGGTATATACGGAACGGGTCTAGTTGTCCTCAGGTCCATTCGGAACGGGTCTCTTTATTTAAAAATATTATTTATGCATATCGGGTCCGGGTGGGAAAGCCCCAGGTCCATTTCGGAGTTGGACCTGTGAAGACCTCTAATGCAATGGTCTTTTGCAACACTAGCTAACTAGCTAGCTACTCCATAGTCGAAGCTATGGTAAGAGCAAGAAACATTTCACTGTCAGACAGGACGCAACTCAAACTGGAACTGAGAAAACAAATTGCTAGCTACATGTCCCACAAATGCACATGTAAACAGCGTCTCGGTTTGCACTGCAGTGTGCAAATGCATGCTTGCTAGCATCAGAAATGTTTGAATCCTAAGCAATCTGCATACACATTGTTTGAAGCACAATAGACCAACATAGCTACTGTAGTAGGTCAAAGCTGTGTGCTGGAAAACTTTGGTAGAGCATGGGTGGAGTAGGCATTGTGGTGCTCATGTGAATTTCCTTTCTTTTTCGGCTTTAGACCAATGCCTATTTCTCACTTTAAAAAGTTGGCTGTGTTATCTGTGAGAAGCCTTATTTCATTACATTTACATTGCATACTGTAGTAAGCTAAGCTGATTAAGCCTTTATACTGTATGCATCTTAGTCATAATTGCATATTATTGTGTCTTATAATATGTTCCTTTTTCTATTCCTTGTAGAACCACATCCTACAGTTAAATAAAGAACCTTAAAGAGTTTCAGTGTGTGGTTCACGGTGGTGAGGTGACAAGCCAAGATGAGGACGTGTGTTCATCAGACCCCAACCTTGTGGCTGCGCTCAGAGAGCATATCAGACATGCAGAGATGGCACAGGCCCCCTCCAGATCAGCAGCAGTTGTGTCACCTGACCGTGGTGAGTCACCAGACCACTCTGTAGCCCCAAGCAGATGGCACCATCACCCCAAAGACAGACGTAGGTGCCCAGTCACGGTGGGGGCCCAGTCTCGGCAGGAACCCCCCCCCCAGGCGACGTCAGGACTACTATGACACATCAGATAGAAGACATTACTCGCCTGACCGCTGCCTTTCTGATTACCGTTATCCTCCGCTTGCACCCAAACCAGAGAAAACATACTCCTACCATACCAGACTTTGCACATCTGAAAGTAGCCCTAGAAAACATTGTCTCAGCAGATACAACAGAAAGGTTAAAGTTCCAGATCCTCACTGATCACCTGAGACTAGAAGAGGCCCTGCTGATTTCAGATTCATACAGTAACTCCAGGTACCCATATTCAGACACCATGGTCTCTCTGTCACACCCTGATCTGTTTCACCTGTCTTCTGATTGTCTCCAACCCCCACCAGGTGTCTCCCATTACCTTGTGTACTTATACCTGCGTTTTCTGTTTGTCTGTTGCCAGTTCGTCTTGTCCAGTCAAGTCTTACCAGCGTGTTCCCGTGTTTCCTGTGCTTTAGTTTTTTGCTTTTTCTAGTCTTCCCAGTTCTGACCTTTCTGCCTGTCCTGACCCTGATCCTGCCTGCCATCCTGTACCTGCCTGACTCTGACTCTTTGCCTGCATTGACCTACCGATTGTCTGCCCCTTGTACTGTAATAAACTCTGAGACACGTACTATCCGCCTCCTGTGTCTGCATCTGGGTCTTAGCCTGAGCCGGTTAGTACGAACTGGCCATGACTGACCCAGCAGACTCGGACCAGCGCCGCAACACTGTCTCCTCCCAAGGAGCCACCATAGGAAGACACAGGGGGTTACTACAAAGTCTTATGGAGGGACTCCATACTCTGGCAGAACGCCATGACCATGCGTTCAATACATTGCTGGAGCAATTCCACGGACTCCCAACTAGGCAACAAGCCACAACAGTAACCCCCCAGACTCTCAGCAACCTCGCCACCAGCGGCGCCTCTTCCCAGCCTACCCCGGTGTCCCGAGAACCTTGCATACCACCTCCGGAGCGCTATGCTGGACATTCTGGAACCTGCCGGGCGTTTCTCTCCCAGTGCTCCCTCATCTTCGAGCTACAGCCTTCTTCGTTCCCCTCGGACCGCTTACACAGACTAAACACTAAGAGCTGTCTTTATTGTGGAGCTACGGGACATTTCTTATCTACCTGCCCATTAAAAGACCAGGCTCATCAGTAAGAACGAGTACACTGGTGAGCCGTAAGGAGAGTTTACAATCTCTCTCTACTCGTAACCCCCTCTATGCTACCCTGTTGTGGGGAGACCAGTCCAAATCCATCCGGGTGCTCATTGACTCGGGGCTGATGAGAGCTTTATGGACACTACCCTGATGTTGGACCTGGGTATCTCCACTCAACCCCTTTCCATCCCGATGGACGTCAGAGCACTGGATGGGCGCTCTATGGGCAGAGTCACTCACAATACGGTTCCTATCAACCTGCGAGTGTCAGGCAACCACAGAGAGGCTATGCAGTTTCTGCTCCTGGAGTCTCCTTATGTACCCATGGTTTTGGGGTTTTCATGGCTCCAGAGGCACAACCCCCTAATTGACTGGGCTACGGGTTCCATCATGGGTTGGAGTCCGTTTTGCCATGTGCAATTTACCTTCTCTCGGGCACCGCACCGCCTCGGGGGCAACTTTATTCCCTGTCGGCGCAGGGTTCTTCTTTGTGGAGAAGAAGGACAAGACCCTGCGTCCGTGTAGACTACCGGGGTCTTAATGACTATATGGTTAAAAACCGTTACCCGCTACCACTCATCTCCTCAGCGTTCGAGCCTCTCCAGGGGGCGGTCATCGTCACCAAGTTGGACCTTCGGAATGCCTACCATCTGGTTTGGATACGGGAAGGAGACAAGTGGAAGACAGCTTTCAACACGGCTAGAGGTCACTACGAGTACCTGGTGATGCCCTTCGGACTGACCAACGCTCCCGCAGTGTTCCAGGCCCTGGTCAATGATGTGCTCCAGGACATGTTGAACCAATGTGTTTGTGTACCTTGACGACATCCTAATGAATTCCCGGTTAGCTCAAGAGAACGTTCTCCATGTCCGACAGGTTCTCCAGCGTCTCCTGGAGAACCAGCTTTTCGTGAAGGCGGAGAAATGTGAGTTCCATCGTTCCACCATCTCCTTCCTAGGATACGTCATCACTGCAAGGTGAGAGCGACGGTGGATTGGCCTCAACCCACATCCAGAATGCAGCTGCAATGTTTCCTGGGGTTTGCTAATTTCTACCGTCGTTTCAGCCGGGATTACAGCACCCTTGCTTCCCCCCTCTCTGCACTCACCTCCCCCAAGGTTCCGTTCTTATGGTCTCTAGCAGCTGACCGGGCTTTCTCAGACCTCAAGCAGCGATTCACTTCAGCTCCCATCCTAATCCATCCGGACCTCTCCCGTCAGTTCGTGGTGGAGGTCGACACCTCGGACGTCGGAGTGGGGGCTGTCCTTTCCCAGCGTTCTGCCCAGGACCAGAAGCTGCATCCCTGCGCCTTCCTTTCCCATCATCTTAACCCTGCTGAGAGGAACTATGACGTGGGAAATCGAGAATTACTCGCAGTCAAGATGGTGTTGGAGGAGTGGAGGCACTGGTTAGAAGAGGCGGAACACCCATTCTTGGTGTGGACGGACCATAAGAACCTGGAATATCTCCGCACTGCCAAGCGCCTCAACTCCAGGGAGGCGAGATGGGCCCTGTTATTCACTCGTTTCCATTTCACTATCTCCTACCGCCCGGGGTCTAAGAATGTGAAGCCTGATGCACTCTCACGTCTGTACAGCCCCGCTACTACACCATCGGACCCCGAGACCATCCTCCCTACTTCCTGTCTAGCGGCTGCTATCATCTGGGGAATAAAGAGTCTGGTCCGCAAGGGGGGGCCCGGCTAACCAGATGTTTGTCCCGGACTCTGCCTGTGCTCCGGTACTGGAATGGGCACATTCCTCAAGACTCACCTGTCATCCTGGCTACCGTCGGACCTTGGCTTTAGCCACCGTTTTTGGTGGCCCACCATGGTTCCTGACGTCTCTGCGTTCGTTGCCGCCTGCACTGTCTGTGCACAGAACAAGACTCCGCGGCAAGTGCCGGCTGGCCTCCTTCAACCACTCCCTGTTCCTCACCGCCCCTGGTCCCATATATCTTTGGACTTCGTCACGGGTCTCCCGCTATCTGAGGGCAATAGGGTGGATAGGTTTTCCAAAGCCGACCATTTTATCCCCATTCCTAAGTTGCCCTCAGCTAAGGAGACGGCCCAGCTCATGGTGCAGCACGTCTTCCGGATCCATGGACTTCCGGTCGACATGGTCTCCGATCACGGTCTTCAGTTCTCATCCCGGTTCTGGAAGGCGTTCTGCACCCTCATTGGGTCGTCGGTCAGCATGTCCTCTGGTTTTCATCCCCAGTCTAACGGCCAGTCGGAGTGAGCAATCAGGACCTGGAGACGACTCTTCGTTGCCTCGTCTCCACCAATCCCACCACCTGGAGCCAGCAACTCGTGTGGGTGGAATATGCCCGCAACACCCTTCCCTGTTCTGCTACTGGTCTCTCGCCATTTAAGTGTTCCCTGGGATATCAGCCCCCACTCTTCCCTGAGCAAGAGGAAAAGGTCAGCATACCTTCTGCCCAGATGTTCGTCCGTCGCTGTTGCCGTACCTGGAAGAGAGCCCGGGCCGCTCTTCTCAAGACCACCTCCAGGTATCGACGACAGGCGGACCGCCACCAGACCCCTGCTCCCGATACTGTCTTGGGCAGAGGGTATGGCTTTCCACTCGGGATCTGCCCCTCTGGGTGGAGTCCCGCAAACTTTCCCCCCATTTTAAATCGACCCTTTCCCCATCTCTAAGGTCCTTAGCCCCTCTGATGTTTGCCTTCTGTTAAACCACACCCTCCGTATACATCCCACTTTCCATGTATCTAGAATTAAACCCCTGTTTCACAGCCCTTTGTCTCCAGTTTCCTGTGTCTGCATCTGGGTCTTAGCCTGAGCCGTGATACTCTCTCACCAAGCAGTTTGGACAACCCCATCAGCTGGCCCTGCAACGCATTGCTGAGCTTATGGATGGCCCTGACATTCACAGTTGAGATGTTAAGGCTTTCTGTATGTTTGGTCTCACAGTCCCTTCCTTACTGTCCATGTTGGAGCAGCTGACATGATTTTTGAATGACTACCTCATCTCTGTACCCCACACACACACACACAATTATCTGTGAGGTCCCTCAGTCGGCCAGTGAATTTCAAACACAGATTCAACCATAAAGACCAGGGAGGTTTTCCAATGCCTCGCAAAGAAGGGCACCTATTGGTAGGAGGGTAAAAAAAAAAAAAGCTGACATTGAATATCCCTTTGAGCATAGTGAAGTTATTAATTACACTTTGGATGGTGTATCAATACACCCAGTCACTACAAAGATACAGGCGTCCTTCCTAACTCAGTTGCCGGAGAGGAAGGAAACCGCTCAGGGATTTTACCATGAGGCCAATGGTGACTTTAAAACAGTTACAGAGTTTAATAGCTGTGATAAGATAAAACTGAGGAAGGATCAACAACACTGTAGTTACTCCACAATACCAACCTAAATGACAGAGTGAAAAGCCTGTACAGAATAAAAATATTCCAAAACATGCATCCTGGCACTAAAGTAAAACTGCAATAAATGTGGAAAGAAATGTACTTTATACCCTGAATACAAAGCGTTTTGTTTGGGGCAAATCCAACACAACACATCACTGTGTACCACTCTTCATATTTTCAAGCATGGTGGTGGCTGCATCATGTTATGGGTATGCTTGTCATCGGCAAGTACTAGGGAGTTTTTTTTGGCATTAAAAAAAATGGAATAGAGCTAAGCACAGGCAAAATCCTAGAGGAAATGCTGGTACAGTCTGCTTTCCAACATACACTGGGAGACAAATTCAGTTTTCAGTAGGATTATAACCTAAAACACAAGCCCAAATATACACTGGAGTTGCTTACCAAGATGACATTGAATGTTCCTGAGTGGCCTAGTTACAGTTTTGACTTGAAAATGGCTGTCTAGCAATGATCAACAACCAACTTGACAGCTTGAATAATTTTTTTAAAGAATAATGTGCAAATATTGTATAATCCAGGTGTGCAAAGCTGTTAGAAAGACTACCCAGAAATACTCACAGCTGTAATTGCTGCCAAAGGTGATTCTAGCATTGACTCAGGGATATGAATAGTTATGTAAATGTCATATTTCTGTATTTCATTTTCAAATATTTCTAAAAACATGTTTTAACTTTGTCATTATGGGGTATTGTGTGTAGGTTATATGAACCAAACCATTATTTTTTCCGGAGTTTCTCTCCACATGGGGTCACGATTGCTAGTTTGGGAAATGCTACCTTAGTCACTAGTAGTCACCCCCTTGTTGTGGCCTTTTTTTGAGATACACGTTTCCCACTGTAAATGTGGAGGCGGCTGCAGAAAAGGCCTTCATTCTTAGATTTCCCTATGCACCCCTAGTTTGTCCCTTTATTTAGAATGCCCGACAGCTCATAAGTCAATCACCCCTAACTTTCTGTCCAATCAGAGACGTTCTCTTTAGTCTGCTCGTTGTAGGTCCCGCCTCCAGTCAGTGAGTTGCGGTGAAGACAGAGAAAAGACAGTTTGTATCTCCACAGAAGTACCGTAAAACTTCAATTAATAGCGCAGGCGTTTATTTGCTTAAATCACTGAACACAACAGGCGCTTATTACAGACAGGCTTCTATTAGAGCAATGTGTCTATTTCCTTAATGCACACAGCTTTTGCTTATTTGCATTTGTTTAAGAGGTTTTCTAGCGACATTTATTTGGAGACATCCATAACAATGAGCTAATGAGGCGCTAATGAGGCGCATAGAAAATGTGCTCACTCGTCAGGACACTGTTGTTCAGAGGAGCTAGCCAACAACACAGCTAACACAATCACTTCAAACTGAAGCTGGAAAGACAACAAACTAGCTGCACTTCATTTTGTTTTACCTTTTTTCAATGACATTTCTTTGTATATATCCATAAAAATGATGTTAGCTGATTCATGATTTCGACTGGCTGAAAAACACTGCCTGCCTGTCTGTCTCGTCCCGACTCCCGACACGTTCAATACTATGGGACAGCTGGAGATCGAATTTGAATATGGAAACAATGTTGCAAATGTCGGAGTGACAGACAGCAAGGTTTATACAAACCTCCGCTGTTGAAAACTAAATGTTAGTCTAAAAGATAATGTCTAGATGCTTGTTATAGTGGAGATCAAGTTTATAAATTGCTTTGTTGGGCTGATGAGACAGTGGATTGCGCAGTCAGATGGAACAGAATAAATAGGCATTTTAACGTCATAGATTTAGCCAGTGATAACTTGTGGAATAGACACCGGCTAGAATGCAGTTTTAACCAATCAGCATTCAGGATTAGACCCACCCGTTGTACAAAGTTGTATACAGTGGCTTGCGAAAGTATTCACCCCCCTTGGCATTTTTCCTATTTTGTTGCCTTACAACCTGGAATTATCATTGATTTGATTTACTTGATTTTTTTTGTGAAACAAACAAGAAATAAGACAAAAAAACTGAAGACTTGAGCGTGCATAACTATCCCAAACCCCCCCACCCCAAAGTCAATACTTTGTAGAGCCACCTTTTGCAGCAATTACAGCCGCAAGTCTCTTGGGGTAAGTCTCTATAAGCTTGGCACATCTAGCCACTGGGATTTTTGCCCATTCTTCAAGGCAAAACTGCTCCAGTTCCTTCAAGTTGGATGGGTTCTGCTGGTGTACAGCTATCTTTAAGTCATACCACAGATTCTCAATTGGATTGAGGTCTGGGCTTTGACTAGGCCATTCGAAGACATTTAAATGTTTCCTGTTAAACCACTCAAGTGTTGCTTTAGCAGTATGCTTAGGGTCATTGTCCTGCTGGAAGGTGAACGAACCTCCGTCCCAGTCTCAAATCTCTGGAAGACTGAAACAGGTTTCCCTCAAGTATTTCCCTGTATTTAGCGCCATTCATCATTCCTTCAATTCTGACCAGTTTCACAGTCCCTGCCGATGAAAAACATCCCCACAGCATGATGCTGCCACCACCATGGTGTTCTCGGGGTGATGAGAGGTGTTGGGTTTGTGCCAGACATAGTGTTTTCCAAAAAGCTCAATTTTCGTCTCATCTGACCAGAGTACCTTCTTCCATATGTTTCGGGAGTCTCCCACATGCCTTTTGGCAAACACCAAAAGTGTTTGCTTATTTTTTTCCTTTAAGCAGTGGCTTTTTTCTGGCCACTCTTCCGTAAAGCCCAGCTCTGTGGAGTGTGCGGCTTAAAGTGGTCCTATGGACAGCTACTCCAATCTCCGCTGTGGAGCTTTGCAGCTCCTTCAGAGTTATCTTTGGTCTCTTTGTTGCCTCTCTGATTAATTCCCTCCTTGCCTGGTCCGTGAGATTTGGTGGGTGGCCCTCTCTTGGCAGGATTGTTGTGGTGCCATATTCTTTCCAATTTTTAATAATGGATTTAAATGGTGCACCGTGGGATGGTCAAAATGTATAACCCAACCCTGATCTGTACTTCTCCACAACTTTGTCCCTGACCTGATTGGAGAGCTCCCTGGTCTTCATGGTGCCGCTTGCTTGGTGGTGCCCCTTGCTTAGTGGTGTTGCAGACTCTGGGGCCTTTCAGAACATGTGTATATATACTGAGATCATGTGACAGATCATGTGACACTTCGATTGCACACAGGTGGGCTTTATTTAACTAATTATGTGACTTCTGAAGGTAATTGGTTGCACCAGATCTTATTTAGGGGCTTCATAGCAAAGGGTGAATACAGTGAGGGAAAAAAGTATTTGATCCCCTGTTGATTTTGTACGTTTGCCCACTGACAAAGACATGTTCAGTCTATAATTTTAATGGTAGGTTTATTTGAACAGTGAGAGACAGAATAACAAAAAATCCCAGAAAAATGCATGTCAAAAATTTTATAAATTGATTTGCATTTTAATGAGGGAAATAAGTATTTGACCCCTCTGCAAAACATGACAGTACTTGGTGGCAAAACCCTTGTTGGCAATCACAGAGGTCAGACGTTTCTTGTAGTTGGCCACCAGGTTTGCACACATCTCAGGAGGGATTTTGTCCCACTCCTTTGCAGATCTTCTCCAAGTCATTAAGGTTTCGAGGCTGAACCTTCAGCTCTCTCCACAGATTTTCTATGGGATTAAGGTCTGGAGACTGGCTAGGCCACTCCAGGACCTTAATGTGCTTCTTCTTGAGCCACTCCTTTGTTGCCTTGTCCGTGTGTTTTGGGTCATTGTCATGCTGGAATACCCATCCACGACCCATTTTCAATGCCCTGGCTGAGGGAAGGAGGCTCTCACCCAAGATTTGACGGTACATGGCCCCGTCCATCATCCCTTTGATGCGGTGAAGTTTTCCTGTCCCCTTAGCAGAAAAACACCCCCAAAGCATAATGTTTCCACCTCCATGTTTGACGGTGGGTATGGTGTTCTTGGGGTCATAGGCAGCATTCCTCCTCCTCCAAACACGGCGAGTTGAGTTGATGCCAAAGAGATCCATTTTGGTCTCATCTGACCACAACACTTTCACCCAGTTCTCCTCTGAATCATTCAGATGTTCATTGGCAAACTTCAGACGGGCCTGTATATGTGCTTTCTTGAGCAGGGGGACCTTGCGGGCGCTGCAGGATTTCAGTCCTTCACGGCGTAGTGTGTTACCAATTGTTTTCTTGGTGACTATGGTCCCAGCTGCCTTGAGATCATTGACAAGATCCTGTGTAGTTCTGGGCTGATTCCTCACCGTTCTCATGATCATTGCAACTCCACGACGTGAGTGGATCCCCAGGCAGAGGGAGATTGACAGGTCTTTTGTGTTTCTTCCATTTGTGAATAATCGCACCAAATGTTGTCACCTTCTCACCAAGCTGCTCGGCGATGGTCTTATAGCCCATTCCAGCCTTGTGTAGGTCTACAATCTTGTCCCTGACATCCTTGGAGAGCTCTTTGGTCTTGGCCATTGTGGAGAGTTTGGAATCTGATTGATTGATTGCTTCTGTGGACAGGTGTCCCTTTAAGAGTGTGCTCCTAATCTCAGCTCGTTACCTGTATAAAAGACACCTGGGAGCCAGAAATCTTTCTGATTGAGAGGGGGTCATATACTTATTTCCCTCATTAAAATGCAAATAAATTTATAACATTTTTGACATGCGTTTTTCTGGATTTTTTTGTTGTTATTCTGTCTCTCACTGTTAAAATAAACCTACCATTAAAATTATAGACTGATCATTGCTTTGTCAGTGGGCAAACGTACAAAATCAGCAGGGGATCAAATACTTTTTTCCCCTCACTGTACATATGCACGCACCACTTTTCCGTTATTTATTTGTTACTAAGCTGATTAAGTCTTTATACTGTATGCATCTTATAGTCTTAATTGCATATTATTGTGTCCTTTTTCTATTGCTTATAGAACCACATCCTACAGTTCATTAAATAACCTTAAAGAGTACCAGTGTGTGGTTCATGGTGGTGAGGTGACAAGCCAATTAAGACAGCATCCATACTGCTCTAGCCGGCAGCCTTGTAGTGATTCAATATATCCAACCCAGCAACCTAGCTTAGGTATCTGAACACAGGTTTACCCCTGACCTATTTTACAAAAAAGAGAAATGAATGGCCCATAATGTATTCAAATCCCACTGGAAACATTAATCCAATGACTGACTATTCATTATTCAGTGACTAATTAAACATTCATATGCCATAACGAAACAACGTATTAATTAATTTCTTGAAAGCTTTGGCAAACCTGAAGATGCTGGACCTAATGTTGTGTAATTGCACTTTAACAAGTACAAATGTTTCCAATGTGACTGTGACAGTCCAATTACACTGGAATGTCTAATGGCATTCAGCTAACCTAAAGCAAAAAACTATGTGGGGTTGTCTGTTCCCTTTGCTCCACTGCAGTGATTGACATACAATCCCATCAGTAACTCTTATTGTATGGTCTCTCTCGATATAGTAGGGAGTTCAAATTAAACTGTAAGGTGTAGTTCAACAGCTCTATTTAGGTAAAGCTTTGGCATCAATTTCTATGGCGAGCATTACAAAAATGAGAAAAAATCTCCAACTGTATACTGTATCCTGTTTTTAAATTTAAATTTGTACACTACCGTTCAAAAGATTGGGGTCACTTAGAAATGTCCTTGTTTTCGAAAGAAAAGCCATTTTTTTGTCCATTAAAATAACATCAAATTGATCAGAAATACCCTGGAAAGCGTTGCGGTTCCGGCGGTGTCCGGTGAGCTCTTGCTGGCCCTTGAAAATCCGGGGGAGAGGGTGTAAATCTCGCGCCAGGCCGTACCCATATCCGCAGCAGGTCTCCAAGGTGAACAGCCTCTGGCATGTTAGAACAAGGTAGGTAAGGGAAGTTGGCAAGTCAGATCCGTAATTTCGGGATAAGGATTGGCTCTAAGGGCTGGGTCGGTCGGGCTGGGGTGCGAAGCAGGGCTGGCCTCAAGCCCAGAATCAGTGGAAAAAGCGAAAATTTGAGCCAATGCAAGAAAGGGAACACATATTTCACCCTAGGAAATGGGTGCAGGTCGGAGGGCTATCTAACATGTGCAAACAGAGGGCCAGCAAGGGAAACAGACCAATGAAGCATGGACATTTTTAATGTAGTAAATGGTTAGAGCCAGTTTGCGCTGTTCTGTGACGGGAGTAGTACACAGCGTTGTACGAGATCTTCAGTTTCTTGGCAATTTCTTGCATAGAATAGCCTTCATTTCTCAGAACAAGAATAGACTGACGAGTTTCAGAAGAAAGTTATTTGTTTCTGGCCATTTTGAGCCTGTAATTGAACCCACAATTGCTGATGCTCCAGATACTCAACTAGTCTCAAGAAGGCCAGTTTTATTGCTTCTTTAATCAGCACAACAGTTTTCAGATGTGCTAACATAATTGCAAAAGGGTTTTCTAATTATCAATTAGCCTTTTAAAATGATAAACTTGGATTAGCAAACACAATGTGCCATTGGAACACAGGACTGATGGTTGCTGATAATGGGCCTCTGTACGCCTATGTAGATATTCCATAAAAAATCAGCCGTTTCCAGCTACAATAGCCATTTACAACATTAACAATGTCTACACTGTATTGCTGATCAATTTGATGTTATTTTAAAATGGACAAAACATTTGCTTTTCTTTCGAAAACAAGGACATTTCTAAGTGACCCCAAACTTTTGAATGGTAGTGTATATATATTAAAGTATTTTTCCAGTTTTATTGAAAGGGATAGACAGAAATGAGCTGGGAGAACATAGTGTAAAGACCGGTGGGGCCAGGATTCGATCCCTCGCAGGCAGGGGGATTGCATATGTGCCAAGGGCCGCAGCCTTAACGGCTCAACCACTATTATGTTCCATCTTTCATCATTACCTTTAATGACATACATTTTGAACAGGTGCAAGATTAGCTCTAGTAGAAATGCTTGGTCCATCTGGTCCTTCATGTTCATTTGCTACACTAGACGCCCGCTATGGCTACAATATGGCCAGAATGAGAGTCTCTGCACAGCTAGAGAACAGATTCACAGCACGACTCACAACTACAGTACCCACCACAACATCCCTCTACCCATCAACCTCTCTCTGTGTTGCTGACTCCATACTTTAGTATGTGGTGGGTTCACCCCTGAGATACCATCACCCAATTTACAGAATACTTGAAAAGCGCTTACTCAGCTCTTTTACCTTCCTTGGAAAAATCCACTGCCAGGTTAAATTACTTCACTTGAGAATGTATTTATTCTTTGACAAGGGTGAACTGTCTTGGATATTTTTTCAAAGGCTTGACTCAATTAGTTCTTGTTTTTAGAGTTTCAAAAACAAATGCAATGCTCAAATGGTCTGCCAAGCCAAATCAGATAATTAAATTAATGTTTTCCTTACATTTACTGTGGCTTATGAATACACAATTTATTGGAATTTACAATATTTCAATGAGATCTAGTTACTAGTGTGGGGTTAGTCCCAAATGTTGGGTCAGGACCGACAATTGGGTCATGGGCAATTATTTTTGGGTCACGACTTAACACTAGCCAGCGATAACACTAGCCAGAAACATAGGCTTTGTTTACTTGATGAGTCACAAGAAAACTCCAGTTTTAGGTGGCTCACTCCATAAAACGTTAGGCAACCACTGAGCAAGAGTTCACCTGAATATGAGGAACTGTCTATAGAATCACACCAGTTTGCTTTGAATGAACACATTTCCCTACAATTTAAAGATTAAGCTAAAATCACAACTCAGTGGCCTTGTAGTTAGCGTGTCCACCCTGAGATTGGAAGGTTGGGAGTTCGATCCCCAGCCGAGTCATACCAAAGACTGTAAAAATGGGACCCGATGCATCTTTGCTTGGCACTCAGCATTAAGTAGATAGATTGGGGGTAAGGCCCTGTTATCGACTAGCGTCCTGTCCAGGGGGTGTACCTGTACATCAAGCTGCCCCACGCTATAGAAACATGACACAGGCTCCTGCTCCTATGAGCCATTCCGGCCCGCTCGTGCAAGGCTACTTAACATCACAACACAAAACACAACATTCCCTCGTACCGATTTCATATTTGGTGCCAGCCACGTTGGCCGTAATGGTCCCCTTCTTCTTCTTGGTGCAGACCTTTCTTCTCCCGCTGATCTGGTGGGAGCCCGCAGATGGCCCGTTCATGGGGGATGGTCCTTGATCCTCTGAAGGAGGGAGCCACAGTACAAGATTAGCTACAGTACAGGGGTGATTTCACTAGGAACCAAAGAAAGCAAACGGGCAGAAAATCTAGTTTTCATTGCAAAACATTTTCCTGTTGTAAAACGTTTTGCTATGGATTGCTATGGTGTGAACTAATCAATACCCCCAGTACAGGGTGGGAGGATAGGATGTAGTGATTGGTTGGTTGGATATTCATACAGCCATTGTCTACAGTCCAGTTGTGACTCAACTGGATGCAAACGGACATAAAAAAGGCCTTGCTCTGTTATGCTGGAGGTGGGCCTCCTGTAGCTCAGTTGGTAGAGCATGGCGCTTGCAACGCCAGGGTTGTGGGTTCGATTCCCACGGGGGGCCAGTATGAAAAATGTATGCACTCACTAACTGTAAGTCGCTCTGGATAAGAGCGTCTGCTAAATGACTAAAATGTAAAATGAGGTGACCCTTCTATTATTATGCGCTGGGCGTGCATACATACTAGACATTGAGGCTTTGTCAGGCCCCGCTATTGAGTCATCCATCCCAGTGTGTGTGTGAGATAGAGAGAAGAGGGCATCTCAGCTCTATGAGGTAATTGGCCATGTCAGGCCTGGAGAGTAGAGGTGTCATACTCACCTCCATCGTCAGGGGGAGAGGGCATCTCACGGGCCGGGGGATCAAAGGGGGGAAAGGAGCACTCTGCCAGGCTAGCGGCCGAGGGGACACTGAGCAGGGCCCTCCAGAGGCACTACTTATGTCTTCCCTGTCTGGAC
Source organism: Coregonus lavaretus (assembly GCF_964263955.1). Lineage (NCBI taxonomy): Eukaryota > Metazoa > Chordata > Actinopteri > Salmoniformes > Salmonidae > Coregonus > Coregonus lavaretus. The sequence goes on from NC_139993.1 coordinate 16,469,912, forward strand.
AAATTTGGTTACGGCAGCCCGGCGCGGGATCATCTGAGCCCCAGCCTATCCTCTTCCCTCAGTCTGGTCATGAAGGTAGTGAGGAGGGGATGGCAGAGGGGTGGAGGTGGAGGGGGGGACCGGGGAGTGGTACTGCTTAGAATTCAGCCCAGCCACCAGAGAAAGGGATGGATGTGTCGGGTGTCTGGTGCCTGGTGCCTGTGCAGGAAGAGAAGAAGAAGGCTTTTTTTACAGCCAAGGTTGAGGAGGATGAGGAGCAAACTGACTGCTTCAGGGCAATAACTGCTGCTTGGCTCCATGCATGCTTTGCTCTTCGCTGCCCTAGACATCCTTTTGATGTGCAGCTCGCACAGATCTCACACTATATAAATAAATCTGACACAAAGCACTGTGTCCCAAATGGCACCTCATTCCCTATGTAGTGCAGTACTTTTGACAAGGGCACATAAGGTCCATAGTAGTGCACTATATAGCGAAGCGTTGCTCTGGAATGAGTTCACAGTGACAGAGCTTCACTGTATGGAGCTGCGTGACTGAATACTGCACCCCTCTGGCGCTATAGCAGACGTACAGTCATGTAATAATTAATGCAATGCCGTAATCACAACTAGCCGATATACAGGACAGCTGCATGGGAGCGTCATTAAATATTAATGTGGCTGTCAAATAAAGGGTTTCAGGCTTGTCCCTCCTCTCTCTCCAGGTCTCGTGTTTGTGCCATCTGTGCCCGTTAATGGCTTGAGTGACCACAATCAGATGCAACTGTTGTTGAAGAGTAAAAGGACTCTATCAAAATATCTGTAGCTCATTTTCTTATTTAGTATGGTGTCAAATGTGATCAACAGTATATTTTTCGATTAACCATAGCTTATTTATTTCAACAACAAAAATGCCACTGTAGAGATCAACAGTAGCCTGTAGTGGTCATATTGTGAAATGCTCTTTAAGTGATTCATACATTTGCCTATACAATACAGAGCGAACAACACAAACACACACACACACACACACACACACACACAGAAACACAAACACTACCAGCCAGCTAAAGCAAAACAGCTCCATTGATTCCATCAAAGTCAGCGTAATTAATTAAAATGGGAAAACAATCCAATCACATTACTCAATCACTCAATAACTCCCGGTCACTTCTTTCCAAACAACGGGTTGCCGTGCTCTCTACCCACAATTCACAGCGAGGATAGAGAGAGTGTAGCGGGGGAGAGGGAAAGGGCAACAACAAGGGAAAGGATGTGCTGAACTGCTGACAATACCTCTCCCCTGGGTGTTGTAGCCTACTGTTAGCCAGAGAGCATTCACCTCCCGGTGTCATGTTAACCCTCTGTGGCCCTGAGGCCCCAGGCAGATATAGGCTAGTGCCAAGGCCCCCACATTTTTTTGATACCCCTACCCAATGTAGAACAAAACACTACCATGTTTGTTAATACTCCTAATGTCTCCCATATATGAAATGAATGGTTGTGTAAAAATATTTTACTGCAAAAGTGGTTAAATTGATAGATATTGTGACACACACCCACTCAAAAAGTGCAGAATCATAACTGGCTGGAGGGTAGATGGGCCGCAAAAGCTCATGTAACCCAATATTGCAAGCTCTGATATTGCAAAAAAAAATTGAAAAGTTTGAAAAGAAGTAGTCCGTTGTCTACCCTACATACACAAACAAACAGCATTAGGATATCTTAATGCATCTTGGAAATATAGACCTGTAAACACAGATATACAATAGGCGGAAATGTCAACTATGAATATTTATGATGAATGTAAGCTTTACTTTTTGGTAGCTGATTAATAGACAACTTCCCAAGTCAAATTTGCTCTCATTCAGTGCTGTTTCGTCCTGCCTGACAAAAATACATACAGTTGCACATGTTTTTGATGTTGTGGCTAGTGTAATCTGCTCTAAGGAAAACAAGTGGGCTCAGACATCGGAATTTGATTTTTTGGGGTCCAAGGTTCCTTGAAGGATTTTGTATATTTAGCCCCTACTCTTGTAGTAAGGGACCACCACAGATGATATTTGGGGCCACCATGGATTTTGCGTCAAATGCAATTTGGCGTCCAAAATCTAAAATGGCTGTCATAATACCATTTGATGGAGGTTAAATCACATGTAAATATGAATTTTGTAGATGAGAGGCACTTTTTCACTCATGCCCATAAAGACTGTTTTGGTGTAAATCTATTTTATTCTGAATGCAATATTGCAAACATGATTACACTCAAACACCTTCGCCTGCATATACACACAGTTTATTAGGTACACCATCCCATTCACGAAAATGATTCGCGCCTACAGAGAGTGAGTCCTGTGGCCGTGGTTTGCTATATAAAGCAGGCAGACAAGCATCGAGGCATTCAGTTACTGTTCGATTGAACGTTAGAATGGGCAAAACTAGTGACCTAAGCAACTTTGAGAGTGGTATGATCATCGGTGCCAGGAGCGTAACAGTTCCAGTATCTCAGAAACGGCTGGCCTCCTGGGCTTTTCACGCACGACAGTGTCTAGGGTTTACCAAGAATGGTGCAACAAACAAAACAACATCCAGTCTGCAGCAGTCCTGTGGGCAAAAACAGCTTGTTGATGAGAGGTCAAATGAGACAAACCTGCAAATAACTGGCGCAGTACAACAGTGGTGTGCAGAACGGCATCTCGGAACGCACAAATCATCGGTCCTTTTACAGATGGGCTACTGTAGTTCCACTCCGATCTGCTAAAAACAAGAAGAAGTGTCTCCAGTGGGCACGCGATCACCAACACTGGACAATTGAGGAGTGGAAACACATCTCCTGGTCCGACGAAACCCACACGGTAGGGTCCCTTGATACCAATTGAGCAACGTTTCCATGCCACAAAGAATTCAGGCTGTTCTGGAGACAAATGGGGGTCCGACCCGGTACAAGATGGGTGTCCCTAATAAACTGGCCACTGAGTGTACGTTGCCCTTGTGTTATTCGGTCTTTATAAGGGTCTCATAAGGCTCTTGGTATATCTAGGAAAGAGTTTGCGTTAGGAAAATGTGGCGCTGGACATTTGACCAGCAGCATTTTAATTTACCGGATATTTAAGAACTTTAACGGACCCATATGCATTGGTTGCGTAAACTGATTATGGCGTCCACCCACGGTTTTCAGAATGACAGAAATCACATTTAGTTTTTGGTCATTGGTCTTTACAGAACATGCAACTCGGATGCAACGGCGTGCGACATTCTTACCGAATTCCGATGAGCAATTTGAAGATGTTAGAATACATAGGCGGCCTGTCCATAAGGCTAGGGGAAGCTTTTAATTTAATTTAATTGCCAAAATTATATAGTCTAATTAGCTTACTCCTGTCTATACAGAAATAAATACAATCATTCAAAATAGGCTACTACACCAGAAAGCATGATTTGGCCACAGAGGATCATTAGCTTCTTTTTTTGTTTTGTTTTTGTGGATTGTTTGAAATCGCATAGTCTACAGTCGGAAGAGCCCACAAATTGGGAAGAGCGAGCAGCAAATACCAAATAGATTATTGTTGAGTTGCGACTGTCAGTGAAAAACAGAGAGACCCAGCCAGCCATATAGCAGTATTTCTAAATACAAATCACAGAAAAACTGTTTGGAAAACAAATGGCTATTGCTGTAAAGAGAAGAGAATGAAAATACTCCAATCTGTCTTTTAGTTCAACTTAATTGAGCGAAAAGTAAACTAACATTGAACATTGACATTGACATTTGTCCCCGGTGAGTGTGCGTATTCACGGTCTTTATCAATGGGTCAATGCCCCGTTGTTATTTTATTAAATTTTTTTGATGGACGTCATTGTGTTTGTGTCTCCCCTTCTCGTAGGCCTAAAATATGGATCAGACAATGTCATTTTTATTTATCTGTTTGTCAGTGTCAGCAGAGTAGGCTACCCTGTAACATTTGTCGTAAAAGAAAAATGGCCAACATGTCTCCAGTCATATACTGTATAGTGTAGTAGAATTGTATGAAATGTGTTTATAAAAGGCAAAAATATTTATGTGCAAAGAAAGGAGAAGAAATGTAGGCTATCTGATATAGCTTATAGCCTAAGACATACAGTCTTTTTTGCAAACAGTGATTGAGTTACACTACCGGTCAAAAGTTTTAGAACAAGAGTGTGCAAAGCTGTCAAAGCAAAGGGTGGCTATTTGAAGAATCTCAAATATAAAATATATTTTGATTTGTTTAACACTTTTTTGGTTACTACATGATTCCATATGTGTCATTTCATAGTTTTGACGTCTTCACTATTATTGTACAATGTAGAAAATAGTAAAAAATAAAGAAAAACCCTTGAATGAGTAGGTGTTCTAAAACTTTGGACCGGTAGTGTATATAATTAGCCTAAATTATGGCTATCCAATCTAATCATCACATTAGGAATAGTAGGCTGTCTTACATTAGTCTGCAAATGCGAGGATGCATGAAATGCTTTATTATAAAGGTGCATTTTTATGGTGAAAATGTGCTTCCCCAAACTTGAAACTTGTTAGAATAACTTCCCACATTTACTTTTCCTCAGCCAACAAGACGAGTAACAAACAGCAAAATCACTAGCCTATGTCAATCTACTATCCCCCATAGTAGAATAGTTTACCTATTCTATTGGTCAGCTTGTCGTTCAGTGCGAAAAATAAATAGCCTATTCCAAACAGACTCTGGGACAGTTCTGGGATGATAGATCCCAAATTCATACAACCAGTAGGCCTAGGCTACATCCACCCCCCAAAAAAAGCAATGAGGCTCATACAACAGATCAGAACGTTTAGCATAAAATGTTGAACAACTATAGTTTCTTCACATTATATGCACAGCAATGCGCACATGGCAGCAGGCTATGCGCAAATGTTCGTTCCATAATGCAATTAGAGGGAAGACACCATTGTGAGCGGTTTCATGTGACATAGATGAAAATAACCATTAGAAATTTAGAAAGAGGGGAGATCTAAATATGCAACAAATAGCATGGGTTGCTAATATGACTAGGATTGTGCCTTTGTTTACTGGACAATGAAAGAAAGTTGATTTGAAAACCAATAGAACATGAGAAAAATGCTAGTTTCAATGGCATATGGAGGTCTTTATAAAATATTTGCCTGCACGTTTGGTTGGATTTTGGCTAGGCTACTTTGAAGCAAGGTAAGACATGCCTCATAATGTCTTACCGCTGTTTGAGCTGTATCAGCAGCTCTAGCGCTACATCCACTGGTATTATTTCAATCAATGAATAGGCTAAAAAGCATTATTTCGCAATGGGACAGGGGCGGTGTGTTCATTAGGGCGATATGGGCGACGCACTGCCAAACGGGAAAAGGAAGGGATTCTTTTTCTAATCAATTATATCACGGCAACAGTAGTTTTCAGTGTTCTAATCTAGACGTCTGATCTGCCACTAAATGTCCAATCAGGCTAAAGTCGTGCTTCAAATGGCCCCGCCCGTTTTGGGGCGATTTCAGTCAGGTTGAAAATCGCCCCAGAAGTCTCTCAGACTCTCATGTAAAATCTTTTTTTTTTCAAATATCAGAGCTTTCAATACAATCTCTATGGGTTCCGGGAGGGCTTGCACTTACGCGCTTTCGTCATACGTAACATAACCATGAACATAACTAAGAAAAGAGCGGGTAGCAGCGTCAATCAATTCACGTACTACTGTCAAGATTGCTAGCGTTCAGTGCAACTCGATTGTCTCTTTGAAAGAAGTTCATTTTTGTCTGCGAACAAATCAAGATAAATTGGCAACGAAACAATTAGGACCTCCCAGACCAAATTTAATAATTCAACAGGTTTCTACTAAAGGGGGAAAGTCCTACACCCGAGGATTTTCCAAAAATTGGTACGAACGAAAAACCTGGCTAGCAGGCTGCGATGTAGCTAATGCAGTCTTCTGCTACCCCTGCTTACTCTTTCACCCTGAAGGCGGCACGGCAGACAGCACCGCTTGGACAGCGACTGGTGTAACGGACATGCACCATCTTTCAGAAAAGATTAAGAAACATGAGCTGTCAAAGACCCACATGGATAGCTGTTTGAGATTGTCTGCTTTGGGGAGAGTGAACATTGCCACTCAACTGGATGAGGGATACAGGCTAGCTGTCCGCCGCCACAACGATGAGGTTAGCAAGAACTGCCACATCCTCAGCCGGCTAATCCAGTGTGTGAAGTTTTGCGGAGTGTTTGAGTTAGCTTTGCGAGGCAAAGATGAAACTGAGGGCTCCACCAACCCTGGTATTTTTCTTGGACTTGTCAACTTTGTGGCACAATTAGATGAGGTGTTTGATGACCATCTTAAAAATGCTAAAGTTTTCAAGGGCACATCAAAGACCATTCAAAACGAGCTACTGGAGTGTATGCTAGCGGTCATGACGGAACATATTGTGGAGGAGGTGAAGTCGGCGAACTTCGTAGCTATCCAAGCTGACGAGACCACGGACGTTTCTACACAGACACAGCTGGTGCTTGTGCTGAGGTACATAGATAGCAAGAAGATTTAATTTTTTTCCTGGGGCTTTTTCACAAAATCATGCCCCACGTCGACATTCTGTACCAGAAGCTACAGAAGAAGGACATCGATGCTGTCTTCATCAAACGTGCCCTCGACAGCTTCACAAGCAGTGTGCAGGCCATAAGGTAAGATTAAACAATATCATTCGATCTTTCTCAAAGCAGAGCTTTATTTGAAAATGTATGCATGAAAGGAGACATCATCATATTTACAAATCTATACAATTGGCCAGAATATGGTTGTTCATTTTTACAAAGCCATACAGATAGCTGTGTTTACCTTCTCTAGAAATTATTTTCAAATTCTGTTTTCAGGCAAAATGTCTATCACTGTTCATTTTCACAAATCTATACAAGAGGGCAGAATATGGAAGTCTATAAAAATGTCTTATTACCAATAACTTGCATCAATGTTTTCAGTAGCCTCTATCAAAAGCTCCTGCTTGCTTGTTGTGAATTATGCTCAGGTGCACATATTTCCAATTCAACCATGAGGCCTTTTTGAAGCAAGTAATGTGTATATCAGTATTGACGTATATGCTGCCCCTGTCTTCATGTTGTTGCTGGACATATCTTTTTTTAAATGTGTGTAGGTCACCTAAATCATCAGAAAAATTGCCCCCCCTGAGAATTTTTTCAGGAGCCGCCACTGCAATGGGATTATATTTTTCTCCCGGACAATTGGCCGGCGGCGATTTTATTTTTACTGCTTTTTCATTTATTTATTTTTGGCCAAAAGCCGGCTATTACCGGCTACCGGAAATCCTGATCTAGGACTATGAGTGGCACTGCCATGCCTCGGTTGAGTTTGAATACCTGAAGACAAATAACACACATTGAAAAGCTGATGTCCAAATCTCATTCACACAATTACAGCATATCAACAACGTTTCCCTATTTTCCCCCACTGAAACTACACTGAACAAAAATATAAAACGCAACATGCAACAATTTCAAAGATTTTACTGAGTTACAGTTCATATAAGGAAATCAGTCAATTGAAATAAATTAATTAGGCTCTAATCTATGGATTTCACATGACTGGGAATACAGATATGCATCTGTTGGTCACAGATACCTTAAAAGAAAGGTATGGGTGTGGATCAGAAAACCAGTCAGTATCTGGTGACCACCATTTGCCTCATATATTTTCAGCTTCCAGGTGATGGCAGCGGATGAATGGCACGACAATGGGACTCAGGATCTCGTCACGGTATCTCTGTGCATTCAAATTGCCATAGATAAAATGCAATTGTGTTTATTGTCCATAGCTTATGCCTGCCCATACCATAACCCCACCATTGGGAACTCTGTTCACAACGTTGACATTAGCAAACCGCTCGCCCATACACGTGGTCTGCGGATGTGAGGCCAGTTGGACGTACTGCCAAATTCTCTACAACAAAAATTGGAGGTGGCTTCTGGTAGAGAACATTACATTCTCTGTCAACAGCTCTGGTGGACATTCCTGCAGTCAGCATGCCAATTGCATGCTCCCTCAAAACTTGAGACATCTGTGGCATTGGTTTGTGTGACAAAACTGCATATTTTAGAGTGGCCTTTTATTGTCTCCAGCACAAGGTGCACCTGTGTAATGATTATGCTGTTTAATCAGCTTCTTGATATGCCACACCTGTCAGGTGGATGGATTGTCTTGGTAAAGGAGAAATACTCACTAACAGGGATGTAAACTAATTTGTGCACAAAATTTGAGATAAATATGATTTTTGTGCGTATGGAACATTTCTGGGATCTTTTATTTCAGCTCACGAAACATGGGACCAACACTTTACATGTTGCGTTTATATTTGTTGTTCAGTATAAGTATGCAAGGTTGATTCAAAGTCTTTAAGGTGACCAGAACATGAATGTGTCCTAACAGGGTGAGGAGACAGAGTAGCCAGTGGTGGTTGTTGTTCTTGGGGCCTGACCAGGTTACACTGCTAACTGGCCATTCTGGGCAAGCTGCAGCAACAAGGGCAGTATCCTTCCTGTATGACTGGTGGGGTATTGGGGCTGTGTGGGGATTAGTTTCCAATTCTACAACAGTTGGGTGCAGACACTCAGGAGATGCAGCTTGCAGCGAGACCCATTGACTAATTGGAATGTTATCTCAGCCTGAATGATGCAGGGGATGCTCCATAGTGGAATGGTTAGTTGTCTGGTTGTGAAGGACAGTCTGTGAAAGGGCTCTCACAAACAGACCGGCCCATAGATCTTTCCAACGCCTAATTGACCTGTGGCTGGATTTTTTAAATGTTGAATGTGGCAGAAGTCCTGCAGGTCACATCCTACATCAGGGTTCTTCAATTCCGGTCCTGGAGGGCCGAAACACCTCTGTTTTTCATCCTCTCCTTCTAATCAGGGGCTAATTCAGACCTGGGACACCAGGTGAGTGCAATTAACTACCAGGTCGAAATAAAAAACAGAAGTGTTTCGGCCCTCCAGGACCGGAATTGAAGAACCCTGTCCTACATATTCCTTTGGAAGTCTGGTAGGATGATAATAATAATAATAATAATATGCCATTTAGCAGACGCTTTTATCCAAAGCGACTTACAGTCATGTGTGCATACATTTTTGTGTATGGGTGGTCCCGGGGATCAAACCCACTACCCTGGCGTTACAAGCGCTGTGCTCTACCAGCTGAGCTCCTCATTAAAATGCAAATCAATTTATAACATTTTTTACATGCGTTTTTCTGGATTTTTTTGTTGTTATTCTGTCTCTCACTGTTCAAATAAACCTACCATTAAAATTATAGACTGATCGTGTCTTCGTCAGTGGGCAAACGTACAAAATCATCAGGGGATCAAATACTTTTTTCCCTTACTGTATGATGTCAATGCACACCAGTACTTTCCAGATGGAATGTTGACTGTTGAATGGCCTACTGACATGTGGCAGTCCAGTTCCATGGTCTCTGTCTGTAGTAACTGCCAGAGGGGAGGACTGAAGGTGGAGTGGGCCTATCAAGGACAGTTCTGGGAGATTCAGGATGGCATTGACATTGGAGTGCTGCAATTCCTATGACATGTGAAGGCCCACTAAGTTGATGGCATTTCTTGTCAATTAGTGTCAGGTTGTCTTGGTTCATTGTAGTGAACACCTGCCTTATGTGCTTGTCATCATGTGTGGTTGCATTCTCCCCATACACCATAATGTCACCAAGTCAACATATACAGCAACTCCAGTGCAGACAGCCAGGATAGTGAACATGATTTTCTGGAAAAAGCAATGTGCCAGCTCAACCTGAACAGCATAAGAGTGAACCGGAACACTCCCAACGTGCATCACGAATGCAGTGAGCCAGCGGAAAGTCATGTTGGATGCAGGCAGCCATATCGGAGTAACCATGAATCAAAGCTCAATTCTAAAATGATAAGGAGGTGACTTAAGAGCCCAATCCTGGAGGCACAAGTTATACCACAGTGGGGGCAAGTTGCAGACCTAGGGAGAGGGTGTCAGAGTCCAGTGTTGGATTCTCTTTCCTTTCGTTGGAGCCTCCGAGTTACCTCATTGATCCTCAAAGAGGCTTGTGACTTAGAATCCTTGGGTCTGCTGCCTTTTCTATATCCAGACAAAGGTGTTTGAGTGTAATTATGGCAGGCATATTGGATTCCCAACATAGTTGAATTGTACAAAAATAGTCTTGAGTACAGGTCATAAGAACAGTACACAAATAAAATAAAATCCACAGAGGAATCTTTGACTGAAAAAATGATTTTAGGAGTTGTGTCACAATATCTATGAACTTAACCACTTTTGCTATAAAATATTTTTACACAATCATCCATTTCATATTTGGGAGACATGACAGGTATGAAAATACATGGTTGTGTTTTGTTCTACCTCGGGTAGGGGTTTCTCAAAAAATAAATCCCTTTTTGAGGATTGGCCACTAGCCTAATAGACAGGCAGGAGAGACAGGCAGGCAGATGGACGGACGGACGGACAGACAGATGGACAGGCGGGCGGGCAGGCGGACGGACAGACAAACTCCAGCTCTCCACTCCAGCTCTCCCCAGGGAGTTCAAACTCATCTATTAATATGCTACTGTATGCATCTGTCTGTATGCGTCTGTTACTGTATGCATCTGCTATTGTGTGAACCCACAGCTGACCCTAACAATAATAAGAGTCCCAAATGGCTGGGCTCTCTCCCTAGACAGTAGGGGGATGGGCTGGAGAGACTAGGGGGCAGGTGTAAAGTACTGTAGAAAGATTTACAAGTAAGCACTAGAAATGTGCAGGAGTCTCCTCATTTGTATGAAGAGGGTACATGTGAAAGAATAATAGTTTAATTCAATAAAAATCGGATTCTATTACAAGTTACAATCAGAATGCTTCGGTAATGTGCAGCCCAGGACATTTTCTCTTCTTTGACATAGACCTAGCCTACTTATTTATTCCAAGGAATAAGCAACCCATAAGCAGGTCAAGGACAAGTCCTGGGTTAAATGGCAGCACCTCTTTTCTACTGCTATGTCATGAAATGGCATGGTTAATCTGCTAAAGAAAGAGAATAGTGTCTATTAGGCTATCTATCAGCCTAGTCTGCTTTCATAATCCAGCCCCTCTCTTGCTCGGTTTCTCTGTCTGTTTGACTTTGCCTCTGTCTATCTGCTCTTCTATCTGTCTCTGAGGTTGCCTCACGGGTTGGTAATTGCATGAACAACCACAAGAGGGACTACTTGCATCATATTTAGGCTAGACTGTGCTATTATGCAGAGTAAACTATTATAAATGAGCTAGGCCTGTAAGCTAATAGAATGGTACCAAAGAAAGATTCTACGTCAATTCAGAGCATATTACCCCATTTTTTTTACACATATTTTTTTTAACCAGATGATTGTCATTTTATTGAGTATAGCCCTACAAAAATTATACTATACCATTTAAATGATTATCACATTATTGGCTTCTATTTTATTTATTTTCTGGACAACATGATTTATGTGCTTGCTTATCCTCCACAACCTTCAGAACACTCTTTCGCCGGCAGAGGGACACAGAAAGGTGGCACTGCCATGCTGAATGACTGAGTTTCTATGGACGCTGAGCCAGAGTGAGCTCATGCCCATACCCACCCTCTAATGCCCGATGAATTAAGGAGTCATTGTCAAGGCCAGTTCCTCTATCCACTTCTCCATTCACCATCCCTCATTCACAACAAATGTGTGTTTGTTGGTCTGTCGCAGTAACGTGCTACTCTGGCTCCCCATCAGCAAGCCCTAGACACTGTTCTCTGCTGGTCATGTTCATTTTATGAAAACAATGGCTCACGTCTTATTCAAGACAGGAAGGCTTACCGTTTTCTATCACACATTGTAGAATACATAAAACAGATAGGTCATGTCTTCATTTCAAACAGCCTACTGATTCAAAACATTTCTCATCTCCCCGTACAAGAAGGATCTAAAAAGACAGAGCAAAGGTTGAATACTTAAACTGTCTTCATAAAAGTCTGAGGCACACAATAGCGTCACAACACTGTGTTTACAAAGACGCTTCAAACCTAAAAAGGATCTCCCCAGAGGATTTACGCATGTCTGCCTACACATGAAAACTTGTTTTCAAAGCAGAACGTGGAATCAATAGAGGGGTCTGAGAACACCACTTAAAGGCCCACTCTGTGATATTTACCAGAGGTGTGGACTCGAGTCACATCACTTGGACTCGAGCCTTGAGCTAGCGCAGTCACTAACAGAACATAGGCCTACGCCATTGCACCAAATTCTTGTTTCAAAAACATATAATCTGTGCTTCAGAACCATACATTTGTGTGTCTTGACTTTTGACCAATGGCCAGTCATCAGCATTGGCGCGCAAAGGCAGGTGCACATATCCAGATTAGTGACCAGAAAGTGTTTGTTTAATGTTCTCTAGTTTTGCCTGGCAACAACAGAGTAGCCTATGCCTACCTACATTAATATTATCCATATAAAGTACCGTTAAGCAATCTGCTACAGACGCATCTTTGCCACAAAAGGCTACCTAGTGATTTCATTGATCATTTTCATTTAGGCCAAGTTTGGGTGGGTTATTATTATATACCTCAGTGGTGGTACTGGCTATATGTCTAAAGATAGCTGTAACATCGCACTACCTTAAATACTTATGTGATGAAGATGTAACATATTCTGGTGAATGAATAACGATATTTGTTTATTCTGGAAGAAAAAGTCTACAGACAGATCATGCTTTCCATCCGACCAGCAGGCCGTAAGATCGTGCTTGCTCTGGACTCCAGGAAGTGTCAATGGGACATGATATCTGTAGTCGATATTGACTGCTAACATGAATTACTTTCAGCTCAAAATGCTGATGTAAAACAGTTTATTTCTGTGTCTTGCATTTAGAAAATGCATCACCATTTATGGCTGTAATGACAGGCTACATTTGCGCAGCGATTGTACGTGCATGTTCGCCCTGTGTGCGAGTGCATGTGCTTGCGCTGGGGTCGCAAGCTCCTTTTTGGGTGTCTGAGGTCAAAAAGTTTTAAAGCCACTGAGCTAGCGAACAGATTGCTGATTTGCTGTACAGCTATAGGATTGGGTACAGCGCAAACGTCAAATTGTAGGGAGAGAGGATTGCCATAAATTAATATGAAGCTCCAAAACAATTAGGTGATCAAGAATATTAACCGTTTACTTCGCAAGCTCACCAGCAATGCGGCATCAAGCAACAATTACTAGCATAGGCCTACTGTTTTTTTTTGGCATGAAAGTGATAATTTACTTATGAAGCTTGCATTTTGAATTTGTTGTTAAAATTAGTTATTACATAATCAACATTTGTTGTAGACCAAATAATGAAAAGGGATTTTTTGATAGCCTCAATAAATAGACAAAGATTTGTAGTTGAACAAGTCATTGCATGTATAGATTTTTTTTTACTTGACTTCATACTTGCTCTTAGAATACACAACTTGGACTTGACTCGAGACTCAACCCGTTCTACTTGGGACTCAACTTGAGACTTGAACCTTGTGACTTGAGACTTACTTGTGACTCGAATAATAGTGACTTGGTCCAGCCTCTGATATTTACAGCTGTTCTTGATCATATTGGCCTAGCCTACCCATTGATTCTTGAAGAATATCCCTAAATGCTTCATGAGTTTAGTTCAACTGTCTAGCCTAACTCTATCATAACCAAATGCTTGTTGTTTTTGTTTATGAACGATGTCATTGTAAACAAACACATAGCTTAAAAAATATGGTTAAAACTATCATGGTTGTCACCTCATGGACTGTCCATCAATCCCCATCCCTCAGCTTTACTGCAAACCAAGGCGGGCATGCCATTTTGTTGTTGTTCAAATTACGGAGTAGGGCTTTAAAGTAATGTTGGAGGAAGGGGGTTTAGCAGACATCAGCCAGGTCTTTCCTGTACATGTGGTACTCTCTGGCCCTGCCACTTCAGCATTCATGAGACCTCTGGGTATCTATAGCCATTTAAAAAGGGCAAAGACAGTAGAGTGCCTTCAGAAAGTATTCACACCCCTTGACGTTTTTACATTTTGTTGTGTTACAAAGTGGGATTAAAATGGATTTACATTTTCAGACACCTTGACTTTTCCAAATTTTGTTACGTTACAGCCTTATTTTAAAATGGATTCAATTAAATAAAATCCTAATCAATCTACACACAATACGCAGTGGTATTTCTAAAAACAGGTTTTTCAAAAAAGTTAGCACATTTCCAAAAAATTAAAATACATAAATACCTTATTTACACAAGTATTCAGACCCTTTGCTATGAGACTCGAAATGGAGCTCAGGTGCATCCTGTTTTCATTGATCATCCTTGAGATGTTTCTACAACTTGATTGGAGTCCACCTGTGGTAAATTGATTTGATTGGACATGATTTGGAAAGGCACACACCTGTCTACATAAGGTCCCACAGTTGACAGTACATGTCAGAGCAAAAACCAAGCCATGAGGTCAAAGGAATTGCCGTAAAGCTCCAAGACAGGATTGTGTCGAGGAACAGATCTGGGGAAGGGTACCAATAAATGTCTGCAGCATTGAAGGTCCCCAAGAACACAGTGGCCTCCATCATTCTTAAATGGAAGAAGTTTGGAACCACCAAGACTCTTCCTAGAGCTGGCCGCCCGGCCAAACTGAGCAATCGGGGGAGAAGGGCCTTGGTCAGGGAGGTGACCAAGAACCCGATGCTCACTCTGACAGAGCTCCAGAGTTTCTCTGTGGAGATGGGAGAACCTTCCAGAAGGACAACCATCTCTGCAGCACTCCACCAATCAGGCCTGTATGGTAGTGGCCAGACGGAAGCCACTCCTCAGTAGAAGGCACATGACAGCCCGCTTGGAGTTTGCCAAAATGCTCCTAAAGGACTCAGACCATGAGAAACAAGATTATCTGGTCTGATGAAACCAAGATTGAACTTTTTGGCCTGAATGCCAAGCGTCATGTCTGGAGAAAACCTGGCACCATCCCTACGGTGAAGCATGGTGGTGGCAGCCTCATGCTGTGGGGATGTTTTTCAGCGGCAGGGACTGCAAGACTAGTCAGGATTGAGGGAAAGATGAACGGAGCAAAGTACAGAGAGATCCTTGATGAAAACCTGCTCCAGAGCGCTAAGGACCTCAGACTGGGGCGAAGGTTCACCTTTCAACAGGACAAAGACCCTAAGCACACAGCCAAGAAAACGCAGAAGTGGCTTTGGGACAAGTCTCTGAATTTCCTTGAGTGGCCCAGCCAGAGCCCGGACTTGAACCTGATCGAACATCTCTGCATAGACCTGAAAATAGCTGTGCATCTAACCTGACAGAGCTTGAGAGGATCTGCAGAGAAGAATGGGAGAAACTCTCCAAATACAGGTCTGCCAAGCATGTAGCATCATTCTTAGGAGACTCAAGGCTGTAATCGCTGCCAAAGGTGCTTCAACAAAGTACTGAGTAAAGGGTCTGAATACTTATGTAAATGTAATATTTCCGTTTTTTATTTTTAATAGATTTTGGGGGGGGGAATAAAAAACTGTTTTTGCTTTGTCACTATGGGGTATTGTGTGTAGATTGATGAGGGGAAAAAACAATTTAGGCTTTAACGTAACAAAATGTGGAAAAAGTTAAGGGGTCGGGAATACTTTCTGAATGCCTGTAATTGTAATTTTCTCGACCTTTGCACACCTGGATTGTACACTATTTGCACACCTGGATTGTACACTATTTGCACATTATTCTTTTTTAAATTCTTCAAGCTCTGTCAAGTTGGTTGTTGATCATTGCTAGACAGCCATTTTCATGTCTTGCCATAGATTTTAAAGCCGATTTAAAGATGCACTATGCAGAAATCGCTCCGCGATTTCCTGGTTGCTAAAATTCTAATAGTTCGCTTAATTTCAGTTTATGTGACAAAACAAGTATAGTTTAGAGAATCATTGCAGGCCTCGACATTAACGCTTGTCCGCTTGCCCGGGACAAGGAAAAAAATTGCCGGACAAGGAGAATATAGACTGAGCTTGTCGGTAAAACATAATCACACAAACATGTCTAACAATTAATCTGATCAACTGGAATCAAAGTGTCCTGAAGATGCGAATGTGTTGCGCACTGTCAACTCCCAATCTCTGCACGGAGACACTTGTTTATCAGTGCGCTGCAAGTAGCCTACAGAGATTGGGTGAAATGAACTGAGCTGCGAGTTGGAGTGGCTCTTCTGAAGTCTCTCTTTCATCACGTATCCTGTGTGTGTGTGCCTGCGGTTTTACCTCCGTTTTCAAATGTGTGTAGCCTACTCTCTTGCCAGTGTTATCTCTGGGAGATGGAGAGCAGGCGATAGCAATCTAATAAAATATGTTTTTACAAGCACCGAAATCTGGTCAGGCACCAGGAAAGCACCCCATTGTCCACCACCACTACCAAACCTTGAACCAGCTGCTAAAAAGGCAGCATACAAGGAAAAAGGATAATAAAATGTATTCCGACCGGGAAAGAAGAGTTTCCATGGGTTCGACATGTCGACACAGAGGGAGATGTCATGTACTGCTCAACATGTCAGGATTTCCCCAGTATTGCAGACATGTAAGTTAATCAAAATAGTTTTAACTGTTCTAGCGAATGTTGAATTTAGCAACCCGGTACCGACTGACTGGCTATCTATACAGCCAAGTTAGACAGCTAACGTTAGCATAAAAGGCAGGCTAATGTTACTTTCCAGTCAATTAGCCACCAACAGGTTACATTGATAAGCTAGCTATGCAGGGATAGTTCGGGATTTTGGCAATAAAGCCCTTTATCTACTTCCCCACAGTCAGATGAACTTGTGGATAACATTTTTATGTCTGCATGCAGTTTGAAGATAGTTGATAACTAGCATTAGCGCAATTGCTCACTAGCAATATTGCACTAACGCTAGTTAGCATTGGCTAGCGAAACTACATCTAACCAGAGATACTTTTGGGGAGATTCTATGGAATCACATTAACGGCCAATGTGCACGTTGCCCATGCGTCGTCAATGGTGCATTCTAGGCGATTCTGGGACAAGGAGAGCTCTCCTTCAAGGAGTGAATTGGGCGCTAGCTCAAAAACCCAACATTAGCTTGAATTGCGTGACGATTAGCTTAGCATCCGCATAACGCAGCATGACAACGTGAAAGCGATTGGTCGACAGTCTGCTGGTTTTGGCATTCATTGCCTAATGGGATTCCTATCTCCTAAGTTCTCTAATACTGCATTTGAGATCTATCTCTTTATCTATGTATGCCGCTATGGTAACCAGCAGCTTTAATTAGCCTGGCATAGGTTATTATTCTAATCCGTATTATACAGTAATTAATCAATTCTGCCACACAAGGGAAAATGGAAATTACATTTTAGTCATTTAGCAAACGCTCTTATCCAGAGCGACTTACAGTAGTGAGTGCATACATTTTTTGTGCATACATTTTTCGTACATCAATGAATTCACTGATGTCACTGATGTAATTTATTGTATTCAGATTCAGTTTGTTATAGTTTCCATATTGTTGGAGAGTCAGGGGTTGTCCACTCTTATTAAAAAGTAGCAATAATTATCAAATCGCATCTGTCAATATATTTTTTTAACTACTACAGAATCTTCAGTTTCTGACAAATATTTGTAGCTATTGGACAAGTAAAATATCAGCCCCACTTGTCAAGCCCTGCATTGAACCATCTAAACCGCTGTGAAATGTATTTTCCATAATCAAAAATATTATATTTTCAGCAGTTTGAAGCTGGTGTACAAAGCCAAAAGTAAAAGACTCAAAAACAAAACTTAAGAATAGGAAGCATAGAAATAACGCACATTGAACAGATCTACCGCTTCTTAGACTTGCTTTAAATGAGAATGACATATCTATAAAACTCACATTTCTATGTGAATTTAGTTGGGTCGCCCAAAAAGTTACATATTGCAGCTTTAAGTCAAAACTGTAACTAAGCCACATTTTTTGCAGTTTTACTTTAGTGCCTTATTACAAAGAGGATGCATGTTTTGGATTGTTTTTATTTTGTACAGGCTTCCTTCTTTTCATTGTGTAATTAGGTTAGTATTTTGGGGTAACTACAATGTTGTTGATCCATCCTCAGGTTTCTACTATCACAGCCATTAAACTCTGTAACTGTTTTAAAGTCACCATTGGCCTCATGGTGAAATTCCTGAGCGGTTTCCTTCCTCTCCGGCAACTGAGTTAGGAAGGATACCTGTATCTTTGTAGTGACTGGGTGTATTGATACACCATCAAAGTGATATTAACAACTTCACCATCTACCAATAGCTGCCTTCTTAGCGAGGCATTGGAAAGCCTCCCTGGTTGTTGTGGTTGAATATGTGTTTGAAATTCACTGCTCGACTGAGGGAGCTTATAGTTAAATATACAGTGGGGAGAACAAGTATTTGATACACTGCCGATTTTGCAGGTTTTCCTACTTACAAAGCATGTAGAGGTCACATTGTATGATTTTTAAGTAATTAATTTGCATTTTATTGCATGACATAAGTATTTGATACATCAGAAAAGCAGAACTTAATATTTGGTACAGAAACCGTTGTTTGCAATTACAGAGATCATACGTTTCCTGTAGGTCTTGACCAGGTTTGCACACACTGCAGCAGGGATTTTGGCCCACTCCTCCATACAGACCTTCTCCAGATCCTTCAGGTTTCGGGGCTGTCGCTGGGCAATATGGACTTTCAGCTCCCTCCAAAGATTTTCTATTGGGTTCAGGTCTGGAGACTGGCTAGGCCACTCCAGGACCTTGAGATGCTTCTTACGGAGCCACTCCTTAGTTGCCCTGGCTGTGTGTTTCGGGCCGTTGTCATGCTGGAAGACCCAGCCACGACCCATCTTCAATGCTCTTACTGAGGGAAGGAGGTTGTTGGCCAAGATCTCGCGATACATGGCCCCATCCATCCTCCCCTCAATACGGTGCAGTCATCCTGTCCCCTTTGCAGAAAAGCATCCCCAAAGAATGATGTTTCCACCTCCATGCTTCACGGTTGGGATGGTGTTCTTGGGGTTGTACTCATCCTTCTTCTTCCTCCAAACACGGCGAGTGGAGTTTAGACCAAAAAGCTCTATTTTTGTCTCATCAGACCACATGACCTTCTCCCATTCCTCCTCTGGATCATCCAGATGGTCATTGGCAAACTTCAGACGGGCCTGGACATGCGCTGGCTTGAGCAGGGGGACCTTGTGTGCGCTGCAGGATTTTAATCCATGACGGCGTAGTGTGTTACTAATGGTTTTCTTTGAGACTGTGGTCCCAGCTCTCTTCAGGTCATTTACCAGGTCCTGCCGTGTAGTTCTGGGCTGATCCCTCACCTTCCTCATGATCATTGATGCCCCACAAGGTGAGATCTTGCATGGAGCCCCAGACCGAGGGTGATTGAGCGTCATCTTGAACTTCTTCCATTTTCTAATAATTGCGCCAACAGTTGTTGCCTCCTCACCAAGCAGCTTGCCTATTGTCCTGTAGCCATCCCAGCCTTGTGCAGGTCTACAATTATATCCCTGATGTCCTTACACAGCTCTCTGGTCTTGGCCATTGTGGAGAGGTTGGAGTCTGTTTGATTGAGTGTGAGGACAGGTGTCTTTTATACAGGTAACGAGTTCAAACAGGTGCAGTTAATACAGGTAATGAGTGGAGAACAGGAGGGCTTCTTAATGAAAAACTAACAGGTCTGTGAGAGCCGGAATTCTTACTGGTTGGTAGGTGATCAAATACTTATGTCATGCAATAAAATGCAAATTAATTACTTAAAAATCATACAATGTGATTTTCTGGATTTTTGTTTTAGATTCCGTCTCTCACAGTTGAAGTGTACCTATGATAAAAATTACAGACTTCTACATGCTTTGTAAGTAGGAAAACCTGCAAAATCGGCAGTGTATCAAATACTTGTTCTCCCCACTGTATGTTATGAGGTAGTCATTCAAAAAAATAATGTTATACACTATTATTGCACACACAGTCCATGCAACTTATTATGTGACTTGTTAAGCAAATGTTTACTCCTGAACTTATTTAGGCTTGCCATAACAAAGGGATTGAATCCTTATTGACTCAAGACATTTCAGCTTTTCATTTTTAATTAATTTGTAAGAATTTCGAAAATCATAATTCCCCTTTTACATTACGGGGTATTGTGTGTAGGCCAGTGACAAAATCTACATTTAATCAATTTTAAATTCAGGGTGAAACACAACAAAAAGTCAAGGGGAGTGAATACTTTCTGAAGGCCATATCTGACTCGTTTCAGGAAACTAGGCGTATGTCGCGCGTCACTCCTACACAGGAGAAGCATTTTAACGTAAACTTTTTTTTGTATCAAAATTTGTTTTTTGGGGGCAGAAATGCCTTCTGGGACATGTGAACTTTCATGTGCCTTCATAACAAACTTGTATGCCATCTGTAAATACTAATTTTTTTTTAAATTGCGAGCCTAGTTGGTTTAACCATGGAAAAAGACAGGAACCTTCCTACTAGCCATGATTGGCTGAGATAATGGTTGGGCTGGACATGCCGAGAGATGAGTTCGGATTGGTCTGCCATGTAGCACACTTCTATCTATAACATGAGCTGGTCAGTATGTGTAGGTAATCCTTTCTAACTCGGCTTTCTTGAAAGATATCACGTAGTAGAACTGCAAAAGTGTTGCTCTCCACTTTCTGGAGGACCGAGTTTTGAAATCAGTGGATTGCCCGGTGGAAGCAGAGTATGAAAGCTAAGGAGATGGAGAAAATTCTGCCGTTTCATTGCAAATATGCAGAGGGAGTCGAAAAGAGAACACACAGAAGGCTGTTGTATAAAACGCCCGTCTCCGGATTACATCTTCAAACTAAGGGCAACCATGGTATCCGTGACAGAGAGGGAGAAGCGTTCATCCATGTATACGGGTAAGAGAGTCTAGCTAGCTACATTTTCAGATATTACACATTTCTAATTTTGTCAAAGTCGTTTTCATTGCAAGTTAAAGCGTACTGTTAGCTAGCTAGCTAGCTAGCTAACGTTACGTGTATGATCTGTGTAGTAATATTATTCATATCGCAGAGCAATTTGCATTGCTAGGTATAGCCTAATGTTAGCTAGGTAGCTGACATTGAACCTGGTTGGTTAGCTACCTGCAGATTCATGCAGGGTAGTAACGTTATGAGATGGGATTATGGTTAGTTGTTTAGCTAGCTAAGTAGCTAGCTACATGTGTAAACAAAAGACTCCACTATGCAAGTAACCATTGCACTGTACCGTTTACACCTTCTGTATCCTGTGCATGTGACAACTAAACTTTGATTTTATTTGATATAGTATGTAAAGAACAACATGACCGGCACCAAAGTCAAATTAGGATATAACGTTAGGCCAACGAGACAGTGTCCAAGTTCTAAAATTCTCCGGTAGAATGCCCTGCTTTTATTTCGTCACACTCACAACCAACTGTAAGCTATTTTCTGTAATTGGCTCGCCATTAACTTGTAAATAATTATCTTGTTGTGAGTTTATCTTCCTGTAATCATTAATGCAAATGAGCTAAAGTGAAGACGTTGTCAACTATATGATATGGTCATTAAAGTTAGCTACCTACAGTTGAAGTCGGAAGTTTACATACACCTTAGCCAAATACATTTAAACTCAGTTTCACAATTCCCGACATTTAATCCTAGTAAAAATTCCCTGTCTTAGGGCAGTTAGGATCACCACTTTATTTTAAGAATGTGAAATGTCAGAATGATTTATTTCAGCTTTTATTTATTTCATCACATTCCCAGTGGATCAGAAGTTTGCATACACTCAATTAGTATTTGGTAGCATTGCCTTTAAATTGTTTAACTTGGGTCAAGCATTTCGGGTAGCCTTCCACAAGCTTCCCACAATAAGTTGGGTGAATTTTGGCCCATTCCTCCTGACATAGCTGGTGTAACTGAGTCAGGTTTGTAGGCCTCCTTGCTCGCACACACTTTTTCAGTTCTGCCCACAAATTTGAGGTCAAAGCTTTGTGATGGCCACTCCAATACCTTGACTTTGTTGTCCTTAAGCCATTTGCCACAACTTTGGAAGTATGCTTGGGGTCATTGTCCATTTGGAAGACCCATTTGCGACCAAGCTTTAACTTCCTGACTGATGTCTTGAGATGTTGCTTCAATATATCCACATAATTTTCCTTCCTCATGATGCCATTTATTTTGTGAAGTGCACCAGTCCCTCCTGCAGCAAAGCAACCCCACAGCATGATGCTGCCACCCCGTGTTTCACGGTTGGGATGGTGTTCTTCAGCTTGCAAGCTCCACCTTTTTCCTCCAAACATAACGATGGGCATTATGGCCAAACAGTTCTATTTTTGTTTCATCAGACCAGAGAACATTTATCCAAAAAGTATGATCTTTGTCCCCATGTGCAGTTGCAAACCGTAGTCTGGCTTTTTTATGGCGGTTTTGGAGCAGTGGCTTCTTTCATGCTGAGCGGCCTTTCAGGTTATGTCAATATAAGACTTGTTTTGCTGTGGATATAGATAATTTTGTACATGTTTCCTCCAGCATCTTCACAGGGTCCTTTGCTGTTGTTCTGGGATTGATTTGCACTTTTTGCACCAAAGTACGTTCATCTCTAGGAGACAGAACGCATCTCCTTCCTGAGCGGTATGACGGCTGAGTGGTCCCATGGTGTTTATACTTGCGTACTATTGTTTGTACAGATGAACGTGGTACCTTCTGGCATTTGGAAATTGCTCCCAATGATGAACCAGACTTGTGGAGGTCTATAATATTTTTTCTGAGGTCTTGGCTGATTTCTTTTGATTTTCCCATGATGTCAAGCAAAGAGGCACAGAGTTTGAAGGTAGGCCTTGAAATACATCCACAGGTATACCTCCAATTGACTCAAATGATGTCAATTAGCCTATCAGAAGCTTCTAAAGCCATGACATCATTTTCTGGAATTTTCCAAGCTGTTTAAAGGCATAGTCAACTTAGTGTATGTAAACTTCTGACCCACTGGAATTGTGATACAGTGAATTATAAGTGAAATAATATGTCTGTAAACAATTGTTGGAAAAATTACTTGTGTCATGCACAAAGTAGATGTCCTAACCAACTTGCCAAAACTATAGTTTGTTAACAATACATTTGTGGAGTGGTTGAAAAACGTGTATGTAAACTTCCGACTTCAACTGTATCTAACAAGCTAGAAACTAACCAAAACATTGTTTAGAAAGTTGCTTTTAGTTGCCTGGTTTGCTAGATTGACATACACTAAATTCATTTTTAAACGGGTGGGTTTATTGGTGTTAAAACACACCAGTTATGCTATTTTGGACCACCAGGCTGCTGCCTGTAGTTTTTGTGTTTATACTCTTTCATAACGACAACGACAAGTTTGATGTCAAACGACAGTAGAAGGTTCATGATGTCACTGCGACAACTGTCGATAGACGTATTATAAACCAGCCTTTAGTCTTGAAATCTTTGGTTGTTTAGTACATTGCCTCACGTGAATCCTTAAAGAGATGGGTGGGGCTAATGCTTAAGAGGGTGTGAACGATGCTGAATGGGTGTAGACAAAGAAGAGCTCTCCAGTAGGTGTAAAAAACATTCAAGGAGCATTTTCTCAAAAGTGGGGTTACAAGTTTATTAACTTTCAATCTATTTCTATCCATCTATATGCTGCTGTAGTCATCCCCACCTCTTCTTTTCAGTGAAATCGGTGCAAACGCACATGGCTTGAGATCGGTGCACACGCCCTGGGAGGGAGCAAGCGGTTTTAAATTGCCTCTGAGTCTAAAATTAAACTGTCAATATGACTCTGGCTTCATAATGTGCTAATATAAGAAGCTGGTGTAGAGTCATGGGTATAGAGATAACCGATGGTCAGCTGGATTCTAAACTTAACCTTCTAAGCTGCAGTATCATAACATTCTGTACATGCACATTAGCCCAGGGGTTCCCAACCTTTTTTCCCCAGGGCCCCCTTTTTTTACATTTGAAAACTGTCACGCTCCTTTTTTAAACGTATTGTTTATTGAGATAATCAAACTGGTGGTATAGGCTTTGTTTAATTTGAGGGACCTAAGAAAATGTTGTTGTTTTGAGACTCATGAAATCGTTTAGGTAGGCTATTTAATGATTATAATAATTATAATAATAGATAAGGAAAATAAAGTCTAGATCCGATTTCCCCAAATGTTATTCTGCAACCAAATATGTATTATTATGATAATTTATATGAACCTGAATTGAATTATACTGTACATACTCTTTTACAGAAAGTGAGTAGATCAAATGATAGCGACAAAGTCACACATTGTATAAGATTATGACCCTAGCAAAGTAAAATTTATTTGACTCCTCGACTTCAGAAAGGTTGTCGCTCAGCTTCTGAATGTCATATAGACAAACCAAAGATATTCCCATGTGCATCAGAGTCGCGTCTTCCTCTGGCATTTTAACGCTTGTTTCTAGCCTAAAGCATCGCAGATTTTTGCATCGTTTTAGAATGTTTTTATTTTACAACTCAAATTAAGGATGGTCCCTATGTACACCAGCTAGGTTTGGAACCCCTGATCTAGCCTGTTAGCCTATTTGTAGGCCTAACTAACTATCCTATAAAACTAGGCTATAAATAAATAGGGCCTACAACTACAAAAAAATCTAACTTAGTTGCAGGCCTTATTGTTTATTGCCTTTAATCCAGTGATTATTGTCAGATTAGAACAGTACTTCTGCATATGAACAGGATGCAGTGCGATAACCTTGTGAGGGGATTTTTACCACTGTTCTTTCATTATTTGTTACTTATTTTTATACTTATCATTTTTTACTTAACACTTATTTTTCTTAAAACTGCATTGTTGGTTAAGGGCTTGTAAGTAAGCATTTCACTGTAAGGTCTACACCTGTTGTATTCGGCACGTGACAAATAACATTTGATTTGATCTATCGAGTCTGTTTTGTCTGACTAGGCTATACTGTACCTATTTGAATATTGACAGTATTGCAGTGTAAAACCTCTTAAATGATTACAAAAACTGTGTATGTTCCTTTTCATTTCCAATGACTCAAAATGTATCACACACACATTGGTTTTCACACAAGAACATATTAGCATCTGGCAATGAGAATAATAAACAATTTCTACACAAAATCAACATGAAGACTTTCTATTTGTGCATAAGATGGAATACACCTAATTGATAGCCTTATTGTTTAAAGAAAATATAATTTGATTTGTGATATACTGTAAACCTCAATAGATAGGCTAAATAAACAATATTATTAAATACATGAACATACAGTGCCTTCGGAAAGTATTCAGACCCCTTGACTCTTTCCACATTGTTATGTTACAGCCTTATTTTAAAAATTGATTAAATTGTTTTTTCTCTCATCAATCTACACACAATACCCCATAATGACAAAGCAAAAACAGGTTTAGAAATGTTTGCTAATTTATCCCCCCCCAAAAAAATGTAATACCACATTTACATAAGTATTCAGACCCTTTACTCAGTACCTCGTTGAAGCACCTTTGGCAGCAATTACAGCATCGAGTCTTCTTGGGAATGACGCTACAAGCTTAGCACACCTGTATTTAGGGAGTTTCTCCCATTCTTCTCTGCAGATCCTCTCAAGCTCTGTCAGGTTGGATGGGGAGAGTTGCTGCACAGCTATTTTCAGGTCTCTCCAGAGATGTTCGATCGGGTTCAAGTCCGGGCTCTGGCTGGGCCACTCAAGGAAATTCAGAGACTTGTCCCGAAGCCACTCCTGCATTGTCTTGGCTGTGTGCTTAGGGTCGTTGTCCTGTTGGAAGGTGAACCGTCGCCCCAGTCTGAGGTCCTGAGCGCTCTGGAGCAGGATTTCATCAAGGATCTCTCTGTGCTTTGCTCTGTTCATCTTTGCCTCGATCCTGACTAGTCTCCCAGTCCCTGACGCTGAAAAACATCCCCACAGCATGACGCTGCCACCACCATGCTTCACCATAGGGATGGTGCCAGGTTTCCTCAAGACGTGACGCTTGGCATTCAGGCCAAAGAGTTCAATCTTGGTTTCATCAGACCAGAGAATCTTGTTTCTCATGGTCTGAGAGTACTTTTGGCAAACTCCAAGCGGGCTGTCATGTGCCTTTTACTGAGGAGTGGCTTCCGTCTGGCCACTCTACCATAAAGGCCTGATTGGTGGAGTGCTGCAGAGATGGTTGTCCTCCTGGAATGTTCTCCCATCTCCACAGAGAAACTCTGGAGCTCTGTCAGAGTGAGCATCGGGTTCTTGGTCACCTCCCTGACCAAGGCCCTTCTCCCCCGATTGCTCAGTATGGCCGAGCGGCCAGCTCTAGGAAGAGTCTTGGTGATTCCAAACTTCTTCCATTTAAGAATGATGGAGGCCACTGTGTTCTTGGGACCTTCAATGCTGCAGAAATGTTTTGGTACCCTTCCCCAGATCTGTGCCTCGACACAATCCTGTCTTGGAGCTATACGGACAATTCCTTCGACCTCATGGCTTGGTTTTTGCTCTGACGTGCACTGTCAACTGTGGGACCTTATATAGACAGGTGTGTGCCTTTCCAAATCATGTCCAATCAATGAATTTACCACAGGTGGACTCCAATCAAGTTGTAGAAACATCTCAAGGATGATCAATGGAAACAGGATGCACCTGAGCTCAATTTCGAGTCTCATACATATAATTTATTAACCTAACGTACCAGGCGTAAAAGAAACGCTTGAACTTGATGCCCCACATTCTGATCATGACAAGAACAAAAAAACTGTTCAACCAATACAGTAAATGTCGAGGAGGAGTTAAGATGGAGTGTTGCCTTGTTAATATTCCGGATGGAAACAACTTCAGAGAGCAAGCTAGCATGTGCCGTAGCTAGCTGCTAGCCAGATATAAGCTAGTGTTATCTAGCAATAATGGAATCTCCGACAAAGTTGACACCAACAAAATTGGTATGTGGCGTCTGTCGACTTTGTGGCAAGAACTTAATCTCAAAGGGTAGGGGAGGGATGTAGCTCAGTTGGTAGAGCATGGCGTTTGCAACGCCAGGGTTGTGGGTTCGATTCCCAAGGGGGGCCAGTATGGGAGAAAAAATATATATATATAATAATAATGTAAGTCGCTCTGGATAAGAGCGTCTGCTAAATGAATAAAATGTAAATGTAAAGAAAGACAGACACTATAGGCATCTGCTATATGTTTCACCGGGGACTGTAAAATGCGAGGCGCATGTCCTTTTCCCCTGAAAACTGGATGTTTCCGGTTTCTTCCGACCCCGCTGAATTTATGGATGTGACAAACTAACTTGTTATCTTGAAACCTTACTGATTAGCTACATAATCAACTTGCCCTGGGGTTGGTCATTTCTAGATGGGCACTGAGTGATTGCTTTGTAGCAAGATAATGTAGCCTAGACAACAAAGAAACTGTAATACTCACAGTGACATAGAAGAGTAACAAGCTACAGCCTACATCCAGTAGGTTGAGATATTACATCAACCTTAGAAATAAAATATGAATTACTCAAATATTTATATTATTCAGAGTGAGCAATAATATATTTGTGATAGACAATCATTCATGCAATGCATCCATTTATCATGTAAATAATATTGTTGCCAGATGGCAGCTCAAATTATTACTAGGCCATCCGATGGCATCTCCAGGGGCGTCAACTGGGTATGGAAGGGTCGCCATACCCTATCTCAACACCAACATTTTACAATAGGCTACTAAAATCAATCCAATCCTCATTAAAAGGCATATGCAGTTTAGCGGTATAACAACGCTGACTTTAGGACCATGCGGGAGCAGGAGGGAAGGCTGTTTGTACGGCTGGCTAGCTGGCTTTATGGAGAGCGCATCGACGCAGCTGCAGGGAACAGCGCAACTTTTTCTCTAAACAGTGCATAGATAAACATGGCTGTAGTAGATGGCTTTAGCTAAGTAACCCCAACCACCCTAGGTTTAGTTGAAATGACACCCCTGGGCATCTCAAATCATCACTAGGCCATAGCCTACTCCTTTGCCTGACAACATTGTGTATCCTAAGAAAGTGTTCTAGGAAAGGAGTTGGATAAATCTGAGGTTCCTGTTTATTAGTGAAGGGTCACCAGAATAGTTTTATTGATGATGAGCAGATACAGCCTACAGCTACATAGTCTGTTGTGCAGGTGTCCCATGATCGGCAGAGAAACTATACAGACATGATAAGTTAGCTTTATGTCAATGGGAGCTGGCCGTCTTCTCTGCTGATTGCAGAACTATTCTCATCCAACTAACGTTAGCTAACGTTAAAGCTAGCTTCAAATATTAAATCGAAACTGTCAGTGAGTCCCATAAAACTCACTGACCCTAACCCTGTAATTGTGTTTTAAAATTTGATGCCATCATTGTGTCCTAATGATGCGAAAGTGTACAGCTACCAAAGATTTGTGTATACATTGACCTATCTAGGTAGCTAGTTAGTTAGCTAGCTAGCTATCCAGCCAGTATGCTAGCTACGGCCCCCCTTCATCATCATGCATTACATTTACATTTTAGTCATTTAGCAGACGCTCTTATCCAGAGCGACTTACAGGAGCAATTAGGGTTAAGTGCCTTGCTTAAGGGCACATCGACAGATTTTTCACCTAGTCAGCTCGGGGATTAGAACCAGCGACCTTTCGGTTACTGGCACAACGCTCTTACCCACTAAGCTACCTGCCGCCCGCCAGAGAGCCACAAGAGCTGGCAACACTTCCAGTAAGCTAAAGTGGGATGACACATAGCTAAACATGCATGAATAACAATATTATATTTGCAGACTTCTCATGCTGGAAAGAAAAATAGTCTGATACAACCCTGTTATTTTAGAGGAAAAGGATAGAAGCGTAAGGTAGCTACCTTATTTTATCCAGGCAGTTGTAGCTAACGTTAGTGCTTGGATCAGCCGAAACAAATGATGATGATAAACCAGTAGCCTATGCACAGTCTCGCGTAGTGCTATGATGTTGGGGTAAATGCTAACGTTCAATATTTATAGGTAATAGGATATCATAATATTTAATGTAGCTAGAAATACACATAATTATGTAAATTAATTGTCCTATGGCGTGCGTTCAGTTCCTGAGAAAGGGTCCAAGGAAGGGTGAAACCAATTCCTCGATAGGTGTGCATGAGTTGTAAATAATTCAATATGTATTGATCACTTTACGACAAATGCCGGACGTATTGCGCATGACATTTTCAGATATTTTATTATTATTTACATTTTGTATTATTTGGCCATTGTAGAGAATGAAACGGGATGCTTTTACAATAGAAAGAAAATCACACATTTTACTGCAGTTGCTGTTTCCAGTGCAAACAGGAGACATGGCAACCTACGCATTCCACAGAGTTTCTAAACCCAGAGTCGCAACATCGCGAGACTTCCGGGAACTATTACAAAGCAGACCAGGTCGGGGTTTGAGAAGTTAAAATGATTCCTTAGTTCTTAGTTTTCTAGAAATCTAAAGGCACCTAGATTCAAGCCAATGTCTTAAGTAATTGAACGTCTTATTAATCCACCCTCGTGAAATTTACAAATTGACACGTTCTCATTTTCGTAAAAAACTACTTAATTTCGAAGGAGTGCCTTTGATTTGACGGCCTGCACATGCGCAGTTCGGCGCAGGACAACCCTGTTAAGTGTTTCTGCGCGTGAATTTAGCTAGCCAACGTCGCCATGACATTGCCTACAACCGTGATCGGGGATCTTCATACTATACTGTCTTTGCGCATTCTCTATCTCTGGCAACACAGCCCATGGAACCATCCGGGTGCACCTGACAGCCTTAATGGCAATAATTTTGTGTAAAGATGTCAATAATCATAATAATAATACTATTTCACTGTTAATGTGAACTTTTCTTATGGACAGATTATGTACTTTCTCTCCATTAGTTTGGCTTCCATAATTTGCAGAATCTGTGACTTTCATGACCATGAATCGTGAGATAATGTCATGTCATGACTACAGCTCAGACTGAAATAATTTAATAGGTTTTAATTATACTTATAAACACATGCATTGTTAATTACCACCATGTGCAATAAAAACTTCAACTAAATTGTTTACATTGTAGGAAATCTGTGAAGAAATGTACCACCAGTGATGATCAGAGAGAATCCTACAATGCAATGGGGCTTCTGATAGAACACCATGTACTGTATCAGGACAAATACGGTCCAAATGAAGCACATACCTGTACACATATGAGCAAGCACTAGGGGGGGATCAAATATAAATAATGTAGATTGTCCTTGCCAGTATGGCAACTAATAATGTGGTGTGTGTGAATATTCAGTCTCTTTGGTCTATTGCAGTCAGTCCCCCGGGTGCATGTTTTGATTTTTGCCCTACCAGTACACAGCTAATTCAAATAATCAAAGCTTGATGATGAGTTGGTTATTTGAATCAGCTGTGTAGTGCTAGGGCAAAAAACAAAACCCAACCCCTCTGAATCAGAGCCACCACACATACATTCTGGCATGCCCCAAAAGAAGGGTCTGAATGCAGCAAGTGTCCAGAGGGCGTTCCCCGACAAGGAGGCATTCCCTGACAATGGGGCATTCCCTGACAAAGTCCCTTCTTTCTTTATATTTTAGTCCCACAAACTACCCCATACAGTAGGTAGCGGAAAAATACACCTTATAGGTTGTAGTCTGCCAATAAACTTCAAAGAAGAAGGGGGAAAAAATGACATATCTGTTTCCGAAGAGGACAACGATGGTCACTGATCGAGTGGATGAGCAGGGGATTGGAGAGTGGGAAAGCTATGGCGGCGGTGGATGTTCTGTTTGAAACCAACGGCATGTCGGGTGAAGATGAGAGTACAGACAGTGAGAATGAGTTGGCTACATTGGCTAAAAATATAGGAAACAAGAGAAGTAAACTTGTGGTGGAAACTAGGAAATCCAAGCCTAGTTATCTGGGAGATCCGTTTGACGTATCGCGGAAAATCTGTGATAATAATACATTTATTTAAAAAGCGCTTTTAATTACAAACAAGAATTTCAAAGTTGCTTTGAAAACAAAAACAAACGTAGGTATCTGAAAGTTCATGGTTGATGGTCTTCCGTAGCTTCATGGGATACATTGGAGGATAATGTGACGTCAGTCAGAGTCACAAGAAGTCATGTTTAGATTTTGTGTGTGTCCGCTAGCAAAAGAAGCGCGCTTTGCACCTTAAAAACATATCGGAGTGGAATGTTGTGTGTATGGCTCTTCGAAGCAGAGCGCCTATAAAGGGGGTTATCTCTGGGGTAGCGCATGAAGTTCATGCAGATGAAATACCTGAGGAAGTAGGTGGGGTGGTTGGTGCATGTCGATTGACCAGTATGGTGGATGGAGTGAAGAAATACATTTCATCCACACTTTTGTTGTTTGATAAAGAGTCTCTCACTTCTCATGCAAAGTGAGGCTTCATCCTGTAAGTCTAAAGCGAAAAGGGTCAATATCAGGGGATATATTTATCTATATATTTCCGGATATCTGACATTTTATCAGATATAAGGAGTAGACATGCTCCAGATACGCATGTCCTTAATTTCATATATGGAGCTAGGATATTCTCCGTAATGGGACAGTTTCTAAATGCATCCAATTCGGACCTCAGAAATGTCTCTGCTACCATATGAGTCCAGGGAGATATCTGGGGTGAGATACATTCAAGACAAGCAAATGATGCACGTGCACACGCTTACGTATTTGTAGAATATTCTAACTCCGGAAAGGGTATGTGTCAATATACAAGCCTTTATACTTAGGCATTAACTAATCCACATATTTTCAGAAATGTATCATATCTGTAGTCATTACCTGATCATTTACACTACCAGTTTTAGAACACCTACTGATTCAAGGGTTTGTCTTAATTTTTAAAGGTAGGGGGGGTATACAGAAGATAGCCCTATTTGGTAAAAGACCAAGTCCATATTATGGCAAGAACAGCTCAAATAAGCAAAGAGAATCGACAGTCCATCATTACTTTAAGACATGAAGGTCAGTCAATACGGAACATTTCAAGAACTTTCAAAGTTTCTTCAAGTGCCGTTGCAAAAACCTTGAAGCGCTATGATAGAACTGGCTGTCATGAGGACCGCCACAGGAATGGAAGACCCAGAGTTACCTCTGCTGCAGAGGATAAGTTCATTCGAGTTAACTGCACTTCAGATTGCAGCCCAAATAAATGCTTCACAGAGTTCAAGTAACAGTACATCTCAACATCAACTGTTCAGTGGAGACTGTGTGAATCAGTTCTTCATGGTCGAATTGCTGCAAATAAACCACTACTAAAGGACACCAATAAGAAGAAGGGACTTGCTTGGGCCAAGAAACACGAGCAATGGACATTAGACCGGTGGAAATGTGTCCTTTGGTCTGGATAATCCAAATTGGTGTCATTTTTTTTTTTTTTTTTTTTTTCTTTGTGGGGGGGGGGGGTGGGTAGATCAGCTTAATATTGCAGATAGATTGTAACTTCCATCAATGTAATTGTCTTCATCACTTCCAATCCCCCATGTTTTTTATATATATATATATATATATATATATTCCCCTTTATTACTTTCCAACCCGCCACCCTTTCCCTACTTGGGGTAAACTAGTGAACAACAATGCTTAGGCCTCTACTTCCAGCTTATACTTACTATCTACATTTTATGGACACAGTCAATTTTACAATAATTATATTTTGTTAGTTTTTTTCTCCTGAACTACTTCTACTCTCAACCTCTCCGATCATTTTCATGATGTCCATCCGGTTTGCTTCTATATGCCATATCTTTCTAACTGTGCTCTTTCCCAAAAGCTCCCAACATACAACCTACATACTTAGTATGGACACAGTATGCTTACATTATTAGTTATCTTGTTATTATTTTGTTGTTAGTTGTTATTAGTCCCATCTTTGTGAGACGCGGTGTGGGTGAACGGATGATCTCCGCATGTGTATTTCCCACCATAAAGCATGGAGGAGGAGGTGTTATGGTGTGGGGTGCTTTGCTGGTGACACTGTCTGTGATTTATTTAGAATTCAAGGCACACTTAACTAGCATGGCTACCACTGCATTCTGCAGCGATACGGCATCCCATCTGGTTTGGGCTTAGTGGGACTATCATTTGTTTTTCAATAGGACAATGACAAAACACACCTCCAGGCTGTGTAAGGACTATTTTACCAAGAAGGAGAGTGATGGAGTGCTGCATCAGATGACCTGGCCTCCACAATCCCCCGACCTCAACCAAATTGAGATGGTTTGGGATGAGTTGGACGGCAGAGTGAAGGAAAAGCAGCCAACAAGTTCTCAGCATATGTGGGAACTCCTTCAAGACTGTTGGAAAAGCATTCCTGGTGAAGCTGGTTGAGAGAATGCCAAGAGTGTGCAAAGCTGTCACCAAGGCAAGGGGTGGCTATTTGAAGAACCTCAAATATAAAATATATTTTTTGGTTACTACATGATTCCATATGTGTTATTTCATAGTTTTGATATCTTCACTATTATTCTACAATGTAAAAAATTGTAAAAATAAAGAAAAATCCTTGAATGAGTAGGTGTGTCCAAACTTTTGACAGGTACTGTAAGTTAAGCGTGTGAGACAAAATGGCGGCCGTGATTAATTCTATTTTTATAATACATGTTTTTAGCTCCTAATGGTTTTAATTGCATGAGCTAAGGCTCACATTATTTTTATTTTCATGTGTACATACAGTATGAGACATGCCAATTATATGTATTTTAACCAGTTATATGTTATGAAATTTGGAGTTGACTGTTAAATGCTAACCGCTGACTAGCTTAGCACCAGGGGAGAACGACTGCCCCCTCATATTGAGGATTATAAGTTGAAGGCCAACCGGAGTACTGCAGGATCCCCATTATAGTCAGTGGGAGTATGGCAGGATTTCCCAAACTCGGTCCTCTGGACCCCAATGGCGTTTTGGTTTCTGCCCTAGCACTACACAGCTGATTCAAATAATCAACTAATCATCAAGCTCTGATCATTTGAATCAGCTGTGTAGTGTTAGGGCAAAAACCAAAATGTGCACCCCTTGGGGTCCCGAGGACCGAGTTTGGGAAACACTGGAGTATGGTTATCTTCGTGGTCAATATTCATAGATATATATTTTTTTATATTCAAACACAGTTATTGTACCAACATTTTCTTCTATTTGTAAGTCCTTGAACCGATTATTTTAAAATCACACACATAAGGATAATTTGCAGCCTGCAGTACCCCGGTCGGCCTTCAACTTGAGATACTCAATGAGAGGGGGCAGCACTGAGTTAGCTGCAACGTCACTTCCTGGTGTAGCTCAAACTGTGCATGCGATGTTTCCAAAAACTCCTCCATGAAGCTAGATGGTGGCGCCAAAACTACACTTCCTGATCTTCAAATGCCACTGAGACTTCACATTGGAAACAATGGGGTGACATCATCAATGGCTTTGTCCATTCTTTTTACAGTCTATTCTTAGCAGTAGCCTGCCAATTTGCCTTAGCTATTTTTAGCTCCTGTGTTAGCTAGTCTATGGGTTTTTGTTACACTGAATATGTATGCCTCTTTTATAATTTGTTTTACTAGTAGCCTGTATAAATAGAGAATTGTATGTACTGTTGTAGCTTATGTAATACAAGGGTGTTATTTTAGTGGTTTTGTACACCACCAGACCATATTTTAGTGTCATTACTAATTACATGAATAGCTGATTGCTATATGATGTATGTCATTGAGAAAGAGGTTAATGTATTTGTGAATGTGTTTTTCAATTAAATTAATGTAGCAGATGTTTTATCCTGTTTCACAGTGTCCCACACCTGGGACCTGTTACACAGGCCCAACGAAACAAGCTGTTTGTTCATCACCCAAAAGCAGTTGCTTGCATTTGCAATTGCACCTCAACTCACCCATTGTAAAAAATTAATAAAATGAAAGAGAATTGAAATACAGTAGCTACAGTGCCTTCAGAAAGTATTCATACCCCTTGACTTATTCTACATTTTGTTGTGTTACAGCCTAAATAAAAAATGGATTCAATTGATTTTTTCCCTACCCATTTACACACAATACCCCATAATGGCAATGTGAAAACAAGTTTTTTGACATTTTTGCACATGTATTGAAAATGAAATACAGAAGTATCTAATTTACATAAGTATTCACACCCCTGAGTCAATACTTTGTAGAAGCCCCTTTGGCAGCGATTACAGCTTTGAGTCTTTCTGGGTAAGTCTCTAAGAGCTTTCCACACTTGGATTGTGCAACATTAGCCCATTATTATTTTCAGAATTCTTCAAGCTGTGTCAAATTGGTTGTTGGTCATTGCTAGGCAACCATTTCCAGGTCTTGCAATATATTTTCAATTATATTTAAGTAAAACAGTAACTAGGCCACTCAGGAATATTCACTGTCTTCTTGGTAAGCAACTCCAGTGTAGATTTGGCCTTGTGTTTTAGGTTATTGTCCTGCAGAAGGGTGAATTCATCTCCCAGTGTCTGGTGGAAAGCAGACTGAACCAGGTTTTCCTCTAGGATTTTGCCTGTGCTTACCTTCATAAAAAAAAAATTTAATCCTGAAAAGCTCTTGAGGTCCTGAACGATTACAAGCATACTCATAACATAATGCAGCCACCACAACGCTTGAAAATATGGAGAGTGGTAGTAATGTGTTGTATTGGAGTGCCCCAAACATACACTTTGTATTCAGGAAAATAAGTGAATTGCTTTGCCACATTTTTTGCAATATTACTTTAGTGCCTTGTTGCAAACAGGATGCATGTTTTGGAATATTTTTATTCTGTACAGGCTTCCTTCTTTTGACTTCGTCAATTAGGTTATTGTGGAGCAACTAATATGTTGTTGATCCATCCTCAGTTTTCTCCTATCACAGCCATTAAACACTGTAACTGTTTTAAAGTCACCATTGGCCAGGTGAAATGCCTGAGCGGTTTCCTTCCTCTCCGGCAACTGAGTTAGGAAGGACGCATGTACAGTGTCTTTGTAGTGACTGGGTGTATTGATACACCATCCAAATAGTAATTAATAACTTCACCATGCTCAAAGGGATATTGAATGTCTGCTTTTGTTATTTTTTACACATCTACCAATAGTTGCCCTTCTTTGCGAGGCATTGGAAAGCCTCCCTGGTCTTTGTGGTTGAATCTGTGTTGTGAGTTGTTAAGCACATTTTTACTCCTTAACTCATTTAGGCTTGTCATAACACAGAGGTTGAATACTTATTGACTCAAGACATTTCAGCTTTTCATTTTTTATTAATTTGTAAAAATTTCAAAAAACATCATTCCACTTTGACATTATGGGTTATTGTTTGTAGGACAGTGACCAAAAAAATCTCAATTTAATCTATTTTAAATTCAGGCTTTAACAACTAAATGTGGAAAGGTCAAGGGGTGTGAATACTTTTTTAAGACACTGTGGTTTATTTGGGTGTGATCATGCATTGATTGTATTTAAACTGAACAACAACATAAACGCAACATGCAACAATTTCAAAGGTTTTACTGAGTTACAGTTCATATGAGGAAATCAGTCAATTATTCATTAGGCCCTAATCTATGGATTTCACATGACTGGGAATACAGATATGCATCTGTTGGTCACAGATACCTTAAAAAAAGGTAGGGCGTGGATCAGAAAACCAGTCAGTATCTGGTGTGACCACCAATTTCCTCATGCAGCATGACACATCTCCTTTGCATAGAGTTGATCAGGCTGCTGATTGTGGCCTGTGGAATGTTGTCCCACTCCTCTTCAATGGCTGTGAGAAGTTGATGGATATTGGCGGGAACTGGAACACGCTGTCGTACACGTCGATCCAGAAAATCCCAAACATGCTCAATGGGTGACATGCCCACACGGCGCCAATACACGCTGTCTGCCATCTGCCTGGTACAGTTGAAACCGGAATTCATCCATGAAGAGCACACTTCTCCAGCGTGCCAGTGGCCATCGAAGGTGAGCATTTGCCCACTGAAGTCGGTTACGACGCCAAACTGCAGTCAGGTCAAGACCCTGGTGAGGACGACAAGCGCGCAGATGAGCTTCCCTGAGACGGTTTCTGACAGTTTGTGCAGAAATTCTTTGATTGTGCAAACCCACAGTTTCATCAGCTGTCTGGGTGGCTAGTCTCAGAGGATCCCGCAGGTAAAGAAGCCGGATGTGGAGGTCCTGGGCTGGCGTGGTTACACGTGGTCTGAGGTTGTGAGTCCGGTTGGACGTAGTGCCAAATTCTCTAAAGCGACGTTGGAGGCAGCTTATGGTAGAGAAATTAACATTAAATTCTCTGGCAACAGCTCTGGTGGACATTCCTGCAGTCAGCATGCCAATTGCACGCTCCTTCAAAACGTGAGGCATCTGTGGCAATGTGTTGTGTGACAAAACTGCACATTTTAGTGGTATTTTATTGTCCCCAGCACAAGGTGTACCTGTGTAATGATCATGCTGTTTAATCAGCTTCTTGATATGACACACCTGTCAGGAGGATGGATTATCTTGGCAAAGGAGAAATGCTCACTAAAAGGGATGTAAATAAATGTGTGCACAATTTGAGAGAAATAAGTTTTTTTGCGTATGGAACATTTCTCAGATCTTTTATTTCAGCTCATGAAACATGGGACCAACACTTTACATATTGGGTTCATATTTTTGTTCAGTATAGTTATATTTGGCTGCCAAACTTGCTCCCACCATTATGAAATGTGATGTTCATTATTTTGCTTTCCTCATCATCCCAGAAACGGGTCAGTGGGGGAAGCTGTGCGCTTTTAACCTTCACAGTTATCCCCACTGTCTATACGTTTCAGCACAAGATGTAAATAATATTACAAAATTCTAAAATTATGTAATTCAATTGATATTAAATAAATCTCTATTAGATTCAATGTTACTAAACTGAAGCAGAAAGACTGACATTCATTAAACTGGTGCATCTTTTGTCTCCCGCAGGTTCCGTGGGAACTGGGAGATGGGGGCACCTAAGGGGATTCTATTCAGAGTGGGTGTAATGGATGAAAACCAGTGTGGGGATGTAGACAATGTATTACAAGATGAAGATTCACTCATAGAAGGGTTCAGCAACTCAGTCCTGGTTGTGGTAGTTCTGAGTTTCAGGTTTTTGATTGGACTTCTAACACTGGTCTACAGAGATGAACAACAAAACATCCACCCAGAGAACTAAGAGCATGTGCGTGCTGTTCAGGAGCATCTTCAATCAGATCAATCAATCAATCAATCAATCAGAGCTCAGTTGGTAGAGCATGGCGCTTGCAACGCCAGGGTTGTGGGTTCGATTCCCACGGGGGACCAGTATTAAAAAATTTATGCACTCACTAACTGTAAGTCGCTCTGGATAAGAGTGTCTGCTAAATGACTAAAATGTAAAATGTAAAATGAAACCCCCGCTGACCCCAGACCGCAGTACTACACTGACATGTCCTGTCTAGTGTGTCGGTAGAAACCAACTGGACACCTCTTCTGTGCTTCCTGTATTATTGCGTATTGGAGGTGTGGGACTTGGCTTGGTGCAGCTGCATCCAATCTGCAAACAAATTGTGACATTGCTTTTTCTGCTCTTCCAAGACCACACCTACAGCAGGTCCAGGATGGGCAGGCTGAGCCGATACTCATCTTGCAGGATCTAAACTACTACAACCGTAGGTTCTCAGGCCGGCCCAGATCTCTCATGGATCGCCTGTGGGACATCCCCACGCTGCTGCGCCACGCCATCAGGAAGAAGTTCTCCATGGGAGGCATCTTCTGAATGTTCTGTATCTGTATCCTGTGTCTGGTGGGACGCTCATCTACCTGGCCTCCTGGCTGGACTTCATCCCCAAGGCCCTGTTCAGCTTGCTAGGCTTCATGGACAACTTCTTCGTCATCTTGCTCCTCTTCCTTCATCTACATCTCCATCATGTACCGCAAAGTGGTGACTCAGAGACTGGCAGGTTGATGAACAGCCTGTCCAGTTCGGATCATGCTAGATAGCTAATTAGAACAGGTGGTCGCCTCTTGTCTTCCGTTTGTTTTCTGTAAACAAGCGTTTTAACATGGAGATATGGCATGATGTGGAAACACTAACCCTAACCCTATGAAGGTGTGTATCAATTTAACCTTTAAAAAAAAAAAAGTATTATTATTATTTCTCGCTGATATGAAAGATAATATCCTTATGCCTCCAAAAGTCTATCGCAAACGATGCATGTTAATGTTGAGACCGAGTGTCGGAGATCATACCAAAACTCCCCCCTAAAGAAGACGTCTTTCTCCAATGACTCTTATGTATAATGTAATGGACCTGAGAGTCATGATCAAGGGCTAACGTTGGACACTACCAATACTTAGCAGGTGATCTCTTCAGCTGTTTAGATGAACAACCAAAGTTAAAAAACTAGTTAATTGTTAATTCAGGAATGTGTCAATTATGAAGAACTGCTCAGTTTTAAAACACCTGAATTAGTGATCTGGCTAGCCAGCTAATGAGAAATGTTGCAAATCATCTTGTTCAATCTGTGATTTGTTTGCAGGACAAAGCCATCTTTCCCGACTGGTGTGGAGATAAGAAATTGTAACATTATGTGATTAAAAACGCGAGCTATTTTACATTTTAGTCATTTAGCAGACGCTCTTATCCAGAGCGACTTACAGTTTAGTGAGTGCATACATTTTTCTGCTCAATGTAGGCTTGCTTGCAAGCAATGCCTTGGTTTTCAAACCATGCAAGAGCTTGTTAGCCACTCCCAATTCTTTGGGGCTTTGCTTTGCCTCTTGAGTGTTCTGACTACTGAGAAATGGTTCACCATTTTATTGTCACCAGAACTCACTACTGTCAACGTGGGTTGAAAAAGCTAGCTAGCTAACCAAGAACAACTGGAATGCCACACTCAGCCTTCAAGTGCCTTTAGCAGCACTGCAGTCAAGTAAACATACTCCCAAATTGCTTCCTGATGTCTACAATAGGTGGACAAGAGGGCATTGAAATCATAATTATTCTATTGACTACTATTACATACAAAAGAAAAGACTATAGCTATTATTACAGACAAAACAAAAGACTAGAGCTATGATCAGAATGAGAATGTATTATGGGTGCATAGCTTATGGAACAGCGGCGAAGACTTGGCTTCAGAGGCTGGACAGAATCCAGTATAGAGCTTTAAGGATATGTATCAACACCTGTACGTGCATTATTAGTAGAGGCAGGAAAGAATATTGTTGTTAGCTTATTGGGTTAGACTGAAAGGCTGTGAGGTTGGTCATCTCACTGCTACTGTTCTAGATGACTGTTGCGAATATACTAGTGAACAAGGCAGAGGTTTTGGATGGACAGTTGAAAAGCTTGCTGATGACAGTGGTCTGAGGGAGTTGGAGGTTGGCCCTTCTGTGGTGATGGGGGATGTTCCTCCTTGGTTACTCCCGGATCCTGTTGTTGATCTAACCTTGGTAGAGAAAAGAAAAGATTGGTCAGAAGTGAGTGATATAGGGGAACTGGTTGATAATTACCTTGGTAGAAGCTTTTATAGTTTTTTACAGATTTTTACAGATGGCTCCAAGGACCCAGATAGTGGTCGTACAGGAGCAGGCATTTACATTCCGCAATGTGATGTGGAGTTATGTTGAAGACTAACAGATTAACTGTCAGTATACTCTGTTGAACAGTTGGCGATAGTAGTAGCTGCCCTCCAGGACGTTTAACCTGTCAGAATTGTAGTATGCTCAGATTCCCTGTCTGTATTGAATAGTTTGTCATCTGGTAAATCTAACAGGAGTGACCTACTATTAAAGGCATTATTATTATTATGGAGAATCGAGAGACAGGGTGTAGTGCGATCTGATGTGTCCCAGCCCATTCGGGAGTGGGCCAAAAGGGCTTTAAAACAAGATATAATTTATATTCGTGCTCCACTGGGTAGAAGTGAGGCCAAATGTAAGATTAGAGCCATTATGATAGATGTATGGCAAAAGAGGTGGGACTCTTTTATATGCCTTCCAAAGAAAGGTTGGTGGACCAAGATTCAAGGGTCAGATTATGAAGGACATTGTACATTGAATTTATTATATAATTGTATCTGGTTGGCAAACATGCAAATGGTTTGTGTATGGTTGATGAAACAGTGAAGCATGTGTTGATGTATTGCTGTAAGTACCGGTATGTGGAAGAGAGGGAAAGATTAATGTGTAGGGATTTTGGGGATGGGGGAGGGTTTGATAGACGTTAGTAGGGCTCTTTTTTTTATTTTCTTAATAGTACAGGATTAGATAGTAGGGTTTAGTTTATCTTAATGTTTCTTTATTCATTTAGTCTAAGCTGTGATTGACTACACACTCCAGTACAGTAGGTGGCGGCATGCACCGTTTGTTTGCGGACCGCCATAATATGATAGAAGATTACGTTTTCGTAATTTCCGGTGTTTGCAAAAATATATATATTTATATATTTTTTACTGGTGCTGGTGACAACGGTGGAACGACAGCCTGAGGTGAAAAGCCTGAATATGTCTTTATGTCAGTGACATAGGGGTGTTTCACT
Organism: Coregonus lavaretus; assembly: GCF_964263955.1. Classification (NCBI taxonomy): domain Eukaryota; kingdom Metazoa; phylum Chordata; class Actinopteri; order Salmoniformes; family Salmonidae; genus Coregonus; species Coregonus lavaretus. Next base: position 16,511,500 of record NC_139993.1, read on the forward strand.
AATTGCATCTAACGATAAAGTCAACTGCAAAAAAGGTCAAAGGGGTTGACAGAGTACGGCAGTCCCATTCGGTAGTGCAACTAACGGAATAAATGTTAGTTAGCCAGCTACAGTAACGTTAGCTAGTTAGCTAACAAGCAGAACATTAAGTATCTGTCTGAAGACGAATAGCTTGCTAGCTACGGAGGACCCCTCAACACTATTGTCGCTTTAGATACATCGCCGTGTCTTAATTTTAGTACAATGGGAAACGCTGCTACAGCTAAGAAAGGCAACGAACAAGAGAGCGGTAAGTGATGATTGCTATCTCGACTGCAAAGGTAGCTAGCTAAAGATGTTCGTGATTTCAAGAGCCATGTTGATAAAGGATTGCAGGCTAACGTTAGGGGACGAACTGGCATAGCTAACTAGCGTAACAAATGTTAGCAACAGCGCGCTAACGTTAACTACCTACCACTGACAGCTGGCTAGATGATGCTGCCGTTGTACTACCAGCAGTGCAACAAGGCAGGGGAGGGAGGGCACACTAATGAATTTGTGTTTGAGGAACGTTAGCTAGCTAAACATTTTTGCAAAGTGTCAGACCGTAAAGAACCATTTACCTGTTTAATGTTGATATTCACGAATACATTGGCCGTTACTGTAGTTAGCTAAGCAGCTACCTAACTTAGCAGCTAAGTAAGTAAAGTAGTTAGCTAGGTAACTATAACTGTTCGCTAACGTTTTTCTTTCAGAAAACCGCTGACTTTAAAGTGGAACTGACAGCGTTTTAACTAACGTACTTTGCAGATCTGAAACAGACAATCATAATATCTGTAAAAAAATATAACATTCCCAGTTTGATACAAAACCAACTGAGGTTTTGAAAATAGGTTCTTTTTGACTCAACATTCCATGATGTACACTAAGGCATTAGTGGCAGAATAGATGGATGCAGTTCAATGCATGATTATAATTCACCAATACATTTTGTGGGAGTGAAAAAATATTGCTATCAGGTTGGAAATCACAGCTGGCCTGGTACATTGTTTGCTGCCACCATTTTTTAAATTTAATTTAATTTAACTAGGCAAGTCAGTTAAGAACAAATTCTTATTTACAATGACGGCCTACACAGGCCAAACCCGGACGACGCTGGGCCAATTGTGCGCCGCCCTATGGGTCTGTAGTGACGCCTCAAGCACTGAGATGCAGTGCCTTAAGACTGCTGCGCCACTCGGGATGCACTGTTTCAGTTTTAATGACTCAATATATTGGACAAAAACGGACGAATGTAACTAAGGCTGGGAATGTCAATACAATCAAACTAGCAAGGCAATGATCCCAAATCAGTCTTAACTAATATGCTAGTGTATCTATTTATGTAGCAAGCTAAAAACACAGAGCCTAACGTTAGCTAGCTAGCTGCTAGCAGGACGTAATGTCATTGGAGGAGTGGATGACTGACTGACTTTTTCCCTGCCTTGTACCGTTTTTCGATAGCTACACAGCAAGAGATGCACGTGTCATTTGGTTAACTAGCAAGAAATGTGAATCGCTTTGCTAGCTAGCTAGCTAGCTATGCTGAACGACTGTTGTCCAGTTAGCATATCTCTTGCGTTTTCAAATTCACTCTAGCAAGCTATCTAACGTTACTCCGATTTCAGTCTGAGTGTGCCAGAGCGCAGAATAAGGGGCTGTTCTACCTTTTCATGGTTGTTTGATCAATAGGACTGTGAAGTTCCCAAATGTAAGAGGACTCCCGGGGTGTTGACATATGTGACCGACTGCCTCGATTCGATCTTATGAAGCAACAATTGAAATTGTGTTTTTTACATTGGATAAAAGTAGAGACTCAGAGCTAGAAAATGGTATATCATACACTGCAGTTGAGGAACAATGGGAAATTAATTATGCTTTGAAAGTTGATAAACTTGTAACCCCACTTTTGAGAAAATGGCCTTGAATGGCGGCAGGTAGCTTAGTGGTTAAGAGCGTTGTGCCAGTAACCGAAAGGTCACTGGTTCTAATCCACGAGCCGACTAGGTGAAAAATCTGTCTGTGCCCTTGAGCAAGGCACTTAACCCTAATTGCTCCTGTAAGTCGCTCTGGATAAGAGCGTCTGCTAAATGACTAAAATGTAAATGAATGTTTTGGTACATCTACTGGAGAGCTCTTCTTTGTCTACACCCATTCAGCATCTTTCACACCCTCTTAAGCCTGAGCCCCACCCATCTCTTTAAGGATTCACATGTGAGGCCATGTGGTAAACGCACACTATATCAAATAAAATCTAAATATGTTGGTCACATGCACAGGATACAGAAGGTGTAAACTGTACACTGAAATGTTTACTCGCATAGTAGCAATATCAAAAACAAAAAGTGTCCAGATAAAAATATTTTCTAATTTATTAAATGACACTTACCCGACACACTTGTCTAAATTGATGGGTCATGTGAAGGAAATGCAATAACCACCCCCCAGCCCATCTTGCTAAGTGGATGGGTCACTATTGTCTAGACATGTACACATGTTCATGAAATACAATAGATGGCCGTAATCACTCCCAGACACACCTGGCTAATTTGGTGGGTCATGTAATAATCCGGCCGACGTGGAGTCTTTTGTTTAGACATGTAGGTAGCTAGCTAGCTAACTAAACAATGAACAGGCATAATCCCAACTCATACTACTACCAATACAAACATTGTCATAGCTGTAGTATGAATCTGCAGGTAGCTAAAGCTAACAAACTAGGTTCAATGTTAGTTAGCAAACATTTGTCTATAACTAGCAATGCAAATGGTTTTTCTGATTAGAATAATATCACTACACAGAGCATACACATAACGTTAGCTAGCGAGCCAGGAAGCTAACGTTCGCTAGCTAACTAACAGTACGCTTTAACTTGCAATATCACGGCAGATTGGAACCATTTAACTCCATTTTGTTTGTAGATACAGTGGGGGAAAAAAGTATTTAGTCAGCCACCAATTGTGCAAGTTCTCCCACTTAAAAAGATGAGGCCTGTAATTTTCATCTACTAATACATATTTGGTAATGGATGAGGGGTTCTGCGATATCGTATTTAGCGAGGGCTGGAGTGGAGATGAACTCAGAAGATGATGACAGTGAAGTCATGAGGAGACAGATAATGACAGACAAAATGAGAATTTTTTTTCCAGAAAATCACATTGTAGGATTTTTAATGAATTGATTTGCAAATTATGGTGGAAAATAAGTATTTGGTCAATAACAAAAGTTTCTCAATACTTTGTTATATAACCTTTGTTGGCAATGACACAGGTCAAACGTTTTCTGTAAGTCTTCACAAGGTTTTCACACACTGTTGCTGGTATTTTGGCCCATTCCTCCATGCAGATCTCCTCTAGAGCAGTGATGTTTTGGGGCTGTCGCTGGGCAACACAGACTTTCAACTCCCTCCAAAGATTGTCTATGGGGTTGAGATCTGGAGACTGGCTAGGCCACTCCAGGACCTTGAAATGCTTCTTACGAAGCCACTCCTTCGTTGCCCGGGTGGTGTGTTTGGGATCATTGTCATGCTGAAAGACCCAGCCACGTTTCATCTTCAATGCCCTTGCTGATGGAAGGAGGTTTTCACTAAATCTCACGATACATGGCCCCATTCATTCTTTCCTTTACACGGATCAGTCGTCCTGGTCCCTTTGCAGAAAAACAGCCCCAAAGCATGATGTTTCCACCCCCATGTTTCACAGTAGGTATGGTGTTCTTTGGATGCAACTCAGCATTCTTTGTCCTCCAAACACGACGAGTTGAGTTTTTACCAAAAAGTTATATTTTGGTTTCATATGACCATATGACATTCTCCCAATCCTCTTCTGGATCATCCAAATGCACTCTAGCAAACTTCAGACGGGCCTGGACATGTACTGGCTTAAGCAGGGGGACACGTCTGGCACTGCAGGATTTGAGTCCCTGGCGGAGTAGTGTGTTACTGATGGTAGGCTTTGTTACTTTGGTCCCAGCTCTCTGCAGGTCATTCACTAGGTCCCCCCGTGTGGTTCTGGGATTTTTGCTCACCGTTCTTGTGATCATTTTGACCCCACGGGGTGAGATCTTGCGTGGAGCCCCAGATCGAGGGAGATTATCAGTGGTCTTGTATGTCTTCCATTTCCTAATAATTGCTCCCACAGTTGATTTCTTCAAACCAAGCTGCTTACCTATTGCAGATTCAGTCTTCCCAGCCTGGTGCAGGTCTACAATTTTGTTTCTGGTGTCCTTTGACAGCTCTTTGGTCTTGGCCATAGTGGAGTTTGGAGTGTGACTGTTTGAGGTTGTGGACAGGTGTCTTTTATACTGATAACAAGTTCAAACAGGTGCCAATAATAAGTTACATGTCTGTGAGAGCCAGAAATCTTGCTTGTTTGTAGGTGACCAAATACTTATTTTCCACCATAATTTGCAAATAAATTCATAAAAAATCCTACAATGTGATTTTCTGGATAGTTTTTTCTCAATTTGTCTGTCATAGTTGACGTGTACCTATGATGAAAATTACAGGCCTCTATCATCTTTTTAAGTGGGAGAACTTGCACAATTGGTGGCTGACTAAATACTTTTTTCCCCCACTGTACATCTTGTTTGGCCAGCGTTGTCAAGTCACTCTGGTTCACACTGACCGTGGTGTGTGCAGAAAGTAGCCCATCACTTTTTCCAACTGATCTGTCAATAGCGCCTGCTAAATTCAGGGCATCAATGTTGTTAAGAAAAGTAGCAAAATGTTTGTAGTTCTCGATGGCTAACGTTATATCTCGGAAAAACGGCACGGTAGAAAGGACCATCAACACATACTGAACAGCTCACATTACAGACAGAAGCATGCTACATGGCAGACCAATCCAAACTCATCTCCCGGTATGTCAAGCACCTCCATTATCTCAGCCAATCATGGCTAGTGGGAAGGTTCCTATCTTTTTCCGTGGCTAAACCAACTAGGCTCGTAATTTAACAATTTTATTAGTATTTATGGATGGAATACAAGTTTGTTATTAAGGAATATGAAAGTTCACATGTTTCAGAAGGCATTTCTGCCCCCAAACTTATTTTGATAGAAAATAAATGTTTACATTCAAATCCCTCTCCTGTGAAGTGCGACACCTAGTTTCCTGAAACAAGTCACATATTTGCAGAAATCCATTCAGGTGTATTTTGTGGCTTTTGGCAAATGCTTTCTAATGATCTAAAGTTGCGCTGTTGCAACTGCCTGTAAACACACAGTCCAGTTTAAAGTGAATGATGGCAGGCCTATGGCAATGGCTTGTTTGCAAAAAGGACAACTGTAGCTCTGATTGGCTATGGTGCACCGGTCTGCGTAGACTCCGGTTCTGGACGAGACAGATGTTTTATTTACTGCAGTGTCTATTAATTGTCCAAACGCAAGGCCGCTTTCCCACTCTATATTGCTAAAGAATTTTCACAAATGCCTTAATATATGTAATTCCCAAACATTCTAAGAATTTATGGAAACGTGAAATTGACCATATCTAAGTGATCACTTGTCAGAAAGTCATTTTAAAAGTGTTTAATTCTTCCTGGGGGTGTATATGAACAGATTTTAATAAGATTTCATGTTGCTGAAATGCTGTCAGTTCCACTTTAACTAGTAGGCTAGCCAGTAACAGCAAGCTAACCTAGCAGTTGTCCACTATCTGCTAGATGTCAGAGATGGGAACAGTGTTTAGTTAGCTAACGTTAGCGAGCCATTTGGACTTTTGGACTGCTAGCTTTAGATGGGGCCCTCATACATTAGCCAGCAGATTCTGACCCTACCTTTACGCTTGTTTACACTGAGCTGCACTGGGTTCAGAAAGCAATCATGGTTACATAAGGGCCAGTTCAATAAATTGCCCACCCTCCCCTTCATAGAATTTACTCAAAATAATGTTACGACCCTGTGTTTCTAAACGTGGATATGGACTATGCCACTTCAGCATGCTTTTGTGGCACAGTCGACGCCACACAGGGTTACGACCAGAAGTTTGAGGGTTCGCTGACCACCACGGACGAGCGCACTCTCCCTGCCTGATCAGAGCTGGCTGAAGACTGATCAGCTAGGGGAAAATCAGATTTTAAACATTTTGATGCCATATTTCTAATTATATCAAATATATTCAACACAATTTCCACCAATACGTGTCTGTGCCAATGCACCACACAACCAATAAACAAAGCATACCGACTTCGGGCACTTCAATATCTTGGTTTGCGTTTTCAACACCCCAATAAATAGACTGTCAATTTCGACAAATAGAAAATACATCTGCCTACCCAGTATCGAAGGCTTGGCTTGACAATCTCCGAATGTGATACGATTTTGATGTTTGTTTTGTAACAGATGTCACTTTCATTTACATTTACATTTACATTTTAGTCATTTAGCAGACGCTCTTATCCAGAGCGACTTACAGTTAGTGAATACATATTTTTTTATACTGGCCCCCCGTGGGAATCGAACCCACAACCCTGGCGTTGCAAACGCCATGCTCTATCAACTGAGCTACATCCCTGCCGGCCATTCCCTCCCCTACCCTGGACGACGCTGGGCCAATTGTGCGCCGCCCATGAGTCTCCCGGTCGCGGCCGGCTGCGAAAGAGCCTGGATTCGAACCAGGATCTAGTGGCACAGTTAGCACTGCGATGCAGTGCCTTAGACCACTGCGCCACTCAGGCGCAGTGGCCACTGCTCAGTTTGGATTGATTTTTTTTTGTATATTTTTTTTTTCAGTTCTAAAGAAAATACTGACAGTACAACATTTAAAAGTGACCTGGATTGCACAATAATCCATTGTGGTCCCTATTTTTTTTTACATAAATACATACACTACTTGTCAATTTTTTTTAGAACACCTACTCATTCAAGGGTTTTTCTTTATTTTTACTATTATTCTACATTGTAGAATAATAGTGAAGACATCAAAACTATGAAATAACACATGGATTCATGTAGTAACCAAGAAAGTGTTAAACAAAGCAATATATATTTTATATTTCAGATTATTCAAATAGCCACCCTTTGCCTTGATGACAGCTTTGCACACTCTTGGCATTCTCTCAACCAGCTTCATGAGGTAGTCACCTGGAATGCATTTAAATTAACAGGTGTGCCTTGTTAATTTGTGGAATTTCTTTCCTTCTTAATGCGTTTGAGCCAATCAGTTGTGTTGTGACCAGGTAGGGGTGGTATACAGTAGATAGCCCTATTTGGTAAAAGACCAAGTCCATATTATGGCAAAAACAGCTCAAATAAGCAAAGAGAAACGACAGTCCATCATTACTTCAAGACATGAAGGTCAGTCAATCCGGAAAATTTCAAGAACTTTGAACGTTTCTTCAGGTGCAGTCGCAAAAACCATCAAGCGCTATGATGAAACTGGCTCTCATGAAGACCGCAACAGGAATGGAAGACCCAGAGTTACCTCTGCTGCAGAGGATAAGTTCATTAGAGTTACCAGACCCAGAAATTGCAGCACAAATAAATGCTGGTTGAGAGAATTGCAAGAGTGTGCAAAGCTGTCATCAAGGCAAAGGATGGCCATTTGAAGAATCTCAAATATAAAACATATTTTGATTTGTTTAACACTTTTTGGTTACTACATGATTCCATATGTGTTATTTCATAGTTTTGACACATTAGCGATACAGACAACAAAAAATGCTTGACCGACCTAAGGACAATTCTTACAAGCATATTTTGGCTGGTCAAACTTATTCTTTAGATGTTTCGGGCTGCTGGTGAACCATGGTGTAGACATAATTCAAATGAGACTGGACTAGCGCACTTGCCAGAATTTTTAAGGTGTCTATAGCTAGGTTTCCATCCAACTGGCGGCAGATTTTCATGTGACTATTCTAAAATGTGCATAAAAACGAAATGTGTATTTTCCCATCAGAGTTGTTTCCGTTGTATTTACTTGTTGCGTATAAAAGTCTGTGGGTAAATATAGTGCACATAAAATTACTTTTACGGTTAAATTGTACCGAATAAAAAATACAAGTTTAATGGGTTTCCATCGCATTTTCAACTCTAGGCCTACTGATGGTTTTGTCAATAAAAATGTTGAGTGGGTTTATTTTTGGACTTTTCACTGTATTTTGCACCAGGAGGCTTTGTGTTGCAAGTCATTAAAGATGGATAACGTCATGAAGGTGGTCATCCAAACTGTTAATTTCATCCGATCCAGAAGCCTGAATCACCGTCAGTTTGACAGCCTTCCCAACGTTAGCCAGTTAGCTTCGGTGCTTGACTGCTGTTAGGTCAGAACACTCGGATCAACCCTACTTTTCATCCAGATCGCACACTGGCACTCCAGATTACATTTACGAATACACCCGTAGTATAAACCAGCCTTTAGTCTTAATCTTTGGTTGTTTAGTACATGTGAATCCTTAAAGAGATGGGTGGGGCTAAGGCTTAAGAGGGTGTGAATGATGCTGAATGGTGTAGACAAAGAAGAGCTCTCCAGTAGGTACCAAAACATTCAAGGGCCATTTTCTCAAAAGTGAGTTTACAAGTTTATCAACTTTCAAAGCAGAATTACTTTCCCATTGTTCCTCAACTGTAGTGTATGATATACTATTTTCTAGCTCTGAGTCTCTACTTTTATCCAATGTAAAAACACAATTTCAAATTTTGCTACATAAGACCGAATCGAGCCGGTCGGTCACAAATGGTGTAGGAGGAGATACACGCCCAAATGTTCACATTTTTCCCATGTAAGTCTTTGGCACTTTTATTGCCATTGCAATGCATTGGGAACTCATTTAAATGTTGTAGTATAAATGCTATAAAACATATTTTCTCAAGCAATCTAAGCTGGATAACAAATGGGCAGTCGGCACATTTTGACGTTTTTTTTTGTGTTAACTTAAGTCGTTTAAGGGTTAGAGCGAGCGGAATAAGGCAATTAATATGAGTATGAAAGAATTCTAGAGTTGTGCATTGCTTTGCAATGTTGGTATTGTGGTGTTTTAGGCTAGTCTAGGTAGGATAATTGTATTGTCCCTAAACCAGATCCATAGGGGAGCTTTTTGAGCTGCGTGTCTCATGTCTTCACTGTTCTTTCATGCACAATGATGCACCTGGTCTCTCCAACCCTGATGTTCTAGCAGTGTCTGAATCCTGGCTTAGGAAGGCCACCAAAAACTCTGAAATGTCCATCCCCAACTACAACATTTTCCGTCTAGATAGAACTGCCAAAGGGGGCGGAGTTGCAATCTACTGTAGAGAGAGCCTGCAGAGCTCTATCATACTATCCAGGTCTGTGCCCAAACAGTTTGAGCTTCTACTTCTAAAAAATACATCTCTCACTGTTGCCGCTTGCTACAGACCCCCCTCAGCCCCCAGCTGTGCCCTGGACACCATATGTGAATTGATTGCCCCCCATCTATCCTCAGAGTCCGAACTGCTTGGTGACCTAAACTGGGATATGCTTAACACACCGGCCTTCCTACAATCTAAACTAGATGCCCTCAATCTCACACAAATTATCAAGGAACCTACCAGGTACAACCCTAAATGCGTAAACATGGAAAGCTGCCGCGGTCATCCCCCTCTTCAAAGGGGGTGACACTCTAGATCCATACTGTTACAGACCTATATCCATCCTGCCCTGCCTTTCGAAAGTATTTGAAAGCCAAGTTAACAAACAGATCACCGACCATTTCGAATCCCACTGTACCTTCTCCGCTATGCAATCTGGTTTCTGAGCTGGTCATCGGTGCACCTCAGCCACGCTCAAGGTCCTAAACGATATTATAACCGCGATCGATAAAAGACAGTACTGTGCAGCCGCCTTCAGCAACCTGGCCAAGGCTTTCGACTCTGTCAATCACCGCATTCTTATTGGCAGACTAAATAGCCTTGGTTTCTCAAATGACTGCCTCGCTTGGTTCACCAACTACTTCTCAGATAGAGTTCAATGTGTCAAATCGGAGGGCATGTTGTCAGGACCTATGGCAGTCTCTATGGGGGTGCCACAGGGTTCAATTCTCGGGCCGACTCTATTCTCTGTGTATATTAATGATGTCGCTCTTGCTGCTGTTGACTCTCAGATCCACCTCTACGTAGACGACACCATTTTGTATACAACTGGCCCTTCATTGGACACTGTTAACAAACCTCCAAACGAGCTTCAATGCCATACAACACTCCTTCCGTAGCCTCCAACTGCTCTTAAATGCTAGTAAAACTAAATGCATGCTCTTCAATCGAACGCTGCTTGCACCCGCCCGCCCGACTAGAATCACTACTCTCGGCGGGTCTGACTTAGAATATGTGGACAACTACAAATACCTAGGTGTCTGGTTAGACCGTAAACTCTCCTTCCAAACTCACATTAAGCATCTCCAATCCAAAGTTAAATCTAGAATCGGCTTCCTATTTCGCAACAAAGCCTCCTTCACTCATGCTGCCAAACATGCCCTTGTAAAACTGACTATCCTACCGATCCTTGACTTCGGCGATGTCATTTACAAAATAGCCTCCAACACTCTACTCATCAAATTGGATGTAGTCTATCACACTGCCATCCGTTTTATCACCAAAGCCCCATATACTACCCACCATTGTGACCTGTACGCTCTCGTTGGCTGACCCTCACTACATATTCGTCGTCAAACCCACTGGCTCCAGGTCGTCTATAAGTCTCTTCTAGGCAAATCCCTGTCTTATCTTAGCTCATTGGTCACCATAGCAACACCCACCCGTAGTATGCGCTCCAGCAGGTATATCTCACTGGTCATCCTCAAAGCCAACACCACCTTTGGCCGCCATTCCTTCCAGTTCTCTGCTGCTAATGACTGGAACGAACTGCAAAAATCTCTGAAGCTGGAGAATCTTTTCTCCCTCACTAATTTTAAGCATCAGTTGTCAGAGCAGCTTACCGATCACTGCACCTGTACACAGCCCATCTGTAATTGGCCCACCCAACTACCTCATCCCCATGTTATTTATTTTGCTCATTTGCACCCCAGTATCTCTATTTGCACATCATCTTCTGCACATCTATCAATCCAGTGTTAATACTAAATTGTAATTATTTTGCACTATGGCCTATTTATTGCCTTACCTCAATAACTTACTACATTTGCACACACTGTATATAGATTTTCTATTGTATTATTGACTGTATGTTTTGTTTATCCCATATGTAACTCTGTGTTGTTTTTATCGCTTTGCTTTATCTTGGCCAGGTCGCAGTTGTAAATGAGAACCTTTTCTCAACTGGCCTACCTGGTTAAATAAAAGTGAAATAAGATACATTTAAAAAAAAGCAATAATGCCGGAGGGGGTTTGGTATATGGCCAATATACCACGGCTAAGGACTTTTCATAGCCGTGGTATGTTGGCAATATACCACAAACCCCCGAGGTGCCTTATTGCTATTATAAACTGGTTACCAACGTAATTAGAGCAGTAAAAATAAATGTTTTGTCATACCCATGGTAAACCACGGCTGTCAGCCAATCAGCATTCAGGGCTCGAAACACCCAGTTAATAATAAAAGTTAGCGCGCAGAAAAGCGTAGTACATAAGGGAAGTACCATAACACCTTGATATAGGGAAGGCGTATACAGTCAGATTAGGAAATTTGGCTAGGATGGAAGAAATTATATAGTAAAACCTGCAAAAGAGTGAATGTAAACCAGAGAAAAACGCACTACCCTCCCCTGTGCCCAATAAAAAAAAAAAAAACACACAACCCTCCCAAAGCAAAAAAAGGGACAACCCTGTCCTATTTTGGACCAAATTTTGGGCCCGGTTGCATAAAACATCTTAAGTGTTTCCCTTAAAGGTTTACCTTAAGGAATAATTTTCCCTTACCTAAGGGAATTGTTTAAGGGCGTTGCATAGAGCCCCTCAAATATTTCCTTAGGAAAGGGCATACTTAAGGGGTTTTACAGTAGTTTGAAGGGATGTATGGCAGAGAGTATCTGGTTACCATGGAGACTGCCTAATTCACTGACTAAACGTCTTGTCAGATTTCTTTCATTTTGTGAGATAGCAAAATAGAACTTCTACAGTCACGACAGGATAACCAAATTGCTTCAGAAGATTAATAAATCACTTGTCAAGCTAGTTTACAGAGTACCTATAGCTAACTAGCCAGCTAGCTTTGTAGCGATGGATTGTGCACCTTCCATTGTTTAGCTAAGTACAGTAGCTAGCTGGTTGATGTTTTCCTTTTGTAACCAGAGCAGATGAAAGCAACATTCACCTCCATAAATGCTGTTTACATTGAGATCCATACTGAATTAAGCAGTTAAGGGACCTCATCCTTAACTTTTTCACTTAATTTAAGGGAGAAATTACCCTTTAAAATGTTTTGTGCAAATGACTTAAAGTTAAGGAAACTTTAAGGGAAAAGATAAGGGGGAAATTAACTTGAGATGTTTTATGCAACCGGGCCCTTAAGACACCATGGAGCCGGCACAAGATTTGTCAAAAAATGTACCTCAATAGAGGGATGGGATATGCCACTGTACTCCATTACCCATATCTCGCGCAGGCTCCACGGTGTCTTAACGTACCCATGATTGCGTTCCGACCCCAGTGCAAACAAGCGTAACGGTAGGGTTGGAATCTGGCCAAAAGAGGGGCGGCTCTGACTGCATGTGTGGGTATGGATGTGGGTACGCAGACCCCGGCCCCTCATGCAGTGTTTTCTGTAAGCGCCGGTCACTGGCCAAGTAGCCGGAAAGACTCATTTTCAGCCGGCAACTTTTTCCAAAGTCAAACTGTGTGCCTTCCTAGTGCAGCTTGAGTGCCATAGATAAAAAAAAAAATGGGCACAGCTTCGTCACTGTCATGGTTTCACCATTTACTTTACTGAAAACCGTGTGTCTCTAGCCCAAATGGTTCAAAAGGTATGAATGTGCACACATGGCGGTACGCTCGAATGTTTCAAAATGTAATTTGTGGTAAGACGCCGTTCTAAAATGCACGTGCGATTGGTTTCATGGACAGAGGTGGACATATCTGTTAGAAATTGGCGCAAAAAACTATAATTGCATTTTCTAACCACAACCCGATGTAAGTTAGGGCTGGATACAGTGATTGTTGGAATATAGTACATTTACATTTACATTTTAGTCATTTAGCAGACGCTCTTATCCAGAGCGACTTACAGTTAGTGAATACATATTTTTTTTATACTGGCCCCCCGTGGGAATCAAACCCACAACCCTGGCGTTGCAAACGCCATACTCTATCAACTGAGCTACATCCCTGCCGGCCATTCCCTCCCCTACCCTGGACGACGCTGGGCCAATTGTGCGCCGCCCATGAGTCTCCCGGTCGCGGCCGGCTGCGACAGAGCCTGGATTCGAACCAGGATCTCTAGTGACACAGTTAGCACTGCGATGCAGTGCCTTAGACCACTGCGCCACTCAGGAGACTTTAGTAGGCAGCACTTTGAATACATTTGTTGTTTGACATGACTACAAATGAATAAGCCAGGGAGGAATTATTGTGACAGGGTAGGAACGAAAGTGTTGGTCAGTGTTTCCCAGGGGACCCTATACAATGTTACATTACATGTTTTACATTTTAGTCATTTAGCGGATGCTCTTATCCAGAGCAACTAACAGGTGCAATTAGGGTTAAAGGAACACTTTGGGATTTTGGCAATGAGGCCCTTTATCTACTTGCCCAGAGTCAGATGTGGATACCATATTTGTCTCTGCATTCAGTTTGAACGAAGTTGCTAACTAGCGTTAGCGCAATGACTGGGAGTCTATGGGTATTTACTAGTAGATAGCATGCTGGTAGATAGCACAATGACTGGAAGTCTATGGATAATGCTAGTTAGCATTGGCTCACGAAACTACCTCTAACGTCCTTCATACTGGAGACAGAGACATAAAAAAGCAGCCAACAAGTGCTCAGCATATGTGGGAACTCCTTCAAGACTGTTGGAAAAGCATTCCAGGTGAAGCTGGTTGAGAGAATGCTTAGTGTGCAAACCTGTCATTAAGGCAAAGGGTGGCTATTTGAAGAATCTCCAAATATAAAATGTATTTTGATTTGGTTAACACTTTTTTGGTTACTACATGATTCCATATGTGTTATTTCATAGTTTTGATGTCTTCACTATTATTCTACAATGTAAAAAAAAAAAAAGTACAAATAAAGAAAAACCCTTGAATGAGTTGGTGTGTCCAAACTTTTGACTGGTTGTATGTATGTATGTATTTTGCCCATTCCTCCTGACAGAGCTGGTGTAACTGAGTCAGGTTTGTAGGCCTCCTTGCTCGCCCACGCCTTTTCAGTTCTGCCCACACATTTTCTATAGGATTGAGGTCAGGTATGTATGTATGTATGTATGTGTGTGTGTGTGTGTGTGTGTGTGTGTGTGTGTATTTATTTTGCCCATTCCTCCTGACAGAGCTGGTGTACCTGAGTCAGGTTTGTAGGCCTCCTTGCTCGCCCACGCTTTTTCAGTTCTGCCCACACATTTTCTATAGGATGTCTGTAATGTGTGTGTATGTTTGTTTGTTTGATTTCTCCAAAAAGTACGATCTTTGTCCCCATGTGCAGTTGCAAACAGTAGTCTGGATTTTTTATGGCGGTTTTGAAGCAGTGGCTTCTTCCTTGCTGAGTGGCCTTTCAGGTTGTCGATATAGGACTCGTTTTACTGTGGATATAGATATTTTTGTACCTGTTTCCTCCAGCATCTTCACAAGGTCCTTTGCTGTTGTTCTGGGATTGATTTGCACTTTTCGCACCAACGTATGTTCATCTCTAGGAGACAGAACGCATCTCCTTCCTGAGCGGTATGATGGCTGCGTGGTCCCATGGTGTTTATACTTGCTATTGTTTGTACAGATGAACGTGGTACCTTCAGGCGTTTGGAAATTGCTCCCAAGGATGAACCAGACTTGCGGAGGTCTACAATTATTTGCTGAGGTCTTGGCTGATTTCTTTTGATTTTCCCATGATGTCAAGCAAAGAGGCACTGAGTTTGAAGGTAGGCCTTGAAATATATCCACAGGTACACCTCCAATAAACTCAAATGATGTCAATTAGCCTATCAGAAGCTTCTAAAGCCATGACATCGTTTTCTGGAATTTTCCAAGCTGTTTAAAGGCACAGTCAACTTAGTGTATTTAAACTTCTGACCCACTGGAATTGTGATACAGTGAATTATAAGTGAAATAATCTGTCTGTAAACAATTGTTGGAAAAATTACTTGTGTCATGCACAAAGTAGATGTCCTAACTTACTTGACAAAACTATAGTTTGTTAACAAGACATTTGTGGAGTGGTTGAAAAACGAGTTTTAATGACTCCAACCTAAGTGTATGTAAACTTCCGACTTCAACTATATATATATATATATATATATATATATATATATATATATATATATATATATATATATATATATATATATATATATATATATATATATATATATATATATATATATATATATATATATATATATATATATATATATATATATATATATATATATATATATATATATATATATATATATATATATATATATATATATATATATATAATATGATCCTATACAAGCCCCGATCTGATATCATGAAAACATACATGTACTGATGTGTGTACATATCAGTTTAGGCCTACACGTGGGACATATTTTTAGCATTTTCTCCTGAGCAGTTTTGTCAAATATATATTTTTTCTACATGTTCTACAGGTACCAGATTTTTTATTTTATCTGTCCATTCTACAATTTAATCTAATATTAAGCAATAAAAAAAAAAGGTTATCAAGTTGTAATGATGGGCATGCAACAGACTATAACACTCTTGAGAATTGTTATGCATTACCACTGGAGAGCAATATCACCTTTGTTAGAAAAGCCTATGTCATCGACCTAGATCTGTTGTTTACAAAATTATTGAAGGTGATGTGCTCAGTTCATTAAAAAAAGCATGAGTGCTGTTAATGTCTAGTATTAACGTGAAAATAGTTTAGACAGTGGTCTAGAGTTCTGATGCGTCTTTCTTTTGCAAGAACTGAAGCACACTTGAACAGGAAGCCCATACCATTTTAGTATGTGGTTAGCCAAGCGTCGCAGTTTGCAAATCATCGCAAACAGGAAGTGTATATCACTCTGTATGGCCCCCAGTTGAAAAACAGCTTTGGTTACCTTTTAGCTGTAAGATTGGTCTAGCCGTGGGGAAGGGAAAAACGCCATTTAAATTCTAAATGGCCCAGGGAAAGGATCATTCCTTCCTAAAGCTGGACGACCTTGCCAGCCGATTCTTCAACCGGTATCGCAAAGTCAACCAAGAGCAAAAAGCCCAGGAGAGCGAGGGGCCTCATGTCTCAGAGTTCACCATCATTTGGGATAAATTGAGTAAGTTACTGTGTGCTCTTCATGCTGTAGCTATCGAATTAGGCAGGTGTAACCAAGTGGGTCTAATTATTAGACGAGCTCAAACTCGCAACTTGTGTAACTGCTTTTATTTGAAAATCATTGATGTCAACGTTGGCAAAACCCTAATCAGTAGGAATTAAAACTTTGGTGTGTTTTAAGATTAATCTATTGGTTATTCAGACCCTGTGTCCCTTTTATTTTAGCCTAAACCACCAGTCTGGTCTCTCTGGTTTAATTATCAGCCCTGACAAGTTTGAAGGAAACGCAAGGCTCAGTTAAAGGGTTGAGACACTCATTTAGAAAAAGCACCAAGAAGTCAAGTATTTCTGTGTCCATGTAGCCATAGAGATACCAGGGGTGTATTCACTAGAAACTTAACAGAAGCAAATGGAATGAAACCAGGAGGGACCTACCTGAAACGTGTTTTCGTTGCTACGGTGTGCACTAATGAATACACCCCTAGGAGAACATTTAGACCTAGGTACTGTTTCTTTTTTTTTCTTGTCATACGACAACCATGGAACTTTCTTGATTTCTTGAAATGTTACTAACTATAGAAGTGTTCGCTTGAGCTTCACCTTGGATCTAAAATGGTATGGAGAGTTAGGCTAGGTCTTACACGGAGTCAGTCCCATATAACTCTACCTAATGCTACTTGCCCTGGAATCCAGTGCCCAAAGTCAGCAGGTTATTATATAATGTATTAAATTCACAAGGAAGAAACCTTCTTAAAACCTTCTTTGTAACTTCGAAGATGTATAGTATACAAACTGCACTGTCAACAACATTGTGGCATTCGGTCTCTGTCGCCTCGTCTGAATGAGATCTCTCTGTCCTGTCATTTTCTTTGTGCCACTTCTTGGCGGGGGAGGGTGGATGGTCTTGTGTTCTATTCTGAAATGTATTTTTTTTATAACTTGTTTTCTCCTCTTTTGTCTCTGTTCTAGCCATAACAGTCCTGTGTCACGTTCAATGTCAGTGAGCTTTCGAACAGCTAGTGAGAGACGTAGTCTCCTTTACCAGTTAAGCCTACTAGCATGTCAGACATGAGGCCCATGGAAAACGCCCCTCTTATCGTGTAGTTAGAGCAGAGAGCTACAACTCCTGCTACAGACAGACAGGAAGTTCTCCAACGACATGGCTTAGGCTACATGCAGAAACCCTGTCAGCTCAACAGCTAGCTCAGTCTTAACATATAGAAATGTGTAGCCTTACAGAGCCATAATCGAGATTAGAAAAATCTAATAGGTAGACATATGGGCCAGGAGTTGGGCTCAAATCCAGTCAAATTAGGGTATGAACTGAAGTTTCATTCATGAATTTAAAGTTGTCTTTGTTTGCAATGTGAGATTGTGGACTTTGAAATCATATGAATTAAATCCAAGTTTATTTATTGAACTGAACTGAGATTCCCCCCAACTCCAATGGTTTCAGGCTAGGCCATTTGAGTTAGGCTATTTGAAATTGCAGTCTTATGTGTGTCTTATGTTGTCTTCTCCAATGTCATTTTGTTGTTACATCTAATCCACTTGACTATCTAGCTAATGTTCTTGTTTTTACATAAACCTTTCTTCCCTCTCTTTCTCCTCTTCATCATTTCCATCCATGTGGGTGAATGTTCCTGAAAAACCCTTGGTGAACTATAGAGACTTTTGGTATGCACATTCTCTTCCATAAGCTGTCCTAAGTCACAGAGAAAGCAGACAGCCTATAGCCTAGATATCGCCTAACAAATAGGCTAGGACCACAACCTGGCTGCTACTAAAACAGTAGAAAATGTTGCAAATGGTTAGCATTTGTGGCTATTCTTCAATAGTATCATCATGACTAACTCATGGATTTGGCCAATTACTTTGTCATTCCTCTGTGACTATGGACCGCTCATGTCTGCTGTGGTTTCCACAAAGCACTTTCTATGCCTACACTCTAGTTAGTTTGCTGTGGCTTTTAAAACATTTGCTGATTTCCCCCTTGAATAGTGTTAACCCTCTGAAAGGGATGCACTATCGTTGCTCTTTGAATTAGCTATCTATAAAGCCTGTGAGAGCTCTTTGCATCTCTTCATTGTAAATTGCTAGCTAATAAAGATGTTTTAAGTACAGTATCTCTGCCTGGTACTTGACTTTGGCCTGACCTTACTATCGGTTTATTTAGTTATTGTGATCCCCTGAACTTGTTGACTGTTAGATACACAGCAACTCTGATCTAAGTAGAAAGATAGTAGGTCTATAGACCTGTCTAACCTGTGTTTTATTTGTGCTAATTGTCTTCTTTCTTCACCTTTTAGTGAAAGAGTTCTTAGCCAAAGCCAAAGAAGATTTTTTACGAAAATGGGAGTGCCCACCACAGGTAAGAGACTAATAACAAAATACTTATTTCCCACAGGTAACGAAACACTACACTGAACAAAAATATAAAATGCAACTATTTAAACGATTTTACTGAGTTACAGTTCATATAAGGAAATCTGTCAATTTAAATGAATTCATTAGGTCCTAATCTATGGATTTTTATATGACTGGGAATACAGATATGCATCTGTTGTTCACAGATACCTTAACAAAAAAAGGTAGTGGTGTGGATCAGAAAACCAGTCAGTATCAGGTATGACCACCATTTGCCTCATGCAGCGCAACACTTCTCCTTCGCATAGAGTTGATCAGGCTGTTGATTGTTGTCCCACTCCTCTTCAATGGCTGTGTGAAGTTGCTGGATATTGGCGGGAACTGGAACACGCTGTTGTACACGTCGATCCAGAACATCCCAAATATTCTCAATGGATGACATGTCTGGTGAGTATGCAGGACATGGAAGAACTGGGACACAGGTTAGACATGTATACAGATCCTTGCGACATGGGGCTGTGCATTATCGTGCTGAAACATGAGGTGATGGCGCTGGATGAATGGCATGACAATTGGCCTCAGGATCTCGACACGGTATCTCTGTGTATTCAAATTGCAATTGATCAAATGCAATTGTGTTTGTTGTCCGTAGGTTATGCCTGCCCATACCATAACTCCACCGCCACCATGGGTCACTCTGTTCACATCTTTGACATCAGCAAACTGCTCTACCTCATGACGCCATACACGCGGTCTGCCATCTGCCCTGTAGAGTTGAAACTGGGATTTAGCCGTGAAGAGCACACTTTTCCAGCGTGCCAGTGGCCATCTAAGGTGAGCGTTTGCCCACTGAAGTCGGTTACGACGCCAAACTGCAGTCAGGTCAAGACCCTGGTGAGGACGCAGATTAGCTTTCCTGAGACTGTTTCTAACAGTTTGTGCAGAAATTCTTCGTTTGTGCAAACCCACAGTTTCATCAGCGGTCTGGGTGGCTGGTCTTGGACGATCCCTCAGGTGTAAAAGCCGGATGTGGAGGTCCTGTGCTGGCGTGGTTACATGGGGTCTGCGGTTGTGAGGCCGGTTGGACATACTGCCAAATTCTCTAAAACGACGAAGGCGGCTTATGGTAGAGAAATTAACATTCAATTATCTTGAAACAGCTCTGGTGGACGTTCCTGCAGTCAACATGCCAATTGCACACTCCCTCAAAACTTGAGACATCTGTGGCATTGTGGTGTGACAAAACTGCACATTTTAGTGGCCTTTTATTGTCCCCAGCACAAGGTGCACCTGTGTAATGATTATGCTGTTTATTCAGCTTCTTGATATGCCGCACCTGTCAGGTGGATGGATTATCTTGGCAAATGAGAAATGCTCACTAACAGGGATGTAAAGAAATGTTTGCACTATTTGAGAGAAATCAGCTTTGTGTGCGTGTAGATAATTTCTGAGATCTTTTATTTCTGCTCATGAAACATGGGACCAACACTTTACCTGTTGCGTTAATATTTTTGTTCAGTGTAGAATTGTTTTTTCATTTTCCTCACCTACCACTATCAGAATAATTGCAGAATGGACAGTAAACCACTTCCTTATGCATCCTCTGATGTTGCTCTGATGGGGACCAAGAGGCTAATTCCTCAATCTAGAGTGTAAAGTGTGTACACTGATGTTATCCTTATAAAAAGCCATAGTCCCAAACATCTGTAGTATCGTTGAGGAAGTTTAAGTTACCATGGTCTCAATAGTTTAGAATTAATAGCCAATGTTTTGAAAGAGAAAAGGGAACTGCGCACCCATCCATTCCACATGTAGCGCAACTTCTGGAAATAATACATTTTTGACCAGCCAACTCAAATAAAGTAAGGCCGGGATTCAATACACATTATTGTGCAGTGCGGGTACTGCAGGCAATGTTTTCAGAAAGCAGGATCCCCCATTATAGTCAATGGGAGTATGGCGATCTTTGTGGTCAATATTTGTAGATATACCCACTAATTTTGCCGTTATAATAAGGTTGGTAGCAACATGGGGAAATC
The DNA here is from genome assembly GCF_964263955.1 of Coregonus lavaretus. Classification (NCBI taxonomy): domain Eukaryota; kingdom Metazoa; phylum Chordata; class Actinopteri; order Salmoniformes; family Salmonidae; genus Coregonus; species Coregonus lavaretus. The sequence goes on from NC_139993.1 coordinate 16,532,275, forward strand.
ATTGTGAAAATCTGTTGCAGCTAAAGTCGACTACAAAATCCACAATGCAATGCTCTCTCTATGGGCTAGCTGGCAAATGTAGCTACACACAATAATACCAAAGACAATATCATGTAACATAGCTAGCTAGCTGTTAAATTGCCTAAACAAACTGCACTATGAATTTAGGAGTCCACAATCTAACCATGTTCAACCTGCAGATCGATGTGCCTCACTGAGTGGAGTCAAACATTCGCAACGGCAGATATACTTTTGAGGAAATGGGAAACGGTGCCCATGCCTGGCAATGGGCCGCGCGGTGCATTCTGGGCGATTCTGGGACAAAGGAGTGAATGGGAGTCTATTGGGCGCAAACTCAAAAAAACAACATTAGCACGAATTTCGTCAACAAGAAGTACAACATTACAAAGCTTTTCCGAAATGTGAGATAATCAACTTGCTGTCTGTTGTATAGTATAGCTTTGAAACCTTTCGAGGAAAATAGGCACGTTTCTCGACATATACACTGACTTTGAGAAATAATTGTGTGACGATTAGCTTAGCAACTACGTGAAGCAGCTTGACAACGTGAACGCGATTGGTTGACAGTTTGCTGGGTGGGGCGTTTAAAGGTTCCTTCATTCATTAGATTCCTATTTATTTTCTATAATATCTCTGGCAACTGCACGATGCAATGCAACCTGGACTAAAGAGGCAGACAAATAGGAAAAATGTGCTAGACCCTCCGTTAAATTACACATTTCTCGAGGTAGGAATATCGCAAAAATATGATCAATGGCTTATTCGAGAGAAGACATCCTCCCGAGTTATGACATCAGCCAGCATTGAAATCTGACATGTATGATAAACGTTTTCGCAATCTAAAAGTTGTATTCCTATTAACTTAGTGTAGTGAGTTTGGGCCCCGTGTAGCTCAGTTGGTAGAGCATGGCGCTTGCAACGCCAGGGTTGTGGGTTCGTTTCCCACGGGGGGCCAGTATGAAAAATGTATGCACTCACTAACTGTAAGTCGCTCTGGAAAAGAGCGTCTGCTAAATGACTAAAATGTAAATGTAAAAAATGTGAGAGCGACTTTCTCGCGGTGCTACGTAATACCGGCCATATTTCTGCCTGCTTGAACACCAATAACTCAGATAAACATGAAATGACCCAGAGAATCGATAGAACATCACTCAGAGATATACAAAAACAATAGAACATTCAAAATGGCCGAACCTTTACTTAAAGGATAATTTAGTGGCTACCGGCAACCTGCAGTACCCCGGTCGGCCTTCAATTTGAGATTCTCAATGAGAGGGGGCAGCACTGCGCTAGCCTGCAACGTCAGTGTTCTCCCCAAATAATGTAAGAGGGGCGCTGCGCCACCTTGTGGACTGCTCAAACTGTGAATGCAATGTTCCAAAACTCTTCCATGATGCAAGATGGCAACACGCTAAAACGACACTTCCTGTTCTTCAAATGCGCCACTGAGACGTCACATAGTAAACAATGGCTCTGTCCATTCTTTCTACAGTCTATGAGCAGGGAACTAGACAGCCTGCAATGTTCCTTTTAATTAAAGGCAAATTACCCAACGTTTGCGGAGATCGCATAGATGGTAAACGCTGCACGTTGGCTCAAGCGTAAATTACCTTCATTAAAGTGTGCTGCCCTGTATTGAATTCCTGCCTTAATGTCGGCTCACTGTTTGCTGGCACATTTTAAGGATGTGCTTTCCTCCTCAGAGCACAACTGGCCTGGATGACTTTGACAGGCTGAAGACTCTAGGCACGGGCTCGTTCGGTAGAGTTATGTTGGTGAAACATAAAGGAACAGAACAGTTCTACGCCATGAAGATCCTGGACAAACAGAAAGTGGGTACCATGCAATAACATGCACTGGGTTGTGTTCATTAGGTTAGGCAATGGAAAAAGAAAATGAGCGTTCCTTATTGGGTAAGTCCAGGTAGGCCCTCCCTGTTTCAGTTCGCTTTCTTCCGTTTAATGCCTAATGAACATGACCCTGGTTTGTTTTGAAGGAGGTTGAACAAAACCTAGGCCGGTTAAATCACCTAGCACAGTAAAGTTGGCTGGCGTCAGAGAAAGGCTGGCTTTATCTAGCTTTTGTGCTCTGTTGCATGGGTTTACACTAATTCAAAAGGAAATGGAAAGTATATGTCTTCTCAGGTACTGTGAGGCTTGGTTAACCACAAAATACATTTTGTATTTTTGAAGTGAAACTTAATGAGACACAGTATGAGACATCCTGTACCTTGTTATTGCACTGGTATATTTGTTTTGTTAACTAGATGATACACTAAGGCTCATGATGGTCAGAACTAAACAGTTTTCACAGTTTCAGCTAAAATGAATATGTTTGTACCTTCAATGTGTTTGTTATGCTCAGTGAGAGCAGGGGAAAAAAGTAGAAATTCTGAATGAAAAATGTAAACCAGCCATTGAGGCAACAATATTTTGTTAGCTACAAAGTAACTGTTTTGCCACTCACTTTTTTTCAGCTGACTGCTTTGTCTGTTAACTTAAAGGTCATGAAATGTCAATCCCACGCAGGTTTCAAAAAGTGACTGACGTGCCTTTTGAACCCATGACCATTGACATTTTGAAAATGACCTCTGACAGTTTTGCTTTATACCTACACTGTGATATTTTTACCACATAATACTGTATTCTAAAACTGTTCAAGATTAGCAATTGGACTGGCCTATTGAATTAATTCCCCTGATCATCGTAAATGGTGCTGCCTTGCGGTGACTAGATCGCATGGCTGCCACCAAATGTAGTAGGGATGTTCCCTTGATATCGTCTCCTACATTATTTTCCTGTGTATCAAATGAAATAAAGTGGAAAGGCAAACTTTATTCTCGCGTGTAGATTTGTAAGAATCAGAAGTTCCCACTACGAGCATCCTGATAACAAATAATATGCTACAGATGTCCAGTTGCACGTTCAATGCATGTTTAAAAAATCGACTAAAGTGCTACAAACGTTGCCTATTGCCCAGGCACTCCTTCCTTGATCTCCCAAGATAGCCACCACCATAAATTCTTCTTTGTGAAACTGTCACATATTCTTCATTAGTGGGATGGTCACATGCAGTAGTTTTATCAGATGACCGGTGACTTTTGTCTTTACTGTTGTGCTCCTCTCCTCATCGTTATGCCTCCTCTCTCATTGCTCTCACAGGTGGTGAAGCTGAAACAGATAGAACACACTCTAAACGAAAAGAAAATACTGCAGGCGGTGTCCTTCCCCTTTCTCGTCAGACTAGAGTATTCCTTCAAGGTATGTCAGCAGCAGTAGGATGTCCAAAAATGTGCACTGTACAATTGGTGAAAAAGATGAGTGTTACCTTGGAAATAGAGCTGGGATGATAAAATGAAAATGGCCTTCCTTGGTACGCCAGTAATTTTCCGTGATTTTGCTACACAATGTTACTGTAGATCAGGGGTGTCAAAGAAAGAAAACCTGCAGATACCCGGCCCTCCGTGGAATGAGTTTGACACGTGTTGTAGATTGTTTTAAAACCATTATTTGGTCAACCGTAATAGCCTATGCATTATGTTGATTCTTTTATTTTTTTTACTTTTTACCCCCATTTTCTCCCCAATTTCGTGATATACAATTGGTAGTTAGTCTTGTCCCATCGCTGCAACTCCAGTACGGACCAAATGTAACTGGGTGTGTTCTAACTTTATTTGAACCATAGGACAACTCCAACCTCTACATGGTGATGGAGTATGTTCCAGGAGGAGAAATGTTCTCGCATCTGAGACGCATCGGGAGGTTCAGGTAAATCAAAAAAGCTTTGACACCATGTTCATAGCCTGGTATGTCTGTATACTTGAGATCCAAAATAATGGGCACGATCTATGTGTTATAAGGTATTGTGTTGTCTTTGGTTTCATTTTTTTTCACCCGTTTGACATTACGTTAACTGAACATTTTCTTCTGTCTTCAGTGAACATCACGCACGATTTTATGCAGCTCAGATAGTACTCACTTTTGAGTACCTCCACTCGCTAGACCTCATCTACAGAGACCTGAAGCCTGAAAACCTTCTCATTGATCACCAAGGGTACATCCAGGTACGGAAGCAGCGATATCCAAACCAAAGCATATCTACATTTGTTGGCTATGAACTCTCATCTAAGACTTCTGTCTTGAGATTGAATAGCAAATAATGAGACGTTAGTCATCACATTACCATTAAATAGTCCATGCAAATTTGCCCTATGCAAATATGTACCAACTGGACTGCTATTATTGCATGGTTCTAATGCCATTGTCGATCCTTTTCAGGTCACAGACTTTGGCTTTGCCAAAAGAGTAAAAGGCAGGACCTGGACATTGTGTGGAACTCCAGAGTACCTGGCTCCAGAGATCATCCTCAGCAAGGTGGGCCCTCCTGTCCAATATAGCGTGTTGGACATAGTGTGTGTGACTGTTTTCAACCTACCTGTAGATTTGAAATAGTTGCCAGTGTTGTTTGCACAGTATGTGCAAAGAAAGTTGCTCAACATTGTTTTCTCCGCTGTACTCTGCTAGGGTTACAACAAAGCTGTGGACTGGTGGGCACTGGGAGTCCTGATCTACGAGATGGCCGCCGGGTACCCTCCGTTCTTCGCTGATCAACCAATCCAGATCTACGAGAAGATCGTGTCCGGCAAGGTAGGCAGGAATTGACATTATGTGCAGTCTGGACTGACATCATGTTACCGGACACCATGCGTTCTTGAACGGATTTGACATGGTATGCAAAACTAATGCATACATATTAGTGTCCTACAAAACTCTTTCTTCACAGGGGTGATTTGCCTATAGATTGAAACGGCCCCTACTGTCAAAAATGACAAAGGAGCTATTAGCTTAAATGGTTTCCCTTGATGTTCTGGTTATTTGCCAACCTTACTGTGCATGTTTCTATCATACCTGTGACTTTTATCCATATTTTAACAATAAGCTCCACAGTTAAAGCCCAACTCCGCTCCTGTGTTCTAGGTACGATTCACCTCCCACTTCAGCTCAGACTTGAAAGACCTGCTGAGGAACCTGCTCCAGGTGGACCTGACGAAGCGCTACGGCAACCTGAAGAACGGGGTGAATGACATCAAGAACCACAAGTGGTTCGCCACAACGGACTGGATCGCCATCTACGAGAGGAAGGTACGTCCCGACCGTTAAAGTTTTAAGTGTGAAATAAACACTGTTGGTTTGGAACAGTAAACAAACTAGGTAACGCATGAATCCCCAGAAAGATTGACATTCCAGGTGTAATTAAATATGAACTTTACCGTCATAAAAATACTGCCAGATATAACACATTTGCACTATAAAGGCTTGTAGACAAGAATGTTGGGAGTTCAGTGCTTTCCCCTCTAACCCCCATCACCAAAATAGATTGATTGCCTTTGCCACATAAACAATGTGTAGCTGTTATGATTGTATTGTGGTCTTTAGAGCCACTCCCACACTTGTCCTGTTGCCTTTCAGGTGGAAGCTCCCTTCATACCAAAGTGCAGAGGACCAGGAGACACAAGCAACTTTGACGACTACGAAGAGGAGGACGTCCGTGTGTCCGACACAGAAAAGTGTGCGAAGGAGTTTTCCGAATTCTAGCGAGGGGCGGCAGGTGTTCCATCAGGGCTCACATACATTGGGATTTTTGCACTCTTTTGAGGGTGAAGGTGGAGCTGAGACATGACGTGTTCAAAACAATTGCCTAGTAACTTCATTCCACAAGGCTGAATGAGGTCCTTCTTGCCATGATCCTCCTCGCGTGCAGTTAGCACTAAACATATATACAGGCACATTATGCAGACACCCTTCGTGCTGCAACACAAAAATACTAGGTAGACCACGTTTTTGTCTTTTTGTTTCCTATTCTGTTTTTAAAACATTTGTTGCTTTAAAGAATCCTCTCCCCCCTCCTTCCCTCCATTTTAAACCAAGTGATTATTTGCAAAGCAAGACAAAAAACAATTAAATGCCCGTTTTACAGTGGCACAAAGAGTGATTGATTATACTAGTGGTATGACAAATGTTTGTGATTTTTAAATTGGAAAAATAAGTTGTTGTTTTTTGCTCCTAGTTCTTGCCAGCGACTCTTGCCAGTTCTTGTGTGTTAGGCCTACATGCTGGAGTGTGTTTTTAGGTTTGATTAAACTTTCTTGGCCCAGTCTATAATCCTAAACATTTTGCTGTCCTTAAGAAGTAGACTGTGTCTTTGTGCATAATATAAATATATATACAGTATCTTTTTACAAAGAAATGGATGTCAGGAAAGGACTCAAAACAATACCACAGTCACACGGGCATTCAGTCCTTGACAAGAGGAGTACAGTAGTAGCAAGGTAAACCTAATTACAAAGCAAAAACATGTCTGTGCTATGTTTAATTTATAATTTGTAGCAACGTTTTACTTGTCAGGTCATGGGGCATTTCTTTATATATTTTTTTACCTCCGAGTAGGTATTGTGTTCAGATGAAGTAAGATTATATATTTTCAGGTACAACAACCCCAAGAGGGGGAGGAAACTTATGGGCTTTAACTACACTGAACAAAAATATAAACGCAACATGCAACAATTTAAGATTTTACTAAGTTACAGTTCAAAAAGGAAATCGGTCAATTGAAATAAATTCATTAGGCTCTAATCTATGGATTGCACATGACTAGGAATACAGATATGCATCTGTTGGTCACAGATACCTTAAAAAAAAAAAGTAGGGATGTGGATCAGAAAACCAGTCAGTATCTGGTGACCACCATTTGCCTCATGCAGCGTGACACATCTCCTTCGCATAGAGTTGATCAGGCTGTTGACTGTGGCCTGTGAAATGTTGTCCCACTCCTCTTCAATGGCTGTGCGAAGTTGCTGGATATTGGCAGGAACTGGAACACACTGTCGTACACATCGACCCAGACCATCCCAAACATGCTCAATGAGTGACATGTCTGAGTATGCAGGCCATGGAAGAACTGGGACATTTTCAGCTTCCAGGAATTGTGTACAAATCCTTGTGACATGGGGCCGTGCATTATCATGCTGAAACATGAGGTGATGGCGGTAAATGAATGGCACAACAATGGGCCTCAGGATCTTGTCATGGTATCTCTGCAATCAAATTGCCATCGATAAAATGCAATTTTGTTCGTTGTCCGTAGCTTATGCCTTCCCATACATAGCCCCACCGCCAGCAAACCGCTCGACCACACGGCCATCTGCCCGGTATAGTTGAAACCGGGATTCAGCTGTGAAGAGCACACTTCTCCAGCGTGCCAGTGGCCATCTAAGGTGAGCATTTGCCCGTTGAAGTCGGTTACGACGCCAAACTGCAGTCAGGTCAAGACCCTGGTGAGGACGACGAGCACGCAGATGAGCTTCTCTAAAATGGTTTCTGACAGTTTTGCAGAAATTCTTTGGTTGCGCAAACCCACAGTTTCATCAGCTGTCCGGGTGGCTGGTCTCAGGCGATCCCGCATGTGAAGAAGCTGGATGTGGAGGTCCTGGGCTGACGTTGTTACACGTGGTCTGCGGATGTGAGGCCGGTTGGATGCATTGCCAAATTCTATAAAACGACATTGGAGGTGGCTTATGGTAGAGAAATGTACATTCAATTCTCTGGCAACAGCTCTGGTGGACATTCCTGCAGTCAACATGCCAATTGCACGCTCCCTCAACTTGAGACATCTGTGGCATTGTGTTGTGTGACAAAACTGCACATTTTAGAGTGGCCTTATATTATCCCCAGCACAAGGTGCACCTGTGTAATAATCATGCTGTTTAATCAGCTTCTTGATATGCGACACCTGTCAGGTGGATGGGCTATCTTGGCAAAGGAGAAATGCTCACTAACAGGGATATAAACAAATTTGTGCACAACATTTGAGAGATATAAGCTTTTCGTGCATATGGAAAACTTCTGGGAACTTTTATTTCAGCTCATGAAACATGGGACCAACACTTTCCATGTTGTGTTTATATTTTTGTTCAGTATAGAATCACTGAAATCCCCTGCTATGCAAAGTGGGGTACTGCAGGGGGTACTGCAGGGGGTCCGTGGCCAGATATTTTATACACACACAGTGCATTTAGAAAGTTTTCAGACCCTTGACCTTTTCCACATTTTGTTACGTTACAGCCTTATTCTAAAATTGAATAAATTATTTTTCCCTCATCAATCTACACACTACAACCCATAATGACAACGCAAAAACATTTTTTTATTTTTTATTTGTGCAAATGTATTAAATATAAAAATATATTTACATAGAGTACCAGTCAAAAGTTTGGACACACCTACTCATTCAAGGTTTTTTTTTTTTTTTTTTTTTTTTTACAATTTTCTACATTGAAATAACACATATGGAATCATGTAGTAACCAAAAAAGTGTTAAACAAATCAAAATATATTTTATATTTGAGATTCTTCAAATAGTCACCCTTTGCCTTGATGACAACTTTGCACACTCTAGGCATTCTCTCAACCAGCTTCATGAGGTAGTCACCTGGAATGCATTTCAATTAACAGGTGTACCTTCTTAAAAGTTAATTTGTGGAATTTCTTTCCTTACTGCGTTTGAGCCAATCAGTTGTGATGTGACAAGGTAGGGGGGTATACAGAAGATAGCCCTATTTGGTAAAAGACAAAGTCCATATTATGGCAAGAACAGCTCAAATAAGCAAAGAGAAACGACAGTCCATCATTACTTTAAGACATGAAGGTCAGTCAATACGGAACATTTCAAGAACTTTGACAGTTTCTTCAAGTGCAGTCGCAAAAACCATCAAGCGCTATGATGAAGCTGGCTCATGAGGACCACCACAGGAATGGAAGACCCAGAGTTACCTCTGCTGCAAAGAAACCACTACTAAAGGACACCAATAATAAGAAGAGACTTGCTTGGGCCAAGAAACACGAGCAATGGACATTAGACCGGTGGAAATCTGTCCTTTTGTCTGAGGAGTCCAAATTTGAGATTTTTGGTTCCATCCACCATGTCTTTGTGAGATGCAGAGTAGGTGAACAGATTATCTCTGCATGTGTGGTTCCCACATGGAGGAGGAGGTGTGATGTGTGGGGGTGCTTTGCTGGTGACACTGTCAGTGATTTATTTAGAATTCAAGGCACACTTAACCTGCATGGCTACCACAGCATTCTGCAGCGATACGCCAGTCCCACTAAGTGCAAACCAGATGGGATATCATTTGTTTTTCAACAGGACAATGACCCAACACACCTCCAGGCTGTGTCAGGACTATTTGACCAAGGTGAGTGATGGAGTGCTGCATCAGATGACCTAGCCTCCACAATCACCCAACCTCAACCCAATTGAGATGGTTTGGGATGAGTTGGACTGCAGAGTGAAGGAAAAGCAGCCAACAAGTGCTCAGCATATGTGGGAACTCCTTCAAGACTGTTGGAAAAGCATTCCACGTGAAGCTGCTTGAGAGAATGACAAGAGTGTGCAAATCTTGCATGAAGACAAAGAATGGCTACTTTGAATCATCTCAGATATAAAATATGTTCTGATTTGTTTAACACTTTTTTGGTTACTACATGATTCCATATGTGTTATTTCATAGTTTTGATGTCTTCACAATTATTCTACAATGTAGAAAATAGTACAAATAATGAAAAACCCTGGGATGAGTAGATGTGTCCAAACTTTTGACTGGTATCGTAATTATTCATATCCTTTACTCAGTACTTTATTGAAGCACCTTCGGCAGCGATTACAGCCTCGAGTCCTCTTGGGTATGACGCTACAAACTTGGCACACCTGCATTTGAGGATGGGGAGCGTCGCTGCTTTCAGGTCTTTCCAGAGATGTTTGATCGGGTTTAAGTCCAGGCTCTGGCTGGGCCACTCAAGGACATTCAGAGACTTGTCCCGAAGCCACTCCTGTGTTGTCTCTTCTGTGTGCTTAGGGTCGTAGTCCTGTTGGAAGGTGTACCTTCGCCCCAGTGAGGTCCTGAGCGCTCTGGAGCAGGTTTTCATCAAGGATCTCTCTGTTCTTTGCTCCGTTCATCTTTACCTCGATCCTGACTAGTCTCCCAGTCCCTGCCGCTGAAAAACATCCCCACAGCATGATGCTGCCAGGATGGTGACAGGTTTCCTCCAGAAACTCGCTTGGCATTCAGGCCAAAGAGTTACATTTTGGTTTCATCAGACCAGAGAATCTTGTTTCTCATGGTCTGAGAGTCCTTTAGGTGCCTTTTGGCGAACTCCAAGTGGGCTGTCATGTGCATTTTACTGAGGAGTGGCTTCCGTCTGGCCTCTACCATAAAGGCCTGATTGGTGGAGTGCTGCAGAGATGGTTGCCCTTCTGGAAGGTTCTCTCATCTCCACAGAGGAACTCTGGAGCTCTGTCAGAGTGACCATCGGGTTCTTGGTCACCTCCCGGACCAAGGCCCTTCTCCCCCGATTGCTCAGTTTGGCTGGGCGGCCAGCTCTAGGAAGAGTCTTGGTGGTTCCAAACTTCTTCCATTTAAGAATGATGGAGGCCACTGTTCTTGGGGACCTTCAATTTTTTGCTACCCTTCCCCAGATCTGTGCCTCAACACAATCCTGTCTCGGAGCTCTACGTACAATTCCTTCGACCTCATGGCTTGGTTTTTGCTCTGACATGCACTGTCAACTGTGGAACCTTATATAGACAGGTGTGTACCTTTTCCAAATCATGTCCAATCAATTGAATTTACCACAGGTGTACTACAATCAAGTTGTAGAAACATCTCAAGGATGATCAATGGAAACAGGATTCACCTGAGCTCAATTTCGAGTCTCATAGCAAAGGGTCTGAATACTTATATAAATAAGGTATTTCTGTTTTTTTATTTGTAAGAAATTTGCAAAAAAATCTAAACCTGTTTTCGCTTCGTCATTATGGGGTTTTGTGTGTAGATTGAGGAATAAAAAAAATAAATAATCAATTTTAGTAACTTAACAAAAGTGAAGGAGTCTGAATTCTTTCCGAATGCACTGTACACACTACATGGCCGCAGGTATGTGGTCACCCCTTCAAATTAGATTAGGCTATTAAAGTCACACTCGTTGCTGACAGCCATGCAATCTCCATAGACAAACATTGGCAGTAGAATGGCCCGTACTGAAGTGCTCCGTGACGTTCAACGTGGCACCGTCATAGGACGCCACCTTTTCCAAAAAGTCAGTTTGTACAATTTCTGCCCTGCTGGAGCTGCCCCGGTCAACTGTAAGTGATGTTATTGTGAAGTGGAAACGTCTATGACCAACAACGGCTCATCTGTAAAGTGGTAGGCCTCACATGCTCACAGAACGGGACCGCCGGGGTGCTGAAGCGTGTAAAAATCGTCTGTCCTTGGTTGCAACACTCAGTACCTGGGTTTGGCGGATGCCTGGAGAATGCTACCTGCCCGAATGTATAGTGCCAACTTTAAAGTTTGGTAGAAGAGAAATAATGGTCTGGGGCTGTTTTTCATGTTTCGGGCTAGACCCCTTAGTTCCAGTTAAGGCAAATCTTCACGCTACAGCATACAATGACATTCTAGACGATTCTGTGCTTCCAACTTTGTGGCAACAGTTTGGGGAAGGTCCTTCCCCGTGCACAAAGCAAGATCCATACAGAAAAGGTTTGTCGAGATCAGTGTGGAAGAACTTGACTGGCCTGCACAGAGCCCTGACCTCAACCCCATCGAACACCTTTGGGATGAATTGGAACGCTGACTGCGAGCCAGGCCTAATCGCCCAACATCAGTTCCCGACCTCACTAATGCTTGTGGCTGAATTGAAGCAAGTCCCTGCAACAATGTTCCAACATCTAGTGGAACGCCTTCCCAGAAGAGTGGAGGCTGTTGTAGCAGCAAAGGGGGGACCAACTCCATATTAATGCCCATGATTTTGGAATGAGATGTTCGACGAGCAGTTTTTTTGTACGTAAATTCAGTGTAATTTTAAGCTTTAAAACTGCAACATTTTCTCTGCCTCATGGCAAAATGTGTAGAATTGCAGAATATTAGCTTTAAAGCTGCTGCTGCAAAAAAAATCGCTCTGCTCCATGACAAAATGTGTAGAATTGCAGGAAATTTGCCTAAACTGATCATTTTATTTCCAATGCCAAGAGGCGGGCCTTTTTAAATGTTCTTTACCTGGGCTGAGACTTGGTTCGTCCAGCCATGCACTGCAGATGTCATTGAGTACGGTTACATGCACACAATAATCCGATTATTGTGGATAGTCAGGTTAATATTTAAAGAGTTTACATGCTTTGCAAGAAGAACGATTTCCCTAAGATGCATACTTTCAGTTTTTCTGAACTCACTTCACACGCGCGTGAGAGGGACGCTTACGCTACCCAGTGCTTGCACATGCGCAGGTCAAATACACCACTGGAACGTCGATTAATCTGTTTACATGTCCTAATAATTTGAAAGATTGCTCAGAAAACCAGGTGTTTTAATCTGCGTATGCTTACTTCAATTATGACCTTACACCGAGAAGCAGAGGAAAGTGTTTCTTTACTTGACTAATGCCATACTCGGCCTTCTGCCATAATCAGTTTAATATCAAATTATTAGTGTGCATGTAAACATACTCATAGTAACACTCATTTTAGGGTATTCTATCTCACTGGAGTTGTTCTGATTATGAGGTGGTCCCTGATTTTTAATTTGCTATCACAAAAGGGGTCCCTGGACTCAAAGTGAGAACCCCTGCTGTATACAATAGGTCATCTTTTTGGCAGCACATCCAAAAACTTACTGAGTGTATTTGCAGAAGCATTTAGTTGTTTTGAATTAAAGAAAAAATACAGAAATACAGCCGGTATGATGCATTGAAAATGTAATTGCTGACATGCAAAACATTTTGGGACTATATTAACAATGGACTAATGAAACAAATACCAAAAGATAGTTTTTGGGTGGAATTTTCCTTTAATTAAAAAAATTAGTTTTCGGTGGAGTTTTCCTTTAGCTGTTCAAATGTTAATGGTTTAGTTGCTATAATTTTGTCAGATGGTACATAGTTGTGGCTGTGAATCAGTGTTGGTTACCTGGGCAGGTTCAGTCTCACCTTTTTGTTTTGAAGTGATCATTTAGCAAAGCGCTCAGAAGACATTGTGTAACTGCCATACTGCCATTTTTATTTTATTTTATTTACTCCTGCATGTCTGTCTCCATTTCTTACCCCCATACAACAGTATACTGTTGTGACTCCCTTGTATGGGTATTCAAGATGCTTGAGTTCTAAGTTGTATTCTCATTATCTAAAACCAGTTTTCTAATGCCATTTTTTTTATTGCGCTTCAGCACCTTTTTATATGGCATTTTATTCAGCTTTTGTTCATCTCATTTCACAGGCACAATTGTTTTCTTATGTAGGCTATTTTATTTATTTATACTTATTAGAGATGTCTAATAAATGTATATTTTTATGGTTAAACTTGCATAGTTGAAGGTTCTGTCTGTTTTATTTACTGGAAAGTGTTTAGACAGACAATAAAAAAAATAAAAAAAAGGGTAAATATTTCATGAAGTAAATAGAAATAGGCTACTTTGTAATCTTATGCCTTGTTAACGTCCTGGATATTAAGCATGTGTCAATCCAATCTCTACAAATGTGTTAATCCATTTTCCAAAACTGTATGGTAAATTCACAGCAACTTAAGTTTGAATGATGTGTGTAATGTTTATTGCAAAGTTACTTGTAAATTAAGGCACTATTTCCTGAGCTACCAGACACTCCTTACAGATTAAAATCGTTTCAATGTATAACTTCTTTATAGTCACACGCATACCAGTATGGGCCATAATATGAAATATCGATGTACAGTTGAAGTCGGAAGTTTACATAAACCTTAGCAAAATACATTTAAAATCAGTTTTTCACAAATCCTGACATTTAATCCTAGTAAAAATTCCCTGTCTTGGGTCAGTTAGGATCACCACTTTATTTTACGAATATGAAATGTCAGAATAATAGTAGAGTGATTTATTTCAGCTTTTATTTTTTCATCACATCCCCAGTGGGTCAGAAGTTCACATACTCTCAATTAGTATTTGATAGCATTGCCTTTAAATTGTTTAACTTGGGTCAAACATTTCCGGTAGCCTTCCACAAGCTTCCCACAATAAGTTGGGTGAATTTTGGCCCTTTCCTCCTGACAGAGCTGGTGTAACTGAGTCAGGTTTGTAGGCCTCCTTGCTCGCACACGCTTTTTCAGTTCTGCCCACACATTTTCTATAGGATTGAGGTCAGGGCTTTGTGATGGCCACTCCAATACCTTGACTTTGTTGTCCTTAAGCCATTTTGCCACAACTTTGGAAGTATGCTTGGGTTCATTGTCCATTTGGAAGACCCATTTGCGACCAAGCTTTAACTTCCTGACTGATGTCTTGAGATGTTGCTTCAATATATCCACATAATTTTCCTTCCTATTTATTTTGTGAAGTGCACCAGTCCCTCCTACAGCAAAGCACCCCCACAGCATGATGCTGCCACCCCCGTGCTTCACGGTTGGGATGGTGTTCTTCGGCTTGCAAGCTCCCCCTTTTTCCTCCAAACATAACGATGGTCATTATGGCCAAAGAGTCTCCAAAAAGTACAATCTTTGTCCCCATGTGCAGTTGCAAACCGTAGTCCTGGCTTTTTTATGGCGGTTTTGGAGCAGTGGCTTCTTCCTTGTTGAGCGGCCTTTCAGGTTATGTCGATATAGGACTCGTTTTACTGTGGATATAGATATTTTTGTACCTGTTTCCTCCAGCATCTTCACAAGGTCCTTTGCTGTTGTTCTGGGATTGATTTGCACTTTTCGCACCAAAGTACGTTCATCTCTAGGAGACAGAACGCGTCTCCTTCCTGAGCGGTATGACTGCTGCGTGGTCCCATGGTGTTTATACTTGCGTACTATTGTTTGTACAGATGAACGTGGTACCTTCAGGCGTTTGGAAATTGCTCCCAAGGATGAACCAGACTTGTGGAGGTCTACCATTTCTTTTCTGAGGTCTTGGCTGATTTCTTTTGATTTCCCCATGATGTCAAGCAAAGAGTCACTGAGTTTGAAGGTAGGCCTTGAAATACATCCACAGGTACACCTCCAATTGACTCGAATGATGTCAATTAGCCTATCAGAAGCTTCTAAAAACATGACATCATTTTCTGGAATTTTCCAAGCTGTTTAAAGGCATAGTCAACTTAGTGTATGTAAACTTCGGAATCGTCTAAAATTGTTGGAAAAATTACTTGTGTCATGCACAAAGTAGATGTCCCAGCTGACTTGCCAAAACTATAGTTTGTTAACAAGAAATTTGTGGAGTGGTTGAAAAACGAGTTTTAATGACTCCAACCTTAACCTCCAAGTATGTAAACTTCCGACTTCAACTGTATTTAGTTTGTTGGATATTTTGCACAATGTCATTTAGAAGGCTGACACTTTTTCCCACCCATATTTACTTGTTTGCAAGAGAAGTATAACATAATTTGCTGTAGCAGATTTTATGGAACAAAAGATATGTTACTGTAATACATTTAATTATTTCTATTAAGATATTAGAATATTTTGTATATAATTTGACTGAAGATTCTGTTTGCTTGCTGTATGCAATAAATGCTGCAGTGACATTCATGGACAATAAGGTTTTAATAAAAGCTGGATGCCATTTCCCCATGTGGTTTTACAATCTTTAGATGTTGTTGTTGAATATTACATTAACATTACTCTTACTGATATGCTTGGAAATAACATTCATTATTATTTAAAATGTCTTCGTTGTTTTGGTTTCAACTTGAAGTTGGGCTACAACTTTGAGAGTATTTTCTTGTTTTAATATGAAATCAGATTGTATGCATGTAATTCAAGTTGTTTGAGGTTGTATGGATAATTCAGACTGCCTGTTTTCTTCCACTCTTTCACCAAAAGTATGCTATCAGGAATTGTCCACTGATTTCTACAAAAGCCTCATCTTTATCGATTAGTTGAAGTTTGAGGTGTATTTTCAAGAAAATCCTGACATTTATGGACCTTAATTTAAAAGTGTACGGGTCATATTTGATTTGTTACATTCTTTTTAACAAAAATATAAACTAAAACAAAAGATCTCAAATGTTCCATACGAACAAAGCTTATTTCTCTCATTTTGTGCACAAATTTGTTTATATTGTTTATACCTCCCGAGTGGCGCAGTGGTCTAAGGCACTGCATCGCAGTGCTAGCTGTGCCACTAGAGATCCTGGTTCGAATCCAGGCTCTGTTGTAGCCGGCCGCGACCGGGAAACCCATGCGGCAGGGATGTAGCTCAATTGGTAGAGCATGGTGTTTGCAATGCCAGGGTTGTGGGTTAGATTGTAAGTCGCTCTGGATAAGACTGTGTGCTAAAATGTAAATGTAAAATATCATTTTCCAAGATAATCCATCCGCCTAACAGGTGTGGCATCTCAATAAACTGATTAAACAGCATGACCATTAAACAGGTGCACCTTGTGCTGGGGATAATATAAGGCCACTCTAAAATGTGCAGTTTTGTCACACAACACAATACCACAGATGTCTCAAGTTTTGAGGGAGCATGAAATTGGCATGCTGAATGCAGGAATGTCCACCAGAGCTGTTGCCAGAGAATTTAATATTCATTGCTCTACCATAAGCCGCTTCCAACATCGTTTTAGAGAATTTGGCACTACGTCCAACCGGCACGCCAGCCCAGGACCTCCACATCCGGCTTCTTTAACTGTGGGATCGTCTGAGACCAGCTACCCGGCAGTTGATGAAACTGTGGGTTTGCACAATCAAAGAATTTCTGCACAAACTGTCAGAAACCGTCTCGGGAAGCTCATCTGCGTGCTCGTCGTCCTCACCAGGGCCTTGACCTGACTGCAGTTCGGCGTCGTATCTGACTTCAGTGGGCAAATGCTCACCTTCGATGGCCACTGGCACGCTGGAGAAGTGTGCTCTTCATGGATGAATCCCGGTTTCAACTGTACCAGGCAGATGGCAGACGTATGGCATGTATGGTGTCGTGTTGGCGAGCGGTTTGCTGATGTTAACGTTGTGAACAGAGTGCCCCATGGTGGCGGTGGGGTTATGGTATGGGCAGGCATAAGCTACGGACAACAAACACAATTGCATTTTTCTATGGCGATTTGAATACACAGAGATCCTGAGACCCATTGTTGTGCCATTCATCCACCGCCATCACATGTTTCAGCATGATAATGCACAGCCCCATGTCGCAAGGATCTGTACACAATTCTTGGAAGCTGAAAATGTCCCAGTTCTTTCATGGCCTGCATACTCACCATTAAGCATGTTTGCGATGCTCTGGATCTTTTTTTAAAAAAGGTATCTGTGACCAACAGAGCCATATCTGTATTCCCAGTCGTGAAATCCACCAATTAGGGCCTAATTTATTTATTTCAATTGACTGTGTTTTTTTCATATGAACTGTAACTCAGTAAAATCTTTGAAATTGTTGCGTTTTATATTTTTGTTCAGTGTATTTCAAAATACAGAGAGAGATCTTCCCTAATTCAATTTCCTTAGGTTTTCCTCTAGGGTCAGCAGTTGTCCAGGTTCAGTGACACTTGACATCTCTAACAGTAGGCCTATTATATCATTGTCCCTGTCCATTTTGTTTCTGTGTTACAACCTGTGTTTACACATTGCTACTTACAACCATGTCATCCTTACATGCTGACAAAACTGGCTCCACGTGTGCGTCTGCCATTGTGCGCATGTTGATTTTGTCTATCCCCACCAGATTTGGGCAATGCACTTTCTCCAGACCCAATGTTGAGTTGTTTGTTAAAATATTTAGTTTTTCTTTCCTTTGCCTGGAACATTATGGTAATACTATTCATTGAACACATTGATGGTTGAACTGTTTTGTTGTCTATGCCTTTCTGGGTTATTCATGTTTAATACAAGTTAAAATATGCATGTCTCTCCTCCCTAACAATGGGAGTCATTGTCCACAAATTGGCACGGCGGACTGTCTAGCTCCCGCCTATCCTTTCTTTGGATTGGTGGATACATCTCATTATTGTAATCCTTTTTTGAATATTTGATGAGGGTTGTTGACGTCAACCACCTGTACTCAATGGCGAGAGATGCTATGCTACTAGCCTCATGCCATGAATATGCATAGCTATCTTGAGACCACTCCGATAGTGTTTTTTTTCTCAAAGTTGCTGGGATGTCACGTCCTACTTATATCAGTACACTTTATTAACCATTAAGAAACGTCTATTCGATCAAATAAAACTCATGTAGCAAATAAGCCATTTATTTTTTGCTTCACTAAATTAGACCCGCATTGACCTCCATACAAAATCTCCCTTGTTTGGTGGGCGAAACAATGAAAAACCGCCACCTGCTGGAGGGAGACAGATTTCCTACCGAGTTGGGCCTCTCTTCCTCGGTTTTTACGAGTATATACCCACCCCACCTAGCACAATGTCGTTGAAAAGACGACTATGCTCGACGTCCAATCTATGTTGGTTTTGATTTAATATATATTTTTCAGGTCGTTTCAACAACTTGAAAACATAATTTCAATGTACTTATACACATGATTTTTTTTTATTAACGCTCAAACTTCACTCCAGTGTTTACACACAGTATTTATTTACAACATTCAAGTGCTAATTGTCTTCGTTCCACTACTGAAGAAGCATGACTCAAATCACCTACTCATATTTAAAACATCCAGTGTGACAAAATATAAAAAAAAATATTATTCCATGCCTCACCATTAACTGAATTATTGCAAATACATATTAACAAAGGGGTTTTCATTCAGTTTTGATATTTACATTTCATGTAACATTTAGTAATCATTATGTATGCGACCAACAATTTATTTGTACAATTATATTGTTTACCAACAATGGAGTAAAACAGGCATATATATTTTGAGTTGTACATTGCATCCTATTCTTACTCTTTTATTCAATGGCATCAACATATTGGAAAACCAATGAACTGACAAATCAACCAACTCCTGCAAAACCAATGAACAAACACGTGAAAAAGCAACACAAATCTTGGTCCATCTTAGTATGAAAAACCAGTATGAATCAGTATGCATCTTCCACCTTGTCAACATTGTGCAAGGGTATGTACAGAACATTATGGACACCTGCTCTTTACATGACAGACTATCCAGGTGAAAGCTATGATCCCTTATTGATGTCACTTGTTAAATCCACTTAAATCAGTGTAGACGAAGGGGAGGAGACACGTTAAAGAAGGATTGTATATGTATTTGTATTTATTATGGATCCCCATTAGCTGCTGCCAAGGGTCCAGCAAAATTAAGGCAGTTATACATTTTTTAAAACATTACAATACATTCACAACAGATTTCACAACATATTAAGTGTGTGCCCTCAGGCCCCTACTCTACTACCACATACAGTGGGGAAAAAAAGTATTTAGTCAGCCAACAATTGTGCAAGTTCTCCCACTTAAAAAGATGAGAGGCCTGTAATTTTCATCATAGGTACACGTCAACTATGACAGACAAATTGAGGAAAAAAATCCAGAAAATCACATTGTAGGATTTTTTATGAATTAATTTGCAAATTATGGTGGAAAATAAGTATTTGGTCACCTACAAACAAGCAAGATTTCTGGCTCTCACAGACCTGTAACTTCTTCTTTAAGAGGCTCCTCTGTCCTCCACTCGTTACCTGTATTAATGGCACCTGTTTGAACTTGTTATCGGTATAAAAGACACCTGTCCACAACCTCAAACAGTCACACTCCAAACTCCACTATGGCCAAGACCAAAGAGCTGTCAAAGGACACCAGAAACAAAATGGTAGACCTGCACCAGGCTGGGAAGACTGAATCTGCAATAGGTAAGCAGCTTGGTTTGAAGAAATCAACTGTGGGAGCAATTATTAGGAAATGGAAGACATACAAGACCACTGATACGCACGACCCACGTGGAGTTCCAGGTCTCAGGCAGTCTCTGGAACTGCCGTTCTGCTGCCAACAAGGCAGACTTCATCCCAGCCTATGCTACCCTCCAGTCCCTCGACTTCTTGGCGCTGACGGAAACATGGATTACCACTGAAAACACTGCTACTCCTGCTGCTCTCTCCTCGTCTGACCATGTGTTCTCGCATACCCCGAGAGCATCTGGTCAGCGGGGTGGTGGCACAGGAATCCTCATCTCTCCCAAGTGGACATTCTAAATTTTTCCCCTGACCCATCTGTCTATCTCCTCATTTGAATTCCATGCTGTCACAGTCACTAGCCCATTTAAGCTTAATATCCTTGTCATCTATCGCCCTCCAGGTTCCCTTGGAGAGTTCATCAATGAGCTTGACGCCTTGATAAGTTCCTTTCCTGAGGATGGCTCACCCCTCACAGTTCTGGGGGATTTCAACCTCCCTACGTCTACATTTGACTCATTTCTCTCTGCCTCCTTCTTTCCACTCCTCTCCTCTTTTGACCTCACCCTCTCACCGTCCCCCCCTACTCACAAGGCAGGCAATACGCTTGACCTCATCTTTACTAGATGCTGTTCTTCTACTAATCTCACTGCAACTCCCCTACAAGTCTCCGACCACTACTTTGTATCCTTTTCTCTCTCCCTCTCCTCCAACACTACTCACTCTGCCCCTACACAGATGGTAATGCGCCGTCGCAACCTTCGCTCTCTCTCTCCCGCTACCCTCTCCTCTTCCATCCTATCATCTCTTCCCTCTGCTCAATCCTTCTCCCTCCAATCTCCTGATTCTGCCTCCTCAACCCTCCTCTCCTCCCTTTCTGCATCCTTTGACTCTCTATGTCCCCTATCCTCCCGGCCGGCCCGGTCCTCCCCTCCAGCTCCGTGGCTTGATGACTCATTGCGAGCTCACAGAACAGAGCTCCGGGCAGCTGAGCGGAAATGGAAGAAAACTAGACTCCCTGCAGACCTGGCATCTTTTCACTCCCTCCTCTCTACATTTTCTTCATCGGTTTCTGCTGCTAAGGCCACTTTCTACCACTCTAAATTCCAAGCATCTGCCTCTAACCCTAGGAAGCTCTTTGCCACATTCTCCTCCCTGCTGAATCCCCCCCCCCCCCCCCCCTCCCTCTCTGTGGATGACTTCGTCAACCATTTTGAAAAGAAGGTTGACGACATCCGATCCTCGTTTGTTAAGTCAAATGACACTGCTGGTCCTGCTCACACTGCCCTACCCTATGCTTTGACTTCTTTCTCCCCTCTCTCTCCAGATAAAATCTTGCGACTTGTGACGGCAGGCCGCCCAACAACCTGCCCGCTTGACCCTATCCCCTCCTCTCTTCTCCAGACCATCTCCGGTGACCTTCTCCCTTACCTCACCTCGCTGATCAACTCATCCTTGACCGCTGGCTATGTCCTTTCCGTCTTCAAGAGAGCGAGAGTTGCACCCCTTCTCAAAAAACCAACACTCGATCCCTCTGATGTCAACAACTACAGACCAGTATCCCTTCTTTCTTTTCTCTCCAAAACTATTGAGCGTGCCGTCTTTAGCCAACTCTCTTGCTATCTCTCTCAGAATGACCTTCTTGATCCAAACCAGTCAGGTTTCAAGACTGGTCATTCAACTGAGACTGCTCTTCTCTGTGTCACAGAGGCTCTCCACACTGCTAAAGCTAACTCTCTCTCCTCTGCTCTTGTCCTTCTAGACCTGTCTGCTGCCTTTGATACTGTGAACCATCAGATCCTCCTCTCCACCCTCTCCGAGCTGGGCATCTCCGGCGCGGCTCACTCTTGGATTGCGTCCTACCTGACCGGTCGCTCCTACCAAGTGGCGTGGCGAGAAGCTGTCTCCGCACCACGTGCTCTCACCACTGGTGTCCCCCAGGGCTCAGTTCTAGGCCCTCTCCTATTCTCGCTATACACCAAGTCACTTGGCTCTGTCATATTCTCACATGGCCTCTCCTATCATTGCTACGCTGACGACACACAACTAATCTTCTCCTTTCCCCCTTCTGATAACAAGGTGGCGAATCGCATCTCTGCATGTCTGGCAGACATATCAGTATGGATGACGGATCACCACCTCAAGCTGAACCTCGGCAAGACGGAGCTGCTCTTCCTCCCGGGGAAGGACTGCCCGTTCCATGATCTCGCCATCACGGTTGACAACTCCGTTGTGTCCTCCTCCCAGAGTGCGAAGAGCCTTGGCGTGACCCTGGACAACACCCTGTCGTTCTCCGCTAACATCAAGGCGGTGACCCGATCCTGTAGGTTCATGCTCTACAACATTCGGAGAGTACGACCCTGCCTTACACAGGAAGCGGCACAGGTCCTAATCCAGGCACTTGTCATCTCCCGTCTGGATTACTGCAACTCGCTGTTGGCTGGGCTCCCTGCCTGTGCCATTAAACCCCTACAACTCATCCAGAATGCCGCAGCCCGTCTGGTGTTCAACCTTCCCAAGTTCTCTCACGTCACCCCGCTCCTCCGCACACTCCACTGGCTTCCAGTTGAAGCTCGCATCTGCTACAAGACCATGGTGCTTGCCTACGGAGCTGTGAGGGGAACGGCACCTCCGTACCTTCAGGCTCTGATCAGTCCCTACACCCAAACGAGGGCACTGCGTTCATCCACCTCTGGCCTGCTGGCTCCCCTACCTCTGCGGAAGCATAGTTCCCGCTCAGCCCAGTCAAAACTGTTCGCTGCTCTGGCACCCCAATGGTGGAACAAGCTCCCTCACGACGCCAGGACAGCGGAGTCACTCACCACCTTCCGGAGACATTTGAAACCCCACCTCTTTAAGGAATACCTGGGATAGGATAAAGTAATCATTCTACCCCCCCCCCCCCTGACTCCAACCCCCCCCCCCCCCCCCCCCCAAAAAAAAAAAAAAACATTTTAAAGTGGTTATCCCACTGGCTATAAGGTGAATGCACCTATTTGTAATTCGCTCTGGATAAGGGCGTCTGCTAAATTACGTAAATGTAAAATGTAATAATCTCCCTCGATCTGGGGCTCCACGCAAGATCTCACCCCGTTGGGTCAAAATGATCACAAGAACGGTGAGCAAAAATCCCAGAACCACACGGGGGGACCTAGTGAATGACCTGCAGAGAGCTGGGACCAAAGTAACAAAGCCTACCATCAGTAACACACTACGCCGCCAGGGACTCAAATCCTGCAGTGCCAGACGTGTCCCCCTGCTTAAGCCAGTACATGTCCAGGCCCGTCTGAAGTTTGCTAGAGTGCATTTGGATGATCCAGAAGAGGATTGGGAGAATGTCATATGGTCAGATGAAACCAAAATAGAACTTTTTGGTAAAAACTCAACTTGTCGTGTTTGGAGGACAAAGAATGCTGAGTTGCATCCAAAGAACACCATACCTACTGTGAAGCATGGGGGTGGAAACATCATGCTTTGGGGCTGTTTTTCTGCAAAGGGACCAGGACGACTGATCCGTGTAAAGGAAAGAATGAATGGGGCCATGTATCGTGAGATTTTGAGTGAAAACCTCCTTCCATCAGCAAGGGCATTGAAGATGAAACGTGGCTGGGTCTTTCAGCATGACAATGATCCCAAACACACCGCCCGGGCAACGAAGGAGTGGCTTCGTAAGAAGCATTTCAAGGTCCTGGAGTGGCCTAGCCAGTCTCCAGATCTCAACCCTATAGAAAATCTTTGGAGGGAGTTGAAAGTCCGTGTTGCCCAGCGACAGCCCCAAAACATCACTGCTCTAGAGGAGATTTGCATGGTGGAATGGGCCAAAATACCAGCAACAGTGTGTGAAAACCTTGTGAAGACTTACAGAAAACGTTTGACCTGTGTCATTGCCAACAAAGGGTATATAACAAAGTATTGAGAAACTTTTGTTATTGACCAAATACTTATTTTCCACCATAATTTGCAAATAAATTCATTAAAAATCCTACTGTGATTTTCTAGATTTTTTTTCCTCATTTTGTCTGTCATAGTTGACGTGTACCTATGATGAAAATTACAGGCCTCTCTCATCTTTTTAAGTGGCAGAACTTGCACAATTGGTGGCTGACTAAATACTTTTTTCCCCCACTGTATCTACAACACAAAATCCATGTGTGTGTATAGTGCGTATGTTATCGTGTGCTTGTATGCATGTGTCTGTGCCTATGTTTGTGTTGCTTCACAGTCCCCGCTGTTCCATAAGGTATATTTGTATCTGTTTTTAAAATCTCATTTTACTGCTTGCATGAGTTACTTGATGTTGAATAGAGTTCCATGTAGTCATGGCACTATGTAGTACTATGCACCTCCCACAGTCAGTTTTTTATGTTTTTAGGTGGTAGATCAGCTTTAATATTGCAGATAGATTGTAACTTCCATCAATGCAATTGTCTGCATCACTTCCAATCCCCCATATGTTTTATTTTTCTCGCAAATATATATATATATATATATATACAGTGCCCTCCACAATTATTGGCACCCCTGTTTAAGATGTGGTCGAGGACTTCCAAAAACCCAAATGCAAAAGAACCCAAATGCAAAAAAAGAGAAAAATCCAACCTTTTATTTAAGTACATTACTTTGGTGTAAAAAAAAATATCAGCTTTAATATTGCAGATAGATTGTAACTTCCATCAATGCAATTGTCTGCATCACTTCCAATCCCCCATATGTTTTATTTTTCTCGCAAATATATATATATATATATATATATACACAGTGCCCTCCACAATTATTGGCACCCCTGTTTAAGATGTGGTCGAGGACTTCCAAAAACCCAAATGCAAAAGAACCCAAATGCAAAAAAAGAGAAAAATCCAACCTTTTATTTAAGTACATTACTTTGGTGTAAAAAAAAATAATCACACATTTAGAAAACTTGAAATCATGTGTCCCACAATTATTGGCACCCCTGATGTTAATACTTTGTACAACCCCCTTTTGCCAACAAGACAGCACTTAATCTCCTCCTATAACATTTCACAAGATTGGAGAACACAGAGAGAGGGATCTTTGACCATTCTTCTTTGCACAATCTTTCTAGATCATCCAGTGTCCTGGGTCCTCTCTTATGCACTCTCCTCTTTAGCTCGCCCCACAGGTTTTCGATTGGGTTGAGGTCTGGGGACTGAGATGGCCATGGGAGGACCTTGAGTTTGTGACTGCTGAACCATTTTTGTGTAGATTTTGCCACATGTTTTGGATCATTATCCTGCTGAAAGACCCAATGATGACCCATCTTCAGCTTTCTGGCAGAGGCCATCAGGTTTTTATTTAAAATGTCCTGGTAGTTCAAAGCGTTCATAATGCCATGCACCCTAACAAGGTTCCCAGGGCCTTTGGAAGAGAAACAGGCCCACAGCATCACAGATCCTCCACCATACTTCACGGTGGGCATGAGGTGCTTTTTGGCATACTCATCTTTTGTTTTACGCCAGACCCACTTAGTGTTTGTTGCCAAAAAGCTCAATCTTAGTCTCATCTGACCAAAGCACACGATCCCAGTTGAAGTTCCAGTGCCGCTTAGCAAACTCCAGACGTTTACGTTTGTGAGTGTTAGTGAGAAAAGGCTTTTTCCTTGCATGCCTCCCAAACAGCTTGTTGGCATGTAGAGAGCGTCTGATGGTTGTTTTGGAGACTTTGTGACCCCAAGATGCCACTCTTTGATGCAATTCTGTGACAGTGAGCTTAGGACTTTTTTTTTACTTCTCTTACCATCCTCCTCACTGTGCGTTGTGGCAAGATAAACTTGGGACCTCTTCCAGCCTTGTTTGTCACTGTTCCAGTTGTTTTAAACTTCTTAATGATTCTTCTGACTGTAGATACGGGCAAGTTCAGGCGAGTGGCTATTTTCTTGTAGCCATTGCCTGACTTATGAAGGTCGACACAAATCTGCCTTACTTGAATGGTGTGTTCTCTTGTCTTTGCCATGTTGACAAATGGGTAAGAGAATTAGGCCTCTGTGTCACGTCATATTTATACCCCAGGGAAACAGGAAGTCATGAATTACTAATGAAAAGTTCCTAGATACCCTGACCAACTTTAGCAACTACAGAAAGATATATTTTTTAAAAAATCAATTAAAATTTTCAGCGGAATTGTTAGGGGTGCCAATAATTGTGGGACACATGATTTCAAGTTTTTTTTTTCCAAATGTGTGATTTTTTTTTTTTACCACCAAAGTAATGTACTTAAATAAAAGGTTGGATTTTTCTCTTTTTTTGCATTTGGGTTCTATGTTGTTTAAAAAAAAAGGAGAATTTTTGGAAGTCCTCGACCACATCTTAAACAGGGGTGCCAATAATAGTGGAGGGCACTGTATATATATATATATACGTACACATACAGACGTGGTCAAAAGTTTTGAGAATGACACATTGGTCTTCACAAAGTATGCTACTTCAGTGTTTTTAGATATTTTTGTCAGATGTTACTATGGTATACTGAAGTATAATTACAAGCATTCCATAAGTGTCAAAGGCTTTTATTGACAATTGCATTCAGTTTATGCAAAGAGTCATTATTTGCAGTGTTGACCCTTCTTTTTCAAGACCTCTGCAATCCGCCCTGGCATGCTGTCAATTAACTTCTGGGCCACATCCTGACTGATGGCAGCTCATTCTTGCATAGTCAATGCTTGGAGTTTGTCAGAATTTGTGGGGTTTTGTTTGTCCACCTGCCTCTTGAGGATTGACCACAAGTTCTCAATGGGATTAAGGTCTGGGGAGTTTCCTGGCCATTGACCCAAAATGTTGATGTTTTGTTCCCCGAGCCACTTAGTTATCACTTCTGCCTTATGGCAAGGTGCTCCATCATGCTGGAAAAGGCATTGTTCGTCACCAAACTGTTCTTGGATGGTTGGGAAAAGTTGCTCTCGGAGGATGTGTTGGTACCATTCTTTATTCATGGCTGTGTTCTTAGGCAAAATTGTGAGTGAGCCCACTCCCTTGGCTGAGAAGCAACCCCACACATGAATGGTCTCAGGATGCTTTACTGTTGGCATAACACAGGACTGATGGTAGCGCTTCTCCGGACAAGCTTTTTTCCGGATGCCCCTAACAATCGGAAAAGGGATTCATCAGAGAAAATGACTTTACCCCAGTCCTCAGCAGTCCAATCCCTGTACCTTTTGCAGAATATCAGTCTGTCCCTGATGTTTTTCCTGGAGAGAAGTGGCTTCTTTGCTGCCCTTCTTGACACCAGGCCATCCTCCAAAAGTCTTCGCCTCACTGTGCGTGCAGATGCACTCACACCTGCCTGCCGCCATTCCTGAGCAAGCACTGCGCTGGTGGTGCCCCGATCTCGCAGCTGAATCAACTTTAGGAGACGGTCCTGGCGCTTGCTGACTTTCTTGGGCGCCCTGAAGCCTTCTTCACAACAATTGAACCTCTATCCTTGAAGTTCTTGATGGTTCAATCTTACTAGCAGCAATATCCTTGCCTGTGAAGGCCTTTTTGTGCAAAGCAATGATGACGGCACGTGTTTCCTTGGTTAACAGAGGTGGGTTCGATTCCCACGGGGGGCCAGTATGAAAAAAAAAATGTATTCACTAACTGTAAGTCGCTCTGGATAAGAGTGTCTGCTAAATGACTAAAATGTAAATGTAAAATGTAAGAACAATGATTTCAAGCACCACCCTCCTTTTAAAGCTTCCAGTCTGTTATTACATTTACATTTTAGTCATTTAGCAGACGCTCTTATCCAGAGCAACTTACAGTTAGTGAGTGCATACATTATTATTATTTTATTTTTCATACTGGCCCCCCGTGGGAATCGAACCCACAACCCTGGTGTTGCAAACGCCATGCTCTACCAACTGAGCTACATCCCCGCTACATCCCTGAGTTATTCTAACTCAATCAGCATGACAGAGGGATCTCCAGCCTTGTCCTCGTCAACACTCTCACCTGTTTTAATGAGAGAATCACTGACATGATGGCAGCTGGTCCTTTTGTGGCAGGGCTGAAATGCAGTGGAAATGTTTTTTTGGGATTAAGTTCATTTTCATGGCAAAGAGGGACTTTGCAATTAATTGCAATTCATCTGATACTTTTCATAACATTCTGGAGTATATGCAAATTGCCATCCTAAAAACTGAGGCAGCAGACTTTGTGAAAATTTATATTTGTGTCATTCTCAAAACCTTTGACCACGACTGTACACATACATACATATACATTGAAGGAAAAAAGTATTTGATCCCCTGCAAATTTTGTACGTTTGCCCACTGACAAAGAAATTATCAGTCTATAATTTTAATGTTAGGTTTATTTGAACAGTGAGAGACAGAATAACAACAACAAAAATCCAGAAAAACGCATGTCAAAAATGTTATAAATTGATTTGCATTTTAATGAGGGAAAGAAGTATTTGACCCCTCTGCAAAACATGACTTAGTACTTGGTGGCAAAACCCTTGTTGGCAATCACAGAGGTCAGACGTTTCTTGTAGTTGGCCACCAGGTTTGCACACATCTCAGGAGGGATTTTGTCCCACTCCTCTTTGCAGATCTTTTCCAAGTCATTAAGGTTTCGAGGCTGATGTTTGGCAACTCGAACCTTCAGCTCCCTCCACAGATTTTCTATGGGATTAAGGTCTAGAGACTGGCTAGGCCACTCCAGGACCTTAATGTGCTTCTTTTGAGCCACTCCTTTGTTGCCTTGGCCATGTGTTTTGGGTCATTGTCATGCTGGAATACCCATCCACGACCCATTTTCAATGCCCTGGCTGAGAGAAGGAGGTTCTCACCCAAGATTTGACGGTACATGGCCCCGTCCATTGTCCCTTTGATGCGGTGAAGTTGTCCTGTCCCCTTAGCAGAAAAACAACCCCAAAGCATAATGTTTCCAACTCCATGTTTGACGGTGGGGATGGTGTTCTTGGGGTCATAGGCAGCATTCCTCCTCCTCCAAACACGGCGAGTTGAGTTGATGCCAAAGAGCTCCATTTTGGTCTCATCTGACCACAACACTTTCACCCAGTTCTCCTCTGAATCATTCAGATGTTCATTGGCAAACTTCAGACGGGCATGTATATGTGCTTCCTTGAGCAGGGGAACCTTGCGGGTGCTGCAGGATTTCAGTCCTTCATGGCGTAGTGTGTTACCAATTGTTTTCTTGGTGACTATGGTCCCAGCTGCCTTGAGATCATTGACAAGAT
Organism: Coregonus lavaretus; assembly: GCF_964263955.1. NCBI lineage: Eukaryota > Metazoa > Chordata > Actinopteri > Salmoniformes > Salmonidae > Coregonus > Coregonus lavaretus. The sequence goes on from NC_139993.1 coordinate 16,561,353, forward strand.
CCTCCCGTGTAGTTCTGGGCTGATTCCTCACCGTTCTCATGATCATTGCAACTCCACGAGGTGAGATCTTGCATGGAGCCCCAGGCCGAGGGAGATTGACAGTTCTTTTGTGTTTCTTCCATTTGCGAATAATGGCACCAACTGTTGTCACCTTCTCACCAAGCTGCTTGGCGATGGTCTTGTAGCCCATTCCAGCCTTGTGTAGGTCTACAATCTTGTACCTGACATCCTTGGAGAGCTCTTTGGTCTTGGCCATGGTGGAGAGTTTGGAATCTGATTGATTGATTGCTTCTGTGGACTGGTGTATTTTATACAGGTAACAAACTGAGATTAGGAGCACTAAGAGTGTGCTCCTAATCTCAGCTCGTTACCTTTATAAAAGACACCTGGGAGCCAGAAATCTTTCTGATTGAGAGGGGGTCAAATACTTATTTCCCCTCATTAAAATGCAAATCAATTTATAACATTTTTTGTTGTTATTCTGTCTCTCACTGTTCAAATAAACCTACCATTAAAATTATAGACTGATCATTTCTTTGTCAGTGGGCAAACGTACAAAATCAGCAGGGGATCAAATACTTTTTTTTCCCTCACTGTATATGGTCTGTTTACCACGGCTTTCAGCCAATCAGCCTTCAGGGCTCGAACCACCCAGTTTGTAATGCGATATATTAGTCTCTCACAATATCACAATCTTTCACAATAAACAAGTAATTCACAATAATACTCAAAGCAGGCATAGTAATATAGACATTCGTTTTTCAATGTCAAATATTTAAGTAGGCATAGTAATAAACTCAATGTTTATTTGTTCTGAAGATACAGGAGAGTTTACATAGCGAAATTAAATAGTAGCCATACATACAGTAATGGCAGTATAGTACAATACAAGGAATACTTGTACAGTGGTGCAATAGAGGCAACAGCTGTGTGTGTGTGTAGAGATGTACAAAGAGTCATCTTGTGACAAGAACATGGAGAGAATAGATACTTTATTTTCCATTGGTTAGAATGGAAATGTTTCTTCTGCTTTTCCCAACACCCTTCAGTGCAGCACCCCTGGGTGGAGAGCAATTGTGGGGGGTTAAGTGTTTTGCTCAAGGGCACAATGGTAGGAGTTGATATTTGGGAGCCTTCCAGCTGCCAGTTCAGTTCCAAACCCATTTTTGTGTCGTCCTGGACTTGAACCATTGTAGTCATGGCACCACACTCATTCATTGCTCCTGTAGTAGCCTAGCCCTAGAGCAGTGCTTCCTGGTCCTAGGGACCCAAAGGAGTGCACATTTTGTTTTTGCCTTAGCACTACACATCTGATTCAAATCATCAAAGCTTGATACTGTGGTCCTCTGTAGCTCAGCTGGTAGAGCACGACGCTTGTAACGCCAGGGTATTGGGTTCGATCCACGGGACCACCCATACACAAAAATGTATGCATGCATGACTGTAAGTCGCTTTGGATAAAAGCGTCTGCTAAATGGCATATTATTATTATTATTATATGTTGATCATTTGAATCAGCTGTGTAGTGTTAGGACAAAAATAAGATGGTGCACCCCTGTGGGTCCCCAGGACCAGGATTGAGAAAATGAGGTTGGAGAGGCAGACCAGCAGCTGGAAGGTTGCTGATTTAAGCCCCGGGCCGGGCAACACAAAAATGGGAATGGAACTGCCAACTGCGATTGTGTCCTTCAGCAAGGCACCTAACCCCCCACAATTGCTCTCCATCCAGGGGCTCTGCACTGCTGCTGACCCTGTGTCAACTTGTGTGTTTTTGTTGGTGTTGGGAAAGGGAGAAGACACATTTTCCATTCTAGCCAATGGATTATAAATTTGTATTAAATTCATTTTTGAAATCATCCATGTCTTTATCCAGCATAGTGTCCATCTAGAGAGGGATAGACAGCCCTGACAACACAAACTGGCTCCCCATGTAGACCACTCAAGGAAAAATGTCTGCCATCAAGCATTATTGTCTGAAAAAAACGACAACACATTAGACTCCCCTGCACAGGCATTTGCTGAAATATATCAGCACAATGTTGATGGGACACATTTCACTTTGATTATAACCCACAGAACCCCAAGATGAATATGAATTGTTAGCCTAGGCATCCGATAGTGCATGAGCACCCATGCATCCGCTGCCTAGGCTAATTAATTGTCTAAAGCCAAATCGTCCTCTAAGTTACTCGTCTTCATCAATATATATATATATATATATATATATATATATATATCCCAAAAAAATACAGGACAGATATGCATGTCACTTTCACGTAGTAATAGTATCTAGAAAACAGTCTTATGATAATGGGCTGGCATTTCGATAGATATCTAACTAGGTAGCCTAGAGTTAAGCCTAATAATAGAAAAGAATGTAGCCAAATCCTCTACTTTAGTTAGTTAGTAAGCTATCTAGGTCCATTACAGGGTTAACTGGGCAAGCCACTCCATGAGCTTTGGGGGTATAAAGCTATAGCTAGCTACAGTATATCACGTTTGTTTGCACAGAGAGCAGCTATGGTAGCTTACCAACAATACATGGATGTAGCTAGCTTTGGGACACAACATCGGGAGTCTGTGTATTGGTTGGACTTCCTGAGTTGTGCATTGTTGTGGTGGTTGGCGATGGAAAATAACCATAGCACAATATAGCCGGCTTCACCCAAAAAACGTTTCCTGTCAACAGAAGCATATATATAATCTCTAGGAACTCAATCTACCAGACATAAAGTGAAATGTGTCCCTCACTATCAAATAAATGTCACCATATTCCTACCAATTTAGACAGCATGCTGTAAGACTTCCTACCATGAAATATATCACTGTTTACACAGCAGGAATATGGTGTGGTTCGGACAAAAGTTGGAATCTGACGTTTATGCCCACATGCAGGAAGGCCCGAATTGCAGGCTGCAGTTGCACACTATTGCAACAACACAGCACTAAGGGTCGAGTGCTGTGTTGTTGGGGTTCATTGAAACAGGACAACGTGCGTGGATCACTGCTATGAAGGTCTGGCTACATTTCACTTCAGGTCTACCCCGTAGCTATAGCTAGCTAGCTAAACTTCTTATTCTTCTTGTTGTAGCTTTCCGGCAGACTAAACGCTTTGTGGCGTATTGCTGCCTTTCACAGGTCTGAGTACAAATTACACATTTAGGACACAGAAAAAGGGGAGAGGGGAAGTGGAGCTAGCTACAATAAAAAAAAAAAACTTGCGCCACGCAATGTAAAGTGGTCAAGGGCCAAGATTCATCAATCAACAAAAAAGGTCTATAGCCCTTTATCATGACTCTCAGTTCCATTACATTACACGAGTCATTGGACAAAGGTCTCTTCTGTAGGGGAGAGTTTTGTTAAAAGCCGCAATGCTCGGTCTGAACATTAACATGCATCACTTGCGGTACGGTTTTGGAAACAAAAGGACCTTATCTTTCATATAAAAAAATTCAAACATTTAAATTGGTTAAATTGATACACACCTTTATAGGGTTAGGGTCCCCACACAGCCATATTTCCAAGTTACAGCGCTTGTTTACGGAAAACAGACAGAAGACAGAGTGGACTACCTGTGCTAATTAGCAAACACCTGTGTGTAAACGGAAGACAGACACCACAAACATGTTGTCACTGAAAAATAATTTTGGTTGCAACTGTGTTAAAACCGGTTAAAACAGCAAGTGTGTATTTTGCATTTGTAATATTATTTTGATGTGATATGAAAGTAGAGGGATTTATGTTCCTAGAACCAAACCGCAATTGAGAATCGATTCACGTTTAGATGGAGTATTTGGCTGTTTTGGCTTCCAGAGCCAATTCGCCCTTTAAACAGAACATTTAAGGTCCTTGGACTAAGGAGTAACGTTAGGCTCCTTTAGTCCAATATAAGGTTAACTAATGCTATAGCAGTCCATTAGATTCCATGAAAATGCCTAGCGTTGGGGTGAGTAGCTACCGGAAGTGTTGTCAAATCCAATGGGCTGCTATAGCATTAGCTAGCCTAGCATGCTCACGAAAAACTAGCAATCAATAAAAACGAGCAGTTTTCCAATCTTCTCGATTTGTCAGTTGGGATAATGAGATAATTAGGAGTACACTGGCATCTCCCATCCCTGGATTGAGGTACGTTTTCCGAGCCATATCTCTCATCGGCTCCGCGCTGTCCTGATCGTGGGCTAGCCGCATTCCAACTAGAGAGAGAATGTGCACTTGCCTTTGGTCACGACTAAACACATGACACACACAGAGACCTGCATTTTTAAGACGGGTTATTAACACTTTCCTGTGGATATTTTGTCTAAAATTTCGACCAACTGGAGGACCAATGGCAAAGGGACTGTTTGGAATTGTTCAATTTAAATGTGTGTGGTGTTGCCTACATAATTTGAAAGCATCACCACATTTCGTGCCTAGATGCTAGCTAGCTAACAGCTGAGCTTAATCATTTGACAGGTCAGTCGTGTACCTTCAGAACAGCAGAGACCGAGAGGATGACTATCAATCTTCTACAATCTCTAATGACAGTTGTTTAGGAGTTGCCCAAATTCTTTCATATTTCAAAACATTATGATAGTATAGTATAATAAAACTCATTATACAGTAATAAAACACATTTTCTGAAATGAAGCACAGCTTCATAGCCCTGTTCATGTGAACCTCATTATTCTTGTTATGATAGGTTCCAAGACAGGAAATGCTACGCCTGAAGCAGAATAGATGAGAAACCAATGTTCCAGGTGGAAAACATCATCCTGCCATTACGTTTTAAGACAGAAGACATCTAATGAAAATGTACTCCAATGTCAAGGACGGTAAGCTAAGAGATTGTTCCATAACACCATCATCAGCACTTTACTGGCTGTAGCCTATAATCTCAAGGAGCACAATTTGTCACACCTCCTGACCTCCTGTCTAGCCTGTAACATTTTAGAGAATTGTATGCAGCAGGAATATTTTTTTTTATATGGATGCAATGAATAGTGTCATTACAAAGGGGCTGGTGGGGATTAAGTGGGGGGAAAGCTAGCTTGTGTTAAAAGGCACCTCCAGAATCCCCATCGTTCTCAGGCCTCACATACAGTACATACCACAGCTTGTTGTACTAAGCAGCCATACAACAAGAGCATGTAGTTCTACATGTATCAGCATGTCTTGACTTCCTTATCTAAATAGTGCAGATAAAACAGCAAAAACTGTTGTCCTTTGATAAGTGTCTAGCTAGTAACAAACACATTTGAGAATTATAGACAGGCCTTTAGACTGGTTGATGACAGTAACCAGGTTTCCATCCAACCTTTATAAAGTACATGTCACAGAAAAATGTGGATGACAGGCCTGATGGAAACAGCAAATTTGTCGGTAAACTTTCAAAATGTCGACAAAACAAAATATGCTAGACATGGGATGAAAATACTTTTATGTGCAAATATTGATATAATAACCATCATATCGAAGTAAACTTGGAGTCACGTGATGATATGTTGTGTGGTCCTCCCACTACAACTCGTGAAAGCATACAGTTCATTAGGCTACAGATGAAATAAATTGTGATGAACTTCACAAAGTGATGCGCTTGATGCTCCTTTCCCAAAATTATTCTGTTGACATGATGATCGATATTTGGCTGCACAAATAAAAATAATCTCGCTCTTTTGTCCATAATCTCATCATGTAGGCTATACCCGCACTGTATCTGAGAGCTGTTGGCTACATTTACATTTACGTCATTTAGCAGACGCTCTTATCCAGAGCGACTTACAGTTAGTTAGTGCATACATTATTTTATTTTTCATACTGGCCCCCCGTGGGAATTGAACCGACAACCCTGGCGTTGCAAACGCCATGCTCTACCAACTGAGCTACATCCCTGCCGGCCATTCCCTCCCCTACCCTGGACGACGCAGGGCCAATTATGCGCCGCCCCATGGGTCTAGAGAGCACGTGGCAAGACCAGAGTGGTCATATTCGCTATATAACACAACATTGTTTGTGACAAAACCATCAGTAGAGTTGAAAATGCGATGGAAACCAATTTAACTTGTATTTTTTATTCGGTACATGTGAATGTAACCTCAAGTTTTTTTTTATATGCACTACGTCATAAGCCACAGCCTTTAATTCTCAACAAGTCAATTTGATGGAAACCAATCGCTGGTGTGAAAATGCGCATATAGTTTTTAATGTGGATTTTAGAATATTCACATGAAAATCTATCCCCAATTGGATGGAAAGTTAGCTAATGACATTGTCCTGTATATTGACGTCTCTTTTTAAAGAAGAAGATCATTGATTGATTGATTGGTTGATTCTTAAATAATTAATAATCCTTAGAATAATTTTGTTATCATCCAGCTGGCATGGATGACAAGGATGACAAGGCAAATGGCTCAGTTGACACCAAAATGTATGTCGTCACACAGTATCTTATCCCCATCATTCTACTGTATATGGATACTACAAGTGAATGAAAGGAGTATGAGGATAGAATGGCTTTACACAGAACAGGCATGCATGTTCTATATCCCTAAAAGAATGTCATGCACCCTGCAGCTCTGTGGAGAACGGCCAGCTGCCAGACACTGCCAACTGGGCTGTGGCAGACGTTTAGAAGCCACAGGATTCGAGGAGCAAGCAAATGCTTTCCAGGATCAGGTAGAGTAGCGGAGTCATCTCCTTCACTCTCTTTTTTTCACCCTTTGCATTGTGACTTTGATTGGGTTCGTGATTCATTGACATGTTAAAATGAAATCAAACATTTATATTTTCCCCTTCCTACAGGAAATTGATGGCAAGTCACTGCTGAAGATCTACGAGTACCACGTGAAGCCGCTCCAGACCCAACACATGAAGAGCAACGACAACACGTCATAGCACTACGGGCAGGTCTGTTTTTTGGCAACTAAGAGCGTTGAAGCGTGTGGCTCAACTGTTTTGGTCACGTGGCTACCACGCTGTGAACAGCGTGAACCGAACCCGTGCACATGCGCTGATACTGTGTGCATTTCGCTCATCTCAATATCTGGGTGCTGCTCGTGGCAACGTAATTTCACTGTCTACCTTTAAGATAATGTTGTATAGTTGTGTGTGTCCTGCAATATGTGATACCTGTGATATTACTAAAACCGACACTTTTATATCAACCAGATCATATAGGGCAACAATAGTTGTGACATGTTTTCAAGAAAATGTGAGAAAAATATCTGAATAAGAGGGAAAAATCGATACAGTTACATGTTTGGAACATCAAATTGCAATACAATAGCAGTATCGAATCGCAATATATATAGAATCGTGAGAATTGCAATACATATTGTATCGGAACCTAAGTATCACAATAATATTGTATCATATGGTCCCTGCCAATTTCCAGCCCCAATGCTGAGATCCCATAGAATCAAACAGTTCCTCGATTAGTCAGAATATGCTGTTTCCATACATTCTTAAACTGCAGCTATCAAAACTGATTAAAACAATTGATGATCAAAATGTATAATCAAAATTGGATAGTAATGTGTACAGCAGGGTTGGGGTCAATTCCATTTAAATTCCAGTCAATTCAGGAAGTACACTGACATTCCAATTATCCTCAATGCTTTTCAATAAGGACAATTTGGAATTGAAATTTGGTTTACTTTTTTAATTGACTGGAATTTAAATGGAATTGACCCCAACCCTGGTGTAAAGACACAAATTCAACTTTCAAGCCTTTTGCAAATGCAGTCATTGTCGATTTCTTACCTATGGTGCTTAGAGGAATTGTCATAGTATCTGACCAATTTGAGATGACATTGGAATTTGGATACATTTGCAATGTTGTTTTTCTCTCACCACAAACACATATCAGCATTTTATCTTCAGCAATTTAAATGTATAAATTCCTCAACGCAATATCACCTAGGCTGATTGAGCAAGCACAGCAGGAATATAAGACCAATGACAAAGAAGTGAAAAGTGCTCGGAGGGATAAGAGAGCCTTTGTCTAGGAACTGGCCAGCGAAACAGAACAAGCTGCAGCAAGAGGATAACTGTATAAGAGGTAGCAACCACACAATGCCAGTCAAAGACAAACAAGGTAAAATGATAACAACTAAAAAGGAACAAGCTGCAAGATGGGTCCAGCACTTTGAAGAGGTCCTCAACTGGCCAAAGCATAATGACCCAGCAGATCCACCACCCTTGGATGACATCAATGGCATTAACACCAGTCCATCAGATGAAGCAGAGGTCAAAGTAGCCATAAAGGCTATGAAGAGTGGCAAAGCTCCAGGGATTGACTCTATGCAGGCTGAGCTTCTTAAAGATGATGTCAACACAGCTACCAAGGTGCTGACTGACATCTTTTGTAAAATATGGGAGCACAACGTCATATCACAAGACTGGAGTAACGGCCTTGAAGTCAAGCTGCAAAAGAAAGGAAACCTCAGCAAGTGTGACAACTGGCAAGGTACTGTATAACATCCTCTCCATCCCCAGCAAAATCTTCTGCAGGATACTCCTCAAAAGGATTGATACTGCTGTCGATGATAAACTCAGGCAAGAACAAGCAGGGTTCCTCAAAGGAAGAGGATGCATCGACCAGATCTTCGCCCTAGGCAAGATCATTGAGCAGTGCCTTGGGAGCAGTGCCCCTTTACATCAACTTTATTGATTTTAAGAAGGCATTCGATCGTGTTCACCGTGAGAGATTGTGGAAAATCCTCTGAGCCTTTGGAATACCTCCCAAGATTGTCAACCTTATTGGGAAGTTCTATGAACACTTTGAGCATGATTCTCTTACTTACTTACTCACTTCAGGTTAAGTCTGGTGTATTGATAACTTAAAATTAACAGCCATACAGAAAGACTCATGTGAAAGTGAAATTACAGAGGAGGAACTTCTGGATGCAATTAAAGACTTTAACTCCGGGAAAACTCCAGGGTTGGATGGCATACCAGTCGAGGAATACCAAACCTTTTTTGATATACTCAGAGGACCGTTATTAGCTTGTTTTAACCACTCGTATGTAAATGGTAGATTATCAGACACTCAAGAAGAAGGTCTGATTTCATTATTACTGAAACAGGATACAAGTGGAAAATATAAAGATCCAGTCCATTAAAAAAATTGGAGGCCCTTTACACTTCAGTGTTGTGATGCAAAAATTCTAGCAAAATAGGGCATAGAATTAAAAAGGTATTGTCGGACATTATTCATTCTAATCAGACAGGTTGTTTACATGGACGATACATTGGAGATAATATAAGGCAAGTACTGGAAACAATAGAACACTATGAAAAATCTGGGAAACAAGGCCTGCTATTCATAGCAGACTTTGAAAAGGCATTTGATAAAGTACGACTGGGGTTTATATATAAATGCCTGGAGCATTTCCTTTTTGGAGAATCTCTCATAAAATGGGTTAAAATCATGTATAGTAACCCTAGGTGTAAAATTGTAAATAATGGCTATTTCTCAGAAAGTTTTAAACTGTCAAGAGGAGTGAAACAAGGTTGTCCACTATCGGCATATCTATTTATTATGGCCATCGAAATGTTAGCTATTAAAATCAGATCCAACAATAATATCAAGGGATTAGAAATCCAGGGCTTATAAACAAAGTTGTACACTGATGATTAATGTTTTGTTTTAAATCCACAACTTGAATCCCTCCACAGCCTCATAGAGGAACTATATACATTTTCTAACCTCTCTGGATTACAACCAAATTATGATAAATGTAGTATATTACGTATTGGATCACTAATAAATATAATTTTTACATTACCATGTAGTTTACCAATAAAATGGTCTGATGGTGATGTGGATATACTCGGAATACATATCCCAAATGAAATAAATGATCATGCTCCAATACATTTTTAATAGAAAGTTAGCAAAAATAAATAAGATCTTGCTACCATGGAAAGGTAGATACCTGTCAATTTGTGGAAACATCACCCTGATTAACTCTTTAGTATTATCCCAGTTTACCTATTTGCTTATGGTCTTGCCTACGCCTAGCAAACAGTTTTTTTTTAATTATGAGAAAAAAATATTCAATTTGGAACGGCAAGCCAGACAAAATTAAACGGGCCTATTCATATAATGAATATGAATTCGGAGGAAAGAAATTATTAAATATTAAAGCATTAGACCTATCACTAAAAGCTTCAGTCATACAAAAGTTATACTTAAATCCGAACTGGTTCTCTAGCAAATTAGTAAGATTGTCTCACCCAACTTTCAGTTATTTGAAAAGGAAATCATCTCCCAAATATCACTATTTCTAAAACAAGCCGTAGAAAGTTCGTTGCAATTTCAATTTAATCCTCCAGAAATGACAGAACAAATAATGCAACAAATATTGTGGTTAATCTCAAACATACTAATTGATAAAAAACCATTATTTTTAGAAAAAAAAGATATAATCTTCATAAATGATATCATAGGTAGGAATGGTAGAGTTATGTCGCACATGCAGCTAACAAAAACATATGGAAATGTCTGCTCTACCCAAAATTACAACCAAATAATTGCAGCATTACCGCAAAAATGGAAGAGGAAAGTGGAAGGGAGGCAAAAGTAAGGAACTTGTCTGTCGGCCCTGCATTAAAGAACATAATTGGTTAAAGAAAACTGTGATAAATAAAAAAGTATACGAGTTTCATTTAAGGACAGCCGTCCCATATAGATTGCAAAATAGTTGGGAAGAGATTTTTGACGTACCGATTCCAATGCATAGTGTTTATGAACTGATACGCAAAACGACGCCGGATTCAAAACTTAGAATTTTTCAATTTAAATAATTGTATAAAATTCTTGATACCATTAGAATGTTATTATCCCAGCTCTGCAGATTTCGCAGCAAAGAGACAGAGTCATGAGATCATTTGTTTTGGTACTGTCCATTTGTAGCTTGTTTTTGGACACAGGTCCAGGAATGGCTAAAGGATTGCAATATTTACCTGGAGCTAACCCTGCAGATATCAATACTGGGTGATCTGAAAAGTCATAGTCAATCGATCAATAATATAATAATACTTTTAGCAAAAATGTTATTTTCAATTTACAATCTGTAGAAACAATGAGAATAGAAGGGTTCAGAACTTTTGTAAAACATCTCAGTACAGTTGAAAAATATATGGCAAATATAAATCCAATATGGATGGTGTTAAGAGATAGATGGGTGGTGTTGAATGGAGTTGAAGGATGGGACTAATAACAAGTAACAACAACTAAAAACAACAAGATAACTAATGTAAAGCATACTGTGTCCATAATAAGTATATAGGTTATAGGTTGAGAGTTTTTGTGAAAGAGCACAGTTAGAAAGATATGGCATATAGAAGCAAACCGGATGGACATCATGAAAATGATCGGAGAGGTTGAGGGTAGAGGAAGTTACGGAGTAAAAACAAACAAAATATAATTATTGTAAAATTGACTGTGTCCATAAAATGTATATAGTATGTATAAGCTGGAAGTAGAGGCATTGTTGTTCACTAGTTTACTCCAATTAGGGAAGGGGTGGTGGGGTTGGAAAGTAATAAAGGGAAATATATTTTTTTAAAGTATATGTGTATATATATGTATGTTTATGTTTGTGTATGTGTATATGTATGTGTATGTATATGTGTGTGTATATATATATATATATATATATTTGCGAGAGATAAAAAGCATATGGGGGATTGGAAGTGATGCAGACAATTACATTGATGGAAGTTATAATCTATCTGCAATATTAAAGCTGATCTACCCCCTAAAAAAAATATATAATAATACAAAATAAAAATAATAATTAAAAAAAGTCTGGTGTAAGACAAGGCTGCATCCTCTCTCCAATCCTTTTTTTTGTTACCATCAACGTTAAACAACATCTGACAATGCCTGAGGAATCCAGTAGACCCTCTTTTCACATCTAGAGGACATCCACCTCCAGGAAAATTATGACAGACTCAGCATGTATGCTAAACAGATTGGTCTCCATATCAACATACAGAAGACCCAAGTCATGTGCATTAATACACTACCAACACCTCCAATTACCATAAATGGAGAGGCACTTAACATGTCGACAGACAAAACAAACAAAAAAAAAAAAAAAAAACATGTGGACAGCTTCACCTACCTTGGAAGCCTCATCAGCAGCGACAACGGAGCCAAAAAAGAGATCAACGCCCGACTGAACAAAGCCAGAGGTGCATTCAGTACACTCAAAAGTATACAGCCTCAAATCAAAGATCCGTCTCTACAACAGCAAGGTAAAGTCACTGCTTCTGTATGGTTACAAGTGCTGGAGGGTAGTCAAAACAGAGATGAGCAAGGTTGAGGCCTTTCATAATGGTTGCCTCCGCAAGATCTCAAACATATTTTGGCCAAATAAGATCTCCAACAAGAACCTGTATTGGAGGACGGGCTGCAAGAACATTGCCCTGGATATCAAGGTACGCAGGTTCCGTTGGCTTGGTCATGCGCTTAGGATGTCACCGAAAGGATCCCCAAAGTTGCCCTCAGATGGACACCAACCGGAACTTGCAAGCAAGGCAGGACAAAAACTACATGGCGAAGGACAGTGGTGGCTGAGCTGTCATGGGACATGGCCCAAGCTGTGGCCCAAGACAGACTAAGTGGCAGAAGAATATTGAGGCCTTATCTCCCACCGGGACGAAGAGGACTAAGTAAGTATGTACAAACACATTTCGCCTTTGCATGACGTTTTTCAAATCAGTCTCATCATAATTAATGGTCATCTTACAGTCTTAATAATCTTAATTGAATTTTAATTATACTGAACAAAAATATAAACGCAATGTGTAAAGTGTTGGTCCCATGTTTCATGAGCCGAAATAAAACATCCCAGAAATTGTCCATACGCACAAAAAGCTTATTTCTCTCAAATTTTGTGCACAAATTAGTTTACACCCCTGTTAGTGAGCATTTCTCATTTGCCAAGATAATCCATCCACCTGACAGGTGTGGCATATCAAGAAGCTGATTAAACAGCATGATCATTACACAGGTGCACCTTGTGCTGGGGACAATAAATGTCACACAACATAATGCCACAGATGTCTCAAGATTTGAGGGAGCGCGCAATTGGCATGCTGACTGCAGAAATGTCCACCAGAGCTGTTGCCAGAGAATGTAATGTTAATTTCTCTACAATAAGCCGCATCCAACGTCGTTTTAGAGAATTTGTCAGTGCGTCCAACCGGCCTCACAACCGCAGACCACGTGTAACCACGCCAGCCCAGGACCTCCACTTACGGCTTCTTCACCTGCGAGATCGTCTGAGACCAGCCAGCTGATGAAACTGAGGAGTATTTCTGTCTGTAACAAAGCCCTTTTGTGGGGAAAAACTCATTCTGATTAGCTGGGCCTGGCTCCCAAGTGGGTGGACCTATGCCCTCCCAGGCCCACCCTTGGCTGCGCCCCGGCCCAGTCATGTGAAATATATAGATTAGGGCCTACTGAATTCATTTCAATTGACTGATTTCCTTCAATGAACTGGAACTCAGCAAAATCGTTGAAATTGTTGCAAGTTGTGTTTATATTTTTGTTCAGTGTAGTAATGAATCCTGTTCCCAAAAGGTTCCCACCTATTCTTTTCCTTTTTCTGCCTTTGGCTTCTTTGCTTAAGAGTGTGGGCAGAGCTGCAAATGCATTGTATGCAATAGACTAAAGTCAACGTTGTGATAGTTGTCTGTTCATCGCCTAGCTTTACTAGATTAATAGATGCTTTTTTAAGGTTTCTTAAAACAGTGATTGCATCCACCATTGTTGTTTTCATAGCATGTTGGGAGTTAGCCAACGTAATCCAGTTTATTTGTTACAATCAGCCTATACAGTCAGATCTTTCTTTTCAACTCACAGTTCAGACCTGAATGATTATATTGTATTTGCAGATTGATTAGACCTGCTGAAGCATTACTTTACTCAGTAAAAATGTGGTAGTTGATTTGTTTATTCAACAGCCAGCTGTATTTTTTCTGTAGTAGTTAGTAACAATACTTTGATTTTGCCATTTAAAAACTTCTCCAATTGAAATATGTTGTAGCGGTGTTGTTAGAGAGGGGCACCTGCTAATTATTGCAGGTCTTTATAATTGGTAGAATATTCTAGGTTCATTTTCTACAGAGATTTATTATATTTATCAACATTTTTATTTCGTAGAGTGTGTTGCTATGATTGTGCACTCCTTTTCTTTGTACCTTTATTTATACAGATAATCCCAATTGAGCCCAGGGTCTCTTTTTCAATGGTGCCCTGTGTTACAACAATCCAAACAGTTTAAAGAGATACAATTACATACAGAGCAGAAATTATATAAAGTCGTTATATATAGTTGTCTTATAAAATATGAATTATATGTAATTGCACGTACAATTATTTGATTAATTGTAATTGGTGTAAACCAAAAGTTTCACCTTGACTCATCTTTAGGGTATGATTTAACCATTTACTTTCCAGTTTATCATGGATCAGAGGTGAATCACTTGCTACACTTGAAATTCTTAATTGGAGAACATGAACAAACTTGTCCTCATGGAATTATGTAAGCCATTCAGACATCTACTACTGTAGCTGTTTGTAATTTCAGGAAAGTGATATTTTTGGCAAGGATACAGCTTTATACATGTTTTACTTGACTTAACATGTGCCTGGGTAGTGTTCATTAGGGCATGCAATGGGACAAAAATTGCTACGGAGAAAGAAAGTGTTTCTTGTTGGACACGTTAGGTTCCATTTGGTGCCTAATGAATACGACCCTGTAGATTTATCAGTATGTTATGTTTGGAAAGATCTTAACCGATGGGACATTAATTATGGTTTTGTTCTGACTGTGATTAAAGTATTTTCGGGTAGATTTGTGTTCATTTTCATAGCTTTGCTTGCGGCTTCCTGCGTACTGTGCCCGTGATGTTCCCTGAAGGATTGTCCAATGGCAGAAGAACCTTGAAGGAAAAGGCACTGCGTTAACTAGACATTCAACCCACAGTGAGTAAGTCACTGAGCAACCAGTGGTGATGAAGTTGTTGAGTCATAGAAATACTGCCAACTGTTGTAGTAATAGTTGTAACATCACACTTTTTTCAAAGTTTTCCAGTTGAAAATAAGTTGAAATTAGAGGAAGAACCGCATAACAAATCAATTTATTTCTATCTCTTCCTTAAAGGTAGGTCAATGAGAAGCATCGACTCGAAACAACAGGCCATGTGAGTATCTCTCCTGATGCAACTCACTTCATTGTTGTTGGTGAGACCCATTTTCGTCATGTCAATGGTGAAATAATGTTGGTTAGGCATGACTATCTCGATCTCTTCAACCTGAAACAGACATACACAGTAACACTTAGTGTTTTGAAACAAGGGCCCATATTCTTAAAGCGTCTCTGAGTAGGAGTGCTGATCTAGGTTTCCCCTTTTTGATCATAATGAATGATATAGCATGGACAGGGGGAGGATCTGATCCCAGATCAGCACTCCTACTCTGAGATGCTTTATGAATAAATGTAGTTCTATTTATTTGCACCAAAGAAAAAGAAGTGACAGACCACAATACCAAATAAATAAAATAAATACATTGTGCAGGTGTGGTTGGAAGCCTAAAGGCTTATATGAAAATCACACCACAAAAAAACAATATACAGTACCAGTCAAAAGTTTAGACACACCTACTCATTCCAGGGTTTTGCTTTTATTTTGACTATTTTCTACATTGTAGAATAATAGTGAAGACATCAAAACTATGAAATAACACATATGGAATCATATAGTAACCAAAAAAGTGTTAAACAAATCAAAATATATTTTATATTTGAGATTCTTCAAAGTACACACTCTTTGCCTTGATGACAGTTTTGCACACTCTTGGCATTCTCTCAACCAGCTTCATGAGAAATGCATGAAGGAGTTCCCACATATGCCTTGCACTTGTTGGCTGCTTTTCCTTCACTCTACACTCTGCAGTCCCGTGTAGCTCAGTTGGTAGAGCATGGTGCTTGCAACGCCAGGGTTGTGGGTTCGATTCCCACGGGGGACCAGTATGCAAAAATGTATGCACTCACTAACTAACATTCCAGGTGACTACCTCATGAAGCTGGTTGAGAGAATGCCAAGCGTGTGCAACGCTGTCATCAAGGCAAAGGGTGGCTACTTTGAAGAATCTCAAACAAATCAATATATTTCGATTTGTTTAACACTTTTTTGGCTACTACATGATTCCATATGTGTTATTTCATAGTTTTGATGTCTTCATTATTATTCTACAATGTAGAAATAGTAAAAATAAAGAAAAACCCTGAAATGAGTAGGTGTGTGCAAACTTTTGACTGGTACTGTACAATATATAAGTACAAAAATTAAATGTTTGTTAAAACAGATAAAAAAAACTACTAATTATAAATGTATAAATGAATTGATCAGTAATCACACAAAAAACACTATTTGTTTTGTTTAAATGTGTGTGTGCATGTGTGCATGTGAGTGTGTGAGAGTTAGGCTATAGAGTGAACCTACCTCTGGCACCCTATCCAGGACTATGACCTGTGTGTCGTAGAGGGTTTTCTGCACAGAGGGAGAGTACTCTCCACGATCGTATGGGCCAGCAAACTTCTCAATTATTGACTCCTTGACAGAGTTCCTGCAAAAAAGAGTAGCACATTGAATATTTCCCCACACTTATCAGTTTGTTCATTATTTAACTAGTGTTTGAACTAGAAAAATGGGTAACAGGTTGTTATGAAATTCTCATGGTCAATTTATTGCGTGGCCTTTTCCTGCAGTCGAATGACCAAAGCGCCCTCTAGTGTCCTCATGGATGGAATATTATTCATATTTTTCATAATTTCATAATTAATAAACATTATTTATTTTTAAACGCTGAAAATCTGGTGTTTTTATGTCAAACCGTTTTGTTATATTTCAGTCTTCTGTGATGTATATAAAGTCTATCATTGGGATGCAAAATCAACATTGAATACATTTCAACGTTACATCTGACATGGGACAGGTGTCTTCTTTTTTTTAAGCCCATAACCATGTGTACGAGGTGTATTAAATCAAATCAAATTTTATTGGTCACATACACATATTTAGCAGATGTTATTGCGGGTGTAGCGAAATTCTTGTGTTCCTAGCTCCAACAGTGCAGTAGTATCTAACAATTCACAACAATACACATTTCTAAAAGTAAAAGAATGGAATTAAGAAATATATAAATATTAGGATGAGCAATGTCGGAGTGGCATTGACTAAAATACAGTAGAATAGAATACAGTATATAGATATGTGATGAGTAAAGCAGTATGTAAACACTATTAAAATGACTAGTGTTCCATTATTAGAGTGGCCAGTGATTCCTTGTCTATGTATATAAGGCAGCAGCCTCTAAGGTGCAGGGTTGAGTAACCGGGTGGTAGCCGGCTAGTGGTGGTTATTTAACAGTCTGATGGCCTTGAGATAGAAGCTGTTTTTCAGGCTCTCGGTCCCAGCTTTGATGCACCTGTACTGACCTCGCCTTCTGGATGATAGCGGGTTGAACAGGCCGTGGCTCGGGTGGTTGATGTCCTTGATTACCTTTTTGGCCTTCCTGTGACATCGGGTGCTGTAGGTGTCCTGAAGGGCAGGCAGTGTGCCCCTGATGATGAGTTGGGCAGACCGCACCACCCTCTGGAGAGCCCTGCGGTGGCGGGCGGTGCAGTTGCCATACCAGGCGGTGATACAGCCCGACAGGATGCTCTCAATTGTGCATCTATAAAAGTTTGTGAGGGTCTTAGGGGTCATGCCGAATTTCTTCAGCCTCCTGAGGTTGAAGAGGCGCTGTTGCACCTTCTTCACCACACTGTCTGTGTGGATGGACCATTTCAGATTGTCAGTGATGTGTACACCGAGGAACTTGAAGCTTTCCACCTTCTCCACTGCGGTCCCGTCAATGTGGATAAAGGCGTGCTCCCTCTGCTGTTTCCTGAAGTCCACAATCAGCTCCTTCGTTTTGTTGACGTTGAGAGAGAGGTTATTTTCCTGGCCCACTCCGCCAGGGCCCTCACCTTCTCTGTGTAGGCTGTCTCGTCATTGTTGGTAATCAGGCCTACTACTGTTGTGTTGTCTGCAAACTTGATGATTGAGTTGGAGGCGTGTGTTGCCTCGCAGTCATGGGTGAACAGGGCGTACAGGAGGGGGCTGAGCACGCACCCTTGTGGGGTCCCTGTGTTGAGGATCAGAGAAGTGGAGGTGTTGTTTCCTACCTTCACCACCTGGGGGTGGTCCGTCAGGATGTCCAGGACCCAGTTGCACAGGGCGGGATTCAGACCCAGGGTCCCGAGCTTAATGATGAGCTTGGAGGGTACTATGGTGTTGAAGGCTGAGCTATAATCAATGAAAAGCATTCCGACGTAGGTATTCCTCTTGTCCAGATGGGATAGAGCAGTGTGCAGTGCAATGGCGAATGCATCGTCTGTGGATCTATTGGGGGCGGTAAGCAAATTGAAGTGGGTCTAGGGTGTCAGGTAAAGTAGAGGTGATATGATCCTTAACTAGCCTCTCAAAGCACTTCATGATGACAGAAGTGAGTGCTACGGGGCGATGGTCATTTAGTTCAGTTACCTTTGCTTTCTTGGGTACAGGAACAATGGTGGACATCTTGAAGCAAGTGGGGACAGCAGACTGGGATAGGGAGAGATTGAATATGTCCGTAAACACTCCAGCCAGCTGGTCTGCGCATGCTCTGAGTACGCAGCTACAGATGCCGGCGCAGGAGGGTAATCACCGAATGCAGAGTTTATTCCGTCGTACACCAATAGCGCTGGATAGTGACAAACGAAACAGGCACAGGGGAAAATCTACCCTGGCAATAGAAGGTAACGGTAGCTCCAACAATAACAGGCACAGGGGAAATATCTACCCCGGCAATAACAAGGTACGAGTAGCTCCACCGAGCTACACTACTCTCACAAATAAACAATCACCCACAAGCACAAGGGGGGCAGAGGGAACACTTATACACAGACTAATGAGAGGATAAGAACCAGGTGTGTGTGATTGACAAGACAAGACAAATGGAATGATGAATAATGGAGCGGCAGTGGCTAGTAAGCTAGTGACGACAAACGCCGAAGCCTGCCTGAACAAGGAGGGGAGGCAGCCTCAGCGGAAGTCATGACAGTTATCCTCAAAGCGGGCAAAGAAGATGTTTCGCTTGTCCGGGAGCAAAACGTCAGTGTCCGCGACGTGGCTGGTTTTCACTTTGTAATCCGTTACTGTCTGTAGACCCTGCCACATACAGTGGGGAGAACAAGTATTTGATACACTGCCGATTTTGCAGGTTTTCCTACTTACAAAGCATGTAGAGGTCTGTAATTTTTATCATAGGTACACTTCAACTGTGAGAGACGGAATCTAAAACAAAAATCCAGAAAATCACATTGTATGATTTTTAAGTAATTCATTTGCATTTTATTGCATGACATAAGTATTTGATACATCGGAAAAGCAGAACTTAATATTTGGTACAGAAACCTTTGTTTCCAATTACAGATATCATACGTTTCCTGTAGGTCTTGGCCAGGTTTGCACACACTGCAGTAGGGATTTTGGCCCACTCCTCCATACAGACCTTCTCCAGATCCTTCAGGTTTCGGGGCTGTCGCTGGGCAATACGGACTTTCAGCTCCCTCCAAAGATTTTCGATTGGGTTCAGGTCTGGAGACTGGCTAGGCCACTCCAGGACCTTGAGATGCTTCTTACGGAGCCACTCCTTAGTTGCCCTGGCTGTGTGTTTCGGGTCGTTGTCATGCTGGAAGACCCAGCCACGACCCATCTTCAATGCTCTTACTGAGGGAAGGAGGTTGTTGGCCAAGATTTCGCGATACATGGCCCCATCCATCCTCCCCTCAATACGGTGCAGTCGTCCTGTCCCCTTTGCAGAAAAGCATCCCCAAAGAATGATGTTTCCACCTCCATGCTTCACGGTTGGGATGGTGTTCTTGGGGTTGTACTCATCCTTCTTCTTCCTCCAAACACGGCGAGTGGAGTTTAGACCAAAAAGCTCTATTTTTGTCTCATCAGACCACATGACCTTCTCCCATTCCTCCTCTGGATCATCCAGATGGTCATTGGCAAACTTCAGACGGGCCTGGACATGCGCTGACTTGAGCAGGGGGACCTTGCGTGCGCTGCAGGATTTTAATCCATGACGGCGTAGTGTGTTACTAATGGTTTTCTTTGAGACTGTGGTCCCAGCTCTCTTCAGGTCATTGACCAGGTCCTGCCGTGTAGTTCTGGGCTGATCCCTCACCTTCCTCATGATCATTGATGCCCCACGAGGTGAGATCTTGCATGGAGCCCCAGACCGAGGGTGATTGAGCGTCATCTTGAACTTCTTCCATTTTCTAATAATTGCGCCAACAGTTGTTGCCTTCTCACCAAGCTGCTTGCCTATTGTCCTGTAGCCCATCCCAGCCTTGTGCAGGTCTACAATTTTATCCCTGATGTCCTTACACAGCTCTCTGGTCTTGGCCATTGTGGAGAGGTTGGAGTCTGTTTGATTGAGTGTGTGGACAGGTGTCTTTTATACAGGTAACGAGTTCAAACAGGTGCAGTTAATACAGGTAATGAGTGGAGAACAGGAGGGCTTCTTAAAGAAAAACGAACAGGTCTGTGAGAGCCGGAATTCTTACTGGTTGGTAGGTGATCAAATACTTATGTCATGCAATAAAATGCAAATTAATTACTTAAAAATCATACAATGTGATTTTCTGGATTTTTGTTTTAGATTCCGTCTCTCACAGTTGAAGTGTACCTATGATAAAAATTACAGACCTCTACATGCTTTGTAAGTAGGAAAACCTGCAAAATCAGCAGTGTATCAAATACTTGTTCTCCCCACTGTACATCTCGTGTCTGAGCCCTTGAATTGCGACTCCACTTTGTCTCTGTACTGACGTTTTGCCTGTTTGATTGCCTTATGGAAGGAATAACTACACTGTTTGTATTCGACCATGTTCCCAGTCACCTTGCCATGGTTCGCGCTTTTGGTTTTGCATGAATGCTGCCATCTATCCACAGTTTCTGGTTTGGGTAGGTTTTAATAGTCACTGTGGGAACAACATCCCCTATACACTTCCTGATGAACTCAGTCACCATGTCCGTGTATACCTCAACGTTATTCTCAGAGGCTACCCGGAACATATCCCAGTCCGCGTGATCAAAACAATCTTGAAACATGGATTCCGATTGGTCAGACCAGCGTTGAATAGACCTTAGCATGGGTACTTCCTGAGTTTCTGCCTATAGGAAGGGAGGAGCAAAATTGAGTAATGATCTGATTTTCCAAAGCGAGGGCAGGGGAGGGCCTTGTAGGCATCTCGAAAAGGCGAGTAGCAGTGGTCTAGTGTTTTTCCTAAGCGAGTACTACAGTCAATGTGTTGATAGGATTTCGGTAGCGTTTTCCTCAAATTTGCTTTGTTAAAATCCCCAGCTACAATAAATGCGGCCTCAGGATATGTGGTTTCCAGTTTGCACAAAGTCCAGTGTAGTTCCTTGAGGGCCATCATGGTATCGGCTTGAGGGGGAATATACACGGCTGTGACTATAACCGAAGATAATTCTCTTGGGAGGTAATACTGTCTGCATTTGATTGTGAGGTATTCTAGGTCGGGTGAACAAAAGGACAAGAGTTTCTGTATGTTATCACAATCACACCATGAGTAGTTAATCATGAAACATACACCACCGCCTTTCTTCTTCCCGGAGAGTTCTTTATTCCTGTCTGCGTGATGAACTGAGAACCCAGCTGGCTGTATGGATGGGGACAGTATATCCTGAGACAGCCATGATTCCGTGAAACAGAGTATGTTACAGTCCCTGATGTCTCTCTGGAAGGAGATCCTCGCCCTGAGCTTGTCTATTTTATTGTCCAGAGACTGAACATTAGCGTGTAATATACTCGGAAGCGGTGGATGGTGTGCACTCCTCCTGAGTCGGACTAGAAGTCCACTCCGAATACCTCTTCTCCGCCGGCGGTGTCAAGGAGCAGCCTCTGGGGTAAATTAAATTGCCCTGGGGGGTACGAACAAAGGATCCAATTCACGAAAGTCATATTCATAGTCGTAATGCTGGTGATTTACCGCCGCTCTGATATCCAAAAGTTATTTCCGGGTGTATGTAATAACACAAAAAACTTTTTGGGCTAATAATGTAAGAAATAACACACAAAAAAACAAAATACTGCAAAGTTGCTTAGGAGCTAGAAGCAGAGCTGCCATGTCTGTCAGTGCCATCTTACATCTTACTTTTGTTTCAAAGTAGATTTGTTTAAGAGTACCAAGAAATCTGTGTGACCCTGATTTAGCCCACTGCAGTAAAATATTAATCAACAGCTTTGTTTCCAATGTGTAAATTATATCTGTTTTACATATCACGTGTTAGGTCAAGCGTATTATGGGGCACTATGTACAGTATTAATGAACTCAACTGTTCCTTTTCACAGGTCATTAACTCAGGGAATTACCATGCGCTGTCAAAGTCGACATTCTGGACCTTGTTGTAGCGCCACCTGGCGTAGACAGAGGTACAGAAACACCTGTCCTTGGCCTCCTGTAGAGTGGTGAAGCGGTCTCGGAAGAAGCCCTCGAAGCCAGACTGAGTGGTCTTCAGCACCTTCATGTTCTTCACGCCACTGTGAAGAACAGGGCTCTCTGTGGGGGAAGGTCAGAGAGGTAAAGACCAGGGTTGTGTTCATTAGGGCAAACAACAAAAAAGTGTTTTGCAATGGAAAATGAAAATCCCTGTTTCTAATTGGACAAGTACAGATTGTACCTCCCTGTTTTACTCAGTTTCAGAGCATTTTCTTCCGTTTGGTGCCTAATGAACATGACGTTGATTTTAGGTTCACCACCCATCATTCAAAGTAAACCATCATACATACAGATTAGATAATAAGTTGTTCATGTGCTAAAGGTAGATTCTGATTGTAAGATATCTTTCACATAGCTGTGTCTAGTATGTAAAGTGATGTTATTAGCTCACTAGGTCTAAGAGCTTGAAATAAGACATTACAGTACTGTCACATTTTCATTCAATCTTGAGTATGTCTGTGACAAATCAACTTTGTGTGTGTTTTGCTCACCATTAAGATTTTGTTCGACTTCACAGAAGCGGCAGGATTCAGGGCTGTAGATGAATGCATGTGCATGCTCAACACCATTCTGTGCAAGAAAGACAAGCCTCATTTAAATGCATCACTATTAAAGGTTAAAGGTTACTTAATCTATGTATACTTTTACAGAGTATACATGGGGCTCACATCCAAAAGCTTATCTATATCATAGACTTCATTCCAAACAACTTCCTTCTCCCCTCGAAAAGTGTCCCTGCAGAGCTGAAGGGACTGAAGTGTTGGCGGTATGGTGATATCGCAACCTATTTCTCACCCCAATAGACTAAATGGAGATTGCACCCTATTGCTTTCACCTATCTAGACCCTTAAGATGTATGAGGGCAAGACGTCAAGGAAAGGCTTTGTGTTTTGGACTTTGAATCCAGCCTTATTCTACTGTACCTTCTCCAGTCTCCTCCATGGTGCCTCCTCAATCTTCACGTTTACCCTGGTCACATGTTTGAAAGCTGTCAGGAAATGTTCGCTGATGTCCATGGCAAACTGCTCTATGGTCAAAACCTAAACAAACACAGACTTAGTATCACTGAGGTTTCCTGTATTAAAGTCAATTGGAAAGACCTAAAATGATTAAATTAGTTTACACCTATCTTTCCGATTCATGTGAGACTGACGCATTTTTGTTGAATTTACACAACAGAGTATGAGAAATGCTAGCCTGGTGGAACCTCTTAGAAGGATTCCAGGTTAGAGAAATGCACTCATCTTGACAGTAGACCACCCTTTAGGGGTGTCTAACAAACTGATATTGAAGTGAACTATATCACTAAGGCATTTTGGCTACCCATTCCATTTGCAGTGCTTTCATTCATTCAGCATTTTGCCATCTACAGTGGGGAAAAAAAGTATTTAGTCAGCCACCAATTGTGCATGTTCTCCCACTTAAAAAGATGAGAGAGGCCTGTAATTTTCATCATAGGTACACGTCAACTATGACAGACAAAATGAGAAAAAAATATCCAGAAAATCACATTGTAGGATTTTTTATGAATTTATTTGCAAATTATGGTGGAAAATAAGTATTTGGTCATTAACAAAAGTTTCTCAATACTTTGTTATATACCCTTTGTTGGCAATGACACAGGTCAAACGTTTTCTGTAAGTCTTCACATGGTTTTCACTCACTGTTGCTGGTATTTTGGCCCATTCCTCCATGCAGATCTCCTCTAGAGCAGTGATGTTTTGGGGCTGTCGCTGGGCAACACGGACTTTCAACTCCCTCCAAAGATTTTCTATGGGGTTGAGATCTGGAGACTGGCTAGGCCACTCCAGGACCATGAAATGCTTCTTACGAAGCCACTCCTTCGTTGCCCGGGCAGTGTGTTTGGGATCATTGTCATGCTGAAAGACCCAGCCACGTTTCATCTTCAATGCCCTTGCTGATGGAAGGAGGTTTTCACTCAAAATCTCACGATACATGGCCCCATTCATTCTTTCCTTTACACGGATCAGTCGTCCTGGTCCCTTTGCAGAAAAACAGCCCCAAAGCATGATGTTTCCACCCCCATGCTTCACAGTAGGTATGGTGTTCTTTGGATGCAACTCAGCATTCTTTGTCCTCCAAACACGACGAGTTGAGTTTTTACCAAAAAGTTATATTTTGGTTTCATCTGACCATATGACGTTCTCCCAATCCTCTTCTGGATCATCCAAATGCACTCTAGCAAACTTCAGACGGGCCTGGACATGTACTGGCTTAAGCAGGGGGACACGTCTGCACTGCAGGATTTGAGTCCCTGGCGGCGTAGTGTGTTACTGATGGTAGGCTTTGTTACTTTGGTCCCAGCTCTCTGCAGGTCATTCACTAGGTCCCCCCGTGTGGTTCTGGGATTTTTGCTCACCGTTCTTGTGATCATTTTGACCCCACGGGGTGAGATCTTGCGTGGAGCCCCAGATCGAGGGAGATTATCAGTGGTCTTGTATGTCTTCCATTTCCTAATAATTGCTCCCACAGTTGATTTCTTCAAACCAAGCTGCTTACCTATTGCAGATTCAGTCTTCCCAGCCTGGTGCAGGTCTACAATTTTGTTTCTGGTGTCCTTTGACAGCTCTTTGGTCTTGGCCATAGTGGAGTTTGGAGTGTGACTGTTTGAGGTTGTGGACAGGTGTCTTTTATACTGATAACAAGTTCAAACAGGTGCCATTAATACAGGTAACGAGTGGAGGACAGAGGAGCCTCTTAAAGAAGAAGTTACAGGTCTGTGAGAGCCAGAAATCTTGCTTGTTTGTAGGTGACCAAATACTTATTTTCCACCATAATTTGCAAGTAAATTCATTAAAAATCCTACAATGTGATTTTCTGGAGAAAAAAAATCTCAATTTGTCTGTCATAGTTGACGTGTACCTATGATGAAAATTACAGGCCTCTCTCATCTTTTTACGTGGGAGAACTTGCACAATTGGTGGCTGACTAAATACTTTTTTTCCCCACTGTACTTTTCAGATGATCATAGCTGTCTTCCCAAATGAAATGAAACTCTTTCTACGTGTCTAGTGTGAGTGCACAGTCACGTACTCCCTTCAGCTTAGCCAGTGCATGGACCGTGTTCTTGACAGTGTCAGTGGGGATGATGTCCGAGTTGTCACCGGTCAAGTAGTCCTTGCGAGACTTGAGGGTGAGCTCCACATTAGCTGTCAGCTCAGTGATGTAGTGGTGAGTCCCCTCTCGTCTGATATACAACACCTTGACAAGGTTTTTGCCATAGCCGGTCCGCACAAACTCCACATTCTACAGAAACGTCAGAACATTGGGGTTGGTTGCACAAAGTACTGTGACAGTAATAATGATAATAATACATTTCATTTATATAGCGCTTTTCATTACAAGAAGAATCTCAAAGATGCTTTAAAAACCAAAATGAAGTTGATAGTTCATGCTCAGTAGACATTGTAACCAATGTTCCCTCAAATTTTTTTTGGCACTGAGCAAATTTCAGGTCTGCTGAGCGCAAAATTCTGTGCAACTTCCGACGCGCATTTACTGTGAACACTGAGGCTGTACTCACTTTAGGTTACAGTTTTAACAGCGGCCAAGTAGGTTGCTGTGGCTATTTGATCATAATGTAGACCTACCAGAGTGGCCTACCATTAAAAAAAATGGAGAAAATGTATCCCATAACATTTTAACATGGAAATAGCTGTTCTGTCAGTAGCAGCAAATGTGTGGTGTTCAATGTAGACTTAGATTCCATGAGACTTTTGAAAAAAAAACATGCAGGGCTTGACATGAACCTGTTTATCCACTTGTCCTTCAGACAAGGAGGTGACTGAAAATGTTGTGTTAGGTAGACTTTAAGAAATAAAAATAATTCTTATTCCCATACCATTATTAGAGAGAAACAGCCAAATTATGCTACCCTAATGCTATAAACACAGTCCAGTTCAAAGTGAATAGCACAGATCCATGTATGGCAATGGCTATTTGCATATAGGCCTACATCAGCTTTGATTGGATATGGCGCACTGGTCTGTGTAGAGTACGGGCCTGAGTTGTGCCTGTCATTGCAATAAAATCATATTCCAATGTGCTCTGCCTACAAGAAAATGTCTTGCATTGTTAGTTTTGCATTCTAAGTCTTGCATAGTTCATTTTGTTTCGGTTTGTTACATTGAAAGTGGCTAACGTTGCATTGATTCGATCACAATTCCCACAGTAGAGTGAAACGTTGATAGTGTTAACTAAAGGGGAAAACTCTAGAAAGTTGAGTGAAGTTCAAGCTCTTGCTTCTCTGTGCTGGCTGATATTTCTTCTGTGTGGCAGTCCGAGGGGAACTGCGCACCCACGCGCAGCTTAGAGGGAACATTGATTGTAACCTATTGCAGCATATCAACAATGTTACAATCACCTTTTAGCCTGTGTATCTAATGTGTAAAGGTACTATTTCTGCCTTATTACTATGAAAATATGTTGGATGCATACTAATGTTTATCTACAATCTGTCTGATAGTCCGTATTCTTATTAGCATGCCATGTTCTTTGAGGAACAATATGAAGACCCTATATACCTCAAATAAAAGCCTATCTGATATTTGTGGCATATACTGTATACTGTATTGTGTTATATTGGGCCGGACACTCAATAAATGTTATTCCTTTAATACTACATAGTATATTATAGACTAAAGAAACCGTATAGACCAGGGGTAGGCAACCCTGGTCCTGGAGTGCCGCAGGCACTTCATGTTCTTGATTTAACCGACCTGGAAGACCAGGTGTGTTGAATTTAGGCAATCACTGAACTGATCAATTAGCTCAGTTGGTCAGGTGTGGTTTCTAGTTGGAACAAAATCCTGCAGTACCTGCCGCACTCCAGGAACAGGGTTAATAATAATAATATGCCATTTAGCAGATGCTTTTATCCAAAGCGACTTACAGTCATGCGTGCATCATTTTTAATTTTTTTTGTGTATGGGTGGTCCTGGGGATCGAACCCACTACCTTGGCGTTACAAGCGCCGTGCTCTACCAGCTGAGCTACAGAGGACCATATGGGGTTGCCTGTATATAGACAGTAGAAAGCTATCATAGACAGTAAGAGCTATTTGCACGTGAAAATGTTATGGAATGCACCTATAATACAAATTCCATCAATTATGACAATTATTTAAGGATTGGTAATAGTTTAATTGATTTAAGAGTTGGGGATTACCAAATAGTTTTTGATGTTGAAAGTAACCACCCTGTTGTCAGACAGAGAAAGTGGTTTGGCTCAATGGTCATTGACCCCACACAACAAATACTTAATATTTATGTTCTAAAGTAATCTAATGGGTCAATGTTATCGAGACAACATGAATTCAACCTTGACTGAAGACATGCAAACCTAAAAATTTTAAAGTTCTGTACCTTTTGTTGAGTTGAGGTAGTTGCCATGGTGTCTGTGCCTCCTCCAGACTCCTGATGTCCTGTAGTGTTCTTGTCTGCAGCAAGAGTGGAACAGGTCTTACCTGTTCTCATTTTAGCAGTTACGCAAGTAACTGTCTGTTGACAAATGTTGTCATATCTTTCAATTATCAACCTGTAAGCATTTGCCTTTGAAAAAAAAATATATTGCTTTGATAACCTATGGATCAGAATACTGGTAGTTCTCAAGATTATGTTGACAATTATGTCAAGTTTTTTTTTTTCTAGAAAAGGAATGTTTCAATCAGAAACAATAAATGCTTACATCCGATATAGTGCCTTCAGAAAGTATTCACACCCCTTGACTAACATTTGTATATAAAAAAACAAATAAAACACTAATATATCTTCATTACATAAGTATTCAACCCCCTGAGTCAGCGATACAGCTGTGAGTTTTCTGGGTAAGCCTTGTTCACATTGGCTGTTTGAAATTACTCAAATCCATTTTTTGGGCATATCTGATTAGAATCTGTTCTTTTTCCTGCAGTCTGAGCACCCCAAATGCACATGGAATCGGATATTTCAAGCCCCATTTCAAACCACCTTCGTAGGTGGTTTGAAGTCGGATACAAATATGATTCCTGGCCATGCGACTTGTGTCTGAACGATCAAATCTGATTTATTTGCCCAGAAGTGGTTTTTAGACTGTTATTTGGGATATCTTGTTGCTCTCTAGCTACTCTGTTGACAGTTTGACAAGAACATGTGGTAGTTAACTAGCTCGTTTTGAAAGTTAAATCATTGTATCCTTTGAGGCTTTAAAAGTGTTCTTACACTATTTTGAACATTCAAAGCAACTGGGAAACGTCAATGGCAGGCATTGTTGTCACCTTAGCTTGTTACATACAGTGGGGAGAACAAGTATTTGATACACTGCCGATTTTGCAGGTTTTCCTACTTACAAAGCATGTAGAGGTCTATAATTTTTATCATAGGTACACTTCAACTGTGAGAGACGGAATCTAAAACAAAAATCCAGAAAATCACATTGTATGATTTTTAAGTAATTCATTTTCATTTTATTGCATGACATAAGTATTTGATACATCAGAAAAGCAGAACTTAATATTTGGTACAGAAACCTTTGTTTGCAATTACAGAGATCATACGTTTCCTGTAGGTCTTGACCAGGTTTGCACACACTGCAAAAGGGATTTTGGCCCACTCCTCCATACAGACCTTCTCCAGATCCTTCAGGTTTCGGGGCTGTCGCTGGGCAATACGGACTTTCAGCTCCCTCTATTGGGTTCAGGTCTGGAGACTGGCTAGGCCACTCCAGGACCTTGAGATGCTTCTTACAGAGCCACTGCTTAGTTGCCCTGGCTGTGTGTTTCAGGTCGTTGTCATGCTGGAAGACCCAGCTACGACCCATCTTCAATGCTCTTACTGAAGGAAGGAGGTTGTTGGCCAAGATCTCGCGATACATGGCCCCATCCATCCTCCCCTCAATATGGTGCAGTCGTCCTGTCCCCTTTGCAGAAAAGCAAAGAATGATTTTTCCACCTCCATGCTTCACGGTTGGGATGGTGTTCTTGGGGTTGTACTCATCCTTTTTCTTCCTCCAAACACGGCGAGTGGAGTTTAGACCAAAAAGCTATATTTTTGTCTCATCAGACCACATGACCTTCTCCCATTCCTCCTCTGGATCATCCAGATGGTCATTGGCAAACTTCAGACGGGCCAGGACATGCGCTGGCTTGAGCAGGGGGACCTTGCGTGCGCTGCAGGATTTTAATCCATGACGGCGTAGTGTGTTACTAATGGTTTTCTTTGAGACTGTGGTCCCAGCTCTCTTCAGGTCATTGACCAGGTCCTGCCGTGTAGTTCTGGGCTGATCCCTCACCTTCCTCATGATCATTGATGCCCCACGAGGTGAGATTTTGCATGGAGCCCCAGACCGAGGGTGATTGACCGTCATCTTGAACTTCTTCCATTTTCTAATAATTGTGCCAACAGTTGTTGCCTTCTCACCAAGCTGCTTGCCTATTGTCCTGTAGCCCATCCCAGCCTTGTGCAGGTCTACAGTTTTATCCCTGATGTCCTTACACAGCTCTCTGGTCTTGGCCATTGTGGAGAGGTTGGAGTCTGTTTGATTGAGTGTGTGGACAGGTGTCTTTGATACAGGTAACGAGTTCAAACAGGTGCAGTTAATACAGGTAATGAGTGGAGAACAGGAGGGCTTCTTAAAGAAAAACGAACAGGTCTGTGAGAGATGGAATTCTTACTGGTTGGTAGGTGATCAAATACTTATGTCATGCAATAAAATGCAAATTAATTACTTAAAAATCATAGGTACAGTTGAAGTGTACCTATGATAAAAATTACAGACCTCTACATGCTTTGTAAGTAGGAAAACCTGCAAAATCGACAGTGTATCAAATACTTGTTCTCCCCACTGTAACTTCTGAGTGATAGGAAGCTTGAGCACCACCACCAATCAGCCTACACCACTGCGCACACACCCGCCATTACTATGACAACTAGCATAGCCATGTCAACAAATGACTGCTGTCTGAACACACACAAATCCGATTTCATAACTTGTAACTTGCTGTTTGGACAGTCAGTATTCCAAAACGGATTTGAAAAACAAAACTGATTTGAGCATTAAGGCCTGCAGTGTGAACAAGGCTTAAGAGCTTTCCACTCCTGAATTGTGCAACATTTTCCCATTATTCTTTTCAAAATTCTTCAAGCTCTGTCAAATTAGTTGTTGATCATTGCTAGACAGCCATTTTCAGGTCTTGCCATAGATTTTCAAGCAGATTTAAGTCAAAACTGTAACTCGGCCACTCAGAAACATTCACTTTCTTCTTGGTAAGCAAGTCCAAGCCTTGTGTTTTAGGTTATGGTCCTGCTGAAAGGTGAATTCATCTCAGTGTCTGGTGGGAAGCAGACTGAAACAGGCTTTCCACTAGGATTTTGCCAGTGCTTAGCTCCATTCAGTTTCTTTTTTTATCCTGAAAAACTCCTGTTCTTAATGATTACAAGCATACCCATAACATGGTGCAGCCACCACTATGCTTGAAAATATGGAGAGTGGTACTCAGTAATGTGGTGTATTGGATTGGCCCCAAACATAACACTTTGTATTCAGGACAAAAAGTGAATTGCTTTAGTGCCTTGTTGCAAACATGATGCATGTTTTGGAATATTTATATTCTGTACAGGCTTCGTTCTTTTCACTCTGTCAATTAGGTTAGTATTGTGGAGTAACTACAGTGTTGTTGATCCATCCTCAGTTTTATCCTATCACAGCCATTAAACTCTAACTGTGAAATCCCTGAGCGGTTTCCTTCCTCTCTGGCAACTGAGTTAGGAAGGACGCCTGTATCTTTTTAGTGACTGGGTTTATTGATACACCATCCAAAGTGTAATTAATAACTTCACCCATCTACCAATAGCTGCCCTTCTTTGCGAGGCATTGGAAAACCTCCCAGGTCTTTGTATTTGAATCTGTGTTTGAAACTCATTGCTCAACTGAGGGACCTTACAGATAAATGTGTGGGGTACAGAGACGAGGTAGTCATTCAAAAATCGTGTTAAACACTTTTTGCACACAGTGTGAGTCCATGCAACTTGTTAAGCACATTTGTACTCCTAAACTTATTTAGGCTAGCCATAACAAAGGGGTTGAATACTTATTGACTCAAGACATTTCAGCTTTTCATTTTTAATTAATTTGTAAAAAATTCAAAAACATAATTCCACTTTGACATTATGGGGTATTGTGTGTAGGCCAGTGACACATCTCAATTTAATCCATTTTCAATTCAGACTGTAACAAAACGTGGAAAAGGTCAAGGGTTGTGAATACTTTATGAAGGCACTGTATATATAAACCCTTTATTCCAGCATTAAAATCATAGATTCTTTAGACTCAATAAACTGCCATAACTATACTACATGCACTCAATGTGATTCTTTTTAGAATAGTATCAAATTCCCCCAAGAATATCACTGAATTAAGCTTGCCAGAATGTTGTAAAAGATTTGACACGTGTTTTTTCCTGAGAAAAATGTCCAGGACATTCTAATATCCACAGAAGTATTCTCTTTCCAGCAGCTTCTTATCCAATCACTTCCCCCAGCTACTTGTAGGGTGTCAAGTGACTTCAGTGATAGTGTCAAACTACTAGTGCTGAGCGATTTTATTTAAACAATTTAGTTGTTTTTTTCTGTGAGCTCAATGCGCATATTGTGCTGCAGTTTCTCTAGAGATTAATAAATCATGCCCGAACTGTGCGATGTAGTAGGGAGTTGTAGTTTCCAACAGGCCAATGTTCTACATAGTTCAGCGCAGAAAACTTGATAATTAACTACAATGACCATAATCCATTGCACGGCTACTTGTCCAGTCTGTTTCTTTTACGCCTCCTACATAAGAGACAAGAATGTGCCAGCAGTTGCTTCTAGGTATAGAGCCCCACAGTGGAGGTGTGGTAATACCCATAAAACCTAGCTGTCAAACAGGGAAATAGTTCCAATCGTTTTTCTACCATTCATTTTTCTTATAGGGGATTTTAGAAACACTTAAAATAAGGGCTGTGTTTCATGTAGGCTTACCATGGTGTGACGTTTTGATAACCATGTAAATCTCTCTCGTACTAGGTGACATCAATATATTAGGCTCTATTTACACAGATTCATAAATGCTAATTAGCATCAAAGTAGACATCATGCAAAACTACAAATCCCTGCATGCTCCTGCACGTCATCTCTAGCTGACACCTTTGCTAACAGGTACTGTGTCAATTTCAAACTTACACAAGACAGTTCACGGAAATGTCAATTTAAAGAAATGTTGCCCATTTATTCATTACTACATTTAGCTTAGATAGTTAATCCAGAGATTCTTACCTTTGTCTCGATTCGGCAGTCTCATCCAGATGATCATGGCATTTGTAGTTCTTTATGATAGCCATATTAGCGTTGGATTTTTTGGGGGTAAATACAGGCGAATATATATTGATAAGTCACCTTGTCCTAGAGAGATTTACACTGTTATCAAAACATCACACCAGGGTAAGTGTCTCTAAAATCCCTTAGGGGAATATGAATGCTGGAAAAACTATTGGAACCATTTCCCTGTTTGACCGCTAGGTTTTATGGGTATTATGACTGTGGTACTCTATAGGTATTCAGTAGTCATAAAAGTATGCCTTATTTACTTTGAAGAACTACTAAAATTGTGATTTTGGCAGACAGCATAGGCAGCAGCTCTATAGAGATGAGATGACTTGGAATTAAATAATAAAGTCCTCAAATAAAACAAATGTAATATAAACAACTGAAATATTTTATTAAAGTAATGTGAATAACTGATGGTTAATAAGTGATAAGCAGTCATTGGCAGTCACTACCATCATGGGACTTTTATTTATTGTTTTATTCTGTGTTACAGCGTTCAACCCACATAATGTTTAGTGCATTTAATGTTTAAAAACCTAATCGAAACAGTTCTATATTTTAATAATCGAACCGGTTGAGTGGCAAAATTGTGAATTTCCAGACATGAATCAAGTTCACAAGATTTATTTCCTTTCACAATAGTCAATCGAACTCAATTACTGAGGCCTTCTTTTGAGCCTGGTCAAGGAGGACAAAGGTTACACAATGATTTAACAAACCAATCAAACTAAAAACAGGTTTAGGGTCAAGGGAAGTACTAAATAAACAGTCAATTACAGTGAGGGAAAAAGGTATTTGATCCCCTGCTGATTTTGTACGTTTGCCCACTCACAAAGAAATGATCAGTCTATAATTTTAATGGTAGGTTTATTTGAACAGTGAGAGACAGAATAACAACAAAAGAATCCAGAAAAACGCATGTCAAAAATGTTATAAATTGATTTGCATTTTAATGAGAGAAATACATGTAAGTTTTTGACCCCCTCTCAATCAGAAAAATGTCTGGCTCCCAGGTGTCTTTTATACAGGTAACGAGCTGAGATTAGGAGCACACTCTTAAAGGGAGTGCTCCTAATCTCAGTTTGTTACCTGTATAAAAGACACCTGTCCACAGAAGCAATCAATCAATCAGATTGCAAACTCTACACCATGGCCAAGACCAAAGAGCTCTCCAAGGATGTCAGGGACAAGATTGTAGACCTATACAAGGCTGGAATGGGCTACAAGACCATCGCCAAGCAGCGTGGTGAGAAGGTGACAACAGCTGGTGTGATTATTCGCAAATGGAAGAAACACAAAAGAACTGTCAATCTCCCTCGGCCTGGGGCTCCATGCAAGATCTCACCTCGTGGAGTTGCAATGGTCATGAGAACAGTGAGGAATCAGCCCAGAACTACACGGGAGGATCTTGTCAATGATCTCAAGGCAGCTGGGACCATAGTCACCAAGAAAACAATTGGTAACACACTACGCCGTGAAGGACTGAAATCCTGCAGCGCCCGCAAGGTCCCCCTGCTCAAGAAAGCACATATACAGGCCCGTCTGAAATTTGCCAATGAACATCTGAATGATTCAGAGGAGAACTGGGTGAAAGTGTTGTGGTCAGATGAGACCAAAATGGAGCTCTTTGGCATCAACTCAACTCGCCGTGTTTGGAGGAGGAGGAATGCTGCCTATGACCCCAAGAACACCATCCCCACCGTCAAACATGGAGGTGGAAACATTATGCTTTGGGGGTGTTTTTAGCTTAGTGGGTAAGAGCGTTGTGCCAGTAACCGAAAGGTCGCTGGTTCTAATCCCCGAGCCGACTAGGTGAAAAATCTGTCGATGTGCCCTTAAGCAAGGCACTTAACCCTAATTGCTCCTGTAAGTCGCTCTGGATAAGAGCGTCTGCTAAATGACTAAAATGTAAATGTAAATGTTTTTCTGCTAAGGGGACAGGACAACTTCACCGCATCAAAAGGACGATGGACAGGGCCATGTACCGTCAAATCTTGGGTGAGAACCTCCTTTCCTCAGCCAGGGTATTGGAAATTGGTCGTGGATGGGTATTCCAGCATGACAATGACCCAAAACACACGGCCAAGGCAACAAAGGAGTGGCTCAAGAAGAAGCACATTAAGGTCCTGGAGTGGCCTAGCCAGTCTCCAGACCTTAATCCCATAGAAAATCTGTGGAGGGAGCTTAAGGTTCGAGTTGCCAAACGTCAGCCTCGAAACCTTAATGACTTGGAGAAGATCTGCAAAGAGGAGTGGGACAAAATCCCTCCTGAGATGTGTGCAAACCTGGTGGCCAACTACAAGAAACGTCTGACCTCTGTGATTGCCAACAAGGGTTTTGCCACCAAGTACTAAGTCATGTTTTGCAGAGGGTTCAAATACTTATTTCCCTCATAAAAATGCATGTCAATTGATAACATTTTTGACATGCGTTTTTCTGGATTTTTGTTGTTGTTATTCTGTCTCTCACTGTTCAAATGAACCTACCATTAAAATTATAGACTGATCATGTCTTTGTCAGTGGGCAAACGTACAAAATCAGCAGGGGATCAAATACTTTTTTCCGTCACTGTATCAGGATTCCCTCAAACCTTCCTTCTTACCTGCACCTTCCCCCAGGGCTGCTCACCTCAAAAAAGAAAATACAGAATTTAAAGGAAAAGTCAGCAATTTTTTTTCTAAAACCAAGGTAATCTCTAATAGCAATAGGATAGAACTGTCCTTTTATAGAATTACATTTAGGGTGGGTTGCATCATCATGGATTCACTTTTATAGGATAATTTACTCCTAAAGTTTTCAGACCTCAAAAGTGGTCTACTGTCAATGTCATTAGTTCCACACAATCTGTTGTGTAGATTCAGCAATCCCTTAAATCCCGAAATAAATGTGGAGGTTGGACCAGAGGTAATTTATTTGAGATTATTCGGAAAGTATTCAGACCCCTTGACCTTTTCCACATTTTGTTATAATAATAATAATAATAATAATAATATGCCATTTAGCAGACGCTTTTATCCAAAGCGACTTACAGTCATGCGTGCATACATTTTTGTGTATGGGTGGTCCCGGGGATCGAACCCACTACCTTGGCGTTACAAGCGCCGTGCTCTACCAGCTGAGCTACAGAGGACCATGGATTAAAATGGATTAAATTTGGTTTTTTCCTCATCAGTCTAAATACCCCATAATGACACAGCAAAAACTATTTTTTAGAATTCTGTGCAAATGTATTAACAATAAAAAACTGAAATATCACATTTACATAAAAATTCAGACCCTTTACTCAGTACTTTGTTGAAGCACCTTTGGCAGCGATTACAGCCTTGAGTCTTCTTGGGTATGACGCTACAAGCTTGACACACCTGTATTTGGGGAGTTTCTCCCATTCTTCTCTGCAGATCCTCTCAAGCTCTGTCAGGTTGGATGGGGAGCGTCACTGCACAGCTATTTTCAGGTCTCTGCAGAGATGTTCGATCGGGTTCAAGTCCGGGCTCTGGCTGGGCCACTCAAGGACATTCAGAGTCTTGTCCCGAAGCCACTCCTGCGTTGTCCTAGCTGTGTGCTTAGGGTTGTTGTCCTGTTGGAAGGTGAACCTTCTCCCCAGTCTGAGGTCCTGAGCGCTCTGGAGCAGGTTATCAAGAATCTCTCTGTACTTTGCTCTGTTCATCTTTCCCTCGATCCTGGACTAGTCTCCCAGTCCCTGCCGCTGAAAAACATCCCCACAGCATGATGCTTTCCCCACCATGCTTCACCGTAGGGATGGTGCCAGGTTTCCTCCAGAAGTGACGCTTGGCATTCAGGCCAAAGAGTTCAATCTTGGTTTCATCAGACCAGAGAATCTTGTTTCTCATGGTCTGTGAGTACTTTAGGTGCCTTTTGGCAAACTCCAAGTGGGCTGTCATGTGCCTTTTACTGAGGAGTGGCTTCCGTCTGGCAACTCTACCGTAAAGGCCTGATTGGTGAAGTGCTGCAGAGATGCTTGTCTCCCATCACCACAATGGAACTCTGGAGCTCTGTCAGAGTGACAATCGGGTTCTTGGTCACCTCCCTGATCAAGGCCCTTCTCCCCTGTTTGCTCAGTTTGGCCGGGCGGCCAGCTCTAGGAAGAGTCTTTGTTGTTCCAAACTTCTTCCATTTAAGAATGATGGAGGCCAATGTGTTCTTGGGTACCTTCAATGCTGCAGAAATGTTTTGGTACCCTTCCCCAGATCTGTGCCTCAACACAATCCTGTCTCGGAGCTCTACGGACAATTCCTTCGACCTCATGGCTTGGTTTTTGCTCTGACATGCACTGTCAACTGTGGGACCTTATATAGACAGGTGTGTGCCTTTCCAAATCATGTCCAATCAATTGAATTTACCACAGGTGGACTCCAATCAAGTTATAGAAACATCTCAAGGATGATCAATGGAAACAGGATGCACCTGAGCTCAATTTCGAGTCTCATAGCAAAGGGTCTGAATACTTATGTAAATAAGGTATTTCGTTTTTTTATTTTTTATAAATGTGCAAAAAGTTCTAAACCTGTTTTCTCTTTGTCATTATGGGGTATTGTGTGTAGATTGATGAGAAAAATGTTTTGTTTAATCCATTTTAGAATAAGGCTGTAACGTAACAAAATGTGGAAAAAGGGAAGGGGTCTGAATACTTTCCGAATGCACTGTATTCTGCAGGGTGCTGGATGGTTGAAGGGAGGGAAGGGTTTATGGCCTAAAATCACTGTTATTTAATTTTTTACTATTATATTCTCTTCAGAACACAAAATGTTAGTATCACTGAGGGTCTGTCATGCAATTTATGTACTTTGCTGTTTGGGAGAAAAGGTCTGCTGGCAAAGATGGTTGTATTGATTTGTTGTCCATATAGTGTAAAAAAAAGGTTCCTACTAGTCATGGTACTTAACTTCCCCTATTACATTTCCATCTATCTGTGGTATATTCAAATCACTTTCACAGTAGTTGTGTAGTTATGAGACCAATCCTGACCAATGTCAATTTCCTTTGTTTGTTCTTTTCACCCAAAACAGTAATTCAAGATAGTTTATTTCTTGAATGTATGCTTATTTTTACTTCATGTGCTTCTAAGAAATGAACCGTGTAGGATATCCTGTAGAAATGAAGCTGGGATCCGGTGGATTGGTAAGTTTGGTAACACTTGCTTAAAGCCTGCAGGTATAACGCTTTATAACTTGTTACAGGGATGTATAACTGCATCGTAATGCATTTGCCCTGCAGGATTTAAAGAGATACTTTGGGATTTCCCCAGAGTCAGATGAACTCGTGGATACCATTTGTATGTCTTTGTGTCCAGCATGAAGGAAGTTAGGGGTAGATTCACGGGCCAATGCTAACTAGCATTAGCACAATGACTGGAAGTCTATGGGTATCTGCTAACGTGTTAGTAGATACTGCAGCACTTGGAGTATTTGTAAAATTATTCTTGCCAATTGTTGACAAACATACACCTGTTAAGGAACTAAATGTATATGTGAGAACTGTTAGAGCCCCCATGATCAATGATGCATTGAAAAATTGTATGGTTCAAAGAAATGATGCAAACAAGTCAGGCTGCTCAGCTGATTGGCTGACATACTGTCAAATTAGACATTTTGTGACTAAACTTAACAAAAATTATGTTATATAACCAACTCAAGATAAATGACAATGGAAAATGACTTTGGAGCACCTTAAATTATATTATGAGCAGAAAACCCAGTTCATTGCCATCGTTCATTGAAGTTGATGGGTCATTTATAACAAAAGTTTGGGGTCATACGCAAATCAATATTATCAGTATCTCCCCCCTCCTAGGAGTCTTAACATGTTCGATGCCAATGTATCTCAAAGAGCTAATGTTGTGACGAGCATCCATGAAATGCCAGCTACAGGGTTTCTCTGGTCAAGGTTCCTGATATTTATAACAAAACCTTTTGATATAGCCAATCATTTCATTGACTATTTTACTGGTAAAGAGGAAGAACTGAGAAGTGAAATGACAACATTGAACAGTGAACCATAATATTTGTGTATTGAAGATAATAATAATAATGAAAGAGAAGGACTGTTGTTTTGAATTTGGTCAAGTTTGTGTGGAAGAGGTGGAAAAATTATTGTTATCCATCAAAAATAAGCCATCAGGTATAGACAACCTAGATGGGAAACTATTGAGAATGGTAGCAAATAAAATAAAATAAAATTGTATTTGTCACATACACGTGTTTAGCAGATGTTATTGCGGGTGTAGCGAAATGCTTGTGCTTCTAGCTCCGACAGTGCAGTAATATCTAACAAGTAATATCTAACAATTCTAACAAATCTAGTAAGGAATGGAATTTAAGAATATATACATATATGGACAAGTAATGACAGAGCGGCATGGACTAAGATATAGTAGAATATTATAGAATACAATACAGTATATACATATGAGATGAGTAGTGCAAGACATGTAAACATTATTCAAGTGACTAGTGTTCCATTTCTTAAAGTGGCCAGTGATTTCAATAGGCAGCCTGTATTGCCACCCCTATTTGCCATGGAAGGAAGCTGAAGTAATTCCACTACCTAAAAATAGTAAAACACCCTTTGCTGGCTCTCACTGCCGCCCAATCAGTTTGCTGCGTGTTCTCAGTAAATTGATGGAGAAAATTGTGTTTGAACAAATACAATGCTATTTTTCAAAGAACAAGTTAACTACTGACTTTCAGCATGCATATAGGAAAGGGCACTCATCTTGTACTGCACTGACTCAGATGACTGATGATTTGCTTAAAGGAATGGATAATAAGATGATAGTTGGAGCTGTGTTGTTAGATTTCAGTGCAGCCTTTGATGTTATTGATCACAATTTGTTATTGAAAAAACTAACTTGTTATGGCTTTACATCACCTGCCATCACATGGTTGGAGAGTTACTTATCCAATAGAACCCAGAGAGTGTTTTTAAATGGAAGCTTCTCTAACATCAGATATGTACAGTGTGGTGTCCCTCAGGGCAGTTCCCTTGGGCCATTACTCGTCTCTATTTTTACAAATGATTTATCACTTGTCTTACAAGAAGCTAAAATGACTATGTACAGTATGCTGATGATTGCACACTACACACATCAGCACCTACAGCCTGTGAGCTCACTGAGACTCTTGGCAAGGAGTTAGTGTCAGAATGGGTAACTAACAATAAACTGTCCTTAAATATATCTAAAACCAAAAGCATCGTATTTGGTTCAAAGCATTCTCTTAGACCTAAACCTCAACTGGAGTTGTGCATAAAGGGTGTGACCATTGAACAAGTTGAAGAGGCTGATCTCCGAGGCGTAACATTGGATGGTCAGTTATTATGGTCAATTCATATTGACAAAGTTGTTGTGAAGATGGGGAGAGGTATGTCTATTATAAAAATATGTTCTGCGTTTTTGACACAAAAATCAACTGTACTAGTTGTCAGGCTCTGATCATGTCCCATCCATCTTGATAACTGTCCGATAATATGGTCAGGTGCAGCAAGAAAGACCTAGCAATGCTGCGGCTGGCTCAAAACAAAGCAGCACGCCTTGCCCTTAACTGCACACACAGAACTAACATTAACAACATGCATGCTAGTCTTTCATGGTTCAGGGTTGAGGAGAAATTGACTCCTTCTCTTCTAGTCTTTTTAAGAAACATTTGTGTTGAAAATGCCTAACCACTTGTATAATCTATTTGCATACACTTCAAACAGACATGCATACCCCACCAGACATGCCACTATGGGTTTCTTCACTGTACCAAAACCCAAAACAGATGAAATGCATCGTTCAGTTATGTATAGAGTCATGTCATCATGGAATGCTCTGCTACCAGAGGTTACTCAGTCAAAAAACAAGTTTAGCTTAAAAAAAACAGATAGAAAAACAAATTGTATCACAGCGCCGCTCCTATTTCTAAAGATCTAATTAAACTTTACTGTACAGTGCCTTGAGAAAGTATTCACACCCCTTGACTTTTTCCACATTTTGTTGTGTTACAAAATGGATTTAATTGTCAATGATCTACACAAAATACTCTAATGTCAAAGGGAAATAAAATTCTAACATTTGTAAAAGAAAATCATGAAAAATAAAACACTAATATTTCTTGATTAGATAAGTATTCAACCCCCTGAGTCAATACATGTTAGAATCATATTTGGCAGCGATTGCAGCTGTGAGTCTTTCTGGGTAAGTCTCTAAGAGCTTTGTACAGCTGGATTGTACAATATTTGCACATGATCCTTTTAAAAATTCTTCAAGCTCTGTCAAGTTGGTTGTTGATCATTTCTAGACAGCCATTTTCAAGTCTTGCCATAGATTTTCAAGCCGATTTAACCCTCCCGTTGTCCTGGGGTCAAAATGACCCGCCACTGTGTTGAACCAACTTTCTTTAAT
The DNA here is from genome assembly GCF_964263955.1 of Coregonus lavaretus. Taxonomy (NCBI): domain Eukaryota; kingdom Metazoa; phylum Chordata; class Actinopteri; order Salmoniformes; family Salmonidae; genus Coregonus; species Coregonus lavaretus. The sequence goes on from NC_139993.1 coordinate 16,602,728, forward strand.
TTTTATATTTTTTGGATCATTTGTGAGAAGGAGGCAGTGATACTTTCTTTAAAGTCTCACTGCCTCCTTCTCACAAATGATCCCAAAAATATAAAAATTAAAGAAAGTTGGTTCAACACAGTGGCGGGTCATTTTGACCCTAGGACAACGGGAGGGTTAAGTCAAAAATGTAACATGGCCAGTCAGGAACATTCAATGTCATCTTGGTAAGCAATTCCAGTGTATATTTGGCCTTGTGTTTTAGGTTATTGTCCTGCTGAGAGGTGAATTTGTATCTCAGTGTCTGTTGGAAAGCAGACTGAACCAGGTTTTCCTCTAGGATTTTGCCTGTGCTTAGCTCAAAAAAAAAAAAACTCCCTAGCCCTTGCCGATGACAAGCATACCCATAAAATGATGCAACCACCACCATGCTTGAAAATATGAAGAGTGGTACTCAGTGATGTGTTGTGTTGGATTTGCCCCAAACATAACACTTTGTATTCAAGACTTGAAGTTAATTTCATTAACACATTTCTTGCGGTTTTACTTTAGTGCCTTATTGCACACAGGATGCATGTTTTGAAATATGTTTATTCTGTACAGGCTTCCTTCTTTTCACTCTAACAATTAGGTTAGTATTGTGGAGTAACTACAATGTTGTTGATCCATCCTCAGTTTTCTCCTATCACAGCCATTAAACTCTGTAACTGTTTTAAAGTCACCATTGGCCTCATGGTGAAATCCCTGAGCAGTTTCCTTCATCTCTGGCAACTGAGTTAGGAATAACACCTGTATCTTTGTAGTGACTGAATGTATTGATACACCATTTAAAGTGTAATGAATAACTTCACCATGCTCAAAGGGATATTCAATGTCTGCTTTTTTATTTTTACCCATCTACCAATAGGTGCCCTTCTTTGCGAGGCATAAGAAAACCTCCCTGTTCTTTGTGGTTGAATCTGTGTTTAAAATTCACTGCTTGACTGAGGGACCTTACAGAATATTGTATGTGTGGTACAGAGATGTGGTAGTCATACAAAAATCATGTAAAACACTATTATTGCACACAGAGTGAGTCCATGCAACTTATTAAGTGAGTTGTTAAGCACATTTTTACTCCTGAACTTATTTAGTCTTGCCATAACAAAGGGCTTGAATACTTATTGACGCAAGACATTTCAGCTTTGCATTTTTAATACATTTGTAAAACATTTGAAAAACTTAATTCCACTTTGACATTATGGGGTATTGTGTGTAGGCCAATGACAAATAAAATCTCAATTTAATCCGTTTTAAATTCAGACTGTAACAAAACAAAATGTGGAAAAAGTCAAGGGCTGTGAATACTTTCTGAAGGCAGTGTATATATGAATAGTATGTAAATAGTATTTTTGTTGTTGCTTGATGTCTTTCTAATATACAGTATATCTCTTATTCTATTTTTTATTTTGAATTTTATGTAATATCTTATGTTGTTGTCTATAACGGTTCTGTACATTGTCATGTATTCGTACATTTTATGTGGACCCAGGATGAGTAGCTGCTGCATGTGCAGTAGCTAATCAGGATTCTAATAAACTAAACTGTACTTAGTGAGGACGTGCTTTGGGGTTGTGATAAAAAATGCACTCATTGACCTGTATATAATATGTGTCCACTATTTGCCTTCTCTGGAGAGTTCCAATGTAGTCGTCTGATGGCGCACAACATGCTATGATTCTTCAGAAGTGAGCAGACCAATATGATTGTAGCTTCAGGGGGAGTTGTGGGGCAAAGAGCATCCCTCTGATAGTAGTGTTGACTTGGGAGTGTTGACTGACTTATCGGCAAGGTCTAATGGTCTTTGACCACTCAGGGATTCTGGTTCAGCCACAGTATCCCCCATTTCCCCTGTTTCCCTGAGAGGGGCTACCTCCACCCCTCCTCTGGCAAAGTGAATGGCCAGACAGCACTCTGCGTCACCTTTAACTAAGGATAGTTCCCCCAAATAGGTGAGCAAACACAAGTCCTAAGGTCTCGTTACAAAGGTACTCAGCATGCAACAGAAAGACATCCACTATACTTGCACTCAAACTTCCTAGCGAACCCTCCATTTACATCAGCATAACGTTTACATTTTACAAACGTGAAATGAATAGATATATTGTCTGGAAATTACTTAATTGGACAGAAAGGGGCACACCTCCCCACGCCCATGTACAAAATAATATATTATTTGTCCAAAAGGATTTGTGAGTTTCATAAGTTAAGAAATTAAATATATGCACAGGGTTAGGGAGTAAGTGATTACATGTAATCTGATGACATAAAAACGAACTGTAATCAGTTACGTTACCAGTAAAGGTTTTGTAGTCATATTACAGATAGTTTTAAAAACGACATGATTACTTCTTGGATTACTTTGAAATTCAGAAAGGATGTTTGCAAAAAAACAAAAAAAACATTCACACCTTTCTGTTTTCTCTATTAAATTAAATTCAGCATTGAAAAAAGAAGCAAGTTTAAGTTTGTTCCACCTGAGCGAGTCTGACCACAAGTCAGAGACCACTATGATGACACACCAAATGCGTTTGATGAATCCTTTTTTACTTCTTCTAATGCCTCTTAAGGGGAAAGTAATCAGATCACGTAAAATGTATGCACTCACTAACTGTAAGTCGCTCTGGATAAGAGCGTCAGCTAAATGACAAAACAAAATGTTCCTGAGTTTGGGTAATCCAAAAGGTACGTTACTGATTACAGTTTTGGACATGCAACTAGTAGGGTCATTCCAACAATGCGGTGCCTTTTCTGTCCCCACAAAATATCACTTCTTATTTAGTGTAAAATAGTGTAAAATGCGGATTCCAAAAGTCTTAAAATATAAGGTCAGGTGTCCTTGAAAACCTAAAAATATGGATCTTGAAAGGGAATTTAATGCATTTTGAACACAAATTTATACTATAAAATAATACAATATTGAAAATCTTTCTTCATTATTTTATAGTCCGAGTTAAAATCTCTCTCATCAAATATGTTTTTTTCATGATTATTGTATTTACTATTATTGTATTTAACATTTTCTGTGAGTCCCTGATATCACTTTCTACCCTGTTAGTTTGTAGTAATTCTCCTTTAAGAAAGCAGCCCCTTCCCACAATGACTTCACATTCAGGAAGTGTCCAGTTTTTTGGTGGGAACAATTGTGCAAAGCTAAATAAACATAAACACTCGGTTTTTATCTATTTTTCCATGTTTCATGATGCTAGTCTGTTAGTTTTTTAAATTTTAGTCATTTAGCAGACGCTCTTATCCAGAGCGACTTACAGTTAGTGAGTGCATACATTTTTTCATACTGGCCCACCGTGGGAAACGAACCCACAACCCTGGCGTTGCAAGCGCCATGCTCTACCAACTGAGCTACAGTTTGTCTCACTGAAACATTTCCACCCTGTTAGGCGAAATTATAGAGACAATTTATATATGTTAAAATAGATTTCATATAGAAAATAATCCCCTTCGTGTTTACCATTATGCTAGTTTAATCTCAATCACCCATTTCCACCCTGTTAGATTCCACCCTGTTAGGATTACGCAATGACTATGTGATTATGCACCTAAGAGGGATTTAAGTGCCTGAGCTTGACCCGTATGTTTTTCTGAAAGTCAAACATGTCCTTTTTCTGATAGAATACTTCAAAAGGCACCGGATTGGAGGAATGACCCATGAATGGACTACATTTAGAAAGTTACCCTCCCAACCCTGTAATATGCATGTTAACAATTAGCAACTAAACTTCCGTACAGGCTCTAAAGTTGTGACTTTGGCCAATGACATCTTGAAATTCCTCCCACAGTTTGTGACCTGATGTAAAAATTCAAACATGTCTCTCCCTTCTCCCCTCACAGCTCAGCAGCTCCTGTACTATAACCCACGTGTTTAACTGCTCTGTGCCGGTGGCGTTACGGACAGAAATGGCTCTGCTAGCACAGCTCTGTGAGGGTCCCAAACCTCCTATCAGCCAAAAGGGGAGAGATGTATCAGTTTTTCCAAATCACAGCGCTTTATTGATGGTAAGGGTGTTATACAAATAAGATTGTATACATGAGATTGTATGAGATGAATAATGATAACACATTTCACTTTTTGTGAGATTGTAGGCCTGTTTTGGGTTACGTAATTCTTTATTGACACTCATAAATGCTCAAGCAGGAAGCACCAGTGACTCGGTTAATAAAAAAGTGGTCAGATGACGCAGATGCTAAGCTACAGGACTGTTTTGCTAGCACAGACTGGAACATGTTCCGGGATTCTTCAGACAGCATTGAGGAGTACACCACATCAGTCACTGGCTTCATCAATAAGTGCATCGATGATGTCGTCCCCACAGTGACCGTACGTACATACCCCAACCAGAAGCCATGGATTACAGGAAACATCCGCACTGAGCTAAAGGGTAGAGCTGCCGCTTTCAAGGAACGGGACTCTAACCCGGACGCTTATAAGAAATCCCGCTATGCCCTCCGACGAACCATCAAACAGGCAAAGAGTCAATACAGGGCTAAGATTGAATCGTACTACACTGGCTCTGACGCTCGTCGGATGTGGCAGGGCTTGAAAACTATTACAGACTACAAAGGGAAGCACAGCCGCGAGCTGCCCAGTGACACAAGCCTACCAGACGAGCTAAACCACTTCTATGCTCGCTTCGAGGCAAGCAACACTGAAGCATGCAGGAGAGCACCAGCTGCTCCGGAAGACCATGTGATCACGCTCTCCGTAGCCGATGTGAGTAAGACTTTTAAGCAGGTCAACATTCACAAGGCCGCAGGGCCAGACGGATTACCAGGACGTGTACTCCGAGCATGTGCTGACCAACTGGCAAGTGTCTTCACTAACATTTTCAACATGTCCCTGACTGAGTCTGTAATACCAACATGTTTCAAGCAGACCACCATAGTCCCCGTGCCCAAGGACTCTAAGATAACCTGCCTAAATGACTACCGACCCGTAGCACTGACGTCTGTAGCCATGAAGTGCTTTGAAAGGCTGGTCATGGCTCACATCAACAGCATTATCCCAGAAACCCTAGACCCACTCCAATTTGCATACCGCCCCAACAGATCCACAGATGATGCAATCTCTATTGCATTCCACACTGCCCTTTCCCACCTGGACAAGAGGAACACCTACTTGAGAATGCTATTCATTGACTACAGCTCAGCATTCAACACCATAGTGCCCTCTAAGCTCATCACTAAGCTAAGGATCCTGGGACTAAACACCTCCCTCTGCAACTGGATCCTGGACTTCCTGACGGGCCGCCCCCAGGTGGTAAGGGTAGGTAACAACACATCTGCCACACTGATCCTCAACACGGGGGCCCCTCAGGGGTGCGTGCTCAGTCCCCTCCTGTACTCTCTGTTCACCCATGACTGCATGGCCAGGCACGACTCCAACACCATCATTAAGTTTGCCAACGACACAACAGTGGTAGGCCTGATCACCGACAACGATGAGACAGCCTATAGGGAGGAGGTCAGAGACCTGGCCGTGTGGTGCCAGGACAACAACCTCTCACTCAACGTGACCAAGACAAAGGAGATGATTGTGGACTACAGGAAAAAAAAGAGGACTGAGCACGCCCCCATTCTCATCGACGGGGCTGTAGTGGAACAGGTTGAGAGCTTCAAGTTCCTTGGTGTCCACATCACCAACGAACTATCATGGTCCAAACACACCAAGACAGTCGTGAAGAGGGCACGACAAAGCCTATTCCCCCTCAGGAGACTGAAAAGATTTGGCACGGGTCCTCAGATCCTCAAAAAATTATACAGCTGCACCATCGAGAGCATCCTGACTGGTTGCATCACCGCCTGGTATGGCAACTGCTTGGCCTCCGACCGCAAGGCACTACAGAGGGTAGTGTGTACGGCCCAGTACATCACTGGGGCCAAGCTTCCTGCCATCCAGGACCTCTATACCAGGCGGTGTCAGAGGAAGGCCCTCAAAATTGTCAAAGACTCCAGCCACCCTAGTCATAGACTGTTCTCCCTGCTACCGCACGGCAAGCGGTACCGGAGTGCCAAGTCTAGGTCCAAAAGACTTCTCAACAGCTTCTACCCCCAAGCCATAAGACTCCTGAACAGCTAATCATGGCTACCCGGACTATTTGCACTGCCCCCCCACCCCATCCTTTTTACGCTGCTGCTACTCTGTTAATTATTTATGCATAGTCACTTTAACTCTACCCACATGTACATATTACTTCAACTATCTCAACTAGCCGGTGCCCCCGCACATTGACTCTGCACCGGTACCCCCCTGTATATATAGCCTCCCTACTGTTATTTTATTTTACTTCTGCTCTTTTTTTCTCAACACTTTTTTTGTTGTTGTTTTATTTTTACTTTTTTTGTTAAAAATAAATGCACTGTTGGTTAAGGGCTGTAAGTAAGCATTTCACTGTAATGTCTGCACCTGTTGTATTCGGCGCATGTGACCAATACGATTTGATTTGATTTGATTTGAAGTTCAAGAGTGTTCTAAAGTACTGTAACTATTGACGCTTCTCACTTAACATAGTACTGGAAATTAAAAGGGGACAAGTACTTCTCGTTTTGCCCGTCATTTAAATCGTGCAACTTTTTAAATTTCAAAACGCTACAAAACATAATTCATTCATTTTGTCATTTTCTGTTCACATGCTGATCCTTACAGCATTTTCTTTCAGATATAAATTATCAATACAGCACAGAGCATTCAGCTAGGACTCCGCTATGTTATAACAAAAGCCTCAACATCCAACAGCTGTCATTCAAACCATCCCATAGATACCGTATAGAGAGTGCCCATTGACCTCTATTGACCTTCCTACAGACATCGACACTGGACAGAGAGGAGGCTCAGGCCTGGAGTGGTGGGGGTCTGCTGTGCTCCCATAACCCAGTCATCTACAAGGACTTCCACCTAGCTGTGGCCTGGTATGTCGGCTGCTAGCGTGAGAGTGGTAAGATATCACTCACTTCAGGGTTGTGTTCATTAGGGCATGTAGCAGAAAATGTTTTGCAACAGAAGTCCTGGTAGTCCCTCCCTGTTTTGGTCTGTTTTATTGTGTTTGGTGTCTAATGAACACAACCCATTTTGTACCTGCCCAGAGACAAAGCACTTGAAATGTTTTGTTTCGGTGTGCTGTTGACTTTCCTCGTCAAGTATATTACAAATCGGTAAAATGTGATCTCTGCTTGTGTTTCTCTTTAGGTTATTTTGGTGTTACAGAGTAAGCTATAAAAATAAATAAAGAGAGTCGCACACTCTATATACAGTACCAGTCAAAAGTTTGGACACACCTACTCATTCAAGGGTTTTTCTTTATTTTTACTCATCAGTCTGCATGGTGAATTTGAGATATTCAGAGCTCTCGTTTAACAGAGTTTGGAATTAATTTAGTTCCTGCGGACTTCTTTCCCAGAGCACAAAGACATAATCTATGTATTTCTTCCATAGGAGGATTTTAGAAAGTAGGGGGTTGTCTCTGTTTTGTAAATGAGTGCTTCCTCAAATTGTCCCACATACAGGTTCGCATAGTTGGGGGCAAAGGGGGGGCCCATGGCTACATCCCAAATTTGAAGGAAAAAGTCTGACTCAAAGACGAAGTAGTTATTGGATAATACCAGTTCAGTGAGTTGCAAGATGCAATCATTTGATGGAGCAAGGGTAGGGTCTCTCTGCTGAAGGAAGTGTTGCAGCGCCTGCAAGCCTCCAGTGTGTAGGATGTTAGTATACAAGCGCTTCACATCAAAAGGGGCCAGCAGGGTGCCCTCTGGTAAGCTCTCCATCAATGAGATCATGTGACTAGTGTCTTTGACATAAGATGGGAGATTCTCAACCATCGGTTTAATGTGGTGGTCCAAAACTTAGAAATGTTGGACGTCACAGAGTCAATTACTGCTACAATGGGTCTTCCTGGGGGAGGAGACACTTGTTTGTGTAATTTTGCGACTGTATAAAAAGTTGGTATCTTAGGAAATTTCACACACAGAAATTCACATTCTTTTTTGGTGATTTGTCCTGATTCCAAACAACTTTCCACTGTGGATGTGATATTATGCTGGAATTCTAGGGTAGGGTCATAATTCCGTTTGTGATAGAAGTCACCTTTAGATAGTTGTCGGCGACATTCATTCACATACTGTAGTCACATTTGTTTTGTATACAAATTCCTCCTCTGTCACATTTTTTAATGATAATCAAAGGATCTGATTGTAAGTCCTTAAGAGCCATTCTTTCATCTCTACTCATGTTATCATATGATTTGTGTTTCTGTTTGTCTTTCAGTAGGTCACCCACATCATTTTCAACAATCCTGCAGAAGGTTTCTATGGATGCATTGCATTTGGGTGGAGGTACAAATGAACCTTTCGCTCTAAATGTGGTTCTCTCAGAGTTCTCAGGTACCTCAGCTTGGTTAATGGCTCCATCTCCTGCTTGACTCACGGTAGGGCAGGTAAGTCTATTGATTAACGTGGTAGACCTATGTATATATCTCACTGAGGATAACATTTTAAGTGGAGTTATGTAAAAGAACTCACGCAATCTCAGATTACGGAAAAAAACTTGAATAGATCTATCTGGACGTCAAAGTCATTCATGTTTGTAGGGGGTACAAATGATAACCCCTTACTGAGAACACCAAGGTGAGCTGGTTTCAAGGTCTTACTTGATAAATTGAAGACATTTAGCTCCTGTTGGACTGGGGGCCTGTCCTGGATCTCAATTGGTAATTATCGCGGGGTTGTAGTGGATTTCTTCTTCCTCTGACGTGCTGGGGGTGTTGTCCTCGACGTTGTCTCCGGTGTCCCTGCCCTCTGTTGTAGAGCCAGAGGTAGCGCTGTCTGTGGATAGTTGGTCTGACAGAGGGACTCTGCATCTGTCAACGGCTTATCTCTTCCTGTTTTGTGGTTTCTTGTGCTCAGGATCTCCCTCAGTTCGGTCGTAATCTTGGTCTGAAGGTCAGCGTTACTCTTAATGAGATCATCCAGTTTGATAGGATCATTAAGCTCATCTCGTAGAACTTGCTGTGAATTGTCAATGGAGGTTTCGATCTCTGTAACATCCTTTTAAAGTTGTTCCATGATCAGAGTCATTAGGCCCAGTGAACATTTGTTAAGTATAGCAAACCACCGTTCACAAAACTCTTCAGTGCGTTGGCCTAGTGAAGGCTCTTTTTGCCAACGTAGTCCGTGTGGGATAACTCCATTTCGAACATACTCACTTAAAGTGACGATGTGTAGGTGTGTTCTAGTTTTCTTGGATGAACAGTATTGGAATTCTTTTAAAAGTTTTTCCCAGGTGCCTTCTGGCCGATCAAATAAAGAATCTTGTCTCGTTGTTGTTGACTGTATTAAAATACAATTATTTTGTGTGGCGGTGCTGACTAACGGCGAATAAACTGTAAGATATAAAATAAATAAAGAGAGTCACACACTCTATATACAGTATATAAACTCACAGTAATTTATTGGGTAAAACACCAACATTTCGGCATCACTGTGCCTTCTTCAGGGTAATGACATGAATGCTTGAACCAGGTTATGTAGACAAACTTTAGTGCAACCAATGACAATAGTAAAGGGTGTGTCATAATTATAGGTTGATTAGAATTAATTGAGTGAAACTGTTAAAAGACAATAGTTTACAGCATATTGAATATATCAGGCTATTATTATCATTAGCATGCTCACACAAAATTAGCATCAACATACATTATTGTTTAATTTAATTTCACATATTTAATTGTTTCCAATTTCATTACATTTTTGTTACATGTAAGCTTTTGGTTCAACCATAAAGCATAATAAGCATCATCAACAGGGGGAACATATGGTGTATGCTGATAATCTGTAGAAATAATATATTCATTTATAAAACAAAGATTTGCCTGGTATTTAATAGAAAATTATATGGTACCAATGGGTTCTTTCTTGTAGGCCTACTTACTTAAAAAATTCAACACAATTGGTAACTACAGTACCTGGTGCCGAATGCTGCCTTGTGGTAGTTGAGTGAATCCCATAGAAACAAGTACAGTTGAAGTCGGAAGTTTACATACACCTTAGCCAAATACATTTAAACTCAGTTTTTCACAATTCCTGACATTTAATCCTAGTAAAAATTCCCTGTCTTAGGTCAGTTAGGATCACCACTATATTTTAAGAATGTGAAATGTCAGAATAATAGTAGAGAGAATGATTTATTTCAGCTTTTATTTCTTTCATCACATTCCCAGTGGGTCAGAAGTTTACATACACTCAATTAGTATTTGGTAGCATTGCCTTTAAATTGTTTAACTTGGGTCAAACGTTTCGGGTAGCCTTCCACAAGCTTCCTACAATAGGTTGGGTGAATTTTGGCCCATTCCTCCTGACAGAGCTGGTGTAACTGAGTCAGGTTTGTAGGCCTCCTTACTCGCACACGCTTTTTCAGTTCTGCCCACACATTTTCTATAGGATTGAGGTCAGGGCTTTGTCATGGCCACTCCAATACCTTGACTTTGTTGTCCTTAAGCCATTTTGCCACAACTTTGGAACTATGCTTGGGGTCATTGTCCATTTGGAAGACCCATTTGCGACCAAGCTTTAACTTCCTGACTGATGTCTTGAGATGTTGCTTCAATATATCCACATAATTCTCCTTCCTCATGATGTCATCTATTTTGTGAAGTGCACCAGTCCCTCCTGCAGCAAAGCACCCCCACAGCATGATGCTGCCACGCCCGTGCTTCACGGTTGGGATGGTGTTTTTCGGCATGCAAGCCACCCCATTTTTCATCCAAACATAACAATGGTCATTATGGCCAAACAGTTCTATTTTTGTTTCATCAGACCAGAGGACATTTCTCCAAAAAGTACGATCTTTGTCCCCATGTGCAGTTGCAAACCGTAGTCTGGCTTTTTTTATGGCGGTTTTGGAGCAGTGGCTTCTTCCTTGCTGAGCGGCCTTTCAGGTTATGTCAATATAGGACTCGTTTTACTGTGGATATAGATACTTTTGTACCTGTTTCCTACAGCATCTTCACAAGAACCTTTGCTGTTGTTCTGGGATTGATTTGCACTTTTCACACCAAAGTACGTTCATCTCTAGGAGACAGAACGCGTCTCCTTCCTGAGCGGTATGATGGCTGCATGGTCCCATGGTGTTTATACTTGCGTACTATTGTTTGTAGAGATGAACGTGGTACCTTCAGGCGTTTGGAAATTGCTCCCAAGGATGAACCAGACTTTTCGGAGGTCTTGGCTGATTTCTTTTGATTTTCCCATGATGTCAAGCAAAGAGGCACTGAGTTTGAAGGTAGGCCTTGAAATACATCCACAGGTACACCTCCAATTGACTCAAATGATGTCAATTAGACTATCAGAAGCTTCTAAAGCCATGACATCGTTTTCTGGAATTTTCCAAGCTGTTTAAAGGCACAGTCAACTTAGTGTATGTAAACTTCTGACCCACTGGAATTGTGATTATAAGTGAAATAATCTGTCTGTAAACAATTGTTGGAAAAATTACTTGTGTCATGCTCAAAGTAGATAACCGACTTGCCATAACTATAGTTTGTTAACAAGAAATGTATGGAATGGTTAAAAAACAAGTTTTAATGACTCCAACCTAAGTGTATGTAAACTTCCAACTTCAACTGTAAGTAAGTCAGAGGTTATTACTATTATTAATTATCATCATCATTCGGCCTCAGAAAAGTCGACCACAAGCTTCTCCATCTTCCTACAATAGTCCACTTCAAGCTGCATTAAAGTAGTCAAATGTATTGCCACTAGCTAGGTTTGATGAAGTTAAAAGTCCAATGCAGACGTTTTTATCACAACATCAAATAATTTCTGGGTAACAATTAAGTACCTTACTGTGATTTTTAGTAATTAAAACGGTCAAAAAGAAACAAAAATAGCTTCTTAGCAAAGAGTAATTTCTCAAGCAAGAATTTTGCTACGACTGTCTGGGAGTGTCTGAGTGGGGAGGGGAAAACTGAAAACTAGCTGTTATTGGCAGAGATGTTTAAAACTGTCACCAGGCAGGCCAAAACTCCATCTCATCAAAACAGGCAGAAATTTCAGGCAGTCTTTTCAAACAGCTCTTATACTAAAAGGGCATTGTCATCATTTTCACAATATCACTATTATTCCAACCTCATAGTGTGGAAATATATATAAATCACAGGGAAATCACGTTTTTGACTGCACTGGGCCTTTAAGGTCACATTTCTTTGCACCCTATCAGGGCTTGAATGTACAGGTAACCGCCAAAATAATGTAACCACTTGAGTAAATTAGGGATACAAAGTACACTATATATACAAAGGTATGTGGACACCCCTTGAAATGAGTGGATTTGGCTATTTCAGCCACACCCGTTGCTGACAGGTGTACAAAATCGAGCACACAGCAATGCAATCTCCATAGACAAACATTGGCAGTAGAATGGCCTTACTGAAGAGCTCAGTGACTTTGACCGTGCCACCTTTCCAACAAGACAGTTCGCCAAATTTCTGCCCTGCTAGACCTGCCCCGGTCAACTGCAAGTGCTGTTATTGTGAAGTGGAAAGGTCTAGGAGCAACAACGGCTCAGCCACGAAGTGGTAGGCCACACAAACTCACAGAATGGGACTGCCGAGTGCTGAAGCGCGTTGCGCGTAAAAATCGTCTGTCCTCGGTTGCAACACTCACTACTGAGTTCCAAACTGCCTCTGGAAGCAATGTCAGAACAAGAACTGTCCGTCGGGAGCTTCATTAAATGGGTTTCCATGGCCGAGCAGCCGCACACAAGCCTAAGATCACCATGCGCAATGCCAAACGTCGACTGGAGTGGTGTAAAGCTCGCTGCCATTGGACTCTGGAGCAGTGGAAATGTGTTCTCTGGAGTGATGATTGTTTAATTTAATTTCACATATTTAACCCTCCTGTTGCCCTGGTATTGTGTATACACCCCTTGTCCCTGGGGTCTAACTGTCCCGGCTTGACTCATCGCCCAATTTGAACAGGCTGGACAGTATGCATGCGAACAGCCTCTGCAGATGTATTTGTTACACCTCAAACAAACTGTGTGTGTTTTACAGTCCTTCTTGGTTGGGCACACCTGACACCTCTTCCTCTTGCTAGCCCCCGCGGGAGCTGCAGAGGCGGCTGCGTCGAGACCACGGGCCTGATCTGGAGATGTTGCACTCTGGCGAAGACCTTTGACAATGCTCGCAGACGCTTCGGTGCGAGGCAGCCCGGCCCTTTGTTGAATGAGGGGAGTGACAAGTGCCTTGCCTAGCTGCTCCAGGAACACCCTCCTCTTGTTGCGGTTACCAGCCATCCATCCCGGATTTGTCTCTCGCCATATCACAAAGGCATTGTATGAGGAGACGTCTATGATGTTGTGGAAGACGACCAGGGGCCAGCGGCGGGTCATCCGCCGGCAGCTGTAGGTCCCAATGACCTTGTCCAGGTTGTCAACCCCACCTTTGTTGCGGTTGTAGTCTAGGATGATGGCGGGCTTCTTGTCTTGACGCGAGTTAATTTGAGCCTCTGTGTGCCGCGTGCTCAGGAGTAATAAGTTATTGTTTCTCTTTGGCAGGTAGGACACTAGAGCGGTGGTGGGCGTGAAGGCGAACTTGGAGGACAGCACCCTTCTGTCCTTTGTGGCGAGCAGGGCCTGAGGGAGCTCCGGCTTGTTCTTCCTAAGCGTGCCTACCACGGTGACGTTCCTCATCAGTAGCCGGAGTGCCAGTTCCTGAGAGGTGAAGAAATTGTCACAGGTGACATTGTGGCTGCTACCTAGTCCCTGTGTAAAGTCGAGGACGACCCGCATGCCCTGGTTCTTCTCCGGCGCGCCACCAGCTACCTTGCCGGTGTACACTTGCATCTTCCACGCGTAGCTGGACCTGGAGTCGCAAGCCACCCACGACTTGATGCCATATCTCGCAGGCTTGCTGGGAATGTACTGCCTGAACGGACACCTGCCTTGTAGTGTGTGGGCGCGTGTTGGCGTACGTTTTTTTTTTTTGCAAAGGAGACGGTGAACAGAGATAGGGCGAAATAAAATAACAAGTTACAATCACATGTGTGGTCTGTGGTCCTCTTTGCGCTACTTTTACTTGTATTGGGTTTGGTGTTTTTTGTTTGGGTAGTAAATATATTACAACATGGCAATTACATACATACATACACATATATATATATATATATATATATATATATATATAAATTGATATGTGTACGTTATCCAATTACTCTAAACAAGCTTAGGCCGTACCTCTGAAAGGAACCAGTTGCTCGTCCACGGTCACTTCGGGCCCGGGGTTGTAGAGGTACGGCAGCCGCGCCACCCAGGCTTCCCAGACCTCTCTCACGGCTGCCAGTTTGTCAGCGGCGCGTCTCGCCGGTCTCGTATCCCTGTCGTCGAAGCGAAGGAGCCTGGAGTAAGTGTGAAACACATTGAGCGCCATGGTTGCACGGAAAATGGTCCTGCCGCTCTCGGCGTCCCACAGACTGGCCGCGGCCTCGCCTCGGGACCTGTACACCCCGGCTAGTATAAGCAGGCCGAGGTAAGCACGCAGTTTTGTGCGGTCCATGGCTTTCCAGGCTGGGCCGTGTTTTCGAACGCCCTCCAGATTTGTCATCTCCAGGACGATGTCTTCTGTTGTGTCGTCGCACCGTCGCCTTCCGCGTCCCCGGCCACGGCGTAACCGGGGGCCATTTCCTCACAGTCTTCTTCTTCATCTTCGCCTTCAGAGAACTCATCCGGCCAGTCGTCCGCAAGGATATGTTCCAGGTCCTGTTTGGCAGTGAAGCGAGCAGTCATGGCCTTTGGGTTGTTTTTTTAGTTTAGTTTTTTTTTCACCCCTCCTTTTCATTCCATTATATTCACCGTACCTCTACAATGTTAAGTACCTTGTTGTTTTTTCACAGGCTTTTTTTTTTCCACACATCAACCTTTAAGGGACAGGGTTTAGTTTTTTTCATTCCCCAAGGGGGTTACGGAAGAGCAATGCCATCAGGGTACATGTAATATGTGTACATGTCTTTTTTTTGGGGGTCTCCATTTATTAGGTATTTTTCCCAAAGGGGTTACCCTCATGCACCGGTGCACTACAGAGCTGTGCCTTTTCGATTTCTATGCAAGTCCAGGCATGCCTTTTCGATTTCTATACAAGTCCAGGCATGTCATTGGGGGGGAAAGGGGTCAATGTGACCCTAGCAGCACCGCGGGCCGGGGGCTAACCAAAGGGAAAGGGGTCAATGTGACCCTAGCAGCACCACGGGCTGGGGCTAGTGGGACCTTCATAATCACTCTCCCTCTAACAAGTGACAAAGGGGGGGGTCAATGTGACCCACGCAGCACCACGGGCCGGGGGCTAACCAAAGGGAAAGGGGTCAATGTGACCCTAGGAGCACCAAGGTGCCGGGGCTAACCAAAGGGAAAGGGGTCAATGTGACCCTAGCAGCACCAAGGGCCGGGGGCTAACCAAAGGGAAAGGGGTCAATGTGACCCTAGCAGCACCACGGGCCAGGGCTAGTGGAACCTTCATAATCACTCTCCCTCTAACAAGTGACAAAGAGGGGGGTCAATGTGACCCATGCAGCACCACGTGAGGGTTAATAACGGAACGAAAGCGGTTTATACCGCAGCCTATGATGACATCTACCGGAGGAAGAGGGAAGAGGGTGCCTGAAAACGTAACCCTTTCGCATCAGACAACTGCCTCCTGGTGCTCTCCCGGGTTGTGGACCTTTATTTGTGCAAAAATAGGATGATTATAAAATCATTCTCTTTTCAAACAAAGACTCAATGAAACCTATGTTATGGTACTTTGAGCTTCTTTTCAATAAACAGTGTGTCTACTTTGGTGTGATTGTTGCCATTTCTCATCATCACCCCCTAGCGTTTCTAAGGTCTCTATAGGTACTACATAATGTTTCCATAATTTATCTACAACACAGAGAGCAGCGGTGCTGAATTGAGAGTAACTTCCCTGTAACTTGGTTTATGTTTCGATGCCTACGGAATTACAGTTTAGCTGAAGGTGTTGTAGCACGATTCGTCCTCAGTCTTTGGCTTATAACATATAACCATCTTTATTGTTAGCACCACCAATATAATGTACTATGTTGTTATTGATGACACTAATTTAACATTATGGTTGGAGTAAAACGTTTTCCAGATGAACACCATTATCTCCTCTGTCACAATATCACAGCAAGTAGACCCTGTGGTACTTGAACACTGTTCAAATCACTACATCAACTGCTTTCTTCACACACTCCCAGTGTCATGTAGTGCATTTTGGGGAACCCACAAGGCAATAATAGCTAATTACAGTTCTGTAAATTGATTGGGAGATTGATTACATTCCCCACAGGGCACAGTGTAAAGCAGCAGAAACCTACCCCTGGCACTGCAACTTGGTTAATGAATCTACATTGAATTGAATGCATTTGCGCAGTAATGACTTGAAACATAGCTAATGACTATCTAAACCATAGTGGCTGAAATTAGAGAGAATGACATGTTCAATGAGCTGTTAAGTTGTGCAGTTTTATTTGTTGATGT
The DNA here is from genome assembly GCF_964263955.1 of Coregonus lavaretus. NCBI lineage: Eukaryota > Metazoa > Chordata > Actinopteri > Salmoniformes > Salmonidae > Coregonus > Coregonus lavaretus. The sequence goes on from NC_139993.1 coordinate 16,619,286, forward strand.
TGCAATATTACATTATAAATGTAATATTACAAGGCTAACTTTTTCAAACAGAAATTTGCATCCTGTAGCACTAACTCCAAAAAGTTTTGGGACACTGTAAAGTCCATGAAGAATAAGAGCACTTCCTCCCAGCTGCCCACTGCACTGAGGCTAGGAAACACTATCACCACCGATAAATCTACAATAATCGAGAATTTCAACAAGCATTTTGCTACAGCTGGCCATGCTTTCCATCTGGCTACCACTAACCCGGCCACCAACTCTGCACCCTCTGCTGCAACTTGCCCATGCCCCCCCCGCTTCTCCTTCACACAAATTCAGACAGCTGATGTTTTGAAAGCGCTGCAAAATCTGGACCCCTACAAATCAGCTGGGCTAGACAATCTGGACCCTTTCTTTCTAAAACTAGCCGCCGAAATTGTCGCTACCCCTATTACTAGTCTGTTCAACCTCTCTTTCATAACGTCTGAGATCCCCAGAGATTGGAAAGCTGCCGCGGTCATCCCCCTCTTCAAAGGGGGTGACACTCTAGATCCAAATTGCTACAGACCTATATCCATCCTGCCCTGCCTTTCGAAAGTATTCGAAAGCCAAGTTAACAAACAGATCATCGACCATTTCGAATACCACCGTACCTTCTCCGCTATGCAATCCGGTTTCCGAGCTGGTCACGGGTGCACTTCAGCCACGCTCAAGGTCCTAAACGATATTATAACCGCGATTGATAATAGACAGTACTGTGCAGCCGTCTTCATCGACCTGGCCAAGGCTTTCGACTCTGTCAACCACCGCATTCTTATTGGCAGACTAAATAGCCTTGGTTTTTCAAATGACTGCCTCGCCTGGTTCACCAACTACTTCTCAGATAGAGTTCAGTGTGTCAAATTGGAGGGCCTATGGCAGTCTCTATGGGGGTGCCACAGGGTTCAATTCTTGGGCCGACACTTTTCTCCGTGTATATCAATGATGTCGCTCTTGCTGCTGGTGACTCTCAGATCCACCTCTACGCAGACGACACCATTTTGTATACATCTGGCCCTTCATTGGACACTGTGTTAACAAACCTCCAAACGAGCTTCAATGCCATACAACAATCCTTCAGTAGCCTCCAACTGCTCTTAAACACTAGTAAAACTAAATGCATGCTTTTCAATCGAACGCTGCTGGCACCCGCCCACCCGACTAGAATCACCACTCTCGACGGGTCTGACCTAGAGTATGTGGACAACTACAAATACCTAGGTGTCTGGTTAGACTGTAAACTCAACTTCCAGACTCACATAAAGAATCTCCAATCCAAAGTTAAATCTAGAATCGGCTTCCTATTTCGCAACAAAGCCTCCTTCACTCATGCTGCCAAACATGCCCTCGTAAAACTGACTATCCTACCGATCCTTGACTTCGGCGATGTCATTTACAAAATAGCCTCCAACACTCTACTCAGCAAATTGGATGTAGTCTATCACAGTGCCATCCGTTTTGTCTCCAAAGCCCCATACACTACCCACCACTGTGACCTGTACGCTCTTGTTGGCGGGTCCTCACTACATGTTCGTCGTCAAACCCACTGGCTCCAGGCCATCTATAAATCACTGCTAGGCAAATCCCCGCCTTATCTTAGCTCATTGGTCACCATAGCAGCACCCACCCGTAGTCTGCGCTCCAGCAGGTATATCTCACTGGTCATTCCCAAAGCCAACACCTCCTTTGGCCGCCATTCCTTCCAGTTCTCTGCTGCCAATGACTGGAACGAATTGCAAAAATCTCTGAAGCTGGAGACTCTTATCTCCCTCAATAACTTTAAGCATCAGTTGTCAGAGCACCTTACCGATCACTGCACCTGTACACAGCCCATCTGAAATTAGCCCACCCAACTACCTCATCCCTATATTGTTATTTATTTTGCTCTTTTGCACCCCAGTATCTCTATTTGCACATAATCTCTTGCACATCTAGCATTCCAGTGTTAATACTATTGTAATTATTCTGCACTATAGCCTATTTATTGCCTTACCTCCATAACTTGCTACATTTGCACACACTGTATATATATTTTCTGTTGTATTTCTGACTTTATGTTTTTTACCCCATATGTAACTCTGTGTTGTTTTTTATTGCACTACTTTGCTTTATCTTGGCCAGGTCGCAGTTGTAAATGAGAACCTGTTCTCAACTGGCTTACCTGGTTAAATAAAGGTGAAATAAAAATAAAAAAAACATTCTACAAGGGACCAGTTTTGGAAATAGACTTTGCTGGATGTGGGATTGCTGAAATGCCATTTGTGACGCTGTTTGAATCAGTAACGGCATAACAGCTACGTGTGATTCAATGTGCGGGGGCACCGGCTAGTTGAGGTAGTTGCACATTGAATCTGCACCGGTACCCCCCTGTATATATAGCCTCCCTACTGTTATTTTATTTTACTTCTGCTCTTTTTTTCTCAACACTTTTTTGTTGTTGTTTTATTTTACTTTTTTATTAAAAATAAATGCACTGTTGGTTAAGGGCTGTAAGTAAGCATTTCACTGTAATGTCTGCACCTGTTGTATTCGGCGCATGTGGACAATAAAATTTGATTTGATTTGATGCCAATGTTATCTCTTCCTAGGCAGGACTTAATGTGAAAAGGATCATCTTCGTAAATATTAGGTTTATATCGTCAGGACTGCTGTCAAATTTCAGCTTGTGTGTATTGACTTTTGTCATACTGAATAAACTGAGCAAATGTTTTGGGTAGTGTGTGAGATTGTTTCCAGTGATTTATCGGTCCTGAAGAGGTCGCTGAGCTGATGCAAAATGAACATGGCTCACGGGATAGTCAGCCAAACCCTTAACTGTAGGGTCAACGTTGCAGGCCATCATGGCTAACAGAGAGTTGAGATGATGGTAGTGGGAAGCTCTATATACATGGGTCTTGTGAAGTCGCTGCCCTTTGGTGCCACCTTGACACTGCGAAGCATGGCTGTCTCGTGATCCGTCAGGGTCCTGTTTTTCAAGTAGAGGCAGTTGTACCACAACGCCATTGCATTTGTTGACTTGGGTGGAGGATCCCGTTGTAGGTTGAGTATAATTGTGTAACCACAGTACCGGAGTGTGCGCTTCGATTTTAACTGCCTGTGTTGATGGCAGCTGGGTTCACGATAGTGCAGAGACCATTGTTGTGAGTGTTGTCTGTGCTGAGAGAACGGTTATCCAGCTTGACTGTAGTTGCTTATAGCTTGACCTCACTTTTACCTTTGGTTTAAGCAGCGCCACAATGTTAAGGTGAGACTTTAAATAACTAGCGGGATGAGATAGAGTGGATGAGATGATCTCTCAGTTGGCTGCTGTATTAAGAGGTAGCTTTATGTAGCTTCTCATATGGTCCCGGTGACCTTCGTCTAGGCATCTGGAAATTGTGGGCTCGTAGCTCTGTATCAGCATTTGGAATTCTTTCATTCGAGCAGCGACTTTCATCCAGTATTTCGACCTTGCATCTCTGGACTCTTTGGACATGGATACATACTGTACCTCTGCTATGGGGTTACGGAAATGTACTCTGCAACGTTGTTGTTTATTGTAACGTTTCCCAATGCCGTTATTGACAACACGACCATGGTCCAATACCCGGACACTTGATTGGCCTCCTGGAAAGGTCATGACAATCACTTGCTTCTTCCCTCTACCGGAGGGAGTGGTAGCAATGGATTGCATGAGGTTAACTTTCGTAATGTGAACTGATCTACATCTTGGCGTTTTCGGTCTGGGTGTGTCGGCGTTCACATCTTCGTTGCAAGGGGTAGTAGCTACCACTTCCACTGTAGCAGTTGATTGAGTGCGGTGAACCTTCTTAATGTGCACGGATCTACATCTGAGCGTTTCTGGTCTGTGTGCATCGGCGTTAACATCTTCATTGCAAGGGGTGGTATCTATCACTTCCACTGTAGCTGTGGATTGCTTGGGGTGAACTTTCTTAATGTGCACGGATGTACATCTGAGCGTTTTTGGTCTGGGTGTATCGATTACCGCTTCGTCCATGTGTGACATTCTGAAATTATAAACAATGCTGAGTGTGCTCTTGGTTCTGTAAGATACCTGTGTGAGTGTAGAGCAAAGGGGTTTTCAATTTCAATTTACATAAAAATACACTCCTATCCACTCTTCAAGCTTTATCTCCACTGTCTGTCTCTTCACTCAACATCAGCCCTATGAATATCCCCACTAATGGTGGTTGGTGGGGTATGGTAGGTGTTGGAGGTTTCACTTAGTGCTCTTGTTAACAACAATCCATAGCAGGTGGGACTGTGGATAATTGCATGGCAAATTTCATGAATTATTACAGTTGTTAGACTTTCATTGTATACCACTCTCTATCCTGTGACAGACAGTGTAAATGGATGCTGCAAAAAAGTTCCACATTGCAGGAGCAAGTGAGATAAGGTAATTCTAAACGGGAGGGGGGTTATGGGGTCTTTGCATATATAAAGATGCTGAAGAGTGGTATTGACTACACTGTGGCTGTGGAAAGGAGTATTAAGCGTGGTTAGATATAGGGGAGATTGTAGTGGCATGGTAAGGAAAAGGTAGTACATGTTATATATCTTGCTTACATGTGTCAAACATATGACCTTCTTGATCCAAACCAGTCAGGTTTCAAGACTGGTCATTCAACTGAGACTGCTCTTCTCTGTGTCACGGAGGCTCTCCGCACTGCTAAAGCTAACTCTCTCTCCTCTGCTCTTGTCCTTCTAGACCTGTCTGCTGCCTTTGATACTGTGAACCATCAGATCCTCCTCTCCACCCTCTCCGAGCTGGGCATCTCCGGCGCGGCTCACTCTTGGATTGCGTCCTACCTGACCGGTCGCTCCTACCAAGTGGCGTGGCAAGAAGCTGTCTCCGCACCACGTGCTCTCACCACTGGTGTCCCCCAGGGCTCAGTTCTAGGCCCTCTCCTATTCTCGCTATACACCAAGTCACTTGGCTCTGTCATATCCTCACATGGCCTCTCCTATCATTGCTACGCTGACGACACACAACTAATCTTCTCCTTTCCCCCTTCTGATAACCAGGTGGCGAATCGCATCTCTGCATGTCTGGCAGACATATCAGTATGGATGACGGATCACCACCTCAAGCTGAACCTTGGCAAGACGGAGCTGCTCTTCCTCCCGGGGAAGGACTGCCTGTTCCATGATCTCGCCATCACGGTTGACAACTCTGTTGTGTCCTCCTCCCAGAGTGCGAAGAGCCTTGGCGTGACCCTGGACAACACCCTGTCGTTCTCCGCTAACATCAAGGCGGTGACCCGATCCTGTAGGTTCATGCTCTACAACATTCGGAGAGTACGACCCTGCCTTACACAGGAAGCGGCACAGGTCCTAATCCAGGCACTTGTCATCTCCCGTCTGGATTACTGCAACTCGCTGTTGGCTGGGCTCCCTGCCTGTGCCATTAAACCCCTACAACTCATCCAGAATGCCGTAGCCCGTCTGGTGTTCAACCTTCCCAAGTTCTCTCACGTCACCCCGCTCCTCCGCACACTCCACTGGCTTCCAGTTGAAGCTCGCATCTGCTACAAGACCATGGTGCTTGCCTACGGAGCTGTGAGGGGAACGGCACCTCCGTACCTTCAGGCTCTGATCAGTCCCTACACCCAAACGAGGGCATTGCGTTCATCCACCTCTGGCCTGCTGGCTCCCCTACCTCTGCGGAAGCATAGTTCCCGCTCAGCCCAGTCAAAACTGTTCGCTGCTCTGGCACCCCAATGGTGGAACAAGCTCCCTCACGACGCCAGGACAGCGGAGTCACTCACCACCTTCCGGAGACATTTGAAACCCCACCTCTTTAAGGAATACCTGGGATAGGATAAAGTAATCCTTCTACCCCCCCCTTACCCCAACCCACCCCCCCCCCCCCCCCAAAAAAAATATATAAATAATAATAATAATAATAATTGTAAAGTGGTTATCCCACTGGCTATGAGGTGAATGCACCTATTTGTAAGTCGCTCTGGATAAGAGCGTCTGCTAAATGACGTAAATGTAAAATGTAAATATGAAACGCCTGTAGTTCGCTATAGGTTCGGATCCCTGGCAATTGCAATGGCTGCATTGCTCTAACTCTCAGGGTGAGATGGGGTTCCTGAACTCCTCATCACCTCAATCTTATTTATTTTTGCTACCTCTTTCCTAATGCACTCGGTAATTAGAACCGTACTAACAACCATCTCTGTCCGTTGCTAGGTGTGTGCTGTGCTGCTGAATGTACCCTTTCTTCACGGATGAATATATGCGATTGCGCACTCCATGTCCTATATGCGACGCATCTCTGCTTGTCATAAAGAAGTGAAGTGAATGACAGATATATAATGAACCTAATACATTTCAATGTGTTGTATGGTAATGTTTATCATATTTCCCACTGAACCTATCTGAATAAAATATACTCCAGAGTCAATGTACTATTGTCACTTGTCTTTTATTTCAATACGTTTTATATATCCGAAAATGATTCACATACACATTGATGGTGTTTATTGATAGTTACAAGGCAGAGATGGAAAATACAATTAAACAAACCAACTGTACAGTAGAGAAAAGCTGTCTTGATATCAACCTCATCTTAATGAGGCGTAGTGCTCTATCCAACAGGGATCTCTTGAATATTGTTTTCACATATCTTCTAAAGCACTGGACCAGTAGACAGCTTTGTGTGTTGAAGACGCCACCCTTAACACCAAGAGGCTGTAAACATAATTATTATAATATCCATAGCACCTAGCAGTGGTTTCCATTAGTCATTGGGAGTGCCAGCCTGTGGGCCTTGAAGTTCTGGGAGTTGACACACTGCGCTCCCGGACTTTATAAGATGAGATGGATGCGGATGTGACAAAGGGCGGCAGGTAGCTTAGTGGGTAAGAGCGTTGTGCCAGTAACCGAAAGGTCGCTGGTTCTAATCCCCGAGCCGACTAGGTGAAAAATCTGTCGATGTGCCCTTGAGCAAGGCACTTAACCCTAATTGCTCCTGTAAGTCGCTCTGGATAAGAGCGTCTGCTAAATGACTAAAATGTAAAATGTATGTAAAATGTACAAAGATCAGTTAATTACATGAAGCTGGATTGTGAATTGTAAGGGTTGCTGCCTCTGCTGATGTAGTCTCTAGGTGTTGAGGACATTGACATCACTTCCGGTATTTCTCTATACCCCTCAACCGCAATCCTTTCTTGCTTCCCCTTTAGGATGGTCGACGTCAGCACCATTGTGATCACGTACATGATGTAGATTATGATATTGAACACTGCGATAGCGCACTCCATGTTATGCAACCTCTGAGCATTGCTAATAAGAGGTCTGTAGAGTAACTCCATGCAGCCTGTGATCACAGCCATCATGATAAGGCACGTCAGCACGATCCTGGTACTCTTCGTTGACTCCGGAGCTCTGTATGGCCCCTCGGAGTCGTCCAGTTTCCGTTTTTTTGGCTGCAAAGTAGCTCAGCACTATGCTAACAATCATTGCGAGGCAACCCAGTGTCACAACTGCTATTCCCGCGTGGATGTAGGCGTACTCGTATTCGGGTCTACCTTCAGAAGAAGGTGCCTGTGTTGCATCTGAGTCGTGCCAGGCGGAGGTCCTTGTACCGTGCTTGTTGTCAATGAAGTACAGAATATTGTTGGGAATAGTGAGAAACCCCACAATGAGAGAGGTGATGACAGCAATCGCACCCCCCAGTTTACCCCTGAAACGAACCATGCTGACGATGTTACCGTTAGGGAAGGCTGACATTCTGCTGTTAAACAGATCCTTGCTCTTGGATATCAAAGAGTCGAAGCCTCCCATGCTTATTTTCTTATGATTCATATCTACAGTGGGTGATCACTGGACTCCTAAGTGCACTGGTTTTTTATTATTATCCTTCCTTACTTACTCACTTTGTCAAACTAGGCGTGAAATGAACAGTCCTCATCGGGTTGTCTTGTTTACCCAAAGGGGTAAAGGTATCATAGGAATCTAGCAGTTGATGAACATTTAATACAATGAAGCTCCAGGACCCAGTCATTGAGTTTAGAGCGTTGAGCGGTTCACACCATGCAAAGTCTACATATGACCACCGTTGGTTCAAGGTTCAAGGTATCACCAAAAGGCTACACTCAATGGTGTACAGAGGGCAGCGGTCATCGAGTCACAACATGATAAACTTGGATCTGTTTGCAAGGGTTGTGAAGGACCTGAATGATAACCCAGACAGCTCGCTTGAGTGGATGCCTCATTATTTAACCAAACTGAATGCCCCCAAGAATAAGGGCGTGAAGTTTACCAAAGCTCTGCTGCGACTGCTACAGTGTAAGGCCTTGACCCAGGAAGCATGTAGACGTGTTTGGGACAGGAGCCGTATGTCCACCTGGATAGGAATTGTTGTAGACGCTCATTGCAAGGACGTCTTCAATTGGAAAAGGGAAGTGCACGAAGTGGGGCCAGTGTCTCGTCTAATTCTGAAGCTGCTCGAGGCACTGCAACTTACTCCCATTTGCGCAGGCCTCAAGGTTGCCTGTGTACAATCGCCAGATAGATTTAGCAAACCAGGTTCCTACACGTACCACAATGGTTGTATGCAAAGCTGCAAATCAATTGGCAACACATGGGGCTTTTACACAGAGGTGGACCTAGTTGCACACGACACCGTAAAGGGCAACATTGCACTCCTTGAACTTAAGACCAGGAACAGTGACATTCTTGACACTAACACGTTTTGGAGATACAACACTCAGCTCTGGCTAACGTGGATGATGTTCTTCCTAACATACCCGAGCATAGCAGAGCGCTCCTCTGCGTATCTGGTAATAATTAGACCGGGGACCAACCATGTTACCATACGGAGTTGTTTAAGGCCTACAATTTCCAAAAGAATGCGAGACTCATTCCCCTGGCTGAAATGTTTCTGCCCCCAGGTGCTTAACTGTTTGACTCCTATGTGTATGAACTTTAGAGTAGAAACTCGGCTTGCGTCAGTGGCAAGGGCAATGGAGTCCTGTTTGGACCCCAGCGACTTGTGCTATAGGAACATACTATTCAACAAAGAGAAACAGAAAAGGGGAAAGAGCGTTGATGGGCAGATGAGGGATCACGTCGGGAGCCTTTCAATGTCTCCCATACATATGGATATTCAACAGCATTGAAACTACTGATGATGAGGAGTACTGTTGACATGTGCTCAAAAATGGCTGATTGTTTAACACATAGCTCCTTCTTGATATACATTATCCAACTCTGCTTAAAAAAAAACGTCTAAACAAGGGTTAACAGAGCCTTGAAAAGGCACCTGCTGCCATGCTGCTCTTTTCATATCATATACACTTACTATATTTCGGTTGTTAGGAAATACCATACCGATTTCAATCGTTGCCATGGGGTTGAAGCACAGAGCTATCCACGCCATGCTGGCAAATCCTAAACCGAACCCCTTTACCACATGTAGACTTCTGTAAGCGCAATTTAGCCGCAATAGAATACACCATGCTGAAGATGTTAGCAGACATGGGAATGAAAAACAAATTCTTTCTAGTGACTGGGTCAAGGGGAGAGGACTATGAGGACAACATCCTAGAGGAGACCTCAGCAGATAACTTGTTCTCTTTCAACCAGAGGTACATGGAGTACCTTGAGGTTAAAGCACAAAGGGTTCTAGAAAAACAGCAGGGGGATGTGAACCATTCCAAGTGTGAACTGTCCGATGTAGACCACAGTTACACTTACGGCTCAATAGAAAGACCTCAGGGACTCCAGGGAGTGTTCGTTGCAACGTTCGCAGACCCCGACACTATACAATTGTCAACTTTGCAGAATGCCTGTAAACTGTGTAGGAGCACAGAGGCAGACACGCTGCTGCTGGAGTTGGCTAATGTTCTTAATGGTAATGTTACAGTATGCACCGTCGACTCAGATGTGGTTGCCGTGATGACAGCTTGTGGGCGCGAGGGAATTACTATGAGGATTGACAACAAGCGCTACAGCCAGGATCGAGAAATGCACACTTCGACATTTGGTGAACTACTGTTTGAGACTCTTGAAAAACGGACCAAAAAACTGCCATTGTTTGATCTACCTTCAACCGCTGATGATAGATTCCATCTGCTATGTGACATCACCTCAGAAGAGGAATGTCTGCTAGGGACTGCTAAAAATCAACACCGTGAGTTTGAAGCAATTCTGGATAGTAGAGGCAAGGTAAACTTTAAGACCAATGTAGTTAGGTACCTTTACCAGAGCGGTATAAGGGGATCACTATACTGCACCTTTCTGTCTCGGTTCTTCAATGGACCCACAGCGGACATTTTGAATAGCCTAGATTTGGCTTTAGACAAAATAATTTGTCAGTACAAACACAGTGTCTTATATATTCGAAACACTATGCCCTGACCCTAACAATGGATTGCTATCTGGCAACAACGCAGTGGACAGGTCAGAAAAGGAAGATGTCGTGCCTGCAGGGGCATGAAGTCGAACATCAATTCGGTACAGAAGACACCTCGGTACATAAGGTGTTACTGATTAAGGACCATAAAAGGGTAATGAATGGCATAAAGAGATTGAGTAGGGATTACATCAACGGAATGGTGCCTATTGGTAGTCATGGGCGATTTCTGAGGTTGACATTTGCAGGGCGGCACTTTTTCCTGCGTGTGAAAGGAGATGTAGTCAGAGACCAGACTTAGCGAACTACCAAAATGTTTTTCATGGCACTGTGCGGGACCGACTATAACATAGTTCCAATGGGACTGGGTATTAAGAGATTGATGACCGGGGTGGTAACCAACTACAAGTCCTTTTCATCCTGGTGCAAAGAGCTGAATAATTTACTCTGGGGAGCTGGGTCCCCTCGAGGTGTGATTATTACAATATCGGTATTAAACTGGCTAGATTCACGAAGGTCCCCTTAAAGACCCAGTGCAAGCACTGGACAGAGGTGAATTGCACTGTAATGGCAAAGACAATAAAATATGTCTGTGAACTGTGGAGACTGGAGAGGCCAAGACCGGGACCAGAGTACTGTAAACAACGGTGTAGTCCGTTTTGACTGTGGAGAGAGCTCTATGTTTGTAGATAATTCAACTGAAATGGAATATTGAGGTGAAACATGTATATGTGTGTATATACAGGGAGCATGGCTACCCATCTCAGTCTCCTTGTAACTGCAGAATGTGTATGTAAACTGTGTGTTGTTATAATAAACCCTATAACCTTGACTGTCTTTGCAAGTGTTGTGTTTTCAATAATATTGTGGGTTTTAGGTTGCTGTTTAGAATAACCTAGGTGATGGTATCACTTGTTTTTACCGTAATTAAGACTATAATTCCTAGGGTCCACATTTAACTTGTGCACATGTTGCCTTCTGTAAAGCTGAGAATAATACTTGTATGTTGAACAAATGTCATATTCATATATATAACACACCCTCACTCGTATATAAAATGCTATCCTTTACAACCTTAGCCTCTTAAAAGGTTATAAATCGGTAGAGGTTAACTATAATCCGATTTGTCTGTTATGGTATAGTAATAAATAGCCAGTTCACTACAACAAAGGTAATTACTTTGTAATACACCATTTTTGTAATACACAATTGCCCAAGGGCCTGATAGTAAAGGAAAAAGGTGACACTGAAATTTTAACTGTAACACGTTTATTTCCTTGGTAATAGAAAAACGTCTCAAAAGAGTTTTATGACACAACTTTAAAGACATTATACCAACAATTAATTGGAATGTCAAACACATGCATGTTCACGGAAGAAACCACCAAAGATATGACCTTCCTTGTGGCTTCTGGGATGATAGTGTCACTGCATATTTCCTTCAGGTACATAACCATATCATTGACATTGCGGCCATGCACCTGGGTGACCTCAGGATATTCTTCAGGGAGCAGTTGATCATAACCCAACAGTATATCTAAGGCGCGATTTACAGTCGAGATCCTATAGTTGTAGGCCGGTAACAGAGGCATGTACCACAGGTCGTTGACTTTGTCACCAATCGCTTTCTTCACCTGATCTCTAAGTTCCACGACTGGAGGATCTTTCCTGACTGAAAAACAAATAAACAATAATAGTACTGCAGTCCAAACGCCAATTTATTAACACGCCTTTCAGGGCCATGATTTCACTGTAAAGGTTGCTTATACTCACCGAACTTTCCCCTTGGTCCGTTTTCTATCAGGTCTTGATATAGGTAGCGTTCTTCCTCTCTTAGAAGTTTGAGGAATCTATCCGTCCGGTCCTCCGTCTCCAGGAGGTATTCTATGATCCGGTGCATCATCTTAACCCGATTCATTTTCTTGTGACAACAGCTGAGTATCTTTGAACCATCCTGGTCCATTGGCAGTAATTCGTCCAAAACAGCAAGGAGGCACCCAGTCCTATATGTTATGTCATACTTTAAACTCTCCAATAGTTCTTGGTTATTCATTATGGAAACAGGGGTTGTGAATAGTGGAACTGTTTACCTGTGTGTGTATATATGGTGAAATGTTAACATTTGTTGGAAGCGTGCTGCTGGGTTAGATGCTTTCAAATTTACAACCTAGAATGGTTAGATGCTTTCAAATTTACATCGTAGAATTACAGCATTTCTTATGTTAGTAACTTCCACCTATTGTTTAATCTGCCTCTGCTACACTGACACAGTAATGGACAACAGGTTTATGTAAAGACTCTATGAACATAAACTTGTTTGGCGCAAGTGTTTTCTTGATGTGGAGTTCAATGAAATGTTTGTTGATTGCAACTCAAGGTTCAGCTTCGTGATAGCATAGGCACACAGAGTCTGTTGGTTTCAATAGCACCTTGGTTGTTCCATCACAGTTAATCTTAGTCCAGGTTACCTCCAGTTCGATACACTTGGATAACTCCAGATGAACAGAAGCCGCATCGCTTGTGACCTCGAGTACGGCTTGTCCAGACATGGTTGTTTTCATTCCGAATATGTCCTGAAAAAAAATCATAGGCAAAAGGTTTCAAATTTGAGGAATAATTAACAGTTTTGCAGGTGGAACCCCAGTGGGGCTAAGTTGTGACTTGGGTAATATTCAGATCGGTTGGAGAACCAACCAACGGTTTCTTTATGTGCTAAATAGATTGGGGTAAGGTATAGCCCTGTGTTCTTCTACATATATTTGAATGCTTGTAGTATCACCAGAATATATTGCATCTTACCAATGTCTCTAGCTATCATCACAGATGCAGGTATCACCTCGAACACAGGACCATTTCGTAGACGAGATTGCTGTGAAAACGTATTCATTTACACAATAAGAGGTGTAATTGATTTTAAAGTCCTGTGTAGTTACAAGGATCTCAACGCTCTCAACACTGCAACTATCAAGAATGCTATTGACAAGTGTCCCTTTTTTACCATGCTAGACAAGGAACTAGTTGGTAACATTAGGATTCTGACAGGCCGAGACAGGCTCTGGCTGCCCGACACCTTGCCCTGTACTCTAATGCATGACATCGAGGTAGATGATATACCTACCGTGATCGTGGAACTCACGTCTACTCCCCAACCCATCTTTCCCCAGAGAAGTATAACTTCTACAAAGGGACTATTCACCATAGTGGTATTTGCAGAGATGGTAACCCCTAAAATGTTTGATATACTCAATTTCAGAAGGACTGCTTTGACTCCAAAAAAATTGGTGGTGCTTGTAGACCCCGTGAAGAGCATTAGGGAGTCTTTGAAAGATGACGGGAGGTTCACCACGGAAGTAAACAACTGTCCAGAAACCCACCTCTTACCTAGAGTCCCTTACATTGGCTACTTTATCGTCCCGGCTGATCTACTCGGCCGGGTTCTGCAGTCTAACAGTGAATATGTCATACGTACAAACATACGTGAAGGTCTTCGGCGTCGTGATCCATTCCCACATAATGGAACTTCAAAGGTCTCTTCTTTAAGATGATGGGTGTCATTCTAAGCTAACGGAGGACATGTACAATCATTCATTCGGGGTTGCAGTCCACTTTGTCGATGACACTTGTGTTTTAATGTTAACAAAAAACACATGTCAGTAGTACAGCCTCTGTTTCTTTAGATTGATTTGTTAACACCATTCATGTTATATTATGAAACTCAATAAAGTTTTTTACTCTACCAAGTGTAGCTGTTGTCATATTTTTATTAATGTGTACTGGTGACATATAGGAGGTTGTATTATTATCATCTTACAACCTGGTAACGGGTTGTAGAATCATGCCGTCCACGCGTAGCGGTTTATCATTGTGCAGAAAGAGGACCAGGGAACAGTCATTTACATTTACATCATTTAGCAGACGCTCTTATCCAGAGCAACTAGGGTTAAGTGCCTTGCACATCGACAGATTTTTCACCTAGTCGGCTCAGGGATTAGAACCAGCGACCTTTCGGTTACTGGCACAACGCTCTTACCCACTAAGCTACCTGCCGCCCTGTGATGACTGTTCTCACATAAAGATTATAGCAAACATGAAACACGAAATACTTGACCTCAAGAGATCACTAGACGTGGAGAGGGAACAGAGAATCAATGCTGCCCGTTTTAGAACGGGGTTCACCGGGGTGGGTGTTAACTGGGAAGGAGAAGAATCAGCAACAGGAGGAGTACATGTTGCTACAGTAGACAACACAGATGAAACAGCTACAATCCGCAGCCTGAGAGATGCCCATAGGCACACTGTAGATGAACTACAGTCGTGTAAAAGAGAGCTAGCTGAATCCAGAGAGGTTATCAAGGAAGCATGCGAGGAGTGTGAATCCTTGAGGATGAAGCTGTCCGAAATGGAGAGTGGCATCGTTGCCCCTGGCAATGATGAGGGAAATGTAACTACAGAAGCTGAAGATTCACACCCCCACTTAGACTGGGTAGGGCGGAATTACCTTGCAGTATCACTCCCCGAGGATTACATGTTTAAACCCGGTCACTCCGGTGGGGGTGTTAACCAAGTTATTTGAGATCAGGGTAGGTAATAAACTGGGAATGGGGTTCAGTGTGCTCTTAGAGAATATAAACATCATGCTATCTCAACTGGAGCCTGAATGGTATGCAAAACATTTCGGATTCTGTAGAGCCTACCTGCATAGTAATAAATACAAATCTACAGACAGGTTCGACACTGAAGATTTCGCATGGCTACTGTTTGAGTACGGCGCCCACGCTCCCTTCATTGAGGTCATAGCCAGTCACCAAAATGTTATAAACAGCACGGGTAAGGGAGGGGTGACAACTGCAGCTCTATGCACAGGTAAGAGCATAAGGTGGTCGTGCAGTTATTCTTCGTCAGCAACCCATATGAGACCTAGTGTTGCACCGGCTTCCTCTCCAAGAATGGAGACATTGTTTCCCCTGCTCGGAACCGATTTTGCAATCAGATACAATTTCACAGCGTTGATAGAGTCATCACCAGGGACCGTAGTGTGTTCTACTTCGCCTGTGTGGTAAGCAGTCCCCGAGGTGGATGCAACGGATCCCACGAGCTGCACCACTTGCTTCACCAGGGATGGCTTTGATACAATGGAGTGTATAACAAACCAGAAATGATCACTGAGAATGGGTACGTTCTTCAGAGCAAGATCTGTCACGTTTGCAATTACTGTCATGCGACGCTGAAGCATGCTCTGACGGCTACCAAATCCATCTGTCCTGATTGTTTCTTTTAACCTTTGGAGCGATTTGTTCCACTCAGAGACAAAGGTGTGGATGGCTATTACCGGGATATATAGCTCCTCTGTGCCAGTGTACCTGTTTATACACCTCTTGGCCATCAGAGAGCTTCCCTTTGCAATGTATGTGTTGTAAAGGTCCACTATGGAAGAGTACTCCTCATGTAACCCTCTCACCAGGCTTGATTTTGACTCTCACAATATTACCTTATTTAGAATATCTGAACAGCATGGGATATTAGGTGAGAAGGACATCTCCAATAAGAATCCCTATTGTAAACTTGCTAGGGTGAATGACAAATAGGGTATTAACTTCAGATAGAATGATTATAGACTTGGTTATTATTATAAGGATATGCTTTCCCATGCATTAAATGAAACTGAAACAGTAAATGACTCCACCAATACAACAGACATAAGGTTCAAGATCTATATTAATCAAATGTTCAATGTATCACATCAAAAGAAATAAAAATAATAAACCCCAATGATTTTTCCACAACCCATGTCCAAATTATTTGCAAGCTTGCTTAAACCCTGGGCGCGCGTTGGAGCTCATAAAAAAAATGACGACATACATAAAGTCCCGAAGTCCACCCCACATTTGTAGTTACTCACTACTTGTAGATAATGCCTCAGCAAAATATAGTAGTTCCGTGCAGGTGTCACAAGATCCACAGCGAACACAGCTATCAATGCAGCCAGTACTCGGTAGCAGCAACAGACATCCGTTGGAAACCCGAACTCGTTGATCGTCACAAGCAATTCTCTCCAAGTCTTGCACGATGCTAGGCTAACCTCTAGGATGTCGAATGTCTCCACAATGCGACGGCAGCTTCAGTCTCTACTAGGTCTTTCTTAACGAAATAATAAACACTCTCTTATAGAAATAAAATCAGGATTTCCCTTTAAAAAAACTCTGTAGGTATGGTTTTGTTCTCTCTTTATCGTTTCCTTTGGTCGTTTTTTCCTTCACCAACCCCACTAACGTCTCTCCTCTCCCTTCTTTCAACCTTTCCCTCTCTTTTCTTTCCCAGCAACCAGTCCACTCTCCCATTGGCCACAACTTAACAAGTTACCTCATTGGTCAAAACTTTAACGAGATACGTGGGAAACTTAAACTTAAAAGTAAACCAACCTATTCACTTGTACATTTTTTAAAAACATTGCTTCAAAAGACATGCATTAATGACATTACAAATCAGGAGCTATTCGATCACCTTTTAAATCTAATACCAATGAATTATAACAAATAAACTCTATACTTGGTTTTAGCAAGGTATTACACTCTCCCCCCACCAAAATAGGCATGTCCTCATGACTTGTAAACATAAGTGAAATGTAATGACAAGTAAATGTGTCAACTCTTAACTACAACCTATAGCTGAGACAAAACTTGTTAGATAATTGAAAATGAGATACATTTGTGATTCCCTTATCCAATCCACTTGTACAATGTGGAACAATATCTGACAACTGGGGCTATACTTGGAACTCCAGGTTTATCATAGGTAAGTAATACAGGTGTTTTCTTTACTCTCTGAGATCTTCTTATCCCTGGTCCTTCCATTTCCTCAGAAGTTTCCACTTCTCCCTGAACTTCTCGTTCCTCTTCTGTAATCTCTTCAACTGAGTTAGATGCCTCATTATCATCTGCTTCAACTCCAGTTGCGACCTCAGCTTCTTGACTGGACTCTTTTACTTCCAGAACTTGGTCTGCTCTTTCAGGTTCCCCTGTCATTTGATTCCAAACTATGTCTAAATCCAAGCTAAATGGTTCCGACATCTCTTCCACTTCTCGGCTTATACAGTTTGTATTTGGCACTTCATACCATACTCCGATGTCCTCATCTTCTGAGTCAAAATCCTTCTCATCTTCTGGATTCTCAACCTCTTCAACTTTCTCATCATTCCGAGGAGTACAGTTTCCAGGCAACTTTTCATTTCCCTTTCTCTTCCTCCTCCTTTGCAGGGTCCTTCTACCAGGTGTTGGTTCTATGTTAACCACAGGTTCTATGCGCACTTTCTGCCCCAGTGGTAGCAGGTGATTTCGATGAAGAATCTTAATGGGTCCATCTCCAATTTCAGGCTTCAAACGAAACACAGGTAAGTTTGACATCTGACTTTCCACCACATATGGCGTAGAGGCCCAGCGATCTGCCAGCTTATGTTTTCCTTGCAGTCCTAGATTCCGTATGAGGACTCTGTCTCCAGGCATAAGTTGCGTGTAGCGGATCTTCTTATCATATCGCTGTTTGTTTTCTTGGTTTTGCTTTCCAGCAGTGCTCTCAGCAAGTTTGTACGTAGCTTGTAACTGTTTCTTCATATCAGATACATACTTGAGGTAAGTTCTCTCTGAAGAGCTTTCACTCGAGACTCCAAAACAAATATCAACAGGCAATCTAGCTTCACGTCCAAACATAAAAAAATATGGCGAATAGCCAGTCGCTTCATTCCAACTACAGTTATACGAGTGCACTAGATGCCCAACATACTGACTCCATTTGTTCTTTCGTGTAGGTTCAAGAGTTCCAAGCATGTTCAACAAGGTTCGGTTGAATCTCTCGGGTTGCGGATCTCCCTGAGGATGATATGGTGTTGTCCTATTTAGTAGCTCATGGATGAGTCGACTTTCAAAATCTCTACCTTGATCACTATGCATCCTCTTGGGCAGACCATAATGGATGAAGTACCTCTCCCACAATACCTTGGCGACCGTGGATGCTTTCTGATCCTTCGTAGGAAAAGCTTGAGCGTATCTTGTGTAATGATCCGTAATGACAAGAACATTCGCTGTGTTACTGGAGTCAGGTTCAATGGACAGGAAATCCATACACACAAGGTCCATAGGTCCATCACTTTGCATATGACCAAGCGGAGCAACTATCTTTGGAAGTGTTTTCCTCTGTACACAACGAGCACAGGACTTACAGTACTCCTCTACTTCCATCTTCATGCGTGGCCAGTAGAACCGGTCTCTGACAAGTCCATATGTCTTGTCAAATCCTAAATGACCTGAGTCATCGTGCAGTGACGTGAGAACCATAGTTATGAACTTCTCTGGAAGAAGTAACTGAGCACGACGAGTCTTGTTTGGCGGATGTGTGATCCTGTACATAACTCCATCTTCCATCTTTAGCTTCTCCCACTCTCTCAGGAGCAAAGAGATGAGTGGATGTTTTGTCTTGGTCACCCTGGTGATATCATGTTTATTAAGAGCAACACACATCTCTCCTAAGCAAGGATCTTCTTGTTGTGATGCAGAAAGTTCCATAGTGCTCAATCTGGGCATGTTAGACTTCAGCATGCTCAGGTTACAGTATGCTTGAGGCACAGCATGCATAGAGGCTCCCAACTGATCAATCACTCTACTATGAGATGATCCAGGAGTTATTCTAACAACATTAGACATCTGGCACATGGCTCTAACACCGGATGCAGGAATGTCTCTCCAATCTTGTTCCACTGCATATTGCTGATGAGGGCGGCGAGATAAAGCATCGGCATCTATGTTCTGCCTGCCTGGCCTGTACTTGAGACTAAAGTCATAGGTAGACAACGCAGCCAGCCAACGATGACCAGTGGCATCCAGTTTTGCGGACGTGAGGACATATGTCAATGGGTTGTTGTCTGTTCTAACCTCGAACTTGACCCCATACAGGTAATCATGTAGTTTATCAACCACGGCCCACTTCAACGCAAGAAACTCTAACTTGTGAGCTGGGTAGTTGCGTTCAGAAGCGGTCAGGCTTCGACTCACAAATGCCACAGGACGCAGACCCTCACCTTGATCTTGGTACAGTACTCCACCTAACCCTTCGCGGCTAGCATCTACATGTAGAACGTATGGCAACTGAGGATCAGCAAAAGCCAACACAGGAGCTTTTGTGAGGCTTTCCTTCAATATCTCGAATGCCAATTCACACTTCTCATTCCACCTTGATCCAAATGGTTCTGAGTTGTTGAGGTAGGCTTTCACCTCTTCCTTGGACTTTCTCCCTTTCTTGCCTGCGGGAAGATATCCACATGAGAGCTGATTCAGGGGGTAACTCACTTTAGAGTAGTCTTTCACAAATCTCCTGTAATATCCACAGAATCCTAGGAAAGAACACAGAGCAGTCACAGTTTCAGGCCTTGGCCACGTGGTGACAGCTTCAATTTTTTATGGGTCTGTGGCCACTCCATTCTGGGATATGATATGTCCAACATAGTTGACAGATGTGCAGCAAAACTGACACTTGTCAAGGGACAGTTTTAGGCCTTCACTTTTCAAGCGGTCCAACACCTTGAGCAACCTCTGCTCGTGTTCTTCCAGCGTCCTTCCAAACACGATTAAGTCGTCAAGGTAAACAAGAACTTCGAGTAGATTCATGTCTCCAACTGTCTGTTCCATGACACGTTGAAATGTTGCAGGTGCTCCGGACACACCCTGTGGCATCCTCTCAAATTGGTAAAATCCAACTGGACAGGTAAATGCAGTCTTCTCTTTATCTGTGTCACCCATTGGGATTTGATAGTATCCGCTTCGGAGATCTAACACACTGAACCATTTGCTCCCACTCAAACATGTCAGAGCATCCTCCACACGTGGGACTGTGTACTGGTCGGGGACAGTGCGCTTGTTGAGGGTCCTGTAATCAACACACATGTGTATGGTGCCATTCTTTTTCCTCACCACCACAATAGGAGATGCATAGGGGCTTCTCGACTCAGATATGATCCCAGAACTTTTCAAGTTATTTAGATGCTTCCTTACATCTTCAACATCAGCTGGAGCCAAGCGGCGAGATCTCTCCCTAAACGGTTTGTCTTCAGTAACTCTGATGGTGTGGTGAGTACTCTTTGAACAACCCACATCAAACTCATGTGTTGAGAACACTTCTTTCCGTTCCATCATCTTTTCACATAACCTCTTCTTCCATCCCTCAGGCACTGGAGAATCTCCAAAGTTGAATGAAGAAGACGTCAACTTCTCAGATGAATCCTGCTCTCTTTTCAATGGAAACCCAGGAGCAATATCTACAGGAAACAGATGAGCAATAGGCATACCTCGTTTCAGAGTGATCTCCTTTGTCGAGACATTCCTGACAGTAAGGGTGATTCTTCTAGACGACACAACTGCAACCGTCTGGATTTCAGGCCTCACTAGTAGTTCTTCAGGGAACCGAGGTTCTTCAGGCCTCTCTACCAGAAGGGTTTGAGTAGAAGGTATCCCAGGAAACTTTGGAATTCCAGTAACTCTCGCCTGCCCACCAGGTGGCAGGGTGACAGGTTTTGTCTGTGCGAACCAGACTCTCTTCTCATCATCATCAGTTGAGCTTTCTCTCATCCTCTCATATGCCTCCTTGATAGCAGGATGAACTTGTAGTGTGCTAAGGAAACCTTCACCTTCCTTTTCTCTGCAAGCAGTCATAAGTCTCTTCACTACAGACGTATTTGTGCCGACCAGAATAGACACGTCACCTTTCATGGCCGGATCTGGACATACCAACACAAGTGCTTCAATGGTCTCTGCTACGCCCACAACCGATCCCGAGAACGCAAGCTTGAGCGACAAATAGCCATCATATGGATACTGCTCAGAGCTAAGGCCCCATATCTCTAAGTTTCCTATAGGAATCAATGGCAAATGCGTCAGGTACTTGTCATAAAAGGATCTGTAAAGTAGAGTAATCTGAGAACCACTATCTAGTAAAGCTTTAGCATAGACACCTTCAATCTGTACAGAAACAACAAAACTTGGGCCAACTAAACCTGTAGGTAGCATGTCTTTCATGTCTTCATACTTGTGGCACTTTGTGGAACGTATCTTCACCGGGACGTCAGGCTTTTACTGGGTCCCTCTGTAGTTTCCCATAGACCGTTTTTGTTTGATCAGGCGTGTGTTGACTTTCCTCAAGTTCTCTTCACCTTCACAGTTTCTCTTGAAATGGCCATCTTCTCCACATCTATAACAGAACACTCCAGGGTTTCTGTCGGCCTGTGTCTGTTCTTGTGATGGATTTACCCTTTTCTTTTTGCTTTTAAATGCAACATCAGACCTTTGTGTGTCAGAGTGAGCTGCTGTGACGTTAGCAGACATGAGACGTGTCATTTCAATTTTCAAACCTTTTAGCTCTTTTCTCAGCACTTCTATCTCAGTATTAGCTTCTTCACAAACTGTAGCAACAGGAGCAACAGCTGATGACTTCACAACACTCTTCGTTGTGTTCCTGTCTTGAATCATGTCCTCCTCCTCCCTTACTTCCTGCAGCAGCTCAGTAAAGGTTGGTGGATCACGCAGCTTATAGGTCATGCGAATACGAAGCGCAACCATGTCATGTGAGGACGCACCTCTCACTACTTGGCCAATGCGTGTGCGATTCATCTCTGACAGCTCAATGCCTCCTTTTCGATATACAGTGTGCAGCAATTTGTCAAGTCTCAACAGGTAAGCTGAAAGCTTCTCTCCTTCACTCTGGAATGTGTTTCTGAACCTTACCATGAGATCAGGTGCACTTTCGGTGGTACCGAATGCGGTTTCTAGAGCCTTCATGTATTCGATCGCTGTAGCATGGGGGTTTCCGGTCCTAAAGAACCTCACAATGTCAGCAGCAGGCCCTTTAAGACTTTCTATTATTCTCTGTTTTTTCACATTGTCGGTGCACTGCCATTCCTCTAGAAAATGGGTGGTTTGATCAGCCCATGCGTCATACTCTTCCTCTCCACTAGGAGTGGGCTTCACACCTGAGAACATACGTAGCTTACGGTAACTCTGAGTCTCAGATGGCACATTGTTGCATTTTTCTACCAGTGAACTTATGGCAGTAACCAGTTCAGCGTTGAGGTCAGCACCAGAGGGACTTACCAGGCCTTTAACATCAGCCACAGTCTTCCCTTCATATATCAGAAAGGATAATAGCTTTGCCTGGAAATCTTCACCCTCTCTCTCAACTGGAGATGTGACTTGTGAAACTACATGTACAGGCCAGGGACCCAACTCTCCAGGTATCCCAACAACAGTTGGCACAGCTATTTCGTTAAGGTTGTTTGATATCTCTACCAAAACATACTGCTTTTTACCAGCTGAATAAGAACAACGACCACGCAGTCTAATTTTACCAAAAGCCTTAACATAAGTCAGCGTTTCCAGCAGAACCTCATCAGACACATCATCTGTAACACTGCTAAGGACAACTGCACGATTAGTAGCTAGCTGTTTCTCTCTACACCAGGTAACAATCTCTTCAACATGCATGTTGTAGGTTTATGCCTATACAGCAATGTCAGAAGAAAATCCAAAATTTCAATTCAAAATTGTCAAATGGGGAGTCAAAAATATCCCATCAACAATAACCAAGATCCCGGACGAGCCCCCAAAAATGTAACCCTCTCACCAGGCTCGAATTTGACTCTCACAATATTACCTTATTTAGAATATCTGAACAGCATGGGATATTAGGTGAGAAGGACATCTCCAATAAGAATCCCTATTGTAAACTTGCTAGGGTGAATGACAAATAGGGTATTAACTTCAGATAGAATGATTATAGACTTGGTTATTATTATAAGGATATGCTTTCCCATGCATTGAATGAAACTGAAACAGTAAATGACTCCACCAATACAACAGACATAAGGTTCAAGATCTATATTAATCAAATGTTCAATGTATCACATCAAAAGAAATAAAAATAATAAACCCCAATGATTTTTCCACAACCCATGTCCAAATTATTTGCAAGCTTGCTTAAACCCTGGGCGCGCGTTGGAGCTCATAAAAAAAATGACGACATACATAAAGTCCCGAAGTCCACCCCACATTTGTAGTTACTCACTACTTGTAGATAATGCCTCAGCAAAATATAGTAGTTCCGTGCAGGTGTCCTCACAAGATCCACAGCGAACACAGCTATCAATGCAGCCAGTACTCGGTAGCAGCAACAGACATCCGTTGGAAACCCCAACTCGTTGATCGTCACAAGCAATTCTCTCCAAGTCTTGCACGATGCTAGGCTAACCTCTAGGATGTCGAATGTCTCCACAATGCGACGGCAGCTTCAGTCTCTACTAGGTCTTTCTTAACGAAATAATAAACACTCTCTTATATAAATAAAATCAGGATTTCCCTTTAAAAAAACTCTGTAGGTATGGTTTTGTTCTCTCTTTATCGTTTCCTTTGGTCGTTTTTTCCTTCACCAACCCCACTAACGTCTCTCCTCTCCCTTCTTTCAACCTTTCCCTCTCTTTTCTTTCCCAGCAACCAGTCCACTCTCCCATTGGCCACAACTTAACAAGTTACCTCATTGGTAAAAACTTTAACGAGATACGTGGGAAACTTAAAACTTAAAAGTAAACCAACCTATTCACTTGTAAATTTTTTAAAAACATTGCTTCAGAAGACATGCATTAATGACATTACAAATCAGGAGCTATTCGATCACCTTTTAAATCTAATACCAATTAATTATAACAAATAAACTCTATACTTGGTTTTAGCAAGGTATTACACTCAGATTTACATCGCTACTCTTCGCAATCTGCTTCGTAAGGTCCCGTAGTTCATTCATCAATTTAGAGATATCCCCTGAATCCTCATCATCCTTGGCTTGTTTGCGGCCACGCTTGTAAGGTGTATCTCTTGGCAAAGTTTGCTTTTTCTGGGAGGCCTCCTGTTTCTCCATTTGGCCCTTGTTATACTCAAAAGCTATCGCCCTCTTTTGCTCCTCAGTCAGACTCCCGTACTGAAACGAGTTGTTCTAATGAACTATACAAAGAGAAGGTCTAAAATGTTATAGACACCTCACAGAGCCTTGTAGATAATTGTGTACCTCTGTATAAGTTTTTGTAAACCTAAATAAATACGTTACCCCTAAACATTCCGAACACTTGTTTCTTTTTTGATTGTATGAAACATGCCAGGGGGTCAATATGGTTGTAGTTAAAATCAAACAACTCTACATTGAAAGATGTTTGTAATGTCAAACTTTATTTACTCTTCCCCACTGTCACGCTCTGGCTCCGGGACTTTGTATGTTGAGCCAGGGTGTGTTCGTTTTGTTGTGTTTGGTTTGGTTTTGGTTGTGTTTCCTTGTTTGGTCGTGTGACTCCCAATCAGTGGTAACGAGTGTCAGCTGTCGGCTCGTTATCTCTGATTGGGAGCCATATTTAAACTGTCAGTGTTCACCTTAGTGTTGTGGGTTTTTGTTCCGTATTCAGTCTTTGTCACTGTGGACTTCACGTATCGTCATTGTTTGTTGTTTTGGCATTGAGTACTTTAATTTAATAAAGTCATGTTCACTCAACGCGCTGCGCTTTGGTCTCATTCGTCAGACGATCGTGACAGAAAAACCCACCGTACCAGGACCAAGCAGCGTGTCCAGGAGCCAAGGGTCTGGACATGGGAGGAGATTTTGGAAGGTAAAGGGTCTTGGACTTGGGAGGAGATCCTGGATGGGATGGATCGCCGGCCATGGAGTAAAACAGTGGAGAGGCGACTGAGAGAGGAGCAACGGCGTCAGCAGGGCCATCGTCGGAAGGACGAGAGGCAACCCCAAAAAGTTTTTGGGGGGGGGCACATGGCTTGGGCGGCTGGGCAGCAGGAGGCTGCCACAGGGAGACGTGGAGAGAAGGCTACCGGATTACGGGAGCCATTGGCGAGTAGAGGGAGGGAAGTAGTTGAGGCACGGCGTGAGAGACTGAGGTGTGTTACCAGTCCGGTCCGGCCCGTTCCTGATCCCCGGTTAAGGCCAGTGGTGTGTGTTCCCAGTATGGACCGGCCTGTTCCTACTCCACGCACCAAGTCCACGGTGTGCGTCGCCAGCCCAGCCCGGCCTGTTCCTGCTCCACGCACAAAGCCTACGGTGTGCGTCGACAGCCCTGCCCGGCCTGTTCCTGCTCCACGTACCAGACCTACGGTGTGCGTCGCCAGCCCAGCCCGGCCTGTTCCTGCTCAACGCACAAAGCCTACGGTGTGCGTCGCCAGCCCAGCCCGGCCTGTTCCTGCTCAACGCACAAAGCCTACGGTGTGCGTCGCCAGCCCAGCCCGGCCTGTTCCTGCTCCACGCACAAAACCTACGGTGTGCGTCGCCAGCCCAGCCCGGCCTGTTCCTGCTCCACGCACAAAACCTACGGTGTGCGTCGCCAGCCCAGCCCGGCCTGTTCCTGCTCCACGCACAAAACCTACGGTGTGCGTCGCCAGCCCAGCCCGGCCTGTTCCTGCTCAACGCACAAAGCCTACTGTGTGCGTCGCCAGCCCAGCCCGGCCTGTTCCTGCTCAACGCACAAAGCCTACGGTGTGCGTCGCCAGCCCAGCCCGGCCTGTTCCTGCTCAACGCACAAAGCCTACGGTGTGCGTCGCCAGCCCAGCCCGGCCTGTTCCTGCTCCACGCACAAAACCTACGGTGTGCGTCGCCAGCCCAGCCCGGCCTGTTCCTGCTACTCGCGCCAAGCCAAGGGTGCGAGTCGTCAGCCTGGTCCAGCCCGTTCCTGCTACTCGCACCAAGCCAAGGGTGCGAGTCGTCAGCCTGGTCCAGCCCGTTCCTGCTACTCGCACCAAGCCAGGGGTACGAGTCGTCGGCCTGGTCCAGCCCGTTCCTGTTACTCGCACCAAGCCAAGGGTGCGAGTCGTCAGCCTGGTTCAGCTCGTCCCTGCTACTCGCACCAAGCCAAGGGTGCGAGCCGTCAGCCTGATCCAGCCCATTCCTACTACTCGCACCAAGCCAGGGATGCGAGTCGTCAGCCTGGTGAGGCCCGGTCCGGCTCCACGCATCAAGCCTAGGGTGCGTATCGTCAGCCAGGTCCGGTCCGTTCCTGCCTCACGCGCCAAGCCAGGGGTGCGCGTCGTCAGTCCAGATCCTACCAGCTGGGTCAGATCGGACCGGGGGCGCTACGGGGGGATTGAAGAAGGGTGGTGGTCAAGCCCGGAGCCGGAGCCGCCTCCGAGGAGTAATGCCCACCCAGCCCTCCCCTGTTTGGGGTTTTTGAGGCGCGGTCGCAGTCCGCGCCTTTAGGGGGGGGTACTGTCACGCTCTGGCTCCGGGACTTTGTATGTTGAGCCAGGGTGTGTTCGTTTTGTTGTGTTTGGTTTGGTTTTGGTTGTGTTTCCTTGTTTGGTCGTGTGACTCCCAATCAGTGGTAACGAGTGTCAGCTGTCGGCTCGTTATCTCTGATTGGGAGCCATATTTAAACTGTCAGTGTTCACCTTAGTGTTGTGGGTTTTTGTTCCGTATTCAGTCTTTGTCACTGTGGACTTCACGTATCGTCATTGTTTGTTGTTTTGGCATTGAGTACTTTAATTTAATAAAGTCATGTTCACTCAACGCGCTGCGCTTTGGTCTCATTCGTCAGACGATCGTGACACCCACACACAATCTATAAACATGCACCTAGTCATTTATTATACGATTTGTGTTGATGCTTATAAGGGTGGATGTTGTTTCATTGCAAACACATTAGTAATATTATTAGGTTTTTAATTTCTAGAAAGCTGACATTGTGCAGGCAGTGATGTATATTAATGTCAGAGAGTCATTGGAAAGATGACAATGGTCTTTGTTTTGGTCTTGATAAACTTCCCGTTTTCTTCTCTGCGGTCACGAACTGGCAATAATAGCACTACCACACACCCGGAAGAAACACATCCACCTCCAGATCTCAACAGCACCGAAGCATTTCCCCTTGAGATTACCATGTCGCCAGGTTCAGCAATCACCATTTATTTTAGTTTCTCAGCCTTCACCATCTCCTTTGCTGGCTTGAACCATTCACCCTAATGGTTTCCAAAGAACCATCCGTATGGGGAGGCCACCTTACTATCCAAGCGAATGTGAAATTCCACAGCCATAGAGCACTTAACATGTATGTTGCTTATAACCCCTTTGTCGTTAGGCTTGATGCATGCTTTATCTTTGTACTACTTTGTTTGTTCATAGTCGCGGCAGGGTGTTTGGCTGGGTCTTTTAATGTCTCTTTGCGCAGTGTGAAGTTAGAAGCAACTGCCAGGGTAATCCAGGGTTGTCATTTTGTGTGTAAACCACCACACCGTTTTTAGCCTCAATGTCATAGTGTAAACCCAGGCCAGTTTCAATAGGTTCGTCAAATTCAGGTGACACTCCTCTGAAAATCAGCACATTGCCCCTTGATGTCATATGGTCGTACTCCCCAAACCGAACACTGGTGTCATCTCTGGATATGACAACATCCGTGCTGGAAGATTCAATGCTGTCATATGGGATCACATCAATGAGAAAATGGAAATTGCCTTCTATTTTCATATTCTCGTACAAATGTGAAATTACAGACCCCTATGTGCCGTTAGTTACTGGGATCAGTACATCCATTAACACTGAGTCGTCATAGACAGTGGCTTTGGTAGAATCATGTACTTTATTTGTCTCGGTGTCGCTCATGGCTGTAGAGGGCTGTAGAGCTTTTTGGTTGTTTAAGTTGAAATGAGCCTTCTTGTTCTTATATAGAACTGTAATATCCAACCCAGCGTCTCCGCCAATTTAAACAACATAAAACCAACCACACATTACACAAAAGTGTCTTGAATTACACACAAGGCTGTAGCAGGAGGTCAAAGTACTTGGACTACGGGACGCCTCAGCCCTAATCACCACTCGTCTGCCATGGTCAGATGAACATTTCTACCTCGGTCATATTTTTCATCTTGTTTCAATCTAGGCTGGAATTTCCGAGCCCGGGGTGCTTACGTTACGCGTAGCAGGAGGCCAAAGTACTTGGACTACGGGACGCCTCAGCCCTAAGCACCTCTCATCTGCCATGGTCGGATGAACATTTCTACCTCGGTCAAATTGTTCAACCTGTTTCAATCTAGGTTGGAATTTCCGAGCCCGGGGTGCTTACGTTACGCGTAGCAGGAGGCATTCATGGCTGTTACTTAGATAAATGGTTGGATATATTATACCATGTTGGTGTGAGCAATGAGTGGATCAGTTACTGCTGGCTGGATAAACAATTTCAACTTACAACATGTTCAAACGTGTTACAAGGTGTTTCAATCTAGTATGGACCTTTTTTTGCAGCCCATTGGTGTTATGAGACATGTGTGAACTATACTACTAGCTGGATAAACAGTATACCACTTAACATTTCAGCTATTTCAATGTAGGATGGAGGTTCAGATGCTGTTGGTAAAATGATCATTGGGTGCATGTGAGAGCTAAGGTTGGGCGTATGAAGCAACATTGGATATTCAAAAGACTGTTGGTTGTGCTGTTGGTAACTGCCTCTGATTTCCGCCAATGGCAGGCGATGTCATTGGAAAGCTTGCCTGTAAAAAGCTTTCACGAGACCCACATCGAGATCAGTGCCTGAGAAGCTGTATAAGAGGTGGTTACCTAGCTGACATTCTACATAGTTGACTCCAGGGCGCTTACTATATAGTGTACAGCCTGGGTGATATAACGCAACACAGCACCTTCCCATTGGGAAGGGACAAGTACCTTTATTCGTCAATATAAAAAACACCATGGAGGACCAAAAAAAAGAAATACATTGTAACAGAAAGCCCCCCGTGGTATTCAACCTCTAAGCACAACAATGGTTTCAGCTGTGAAAGTGAAGAAGGACTGTGTTCGAAAAAAAGTAATCGACCTGATGATGTCTAAACAGGAGGGACTTTCAGAAAGTGAGAAAGGCTACAACCCAAAGAATGTTCACAAGATTATCAGAGACAAGGTAATCCAGGAAGCTGACACTATACAACAGCGTCCTTCAAGATCATTGTTGCTCACCTTGATGCACCTAGTTGACATTGAAGGTGGCATGAAGTTTGGACTCTACTGCGAGTGTAGACAAATCTGGCAAATCTGGCATCAAACACGTGCTCCTGGCATATGGCAACTACACTCTTTTCTCAATAAGGAGCTGACCATGGCAAACGGCAAGAATGTTATTCCAGTGGTCACCCAGTACTCTGACAAATACAACTTTGTCTACTATGACAACAACAGGTCAATGATTGGAACCTAAGCAGTAGTAATACCGACGACTGGGAAATGTACCATGAAGTCGTACTTTGTGCAGGAGGTGCTCTTTGTCCCAGGACTGAAGAGCCTAGAGTTGCTGAAAGGGGTGACAGGTGAAAAGTTTGACTTTTGGGATATGACACTGGAGGTATCAACTCACTCAACAGCCCTAACCCCATCCTTTCAGCAAATCCAGCCTCTGCAGTTATTGCACTCCGACGATAAAAACCCATCGACCCAGGCAAGTATCGAGGCACTTGCCTCTCACAGGTGCTGCGTGTTAGTTACAGCACCTACTGAGGTGAAAAGGAAAAGGCGTGAAGCTAGCCTGGATCGGTTCACCGATACACAAGTGATATGCGACCTCAAACTGTTCCAATATGAGACTGGTGACACCCCTACTGTCTACTTTAGAAGGAGTGGCAAGCTCCTAGATGGAAAGCGGGTAAACCTGGTACCTGTTGTTGAGCTGAGAAAGTCTCAGGTTGCTCAACCTGTACTGTACGTTTCTACGACTTTGAGGTTTTGACGGTCAATAAAGCAAAGTTGCGTAAAGGGCAACCGGGAGCTGGTGGGATGTTGGAATGACACGCTGAAGGAATTCGATAGGAATACATTTTTAATTGGAATAGAGACGTATGAGGAAATACACAATCTGCATTGACAGCGGTCATCAGACGCGTGACCCCAAACAGCTGGTGTAACTATATACCAAGGCATGTGGAGAGTATGATTGTTGACCCTGCTTGAGCATTGGTTGCCAAACATCTCTTTATGAAACATGTTGAAGTTCCTGCTAAGGTAAGGGACGATATCAATCATCACCGCCCCTCTGCTGATTACAACATCCCTCCATTCTGTCATTTGAATGGGTAACAGATGTACCTCTACTTGATTGTGAGAAATACCTGCAGCAGAAAACACTTGACAACCTTAGGGGATTCCGATATGGTCCAGTCCATCACCTGCTGGTACCCAGAGAAGAACTGTGCATACTGGAACATGAACATACCGTTGCGTCTAGAGCACTTACACAGTCCGGTCCTTGGACCAGCAAATATAAAAGGGTAGTTGTCAGTAATGGTCTGTGACTGTAGCGCTACCTTAGATTTGAACCATGCTATCTCCTTCTCATTGTTGCTTTTGAGAACTGCCATTGCCGTGTCTATCTCTCCGTCAATCTGTTTACCTCGCAGTATTACCAAACCTTGTTGTTCTTGAACTGATTCCCTGATTAGGTCCTCATTCGGGTTTCTGGGTGGATGACACGGCTACCTTGTGAGATGGGACCTTTCATATGTGTCCATATTGGACACGGCTACCTTGTGAGATGGGACCCGGTGTGTCCATATTGGATCTAATGCGACCAACTGTTGTGTCTACAGTCATATTTGGGTGATCATTCACCAAAGAGGTATTCGGATGCACCCGACATTTGTCATCATCGACATATCTGCGACGGATCAATCTTAGACCTTCTGTCCTCAACAAGGTCATGGTTCTCACCAGCTTTCCGTTTGTAATAATTGGTTCTTTACACACCTTCAAGAGCTGTCACTTTTTTCCGGTACCACATGTAAGGCTGAATGAGACCGGGAGCCAACCTCAGGAAGTCTATACCATAGTACTGTTTTGGGGTTGAATCGATCATTGAAATTGTTGAACCACCACAGGACCTGTTTGAAACCAATGTACTTAGTCCCTGGGGGATACAGTCATTTGCTACTATGATATCAGTACACCTGTACTCCCCCACCTGTACAGAACACGGAAATCTTACGGAAGGCAACTCAGCGTTGCTGATATCGCCACTCAGACATTGGTATCTATTAAGTTTCAACAGTTGTGAAGGAGACCACCTCTCTTGGGGAAACAGAGTAATTGAAAGCACTCCCATTGCCACAAAATTATTGTCCTCTATGCCCTTGCCCATGCGGTTGAGGTTCAATTCTGTCATGTCTGTGGTAGGTTTTCTATTGTTACGTTTCCTGTGAAGGCTACGAGCATCGATCGCTAAGCTTCCTCTTTTTCAGGGGTGTAAACGCCAACCAGATCGGATATATTCGCAGCATAGGCCTTGTTACAATATCCACTCTCCCTTCCCTTGTAGCTTATCAATGGTCTGCTGCTATGTAATTCCCACATCACGCAGTACCAGCTGAATATATCACTCCCGGTTTCTGCATTTAAGCACCACAGCACCTCCGGGGCCATGTTGGTACGGTTACCCCTTGGCTGATCAGGTGTGGAGAAGTTGCATGCTGTTCCAATGTCACTGATCTTGAAAGAGAGCGGAATGGGTTTTCTGTTTGGCTGATGACAGACCAACACATTCCTGTAGGTGAAGTCACGGTGCTGGATTGTTCTAGATCTCAAGTACTCCAGCCCTCTCAGGGTGTCTAACTCAACAGCTGGTACAATAGAGGTGTTGTTTACATGCCACATAAACTCCTGTAGGGAGACAAGTGCTCTTTCCATCACTATCACAGCTCTTCCTCCCAACTGGTAACCGGGAATGTCACACCAGTAACCTCCGAATGTGCATAGGATGTGGGGTTTTTTCATGGAGACACCAATCATGACTTCCTCCGCTTGAGAGGCAATCGATTATATCGATTGAATTCTTTCTCTATGAAAGGAAGGCTCCTGTTAACCATTTTGGGAAACAAGTTAGTCTTTGCAACAAGTCGATCATTGATCTGCACGGTTACACCAAATCCTCCTTGGCCCACCACCCTGTTTGGAATTGTTATCAGCTCTTCTATGTCGAATTCACATTTACAGTCCTGGGGTACCGGTATGTCAGTGTAAAGTGTCCATGGATTGGGTGACTCGATGCATTTGAGAGTGTCATATCTTCTCCCAAAGTTGTCCACCATCATCCTGTCAACCGTAGGTGTGGTGGTGGTGTAACTAGAGGGCATGAAACCATCTATCACTGGCTGTGCTTGTTGAGGGATAGGTTCCACCATCTGAGGATGACACGTCGCAAACCTGGGGAATATTTTATTATGGCTATTGTTGCATAGCGCCTGTGTGTTTCGTATCACCTTCATGAACTCATTGCAGTATGGGACTCCGATATTACATTGGATCAACAGGAACAGAATAATTGCATCACACCGTAGGTGTGGTGGTGGTGTAACTAGAGGGCATGAAACCATCTATCACTGGCTGTGCTTGTTGAGGGATAGGTTCCACCATCTGAGGATGACACGTCGCAAACCTGGGGAATATTTTATTATGGCTATTGTTGCATAGCGCCTGTGTGTTTCGTATCACCTTCATGAACTCATTGCAGTATGGGACTCCGATATTACATTGGATCACCAGGAACAGAATAATTGCATTGAAGTCCCCGGCTTCTCTTTTGATGTGTACAACCAGGCGTTGTTTCCCCTCTATTTGAGGTTCCTCGTAAAGTCCCATAATGGCGAAATTCAGGAGGCTATGCTGTTTGATAACCATATTTAGTACTGCAACAGTGTCATTGTCTTAAATGAAGGTGAGATCGCCCCTCTTTACCCCCAGCCACTCCAGAACAACTCCTTCAACATCCTTGTAGTGCAAGGTCTTAACGTGGTACAAATTATACCGCTCTACTAAGTCTAGTAACCTCTCTGCGCTGCTTCTGTCATATGTGCCATCGCCGTCACGCCTCAAGGATTCCTACCAAAACACGTATTTTGACTGTGCCACAGGTGTTGTAGTAAATAGGGGATGTATTCTTCTGGTCGTAGAGAGATCATGTTCTCTCAACATGCTTCTGTATCTCTGTTCGAGTGCCTGATAGTGGCAGGTGCGCCAGCTACGGGGTTGCTACAAGACACGTCATTTAAAGAGGGAGAAACTCTGCAGATGACAATTCAGGTGTTGCGAGATATGTGGCAGAGGGCAGATGTGTTGTACGTCCCCAGAACCGATCTTGAATCACTCCACCGCGTGGAATGCAGTAGCACCCTGTGTCAAGAAACTCCTATCCCTGATGTGATAATAGTTGAAGCACACAAACTGTCCAGATACAACATATATCTATTGTTTCGTTACTGCATTAGCTACGCAAGCCCTAGGACAAACAGGCAGCACGGTTTAATATCTAACCGCCTGATTGGTGTCTCCCAATGTCAACCAAATAACAAATCTGCACCCTTAGCGGATATACCCCGCGGCTGGCTAGAGACTAGACTGTCAAACAACTACCCTTCTGCTCCACCCATCCAAGGAGGGAACTGAACTACCAGGTTCCCTCTTTATGTTCCTCAGCAGTGACACGAACCTCTACAGTACCAGCAATATCCACCACAAGCAGCCTCAACATCAACCTCAGCAGCATCAGCCATCTCCTCATCAACCACTTCAACATATGGCTCTTCAGCAGGATCAACCTCACCTGTATCAGCCACCCCGAGAACCACCACAACTTCATCAGCAGCCTCAGCAACAGCATCAACTTCATCAGCCACCTCAACAACAGCATCAACTTCATCAGCCGCCTCAACAACAGCATCAAAGTCATCAGCCACCTCAACAACAGCATCAGCAACATTCAGTGAGAGAGTACACTGAAGACATTGACCACACCAAGCAGAAAAATCTACGGGTGCAGTTACAACCCAACAACAATCGCAATCCAGCCCAGACCGAGTACCGAAATGTAGATCATATGGATGACGAACATTTCACGGGTCAGGTTCATAAACCTACAAGAAATAGTGTGTTTAGCAAAGGATGTTATGAATCTGAGACTGAGAGTGAGGATGACTATTGAGAAGTAGTGATTGGGGAGGTGAACTATTTACTCTTAACTGCAAAGGTAACCGTAGACCAGTGCTTCTCAATGCTGTTTGTATGGTCATTACATTTATGTTTTTTTTTTTTGACATTGTAGACCATAGGTGATTGAATAGCAAACAATTTACACCCCAACTTTCTTTATTAAAAATGGTTTTATATTTGCTCCATGGTTGGAGATAATACACGTTTTATAAACTAATTGCCAGTAGTACTCTACTCTCAGCAACACTGACATTCACCAGATAATAAAATGGCAGCAGCATCATCCACAGGGCTACAGACAAAGTCCAAGGGAGAGGTTGAAGAGCCTGAGACAGCAAAGGTTTATATACAAGGCTCAGCGTACCCGATTGAGCATATCCTGCCTCCGAACTCTTCTTCACCTGCCGTCCAGCGCAGTAGAGACAAGGTCTTAGATGTGGTGTTTAACAAGACCAATCCTAGGGATCGTAGATTCGGCATTCTACCCAACTGTAATCACTGTTATTGTCTGTATTGCATCCACACATGGAGGAATGTGAACTGTTACGACTTCATAAGCGTGAAGCTATGCCCAGTTTGTCGAACCGGATCTCAATTCTATATTCCTAGTGATTACTGGGTGGATGATGAGAAGCAGAAACTGATCCAGAAATGTATGGATGGAATGGCCAGTAAACCTGTGCAGATAATTCAATGAAGGTCATGGAACCTGCAGGTTCGGTTCAAAGTGCTTCTACCTACACAGTATTCGTGAGGAATGGGAGGCACCTCATCCCCAGGCTAGGCAGACTGAGGATTTGGGACTTTCCCAAGGTCACGTGCGTTATATTCTGAATATGTATATCCATTTGCAAACTGGGATGGAATACATTCTCAGGCTAGACAGCCTTCAGGGATGGGGATTCGGAACTCGGGCTTTCCCAGACTACAGAGATCAGATCATGAGGAGGATTATATATATTCTCTGGCAATAAGTGAAATGTTGCTAAATCTGCTGGCTGATGATTGTTGAAACGGTCAAGGGCGCCAGAACTGTGGTTAGGTTAGGTGGTATAACGCCACAAACATAAGAACCAAACAAATAAGTGTTTAAAGTGTATGGGGTGGAATGGTTTCTTTATGTAAATTGTATAGCAAAATTCTGATTACTACTTCAGAGGATTAACTCTGTGTATTGATACCATTGTGTGAAACAACTCCTAGTTGTGAGAAACGAGCATTGACGAAATAAATGTATTACAATCCAAAATATGTTTACGTGTGTTTATTTTCACAAGTTCACAAGGAACAATTCAGACATATCGCCATCTGATGCTCCATGTACATATCGTATTTCAGAAAACAGCATTTGTAAAATATGTTTTAAAAGTGTGTTTGTTGTCACAACTTGATAAATTGTAAGGAATAATTCAGACATATTGACGACTGCTGCTCCATGGACCACTGTACATTTTCTTAAAGGACCCGGGTTGGCTGCCTCGATGTGAATGGTCTCCATTAGGGTTGACTCGAACCTGGCCACCTCGACCTCTGCTAGGTCCTTGTAGTATGCTTCTTCGAACCATGTCAATGACTAGCCCTCTGACCACTCATCTGCACCGTTCTCAATCTGAATGATTTATCTTGACTCCAGCTGTTTATTGTCCTCCTGAATCCCAGCCTTTCCTTTATATGCACTCTCCCATCAGAGCTCACACGGTGAAAGGCATGTCTATGGCAGTGGTTGAAGACTTAAATAGCATTTTCCTGACACCCAGTCGATCCTTAACTGAGAGTGTGTTGATTTTTGATGCAAGCTTGTCGACATCTGTTGTTTTAAATTTCTTCGGAGTAAGCATAACGGAGTCTGTCCAGTCTGCCAACAGTTTGTGCATCAGCACCTTTCGAAGACTGTCGCACAGGCTTTGGTGTTGGTTGGCAAAATGGTCTCCGTATTCAGCTACCACCTGCTTGTTTGGGATTGCTAAAAACTTATCCAATGACACATTTTTTAATGTTTCACTCAAGTGACATTGATCCCATTTCTTTAGGTATGATTGCACAGCCATAATGTGAATTTCAGGTAAGTAACTCATCTCTGCTACCTCCACCATTTATCCACTTTATTTCACACACTTTGCTTGGATAAATGAATACTGTGTGGAGATATAACTAGTAGATCGCAGACTAAGCTGATACTTGCATCACTAGTTAGGTATGTGCATTTTTTAAAAACAAATACATTTCCAATCCATTTCATTTTTCACATATGGTTGGTCATCCCGCTCCCAATCTGATACTCCTGTATATTTCCCTGGTTGGACGTTACGCTCCCAATCTGATACTCCCCTGTAAACACATATAAATATGAGAAAAATAACATACACTACTTACAGCTTCACAATTTCGATTCCAACAGGGAGATCTAAAAGACACTCAACATGGCACTTACTGATAAATTCAAGATTGTGAGGAATAAAGAGGAATTTGACACCATTAAAGCGACTGTACAAGACAGCAAAGGTCTCCCGTTGATTGCGGACACAAGAGACAAAATTGTCAGGATGGTTAAGATGCAGAGGTCTGATGCATATCTCACACAACCTGAGAAGTTGGTTGATATAATGTGGTCTTACCTGGGCAGGAATGTTGCATGGGATATTATGCTTAAGATACTAAGACTGAACAACCTGGATTTCAAAGTCTCTGATCTTGAGTCTCACGGCCTTGACAAGCTTGATTGGTGTGTTGAGTGATCATTGAAAGTGTAATTATTAAAGCACCCCAACACGAGTGTTGTTTTTTAAACCTGTTAAACAAAACCACTATTTGTTTAGCCATAAATAAACTCTACATAGGGCTTGATATTTACCTTACAGTAAGTTAAGAAACTCAGGTTAGCAACCAGCATCCATTCATAATGGTTAGCTACTACGACTACTACAGTGCTTCTTGGTGGACCAACAATCATGATGGCTGGCTCAAGATCGGCTTGATAGGTGCTCCATTGCTAATTCTGTTTGGCTTGATACTGGTAACCTACAAGTGGTCTCCTCCCGTTCCCGTATTTATAAACCATGTTCAGGTCTACATTGGAACTCATACCACCCTGTGTACGTTCAAACGACTTGTTCATTTGACAGGACAATGCCGGACGGGGACTGTCAGCAGGATGAGCATGAAATCTACGCTACAGATTCTTCAGTACCCACTCACGGTTGGAAAGGAGGAGGTTGTCGGGTGAGGTCGTCGGGTAAGCTTGGCTTTATACATAGTTTGGGCTTTGTCGAGTAAGGCTTAAACTATGTATTTAGATTGTAGTTAGGTATTGTAGTTAGGTATTGTAGGTAGTTATCGTGGGTTGTTGTATGTAATTATTGTAGGTTAGTATTGTATTCGGCTGAGCCCGGTGAAGCACGAAGCTAGCTGGCTAACCCACTACCTAGCGGGTAGCTACTGGCAACTATTAGCAACGGTATAGTTGTTTCACGCCTGAGAGTGCCTGTAATTACGCCAGCTGGCTGCCTACAGTAATTACATACAATAATTGCCTACCATTCAGCTGTTTTCTAACCTCATTGTCTGAACCGTTAACGTTAGGTAGCAAGTGGCTACTGTGCTTGAAATTTAGCTAGCTTGTTGCTACCTGGATAGCAACTAGTAAACAATAGCTGGAACGACCTAGCGAACAGACGTGAACTGGCTGAGTCAATTCAGTGGCTAGCTTTGCACTTGGCTAGCTAACAGTAGCTGCTAGGGGTAAGTCATAACCTACATTTGTGTTTTATTTTTACATATTGGTAGCCAGAGTCGTTCAAGGAATTCGGGACATGGGTGACTAGTTAACGTTAGTTTGGCTCTCTCTGTGTGTTCGTGCCGTGAAAGGAGGGGTTCTTCTTTGTCTGAAAGCAATGGCTAGCTAGTATGCTAACTATTCTAGCTAACTAACTGGCTGAATAAGTTGACGACGGACTCGCTCAAGCTGTCGGACTAACCCACAACGTTAGACACGGACACGAACGATCTGCTTGGCGTGTTGACACACTGGTGGTTTGTTGTGGCCGAGTATTGGTGCTAAACCGTGTTGTTGGAGTCCGGCATGCTATCTGGCTGTGGCGTCTTATGACTAGGTGCCCTGGACGATTTTCACGGAAGAATACTGTACCTAGTTAGCTAGCTGAATAAACTAAGTTAGTCTATTCCTAGAAAACATTGAACCGCTGTAGTTTACAACAATTATAGTTTCTGAGGTGAAAGTTGGGAGAGTTATATTTGGGTGTTGTGGTGAGGGAGG
Source organism: Coregonus lavaretus (assembly GCF_964263955.1). Taxonomy (NCBI): domain Eukaryota; kingdom Metazoa; phylum Chordata; class Actinopteri; order Salmoniformes; family Salmonidae; genus Coregonus; species Coregonus lavaretus. The sequence continues at coordinate 16,657,979 of NC_139993.1, forward strand.
CCCCGCTCTCTCCTTTCCCAGATGTTTAGTTCATTTCATTCCGATCTCCTTTGCATTATTGTAGCCATTTTCTGCAGCCTGTCAACTATGCCTCTGTCTATCCCTGTTCGCTCCTCTCCGCACAGGCTATACAAACGCCTCACACCGCGTGGCTGCTGCCTCTCTAACCTGGTGGTCCCTGCACGTACCACCCACGTGGAGTTCCAGGTCTCAGGCAGCCTCTGGAACTGCCGTTCTGCTGCCAACAAGGCAGAGTTCATCTCAGCCTATGCTACCCTCCAGTCCCTCGACTTCTTGGCGCTGACGGAAACATGGATTACCACTGAAAACACTGCTACTCCTACTGCTCTCTCCTCGTCTGACCATGTGTTCTCGCATACCCCGAGAGCATCTGGTCAGCGGGGTGGTGGCACAGGAATCCTCATCTCTCCCAAGTGGACATTCTCTATTTTTCCCCTGACCCATCTGTCTATCTCCTCATTTGAATTCCATGCTGTTACAGTCACTAGCCCATTTAAGCTTAATATCCTTGTCATCTATCGCCCTCTAGGTTCCCTTGGAGAGCTCATCAATGAGCTTGACGCCTTGATATATTCCTTTCCTGAGGATGGCTCACCCCTCACAGTTCTGGGGGACTTCAACCTCCCTACGTCTACCTTTGACTCATTTCTCTCTGCCTCCTTCTTTCCACTCCTCTCCTCTTTTGACCTCACCCTTTCACCGTCCCCCCCTACTCACAAGGCTTTACTAGATGCTGTTCTTCTACTAATCTCACTGCAACTCCCCTCCATGTCTCCGACCACTACTTTGTATCCTTTTCTCTCTCGCTCTCCTCCAACACTACTCACTCTGCCCCTACTCAGATGGTAATGCGCCGTCACAAACTTCGCTCTCTCTCTCCCGCTACTCTCTCCTCTTCCATCCTATCATCTCTTCCCTCTGCTCAATCCTTCTCCCTCCAATCTCCTGATTTTGCCTCCTCAACCCTCCTCTCCTCCCTTTCTGCATCCTTTGACTCTCTATGTCCCCTATCCTCCCGGCCGGCTCGGTCCTCCCCTCCAGCTCCGTGGCTTGATGACTCATTGCGAGCTCACAGAACAGGGCTCCGGGCAGCCGAGCGGAAATGGAGGAAAACTAGACTCCCTGCGGACCTGGCATCTTTTCACTCCCTCCTCTCTACATTTTCTTCATCTGTTTCTGCTGCTAAGGCCACTTTCTACCACTCCAAATTCCAAGCATTTGCCTCTAACCCTAGGAAGCTCTTTGCCACCTTCTCCTCCCTGCTGAATCCTCCTCCCCCTCCCCCCTCCTCCCTCTCTGTGGATGACTTCGTCAACCATTTTGAAAAGAAGGTTGACGACATCCGATCCTCGTTTGTTAAGTCAAATGACACTGCTGGTCCTGCTCACACTGCCCTACCCTATGCTTTGACTTCTTTCTCCCCTCTCTCTCCAGATAAAATCTTGCGACTTGTGACGGCCGGCCGCCCAACAACCTGCCCGCTTGACCCTATCCCCTCCTCTCTTCTCCAGACCATCTCCGGTGACCTTCTCCCTTACCTCACCTCGCTGATCAACTCATCCTTGACCGCTGGCTATGTCCCTTCCGTCTTCAAGAGAGCGACAGTTGCACCCCTTCTCAAAAAACGAACACTCGATCCCTCTGATGTCAACAACTACAGACCAGTATCCCTTCTTTCTTTTCTCTCCAAAACTATTGAGCGTGCCGTCTTTAGCCAACTCTCTTGCTATCTCTCTCAGAATGACCTTCTTGAAACCAGTCAGGTTTCAAGACTGGTCATTCAACTGAGACTGCTCTTCTCTGTGTCACGGAGGCTCTCCGCACTGCTAAAGCTAACTCTCTCTCCTCTGCTCTTGTCCTTCTAGACCTGTCTGCTGCCTTTGATACTGTGAACCATCAGATCCTCCTCTCCACCCTCTCTGAGCTCGGCATCTCCGGCGCGGCTCACTCTTGGATTGCGACCTACCTGACCGGTCGCTCCTACCAAGTGGCGTGGTGAGAAGCTGTCTCCGCACCACGTGCTCTCACCACTGGTTTCCCCCAGGGCTCAGTTCTAGGCCCTCTCCTATTCTCGCTATACACCAAGTCACTTGGCTCTGTCATATCCTCACATGGCCTCTCCTATCATTGCTACGCAGACGACACACAACTAATCTTCTCCTTTCCCCCTTCTGATAACCAGGTGGCGAATCACATCTCTGCATGTCTGGCAGACATATCATTATGGATGACGGATCACCACCTCAAGCTGAACCTTGGCAAGACGGAGCTGCTCTTCCTCCCGGGGAAGGACTGCCCGTTCCATGATCTCGCCATCACGGTTGACAACTCCGTTGTGTCCTCCTCCCAGAGTGCGAAGAGCCTTGGCGTGACCCTGGACAACACCCTGTCGTTCTCCGCTAACATCAAGGCGGTGACCGGATCCTGTAGGTTCATGCTCTACAACATTCGGAGAGTACGACCCTGCCTTACACAGGAAGCGGCACAGGTCCTAATCCAGGCACTTGTCATCTCCCGTCTGGATTACTGCAACTCGCTGTTGGCTGGGCTCCCTGCCTGTGCCATTAAACCCCTACAACTCATCCAGAATGCCGCAGCCCGTCTGGTGTTCAACCTTCCCAAGTTCTCTCACGTCACCCCGCTCCTCCGCACACTACACTGGCTTCCAGTTGAAGCTCGCATCTGCTACAAGACCATGGTGCTTGCCTACGGAGCTGTGAGGGGAACGGCACCTCCGTACCTACACCCAAACAAGGACATTGCGTTCATCCACCTCTGGCCTGCTGGCTCCCCTACCTCTGCTGAAGCACAGTTCCCGCTCAGCCCAGTCAAAACTGTTCGCTGCTCTGGCAACCCAATGGTGGAACAAGCTCCCTCACGACGCCAGGACAGCGGAGTCACTCACCACCTTCCGGAGACATTTGAAACCCCACCTCTTTAAGGAACACCTGGGATAGGATAAAGTAATCCTTCTACCCCCCCCTTACCCCACCCCCCAAAAAATTAAAATAAATTATAATAATAATAATTGTAAAGTGGTTATCCCACTGGCTATAAGGTGAATGCACCAATTTGTAAGACACTCTGGATAAGAGCGTCTGCTAAATGACGTAAATGTAAAAATGTAAATGATAGGAGCTCCTGAAACAGGTTACTTTAACTATACCAATACACAAATGCATACAGACACTTTACTATAGTGCTGATTCTATCTAAACCCACCACAACCCCGCTTTGTGTTTCTCCACAGACCCTGAAAAGATTGATGACGTGGTGTGACCCATGGGTGAGAAGATAGTTTTCCAGTGAAGCGTTTGTACCTTATACCCTGAAATTTGTACCCTTAAAAGGTCTACAGAATGATTCTGGAGATGATCAGCCACCATAACCAATGGGTACGAAGAGAGTTTTCTGCATACTGAAGATGGATTCTGAGCCTCCCCAGCTCCACCCTTCACCTCTGATAACATTGTTGTTGTAAATAAGTCAAACCTAAGATGAACAAACAGTACAACTTGTGTATATAGAAGTGAACTATAATGTATTTGGTCATTGGGAGCAATAAAGACATTGATAAATGAAATACATGCCATTGAGGGTTATTCATGAATGATAGGTATATTTCCCATGGATGTACCTCATGCAAATGTTCAGGAGGTAGCTCACCCTTGCAGCTTTCTCACACACGTTAGGTTGATATATAGACCTGTGCCAATGTATTACATTAACATTACCCTAGTATCACGTTCGTTTGCTGTCTGTGGTCAATTTACAAAGCCCAAGCATTTGTGTGATAATTCAGAGTAGGTTGGATATCAGAATGGCTGTCATTTGGTCATGATTCGTGTAGACCTAACATTGGTATGTCGTATCGGAGGAGGTTGGATATCACAGTGATATTCTGATATTGGGAACTCGCATACATAGATCAGCGTAATTGTAAATCTGCTGTGGTTGGTGGTTTCTTTTTAGGGTATGGTATAAAACGTATTTGCTCCACATGGCATCACACGTCAAGTCTGTCTACCCTTCACAGTAGGTCTCAGACTCTACCGTCTTAACAAAGCTTATCATGGCTATGGTCATAAGATGGCGCCATAGTCTACAACACCACATCAACTTCATCGATGATGAATTGAACAACTGACACATAAGCAGATGGAAATATATTACCATGAATACCAGATACATGACTGTTATCTGTGTAGAGGTAAAATCTAAAAGTAGTCAGAACTACATAGAACAGATACTGAAGTTAATGACAAGGTTATGGGTGGAACCGGAAAACAATCAGATGGATGTTGAAAAGGTCAATACCTTGTTGGAAAACAAAAACAACTTGACTGGTGGAAACAAATATAGTGTCACGCACACAAAAATTGTACCAGGTGTCAGTTTCTACAATCACTGCTGGATAATGATAAAGTCCCTATCAATGGGTAACAACAGTACACTGTTCAAGCTGTACTGCACACATGTAAGTTTATTCTCAATCTATTGTATATTATAATACCTTTTGTTCAACTGAAATCATTGATTAAAATAAAAACTGTTCAATATTACATTGCAGTCTTTAATGTGTAACCCACAGGAACCTCACAGAGTTACAGTGTTGGTACCTGGGTCAGTAACCAAGATGATGACTGTGCAATGTGATGAGCCACAGAGAATATATGACCTTTTCAAAAAGTATGGCCTGACATGCGCCATGGTCTGGGATTCAACAATATCCATCTCCTCTAGGTCACCTTGCAAAGCACTGATCGACCACACCATGAACCTTTGGTGAAGAAGAAGCAGATATTTCAACGTTCTACCACCACATCAAATTTGTAAAGCTTCAAACCAAGCGCAATGTACTAAGATACAAACCCTACACCCTGACCCGCCCGGTTCCAGAAGCTAAAAGATCACTACCATCAAGCAGTTCAAACTCAACCCGTTCAACTGAGGTTGAGTGCATACCAGTTGCCCTGTAAAATGACAACGACCTGGTAACCCTGAGCGATGTCATCAAGATGGATGGTAGTAGATTTGTTGACTGTGCCACTCTCGCACCCATTGATATATATATACCACCATTGCTGATGTGAAACGTGATGAAAAGAAATTCACTCTGGGTAAGTACAGGAGTGAATGTTATTAAACATGTGTGGGGTTAACCTGCAAGTCATTTACAGTATGTTTACTAATTGGTATTGTGAATATTAACATCTCTGCTGTTGTATATTATAGGGCCAGGACTTGTAGAAGTGCTTGATGATGATCAGGAGAGCACCAGCTCACCCTACACTAACCCATTTGGATGCTTCTGTTGCTACACAACTGCCAACTCATTCTTGGCCAACTGTGTTGCACAACCTGTATACAAGGACTGAAGAAGGATGGTTCTCTAACATGTGGTATCTGCAGAACCTTTACAAGAACGTACAGACCAATTGAAATACCACACTACTCTGATTCATCTGCAAATTATGATTGCAGCCAAAGAACTGGGTAGCAGATTGCGGACATTTAGCATGCACATGCTATGATATGAGATGTAATCTCTGTAATAAAGTAATCACTGGCCTGAAAAGAGTGTTTACCTCAACATAATGAAGAATCAAGGAAATTATCAACAGTACCCCATTTGCTAAATGAGGTAGCTGTAAAAATAGCTAAGTGCCATAGTCAGTGTATGGTTAAATATAACAGACCTGTAAATAATACGTTTAATGGTTATGTGGTTACCACTTGTAAATAATGCATCTGCTATAATGCTTGATAATTAATAAATGATTAGCACCAGACTCATTTTTCACTTTCCTTTTATTTACAAATACCAGTAGTATGACCACTAGTGTACTTACGTCATTGTCATGTTTCACCTATTTACAAGTTCCCATGTTATACGATTTGACTGGTTTCGATACATGGACCAGGTGTCAAGTATCATCGGATTTATGTACATAAGCAACACCTTTTGGTTGAAACCCTGTTGAAAACGGGTGTACATTGTAGTACCTGGGATAGGGTTTCCATTTGAAGGCCATGACAGGAGTTGTGTGTAACTTCAAGGCACCGTTTAATTTAATATTGGCAAACTGTAACAGGGCCAATAGTTTATAAATAGGCTTATGTTTTCCCAAGGTCACAATCTACTATGGAAATCTAATGACGACGTCTTTCGTTTTATCGGGGTTCTGATAGACCTTTGTGGTCTTCTACGTGTATACACACTTGCCTCCATGGGAGTATGCTCACAACTAAGACGTTGTATTATGTCGCCTATCTGACTCTCATAATATTTAAACATGTCACCTGGGTAACACACCGTATCCATCAAGTATTGTGCTCCAACATCGTCAATTATCATGGTCGTTGGCAGAGTTTTTTACCTGAATGCATTTTCTATTAAGCACTTTCTCAATCCTTTCAATCAATGAATTTGTCTGAACGTTGGTTTTTATTTATTTATTTATTTTTATTTATTTCACCTTTATTTAACCAGGTAAACCAGTTGAGAACAAGTTCTCATTTACAACTGCGACCTGGCCAAGATAAAGCAAAGCAGTGCGATAAAAACAACAACACAGAGTTACATATGGGGTAAAACAAAACAAAGTCAAAAATACAACAGAAATACATATAATATACAGTGTGCAAATTTAGCAAGTTATGGAGGTAAGGCAATAAAATAGGCTATAGTGCAAAATAATTACAATTAGTATTAACACTGGAATGATAGATGTGCAAGAGATGATGTGCAAATAGAGATACTGGGGTACAAATGAGCAAAATAAATAACAATATAGGGATGAGGTAGTTGGGCGGGCTAATTTCAGATGGGCTGTGTACAGGTGCAGTGATCGGTAAGGTGCTCTGACAACTGATGCTTAAAGTTATTGAGGGAGATAAGTGTCTCCAGCTTCAGAGATTTTTGCAATTTGTTCCAGTCATTGGCAGCAGAGAACTGGAAGGAATTGCGGCCAAAGGAGGTGTTGGCTTTGGGGATGACCAGTGAGATATACCCGCTGGATCGCAGACTACGGGTGGGTGTTGCTATGGTGACCAATGAGCCAAGATAAGGCGGGGATTTGCCTAGCAGTGATTTATAGATGGCCTGGAGCCAGTGGGTTTGGCGACGAATATGTAGTGAGGACCAGCCAACAAGAGCGTACAGGTCACAGTGGTGGGTATTATATGGGGCTTTGGAGACAAAACGGATGGCACTGTGATAGACTACATCCAATTTGCTGAGTAGAGTGTTGGAGGCTATTTTGTAAATGACATCGCCGAAGTCAAGGATCGGTAGGATAGTCAGTTTTACGAGGGCATGTTTGGCAGCATGAGTGAAGGAGGCTTTGTTGCGAAATAGGAAACCGATTCTAGATTTAACTTTGGATTGGAGATTCTTAATGTGAGTCTGGAAGGAGAGTTTACAGTCTAACCAGACACCTAGATATTTGTAGTTGTCCACATACTCTAGGTCAGACCCGTCGAGAGTAGTGATTCTAGTCGGGTGGGCGGGTGCAAGCAGCGTTCGGTTGAAGAGCATGCATTTAGTTTTACTAGTGTTTAAGAGCAGTTGGAGGCTACTGAAGGAGTGTTGTATGGAATTGAAGCTCGTTTGGAGGTTTGTTAACACAGTGTCCAATGAAGGGCCAGATGTATACAAAATGGTGTTGTCTGCGTAGAGGTGGATCTGAGAGTCACCAGCAGCAAGAGCGACGTCATTGATATACACAGAGAAAAGAGTCGGCCCAAGAATTGAACCCTGTGGCACCCCCATAGAGACTGCCATAGGTCCAGACAACAGGCCCTCCGATTTGACACACTGAACTCTATCTGAGAAGTAGTTGGTGAACCAGGCGAGGCAGTCATTTGAGAAACCAAGGCTATTTAGTCTGCCAATAAGAATGCGGTGGTTGACAGAGTCGAAAGCCTTGGCCAGGTCAATGAAAACGGCTGCACAGTACTGTCTATTATCGATCGCGGTTATAATATCGTTTAGGACCTTGAGCGTGGCTGAAGTGCACCCATGACCAGCTCGGAAACCGGATTGCATAGCGGAGAAGGTACGGTGGGATTCGAAATGGTCGGTGATCTGTTTGTTGACTTGGCTTTCAAAAACTTTTGAAAGGCAGGGCAGGATGGATATGGGTCTGTAACAGTTTGGATCTAGAGTGTCACCCCCTTTGAAGAGGGGGATGACCGCGGCAGCTTTCCAATCTCTGGGGATCTCAGACGTTACGAAAGAGAGGTTGAAAAGGCTAGTAATAGGGGTTGCGACAATTTCGGCGGCTAGTTTTAGAAAGAAAGGGTCCAGATTGTCTAGCCCAGATGATTTGTAGGGGTCCAGATTTTGCAGCTCTTTTAGAACATAAGCTGTCTGGATTTGTGTGAAGGAGAAGCGGGGGGGGGCATGGGCAAGTTGCAGCGGAGGGTGCAGAGCTGGTGGCCGGGGTAGTGGTAGCCAGGTGGAAAGCATGGCCAGCCGTAGCAAAATGCTTGTTGAAATTCTCGATTATTGTAGATTTATCGGTGGTGATAGTGTTTCCTAGCCTCAGTGCAGTGGGCAGCTGGGAGGAAGTGCTCTTATTTTCCATGGACTTTACAGTGTCCCAAAACTTTTTGGAGTTAGTGCTACAGGATGCAAATTTCTGTTTGAAAAAGTTAGCCTTTGCTTTCCTAACTGCTTGTGTATATTGGTTCCTAACTTCCCTGAAAAGTTGCATATCGCGGGGGCTATTTGATGCTAATGCAGTACGCCACAGGATGTTTTTGTGCTGGTCAAGGGCAGTCAAGTCTGAGGAGAACCAGGGGCGAAATCTGTTCTTAGTTCTGTATTTTTTGAATGGGGCATGTCTATTTAAGATTGAGAGGAAATTACTTTTAAAGAACAACCAGGCATCCTCTACTGACGGAATGAGATCTATATCCATCCAGGATACCTGGGCCAGGTCAATTAGGAAGGCCTGCTCGCTGAAGTGTTTTTGGGAGCGTTTGACAGTGATGAGGGGTGGTCGTTTGACCGCGGACCCGTTACGGACGCAGGCAATAAGGCAGTGATCGCTGAGATCCTGGTTGAAGAGCTCCTGAGTGGCGCAGTGGTCTAAGGCACTGCATCGCAGTGCTAACTGTGCCACTAGAGATCCTGGTTCGAATCCAGGCTCTGTCGCAGCCGGCCGCGACCGGGAGACTCATGGGCGGCGCACAATTGGCCCAGCGTTGTCCAGGGTAGGGGAGGGAATGGCCGGCAGGGATGTAGCTCAGTTGATAGAGCATGGCGTTTGCAACGCCAGGGTTGTGGGTTTGATTCCCACGGGGGGCCAGTATAAAAAAAAAATGTATTCACTAACTGTAAGTCGCTCTGGATAAGAGCGTCTGCTAAATGACTAAAATGTAAATGTAAAATGTATTTAGAGGGTAAGTTAGTCAGGATGATATCTATGAGGGTACCCATGTTTACGGATTTAGGGTTGTACCTGGTAGGTTCGTTGATAATCTGTGTGAGATTGAGGGCATCTAGTTTAGATTGTAGGATGGCCGGGGTGTTAAGCATATCCCAATTTAGGTCACCAAGCAGTACGAACTCTGAGGATAGATGGGGGGCAATCAATTCACATATGGTGTCCAGGGCACAGCTGGGGGCTGAGGGGGGTCTGTAGCAAGCGGCAACAGTGAGAGATTTATTTCTGGAAAGGTGGATTTTTAGAAGTAGAAGCTCAAACTGTTTGGGCACAGACCTGGATAGTATGATGGAGCTCTGCAGGCTATCTCTACAGTAGATTGCAACTCTGCCCCCTTTGGCAGTTCTATCTAGACGGAAAATGTTATAGTTGGGGATGGACATTTCAGAATTTTTGGTGGCCTTCCTAAGCCAGGATTCAGACACTGCTAGAACATCAGGGTTGGCGGAGTGTGCTAACGCAGTGAATAACTCAAACTTAGGAAGGAGGCTTCTGATATTTATGTGCAGAAAACCAAGACTTTTACGGTTACAGAAGTCAACAAATGATAGCTCCTGGGGAGTAGGAGTGATACTGGGGGCTGCAGGGCCTGGGTTAGCCTCTACATCACCAGAGGAACAGAGGAGGACTAGAATAAGGATACGACTAAAGGCTTTAAGAACTGGTCTTCTAGTGCGTTGGGTACATAGAATAAAGGGGGCAGTTCTCCGGGCGTTGTAGAAAAGATTCAGGGCATTATGTACAGAGAAGGATATGGAAGGATATGAGTACAGTTCAGGTAACCCTAAGCGTTGGGTAACAATGAAAGAGATAGCGTCATTGGAGGCATCGATTGAGCCGGTCTCGGCGTGTATGGGGGGTGGAACAAAGGAACTATATGAGGCAGTTTGAGAGGGACTAGGGGTTCTACAGTGAAATTGTATAATAAGAACTAACCCAAACAGCAATAGGCAAGGCATAATTGACATGGGAGAGAGGCATAAAGCAGTCACAGGTGTTATTAGAGAGAGCTAAGACACAACTGGAAATAGCGATAACGTTTGGGCTAAGACTAAACAGAATAAACAGGACAGGGTACCGTGTAAAGGAACAGTCCAGCAGGCATCAGCTGTGCAGCTGAGTGATCATAAGGTCCAGTGAACAGCAATATGTGAGTCCGAGAGCAGTTCAAATTGGTGCTTCAGCACAGCTAGCAGGGAGCACAGTTGTAGTTTGCGTGTGCTAGCGGGCCGGGGCTGGCAGATGGATCTTCGTGGTCGTCGCAACGGGAAGCCTGTTGAAACCACATCAGACTATTTCGTCGGCAAACCAGTCGTGTTGGATCGGCGGGGCTCAGTGTCAACACTAGGAGGTCCCGTCCGGTTGACAGAGAGGTAGATAGCCGGGAGATGGGCCTGAGGCTAGCTCAAGGTTCCCTCATCGATACACCGTATCTTCGTTCACATTCATATTTTTATTTCCCTTGGTTGTCTTTTTCCTGTCCCCAGTAGCACCATGACACATCCGCCCACCTTGAGGCAAGCTGGTTCGTTCTGGCTAGTCTATCAGTCGGGGAGGGGATCGTTGCTTTGTGAGGGTTAAAATCTTCTTCTTCCTCCCCTTGGATTTTGTTGAAATATTCTCCATGTTCTCTCCAATTTGCAACGTCATCTCCCTTGTACATTCCACGTTCCCACCTTTCCTCATAGCTTGACATGTAGACACTTCGGTGATTGAGACAATATTTTTCTTCCCCTTCTTGCCAACTTCGATTTTTTCCAGAGCTACATGCTTCTCTGTCTGAGATAGACACGAGGCATCCATCTCCAGTGAATCTCGACACCGTAGCGCACAGAGTGGTGCAGATCCCACCAAGGAGCAAGTTGTCTATCTGCAAAACAGCTGAAACCCTTTTGGGTTTTGGCTCACGTGTACACCCCAGGTGAACTGATATACGCATATCCACAGCATTGACACACCTCCTCCTTTTCTCTATCAGTAGAGAGTAAATGGCTGTCTACTCTCAACACCGCAGTTAGCTTTTCAAACTCACTTGTCCAAAGGTCAAGCGCTCCACTACACAGGGCCGTCAGTATTATAGCCCAGTAGGGAGCCTGTATGAAGTCCTTTGTGTAACTTAATGTATGCACTCACTAACTGTAAGTCGCTCTGGATAAGAGCGTCTGCTAAATGACCAAAATGTAAAATACACATTGACTCAACCTGTCATGGCATACTAGTACTTTCATCTGTTGATTGCAGAGTGGAGAACAGGGAAAGATAGAGAATATACTGTGCGTTAACCCATCAGAATCTCTAAACCCAAGTATGTCAGCCTCACGCTCAACCACTGACGTGAAGAGCCTAAGTTCTGTGTGTTGGTTAACAGTTGACCGTGAGATAGTGCCTTGGTTGGGGTCCAGCTGCCACAATACGCAAGTGCCCCAGAGTGCAGCATTCAGATATGGCATAGCCTCCATATCTTGGTCGCCACTACATCGCAACCGATCAAGAGTTAACCTGGTTTGCTCATACAACACCTTCAAAGCAAGCGGAGTCCCTAGTGTGGACAGTGTCTCACATATCAATTGTGACACCAGAGTATCTGTTTCTGTAGAGTCTTGGTTATGAGCATTACACAGGATTGTGTTGTGGATGTGACGGGTGATCCTGGTGTATATCCTTGAGACAACCATCTCTGGCTGGTATCCACAAACTGAGTCACCTGCAAAGGGGTAGGTGAGCTTACCCACTGCAGTATCTTGAGGTTAATTCATCTTAACCCAAGCAAATGGCACTCTAGCTAGAACGCTGATTGTTTTCACCTTGTGACCCTTGGTGTCAGTGTATGTTTTTGAAAAGTGTTTGGCTGTAACGAGACCGTAGCTGTGTCCGCAGTGAGTGTGTACAGCACGAAGGTGTCACGGTTTCGGCCGAGGCTGCTCCTCCTCCTGGTTCGGGCAGGCTTCGGCGTTCGCCGTCCCCGGAATACTAGCTGCCACCATTGTATGTTTCGTGTGTTGATTGCTTTGGTCTGTCTGGTACACCTGTGTCTGTTTGTGTCCTAATTACGTGTCCTATATGTTCCCTGTTTTGTGTTAGTTATATTGTGTGTTGCTGTCCGCGTGTCTTTTGAGCTGCGTGTTTTGCGCTCTTCATGGTATTTGTTTTACGCATGTTGCGTACTGTTTCTCGCCTCTGTATTTTCGAGGTCGTGTATGGATTATTGTACACTTTACTATAGTAAAGTTTGTTGGACTAAACCTCTGTGTCCTGCGCCTGACTCCTCATCACATCCACATCGGTACCATACTGACAGAACAACACACCACTTATGGAGTCAGCAGGATCAGCGACGACAGCCTGGTCACTAGAAGAACGGCTCAGTCAGCAGGACTCCATGATCCGGCAACTGGAGGCCATTCTAGGCGAGGTGTCCAACACTCTGCACCGGTTGGCTAGTGGAGAGGTGCCCACGTCCACATACACCATCCCATCGCCACCGGTCAATCCTCCTCTCTCAGCGCCGGAACCCAGTGGTATTCGGCTCTCGCTCCCGAGGGCATATGACGGTTCTGCAGCCGGGTGTCAGGGGTTCCTCCTGCAGATAGAACTATACCTGGCTACTATACACCCAGCGCCCTCGGGATACGAGAGCGTCTCCGCCCTCATCTCCTGTCTATCCGGTAAGGCGTTGGAATGGGCCAACGCCGAATGGAGGAGAATAGACGCAGCTACCATCACCTACGCTGAATTCTCCCGCCGCTTCCGGGCAGTCTTCGATCACCCACCTGAAGGGAAGGCGGCGGGGGAGCGTCTGTTCTACCTCCGACAGGAGAAGAGGAGCGCACAGGAGTTCGCACTGGAGTTCCGGACGTTAGCTGCGGATGCGGGATGGAATGAGAGGGCCCTCATCGACCAGTACCGGTGTAGCCTGCGAGAGGACGTTCGTCGTGAGCTGGCCTGCAGGGACACCAACCTATGCTTCGACCAGCTGGTGGACATCTCCATCCGGCTTGACACCCTGCTGGCCACCCGCGGACGTCCCGAGTGGGGGTCGTCCATTCCATCCTCCAGCACCTCCGAGCCAATTCCTATGGAGCTCGGGGGTGCTGGCGCTAGAGAGAGGAGGAGGGAGAACCCGAGGAGGGCCACCCCCTGCACCAACTGTGGCCGTGGAGGACACACCGCGGCCAGGTGCTGGGGAGGGTCTTCTGAGAGAGGGGACAACAGGTCACGCACTGGGGAGTCATTTCAGGTGAGTAGGCGCCCCACTTACCCAGAGCTCTCTGTTGGTCACATGAGTATTCCTGTGCGTTTTCCACAGGTGGCACCTCATTCCCAGCATAAGGCGCTAGTAGATTCAGGCGCAGCTGGGAACTTTATTGATCGGGCATTTTGTGCTAGGTTAGGAATTCCCCTTCGGCCGGTAGAAGTTCCATTCCCTGTCCATGCATTAGACAGCCGGCCGTTGGGGTCGGGTCTGATCAGGGATGTCACAGCACCGCTGACGATGACTACGCAGGGGGGTCATGAGGAAATCATTCAGTTCTATCTGATTGACTCTCCTGCGTACCCAGTGGTGTTGGGGCTTCCCTGGTTAAGCACCCACGATCCTACCATAGCGTGGCAACAGAGGGCTCTTATGGAGTGGTCTGCCCAGTGTGTAGGGAGATGTCTAGGTGTTTCCATAGGGGCGACCTCGGTAGAGAGTCCGAACCAAGTGCCCGCACTGCGCATTCCCCCCGAGTATGAGGATTTAGCACTAGCGTTTAGCAAATCGAGGGCAGCACGGCTACCTCCTCATAGACAGGGGGACTGTGCGATAAATCTCCAGACCGGAGCAGCTTTTCCCAGGAGTCATGTGTATCCCCTGTCTCAAGAGGAAACTGCGGCTATGGAGACTTACATAGCCGAGTCCTTGGCACAGGGATACATACGGCCCTCTACTTCTCCGGTCTCCTCGAGTTTCTTCTTTGTGAAGAAGAAGGACGGGGGATTGCGCCCGTGTATTGATTACCGTAGTCTCAATCAGATCACAGTAAAATACAGTTACCCACTTCCACTGATTGCGACGATGACGGAGTCATTACGCGGAGCGCGGTTCTTCACAAAGTTGGATCTCAGGAGCGCGTACAATTTGGTGCGCATTAGGGAGGGGGATGAATGGAAAACAGCATTTAGCACCACCTCGGGTCATTACGAGTATCTCGTCATGCCGTACGGGTTAATGAATGCTCCTTCAGTCTTCCAATCCTTTGTTGATGAGATTTTCCGGGACATGCATGGGCAGGGTGTAGTGGTGTACATTGACGACATTCTAGTGTATTCTTCTACACGAGCCGAGCATGTAGCCCAGGTGCGCCGAGTATTGAGACGACTGTTGGAGCATGACTTGTATGTCAAGGCAGAGAAATGCCTGTTCTTCCAGGAGTCCGTCTCTTTTTTGGGTTATCGGTTGTCCGCGTCTGGCGTGGAGATAGAGGTAGATCGGGTATTGGCTGTGCGTAATTGGCAAACTCCAACCACCGTAAAAGAGGTGCAGCGGTTCTTGGGTTTTGCTAATTACTACCGGAGGTTTATCCGGGGCTTTGGACAGGTTGCAGCTCCCATTACGTCCCTGCTAAAGGGGGGTCCGGTGCGCTTGCAGTGGTCAGCTGAGGCGGACAGGGCATTTGTCAAGCTGAAGAACCTGTTCGCCTCGGCCCCGGTGCTGGCGCATCCGGATCCCTCTTTGCCTTTCCAAGTAGAGGTGGACGCGTCCGAGACCGGTATTGGGGCAGTCCTGTCACAACGGTCCGGCACGCCACCTAAGCTCCGCCCCTGTGCGTTCTACTCCAAGAAGCTCAGCTCGGCGGAGCGCAATTATGACGTTGGGGACAGGGAGCTGTTAGCTGTAGTCCAGGCCCTAAAGGTGTGGAGGCATTGGCTTGAGGGGGCTCAACACCCTTTTCTCATTCTGACTGATCACCGTAACCTGGAGTACATCCGGGCAGCTAGGAGATTGAACCCTCGTCAGGCTAGGTGGAACATGTTCCTGACCCGGTTTGTTTTTAAGATCACATACATCCCTGGGTCCCAGAACGGTAAGGCAGACGCACTGTCCCGGCAGTATGACACGGAGGAGAGGTCTATTGAGCCTACTTCCATACTGCCGGAGTCTTGTCTGGTGGCTCCGGTAGTATGGGAGGTCGATGCGGAAATCGAGCGGGCGCTGCGTACCGACCCTACTCCCCCCGAGTGTCCTGTGGGGCGGACGTACGTTCCGCTCGAGGTTCGTGATCGGCTTATTTCTTGGGCTCATACATCACCCTCCTCTGGACATCCTGGTATTGGTCGGACGGTGCACTGCCTTAGCGTGAAATACTGGTGGCCAACGTTAGCCAGGGATGTGAGGGTGTATGTCTCCTCCTGCTCGGTGTGTGCCCAGTGTAAGGCACCTAGACATTTGCCCAGGGGTAAGTTACATCCTCTGCCCGTTCCACAACGACCATGGTCCCACCTCTCGGTAGATTTTGTGACCGATCTACCCCCTTCCCAGGGTAATACCACCATTTTGGTCATTGTGGATCGGTTTTCTAAGGCCTGTCGTCTCCTCCCACTGCCGGGTCTCCCTACTGCCCTACAGACCGCCGAGGCCCTCTTTACCCACGTGTTCCGGCACTATGGGGTCCCCGAGGATATTGTGTCCGACCGAGGTCCCCAGTTCACCTCCAGAGTCTGGGGGGCTTTCATGGAACGCCTGGGGGTCTCGGTTAGCCTTACCTCGGGGTACCACCCAGAGAGCAATGGGCAGGTTGAACGTGTGAACCAGGATGTGGGTAGGTTTTTGAGGTCCTATTGCCGGGACCGGCCGGAGGAGTGGTCGAGGTATATCCCCTGGGCAGAGATGGCCCAGAACTCTCTCCGCCACTCCTCCACCGGATTAACACCTTTCCAGTGTATTTTAGGGTATCAGCCGGTCCTGGCACCGTGGCACGAGAGCCAGACCGAGGCCCCTGCGGTGGACGAGTGGATTCGGCGCTCGGAAGAGACGTGGGACGCTGCCCATGTCCATCTGCAGCGTGCCATCCGTCAACAGAAGGCGAGCGCCGATCGCCACCGCAGTGAGGGGCCGGTGTACGCACCGGGAGATCGAGTCTGGCTCTCGACTCGAAACCTGCCCCTCCGCCTGCCCTGCCGGAAGCTGGGTCGGCGGTTTGTGGGGCCCTTCAAAGTCCTGAGAAGATTGAACGAGGTGTGTTACAGATTACAACTGCCTATTGAGTACAAAAATATTAACCCCTCGTTCCATGTGTCTCTTCTCAGGCCGGTGGTAGCTGGTCCACTCCAAGAGGAGGAGATAGGAGAGACCCCTCCACCCCCTTTGGACATCGAGGGGGCACCGGCGTACAGGGTCCGGACTATATTGGACTCGAGGCGCCGGAGGAGTGGTCTCCAGTATCTCGTGGAGTGGGAGGGGTACGGTCCGGAGGAACGGTGCTGGGTGCCTAGGAGGGACTTCCTCGACCCATCCCTCCTGACAGAGTTCCACCGTGGGCATCCCACGCGCCCGGGTCTGCGTCCTCCTGGCCGTCCCCGAGACCGGGGTCGGCGCACGGCTGGAGCCGCGCGTCAAGGGGGGGGGTACTGTCACGGTTTCGGCCGAGGCTGCTCCTCCTCCTGGTTCGGGCAGGCTTCGGCGTTCGCCGTCCCCGGAATACTAGCTGCCACCGTTGTATGTTTCGTGTGTTGATTGCTTTGGTCTGTCTGGTACACCTGTGTCTGTTTGTGTCCTAAT
The DNA here is from genome assembly GCF_964263955.1 of Coregonus lavaretus. Taxonomy (NCBI): domain Eukaryota; kingdom Metazoa; phylum Chordata; class Actinopteri; order Salmoniformes; family Salmonidae; genus Coregonus; species Coregonus lavaretus. The sequence goes on from NC_139993.1 coordinate 16,675,214, forward strand.
TACGTGTCCTATAAGTTCCCTGTTTTGTGTTAGTTATATTGTGTGTTGCTGTCCGCGTGTCTTTTGAGCTGCGTGTTTTGCGCTCTTCATGGTATTTGTTTTACGCATGTTGCGTACTGTTTCTCGCCTCTGTATTTTCGAGGTCGTGTATGGATTATTGTACACTTTACTATAGTAAAGTTTGTTGGACTAAACCTCTGTGTCCTGCGCCTGACTCCTCATCACATCCACATCGGTACCATACTGACAGAAGGATGATATACCGAGTACTTGGGATGACCTCAGACTCCACAGGTATCCACAGAAGCCATCGAGGCCAGGCTCCTGTAGAGTTACAGACAGTGGTATCTGTATCTTTATGTCAAACATCTCAGGTCCCCTTCCTCAGGAGGAGGCTTGCAGCTGTGGTCAACCCAGTTGATGTGGCAGTTGAGAACAGCATATAGCAGCATCTGGCACTCAGTATTTAGTTTGGTTAGCTTCTGAAACTGTTCCCTGTGGATAATGTCGACGGCTTGGCACAGTTCGCAACTGCCATCTCCAGCGGCTGAGCTGTGGTGTAAGCAAAAACTAGCTTGTAATAACAACTCAGTGACCATTCTGAATTTAGGGTTATCATAGAGTGCATGAAAAGCTTCTTCTGAGCTTGGCATTGTAGGACCTCCGCCAAACGGAAAAACTCAATGTTGACCACCTTATGATACGATGTTGGGAGTTGTCACGAAAACTACTCTTGCCTCCTGTCATTGCTGTTAGCTTTATTGTTGGTATAAACTTGCCCCTTTCTGTGTTTATTTCTAACCACAGAGGTTTCACAAGTTCCATGTTTCAGTTTACGTTTATTATAAATCCACAATTGTCTTGAGTCCCTTGCTATATCGTCACTGCTGTGATATGGTACTGTAACACCTACCTCATGCAAATGGTAAAAAACTCAAATTTCCCGTTCCCTACTGAGCAGATTGTCTCCTAGAGGACACACATTTAGTTTGCAAGAATAGTCATGTTTTAACGAGTACCCAGACTTGTTTTTACTGAATGTTTCAGGACTATTCTGTACTATGCAAGCACCTTCCCTATGGGATGGTGTGCTCGTGGTCGGTTGTTCGAGCTCCTGTCTAGCATCTACTTCAGGTGTGAGGAATTGTAATGGCTCTAATTGCTGACCATTTATCCATTCACTCCTCCATATTAAAAGCCAGATCATCTTTTTGGTACCTATAAAAATGGGCCAGTAGAGCCAGTCTGAGCATAACGTTGCATCCCTGCATGCATGCCATTTTCTCTTTACTTGGTAGCGTAATATCTGAGCTGTGATATCCCAATAGAGCCAAGGACAGATCGTCCCACCAACACAAACAAAAGTCAAAGGCGTCTCCGTATTCTGAGATATTGGTCTTGTCTGCAGCCTGTGTGTAGACCCGTTATCTCTCTGTTTAGAATGGCAAACTGCGTTAAGGCACTCCAAGTAAGCCTGCAAAAGGATGGATTTTGCATAGCAACGCGACCACATGACTCCGGTATCCTCTACCCCTGCCCCGCAATTCCATTTGCTGCGGTTCTTCTCAAGTCTCCCATGGTGTTGCAGCTCCATTGTCCAAATCTCTTCCCCAGTGAGGTCCTGAAACTGCACGCTGAACACCTTGGTCACTTCTTGGCTATGCAGCACGTACCTCAGATAACGGAGGAGTAGGAACGTGTGCTGTTCCAGGGACTGTGCTAATCCTTCACTCGGGAGAAGGTCCACTCCCTGAACAAGAACACCCTGACTGAAGAGGCTTTGCAGCAAGAAGTTGTTGATATAACTTCTGAAGACAAGGGTGGGTGTCAGTAGGTGCTGTAGGTGGGTGTGGTGCTGGAATCAGGCGCAGGACGCAGAAAGTAAGTCCAAAAGACTTTAGTGAAGGCACAAAGAAATACACGAGCCAAAAGCCCTGAGGCGAGAAACTCCGCACGCAGGCGTAAACAAAAGGGCGCACTAAACATGTGCGATAAATACTCTCCTTAACAGAGGAGGAAAGCTACAAAGAGCAAACGGTATACTGTAGAGCACAAACACGACAGCGAAACAATCACACACAACACCTGACAAACACAACGAGAACTTATAGGACACTAATGACGCTAAACGACAACAGGTGTACAATTCCAGACAAGACCAAACGAACATAGAAACATACAACGGTGGCAGCTAGTATTCCGGAGACGACGAACGCCAAAGCCTGCCCGAGCAAGGAAGAGAGGCAGCCTCGGCCGAAACCGTGACAGTACCCCCCCCTTGATGCGCGGCTCCAGACGTGCGCCGACTCCGGCCTCGGGGACGACCAGGAGGACGCGGAGCAGGGCGCGTCGGGTGACTACGATGGAATTCCGTCAGGAGAGACGGGTCCAAAATGTCTCTCCTCGGCACCCAGCACCGTTCCTCCGGTCCGTACCCCTCCCACTCCACCAGATATTGGAGACCCCCCATCCGACGTCTCGAATCCAAGATGGACCGCACGGAGTACGCCGGTGCCCCCTCGATGTCCAATGGGGGCGGAGGAGTCTCCTTGATCTCATTTTCCTGGAGTGGGCCAGCTACCACCGGCCTGAGAAGAGACACATGGAACGAGGGGTTAATACTTTTATACTCAACAGGTAGTTGTAATCTGTAACACACCTCGTTCAATCTTCTCAGGACTTTAAACGGCCCCACAAACCGCCGACCCAGTTTCCGACAGGGCAGGCGGAGGGGCAGGTTTCTGGTAGAGAGCCAGACTCGATCACCAGGTGCGTACACCGGTCCCTCACTGCGGTGGAGATCGGCGCTCGCCTTTTGACGACGGAGGGCCCGCTGCAGGTGGACGTGTGCAGCGTTCCACGTCTCCTCCGAGCGCCGCACCCACTCATCCACTGCAGGAGCCTCGATCTGGCTCTGCTGCCAAGGTGCCAGAACCGGCTGGTAACCTAACACACATTGGAAAGGGGTTAGGTTAGTGGAGGAATGGCGTAGGGAATTCTGGGCCATTTCTGCCCAGGGAACGTACCGTGCCCACTCCTCCGGCCGGTCCTGGCAGTATGATCTAAGAAACCTACCCACATCCTGGTTCACACGTTCCACCTGCCCATTACTCTCCGGATGGTAACCCGAGGTGAGGCTCACCGAGACCCCCAACCGCTCCATAAAGGCTCTCCAGACTCTGGAGGTAAATTGGGGACCTCGATCAGACACAATATCCTCGGGTACCCCGTAGTGCCGGAAAACATGGGTGAATAGCGCTTCGGCGGTCTGTAGGGCAGTAGGAAGGCCCGGCATAGAGCAAACGACAGGCCTTAGAGAACCGGTCCACAATGACCAGTATAGTAGTATTCCCCTGTGAGGGAGGAAGGTCAGTGATGAAGTCCACCGAGAGGTGAGACCATGGTCGTTGTGGAACGGGCAGGGGTAGTAACTTACCCCTAGGCAGATGTCTAGGCGCCTTACACTGGGCGCACACCGAGCAGGAGGAGACATAAACCCTCACATCCCTCGCCAACGTGGGCCACCAGTACTTAGCACTAAGGCAGTGCACTGTCCGGCCGATACCAGGATGTCCAGAGGAGGGTGACGTGTGAGCCCAATAGATCAATCGATCCCGAACCTCGAGCGGAACGTACTTCCGACCCTCCGGGCATTGAGGTGGACTAGGGTCGGTGCGCAACGCCCGCTCGAGTTCAGCATCGACCTCCCACACTACCGGTGCCACCAGACAAGACTCCGGCAGTATGGGAGTGGGCTCCACGGACCTCTCCTCCGTGTCATACCGCCGAGACAGTGCGTCTGCCTTACCGTTCTTTGACCCAGGGATGTACGTGATCTTAAATACGAACCGGGTCAAAAACATATTCCACCGCGCCTGGCGAGGGTTCAGTCTCCTAGCTGCCCGGATGTACTCCAGGTTACGGTGGTCCGTCAAAATGAGGAAAGGGTGTTGAGCCCCCTCAAGCCAGTGCCTCCACACCTTTAGGGCCTGTACCACGGCTAACAGCTCCCTGTCCCCTACGTCATAATTTCGCTCCGCCGGACTGAGCTTCTTGGAATAAAAAGCACAGGGGCGGAGTTTAGGTGGCGTGCCGGACCGTTGCGAAAGCACGGCTCCTATACCGGCCTCCAGAGGTGTGGACTCGAGTCATGTGACTTGGACTCGAGTCAGACTCGAGTCATGAATTTGATGACTTCAGACTCGACTCGACAAAATGTACAAAGACTTGCAACTCGACTTGGACTTTAACATCAATGACTCGTGACTTCACTTGGACTTGCGCCTTATGACTCGAGAAGACTTGCTACTTCCCATGAAAACTGGGGAAAAAATTTTTCACACGGCCGCGCCGCTCTCCGTTTATCTGCATCTGTGAAAAAAATGTGCACCATCCACCTGTATGCATACAGAGAGCGCGCGCTGCCTGCACGTTATCCAATCACTGTAGTCCCACGTTGTTTTGATTCGACAGCATCTAAGCAGGCACATTGCAAGACAACCAATGAAGCACATCAAGCAACAACGCGCCAGTTGTCAAAATGATACCGAAGATAGTTTGGTTTGGCTATAAAAATTACGAGGTAGTCGACAAAAAACGAGTTGCAATCTGCAAAACATGCGGATCGAAGATTACAGACGGAGCTGCCACAACGTCCAACTTTGTTCGACACCTGAAGTTGCACAAAGAAAGGTAAGTTTTGAACGAATGCTACGCACCTTATCGGATGTACCGTAACTTACTAGCTAGCTGCTGCATATTTACTGTATCAACGAGACAAACGCACGTCTCCCTTGCTGGTTCATGCTTACAAAAATATGGATTTTTGAACTGCTATTATATGGACATTCTAAAACGCTTTCGTGAAAAACGCTTAACGTTCTTTAATGTACTAAGACAGTGTTATTAAAAGACCAAACTCTGTAAATATCATATTAATAAAGTATACTATGTACAAAACATCAGATGAGCCCAGAATATGAACGCAAACACGTTTAATAACACGTTGCATTTTCCTCCCATAGAAAACAATTATAAGAAAAGGCTTAACGTGTCTTAATATACTGAGACAGTAATATTAAAAGACCAAACTATAAATATCATATTAATAAAGTATACTAAATGTACAAAACATCAGATGAGGCCAGAATATGAACGCAAACACGTTTAACAACACGTTAAGTGTTTTCCTCCCATAGAAAACCATTATAAGAAAAGGCTTAACATGTCTTATGTAGGCTACTATGTATTCTGGGCTCATCTGATGTTTTGTACATAGTATGCTTTATTAATATGATATTTGCAGAGTTTGGTCTTATAATATTACTGTCTTAGTATATTAAGCATTAAGCAACGTTAAGCGTTTTTCACGTTAAGCGTTTTAGAATTCAGTTTCAGAGTTGCTGGTGTGCTGCCTCATTGAGGTCGTTTATGTAATTTTGGTTAATCACAACTAAGCTGAACTGTCGCTGAAGACAAAATATCACAATTAAACAATGAATGCACCCCCTTTCACAACTCGGATGTAGTTGGTGCATCCCTAAACCCATCCAAGTACAACAGGAAACATAGTAAGACGTATACATTGTAAAGAGGAAAATGATAACACAGTCACAGTAGATCCACCATTAGCCTTCCCTTTTCATATCATGCCCAAACAGCAGACAGCGCATGGACAGAGTGCTACCGTAGTCTACAGTAGGTCTGTGAGGCAGCGCACCACTGGGATATATACAGTATATAATAAAATAATAACGATTATAGTAGTAATGTTCAGAGATGCAATAGATTATTATAGTGCAGTTCTTAACTAATGGGAATATTGTTTAGCTTATTTTTGGTTTAATTTGGTTTACTTTAGTTATTTAATTTATTCAATTATTTTGTTTTTCTATACTTTTCATGCCAACTTGCCATGGCCCCCCTAGAACCCCCTCGCGGCACCCAAGGGTCCCCGTCCCCACTTTGAAAACCACTGCTATAAAGCATATGACTTCAGTTTCTTGAGGGAAAGGGCTTTCTTATGAATTTTGAAGCAGTGAAAATATTCTTAATATTGCATACACTGACACTGAAATGTATTATCGTAAACCGTAGTGTACAATAGGCAATGAATATTAACACAACAACATTGATATGAGTAAAGAGTAGTTTCAAATACAACATGTGTGGCTGTAAAGGATTTTCTGACATCTGTTTCATATTCTTCTCTGTTACAGGTATGAAGAATACCAGATGAACAAAATCATCGTAGATGAACCACAACAGCCTTCAATCTCACAATTCCTTGACACTCGTGTAGGGCGTTACAGCCTGACCCACCCACAGCAGAAGGCCATCTCCAATGCGATACTGTCTGACTTGATTATTGATTGCAATTTCCCTCTGTCTATTGTGGAAAATAAGAGCTTTCGTCACTTTCTGGCTGTGCTGGACAGCAAGTATACCCCAGTATGTCGCCGAACGCTGACCACAAAAACAGAGAGCCTTGCTGAGGAGAGACGGTCAAAGTTAAAAACTCAATTGAGCAACACTGACCATGTTTCAGTCACTGTGGACATTTGGTCTGATCGAAAGATGAGGGGATTCCTTGGTGTCACTGTGCACTGGATGGAGCGAGATGCAGAGAGGGTACAGCTAAAGACTAATCTCTTGGCCTGCAACCGCTTCAAAGGCTCTCACACAGCAGAGCGAATCTGTGACCAATTTGAGGCAATATGTGATGAATACAACATCAAAGCTAAATTGGACTATATAATTAGTGACAATGCTGCTAACATGCGCAAGGCATTTACAGTCTGCTTCCCCAGCGAACAGGAGGAAGATGAAGATGCTGGAGATAATCTTGATGATCCTGAGCTATGGCATGACTTAACCCAAGAAGACCAGCAAACCGTCGATGCTGCTATGGCAAAGAAACAGCGCCTGCAGTGTTTTGCACACACATTGCAGCTGGTTGTGGGAGACGGTTTGAAAGAAACAAAAGCGGCATGTCCTTCTCTCTCCAAGTTATCAAAACTTAGCTCCCTGCTCCACACAAGCACAACGTTTAAAGACATCTTCGATGGTGAATTTGGGGAGCACAGAGGCATCCCTGCTGCAGTGAGCACGAGGTGGAATTCCACACTGCGGCAGGTAAAAGCAGTCCTTCATTGTGATCAGCAAAAGCTCTGCGCAGTTCTTGAGAAGGCCGGGCATAAAGAACTGTCATTCACACCACGAGAGTGGAATCTGCTGAAGGAGTTGGTGGACATCTTAAAACCGTTCGGAGAAGCAACTGATTTGACACAGGGGGAGAAAGTCATTACAATCAGTGCAGTTGTTCCATCCATCTTGTCCCTCAATCACCATCTTGAGAAGCTGAAGCCTCAAGTTCGTTTCCTGAGTGGCCTGGTCAGAGGTCTGCAGGCATCCCTGAAAAAAAGATTTCTTGGGATCTTCATTAATGTAAAAATGGCCCAGTCTCAAGAAGGGATCACTGCCCCCTTTTCAGACACAGTCTACCTGAAAGCAGCTGCCTTGGATCCAGCCTTTTGTCTGCTGTGGATTGAGCCCCATGTGCTGGTCAACCGTGACATCAAGGCAGAGGTGGCACAACGAGTTAAAGGTAAATATTATTGACTTGCAATGCAACTTAAATGCAACGTACAATAATTTGATCTTAATCTAATATAGGATCTAATGTGATATTAATCTGACTTTAACAATAATAAAAAATTTCAGTCTTGAACAGTATCATCAACATCAGAAATAAGGGCTCTTTTGTTTCTGCTGTTGTGACACGTTTTTATTTTTATTTTTAGAATTGATCCTGCAAGATGCTGCAGAGACAGAGCAGCCTGTGCCGGTGCCTGCTGAAGAAGAACTAGAGGACATGGAAGGAGAAGGGCTGTTTGCTGCATACCATAAGAGGCAGAAAAGGGATGTTGGGACCCCACCAGCAGTACAGCTAAGTCACTACATTGACATGGCAGAAGGACAGAATGCCCTTTTGTTCTGGGCACTGAACAGTAAGACTCTTCCTTCACTCTTTCAAGTAGCCATCCGAGTCTTGGCAGTGCCTGCTTCTAGTGCTCCAGTGGAGCGAGTTTTCAGCCATGGTGGCATCATTCTGCGTCCCCATCGTGCACAAATGACTGACAGACTTTTGGCCAATTTGATCTTTTGCAAATGCAATGCAGTATAGGGGCCTCCCTCCACCTGTCCACAGCACGCATGCGCGCACACACACTCACTCTCTGCTCATCACCTGTCCACACAGCTCTCTCTCTCCTGTGGTAGGAGTTTCACATGGAGTAAGATCTGTTCATTTGCAGTGCAGGTTCCCACACTGTTTTTACTTCCAGAGCTTTGGTGTTTGTCCTTCCCCGTAAACCATTTTCTCTCTCTCTCTCTCTCTCTCTCTCTCTCTCTCTCTCTCTCTCTCTCTCTCTCTCTCTCTCTCTCTCTCTCTCTCTCTCTCTCTCTCTCTCTCTCTCTCTCTCTCTCTCTCTCTCTCTCTCTCTCTCTCTCTCTCTCTCTCTCTCTCTCTCTCTCTGCATTGTTCTAGTGCAATATGCTGTTCAAATACAAGCATTTTTTTTGTGAAAATTAAATGTTATGTTTTTTGCTGTATTTGATTAATGTTATTGTATAAAAAGGTTTAAATAAATACAAATCTTACAGACATACATGATTTGTATACATTTTATTTCTGTGGTAAGAGGACTTGAAATGACTCGAAACTAAAATGGTAGGACTTTGGACTCGACTTGAGACTTGACGGCTTTGACTTTTGACTCGACTTGGGACTTGCCTCATCTTTGACTCGACTTGACTCGGGACTCGAGGGCAAAGACTTGAGACTTACTTGTGACTTGCATAACAATGACTTTGTCCCACCTCTGCCGGCCTCTGACGCGTCCACCTCTACCTGAAATGGTAAAGAGGGATCCGGATGCGCCAGCACCGGAGCCGAGGTAAACAGGTCCTTCAGCCTCCCAAATGCTCGACTCGGGTAGACGAGTACACGAGAATGTCATCTATGTACACGACCACCCCCTGCCCCTGCATGTCCCTGAATATCTCATCCACGAATGATTGGAAAACTGAAGGAGCGTTCATCAACCCGTATGGCATGACAAGATACTCGTAATGGCCCGAGGTGGTACTAAAGGCTGTCTTCCATTCATCGCCCCCCCTAATGCGCACCAAGTTGTACGCGCTCCTGAGATCTAATTTAGTGAAGAAACGCGCCCCGTGCAATGACTCCGTCATGGTCGCAATCAGCGGAAGTGGATAACTGTACTTCACCGTGATCTGATTGAGACTACGGTAATCAATGCACGGGCGTAACCCTCCATCCTTTTTCTTCACAAAAAAGAAACTCGAGGACGCAGGGGAAGTGGAGGGCCGTATGTATCCTTGTCTCAGAGATTCGTCTATGTAAGTCTCCATAGCTCTCTTCTCCTCCTGAGACAGAGGATACACATGGCTCCGTGGGAGCGCAGCTCCTGCCTGGAGGTCTATCGCACAATCTCCCTGCCTATGGGGAGGCAACTGCGTCGCCCTCGACTTACTGAACACAATAGCCAAATCCCCATACTCAGGGGGAACGTGCAATGCGGGCACCTGGTTTGGACTCTCCACCGAGGTAGCCCCTACGGAAACGCCTAAACATCGACCCACACACTGGTCAGACCACTCCATCAGAGCCCTCTCCTGCCACGAAATAGACGGGTTATGGATACTCAACCAGGGCATGCCCAGCACCACCGGATACGCAGGCGAGTCGATCAGAAATAGCTGGATCATCTCCTGATGACCCCCCTGCGCACACATCCTAAGTGGCGCCGTGACCTCCCTGATCAAGCCCGATCCCAACGGACGGCTATCTAGGGCATGAACGGGGAATGGGACGTCAACAGGAAGAAGGGGAATCCCTAAATCTAAACAAAATTTCCTATCAACAAAATTCCCAGCCGCGCCTGAATCTACCAGCGCCTTATGCTGGGAATGAGGTGCTACCTGTGGAAAACGCACAGGTATACAGAAGTGCGCAACAGAGAGCTCTGGGTGAGTGGGGCGCCTACTCACCTGGAAGGACTCCCCAGTGCGGGGCCTGTCGTCTTCTCCCCTAGGAGGCCATCCCCAGCACCTAGCCGCGGTGTGTCCTCCACGACCACAGTTGGTGCAGGAGACGGGCCCCCTCGTACTCCGACCCCTCCTCTCTCTAGCGCCAGCGCCCCCAAGCTCCATGGGGCTCGGCTCGGAGGCGCTGGAGGGTGAAATGGACGGACCTCCCTCGGGACGTCCGCGGGTAGCCAGCAGGGTGTCCAGCCTGATGGACATGTCGACTAACTGGTCGAAAGAGAGACTGGTGTCCCGACAGGCCAGCTCCCGACGGACGTCCTCACGTAGACTACAGCGGTAGTGATCGATGAGGGCCCGCTCATTCCACCCTGCATCCGCCGCTAGAGTACGGAATTCTAACGCGAACTCCTGGGCACTCCTCTTCCCCTGCCGGAGGCAGAACAGACGCTCCCCCGCCGCTTTCCCCTCCGGTGGATGGTCAAACACCGCCCTGAAGTGGCGGGAGAACTCAGCGTATGTGATGGTGGTAGCGTCTATCCTCCTCCACTCGGCGTTGGCCCATTCTAACGCCTTGCTGGAAAGGCAGGAGATGAGGGCGGACACGCTCTCGTGTCCCGAGGGCGCCGGGTGCACGGTGGCCAGGTAAAGCTCCACCTGGAGAAGGAAGCCCTGACACCCGGCAGCGGTCCCATCGTAGGCCCACGGGAGCGAGAGTCGAATTCCCCTGGGTTCCGGAGCGGGAATGGGCTGACTGGCTGATGGTGATGGCAGGGAAGGTGGAGTTGGGGGTGTCCCTCGGGTCTCCCAGCGTTGGAGTGTGTTGATAACATCCTGCAGGGCGGTCCCGATCCGCAGGATCTGGTCATTCTGCTCCCGGACCCGATCCTCCAACGTCTCCTGTGCTGCTGCGGCTCCTGCTGATTCCATTCAGAATGGAGTGTGATTCTGTCAGTAGGTGCTGTAGGTGGGTGTGGTGCTGGAATCAGGCGCAGGACGCAGAAAGTAAGTCCAAAAGACTTTAGTGAAGGCACAAACAAATACACGAGCCAAAAGCCCTGAGGCGAGAAACTCCGCACGCAGGCGTAAACAAAAGGGCGCACTAAACATGTGCGATAAATACTCTCCTTAACAGAGGAGGAAAGCTACAAAGAGCAAACGGTATACTGTAGAGCACAAACACGACAGCGAAACAATCACACACAACACCTGACAAACACAACGAGAACTTATAGGACACTAATGACGCTAAACGACAACAGGTGTACAATTCCAGACAAGACCAAACGAACATAGAAACATACAACGGTGGCAGCTAGTATTCCGGAGACGACGAACACCGAAGCCTGCCCGAGCAAGGAAGAGAGGCAGCCTCGGCCGAAACCGTGACAGTGGGGATGATGCACACCCAAGTGTGTTTATAAATTTCCACAAAACCAAAGCATGTCAGATTGTGTCTTTGCTGCGAAACTTACTGGAGTTGTTCGATGTCAATGAGTTGCGCGATGGCGATGTAATGTGGCAACGCGGCGAGGAGCCCCAGCACACGCTGTTCCTTTACCTGATTCAGCTGCTAGCTATATTTGTGAGCAGTTGCATGGAGGAGAAGGACCTTGCTACCATCATGAGTGTTGCATCCGCACTGTCCTTAGAGGTAAATTTCGGCGACCCCTTGTGTGCTGCAACTCTGATGAAGCCCATGTTCATTCCATACTATGATCAACAATCGGGTAAGAGAAATAGGAAAGGTGACACCAACATAGCTGAGGATCCCGATGATGGATTGAAATATTACAGGCTGTTCACGGGATACGAACTCGAAGCTAAGGGGTGCGACGTGTCAAACGGGATGGATATGAGTCTCCTCTGGACCGATCGCAGTGTACAGCAGGGGTGCAAGCTCATAGAGAGGAAGGGCAAAAAGCTTTGGTTCGTTGCACCTCAGATGGCGACAGGATTGATCATGGTTAAGGATTCTGCTCCGAAAATGATGGGAGGACTGACTGGGAATAAGGCCCTGAGGATCTGCTCCTAACTGATGTCAGATTACATAATGGCTTACGTTGTATTTGGAACCATCTCCAACATGCTACCATGTCATGCAAACAGTGACTTCACTGAGACCGTACTGACTACCATTCTATGCCAAAGTTCTCAGATGCGGTTCGTCACCAGAGTGCAAACCTGATGGTCCTCTGTAGCTCAATTGGTATAGCGTGGCGCTTAGTGTAATGCCAGGGTAGTGGGTTCGATCCCCGGGACCACCCAAACGTAAAAATGTATGCGCACATGACTGTAAGTCGCTTTGGATAAGTGCGTCTGCTAAATGGCATATTATATTATTTTTATTGATGACGGAACTGAGTAAGATGTCAGAAAGTCACCTGTACACAACCGGGGTAGGGTTTGCCGGGCAAGACAAAGGCAAAGTTCTCACCTTTGGTAAAGTTTTCACTGGCCCCTAAGACAAGAAACCCGCTCAGAATCAGTCTAGGTTGGGGTCGTTCACCTCAGTTAATCTTGGCATGTCGACTAATACCACAATGACTACTATGCTGACCTTCGCCCAGAGTCGTGACTCTACGGCCAAAGTCAATAGCAGTTTACACAGCATGCTGTCTACTGCTTACAAGCTCTTTGGGGTTAGGAAAATTGCAACCGATACATTCTTCTACGGCCGTTATCACCACAGATTCAACACGGGCGAATTCATAGAGGTTGCCATGAGCGATCCCAGGTACAACAACCTGGTCCTTGAGGAGAAACTGACCAGCGGCAGCAAGTATCAGCTAACCGTTTCCAATGGAGCCTTGCCAATGTGCACTTTGACCCTGGCCATCACCATAAGACAAACTGTGATGAAGGTCATGGGGTTTCTCTGCACAGAGGTGGCCCGGCAAATTTTTTCTTCCAAGAGGCTAACCTGTGCAAACGTCTAATGTCGATATCTATGGCTGGGAAGTTCAGACACGGAAAGGATGAAGATAGCACCAACGTGTTTGAAGCCTCTTACGCCTCCTTGCTGAAGATGACTGGACAAGCCTTCTGTAACACAGGTATGACAGGTAGAAACGTTCAAGACCTTGACTCTATGGAGTGGTTGCAACCTGGAAATAGCCGTCTCCCAGATTACATACACAGGTCGCTAAATATGATTGGTGACACACAAAAAGAGGTCGTGAGGATCATGAAGGAGAAGAACATGTCCTACTGTTCATGAGCGAGATGGGCATCATGCCAGTTGCCTCACTGTTTGCCAATGCACAGTACATGTGGTCCTCTGTAGCTCAGCTGGTAGAGCACGGCGCTTGTAACGCCAAGGTAGTGGGTTCGATCCCCGGGACCACCCATACACAAAAAAAAAAAAAAAAAATGTATGCACGCATGACTGTAAGTCGCTTTGGATAAAAGCGTCTGCTAAATGGCATATTATTATGATCCACGCACCAATGATGATCATGTCAAGCATGAGGACATTCTCCAACAACAGCAACAGCTACGGCTCTATGAAGCTGTGTAAGCAGGGTTGTCACTAACCTGTGAAGTTTTTCAGCAACAGATGTGTCGACACCGATCTGTAACTTTCACCCGTGGGTACAGAGTTCAGCTCTCTAACGGTTGACAAGAACTCCACGATCAATGACATGGTGGAGAGGATCAAGAGAGGTGTTTCCTGTCTGTTACCAAGGATAGATATCAACCGTATCAAGATGATCGTCCCTGAGCAAGGAGTTTACCTTGCTTGTGGCTGCTCTAAAGAATAACAACATCGAGGTGATTGGACACGAGGAATCCTCCTATAATTCTGCAGCATCTTGTTCTACATCATCAGAGTGGAACAACTATGTCTCTGACAATTGGGTCAGCGGGAAACGAACTAGAGAGGAAGGTAACCTTACCCCTGTGAGACAAAGAAGAAGAAGAAGAGAGTAACAATGTCAAGGTTGACAGCGAACTGACAATATTTGACACCGATGTGGACTTTGGGTTCGATGACTGACTGAGGGTTGGGTTGTGTGATGAACATGTAGAGAGTGATTGTTTTTTTATGTACCCTAATATGTTTCTAATGCCATGTTGTGTTTAATAATGAAATAAAAAAATTCAGACTGCCACATTATCCACTTTCTTTATTACACATACAGAAGGTCACAAACGCTTGACGTGAAATAGCATACTATTCTAAAACTTTATAAATATATGAAATGGAGCATGTTTAGGTGTAACAGTTCAACTGTAACCATCATCTGCCTGTAAGCGCACCCTATGGTGTGCAAGTCCTCTCTCACAGTGAAAATAAATCGATTCTCCATGCTTCTGATTGTACTCCCCAAATTGCCCTTGTACACTCTCGGGACCCTCATTTTACTCCGAGACTCAAGTCTAGCAAACTCCTCTGTTGCCCTGTGGTAGTCTGCCTCTCCACTGTGATGTCTGAGAGCGCTCTATTTCTATGTTCACAGTATAGCTTCCTGTAGTTAGAGTCTATAGTTTCACCATTTTGCTGTGTAGGCACAGAGTCTATCCTTTCGGAGTTCACTCTTTGTCTCTTATTGTGTGAAAGATCATTCTCCTGCCACCACACCGTCTCAACGCTTGGGTCCATACTACAAGGCAATTTGCCATAACAGGCTTTAATGGCAGTTGCCACGAAGAACAGTTCGGGGGTACCTTTGCCTAACTCGGATGCCAGGTGCCCCGGTCCGCACGTTGACATAATAAGGTTCGACATCTTTGTTGACTATCTAATGTCTGAGCTGGAATGCAACACTTCCACCGACAGCCAGCTCTGAAGTGAAGCCTTAATAGAGTGTATGGTGAAGCACCGAGAGCTTATCTCTGGGCCTAACGTTTGGTCTCCTAGAGCTCGAGCATACGTCCACTTTGAACAAGGCGCCCATGGAACGTTTGGTATCCTACAACCCAGCGGTCCTACGGTGGTTAAGTTCCTGGGAAAGTTAATACCTGTGTACTGCAGGCTGTGCTTATTGTCAGAATGTCATGACCGTGCCAAGGCTGCCGCGCAGGCTTTACTGGTGCGTCTGACAGGATCTAGGGACTTTAGAGGGGAGGTTGCTGAATTCGAAATTAGAGCACTAGTATACCTAATAGAGAACCTCTCGACAACACCCCCTTCCGAACTGATGTCTCAGCTGAAACCAAGATCGCTGTAGAGTTGCTATATGCCGGCAATCGGAAACTCCTGCTGTGCAATTTGGAACTGTTCTTCACTAAACCTCAAGACTCCCTAAATCTGTGTCCGGCGGAGCTTAGGGCTGCATTATTTGTCCACGGCAAACATGACCCATCTCACAGCGCAAGGAACGATGCAGAGGACAGAGTGCATCTTACCCAAGAAAGTGTCCGGTTCTTCCACTCTGCTCAGAACCAAAGTCTAAACGGAGCCATTCTAGATACAGACTCACAGCCTCCAACCAACTGTATGAGTCTCGAGTGTCCCGTATTTACTGGCTGGGGGCCCTGTGGATCCTTGACATCGAATGCAACAAGGGAAACCTTGACTGGCTTTATAAACCGGAACCATGGAGAGTTTAACCCGAATATCGTCAGTCGACCGAAGTCTATTTCACACCGCATCTCTGTAGCCTGTCCCCAAGGAACAAATGAAACGCTAAGGACTGAAGGTAGCTGCATAGTGGAGTTGGAAGATCACGTTCTCCTCCATGTCTTACACGTAAACACGGTTGGCAATCAAAAGTTCAGTGCAACTGTAGTATCCAAACGCCTTCGAAAGTACGCTCAGATACAGTCCAACTAAAACAAAGCTCCTTAGCAGACTGAGGTTCGTCTCAGACAAGAAGAGACTGTGCTCCCAACATGGCTATAAAAACACCTGCATAGAATTATTTTCCAACCCCAGTCGTAGCGCAAACTACACATCCAACGCCAAGTACTTGCTACAGCCGTACTTCAGGGGTGTGTTTGAGATCATTTGCTTATCGCAGGGAACATGCATGGTTTCAACTAAATACTTCACGGTTAGCATCGAGAACCTGACATGTTACATATATGGAGTTGAAAACCCTTTGACAGTTGTAATCCTAATGAAGGACTCTAAGAAACATTTCCACACACCTTTCTTTTTTCTCCTCCGTAAACGTTGCAGGAGAGGAAACCAGACATCAACTGTTCTCGTCGATGTCTATCAACTCTCAAAAAGTAATGAACGTGTCACAGGACCTTCCTAAGGTACTAGGCAAAGCTGGTGGAGCTACATGTGCATCTCAACAGGAGCAGTTTGAGGGTGTCAGCAAGTTTATCGAGGGGAACATCCAACACTGAAGGCAGAGCCCTCTCCTGAGCCTCGCGCTCCTGCACCGCTTCGGAAGTGGCGTCCACTACAGTCCTGAAACACTGTCTTTGCTGTTTGTTACTACCCCTGCCTAATTGCCCCCCCACGGTTGTGTGACAAGAGCTTTGTTGTCTCATGGTCCTCTCAATTCTATTCCGTTTACTTTGGTTATACATGTCGTCATCGTCCTTTTCATCGTAGCAAGACTCCATGTAAGCACCCTGTGGACTGCCGGGTTGGAAGATACTAGGTTGGTTACAGTTGCCTTACCCGAAAGACCCATGCTGAGAGCTCTGAGTTTCTTCCAAGGCAAGAACACACAGGGCACAAAGCCAACCAACACAGTCCAGCGAATCATGTTCCTCAGGGTTGTTTTCATGTGTTCACACAGGTGGTTGGAGGAGTAGTAATTGATCAGGTACCGCACCAAGCAAGTGGCACTCTCGCTGTTACTGCCGTTGTAAAGCAGCAATTCCACAGAGAGAGCTGGGCTGAATGTATTGACAATCTTCTCTATTGCTATGGCAAGCTGTGTATCGTCGCTGACGTACACCCAGGAGTCTCTATGGATGGGAATCAGACCGTAATGTGCGTAGTCAACATTGTCTGACCGCGTCCATTCTTTTCCTGAACATGGCTAATGCATAGGCACCCCCTCTGTCTTCCAAAGCAGCCTCAGCTAGCTCCTTCTCACAACAGGATAGCTGTTCTCCGAACGAGCTCGTCGCAGATCTTGCCATTTCCTTTACGGTCCAATAGAGGCAAGAAAACTATTCTATCCTACCTTTTCTTGCCTTGATGTATAGTATACAGTGGTACTTTCTCGTTTACGTACAAACTTTGCAGTACATAAGTTGAGTCTCCAATATGTTATTTATGCTGTTTAGTGTCTTATGCTGTCTGTTGTAGCAACATGCAGAGCCTGAGCAACCTTAAACCAGCCGCTGGTTATTACCATTACTAACAAGAGGAGAGCGACGAGAGCGACGAGAGCGATGAAGAAACAGACAAAGTGGTACGGGTGCGTCTGGTTAAGCAGTCCAATATCAAAATAAATGCCATTGACGTTACCACAGACGTTATTGTCGCGGAAACACTACTGAGGCGACACGGTGAGGAGTCAACTTTTCTAATGTACCATGAAAAGTTTTCAGATGAGATGAGACGCTCCACGGAACATGTAACGGATTGCAAGTCAGGAGGCAACATAAGACTTTCCGCAATGGTATGCGTTACACCCAAGACACTGTAACTGAAAATAGAAATCTTAACACTAAACGCTGTTTTGCAAGTGTTGAGAGGTGCCATATAGCTGCTACTGCTTAAAGACAAATGCCTGTAGATCTGTTTAGTGGAATCTAGTATAAAGCTGAGGATATTGCCCTCATCATGAGTGTAGTAACAATGGACCCGAGCAGCTACACGCTGAAACCTCTGGAAACTGTAGCACGTTTGATGAAAGCACCAAACTTCCTCGTTTCCCCCAATATGACGTTTGCTGAGTATATCACTGATAGGATCATCAGAGCCTCTGCCACCAACACCTCAATATCAGCCGAAGCCACTGTTGTGGCTCACATGGGAGTTACCCTTTTCACACAACATATACAAGTCGCCTACTTGCTGGTTTTGTTTACAAGATGCTTGTCCCCGACTAAGCAGTACCAACGGGTATGACATTTTGCCGCCGCTACAGGATTACTGACCAGCGGGAGGCTCAGCATGGAACCTACGACACAATCAACAATAGAGTGCAGACTAGAGAGTAGAGCCAAGTGTTCCAGCATATGTCCAAGGTGGTAACGATGCAATTCGGAAGTCTCCTGAGCGTTACAGTGACCTCTGTGGCCACAGATCTTATCAGAAGAGAGTTGGATAGGGTGAGCACATCTTGGAGCTAACTAGGACCATTGAGGTGCTAAGATATTGTGCGGCTCAACCCACAGCCAGACTCATTTGTCTGTGCACTGGAAAACGCTCGTAGGATACTGGGGAGCGATAAGCCAGAGGTTATGATCGTAGGTGACAATGTTCCGAGTCATCTCTAGGAGAAGCTCCAATGGTATCACTTGGTCTCATATCGTTAGCCACAAAGACACAAAGATTACCCCTGAGTTCTCTGTGTACACCATGGCTAACGAGACATCTAAACTTGGTGTGGCCTACGAATTCTCTATGCAACAGGTAACCCAGCATGCTATTGGTGACAAAGACCTACCTTTCACCAATAAATCATGCTTCAAGGACAGCTCAATCAATATGAAGATGAACCACATTCGCCTCGGAG
Source organism: Coregonus lavaretus (assembly GCF_964263955.1). Lineage (NCBI taxonomy): Eukaryota > Metazoa > Chordata > Actinopteri > Salmoniformes > Salmonidae > Coregonus > Coregonus lavaretus. The sequence continues at coordinate 16,693,882 of NC_139993.1, forward strand.
GAGGTCACATGGATAGGATTCCCATAGTGAACGTGGACAGAGTGCAGATGAAGCACAGTAGCAACGGAGACACTTCCACTGAACACAAGACCTTCTGCAACTCAGAAGGATTCAACTTCACAGTTGGCTGCACAGCGCCTGCCATGAATCAATTAACCCCTCACATCTCCTCTCTGCTACCGACTCCGACGACATCAACTACAAGCAGTTTGCCCAAAGATCACCATCAACGTCCTACCTCCACCAGTACGATGGATCAGGCTCTTCGTAGCCTACACGGACTAGCTAACCCCAGAGAGCTGTTCCCCCAAGAACGTAGGGTTAGACTTCAAAATCATGTCAACGCCTTGTTGCGAAACGATCCCAACTCCATTCCTGTAGGAAAGCTAGCGTATCTAGCCCAGAGTAGAGACTGGTATAGTAAGATAAAGAACCGTGCTTCCATACTTGAGTTCGACCCCTGCAACATTGTGGTCCCTATGCCACCTGCCAACCATAACGGAGGAGAAGTGATTCCCGAGCGCTGGGTCGTCAGGCCCCGGGTGGCACTATTCAACTCGTCAGCCATGAACACCATAGACAATGAGATAGCTCAGATTGGAAGCGAGTTACTTGCTCACTTTGGCGACACAGAGCAAGCTAAACATTTGGGGGATAATTTACAATTCCTTGAACAGACGCTGCATTATGGACAGGGGTTAGATGTGTGTAGGTTGATGGGTGCTGTAAAGACTCTTTCTGACAACGTAGGACTACAACTTGATGCCTCTGCATACATCAACAGACAGGTGTTAACCCTTGCTGTTCAAAGAGACCTGGATGACACCAGAGAACCTGTTACCAGAGTGACTGTGGAGGATGCCTACAGTGAATATAGTAGAACTTAGGTGAAATTGAACACCTGGGATGGAATGATGGTTCGGTTCCTGGTTGGTTTCCTTGCAGTTACAGAACTGAGAAGGCCCTGGCAGTTCTCGGGCTTGGGAGTAGTGAAGCCCTGCCTTATACTGCGTAGTACAGCTGATTCTTCTTCTTGCAGGCATTCTATAATGCATCCACCACTCAAGGGCGCCTTGAAGCCCAGAGCCAGTAGCCTACCTTTTATAGCGTCTGGTGTCCTTGCCTTTTCACCTAAGCACACCTGGGGAACATCTACCTTTGTCATATCCCTATACCTTTCTTGGTTTTGTGTCAGAGTAGACCACATGTTTCCATTTACAAGGCCATCCTTGCAAAATGCAAAGGCTTTGATAAGAGTCGAGACCCGCTCCCAGGTGCCTTGAATATTTACAGTAGTCAAATAATCCACTGGGTCTTGCACCATTGAATCTGTTGCTGGGTTAAAGGATCCTCTGGATCCCCAGCGCTCCATCAATAAAGTCCATTGTCTGTCGATGCAAACATCACTCTCCATGTGAGCGTACAAAGTACACAGTGCTAATCTAGCACATGCCATATAAAAGGAGTCCATGTCCTTTTCAATGTCACAGTCTCTATACATTGTTGACAATGAAACAAATGGCAAAGTGGACAATACATCTCCGCTCTCACTGTGAACAAAGAACACTGATGCGAGTTTCTGTGTGTACAGGTCTCTTGGAGGGATCAACGACATCATACAGATGTCTCTAAGGGCACCAAGTATCCCAAGGAAAACCTTGATGATTTTAAAATCAAGCTGCTGAGTGAGTGCTCTGCCTCTCATGTTGTTCATCCAAGAGCTCAGGGGCTGCCATCCTGCATCAATAGTGGTGACGAAATGCATCATCACAGAGCTGTCACTGCTAACCTCCTGTAAAATGATACAATCGAGCCAGGGTGCAAGCAGGGTGCTGCAAGGCTGCAGTACGGTACCACGTGCATGGTCACCATCAGATAACATAGCCTTTCTAGCATTGCATGCCCTGATAGTTGCATTGAGAATGTCTTCCACTTCCACACTTGGAACGGAGACGCTCAATGAGAAAGTAGCAGAGTCCCCTTGGCTCAGTTTGTTTATTTTGCCTGCCATATGCACAATTTCATCACTCGACAAAACACTGCTTTGTGATATTTTGTGACAGAAGCAGTTTTTTCCCTAGAATGTGTAGAGAGGTTCAGGTTTCCTGTCTGCAAAGGTATCAATCCTGGGGTTCCATACATTGTCCTCGGTCATCAACTCAAAGTATGATGGGATAGAGACTTTAAATTCCCTCGAACTTCGCCTGTCTTGAAATCTCCACCATAGCTTTAGGAACCTGAATGGATCATCTTGGTGGCAGAGTAACTCACTATTGTCTTCTTTCAGCTTGCCAAAGACATGGGCGATATTGTGTCTAGACAAGTTTTGTCTTTCACAAGTTCCAAAAACAACATTACAAAGTAAGGCGTGTGCATAATAGCAAGGTGCTTCAAGCGAATAAGATCTAACTCGCTCTCTGGATCTGTCCTCCGGGGAGTTTTGTTGCTCACAATGTTTTTGTACTTACGAAGTCCGTTTTGTAATGTAATTGTAATGTGCCTGCACAGTATGCAACTATCAGCCTCTCTATTCTGGAATAACTTGCTTAGGCCAAGTGGCCCCGGTGGTATGGTAGTAGAAGTCTTTATGGTCACATGACACTGTTCCACTGCTAGAAGACCGGGTTTTACCCCGGTAGCTGTACAAATATCTTAGTGTGTCCTCTGTGGTTTCAAAGGGATCACAATGGTTGAGAGCTCCCTGGTGTAGAGCTGTAGCCATAGTTTGCCATCTCACCACATCGTCCTGGAAATCCATTGTACATACTATGGGTTAGCACTCTATGCTGACACAGAAACATTTCAATCTACCACGCCTGATCCCAAATGCATACAGAGAGGGAAGGGGTTTATTCTGAGACTGATACAGAGAGAGTCTCCGCTGCAACCACTGGCGATCCGTCTACAGATGAAAAGGTTGCTTCCATAGACATTGAATCACAGTCTACAGATGAGGTGGTTGAATCTGAAGAAAAGAAGGCTCTACTAATGAGTACATTGATCCTGCAGAGACCAATACTCCATATACAGCCAAGGATGTAGTTTTTTCAGAGATGAAACGTCCATGTACGGATAATGATGAGGTTGCATATGCAGAGAACAATTGCCTGTATGCAGATGAAGGTGCTTCTGGTGGGAATAAGACTCTGTTTAGAGATGAGGTACCTGCTATGGATACCAATGTGGTATATGTAAAGGGGCGTGAGTCAAAGGGGCGTGTAGAGCATCCACCGCGTGTGAAATATCTAGAAATGTGCCTGGCTCTACAGTTCAAGCTGATGCTGACTCTGCTGCAACCGGGTACAGGTCTACCCTTGCATCATAACTGATTCCAGTTGTGATACATCAGAAGAGGTTGCAGCTGCTCTGGGTTCAATCACATCTGAAACTTATGTATCTATGAATGTCTCAGAAAACAACTATCACGTTCTTTTCAATTGGGTTTAGTTGTACATTTTATATATGTTTTGTTTTACAGGTTTAATCAGATCTGCTGAACGACGTGGAATACGCAAACACTTTCCAAGATTGTGACGTTTCCCAGTCATATGTTTCAGAGCAAAATCTATTGTTGTTGAACCTGGCATAGATCCCAGGAAAGATGATGCTACAACTGAGCCTATTCCCAGCATTATAGACATGGAAAGATCGGTGTCCAATGTCGCATCCCGGTCTTCTGACACCACAGGCACCTCGATCCCAATTTACTCTGAAAACAGAATGTTTGATTTGGATAGTGTATGTGACTACATTATTCAACGCGCAGAGCCCGTAAAGCACTTGAAAGCAAAGTGTACCCAAATGCATGAGGACAAGGATCAACAAGGTAAACAGCAACACCACGAAGAGAACCATGAAGTCGTTGGATGTTCCACAAAAGCAGGCTGTGTTCCTAGAACCACAAATGCCACCACATCAACTGTTTAATCACCCCAATCTACCTGACATTGACAAGCAACCAACACCCCTGGAGCCTAGACGGCCACTATTCCCTACACCGCTTCAAACTGAGGTAGCTGGGAACTATCAGGATCTCACTTCTGGGATCATGTTCTCGTTGGAAATCGACCTAAACCAAATACTGACAAGATGATTGGTCACAATGACTACCTGCCAAGATTGTTCAATGTGTTCCTTGACTCCTACAAATTTCACTGGTGCTGTTTTGTTTACAAAAAAATACAGATAATCTTGGCTATGTGGTGTACTTCTGAGTCCACAGGAGGGCAGCGTAGAGTATTCCCCCTTGTTGATCCTTCACTGAAAGCCCTCACCACAACCAATGTTAAACCTATTTTTATAGTTGTAGAGTAAATGCAAAACCATGTGACAATGCGGTACTTTTTATACTTCTTTATTTGTGATGAAAATTTGACTGTTTTTATATTGCTATACAAATGTACTTTTTCTACAAATTTGTATACTTCTTTATTTGTATGTGTTTTATATTACAAATGTACACACATTACAAAAGGAACACACATATATCATCTATGTTGTTTGACCCACAGTATATAGCACAAGTACCTCACTCACCCTGCTAGAGGTTCAATCAGAAAACAACTGAAGCTCACAAGTAGAGATCCTTTAGTCTTTTAATATATTGCTATAATGAAAACAGTAGCTTCATCTGAGGTGGATGACATATCTATATGGCTTTAACATAAACAGACAATGCTTATACAAACATATAGATATATTTAAAAGTAAAACACATTGTAGACATCAGCTGACACTATTCAAATAAATGATTACGGGATTGCTGTCGCTTTTGTTATACAATATCTGCTACAGTTATTGGTTTAGTACACGCCCTCATGGAGCGGGTCTGGCATTGCAGTAAATAACAAGAGGCCAAACAACAAGCCACTACCACATGCACCTAACAAGATAGCCAACCATGGTATCATTGGGGCGCTTACGTACCTTCAAAAGCTAAGTGTAGATTGTAACCATGACATTGCTAACCCCTCAGGTTCATTACCTAGCAAACCTGTACCAGATAAATACAAGGATAAAGATAGCCGTAATGTGACCACTGTCAACGTACATTCTGCTCCAGAAACTGTGAATGATAATGTACATGACATCTCAACAGATTTACACTTTACTGCAGGCACCACAGACACCACTCACCCATTCTACCATGACCTTGCTGGAATAATGACACCAATGGCAACAACAGTGAGGTCACAGGCTGATGTAAGCGGGTCACTGTCAAACACCAAACACTCAGTCATTTCTGAGGGGGTATACAGCAACACAAATTACTTTTACAACCAGGTGAAAGAAACTCCCAGAACGGCACCAGACTTACCTTGCATTCTACAGGAATGTTTCAAGGACCAGTACATTCATGACCCGGATACATTCAATAGACTTGTAAGAGAAGGGTTAAATGCTGACATCTCTGACATTCTTGGTCTGGAACCCATAGTACACATGCAGTTTGATCCCCTAGGTGAAAAGTCTACTGACCAAATGTTTTGTGATGCGTTAGCCCTATGCCAACAACCAGGTGTCAGGCAGAGTAATCAACATATGCTTAATCAGTGGGGACAACAGTTATCACACCATTCCACATCGAAAGGATATGAAATTATGTATAACGCTACATGTGAAGTTGTCCCTGGCCAAACTTTGAAATCAAATTTGTTTGACCTGCCTAGGTTTTTCAAAGACAACTCACGTTGGAGATCAGTAGGCTTTAAAGAATCAACCCTGCAGCAACTAGGATGCACACCATACTGTAAGATGGTGAATGTCACATGTGAAAGTGTGACTACATCTAGGTTGAAGGATATCACAATAGTAAACATTGACATGAAAGACAGTTGCATAGCTGATCCTTGTTGTGGGTTTACAAATCCACCACAGGAAATAGGTTGGGAGGGGAGTCTGATCTGACTCCAGTGGTAAGCCTTTCTCGGTACAATCCCCAGGATCATAAGGTAAGCTGGCTGTGTGGAGTTGAATCGACATTACGTCACAATAGCCTACTGCGCTACCCTTTGGATCTTGTCTACAATAAAAGGATTCCTTGTACTACACTCAGCTGTAAGACAATGCCACATATGTATCACACTGTCAATCTATCAACACCTTCCCATAATGGCTTTAGACATGTAATAACCAATGAGTTCCCAACATTGACTAAGAAAGATGCTTATAAACAGCTGATGGTCAAAAGCTCTTTCACTCTCTACATGGGAGCTACCTGCACCATCCAAGACGTGACCGGGTTGTTGGTACATAGGGTGTTTACTGATAAGGTAGATCTTCTACAGACTATCTTGGACATGCACACCGCTCTTCAGGTACACCCATTTGTACCCAGGACTTTCACCCTGCAGCTGGCGAGGATCCCGGTTGTACCCATGTCTACTGTAGGAATGTTTGTTGGTGAGGCAGCAGGAGAGTGGAATCTAGGTCATGTTTATGGCATTGCCACCCTCTCTGAGACTGAGAGCATAACCATGGCTTACCATGTCATGCAGTGCCTTTTACGAGCCCAGATAATAGCTCTCCGGGTGCTGGGGTTCACTATGACATGTATACAACCAGCAAGGATATGGAGATTTCACACTGGATTCAGAGTGGATTTCATTGGGTGTCTGGTTGACACCATATACACTTGGAAAACAGGCGACACAGTGCGGGGAGGTTTCGAAGCGTTAGCTACAATTCACAATACAATGCAGCAGTTGAAATTGCTTAGCTACCTGCCAGTCACAGTCAGAACCAAGTTGTTGGAAAGCTACACAACTGTCAAGCCAATAAAGGAAAATGAAGGCACAGCATTTGTAGCTGGGCTACACCTGTTGATACTCCACAACATCTACAACCTGTGCGGATTCAATAGTGAAGATACCTCCGTTGACAGTAGCTGGGATACATTACTAGGCTCTGAGCAGTATGAAGATATTGAGTTGAACACTCAACGCAACCATTCGACCCTATGGCCCTTTCTATATACAGGCACACAACCAGTGTTTCAAATGGAACAATGCCATTATTGTTGAACCGGTTCTTAGTACAATTCCACAACTTGCCCAGCTGTTACAGATGTTCAAAGGTAACACAAACACAAATGCATCGTGTGGTAGATCTAAAAAGTCAAATGCATCGCGCGGTAGATCTAAAAAGTAAAATGCAAGTAACCCCCCACATGTTGTAGATGTCAGCTTAGGTAACATGACCAATGACCCAGCTGACAAACTCAATAAAAAAGTTATATTGGGCAACCAGACCAAAACTCAGCTGAAGATTTCAGCTTCGCTCACCAGTCCACAGACTCAGCTAATGAATACAGCTTCGCCCACCAGTCCACAGACTCAGCTAAAGATTTCAGCTTCGCTCACCAGTCCAGAAACGCAAGTAAAGAATTCAACTTTGGTCACCAGCCTAGACACCTAAATAAAGAAGTAAACCCAGGAATCCGTAATAGAAACACAAATAAAGATGTCAACTAACAAAGGTGGCTGCGGTGACCAGCATTGAAGCAAAACATCACATAGGTCCTTAAAACGTACTGGGGTAGAAGCTGCAGCTATCCCCGTTGATAGAGTAGCCGCTAGTAGGTACAGTCGTTATGAAAACCCAGATAGAACCTTAGGATTGTCTGTCAGCAGCTTATATTACGATATATAGGTACATGTAAATATGTTACCATTGATTAAGTACTGCAATTTGTACTGTACTGTTATTGTATATCTAAACAAAGGCTGAAGAAACTGAAGACAAGAGTTGCAATTGTTAAAAGTACACATGGATTATGTGTTATTTTATTGAATATACAACAAAACGTTATTAAACTGAAGAAAAGTGTTACAATTGTTAAAATTACACATGGAGCACTTACGTCACAAGCTCCAGTGTGCCCCAACAGTATAGCCACAGTGTGAAACCCACAGCAGTTATCAGATTGTACTGTAGGGACCTTTAGATTGTTCAGCCTAAGGTATGCGCTTAATGTTCCGGTGTGGTTGTAATCTAGGGTACCTTGCTCATGTGGTATTGATTTAGGTATATTCACACCTACATCAATCATGTGCCAACCGTTGCTACTGTAGCAGATAGATCCTGGAGCCCAACGTCCATGGTAGTGGTCATTGTATATGTAATATGTGTAACCACATACATTCAACTCCACATTAACTCCAAACATGCCTCCTACAATTGCTATGATGGGTACAAATTCCCCTTCTTTATTGCACTTCCCATTGTACATCGCGTCTATGTTGAGCACCCACAATGCCTCTATGAGTGTATTATAACAGATCTGAGATTTTTTCTCCTCCACCCTATCCTGAGTGTTGATGTAGACAGTGGAGGCAATGTTTTCCATACAAGGGCTTTTAACTGCCATATCGAACACCCTACGGCTGGTATCTAACACTCTCTGAATATTTCTGTTACTTAGGAATATGGCAGTTTTGTTAAACCCCATATTGTTTACATCAACCACCAGTAGCCTTTTACATATATGCCGATACACCATAGCCCCGTTGTCCTCGGCAGCGGTAGGCAAATCAGGTACCCTTTATTTTTTGGATTGTGATGGGATATTGGATAGAGTGAGGAGCTCATTATTACAAACGAACACCTCCTCTTGCTCCTGTTCTGGCTGCTGTTGTACCTGAGGATTATCAAAACAAGTAAATCTTTCATGTCCATCATCTGTAATTGCCATGCCTTGCTGCTGTTGTACCTCAGGGTTATCAAAATGAGTAAATCTTTCATCTGGATCATCTCTCATTTCCATGCCTGGCCGTGGTTCCTCATCAGGCTCATCTAAACAAAACAAAATCTCCCGTTGGTCTTCTTTTATTGCCATTCGTAACATGTCATTGAGACTGATATCACCTTCTTATGCATCAGACACTCATAGGGAGTTGCACCAGGGGTCAAAATCGCTTTCAAGGTCACGGATGGCTTGAGCAATAGGTCTGGAATTAAGCATGGTAAGGGTACCCTGAATGCTACTGTGAAGTCCATGAGCCAGGTTGCCAAGGTAAAAAAATTGAGGTTTGTCATCTGTGATGTACAACTTATCTTTGTGCTCCTTGACAAACCACGTGTCTCTACTCTCAATTGCACAGTCAACGCTGCCAGGAATCAAGTTAAGAGTCTTGCTGTAAGGAAGCTGGACCAGCAGTTCTGGGACATATAGCTCCAGAACACGTATGATTGTGCCTATGTCAATCAGGGCATCAAACACTATACATAGTGCCTGTACTATCTTTCCACTGTCAACGACATTGTATTTCTCACAACCCTGTTTGGAGATGCCAAGGTTCAGAGCGGAGCACAGGTGTTTGTCAGCATCGGAACCTGTTCTTGATCATTTCTCTTTCAATGTTGGTTGAATGTGTACCGTTCACATGTACACAAGTACATACCATGCTGCGTAGTAAACCAGGCCTGCCATTGTAAGTGTGAGATAGGAGCAGTCGCTTTCGTCCTTAGTTACCCCAAACACACGTACGCCACAAGCTGCAAAAGCGTAAGCTAAAGTGAAGCTGTCAGGAGTCTGTCAGGAACACTGTCACCCTCTCCTGCAAAAGATGGTAGAACCCCTTTGCTCAACACTTGAACCATAATATCCCTTTCCGATTGCTTTATCAGAGATAGTTTCACTAGAGTGTTTATTGGCCCCATAAGGTGCTTTGTGTAATGTTCACGGCTAACATTCACACGTCCCCCAGTGGTCATTGGTGTGAAACGTTGCAATACTTCGGGTGTCACAGATCTCCACCCTCTAGCAAGCAGCTCAAGTGTGTATATGGGGCTGGGCGACACAGGTAGAGCTTTGAAGAGCCTGTAACACTGCCTGCTTGAGTTAACAAAAACGGGCCAAATTCTACCGGAGAATTTGCGCGTGTTAGGTGTCTTCAGAGTAAGATCGTCAAGAGCTGATACAGCCACTCTAGGGAAGCATGACAAAAGAGCTCCTGCTATCACCTCTACACTCTGGGCTCTCGCTTCAGTAGATTTAGCTGCTTTGTTAAGGACATCCACTGCGGTGGAAATGTTGGGTTCAATGTCACTTTCAATTGTGTACGCGACAGGCTTCCTTCTAGGGGAAAAATTGGAGATTAGCGCAATCGCATCTAGCAGCCTGTGATCGGGATCTGGGCAGCAATTGTACTGACTGTGTTTCATTATGTAGTCGCTCTTTGGTTGAGATATGGCCGTAATATGATCATTAGCAAACATGACAACCATTGTGTCTACGTCGGTACATGCCATCGTAGCCTTATAATCATAGAACCTTATTGAGTGTTTAATGGTGGTATCTGCCCAGGCGCCTATCAACTTTAGGGTATCGCACCCCTGAGGCTTGTGTATTTCATAAAGGAGCCAACAAAGTTGAATAACGGCCTCATTTCGAACTAGCCAATCTCGCTGCCGGGATGCCTCAACTGCAGCGCACTCTTTAAGAAACACGCAGGATGCCACTAGCAGACTCTTACATTGAACACAATTCGTTTTGGAAATGTCATCCTCCAGCAACCGTACCGCCTGTACAGAAGACCAAGGAGGGTAGCAACAACATCTCATCCTGTCCAGGATTACCTTTATGATTCTGTAAGAGTGCGTATTATCCAAGTCTTTGGGACACTGTATATGGGGAGTAAATATAGGTGAACCGATCCCATTCCTGGTAACAAGCTTCCAATCGTAAAACTCCTCAGCCCATCCTAGCTTAAGCTCGTTGTTTGTCTCATCTCGTTCCTTGCGCTCTTCTATCCAGTCAGAACGAAGGATGTCATGGAGGACGGGAGCAAGCATAGCGTCACTGACAAATGGTCCAAATAGCTCTATTCCTTCATTGACATTTTGTATGTGCAACAGCCACTTGTGTGTCAAGTACAATAATCCGTCATCGTTCTTCTGTTCAAGTACTATTCTGTTTAACTCTGGCAGATGTATGCACATGAGACACGCTTGTCTCAACCTCAACATCGATTTTGAACACTCAAGCTTTCCGGATAACCATGGCATTCGTCCCTGGTTGACAGATTGCTTGTTTCTAACACCTTGACGTAAGGTGACATTATGCCATTGAGCGCCGTATGGAAAGTTGAATGTGGATACATCTACACTGCAGATGGTCTATCTCTTTACGGCTTGGTGTCATCGTGGAAAACGGATATCTGTCTAATCTTCGATGAGGAGTGCAGAGAAGAAATCTGTGCCCTTGCTTTAGGAGACTGCAAGTTGGGGATTGAGTTCAATTTGAAATGCATTCTGCCCGACCTATGGAAATGCTTTGATTTACGAGGAATTCACCCTTTAAAGCCAGGCTAACTGATGCAAGATATCTTTAACCCCAGGGAGATTAGAGTCAAGCCTCTCCCGGATAAACACCCAAGGTCGCTACCTTGCTGCGATCCTGATGGCTTAGCATCACTAAGAGAAATGACTACACTCCCATCTGGGTTCTCCATTCTTGAAGAAAACGACAACGTGGTGGCACTGAGACATCTACTGAGAGACGCTGTGGTGATCATACCCAAGAGGAGGTCTGAGATGATGACAGGACTACGTGGAAGAGTTGAGCTGATTACCAGTAAGAAATGTGCTCCGAGTGGCCATATAATGGAATTATTCCCGAGAGGCTGCTCTATGTTTAGAGTAGAAAGGGGTATAACTGGGGTACCTCCTGTCTTGATATATTGCGACCCCGATGCAAATGGCCAAGAAAACAACCTGTCTCTTTCTTCCGGGGATGTGCCGACGCTGAATGTTCACAGGACATCAGACTATCACAGGGTGATGCCTATAGGTTTCACTACGAACAATCACGTCTTTGATCAAACTATATGCCTGTTACCGGGATCCATGGACATTGCGACACCCCTCGTGATACGTTTTGCAGGGGCTGTTGCTATCATGTATGCATTCCATGATTTCATACAGCTAAGTGTGGAACATTCAGACGTCACCAGCATCCCCATACAGATGTGTTTCATGTCAACCTTGAGCCTGAGAGAGGCTCAGGCTATGCTGTTATCATACATGTCACTTAACCCATGTTTTGTAGCTTCAGACAGCAGTTGCTTCAGGTTCATGGTTAAAAGTCATTCGATGGTATCAGAACTGAGAAAGATCGTCTCATCTAACCCTAGGGTTCACTATGGCCTAGCCGAGTTAAAGCTCTCAGGTGTAGAGCATGTAATGACCGAGGAGCTGGAAGATGAAATATTGCAAATCCGACATGGGCTAGCGGATGAGGAGCGCAATGAAGAAAATGACTGTGAGGAAAGTGATGAAAGTGATGTGTCACGATCGTCGGGAACAGAGGAGGACCAAGGCGCAGCGTTGCAGGCAAACATACTCTTTATTTAGCGATATTACGACAAAATAAACAAACGATAACGTGACAGTTCACGGTCTAACACAAACCAACTAGAAACAAGACCCCACAACTAATGTGGGAAAACAGCCTCTATAAGTATGGCTCCCAATCAGAGACAACCAGCCACAGCTGACACTCGTTGCCTCTGATTGGGAACCACTCTGGCCAACACAGAAATATAATACATAGATCTACACACCCTGGCTCAACATAACAGTGTCCCCAGAGCCAGGGCGTGACAGTACCCCCCCCTAAAGGCGCGGACTCCGACCGCGTCAACCAAATACCACAGGGGAGGGACCGGGTGGGCACTCCGCCTAGGCGGCGGATCCGGCTCCGGGCCTGATCCCCGCTCCCTCTCCAACCCCCCAAAGTACCCCTGGTCCGGTCTGACCCCGCTGGCCGGAGCTGGACTGCACACTGGTGGAGCGGCTTGCTCTAGCTCCGGCGTGAAGCATCTGATCGGTGCCGGACCAGGCACCGGTGGAACAGGCACGGGACGTGCCGGACTGACGACGCACACCACTGGCTTGGTGTGGGGAACAGGCACGGGCCGTGCCGGACTGACGACGCACACCACTGGCTTGGTGTGGGGAGCAGGAGCGGGCCGGACCGGGCTGGCGACACGCCCCATTGGCTTGGTGCGGGGAGCAGGAGCGGGCCGGACCGGGCTGGCGACGCGCACCATTGGCTTGGTGCGGGGAGCAGGAAAGGGCCGGACCGGGCTGGCGACGCGCACCATTGGCTTGGTGCGGGGAGCAGGAAAGGGCCGGACCGGACTGGCGACGCGCACCATTGACCTGGTGCGGAGAGCAGGAACAGAACAGGCCGGGCTGGCGACGCGCACCATTGGCCTGGTGCGGGGAACAGGAACAGGACAGGCCGGGCTGGCGACGCGCACCATAGTCTTGGTGCGGGGAGCAGGAACAGGCCGGGCCGGGCTGGCGACGCGCACCATAGGCTCGGTGCGGGGAGCAGGAACAGGCCGGGCCGGGCTGACGACACGCACCACAGGCTCGATGCGAGGAACAGGGACAGGCCGGACCGTACTTGGGACACACACCACTGGCCCTATGCAGGGATCAGGAACGGGCCGGACCGGACTGGTAACACACCCCAGTACCTCTCGCCGTGCCTCCACACTTTCCTTCCCCTTTAACACCAGTGGCCCCCGTAACCTGGCGGCCTCCTCTGTCAACCCGCTGGACCGCTCTATCGCGGCCTCCTGCTGCCCCGACGTCCACGTCGTGAGCCCCCCCCCTAAAAAAATTCTGGGTGTCTCTCCTCCCCGTGGACCAGGCCTCCCTAGTTCTCGCCAGACTCTCACCCCACTGCTCCAAAGTCCAACCACTCTGCTCTTCCCTTGGCTTGGCCCAGTCGAGACTCTTAATCCATTGCTCCATAGTCCAACCTCTCTGCTCTTCACTTGGCTGGGCCCAGTCGAGACTCCTACTCCACTGATCCCAGGTCCATCCTGTCTCCTCTTCACGCTGCTTGGTCCTGTCTTGGTGGGATCTTCTGTCACGATCGTCGGGAACAGAGGAGGATCAAGGCGCAGCGTTGCAGGCAAACATACTCTTTATTTAGCGATATTACGACAAAATAAACAAACGATAACGTGACAGTTCACGGTCTAACACAAACCAACTAGAAACAAGATCCCACAACTAATGTGGGAAAACAGCCTCTATAAGTATGGCTCCCAATCAGAGACAACCAGCCACAGCTGACACTCGTTGCCTCTGATTGGGAACCACTCTGGCCAACACAGAAATATAATACATAGATCTACACACCCTGGCTCAACATAACAGTGTCCCCAGAGCCAGGGCGTGACATGATGAAATTAACTCCAGCAAGGGCGAGGACGAGAGCGATGACAGTGATTGGGAGGATATATTGAGGGAGATGACGATGACTAAACAAAATTGGAGAAGAAACCTGTGAGGATAAAGCAGCTATGTGGGTGATGAAGATTCTGAGGGATGTAAGTCCCATTACAAGTCTCAGGATGTTGTGGAAAATGAAGATGAACTCATAGCAAATATATCCACAGCTATCCGCGCTGTTCCTACTAGGATCAGACATAGAACGGGACATGTTGTCCTGTTTGGGAGGGGGATAGGTTCAGAGTCTAGTTTCAAAAGGATCACTATTGGTATAAGGACTCTGGGAATGGTTAACTTGAAAATATTGAGAGCTTGTGGTGTGTTTCACTCCAAACATGGATACAGCAGAGCTATGTTGAGGATCCCCAACACCAAGGGAGTTATACCAGACCACCCATGGTTAGGGAAACCCACATTGCTTACGGATGACTTGTGTCTCACCACACCTTTGACAATAGCCAGCGCTCTTCCTACGCCATTGCAAGATTGCAGTGACTGCTTCTTTCAACTGAATTACACTCCCAAGACAGCAAAGAAAAAAACGACTCGGTGACCGGTGCTGAGGGTGGTGTAGTTGTAGAGATGTCAAAGACAGAGCAGGCTATATGTAGTGAAAATGCACAAGGCTACGAGGAACATAAACTTTACAGACTGTTCAGAACCTGCCGCAGGAAGATGCAGAGGTGCCTCTTCGTTGTTGCCATAGACTACCCTGACATTACAGACCTTGGGTGCAAGGAGCATATGTACAAGCGATCTTGGCTTGAGACACAGAGGAGAAAGCAGACCTCATTGACAGTTCCCTCAACAATAGGGGATGGAGAGCTGTTTCCTTCTATCGAGATTGCAAGAGAAATCGATTTGGAGGAAAGTGAGGAACAGATGTTATCATACCCATTGTCAGAATACTATCTTAACCTCACAGTGAACACTTCCCCCAATCATTACTCAGTGCTACTTGGCCACTGCGCCAGAGTCTCTGTTACAAGGGGTGCTAGACAAACTTTGACGTGAGCGCATGTCTGACGTGGTTTTACAGAGCGGTACACCCGTGTGTACCAGACATGAAGGTGGGAGATATGATGCTTGACTATGAGTTCGTCATGTACGGCAAGGGTGAACTTTCGCCTGTATACGCTCTCCTTAGCAACTTAGCTGAAAGCTGCAGGGTCAACTGCTTCCCAATGGTCAAGTTAATCACCCTCACTAGACCCAGAGGCTCATCGGTGTGGACCAGAGGTGCTGACGCAAAGTTTCACTCGCAGAAGCTGAGGACAAACACTATCGGCGCCTTCTTGTGCGCTCAGGATCACAGGCTTGCTCCTCTGCTGTCTAGGTGCTGCAACCCGAATCCTCTACACGCTTCTGAACTCGCGGAGATGAAGAGGCGCTCCTATTGAGAGCATACTCCATGACACTTGGTTCCGTGTTTGAGTTTCATACAGTACACAGTTTCCCAAGTAATGTAAGGACCAGTCTGGGGGATTGGAAATTCATGAGGCTAGCAAATACATCATATGGTCTCAACCGTTACCCTGGCACTACGGTGGTGGATGGTTTTGCTATAGCATTTGCTTCCAAGTCCCCGCTCTTCTACCTTAAAGGAGAAGGGACCCTTGGTTCATAAGCTAGAATCGGTCGCGGTGGTCGTAGAGAGCAGTTCCCTGTATAGAACCGATGTGTTGAAGAAAGAAGACCCGGAGTGGCCATCTCCCGATCTGATAGATGGGAGAGATCGCATCAAGTGTAAGAACAAGATTTCCGTACTCGATGATATGTTCATGCGAGGTGGAGAAAGGGATCCCTTGGATGGGTATGAGGTGAACGGTAGGTGTTGGAAGAAACTGATAGGTACCCGGTGGACTTTCAAAAAGGCCCCAAGTGAAGCTTCTGGAGACTGGGAACTACAATACCCCCTCTGTGAGAGCCTTACATTGATAGGCGGTCTGGTTCTAATATCCCTACAGCAGAGTGGCACTGTGCTGCCCCGCCCGCAAGTTTCTCTTTGGGAGTAAAGACTTGTGTAGGCAAACTGCAGAGTGAAAGCTTCAACATGCTTGGACGTGTGGTGATTGACTCTAGGACAGCTCGAATCCAAAACCCAGTTGCATGGAGAGGCTTCGACGCCTTGTGCACCAGGGCTCTAACATGCCCTACGGAAAGGGTGTGGACTAGAGGCATTTGTAAGGTGGTGAACAAAGGAATTTGCATGTTCAAACACAATGCTCGGGTGCCAATCGCTAACCTCATAGTGATAGTTGATGCAGGACAGTGGTATGCTTCCCCCAGTTACGATGACAAGACCTACAATGATTACACCAATCGGACCCTGAAGCTCACGTTGACGGTAGTCTGGCTCTGGCTCAGCTGAAGGTAGAAGAGCTGAGAATGAACCTCAAGTCAACAGCCTCCACTTGCACCAACGACAGGCTTATTGCCTACATTTGCATGGCAAAGATAGGCCCTGTCTGTAGATACAACCCAAGGTACACGGTGACAGCTGAGAGAGTAGTGTTATTCAAGCACCTTATAGCATCAGGATTTCCTATTGAGACCGCATGGAGTCTGGTGAAAAACATAACACATTCAAAGCCAGTGTCTATGATTGCGGTTCCATTACAACGGGGGATTGAGCTACAGTTAACAAAAACAATCCAACCTACCACACACAACAGAAAAATAGCCTCACTCATATGGTTGTTCTCACACATCACTGCATATTGTACGCTTCGACAGCTGAATCATGGATATGTGCGAATGGGAGACTCTCCGGAAGATATCGCCTGTGACGGCATGTACATATTCGACCAAGATCATGTGGGATTCCGATTGTCTCGAGGAGATCAGCTCTCGGTCTCAACCGATATCGGGGAGAAAGGAAAATCACCATCCGCCTACATGCCCTTCTCACAAATTGTGGAATTGCTTGCACTGCGGGATAGCGTTCAGGAGAGAATTTGCTGAAAGAGTAATCAGAGCAGGACCAGAACAGTCATATGACGCACTCATGCAGTTTGGTAATGCTCCCATAACAAGCATAGTTAACTTACAGTGGAAACGGGATGCTCTTGACAAACACAGTGCTGATCGCAAAACACTCTACTGAGAGGTGTGAAAAACTCCTCTGAGTACGTGGCAAAGAGGCAGAATAAACAGGAATGTCATAGTAGGCAGCAGACTAAGTCTAAGCATAACAGCAAGTGTAAGGCCTCGATGAAGTGGAAAAGTCCTGTCTGCATGCAAAAGAAAGCCAAAGCATCTGACAAATCCACAGGGCAGAAACAACCTGTTGGAACACCATTGTAACTGTTGAACAGATAGAGGACATACCACCTGTAGTGTTTATTTGTCAATATGTGAAGCTGTAGATGAATAAAGCTATTTTAAACAACAAAATGTAATGAGCCACGTGTGTTTTATGTTGATTTATTTCGTTATCGCTCACAACAGATATGTTTACCAATGACAATTAAAACATAAAGGGTAGCTGAACAGTACATTTCACAGTCACATATAGCATATCCATAAATTTGCTTGCAACATCACCACCATGTTACAGTCACACAAGATTATAGTGAATATATAACCCAGCACAAGGGCTATGTTACTGTCGATACAGCTATGCCTGTAGTTGACGCCTCACTTTCCCCTCTAGTCTCGCCTCCTCAGTTTCATAGTGCCCTGTAGAGAAAGGCCTATTCCGTTTCCCCATGGGTTGCTTAGTCTTCGTATTTGTGTGTGGGGTCAAGTCCATTCCATCATCGGTGTGATTTATAACCTCACAATTTTTCAGGTTCAGGTTGCTCCAAGGGGGACTCTGACTGTGTGGCATAGTGCTGTTGTTGTCAGAGTAGCTAGCATCCGAGATGTACTCCTCCAAGGTGACTGTGACTACAACTGAAAGGGAGCTTCTGAGATCACTTTTAGACATCACCCCCTTCACAAACTCAGGCTGTGAAGGAGGTGATGTCTAAGTTGAGAGTGTGGACCACTGAGTTGAGAGTGTGGACCACTGGTTGTGTCTAGTGCGTGTCTTGTCAAAGCACATAATCATCAACGTCCTGTTGTTAAATAGTTGGCTCAGTACACAGTGCTTTAAATAGGGGAAAACACATAGAGTTAGCATTACCACCATGGTATAGAAGTCCTGACGTCTTTGTCGTTGTACTTGCATGACAGTTTCTTCATGAAGCGGGTGATCTTGTTGTTGTGTGAGTTGAAAAGCGTTGATATTGCAACAGCGCTCCTCAGCACTGCTTCCTTCACAACCGAAGACATATGTTCTGAGCAATTCAGTTCAGGCTTCGTATTGAACTCTATCACCTCAGCAAGCTCGAAGATCCGAGACGTCCAAGAAAATGATTGTGTGCTTGATGAAGTTATCACCCCATCACCCTTGTGCACGATCTCATATTGCATCCTGAAATCATCAGTGAGCACTGTTGAAAATAGGGCGATCATAACAGGTAGGCATGCTTTGAGTGTGATTTGGTACTCTTCTGCATCGGTGGAGCACACCCCTGCACTTTTTCAACACTGTCCCCTCTATCAGGCATGTGGTAGGGACCTCTGAACTCCACCTGAGGTTTGTGAAAGACCAGGAGAGCCGCAACAGGGCAGGAAGTTTCTGATTTCCCCGTTTGATATTGTGTGTGGGTTACCATTGTGTTAATCAAGGCGCAATTCGAACCTGAACACACGTGCCTGCTGCAATGTGTTCTGCACACATACCCCTGAATGTGGTCACGGAAGGAGCATTCGTTCTCTACACAGTAGCTAACCCATTGTGGATCATATATTAACTCAATGTGGGAATGATTTATCTCTGCTCTGCCAGTACAATTCCTTAGCGAATGTCATTTCTCTTTCCTTTACAGCTATTTTGATCCTTTCACTGTCTTACATATAATCTACTTCCTGTTGTGTAGCTATGTAAATGTTATCAAACACCTATGAGCAGAGTGATTATGAGTAATGAGACATTTACAATCTAGGATAACCCCTTACACCTCTCCACATCTTTTATCTCCCCAGGCCAGCAGAGGACAGAGTGCAGATCTCATTCTGGTTGATGAAGTGGGTTTTGTGAATTCTAAGGTTCTACTGGCAGTGCTACCAAACATCGCATTCAGGGGAAGAAAGCAAGTTCACATTACAAGTCATGTCAACAACACACCTTGGCTTAACAAGGTTGCAGATATCCTCAGGGAAGATGGCGAGCCTGCCTACCACGTAGTGTCACAGAGCTTCAAGTGTAGGTATCACGAGAGGGAATCAGGGCCAACGTGCTTCTGTCTTGGAGTATACTGTCCTCAACACATATCCGTAGACAACCATTTGAAGGAGCTGATGAACATGGTAACCCCAAAGGGATTCGAGAGTGAAGTAACGGGGAGCAGTAGCACTTCCTCAATGGACACCAAGAATGAAAACACAACTCCATTTCAGCCCTCTGTCATAAACAAGTTCCTGTCGAATAACAGTGTCACTTTGGAATACATAACTCGGGCTTCTGTGGTACGAGCGTACCTTTGTCTCGACCCAACTTTCGGAGGAGGATCCAGGTCCTGTGCCGGTGTGTGCTGTGCTGTCGAGTTGGCAGGTGGAAATTTGGTCAGCACTTTGAATCAGAGAGGTTCATCATCCACCCAGTTACTGCTAGTGAGATGATGGTATGAAGACTTTGTCTATCCCGTACGCTCTCCTTGATTATAGCCATGTACTTTAGGGGTCCGCTGCGAATAGTGTCTGCTGAGGCGAACACTGCAAGAGTCATGGCATCGTATCCTTTCCAGTTGCAGCTGGAGATGCAGTCATGTACAAAGTGCTGGGGGACCTGGTTGCCTATAGCAAGAGTTATAACCCTAGACAACTCAAAAGGAACATGGAGCGAATGCGGTTGCTCATCCTTACCAAATCGTCCTTTTCCTGTACACCGATATGAGGCTGTCGATCATGAGTATCCTAGCAGGCGAGAACGAGACGAGCTGACTGTATAGGGTTTTAAGCTGGCCATTATCCATGTTAGAGTAGAATAGAACATTACGGTGGAAAGATGTGAAGACTATCATGAACTCATATTGTGATATGAGGTACTGTCATGGAGTCTTCAGTAATTTATCAACCTCCTCTCTAGCATCAAGACAGCCTACACACAACATGATCACTAATCCCTTTGCAGCTTTGTGTAATCCACCGGAATGCTAACATTGCATTTATACTTAGTGGCTACATGTGTTTATATTTAACCCTGTCTACCTGTATACATATCCGTTTGTCTGTGTGCTTTCTTACAGGTAATGGCACTGGAGGAATTGGAGAATCGAGATCTAGATCAAGTTACCAGAGTGTATGCTGCTCTGTTAAGTGCTCACGTTAGACTACTGAAATGTCTGTTGCCCAGAGTGATGTGGAAAGAAGTCCCCATGGTGATGATATTTGAACAGAATACATATTTCAATGCACTGATAGATGTGTAAAAACGAATAGAGCACTCCCTGTTACGCTCTGGGTTTAAGGTCCTGTTCTATAGCAAGTTTTCACATATCAACAACAAGTACATGTTAGGGAAGCACGTGGGTGCCAATACCAAACTTGCTATGGTTCTAAGTACCGTTTCTGCAATCGACAGACAAACGCTACATTACTGTGACACGATAATGTCCCTGGGATGGGCAGTGTTGTCCGAGGCCACCAAGAAAACTTGAATGCTCGAGTCTACCATCGGAACATCGAGGGGTTAGGGGTCCAGCAACAAAATTGGCTCCAATATGGATGTGTTCATGTACAGGCGGTCCGGAAGGGGAGTTAACATAGCCACCGATGTCACAGCTAGTGTGTTGGAGACGAGAGACATTATATCACTACCCGGAGATATGATAACCAACAAGGGTCATGCTGAACAAGGGAAACTGCTACTAGGGAAATTAAAAGAAGAAATGGCAATGGTCAGTATCAAAAAGTCCTCTAAATGTAGTACTGTGACTACTGGAGGTAAAAAAGTCAGTAGATGGAGAGTATACCAGAGACGATATGCTTTAAGTGTTTTTACTTCTTTGTCACACCAGAGACGAGATAAATAATGGTGAGAGGTCTATCAGATTAAGCGGTGAGGTGTACTACAAGTAGAGTTCATATTTTTGTTCGATTTCTGTTTGTTCATGTGGGTGGGAGATATCACAATAAAATAATATACAGTACTATAAAATGTGTTTATTGTTGTCAAGTTGAGTGTGATAAAATAGGGCGAAGTGAACATAAACACAATAACCATATATTTCATGCAAACAAGAGTTTATAATGTTGAGAACAAAGGCGCACATACACAAGTTACTTAGAAAATGTAATAATGTATATTAGAAGTCAATAGGAAACAAGTAATAATGTTGAGCACATGGTGTGTAAGTACAGGCAAACATACATTTGCAATGGTAATATTATAAGTCAATAGGAAACAAGTAATAATGTTGAGCACATGGTGTGCAAGTACAGGCAAACATACATTTGCAATGGTAATATTATAAGTCAATAGTAAACAAGTAATAATGTTGAGCACATGGTGTGCAAGTATAGGCAAATATACATTTGCAATAGTAATACTAGAAGACAATAGGAAACAAGTAATAATGTTGAGCACATGGTGTTCATACACAAGCAAACAGAAAAAAGGTAATATTGTATACACTATTGCAAATTTTCTGTTTGCTTCTATATCAACACCAGGTTCTCAACATTACAACTGTCCTTCTTACTGATTTACCTTGTGAATATACATGCAAGCATAGGGTATTCAATCCTAATACCAGAAAATAATAAAACCATAATGGGTTATGATGTTATCCACAATGTAGCCCTGTTCAGTCCTCATCTTCAAATACAACTCCTTTCTGTCACAAGCCGGGCTAGAAACTCCGGTCTCAGATGTGGAGAGCTGGGGGTACTACCCCTTAGCCACAGAGGAGGTGTTGTAGGACCCAAATGAAACACCCAAGGCAATACTCCAGGCAAGTAGATTTAATGTTCCAAAACAGGAGGCAAAACAAAACAACTCCACGAGGGGAGAAAAACAAACTAAAGATAACTTTGAACAACTTACTAGGACAGACACGGTGGGACAAAGCAGGAGACACATAGTCAGGACGCAATAACCAAGTGAGAAACAAGGGGAAAACACACAGCTAAAATACACAAGGGGAAACAAGGCACAGGTGACCTGGATCAAGCTAATTAGGACACATGAGGAAGAACTAAGGCAGAGGGGAACACAGATGACCTCTAGAGGCCCGGAGACAAACAGGAGGCAGGAAGCTGACACACACGAGGAAGAACTAAGGCAGAGGGGAACACAGATGACCTCTAGAGGCCCGGAGACAAACAGGAGGCAGGAAGCTGACAGGACCCCCTCCTCTAGGAACGACTCCTGACGTTCCTTCCAGAACACCCTGGCCCCAGGGTGCGAAAATCTCGGATCAAACCTGGGTCCAGGATGTCCCTGGCTGGAACCCAGGAGCGCTCCTCCGGCCCGTAGCCCTCCCAGTCCACCAGATACTGCAGAGAGTTCTGGACCCTCCGGGAGTCCAGTATCCGGCGGACTGTGTAGGCTGGCTGGCCGTCAATGATCCTGGGAGGTGGCGGGGGTCTGCGTGGGGGGGCAAAGGGAGAAGACAAGACAGGTTTAAGGAGTGAAACATGGAAAGTGGGGTTAACTCTATGGGAGCGAGGGAGAACCAAACGATACGACACAGGGTTAACCTTTCTAGCAATGCGGAAAGGCCCGATGTATCTCTGGGAAAGCTTCCTGGATTCGACCCGGAGGGGCAGGTTCTTAGTGGCCAACCAAACTCTCTGACCAGCTCGGAAACTAGGGGCCGTCCGGCGGTGGCGATTAGCCTGACTTTGGTATCTCTGGGAGGTCCGAAGGAGGGCACGCCTGGCCTTCTTCCAGGTCCGCCTACAGCGTTGGACAAAGCGCTGGGCCGAGGGAACACCAACTTGCGCCTCCTCCTCTGGAAACAATGGAGGGTTGTAACCGAACTGGCATTCGAAGGGGGACAATCCGGTGGCTGAGGACTGGAGGGTGTTGTGGGCATATTCAGCCCAAATGATATAGGTGGCCCAAGACGTGGGATTACTGGCCGCCATACACCGCAGGGTGGTCTCCAGATCCTGATTAATCCGTTCCGTTTGGCCATTAGACTCTGGATGGAACCCCGACGATAGGCTGGCTGTGGCCCCAACAAGCCTGCAGAAGGCCCCCCAAAACCGGGACGAGAATTGGGGACCTCGGTCAGAGACCACGTCCAGGGGAATACCAAATATCCGGAAGACATGGTTCATGAGGAGCTCAGCAGTCTCCTTAGCCGAGGGCAGCTTGGGCAGGGGAATAAACCGGGCAGCCTTAGAGAACCGGTCTACCACCACTAGGATGACGGTGTTGCCCTGGGATAGAGGAAGTCCCGTAACAAAGTCCAGAGAAAGGTGTGACCATGGCCTTCGAGGAACAGGTAAGGGATGGAGCAGTCCCTGGGGTCGCTGGCGTGTCGACTTTCCCTGGTTGCACACAGGGCAGGCCTCAACATAGACCTGCACGTCCTTCTTGATGGACGGCCACCAAAACCGCCGTCGGAGGAACTCCAGTGTGCGAGCACTGCCTGGATGGCATGTCAAGGGCGACTCATGACCCCACTGCAAGACGCGGCCCCGAACAGAGAGAGGAACGTACAGGCGACCGGCAGGACCACCGCCTGGATCGGGCTCCTGGACAAGAGCTTCTCGTACCCCTCTTTCTAGTTCCCACTGAAGAGGTGCGACGATCCTAGACCTCGGAATAATCGATGCCAAGGGCTTCTCTTGTAACTCGGGAGAATAGACTCGAGACAGAGCATCCGGCTTGACGTTCTTGGTGCCAGGTCGGTAAGTCAGGAGGAACTGGAATCGATTAAAGAAAAGGGACCATCGTGCTTGCCGAGGGTTCATCCGCTTAGCCTGTTGGAGATATTCCAGGTTCTTGTGGTCTGTGAGAACCTGGAAAGGGTGCTGAGCCCCCTCAAGCCAATGGCGCCACTCTTCCAATGCCAGTTTTACCGCAAGCAACTCTAGATCCCCCACGTGGTAGTTGCGCTCGGCCTCAGACAGGCGGCGAGACATAAAGGCACAAGGGTGTAATCTCCCATCCGCACCCCTCTGTGACAGGACGGCTCCCACCCCCACCTCTGAGGCGTCCACCTCCACCACGAAAGGTCTCTCTGGGTCAGGGGTCACCAGAATCGGAGCAGACGTGAAGCGGCGCTTGAGATCCTCGAAGGCCCCTGCTGCTTCCGGACCCCAGTGAATCTTGGTCCCTCCTCCCTTGGTAAGCGTCGTCAAGGGGGCTACCACCGAGCTGAAATTCTTACTGAACTTCCGATAGAAGTTAGAAAAGCCAATGAACCGTTGAACCTCCTTGACCGTGGCAGGTGTGGGCCAATCGTGGACCGCCTTGACCTTCTTGGGATCCATCTCTAGGTGCCCGGGAGTGACAATAAACCCGAGAAACTGAGTCTGAGAAACATGAAATTCACACTTCTCAGGCTTAACGTAGAGGTGATTGTCAAGGAGCCTCTGGAGAACCCTGCTAACATGCCCCTCATGCTCCTTCAGTGACCTCGAGAAGATGAGGATATCGTCCAGGTACACGAAGACGAACAGATTAAGCATATCCCGGAGAACATCATTAATCAGGGCTTGGAATACTGCGGGGGCATTGGTGAGCCCGAACGGCATCACCCGATATTCATAGTGCCCCGTGGGCGTGTTGAACGCCGTCTTCCATTCGTCTCCTTGCCGGATCCGCACGAGATGGTAAGCATTGCGGAGATCCAGCTTAGTAAAAATGGAAGCCCCTTGAAGCAGCTCAAAAGCAGTGGCCATGAGAGGAAGGGGGTATCGATTCCGAACCGTGATCTTGTTGAGTCCCCGGTAATCAATACAAGGCCTAAGACCCCCGTCTTTCTTTTCAACAAAAAAGAAGCCCGCCCCAGCCGGGGAAGTAGAGGCATAGATGAGGCCGGCTGCCAAGGACTCCTTAATGTAGGTGTCCATAGCTGCGTGCTCGGGGGAGGACAAGGAAAAGATCCGACCTCTAGGAGGGCAGCACCCAGGGAGTAGATCAATGGCACAGTCATACGTGCGATGAGGCGGTAAGGAAGTAGCCCGGGCCTTGCTGAACACTGCCTTGAACCGATGGTAAACACTGGGGACTCGGGAGACGTCAACAGACTCTTGAAACTGGGTACTAGGGGCTGAGGGACTCTGAAGCATGCAGGTGAGTTGGCAGGCGGGACCCCAGCTTAGAATGGTGCCCGTAGGCCAGTCGATCTGGGGATTATGTCTGCATAGCCAAGGGTGACCCAGGATAATAGGATACTCGGGAGAGTCAATGAGATAGAAGGTCTCCTCCTGCTGGTGTTGAGAGATGGTAAGTCGCAGGGACTGAGTCGCCTCGGTAACCTTTCCTGGTTCCAGAGGTCTGCCATCTAAGGCTGTAACTGCCTGGGGTTGAGGAAGTAGTTGGGTAGGGATCTTAAGTTCCTTAGCCAAGGTTACATCCAGGAAATCACCTGCGGCACCGGAATCGATCATAGCCTGGACCCGATGCTGGTGGCCCCCCCAGGACAGAGTGGCTGGAATAGCCAGGACAGCGTTAGTAGGAGGCGCTCTAACTCTCCCCATCACAGCCCTCCTGTAGCTGGGCGGGGACAGGCGTTTCCCGAAAGCTCGGGGCAAGTGGAGCGGAAGTGGCCGGCAACCCCGCAGTAGAGGCACCGACGTTCCCTCATGCGACGTTCCCTTTCGTTGGGAGAAAGCCTGGAACGGCCTAACTGCATGCTCTCCGGGGAATCCTGGAGCAGTTCAGGAGCCGGGGAAGCTCTGAATGACGGAGTCCAAACAGGAGAAACAGAGCTGCTCAGAGGAACTTGGGAATGAGACACCTGACGGCGAGCCGTTCTCCGCTCTCTTAGACGATTGTCCAGGCGGATGGCCAAGGCTATGAGGGACTCGAGATCACCAGCTGGTTCTCGGGTGGCTAACTCATCTTGAAGGGGCTCAGATAACCCTCCCTGAAAGCAGACCCTCAGCGCTTCATCATTCCATCCGCTCCTTGCTGCTATGGTCCGGAAATCAATGGCAAAATCTGCCGTGCTTCGGGGCCCCTGACGGAGAGACAGTAGGCGCTTGGAAGCCTCCCGCCCACTGACAGGATGATCGAACACCCGCTTGAACTCTTCTACAAATGCAGCGTGGGAGTCACAACAGGCCTCCTGGGACTGCCACACCGCAGAAGCCCAGGCGAGCGCCTTGTCTGAAAGAAGGGTAATGATGTAGGCAATCTTGGAACGGTCTGTGGGAAAACTTGAGGGTTGGAGCTCGAAGGTGAGGGAGCATTGGGTGAGGAAACCCTGGCAAGAGCTTGGATCCCCAGAAAAGGGCTTGGGAGGTGGTAGTCGGGGCTCCGCCAACCGAGACGACCTGTCGTCACTGGGGGGTGACCTGGGGGAAGGGAGAGGACCAGGGAGGCGTTCAAAGAGCTGGCGGAGGGAACTCATCATTTCGGCCAGGAGTTGAGAATGACTAGCCATCAGCTCCTCTTGTCGGCTGAGAACGGCTTCATGGCGCTGGAAAGAAGCCTCATGTCGAGTGATCACCGCCAACAGGTCCGGGGAACTGAGTGTTTCTGGGTCCATGATTGACTTGGTTATTCTGTCACAAGCCGGGCTAGAAACTCCGGTCTCAGATGTGGAGAGCTGGGGGTACTACCCCTTAGCCACAGAGGAGGTGTTGTAGGACCCAAATGAAACACCCAAGGCAATACTCCAGGCAAGTAGATTTAATGTTCCAAAACAGGAGGCAAAACAAAACAACTCCACGAGGGGAGAAAAACAAACTAAAGATAACTTTGAACAACTTACTAGGACAGACACGGTGGGACAAAGCAGGAGACA
The DNA here is from genome assembly GCF_964263955.1 of Coregonus lavaretus. Taxonomy (NCBI): domain Eukaryota; kingdom Metazoa; phylum Chordata; class Actinopteri; order Salmoniformes; family Salmonidae; genus Coregonus; species Coregonus lavaretus. Next base: position 16,721,115 of record NC_139993.1, read on the forward strand.
CATAGTCAGGACGCAATAACCAAGTGAGAAACAAGGGGAAAACACACAGCTAAAATACACAAGGGGAAACAAGGCACAGGTGACCTGGATCAAGCTAATTAGGACACATGAGGAAGAACTAAGGCAGAGGGGAACACAGATGACCTCTAGAGGCCCGGAGACAAACAGGAGGCAGGAAGCTGACACACACGAGGAAGAACTAAGGCAGAGGGGAACACAGATGACCTCTAGAGGCCCGGAGACAAACAGGAGGCAGGAAGCTGACACTTTCACTTGGTTATCAAAGGTGATATTCCCACCGGGTTTAAACCAAACGCCCCCATCTCCACAGCCCTCAAAGTCAAAGCCAATTGATTGTAGAAACGCAACCTCATCTTTATGGTAATGAAGTAGAGCTTCGTCGCAATCTTCGTCTGAAAACGAAGCTTCTTCAACCTCGTCGTCGTAGAATGGACCATTGTCTCCGTGGTAATATCTTAGAGCTTCATCACAATCTTCTTCTGACAAAGAAGCTTCTACATCTTCCTTGTATAAGTAACCATTGTCATCTTCGTCTGTTTGTTTAGCGTACAACATTTCAGATTCTTTTTCACCATCATCTTTTTCTTGGTATGGTGTGTTGTACATTGAAAGCGCTTCAGCATTTGCATCCATTTCGATTGTGTCCTGTGATGACTGGCTGGATCAGCCTTGGTCAGTGTAACATGGCAAACCGCAGTTAAGTGGCAAGGTTCTCAGTGACTGGTAACGGTGACAGGGTTTACGCCGGTTTTGGCCTGTGAAAAAGTAAGGGTGGTACTACACCAGGTCGGAGCTGCTATCGTCTGTGGCTGGGTTGGAGCTGTGTTTGGGTCTGCGGTGTACTCCATTTCAGCTGCGCCAAGTTGTGTCGTATTATAGGGCAGATGCGTATGATGGGTTTGAACCAAAGGTATTGTAACTCAGTCGACCCCGTCGATTCGGAAGAGATGGACAAAAAAATTGTGTTGTAGTTAAGGTCTGAGTTGAGAGTGGAGTCAATTCCACACTGTTTTACAATTATATATTCCAAATGTATGATCGGATAAATGAAAGACTGTGGTAGTAAACCGTTTTTTAACAACACTGTGTAAAGGTTTTTTGTGTTCCTGTTGGTCTAATATTTGCAGGGACTCTTACTATGACCTCCCGGGTTACCTGCGGACCTCATCATTGTAGCCATTGTGGTGTCAGAGCTCAGCTGATTTTGGTGTTGACATAGCATATCCTGGCGTACATGTGGACTATGCTCCCTTGTAAATATACCTTTGGCTGAATGTCCGCAGCATTTCTCCCCAAGCTTCAGTTGATAAGTGGCGTATAAAGTTTCAGCCGGTGCAGCTGGAGTGTGATATGCGCACTCTGGACTTTTGGATCTTCTGGTAACACCAACATGCAGTTTTGACTTTGGCCTCTCTCCCTTGTGAATATTTTGCTGGCTGAACTGCTCTCTTTGCTGATGTTGCAACCTTTGACGATATGGTCCTGTCCAGCGCTGCCTGGTGCTTTCTACAAGCTTTCTATGGTCGCATAATAATCTGTGGCACCCATTGCACCTAGAGCGTTTGTCGGCATGGCAACAAACACTAGAAAGGGCATTCCTATGAATTTGTGCCTTTCAGTGGTATGATTGTACTGGTCCAGGAATTACTGCTAAAGGCCATCAGTATTGTCCATCATGAGGCCTGTAGGGTGTGCTATTTACAGAATAAAATTATTGTACTGCAATCAGAGAGTTCATAGTTAATAATATAAAAGAATGGGGAAGTGGAAATGTTAAAGGCACACTAACCTACCAAATGTCATTGTAAAGCATAGGATCAGACAGTTCATAGTTAATAATAGAAAAAATGTGGCTGTGGACATTGATATGATACTAATCCTACCAAATCTCATTAGGTGTGCCCAAAATGTAGACAAATAATCTTAAGGTCCTTGGTGTGGTATGCCATGGTGCCGTCGGTCTTGGTTCAAGTCCTCTTGAAGTCTTAGCTCCATGATGTGCACTGCGAGTTCATCATCAAACTCTTCTGCGTAAAATCTCTCCTGCTCCTCAACTTCGTACCTGTCATCACCAACTCCACCGGGTTGTCTGTTGTACTGTCTACTGTTGAGGTCACCTCTATCTCTACCATCCCCTACTCCAGCCATAACATTTATGCTGTTCACTGACTCTGCGTAATTAATCAGAATCATCCTTATAAGCTCCCGGTGCCTTGCTGTAAACTCATGACCGAAACCTTGACATTCCTGGTATGGCATGAGTAGAAACTCCTGAAAAGAGATGTCCAAGTTGGCAGGGGTATGTCCTAGCCAAGCTTGAACCAACCTTTTGACATTGGTGTCACGGATGATCCCAGTACATCTCCCGTTTCGGGGCTCAAGGAGTACGAATCCTGCTGCCCATGATGTATCCAACCTGTCATTCGAGTGTAACCATTTTCTATTTGAAATAATATAATCGATTAGTTAATGAGTGGCTGTTTAAATGATGTTCGCATCAGCATACAATTTAGGCTCGGAAATGTCATTTCTAAATGTTAGATGTTAGTATTGAAAAAAACGTGGCATAGGACAACCGTGAGGTGGGGCTGTTTTAAAGCCTCCAAATGTTTTGAGATCCTCAAACATCTCTATCGCCAATCGTTCAATGTAGAGTTGTTTGATTTTAACTATAACCATCTTGACCCCCTGGCATGTTCATACTTTCATACAATCAAAAAAGAAACAAGTGTTCGCAATGTTTGCAAGAGTCTGTAAAGACTCTCCCGTGTCACTCATACAGGAAATAAACGTTATCTTGATTTTCTTTAACAACCCCATTGATGTGTTTGTTGTCTGATTACAGATTCCGATGTGGTCTCTAATAAATGATAGAGGAGTGATGTGCGGTCCTAGTAAGCCTCCCCTAGATGGACATAGAGCAAGCAATTAGTTAGTTACCTGTCAGTTGTTCTTTGGCAGGGTATACATTTAAGCCATAGTGATACAATTACTTTAGCCTTGCTCAAATTCTGAACTTGTCTACATCTAGGTAGGAAATTCGGAGCCCTATGAGGCTTGACTACACGAAGCGGAGCCATATGAGGATGACTACACGAAGCGGAGCCCCGTGAGGCTCGACTACACGAACTGTTGAAAGTTCGGAGGCTTGTGGGGCTATCCGACGCCTATTGGGCTTGTCTACACCAAACGATTTCGTCATTGACAAAAATATTTCCGCTCGGCTCAACTTTTGAACTTGTCTACATCTATGTAGGAAATTCGGAGTCCCATGAGGCTTGACTACACGAAGCGGAGCCCGGTGAGGCTCGGCTACACGAACTGTTGAAGTTCGGAGGCTCGTGGGGCTATCCGACGCCTATTGGGCTTGTCTACACCAAACGATTTCGTCATTGACAAAATAATTTCAGCTCGGCTCAACTTTTGAAGTTGTCTACATCAAGGTAGGACATTCGGAGCCCTATGAAGCTTGACTACACGAAGCGGAGCCCTATGAGGCTTGACTACACAAAGCGGAGCCCCACGAGGCTCGACTACACGAACTGTTGAAAGTTCGGAGGCTCGTGGGCTAGCCTTCTCCAAGTTTCGGAATATCCGACGCCTATTGTGCTTGTCTACACCAAACGATTTCATCATTGACAAAAATATTTCAGCTCGGCTCAACTTTTGAACTTGTCTACATCTAGGTAGGAAATTCGGAGCCATATGAGGCTTGACTACATGAAGCGGAGCCCCGTGAGGCTTCACTACACGAACTGTTGAAAGTTTGGAGGCTCATGGGGCTTTCCAACGCCTATTGGGCTTGTCTACACCAAACGATTTCGTCATTGACAAATATATTTCAGCTCGGCTCAACTTTTGAACTTGTCTACATCTAGGAAGGAAATTCGGAGCCCATGAGGCTTGACCACATGAAGTGGAGCCCCGTGAGGCTCGACTACACGAACTGTTGAAAGTTCGGAGGCTTATGGGGCTATCCGACGCCTATTGTGCTTGTCTACACCAAACGATTTCGTCATTGACAAAAATATTTCAGCTCGGCTCAACTTTTGAACTTGTCTACATCTAGGTAGGAAATTCGGAGCCATATGAAGCTTGACTACACGAAGCGGAGCCCCGTGAGGCTCGACTACATGAACTGTTGAAAGTTTGGAGGCTCGTGGGGCTTTCCAACTTCTATTGTGCTTGTCTACACCAAACGATTTCGTCATTGACAAAATAATTTCAGCTCGGCTCAACTTTTGAAGTTGTCTACATCAAGGTAGGAAATTCGGAGCCCTATGAAGCTTGACTACACGAAGCGGAGCCCTATGAGGCTTGACTACACGAAGCGGAGCCCCACGAGGCTCGACTACACGAACTGTTGAAAGTTCGGAGGCTTGTGGGCTAGCCTTCTCCAAGTTTCGGAATATCCGACGCCTATTGTGCTTGTCTACACCAAACGATTTCATCATTGACAAAAATATTTCAGCTCGGCTCAACTTTTGAACTTGTCTACATCTAGGTAGGAAATTCGGAGCCATATGAAGCTTGACTACACGAAGCGGAGCCCCGTGAGGCTCGACTACATGAACTGTTGAAAGTTTGGAGGCTCGTGGGGCTTTCCAACTTCTATTGTGCTTGTCTACACCAAACGATTTCATCATTGACAAAAATATTTCAGCTCGGCTCAACTTTTGAACTTGTCTACATCTAGGTAGGAAATTCGGAGCCCATGAGGCTTGACCACATGAAGCGGAGCCCCGTGAGGCTCGACTACACGAACTGTTGAAAGTACGGAGGCTTATGGGGCTATCCGACGCCTATTGTGCTTGTCTACACCAAACGATTTCGTCATTGACAAAAATATTTCAGCTCGGCTCAACTTTTGAACTTGTCTACATCTAGGTAGGAAATTCGGAGCCCTATGAGGCTTGACTACGCAAAGCGGATCCCCGTGAGGCTCGACTACACGAACTGTTGAAGGTTCGGAGAATCGTGGGGCTATCCAACGCCTATTGGGCTTGTCTACACGAAACGATTTCGTCATTGACAAAAATATTTCAAATCGGCTCAAATTTTGTCTACATCAAGGCAAGGGTTTTCAAGTCTTCAAGTACGTTTTAAGCTGAGTTCCATGAACATTGTCCAAAATCATGTTTTAGGCCAAATCCACAATGCGACCAGTTCAGCATATGACAGGAGACACTGTTTGAGTGTCACAAACGTGAAACATTTCTTTTAGCCATATCGCATGAAAACAGGGTCCAAAATCATTGGTTTTCGTTCAGCACTGGAAGGACAGGCGCGCTCTACAATAGGCAAGGGTTTTCAAGTCTGCAAGTACGTTTTCAGCTGAGTTCCATGAACATTGTCCAAAATCATGTTTTAGGCCAAATCCACAATGAGACCAGTTCAGCACATGACAGGAGACACTGTTTGAGTGTCACAAACGTGAAACATTTCTTTTAGCCATTTCGCATGAAAACAGGGTCCAAAATCATTGGTTTTCGTTCAGCACTGGAAGGACATGCGCGCTCTACAATAGGCAAGGGTTTTCAAGTCTGCAAGTACGTTTTCAGCTGAGTTCCATGAACATTGTCCAAAATCATGTTTTAGGCCAAATCCACAATGAGACCAGTTCAGCACATGACAGGAGACACTGTTTGAGTGTCACAAACGTGAAACATTTCTTTTAGCCATTTCGCATGAAAACAGGGTCCAAAACATTGGTTTTCGTTCAGCACTGGAAGGACAGGCGCGCTCTACAATAGGCAAGGGTTTTCAAGTCTGCAAGTACGTTTTCAGCTGAGTTCCATGAACATTGTCCAAAATCATGTTTTAGGCCAAATCCACAATGAGACCAGTTCAGCATATGACAGGAGACACTGTTTGAGTGTAACAAACGTGAAACATTTCTTTTAGCCATTTCGCATGAAAACAGGGTCCAAAATCATTGGTTTTCGTTCAGCACTGGAAGGACATGCGCACTCTACAATAGGCAAGGGTTTTCAAGTCTGCAAGTACGTTTTAAGCTGAGTTCCATGAACATTGTCCAAAATGATGTTTTAGACCAAATCCACAATGCGACCAGTTCAGCATATGATAGAAGACACTGTTTGAGTGTAACAAACGTGAAACATTTCTTTTAGCCATTTTGCATGAAAACAGGGTCCAAAATCATTGGTTTTCGTTCAGCACTGGAAGGACAGGCGCGCTCTACATTCGGCAAGGGTTTTCAAGTCTGCAAGTACGTTTTAAGCTGAGTTCCATGAACATTGTCCATAATCATGTTTTAGGCCAAATCCACAATGCGACCAGTTCAGCACATGACAGGAGACACTGTTTGAGTGTCACAAACGTGAAACATTTCTTTTAGCCATTTCGCATGAAAACAGGGTCCAAAATCATTGGTTTTCGTTCAGCACTGGAAGGACATGCGCGCTCTACAATAGGCAAGGGTTTTCAAGTCTGCAAGTACGTTTTCAGCTGAGTTCCATGAACATTGTCCAAAATCATGTTTTAGGCCAAATCCACAATGAGACCAGTTCAGCACATGACAGGAGACACTGTTTGAGTGTCACAAACGTGAAACATTTCTTTTAGCCATTTCGCATGAAAACAGGGTCCAAAACATTGGTTTTCGTTCAGCACTGGAAGGACAGGCGCGCTCTACAATAGGCAAGGGTTTTCAAGTCTGCAAGTACGTTTTCAGCTGAGTTCCATGAACATTGTCCAAAATCATGTTTTAGGCCAAATCCACAATGAGACCAGTTCAGCATATGACAGGAGACACTGTTTGAGTGTAACAAACGTGAAACATTTCTTTTAGCCATTTCGCATGAAAACAGGGTCCAAAATCATTGGTTTTCGTTCAGCACTGGAAGGACATGCGCACTCTACAATAGGCAAGGGTTTTCAAGTCTGCAAGTACGTTTTAAGCTGAGTTCCATGAACATTGTCCAAAATGATGTTTTAGACCAAATCCACAATGCGACCAGTTCAGCATATGATAGAAGACACTGTTTGAGTGTAACAAACGTGAAACATTTATTTTAGCCATTTTGCATGAAAACAGGGTCCAAAATCATTGGTTTTCGTTCAGCACTGGAAGGACAGGCGCGCTCTACATTCGGCAAGGGTTTTCAAGTCTGCAAGTACGTTTTAAGCTGAGTTCCATGAACATTGTCCATAATCATGTTTTAGGCCAAATCCACAATGCGACCAGTTCAGCATATGACAGGAGACACTGTTTGAGTGTCACAAACGTGAAACATTTCTTTTAGCCATTTCGCATGAAAACAGGGTCCAAAATCATTGGTTTTCGTTCAGCACTGGAAGGACAGGCGCGCTCTACAATAGGCAAGGGTTTTCAAGTCTGCAAGTACGTTTTCAGCTGAGTTCCATGAACATTGTCCAAAATCATGTTTTAGGCCAAATCCACAATGCGACCAGTTCAGCATATGACAGGAGACACTGTTTGAGTGTAACAAACGTGAAACATTTCTTTTAGCCATTTTGTATGAAAACAGGGTCCAAAATCATTGGTTTTCGTTCAACACTGGAAGGACAGGCGCGCTCTACAATAGGCAAGGGTTTTCAAGTCTGCAAGTACGTTTTAAGCTGAGTTCCATGAACATTGTCCAAAATCATGTTTTAGGCCAAATCCGCAATGCGACCAGTTCAGCATATGACAGGAGACACTGTTTGAGTGTAACAAACGTGAAACATTTCTTTTAGCCATTTCGCATGAAAACAGCGTCCAAAATCATTGGTTTTCGTTCAGCACTGGAAGGACAGGCGCGCTCTACAATAGGCAAGGGTTTTCAAGTCTGCAAGTACGTTTTAAGCTGAGTTCCATGAACATTGTCCAAAATCATGTTTTAGGCCAAATCCACAATGCGACCAGTTCAGCATATGACAGGAGACACTGTTTGAGTGTAACAAACGTGAAACATTTCTTTTAGCCATTTTGCATGAAAACAGGGTCCAAAATCATTGGTTTTCGTTCAGCACTGGAAGGACAGGCGCGCTCTACATTCGGCAAGGGTTTTCAAGTCTGCAAGTACGTTTTAAGCTGAGTTCCATGAACATTGTCCAAAATCATGTTTTAGGCCAAATCCACAAATCGACCAGTTCAGCATATGACAGGAGACACTGTTTGAGTGTAACAAACGTGAAACATTTCTTTTAGCCATTTCGCATGAAAACAGGGTCCAAAATCATTGGTTTTCGTTCAGCACTGGAAGGACATGCGCGCTCTACAATAGGCAAGGGTTTTCAAGTCTGCAAGTACGTTTTAAGCTGAGTTCCATGAACATTGTCCAAAATGATGTTTTAGACCAAATCCACAATGCGACCAGTTCAGCATATGACAGGAGACACTGTTTGAGTGTAACAAACGTGAAACATTTCTTTTAGCCATTTTGCATGAAAACAGGGTCCAAAATCATTGGTTTTCGTTCAGCACTGGAAGGACAGGCGCGCTCTACATTCGGCAAGGGTTTTCAAGTCTGCAAGTACGTTTTAAGCTGAGTTCCATGAACATTGTCCAAAATCATGTTTTAGGCCAAATCCACAATGCGACCAGTTCAGCATATGACAGGAGACACTGTTTGAGTGTAACAAACGTGAAACATTTCTTTTAGCCATTTCGCATGAAAACAGGGTCCAAAATCATTGGTTTTCGTTCAGCACTGGAAGGACATGCACGCTCTACAATAGGCAAGGGTTTTCAAGTCTGCAAGTACGTTTTAAGCTGAGTTCCATGAACTATGTCCAAAATAATGTTTTAGACCAAATCCACAATGCGACCAGTTCAGCATATGACAGGAGACACTGTTTGAGTGTAACAAACGTGAAACATTTCTTTTAGCCATTTTGCATGAAAACAGGGTCCAAAATCATTGGTTTTCATTCAGCACTGGAAGGACAGGCGCGCTCTACATTCGGCAAGGGTTTTCAAGTCTGCAAGTACGTTTTAAGCTGAGTTCCATGAACATTGTCCAAAATCATGTTTTAGGCCAAATCCACAATGCGACCAGTTCAGCATTTGACAGGAGAAACTGTTTGAGTGTAACAAACGTGAAACATTTATTTCAGCCATTTCGCATGAAAACAGTGTCCAAAATCATTGGTTTTCGTTCAGCACTGGAAGGACATGCGCGCTCTACATTCGTCAAGGGTTTTCAAGTCTGCAAGTACGTTTTAAGCTGAGTTCCATGAACATTGTCCAAAATCATGTTTTAGGCCAAATCCACAATGCGACCAGTTCAGCATATGACAGGAGACACTGTTTGAGTGTAACAAACGTGAAACATTACTTTTAGCCATTTCGCATGAAAACAGGGTCCAAAATCATTGGTTTTCGTTCAGCACTGGAAGGACATGCACGCTCTACAATAGGCAAGGGTTTTCAAGTCTGCAAGTACGTTTTAAGCTGAGTTCCATGAACTATGTCCAAAATAATGTTTTAGACCAAATCCACAATGTGACCAGTTCAGCATATGACAGGAGACACTGTTTGAGTGTAACAAACGTGAAACATTTCTTTTAGCCATTTTGCATGAAAACAGGGTCCAAAATCATTGGTTTTCATTCAGCACTGGAAGGACAGGCGCGCTCTACATTCGGCAAGGGTTTTCAAGTCTGCAAGTACGTTTTAAGCGGAGTTCCATGAACATTGTCCAAAATCATGTTTTAGGCCAAATCCACAATGCGACCAGTTCAGCATATGACAGGAGACACTGTTTGAGTGTAACAAACGTGAAACATTTCTTTTAGCCATTTCGCATGAAAACAGGGTCCAAAATCATTGGTTTTCGTTCAGCACTGGAAGGACAGGCGCGCTCTACAATAGGCAAGGGTTTTCAAGTCTGCAAGTACGTTTTAAGCTGAGTTCCATGAACATTGTCCAAAATCATTTTTTAGGCCAAATTCACAATGCGACCAGTTCAGCATATGACAGGAGACACTGTTTGAGTGTAACAAACGTGAAACATTTCTTTTAGCCATTTCGCATGAAAACAGGGTCCAAAATCATTGGTTTTCATTCAGCACTGGAAGGACAGGCGCGCTCTACAATAGGCAAGGGTTTTCAAGTCTGCAAGTACGTTTTAAGCTGAGTTCCATGAACTTTGTCCAAAATCATGTTTTAGGCCAAATCCACAATGCGACCAGTTCAGCATATGACAGGAGACACTGTTTGAGTGAAACAAACGTGAAACATTTCTTTTAGCCTTTTCGCATGAAAACAGGGTCCAAAATCATTGGTTTTCGTTCAGCACTGGAAGGACAGGCGCGCTCTACAATAGGCAAGGGTTTTCAAGTATGCGACCAGTTCAGCATTTGACAGGAGACACTGTTTGAGTGTAACAAACGTGAAACATTTCTTTTAGCCATTTCGCATGAAAACAGGGTCCAAAATCATTGGTTTTCGTTCAGCACTGGAAGGACATGCGCACTCTACAATAGGCAAGGGTTTTCAAGTCTGCAAGTACGTTTTAAGCTGAGTTCCATGAACATTGTCCAAAATCATGTTTTAGACCAAATCCACAATGCGACCAGTTCAGCATATGACAGGAGACACTGTTTGAGTGTAACAAACGTGAAACATTTCTTTTAGCCATTTCGCATGAAAACAGGGTCCAAAATCATTGGTTTTCGTTCAGCACTGGAAGGACATGCGCACTCTACAATAGGCAAGGGTTTTCAAGTCTGCAAGTACGTTTTAAGCTGAGTTCCATGAACATTGTCCAAAATCATGTTTTAGACCAAATCCACAATGCGACCAGTTCAGCATATGACAGAAGACACTGTTTGAGTGTAACAAACGTGAAACATTTCTTTTAGCCATTTTGCATGAAAACAGGGTCCAAAATCATTGGTTTTCGTTCAGCACTGGAAGGACAGGCGCGCTCTACATTCGGCAAGGGTTTTCAAGTCTGCAAGTACGTTTTAAGCTGAGTTCCATGAACATTGTCCATAATCATGTTTTAGGCCAAATCCACAATGCGACCAGTTCAGCATATGACAGGAGACACTGTTTGAGTGTCACAAACGTGAAACATTTCTTTTAGCCATTTTGTATGAAAACAGGGTCCAAAATCATTGGTTTTCGTTCAACACTGGAAGGACAGGCGCGCTCTACAATAGGCAAGGGTTTTCAAGTCTGCAAGTACGTTTTAAGCTGAGTTCCATGAACATTGTCCAAAATCATGTTTTAGGCCAAATCCGCAATGCGACCAGTTCAGCATATGACAGGAGACACTGTTTGAGTGTAACAAACGTGAAACATTTCTTTTAGCCATTTCGCATGAAAACAGCGTCCAAAATCATTGGTTTTCGTTCAGCACTGGAAGGACAGGCGCGCTCTACAATAGGCAAGGGTTTTCAAGTCTGCAAGTACGTTTTAAGCTGAGTTCCATGAACATTGTCCAAAATCATGTTTTAGGCCAAATCCACAATGCGACCAGTTCAGCATATGACAGGAGACACTGTTTGAGTGTAACAAACGTGAAACATTTCTTTTAGCCATTTTGCATGAAAACAGGGTCCAAAATCATTGGTTTTCGTTCAGCACTGGAAGGACAGGCGCGCTCTACATTCGGCAAGGGTTTTCAAGTCTGCAAGTACGTTTTAAGCTGAGTTCCATGAACATTGTCCAAAATGATGTTTTAGACCAAATCCACAATGCGACCAGTTCAGCATATGACAGGAGACACTGTTTGAGTGTAACAAACGTGAAACATTTCTTTTAGCCATTTTGCATGAAAACAGGGTCCAAAATCATTGGTTTTCGTTCAGCACTGGAAGGACAGGCGCGCTCTACATTCGGCAAGGGTTTTCAAGTCTGCAAGTACGTTTTAAGCTGAGTTCCATGAACATTGTCCAAAATCATGTTTTAGGCCAAATCCACAATGCGACCAGTTCAGCATATGACAGGAGACACTGTTTGAGTGTAACAAACGTGAAACATTTCTTTTAGCCATTTCGCATGAAAACAGGGTCCAAAATCATTGGTTTTCGTTCAGCACTGGAAGGACATGCACGCTCTACAATAGGCAAGGGTTTTCAAGTCTGCAAGTACGTTTTAAGCTGAGTTCCATGAACTATGTCCAAAATAATGTTTTAGACCAAATCCACAATGCGACCAGTTCAGCATATGACAGGAGACACTGTTTGAGTGTAACAAACGTGAAACATTTCTTTTAGCCATTTTGCATGAAAACAGGGTCCAAAATCATTGGTTTTCATTCAGCACTGGAAGGACAGGCGCGCTCTACATTCGGCAAGGGTTTTCAAGTCTGCAAGTACGTTTTAAGCTGAGTTCCATGAACATTGTCCAAAATCATGTTTTAGGCCAAATCCACAATGCGACCAGTTCAGCATATGACAGGAGACACTGTTTGAGTGTAACAAACGTGAAACATTTCTTTTAGCCATTTCGCATGAAAACAGGGTCCAAAATCATTGGTTTTCGTTCAGCACTGGAAGGACAGGCGCGCTCTACAATAGGCAAGGGTTTTCAAGTCTGCAAGTACGTTTTAAGCTGAGTTCCATGAACATTGTCCAAAATCATGTTTTAGGCCAAATCCACAATGCGACCAGTTCAGCATTTGACAGGAGAAACTGTTTGAGTGTAACAAACGTGAAACATTTATTTCAGCCATTTCGCATGAAAACAGTGTCCAAAATCATTGGTTTTCGTTCAGCACTGGAAGGACATGCGCGCTCTACATTCGTCAAGGGTTTTCAAGTCTGCAAGTACGTTTTAAGCTGAGTTCCATGAACATTGTCCAAAATCATGTTTTAGGCCAAATCCACAATGCGACCAGTTCAGCATATGACAGGAGACACTGTTTGAGTGTAACAAACGTGAAACATTACTTTTAGCCATTTCGCATGAAAACAGGGTCCAAAATCATTGGTTTTCGTTCAGCACTGGAAGGACATGCACGCTCTACAATAGGCAAGGGTTTTCAAGTCTGCAAGTACGTTTTAAGCTTAGTTCCATGAACTATGTCCAAAATAATGTTTTAGACCAAATCCACAATGTGACCAGTTCAGCATATGACAGGAGACACTGTTTGAGTGTAACAAACGTGAAACATTTCTTTTAGCCATTTTGCATGAAAACAGGGTCCAAAATCATTGGTTTTCATTCAGCACTGGAAGGACAGGCGCGCTCTACATTCGGCAAGGGTTTTCAAGTCTGCAAGTACGTTTTAAGCGGAGTTCCATGAACATTGTCCAAAATCATGTTTTAGGCCAAATCCACAATGCGACCAGTTCAGCATATGACAGGAGACACTGTTTGAGTGTAACAAACGTGAAACATTTCTTTTAGCCATTTCGCATGAAAACAGGGTCCAAAATCATTGGTTTTCATTCAGCACTGGAAGGACATGCGCGCTCTACATTCGTCAAGGGTTTTCAAGTCTGCAAGTACGTTTTAAGCTGAGTTCCATGAACATTGTCCAAAATCATTTTTTAGGCCAAATTCACAATGCGACCAGTTCAGCATATGACAGGAGACACTGTTTGAGTGTAACAAACGTGAAACATTTCTTTTAGCCATTTCGCATGAAAACAGGGTCCAAAATCATTGGTTTTCATTCAGCACTGGAAGGACATGCGCGCTCTACATTCGTCAAGGGTTTTCAAGTCTGCAAGTACGTTTTAAGCTGAGTTCCATGAACATTGTCCAAAATCATGTTTTAGGCCAAATCCACAATGCGACCAGTTCAGCATATGACAGGAGACACTGTTTGAGTGTAACAAACGTGAAACATTACTTTTAGCCATTTCGCATGAAAACAGGGTCCAAAATCATTGGTTTTCGTTCAGCACTGGAAGGACATGCACGCTCTACAATAGGCAAGGGTTTTCAAGTCTGCAAGTACGTTTTAAGCTGAGTTCCATGAACTATGTCCAAAATAATGTTTTAGACCAAATCCACAATGTGACCAGTTCAGCATATGACAGGAGACACTGTTTGAGTGTAACAAACGTGAAACATTTCTTTTAGCCATTTTGCATGAAAACAGGGTCCAAAATCATTGGTTTTCATTCAGCACTGGAAGGACAGGCGCGCTCTACATTCGGCAAGGGTTTTCAAGTCTGCAAGTACGTTTTAAGCGGAGTTCCATGAACATTGTCCAAAATCATGTTTTAGGCCAAATCCACAATGCGACCAGTTCAGCATATGACAGGAGACACTGTTTGAGTGTAACAAACGTGAAACATTTCTTTTAGCCATTTCGCATGAAAACAGGGTCCAAAATCATTGGTTTTCGTTCAGCACTGGAAGGACAGGCGCGCTCTACAATAGGCAAGGGTTTTCAAGTCTGCAAGTACGTTTTAAGCTGAGTTCCATGAACATTGTCCAAAATCATTTTTTAGGCCAAATTCACAATGCGACCAGTTCAGCATATGACAGGAGACACTGTTTGAGTGTAACAAACGTGAAACATTTCTTTTAGCCATTTCGCATGAAAACAGGGTCCAAAATCATTGGTTTTCATTCAGCACTGGAAGGACAGGCGCGCTCTACAATAGGCAAGGGTTTTCAAGTCTGCAAGTACGTTTTAAGCTGAGTTCCATGAACATTGTCCAAAATCATGTTTTAGGCCAAATCCACAATGCGACCAGTTCAGCATTTGACAGGAGAAACTGTTTGAGTGTAACAAACGTGAAACCTTTATTTCAGCCATTTCGCATGAAAACAGTGTCCAAAATCATTGGTTTTCGTTCAGCACTGGAAGGACAGGCGCGCTCTACAATAGGCAAGGGTTTTCAAGTCTGCAAGTACGTTTTAAGCTGAGTTCCATGAACTTTGTCCAAAATCATGTTTTAGGCCAAATCCACAATGCGACCAGTTCAGCATATGACAGGAGACACTGTTTGAGTGAAACAAACGTGAAACATTTCTTTTAGCCTTTTCGCATGAAAACAGGGTCCAAAATCATTGGTTTTCGTTCAGCACTGGAAGGACAGGCGCGCTCTACAATAGGCAAGGGTTTTCAAGTATGCGACCAGTTCAGCATTTGACAGGAGAAACTGTTTGAGTGTAACAAACGTGAAACATTTATTTCAGCCATTTCGCATGAAAACAGTGTCCAAAATCATTGGTTTTCGTTCAGCACTGGAAGGACATGCGCGCTCTACATTCGTCAAGGGTTTTCAAGTCTGCAAGTACGTTTTAAGCTGAGTTCCATGAACATTGTCCAAAATCATGTTTTAGGCCAAATCCACAATGCGACCAGTTCAGCATATGACAGGAGACACTGTTTGAGTGTAACAAACGTGAAACATTTCTTTTAGCCATTTCGCATGAAAACAGGGTCCAAAATCATTGGTTTTCGTTCAGCACTGGAAGGACAGGCGCGCTCTACAATAGGCAAGGGTTTTCAAGTCTGCAAGTACGTTTTAAGCTGAGTTCCATGAACATTGTCCAAAATCATTTTTTAGGCCAAATTCACAATGCGACCAGTTCAGCATATGACAGGAGACACTGTTTGAGTGTAACAAACGTGAAACATTTCTTTTAGCCATTTCGCATGAAAACAGGGTCCAAAATCATTGGTTTTCATTCAGCACTGGAAGGACAGGCGCGCTCTACAATAGGCAAGGGTTTTCAAGTCTGCAAGTACGTTTTAAGCTGAGTTCCATGAACATTGTCCAAAATCATGTTTTAGGCCAAATCCACAATGCGACCAGTTCAGCATTTGACAGGAGAAACTGTTTGAGTGTAACAAACGTGAAACCTTTATTTCAGCCATTTCGCATGAAAACAGGGTCCAAAATCATTGGTTTTCATTCAGCACTGGAAGGACATGCGCGCTCTACATTCGTCAAGGGTTTTCAAGTCTGCAAGTACGTTTTAAGCTGAGTTCCATGAACATTGTCCAAAATCATGTTTTAGGCCAAATCCACAATGCGACCAGTTCAGCATATGACAGGAGACACTGTTTGAGTGTAACAAACGTGAAACATTACTTTTAGCCATTTCGCATGAAAACAGGGTCCAAAATCATTGGTTTTCGTTCAGCACTGGAAGGACATGCACGCTCTACAATAGGCAAGGGTTTTCAAGTCTGCAAGTACGTTTTAAGCTGAGTTCCATGAACTATGTCCAAAATAATGTTTTAGACCAAATCCACAATGTGACCAGTTCAGCATATGACAGGAGACACTGTTTGAGTGTAACAAACGTGAAACATTTCTTTTAGCCATTTTGCATGAAAACAGGGTCCAAAATCATTGGTTTTCATTCAGCACTGGAAGGACAGGCGCGCTCTACATTCGGCAAGGGTTTTCAAGTCTGCAAGTACGTTTTAAGCGGAGTTCCATGAACATTGTCCAAAATCATGTTTTAGGCCAAATCCACAATGCGACCAGTTCAGCATATGACAGGAGACACTGT
Source organism: Coregonus lavaretus (assembly GCF_964263955.1). Classification (NCBI taxonomy): domain Eukaryota; kingdom Metazoa; phylum Chordata; class Actinopteri; order Salmoniformes; family Salmonidae; genus Coregonus; species Coregonus lavaretus. Next base: position 16,737,541 of record NC_139993.1, read on the forward strand.
TTGAGTGTAACAAACGTGAAACATTTCTTTTAGCCATTTCGCATGAAAACAGGGTCCAAAATCATTGGTTTTCGTTCAGCACTGGAAGGACAGGCGCGCTCTACAATAGGCAAGGGTTTTCAAGTCTGCAAGTACGTTTTAAGCTGAGTTCCATGAACATTGTCCAAAATCATTTTTTAGGCCAAATTCACAATGCGACCAGTTCAGCATATGACAGGAGACACTGTTTGAGTGTAACAAACGTGAAACATTTCTTTTAGCCATTTCGCATGAAAACAGGGTCCAAAATCATTGGTTTTCATTCAGCACTGGAAGGACAGGCGCGCTCTACAATAGGCAAGGGTTTTCAAGTCTGCAAGTACGTTTTAAGCTGAGTTCCATGAACATTGTCCAAAATCATGTTTTAGGCCAAATCCACAATGCGACCAGTTCAGCATTTGACAGGAGAAACTGTTTGAGTGTAACAAACGTGAAACCTTTATTTCAGCCATTTCGCATGAAAACAGTGTCCAAAATCATTGGTTTTCGTTCAGCACTGGAAGGACAGGCGCGCTCTACAATAGGCAAGGGTTTTCAAGTCTGCAAGTACGTTTTAAGCTGAGTTCCATGAACTTTGTCCAAAATCATGTTTTAGGCCAAATCCACAATGCGACCAGTTCAGCATATGACAGGAGACACTGTTTGAGTGAAACAAACGTGAAACATTTCTTTTAGCCTTTTCGCATGAAAACAGGGTCCAAAATCATTGGTTTTCGTTCAGCACTGGAAGGACAGGCGCGCTCTACAATAGGCAAGGGTTTTCAAGTATGCGACCAGTTCAGCATTTGACAGGAGAAACTGTTTGAGTGTAACAAACGTGAAACATTTATTTCAGCCATTTCGCATGAAAACAGTGTCCAAAATCATTGGTTTTCGTTCAGCACTGGAAGGACATGCGCGCTCTACATTCGTCAAGGGTTTTCAAGTCTGCAAGTACGTTTTAAGCTGAGTTCCATGAACATTGTCCAAAATCATGTTTTAGGCCAAATCCACAATGCGACCAGTTCAGCATATGACAGGAGACACTGTTTGAGTGTAACAAACGTGAAACATTTCTTTTAGCCATTTCGCATGAAAACAGGGTCCAAAATCATTGGTTTTCGTTCAGCACTGGAAGGACAGGCGCGCTCTACAATAGGCAAGGGTTTTCAAGTCTGCAAGTACGTTTTAAGCTGAGTTCCATGAACATTGTCCAAAATCATTTTTTAGGCCAAATTCACAATGCGACCAGTTCAGCATATGACAGGAGACACTGTTTGAGTGTAACAAACGTGAAACATTTCTTTTAGCCATTTCGCATGAAAACAGGGTCCAAAATCATTGGTTTTCATTCAGCACTGGAAGGACAGGCGCGCTCTACAATAGGCAAGGGTTTTCAAGTCTGCAAGTACGTTTTAAGCTGAGTTCCATGAACATTGTCCAAAATCATGTTTTAGGCCAAATCCACAATGCGACCAGTTCAGCATTTGACAGGAGAAACTGTTTGAGTGTAACAAACGTGAAACCTTTATTTCAGCCATTTCGCATGAAAACAGTGTCCAAAATCATTGGTTTTCGTTCAGCACTGGAAGGACAGGCGCGCTCTACAATAGGCAAGGGTTTTCAAGTCTGCAAGTACGTTTTAAGCTGAGTTCCATGAACTTTGTCCAAAATCATGTTTTAGGCCAAATCCACAATGCGACCAGTTCAGCATATGACAGGAGACACTGTTTGAGTGAAACAAACGTGAAACATTTCTTTTAGCCTTTTCGCATGAAAACAGGGTCCAAAATCATTGGTTTTCGTTCAGCACTGGAAGGACAGGCGCGCTCTACAATAGGCAAGGGTTTTCAAGTATGCGACCAGTTCAGCATTTGACAGGAGAAACTGTTTGAGTGTAACAAACGTGAAACATTTATTTCAGCCATTTCGCATGAAAACAGTGTCCAAAATCATTGGTTTTCGTTCAGCACTGGAAGGACATGCGCGCTCTACATTCGTCAAGGGTTTTCAAGTCTGCAAGTACGTTTTAAGCTGAGTTCCATGAACATTGTCCAAAATCATGTTTTAGGCCAAATCCACAATGCGACCAGTTCAGCATATGACAGGAGACACTGTTTGAGTGTAACAAACGTGAAACATTACTTTTAGCCATTTCGCATGAAAACAGGGTCCAAAATCATTGGTTTTCGTTCAGCACTGGAAGGACATGCACGCTCTACAATAGGCAAGGGTTTTCAAGTCTGCAAGTACGTTTTAAGCTGAGTTCCATGAACTATGTCCAAAATAATGTTTTAGACCAAATCCACAATGTGACCAGTTCAGCATATGACAGGAGACACTGTTTGAGTGTAACAAACGTGAAACATTTCTTTTAGCCATTTTGCATGAAAACAGGGTCCAAAATCATTGGTTTTCATTCAGCACTGGAAGGACAGGCGCGCTCTACATTCGGCAAGGGTTTTCAAGTCTGCAAGTACGTTTTAAGCGGAGTTCCATGAACATTGTCCAAAATCATGTTTTAGGCCAAATCCACAATGCGACCAGTTCAGCATATGACAGGAGACACTGTTTGAGTGTAACAAACGTGAAACATTTCTTTTAGCCATTTCGCATGAAAACAGGGTCCAAAATCATTGGTTTTCATTCAGCACTGGAAGGACAGGCGCGCTCTACAATAGGCAAGGGTTTTCAAGTCTGCAAGTACGTTTTAAGCTGAGTTCCATGAACATTGTCCAAAATCATTTTTTAGGCCAAATCCACAATGCGACCAGTTCAGCATTTGACAGGAGAAACTGTTTGAGTGTAACAAACGTGAAACCTTTATTTCAGCCATTTCGCATGAAAACAGTGTCCAAAATGATTGGTTTTCGTTTAGCACTGGAAGGACAGGCGCGCTCTACAATAGGCAAGGGTTTTCAAGTCTGCAAGTACGTTTTAAGCTGAGTTCCATGAACTTTGTCCAAAATCATGTTTTAGGCCAAATCCACAATGCGACCAGTTCAGCATATGACAGGAGACACTGTTTGAGTGAAACAAACGTGAAACATTTCTTTTAGCCTTTTCGCATGAAAACAGGGTCCAAAATCATTGGTTTTCGTTCAGCACTGGAAGGACAGGCGCGCTCTACAATAGGCAAGGGTTTTCAAGTATGCAAGTACGTTTTAAGCTGAGATCCATGAACATTGTCCAAAATCATGTTTTAGGCCAAATCCACAATGCGACCAGTTCAGCATATGACAGGAAACACTGTTTGAGTGTAACAAACGTGAAACATTTCTTTTAGCCATTTCGCATGAAAACAGGGTCCAAAATCATTGGTTTTCGTTCAGCACTGGAAGGACAGGCGCGCTCTACAATAGGCAAGGGTTTTCAAGTCTGCAAGTACGTTTTAAGCTGAGTTCCATGAACATTGTCCAAAATCATGTTTTAGGCCAAATCCACAATGCGACCAGTTCAGCATATGACAGGAGACACTGTTTGAGTGTAACAAACGTGAAACATTTCTTTTAGCCATTTTGCATGAAAACAGGGTCCAAAATCATTGGTTTTCGTTCAGCACTGGAAGGACAGGCGTGCTCTACAATAGGCAAGGGTTTTCAAGTCTGCAAGTACGTTTTAAGCTGAGTTCCATGAACATTGTCCAAAATCATGTTTTAGGCCAAATCCACAATGCGACCAGTTCAGCATATGACAGGAGACACTGTTTGAGTGTAACAAACGTGAAACATTTCTTTTAGCCATTTCGCATGAAAACAGGCTCCAAAATCATTGGTTTTCATTCAGCACTGGAAGGACAGGCGCGCTCTACAATAGGCAAGGGTTTTCAAGTCTGCAAGTACGTTTTAAGCTGAGTTCCATGAACATTGTCCAAAATCATGTTTTAGGCCAAATCCACAATGCGACCAGTTCAGCATATGACAGGAGACACTGTTTGAGTGTAACAAACGTGAAACATTTCTTTTAGCCATTTTGCATGAACACAGGGTCCAAAATCATTGGTTTTCGTTCAGCACTGGAAGGACAGGCGCGCTCTACAATAGGAAAGGTTTTCAAGTCTGCAAGTACGTTTTAAGCTGAGTTCCATGAACATTGTCCAAAATCATGTTTTAGGCCAAATCCACAATGAAACCAGTTCAGCATATGACAGGAGACACTGTTTGAGTGTAACAAACGTGAAACATTTCTTTTAGCCATTTTGCATGAAAACAGGGTCCAAAATCATTGGTTTTCGTTCAGCACTGGAAGGACAGGCGCGCTCTACAATAGGCAAGGGTTTTCAAGTCTGCAAGTACGTTTTAAGCTGAGTTCCATGAACATTGTCCAAAATCATGTTTTAGGCCAAATCCACAATGCGACCAGTTCAGCATATGACAGGAGACACTGTTTGAGTGTAACAAACGTGAAACATTTCTTTTAGCCATTTCGCATGAAAACAGGGTCCAAAATCATTGGTTTTCGTTCAGCACTGGAAGGACAGGCGTGCTCTACAATAGGCAAGGGTTTTCAAGTCTGCAAGTACGTTTTAAGCTGAGTTCCATGAACTTTGTCCAAAATCATTTTTTAGGCCAAATCCACAATGCGACCAGTTCAGCATATGAAAGGAGACACTGTTTGAGTGTAACAAACGTGAAACATTTCTTTTAGCCATTTCGCATGAAAACAGGGTCCAAAATCATTGGTTTTCGTTCAGCACTGGAAGGACAGGCTCGCTCTACAATAGGCAAGGGTTTTCAAGTCTGCAAGTACGTTTTAAGCTGAGTTCCATGAACATTGTCCAAAATCATGTTTTAGGCCAAATCCACAATGCGACCAGTTCAGCATATGACAGGAGACACTGTTTGAGTGTAACAAACGTGAAACATTTCTTTTAGCCATTTCGCATGAAAACAGGGTCCAAAATCATTGGTTTTCGTTCAGCACTGGAAGGACAGGCGTGCTCTACAATAGGCAAGGGTTTTCAAGTCTGCAAGTACGTTTTAAGCTGAGTTCCATGAACATTGTCCAAAATCATTTTTTAGGCCAAATCCACAATGCGACCAGTTCAGCATATGACAGGAGACACTGTTTGAGTGTAACAAACGTGAAACATTTCTTTTAGCCATTTTGCATGAAAACAGGGTCCAAAATCATTGGTTTTCGTTCAGCACTGGAAGGACAGGCGCGCTCTACAATAGGCAAGGGTTTTCAAGTCTGCAAGTACGTTTTAAGCTGTGTTCCATGAACTTTGTCCAAAATCATGTTTTAGGCCAAATCCACAATGCGACCAGTTCAGCATATGACAGGAGACACTGTTTGAGTGAAACAAACGTGAAACATTTGTTTTAGCCATTTCGCATGGAAACAGGGTCCAAAATCATTGGTTTTCGTTCAGCACTGGAAGGACAGGCGCGCTCTACAATAGGCAAGGGTTTTCAAGTCTGCAAGTACGTTTTAAGCTGAGTTCCATGAACTTTGTCCAAAATCATGTTTTAGGCCAAATCCACAATGCGACCAGTTCAGCATATGACAGGAGACACTGTTTGAGTGTAACAAACGTGAAACATTACTTTTAGCCATTTCGCATGAAAACAGGGTCCAAAATCATTGGTTTTCGTTCAGCACTGGAAGGACATGCACGCTCTACAATAGGCAAGGGTTTTCAAGTCTGCAAGTACGTTTTAAGCTGAGTTCCATGAACTATATCCAAAATAATGTTTTAGACCAAATCCACAATGTGACCAGTTCAGCATATGACAGGAGACACTGTTTGAGTGTAACAAACGTGAAACATTTCTTTTAGCCATTTTGCATGAAAACAGGGTCCAAAATCATTGGTTTTCATTCAGCACTGGAAGGACAGGCGCGCTCTACATTCGGCAAGGGTTTTCAAGTCTGCAAGTACGTTTTAAGCGGAGTTCCATGAACATTGTCCAAAATCATGTTTTAGGCCAAATCCACAATGCGACCAGTTCAGCATATGACAGGAGACACTGTTTGAGTGTAACAAACGTGAAACATTTCTTTTAGCCATTTCGCATGAAAACAGGGTCCAAAATCATTGGTTTTCATTCAGCACTGGAAGGACAGGCGCGCTCTACAATAGGCAAGGGTTTTCAAGTCTGCAAGTACGTTTTAAGCTGAGTTCCATGAACATTGTCCAAAATCATTTTTTAGGCCAAATCCACAATGCGACCAGTTCAGCATTTGACAGGAGAAACTGTTTGAGTGTAACAAACGTGAAACCTTTATTTCAGCCATTTCGCATGAAAACAGTGTCCAAAATGATTGGTTTTCGTTCAGCACTGGAAGGACAGGCGCGCTCTACAATAGGCAAGGGTTTTCAAGTCTGCAAGTACGTTTTAAGCTGAGTTCCATGAACTTTGTCCAAAATCATGTTTTAGGCCAAATCCACAATGCGACCAGTTCAGCATATGACAGGAGACACTGTTTGAGTGAAACAAACGTGAAACATTTCTTTTAGCCTTTTCGCATGAAAACAGGGTCCAAAATCATTGGTTTTCGTTCAGCACTGGAAGGACAGGCGCGCTCTACAATAGGCAAGGGTTTTCAAGTATGCAAGTACGTTTTAAGCTGAGATCCATGAACATTGTCCAAAATCATGTTTTAGGCCAAATCCACAATGCGACCAGTTCAGCATATGACAGGAAACACTGTTTGAGTGTAACAAACGTGAAACATTTCTTTTAGCCATTTCGCATGAAAACAGGGTCCAAAATCATTGGTTTTCGTTCAGCACTGGAAGGACAGGCGCGCTCTACAATAGGCAAGGGTTTTCAAGTCTGCAAGTACGTTTTAAGCTGAGTTCCATGAACATTGTCCAAAATCATGTTTTAGGCCAAATCCACAATGCGACCAGTTCAGCATATGACAGGAGACACTGTTTGAGTGTAACAAACGTGAAACATTTCTTTTAGCCATTTTGCATGAAAACAGGGTCCAAAATCATTGGTTTTCGTTCAGCACTGGAAGGACAGGCGTGCTCTACAATAGGCAAGGGTTTTCAAGTCTGCAAGTACGTTTTAAGCTGAGTTCCATGAACATTGTCCAAAATCATGTTTTAGGCCAAATCCACAATGCGACCAGTTCAGCATATGACAGGAGACACTGTTTGAGTGTAACAAACGTGAAACATTTCTTTTAGCCATTTCGCATGAAAACAGGCTCCAAAATCATTGGTTTTCATTCAGCACTGGAAGGACAGGCGCGCTCTACAATAGGCAAGGGTTTTCAAGTCTGCAAGTACGTTTTAAGCTGAGTTCCATGAACATTGTCCAAAATCATGTTTTAGGCCAAATCCACAATGCGACCAGTTCAGCATATGACAGGAGACACTGTTTGAGTGTAACAAACGTGAAACATTTCTTTTAGCCATTTTGCATGAACACAGGGTCCAAAATCATTGGTTTTCGTTCAGCACTGGAAGGACAGGCGCGCTCTACAATAGGAAAGGTTTTCAAGTCTGCAAGTACGTTTTAAGCTGAGTTCCATGAACATTGTCCAAAATCATGTTTTAGGCCAAATCCACAATGAAACCAGTTCAGCATATGACAGGAGACACTGTTTGAGTGTAACAAACGTGAAACATTTCTTTTAGCCATTTTGCATGAAAACAGGGTCCAAAATCATTGGTTTTCGTTCAGCACTGGAAGGACAGGCGCGCTCTACAATAGGCAAGGGTTTTCAAGTCTGCAAGTACGTTTTAAGCTGAGTTCCATGAACATTGTCCAAAATCATGTTTTAGGCCAAATCCACAATGCGACCAGTTCAGCATATGACAGGAGACACTGTTTGAGTGTAACAAACGTGAAACATTTCTTTTAGCCATTTCGCATGAAAACAGGGTCCAAAATCATTGGTTTTCGTTCAGCACTGGAAGGACAGGCGTGCTCTACAATAGGCAAGGGTTTTCAAGTCTGCAAGTACGTTTTAAGCTGAGTTCCATGAACTTTGTCCAAAATCATTTTTTAGGCCAAATCCACAATGCGACCAGTTCAGCATATGAAAGGAGACACTGTTTGAGTGTAACAAACGTGAAACATTTCTTTTAGCCATTTCGCATGAAAACAGGGTCCAAAATCATTGGTTTTCGTTCAGCACTGGAAGGACAGGCTCGCTCTACAATAGGCAAGGGTTTTCAAGTCTGCAAGTACGTTTTAAGCTGAGTTCCATGAACATTGTCCAAAATCATGTTTTAGGCCAAATCCACAATGCGACCAGTTCAGCATATGACAGGAGACACTGTTTGAGTGTAACAAACGTGAAACATTTCTTTTAGCCATTTCGCATGAAAACAGGGTCCAAAATCATTGGTTTTCGTTCAGCACTGGAAGGACAGGCGTGCTCTACAATAGGCAAGGGTTTTCAAGTCTGCAAGTACGTTTTAAGCTGAGTTCCATGAACATTGTCCAAAATCATTTTTTAGGCCAAATCCACAATGCGACCAGTTCAGCATATGACAGGAGACACTGTTTGAGTGTAACAAACGTGAAACATTTCTTTTAGCCATTTTGCATGAAAACAGGGTCCAAAATCATTGGTTTTCGTTCAGCACTGGAAGGACAGGCGCGCTCTACAATAGGCAAGGGTTTTCAAGTCTGCAAGTACGTTTTAAGCTGTGTTCCATGAACTTTGTCCAAAATCATGTTTTTGGCCAAATCCACAATGCGACCAGTTCAGCATATGACAGGAGACACTGTTTGAGTGAAACAAACGTGAAACATTTGTTTTAGCCATTTCGCATGGAAACAGGGTCCAAAATCATTGGTTTTCGTTCAGCACTGGAAGGACAGGCGCGCTCTACAATAGGCAAGGGTTTTCAAGTCTGCAAGTACGTTTTAAGCTGAGTTCCATGAACTTTGTCCAAAATCATGTTTTAGGCCAAATCCACAATGCGACCAGTTCAGCATATGACAGGAGACACTGTTTGAGTGAAACAAACGTGAAACATTTCTTTGAGCCATTTTGCATGAAAACAGGGTCCAAAATCATTGGTTTTCGTTCAGCACTGGAAGGACAGGCGCGCTCTACAATAGGCAAGGGTTTTCAAGTCTGCAAGTACGTTTTAAGCTGAGTTCCATGAACATTGTCCAAAATCATGTTTTAGGCCAAATCCACAATGCGACCAGTTCAGCATATGACAGGAGACACTGTTTGAGTGTAACAAACGTGAAACATTTCTTTTAGCCATTTCGCATGAAAACAGGGTCCAAAATCATTGGTTTTCGTTCAGCACTGGAAGGACAGGCTCGCTCTACAATAGGCAAGGGTTTTCAAGTCTGCAAGTACGTTTTAAGCTGAGTTCCATTAACATTTTCCAAAATCATGTTTTAGGCCAAATCCACAATGCAACCAGTTCAGCATATGACAGGAGACACTCTTTGAGTGTAACAAACGTGAAACATTTCTTTTAGCCATTTCGCATGAAAACAGGGTCCAAAATCATTGGTTTTCGTTCAGCACTGGAAGGACAGGCGCGCTCTACAATAGGCAAGGGTTTTCAAGTCTGCAAGTACGTTTTAAGCTGAGTTCCATGAACATTGTCCAAAATCATGTTTTAGGCCAAATCCACAATGCGACCAGTTCAGCATTTGACAGGAGACACTGTTTGAGTGTAACAAACGTGAAACATTTATTTTAGCCATTTCGCATGAAAACAGGGTCCAAAATCATTGGTTTTCGTTCAGCACTGGAAGGACAGGCGTGCTCTACAATAGGCAAGGGTTTTCAAGTCTGCAAGTACGTTTTAAGCTGAGTTCCATGAACATTGTCCAAAATCATGTTTTAGGCCAAATCCACAATGCGACCAGTTCAGCATATGACAGGAGAAACTGTTTGAGTGTAACAAACGTGAAACATTTCTTTTAGCCATTTCGCATGGAAACAGGGTCCAAAATCATTGGTTCTCGTTCAGCACTGGAAGGACAGGCGCGCTCTACAATAGGCAAGGGTTTTCAAGTCTGCAAGTACGTTTTAAGCTGAGTTCCATGAACATTGTCCAAAATCATGTTTTAGGCCAAATCCACAATGCGACCAGTTCAGCATATGACAGGAGAAACTGTTTGAGTGTAACAAACGTGAAACATTTCTTTTAGCCATTTCGCATGAAAACAGGGTCCAAAATCATTGGTTTTCGTTCAGCACTGGAAGGACAGGCGCGCTCTACAATAGGCAAGGGTTTTCAAGTCTGCAAGTACGTTTTAAGCTGAGTTCCATGAACATTGTCCAAAATCATGTTTTAGGCCAAATCCACAATGCGACCAGTTCAGCATATGACAGGAGACACTGTTTGAGTGTAACAAACGTGAAACATTTATTTTAGCCATTTCGCATGAAAACAGGGTCCAAAATAATTGGTTTTCGTTCAGCACTGGAAGGACAGGCGTGCTCTACAATAGGCAAGGGTTTTCAAGTCTGCAAGTACGTTTTAAGCTGAGTTCCATGAACTTTGTCCAAAATCATTTTTTAGGCCAAATCCACAATGCGACCAGTTCAGCATATGAAAGGAGACACTGTTTGAGTGTAACAAACGTGAAACATTTCTTTTAGCCATTTCGCATGAAAACAGGGTCCAAAATCATTGGTTTTCGTTCAGCACTGGAAGGACAGGCTCGCTCTACAATAGGCAAGGGTTTTCAAGTCTGCAAGTACGTTTTAAGCTGAGTTCCATGAACATTTTCCAAAATCATGTTTTAGGCCAAATCCACAATGCAACCAGTTCAGCATATGACAGGAGACACTGTTTGAGTGTAACAAACGTGAAACATTTCTTTTAGCCATTTCGCATGAAAACAGGGTCCAAAATCATTGGTTTTCGTTCAGCACTGGAAGGACAGGCGCGCTCTACAATAGGCAAGGGTTTTCAAGTCTGCAAGTACGTTTTAAGCTGAGTTCCATGAACATTGTCCAAAATCATGTTTTAGGCCAAATCCACAATGCGACCAGTTCAGCATTTGACAGGAGACACTGTTTGAGTGTAACAAACGTGAAACATTTATTTTAGCCATTTCGCATGAAAACAGGGTCCAAAATCATTGGTTTTCATTCAGCACTGGAAGGACAGGCGCGCTCTACAATAGGCAAGGGTTTTCAAGTCTGCAAGTACGTTTTAAGCTGAGTTCCATGAACATTGTCCAAAATCATGTTTTAGGCCAAATCCACAATGCGACCAGTTCAGCATATGACAGGAGACACTGTTTGAGTGTAACAAACGTGAAACATTTCTTTTAGCCATTTCGCATGAAAACAGGGTCCAAAATCATTGGTTTTCGTTCAGCACTGGAAGGACAGGCGTGCTCTACAATAGGCAAGGGTTTTCAAGTCTGCAAGTACGTTTTAAGCTGAGTTCCATGAACTTTGTCCAAAATCATTTTTTAGGCCAAATCCACAATGCGACCAGTTCAGCATATGACAGGAGACACTGTTTGAGTGTAACAAACGTGAAACATTTCTTTTAGCCATTTTGCATGAAAACAGGGTCCAAAATCATTGGTTTTCGTTCAGCACTGGAAGGACAGGCGCGCTCTACAATAGGCAAGGGTTTTCAAGTCTGCAAGTACGTTTTAAGCTGAGTTCCATGAACTTTGTCCAAAATCATGTTTTAGGCCAAATCCACAATGCGACCAGTTCAGCATATGACAGGAGACACTGTTTGAGTGAAACAAACGTGAAACATTTGTTTTAGCCATTTCGCATGAAAACAGGGTCCAAAATAATTGGTTTTCGTTCAGCACTGGAAGGACAGGCGTGCTCTACAATAGGCAAGGGTTTTCAAGTCTGCAAGTACGTTTTAAGCTGAGTTCCATGAACTTTGTCCAAAATCATTTTTTAGGCCAAATCCACAATGCGACCAGTTCAGCATATGAAAGGAGACACTGTTTGAGTGTAACAAACGTGAAACATTTATTTTAGCCATTTCGCATGAAAACAGGGTCCAAAATCATTGGTTTTCGTTCAGCACTGGAAGGACAGGCTCGCTCTACAATAGGCAAGGGTTTTCAAGTCTGCAAGTACGTTTTAAGCTGAGTTCCATGAACATTTTCCAAAATCATGTTTTAGGCCAAATCCACAATGCAACCAGTTCAGCATATGACAGGAGACACTGTTTGAGTGTAACAAACGTGAAACATTTCTTTTAGCCATTTCGCATGAAAACAGGGTCCAGAATCATTGGTTTTCGTTCAGCACTGGAAGGACAGGCGCGCTCTACAATAGGCAAGGGTTTTCAAGTCTGCAAGTACGTTTTAAGCTGAGTTCCATGAACATTGTCCAAAATCATGTTTTAGGCCAAATCCACAATGCGACCAGTTCAGCATTTGACAGGAGACACTGTTTGAGTGTAACAAACGTGAAACATTTATTTTAGCCATTTCGCATGAAAACAGGGTCCAAAATCATTGGTTTTCATTCAGCACTGGAAGGACAGGCGCGCTCTACAATAGGCAAGGGTTTTCAAGTCTGCAAGTACGTTTTAAGCTGAGTTCCATGAACATTGTCCAAAATCATGTTTTAGGCCAAATCCACAATGCGACCAGTTCAGCATATGACAGGAGACACTGTTTGAGTGAAACAAACGTGAAACATTTCTTTTAGCCATTTCGCATGAAAACAGGGTCCAAAATCATTGGTTTTCGTTCAGCACTGGAAGGACAGGCGTGCTCTACAATAGGCAAGGGTTTTCAAGTCTGCAAGTACGTTTTAAGCTGAGTTCCATGAACTTTGTCCAAAATCATTTTTTAGGCCAAATCCACAATGCGACCAGTTCAGCATATGACAGGAGACACTGTTTGAGTGTAACAAACGTGAAACATTTCTTTTAGCCATTTTGCATGAACACAGGGTCTAAAATCATTGGTTTTCGTTCAGCACTGGAAGGACAGGCGCGCTCTACAATAGGCAAGGGTTTTCAAGTCTGCAAGTACGTTTTAAGCTGAGTTCCATGAACATTGTCCAAAATCATGTTTTAGGCCAAATCCACAATGAAACCAGTTCAGCATATGACAGGAGACACTGTTTGAGTGTAACAAACGTGAAACATTTCTTTTAGCCATTTTGCATGAAAACAGGGTCCAAAATCATTGGTTTTCGTTCAGCACTGGAAGGACAGGCGCGCTCTACAATAGGCAAGGGTTTTCAAGTCTGCAAGTACGTTTTAAGCTGAGTTCCAAGAACATTGTCCAAAATCATGTTTTAGGCCAAATCCACAATGAAACCAGTTCAGCATATGACAGGAGACACTGTTTGAGTGTAACAAACGTGAAACATTTCTTTTAGCCATTTTGCATGAAAACAGGGTCCAAAATCATTGGTTTTCGTTCAGCACTGGAAGGACAGGCGCGCTCTACAATAGGCAAGGGTTTTCAAGTCTGCAAGTACGTTTTAAGCTGAGTTCCATGAACATTGTCCAAAATCATGTTTTAGGCCAAATCCACAATGCGACCAGTTCAGCATATGACAGGAGACACTGTTTGAGTGTAACAAACGTGAAACATTTCTTTTAGCCATTTCGCATGAAAACAGGGTCCAAAATCATTGGTTTTCGTTCAGCACTGGAAGACAAGGCGCGCTCTACAATAGGCAAGGGTTTTCAAGTCTGCAAGTACGTTTTAAGCTGAGTTCCATGAACATTGTCCAAAATCATGTTTTAGGCCAAATCCACAATGCGACCAGTTCAGCATATGACAGGAGAAACTGTTTGAGTGTAACAAACGTGAAACATTTCTTTTAGCCATTTCGCATGAAAACAGGGTCCAGAATCATTGGTTTTCATTCAGCACTGGAAGGACAGGCGCGCTCTACAATAGGCAAGGGTTTTCAAGTCTGCAAGTACGTTTTAAGCTGAGTTCCATGAACTTTGTCCAAAATCATGTTTTAGGCCAAATCCACAATGCGACCAGTTCAGCATATGACAGGAGACACTGTTTGAGTGAAACAAACGTGAAACATTTCTTTTAGCCATTTCGCATGAAAACAGGGTCCAAAATCATTGGTTTTCATTCAGCACTGGAAGGACAGGCGCGCTCTACAATAGGCAAGGGTTTTCAAGTCTGCAAGTACGTTTTAAGCTGAGTTCCATGAACATTGTCCAAAATCATGTTTTAGGCCAAATCCACAATGCGACCAGTTCAGCATATGACAGGAGACACTGTTTGAGTGTAACAAACGTGAAACATTTCTTTTAGCCATTTCGCATGAAAACAGGGTCCAAAATCATTGATTTTCGTTCAGCACTGGAAGGACAGGCGTGCTCTACAATAGGCAAGGGTTTTCACGTCTGCAAGTACGTTTTAAGCTGAGTTCCATGAACTTTGTCCAAAATCATGTTTTAGGCCAAATCCACAATGCGACCAGTTCAGCATATGACAGGAGACACTGTTTGAGTGAAACAAACGTGAAACATTTCTTTTAGCCATTTCGCATGAAAACAGGGTCCAAAATCATTGGTTTTCGTTCAGCACTGGAAGGACAGGCGCGCTGTACAATAGGCAAGGGTTTTCAAGTCTGCAAGTACGTTTTAAGCTGAGTTCCATGAACATTGTCCAAAATCATTTTTTAGGCCAAATCCACAATGAAACCAGTTCAGCATATGACAGGAGACACTGTTTGAGTGTAACAAACGTGAAACATTTCTTTTAGCCATTTCGCATGAAAACAGGGTCCAAAATCATTGGTTTTCGTTCAGCACTGGAAGGACAGGCGCGCTCTACAATAGGCAAGGGTTTTCAAGTCTGCAAGTACGTTTTAAGCTGAGTTCCATGAACATTGTCCAAAATCATGTTTTAGGCCAAATCCACAATGAAACCAGTTCAGCATATGACAGGAGACACTGTTTGAGTGTAACAAACGTGAAACATTTCTTTTAGCCATTTTGCATGAAAACAGGGTCCAAAATCATTGGTTTTCGTTCAGCACTGGAAGGACAGGCGCGCTCTACAATAGGCAAGGGTTTTCAAGTATGCAAGTACGTTTTAAGCTGAGTTCCATGAAATTTGTCCAAAATCATGTTTTAGGCCAAATCCACAATGCGACCAGTTCAGCATATGACAGGAGACACTGTTTGAGTGAAACAAACGTGAAACATTTCTTTGAGCCATTTTGCATGAAAACAGGGTCCAAAATCATTGGTTTTCGTTCAGCACTGGAAGGACAGGCGCGCTCTACAATAGGCAAGGGTTTTCAAGTCTGCAAGTATGTTTTAAGCTGAGTTCCATGAACATTGTCCAAAATCATGTTTTAGGCCAAATCCACAATGCGACCAGTTCAGCATATGACAGGAGACACTGTTTGAGTGTAACAAACGTGAAACATTTCTTTTAGCCATTTCGCATGAAAACAGGGTCCAAAATCATTGGTTTTCGTTCAGCACTGGAAGGACAGGCGCGCTCTACAATAGGCAAGGGTTTTCAAGTCTGCAAGTACGTTTTAAGCTGAGTTCCATGAACATTGTCCAAAATCATGTTTTAGGCCAAATCCACAATGAAACCAGTTCAGCATATGACAGGAGACACTGTTTGAGTGTAACAAACGTGAAACATTTCTTTTAGCCATTTTGCATGAAAACAGGGTCCAAAATCATTGGTTTTCGTTCAGCACTGGAAGGACAGGCGCGCTCTACAATAGGCAAGGGTTTTCAAGTCTGCAAGTACGTTTTAAGCTGAGTTCCATGAACATTGTCCAAAATCATGTTTTAGGCCAAATCCACAATGCGACCAGTTCAGCATATGACAGGAGACACTGTTTGAGTGTAACAAACGTGAAACATTTCTTTTAGCCATTTTGCATGAAAACAGGGTCCAAAATCATTGGTTTTCGTTCAGCACTGGAAGGACAGGCGTGCTCTACAATAGGCAAGGGTTTTCAAGTCTGCAAGTACGTTTTAAGCTGAGTTCCATGAACATTGTCCAAAATCATGTTTTAGGCCAAATCCACAATGCGACCAGTTCAGCATATGACAGGAGACACTGTTTGAGTGTAACAAACGTGAAACATTTCTTTTAGCCATTTTACATGAAAACAGGGTCCAAAATCATTGGTTTTCGTTCAGCACTGGAAGGACAGGCGCGCTCTACAATAGGCAAGGGTTTTCAAGTCTGCAAGTACGTTTTAAGCTGAGTTCCATGAACTTTGTCCAAAATCATGTTTTAGGCCAAATCCACAATGCGACCAGTTCAGCATATGACAGGAGACACTGTTTGAGTGAAACAAACGTGAAACATTTGTTTTAGCCATTTCGCATGAAAACAGGGTCCAAAATCATTGGTTTTCGTTCAGCACTGGAAGGACAGGCGCGCTCTACAATTGGCAAGGGTTTTCAAGTCTGCAAGTACGTTTTAAGCTGAGTTCCATGAACTTTGTCCAAAATCATGTTTTAGGCCAAATCCACAATGCGACCAGTTCAGCATATGACAGGAGACACTGTTTGAGTGTAACAAACGTGAAACATTTCTTTTAGTTATTTCGCATGAAAACAGGGTCCAAAATCATTGGTTTTCGTTCAGCACTGGAAGGACAGGCGCGCTCTACAATAGGCAAGGGTTTTCAAGTCTGCAAGTATGTTTTAAGCTGAGTTCCATGAACATTGTCCAAAATCATGTTTTAGGCCAAATCCACAATGCGACCAGTTCAGCATTTGACAGGAGACACTGTTTGAGTGTAACAAACGTGAAACATTTCTTTTAGCCATTTCGCATGAAAACAGGGTCCAAAATCATTGGTTTTCGTTCAGCACTGGAAGGACAGGCGTGCTCTACAATAGGCAAGGGTTTTCAAGTCTGCAAGTACGTTTTAAGCTGAGTTCCATGAACATTGTCCAAAATCATGTTTTAGGCCAAATCCACAATGCGACCAGTTCAGCATTTGACAGGAGACACTGTTTGAGTGTAACAAACGTGAAACATTTATTTTAGCCATTTCGCATGAAAACAGGGTCCAAAATCATTGGTTTTCATTCAGCACTGGAAGGACAGGCGCGCTCTACAATAGGCAAGGGTTTTCAAGTCTGCAAGTACGTTTTAAGCTGAGTTCCATGAACTTTGTCCAAAATCATGTTTTAGGCCAAATCCACAATACGACCAGTTCAGCATATGACAGGAGACACTGTTTGAGTGAAACAAACGTGAAACATTTGTTTTAGCCATTTCGCATGAAAACAGGGTCCAAAATCATTGGTTTTCGTTCAGCACTGGAAGGACAGGCGCGCTCTACAATAGGCAAGGGTTTTCAAGTCTGCAAGTACGTTTTAAGCTGAGTTCCATGAACATTGTCCAAAATCATGTTTTAGGCCAAATCCACAATGCGACCAGTTCAGCATTTGACAGGAGACACTGTTTGAGTGTAACAAACGTGAAACATTTATTTTAGCCATTTCGCATGAAAACAGGGTCCAAAATCATTGGTTTTCATTCAGCACTGGAAGGACAGGCGCGCTCTACAATAGGCAAGGGTTTTCAAGTCTGCAAGTACGTTTTAAGCTGAGTTCCATGAACATTGTCCAAAATCATGTTTTAGGCCAAATCCACAATGCGACCAGTTCAGCATATGACAGGAGACACTGTTTGAGTGTAACAAACGTGAAACATTTCTTTTAGCCATTTTGCATGAAAACAGGGTCCAAAATCATTGGTTTTCGTTCAGCACTGGAAGGACAGGCGTGCTCTACAATAGGCAAGGGTTTTCAAGTCTGCAAGTACGTTTTAAGCTGAGTTCCATGAACATTGTCCAAAATCATGTTTTAGGCCAAATCCACAATGCGACCAGTTCAGCATATGACAGGAGACACTGTTTGAGTGTAACAAACGTGAAACATTTCTTTGAGCCATTTTGCATGAAAACAGGGTCCAAAATCATTGGTTTTCGTTCAGCACTGGAAGGACAGGCGTGCTCTACAATAGGCAAGGGTTTTCAAGTCTGCAAGTACGTTTTAAGCTGAGTTCCATGAACTTTGTCCAAAATCATGTTTTAGGCCAAATCCACAATGCGACCAGTTCAGTATATGACAGGAGACACTGTTTGAGTGAAACAAACGTGAAACATTTGTTTTAGCCATTTCGCATGAAAACAGGGTCCAAAATCATTGGTTTTCGTTCAGCACTGGAAGGACAGGCGCACTCTACAATTGGCAAGGGTTTTCAAGTCTGCAAGTACGTTTTAAGCTGAGTTCCATGAACATTGTCCAAAATCATGTTTTAGGCCAAATCCACAATGCGACCAGTTCAGCATTTGACAGGAGACACTGTTTGAGTGTAACAAACGTGAAACATTTATTTTAGCCATTTCGCATGAAAACAGGGTCCAAAATCATTGGTTTTCATTCAGCACTGGAAGGACAGGCGCGCTCTACAATAGGCAAGGGTTTTCAAGTCTGCAAGTACGTTTTAAGCTGAGTTCCATGAACATTGTCCAAAATCATGTTTTAGGCCAAATCCACAATGCGACCAGTTCAGCATATGACAGGAGACACTGTTTGAGTGTAACAAACGTGAAACATTTCTTTTAGCCATTTTGCATGAAAACAGGGTCCAAAATCATTGGTTTTCGTTCAGCACTGGAAGGACAGGCGTGCTCTACAATAGGCAAGGGTTTTCAAGTCTGCAAGTACGTTTTAAGCTGAGTTCCATGAACATTGTCCAAAATCATGTTTTAGGCCAAATCCACAATGCGACCAGTTCAGCATATGACAGGAGACACTGTTTGAGTGTAACAAACGTGAAACATTTCTTTTAGCCATTTTGCATGAAAACAGGGTCCAAAATCATTGGTTTTCGTTCAGCACTGGAAGGACAGGCGCGCTCTACAATAGGCAAGGGTTTTCAAGTCTGCAAGTACGTTTTAAGCTGAGTTCCATGAACTTTGTCCAAAATCATGTTTTAGGCCAAATCCACAATGCGACCAGTTCAGCATATGACAGGAGACACTGTTTGAGTGAAACAAACGTGAAACATTTGTTTTAGCCATTTCGCATGAAAACAGGGTCCAAAATCATTGGTTTTCGTTCAGCACTGGAAGGACAGGCGCGCTCTACAATAGGCAAGGGTTTTCAAGTCTGCAAGTACGTTTTAAGCTGAGTTCCATGAACATTGTCCAAAATCATGTTTTAGGCCAAATCCACAATGCGACCAGTTCAGCATATGACAGGAGACACTGTTTGAGTGTAACAAACGTGAAACATTTCTTTTAGCCATTTTGCATGAAAACAGGGTCCAAAATCATTGGTTTTCGTTCAGCACTGGAAGGACAGGCGTGCTCTACAATAGGCAAGGGTTTTCAAGTCTGCAAGTACGTTTTAAGCTGAGTTCCATGAACATTGTCCAAAATCATGTTTTAGGCCAAATCCACAATGCGACCAGTTCAGCATATGACAGGAGACACTGTTTGAGTGTAACAAACGTGAAACATTTCTTTGAGCCATTTTGCATGAAAACAGGGTCCAAAATCATTGGTTTTCGTTCAGCACTGGAAGGACAGGCGCACTCTACAATAGGCAAGGGTTTTCAAGTCTGCAAGTACGTTTTAAGCTGAGTTCCATGAACATTGTCCAAAATCATGTTTTAGGCCAAATCCACAATGCGACCAGTTCAGCATATGACAGGAGACACTGTTTGAGTGTAACAAACGTGAAACATTTCTTTTAGCCATTTTGCATGAAAACAGGGTCCAAAATCATTGGTTTTCGTTCAGCACTGGAAGGACAGGCGTGCTCTACAATAGGCAAGGGTTTTCAAGTCTGCAAGTACGTTTTAAGCTGAGTTCCATGAACATTGTCCAAAATCATGTTTTAGGCCAAATCCACAATGCGACCAGTTCAGCATATGACAGGAGACACTGTTTGAGTGTAACAAACGTGAAACATTTCTTTGAGCCATTTTGCATGAAAACAGGGTCCAAAATCATTGGTTTTCGTTCAGCACTGGAAGGACAGGCGTGCTCTACAATAGGCAAGGGTTTTCAAGTCTGCAAGTACGTTTTAAGCTGAGTTCCATGAACTTTGTCCAAAATCATGTTTTAGGCCAAATCCACAATGCGACCAGTTCAGCATATGACAGGAGACACTGTTTGAGTGAAACAAACGTGAAACATTTGTTTTAGCCATTTCGCATGAAAACAGGGTCCAAAATCATTGGTTTTCGTTCAGCACTGGAAGGACAGGCGCACTCTACAATTGGCAAGGGTTTTCAAGTCTGCAAGTACGTTTTAAGCTGAGTTCCATGAACATTGTCCAAAATCATGTTTTAGGCCAAATCCACAATGCGACCAGTTCAGCATTTGACAGGAGACACTGTTTGAGTGTAACAAACGTGAAACATTTATTTTAGCCATTTCGCATGAAAACAGGGTCCAAAATCATTGGTTTTCATTCAGCACTGGAAGGACAGGCGCGCTCTACAATAGGCAAGGGTTTTCAAGTCTGCAAGTACGTTTTAAGCTGAGTTCCATGAACATTGTCCAAAATCATGTTTTAGGCCAAATCCACAATGCGATCAGTTCAGCATATGACAGGAGACACTGTTTGAGTGTAACAAACGTGAAACATTTCTTTTAGCCATTTTGCATGAAAACAGGGTCCAAAATCATTGGTTTTCGTTCAGCACTGGAAGGACAGGCGTGCTCTACAATAGGCAAGGGTTTTCAAGTCTGCAAGTACGTTTTAAGCTGAGTTCCATGAACATTGTCCAAAATCATGTTTTAGGCCAAATCCACAATGCGACCAGTTCAGCATATGACAGGAGACACTGTTTGAGTGTAACAAACGTGAAACATTTCTTTTAGCCATTTTGCATGAAAACAGGGTCCAAAATCATTGGTTTTCGTTCAGCACTGGAAGGACAGGCGCGCTCTACAATAGGCAAGGGTTTTCAAGTCTGCAAGTACGTTTTAAGCTGAGTTCCATGAACTTTGTCCAAAATCATGTTTTAGGCCAAATCCACAATGCGACCAGTTCAGCATATGACAGGAGACACTGTTTGAGTGAAACAAACGTGAAACATTTGTTTTAGCCATTTCGCATGAAAACAGGGTCCAAAATCATTGGTTTTCGTTCAGCACTGGAAGGACAGGCGCGCTCTACAATTGGCAAGGGTTTTCAAGTCTGCAAGTACGTTTTAAGCTGAGTTCCATGAACATTGTCCAAAATCATGTTTTAGGCCAAATCCACAATGCGACCAGTTCAGCATATGACAGGAGACACTGTTTGAGTGTAACAAACGTGAAACATTTCTTTTAGCCATTTCGCATGAAAACAGGGTCCAAAATCATTGGTTTTCGTTCAGCACTGGAAGGACAGGCGCGCTCTACAATAGGCAAGGGTTTTCAAGTCTGCAAGTATGTTTTAAGCTGAGTTCCATGAACATTGTCCAAAATCATGTTTTAGGCCAAATCCACAATGCGACCAGTTCAGCATATGACAGGAGACACTGTTTGAGTGAAACAAACGTGAAACATTTGTTTTAGCCATTTCGCATGAAAACAGGGTCCAAAATCATTGGTTTTCGTTCAGCACTGGAAGGACAGGCGCGCTCTACAATTGGCAAGGGTTTTCAAGTCTGCAAGTACGTTTTAAGCTGAGTTCCATGAACATTGTCCAAAATCATGTTTTAGGCCA
The DNA here is from genome assembly GCF_964263955.1 of Coregonus lavaretus. Taxonomy (NCBI): domain Eukaryota; kingdom Metazoa; phylum Chordata; class Actinopteri; order Salmoniformes; family Salmonidae; genus Coregonus; species Coregonus lavaretus. Next base: position 16,759,154 of record NC_139993.1, read on the forward strand.
AATCCACAATGCGACCAGTTCAGCATATGACAGGAGACACTGTTTGAGTGTAACAAACGTGAAACATTTCTTTTAGCCATTTCGCATGAAAACAGGGTCCAAAATCATTGGTTTTCGTTCAGCACTGGAAGGACAGGCGCGGTCTACAATAGGCAAGGGTTTTCAAGTCTGCAAGTATGTTTTAAGCTGAGTTCCATGAACATTGTCCAAAATCATGTTTTAGGCCAAATCCACAATGCGACCAGTTCAGCATTTGACAGGAGACACTGTTTGAGTGTAACAAACGTGAAACATTTCTTTTAGCCATTTCGCATGAAAACAGGGTCCAAAATCATTGGTTTTCGTTCAGCACTGGAAGGACAGGCGTGCTCTACAATAGGCAAGGGTTTTCAAGTCTGCAAGTACGTTTTAAGCTGAGTTCCATGAACTTTGTCCAAAATCATGTTTTAGGCCAAATCCACAATACGACCAGTTCAGCATATGACAGGAGACACTGTTTGAGTGAAACAAACGTGAAACATTTCTTTTAGCCATTTCGCATGAAAACAGGGTCCAAAATCATTGGTTTTCGTTCAGCACTGGAAGGACAGGCGCGCTCTACAATAGGCAAGGGTTTTCAAGTCTGCAAGTAAGTTTTAAGCTGAGTTCCATGAACATTGTCCAAAATCATGTTTTAGGCCAAATCCACAATGCGACCAGTTCAGCATTTGACAGGAGACACTGTTTGAGTGTAACAAACGTGAAACATTTATTTTAGCCATTTCGCATGAAAACAGGGTCCAAAATCATTGGTTTTCATTCAGCACTGGAAGGACAGGCGTGCTCTACAATAGGCAAGGGTTTTCAAGTCTGCAAGTACGTTTTAAGCTGAGTTCCATGAACATTGTCCAAAATCATGTTTTAGGCCAAATCCACAATGCGACCAGTTCAGCATATGACAGGAGACACTGTTTGAGTGTAACAAACGTGAAACATTTCTTTTAGCCATTTTGCATGAAAACAGGGTCCAAAATCATTGGTTTTCGTTCAGCACTGGAAGGACAGGCGTGCTCTACAATAGGCAAGGGTTTTCAAGTCTGCAAGTACGTTTTAAGCTGAGTTCCATGAACATTGTCCAAAATCATGTTTTAGGCCAAATCCACAATGCGACCAGTTCAGCATATGACAGGAGACACTGTTTGAGTGTAACAAACGTGAAACATTTCTTTTAGCCATTTTGCATGAAAACAGGGTCCAAAATCATTGGTTTTCGTTCAGCACTGGAAGGACAGGCGCGCTCTACAATAGGCAAGGGTTTTCAAGTCTGCAAGTACGTTTTAAGCTGAGTTCCATGAACTTTGTCCAAAATCATGTTTTAGGCCAAATCCACAATGCGACCAGTTCAGCATATGACAGGAGACACTGTTTGAGTGAAACAAACGTGAAACATTTGTTTTAGCCATTTCGCATGAAAACAGGGTCCAAAATCATTGGTTTTCGTTCAGCACTGGAAGGACAGGCGCGCTCTACAATTGGCAAGGGTTTTCAAGTCTGCAAGTACGTTTTAAGCTGAGTTCCATGAACATTGTCCAAAATCATGTTTTAGGCCAAATCCACAATGCGACCAGTTCAGCATATGACAGGAGACACTGTTTGAGTGTAACAAACGTGAAACATTTCTTTTAGCCATTTCGCATGAAAACAGGGTCCAAAATCATTGGTTTTCGTTCAGCACTGGAAGGACAGGCGCGCTCTACAATAGGCAAGGGTTTTCAAGTCTGCAAGTATGTTTTAAGCTGAGTTCCATGAACATTGTCCAAAATCATGTTTTAGGCCAAATCCACAATGCGACCAGTTCAGCATTTGACAGGAGACACTGTTTGAGTTTAACAAACGTGAAACATTTCTTTTAGCCATTTCGCATGAAAACAGGGTCCAAAATCATTGGTTTTCGTTCAGCACTGGAAGGACAGGCGTGCTCTACAATAGGCAAGGGTTTTCAAGTCTGCAAGTACGTTTTAAGCTGAGTTCCATGAACTTTGTCCAAAATCATGTTTTAGGCCAAATCCACAATACGACCAGTTCAGCATATGACAGGAGACACTGTTTGAGTGAAACAAACGTGAAACATTTCTTTTAGCCATTTCGCATGAAAACAGGGTCCAAAATCATTGGTTTTCGTTCAGCACTGGAAGGACAGGCGCGCTCTACAATAGGCAAGGGTTTTCAAGTCTGCAAGTACGTTTTAAGCTGAGTTCCATGAACATTGTCCAAAATCATGTTTTAGGCCAAATCCACAATGCGACCATTTCAGCATTTGACAGGAGACACTGTTTGAGTGTAACAAACGTGAAACATTTATTTTAGCCATTTCGCATGAAAACAGGGTCCAAAATCATTGGTTTTCATTCAGCACTGGAAGGACAGGCGCGCTCTACAATAGGCAAGGGTTTTCAAGTCTGCAAGTACGTTTTAAGCTGAGTTCCATGAACATTGTCCAAAATCATGTTTTAGGCCAAATCCACAATGCGACCAGTTCAGCATATGACAGGAGACACTGTTTGAGTGTAACAAACGTGAAACATTTCTTTTAGCCATTTTGCATGAACACAGGGTCCAAAATCATTGGTTTTCGTTCAGCACTGGAAGGACAGGCGCGCTCTACAATAGGCAAGGGTTTTCAAGTCTGCAAGTACGTTTTAAGCTGAGTTCCATGAACATTGTCCAAAATCATGTTTTAGGCCAAATCCACAATGAAACCAGTTCAGCATATGACAGGAGACACTGTTTGAGTGTAACAAACGTGAAACATTTCTTTTAGCCATTTTGCATGAAAACAGGGTCCAAAATCATTGGTTTTCGTTCAGCACTGGAAGGACAGGCGCGCTCTACAATAGGCAAGGGTTTTCAAGTCTGCAAGTACGTTTTAAGCTGAGTTCCATGAACATTGTCCAAAATCATGTTTTAGGCCAAATCCACAATGCGACCAGTTCAGCATATGACAGGAGACACTGTTTGAGTGTAACAAACGTGAAACATTTCTTTTAGCCATTTCGCATGAAAACAGGGTCCAAAATCATTGGTTTTCGTTCAGCACTGGAAGGACAGGCGCGCTCTACAATAGGCAAGGGTTTTCAAGTCTGCAAGTACGTTTTAAGCTGAGTTCCATGAACATTGTCCAAAATCATGTTTTAGGCCAAATCCACAATGCGACCAGTTCAGCATATGACAGGAGAAACTGTTTGAGTGTAACAAACGTGAAACATTTCTTTTAGCCATTTCGCATGAAAACAGGGTCCAGAATCATTGGTTTTCATTCAGCACTGGAAGGACAGGCGCACTCTACAATAGGCAAGGGTTTTCAAGTCTGCAAGTACGTTTTAAGCTGAGTTCCATGAACTTTGTCCAAAATCATGTTTTAGGCCAAATCCACAATGCGACCAGTTCAGCATATGACAGGAGACACTGTTTGAGTGAAACAAACGTGAAACATTTCTTTTAGCCATTTCGCATGAAAACAGGGTCCAAAATCATTGGTTTTCATTCAGCACTGGAAGGACAGGCGCGCTCTACAATAGGCAAGGGTTTTCAAGTCTGCAAGTACGTTTTAAGCTGAGTTCCATGAACTTTGTCCAAAATCATGTTTTAGGCCAAATCCACAATGCGACCAGTTCAGCATATGACAGGAGACACTGTTTGAGTGAAACAAACGTGAAACATTTCTTTTAGCCATTTCGCATGAAAACAGGGTCCAAAATCATTGGTTTTCATTCAGCACTGGAAGGACAGGCGCGCTCTACAATAGGCAAGGGTTTTCAAGTCTGCAAGTACGTTTTAAGCTGAGTTCCATGAACATTGTCCAAAATCATGTTTTAGGCCAAATCCACAATGCGACCAGTTCAGCATATGACAGGAGACACTGTTTGAGTGTAACAAACGTGAAACATTTCTTTTAGCCATTTCGCATGAAAACAGGGTCCAAAATCATTGGTTTTCGTTCAGCACTGGAAGGACAGGCGTGCTCTACAATAGGCAAGGGTTTTCACGTCTGCAAGTACGTTTTAAGCTGAGTTCCATGAACTTTGTCCAAAATCATGTTTTAGGCCAAATCCACAATGCGACCAGTTCAGCATATGACAGGAGACACTGTTTGAGTGAAACAAACGTGAAACATTTCTTTTAGCCATTTCGCATGAAAACAGGGTCCAAAATCATTGGTTTTCGTTCAGCACTGGAAGGACAGGCGCGCTCTACAATAGGCAAGGGTTTTCAAGTCTGCAAGTACGTTTTAAGCTGAGTTCCATGAACATTGTCCAAAATCATGTTTTAGGCCAAATCCACAATGAAACCAGTTCAGCATATGACAGGAGACACTGTTTGAGTGTAACAAACGTGAAACATTTCTTTTAGCCATTTCGCATGAAAACAGGGTCCAAAATCATTGGTTTTCGTTCAGCACTGGAAGGACAGGCGCGCTCTACAATAGGCAAGGGTTTTCAAGTCTGCAAGTACGTTTTAAGCTGAGTTCCATGAACATTGTCCAAAATCATGTTTTAGGCCAAATCCACAATGAAACCAGTTCAGCATATGACAGGAGACACTGTTTGAGAGTAACAAACGTGAAACATTTCTTTTAGCCATTTTGCATGAAAACAGGGTCCAAAATCATTGGTTTTCGTTCAGCACTGGAAGGACAGGCGCGCTCTACAATAGGCAAGGGTTTTCAAGTATGCAAGTACGTTTTAAGCTGAGTTCCATGAAATTTGTCCAAAATCATGTTTTAGGCCAAATCCACAATGCGACCAGTTCAGCATATGACAGGAGACACTGTTTGAGTGAAACAAACGTGAAACATTTCTTTGAGCCATTTTGCATGAAAACAGGGTCCAAAATCATTGGTTTTCGTTCAGCACTGGAAGGACAGGCGCGCTCTACAATAGGCAAGGGTTTTCAAGTCTGCAAGTACGTTTTAAGCTGAGTTCCATGAACATTGTCCAAAATCATGTTTTAGGCCAAATCCACAATGCGACCAGTTCAGCATATGACAGGAGACACTGTTTGAGTGTAACAAACGTGAAACATTTCTTTTAGCCATTTCGCATGAAAACAGGGTCCAAAATCATTGGTTTTCGTTCAGCACTGGAAGGACAGGCGCGCTCTACAATAGGCAAGGGTTTTCAAGTCTGCAAGTACGTTTTAAGCTGAGTTCCATGAACATTGTCCAAAATCATGTTTTAGGCCAAATCCACAATGCGACCAGTTCAGCATATGACAGGAGAAACTGTTTGAGTGTAACAAACGTGAAACATTTCTTTTAGCCATTTCGCATGAAAACAGGGTCCAGAATCATTGGTTTTCATTCAGCACTGGAAGGACAGGCGCGCTCTACAATAGGCAAGGGTTTTCAAGTCTGCAAGTACGTTTTAAGCTGAGTTCCATGAACTTTGTCCAAAATCATGTTTTAGGCCAAATCCACAATGCGACCAGTTCAGCATATGACAGGAGACACTGTTTGAGTGAAACAAACGTGAAACATTTCTTTTAGCCATTTCGCATGAAAACAGGGTCCAAAATCATTGGTTTTCATTCAGCACTGGAAGGACAGGCGCGCTCTACAATAGGCAAGGGTTTTCAAGTCTGCAAGTACGTTTTAAGCTGAGTTCCATGAACATTGTCCAAAATCATGTTTTAGGCCAAATCCACAATGCGACCAGTTCAGCATATGACAGGAGACACTGTTTGAGTGTAACAAACGTGAAACATTTCTTTTAGCCATTTCGCATGAAAACAGGGTCCAAAATCATTGGTTTTCGTTCAGCACTGGAAGGACAGGCGTGCTCTACAATAGGCAAGGGTTTTCACGTCTGCAAGTACGTTTTAAGCTGAGTTCCATGAACTTTGTCCAAAATCATGTTTTAGGCCAAATCCACAATGCGACCAGTTCAGCATATGACAGGAGACACTGTTTGAGTGAAACAAACGTGAAACATTTCTTTTAGCCATTTCGCATGAAAACAGGGTCCAAAATCATTGGTTTTCGTTCAGCACTGGAAGGACAGGCGCGCTCTACAATAGGCAAGGGTTTTCAAGTCTGCAAGTACGTTTTAAGCTGAGTTCCATGAACATTGTCCAAAATCATGTTTTAGGCCAAATCCACAATGCGACCAGTTCAGCATATGACAGGAGACACTGTTTGAGTGTAACAAACGTGAAACATTTCTTTTAGCCATTTTGCATGAAAACAGGGTCCAAAATCATTGGTTTTCGTTCAGCACTGGAAGGACAGGCGTGCTCTACAATAGGCAAGGGTTTTCAAGTCTGCAAGTACGTTTTAAGCTGAGTTCCATGAACATTGTCCAAAATCATGTTTTAGGCCAAATCCACAATGCGACCAGTTCAGCATATGACAGGAGACACTGTTTGAGTGTAACAAACGTGAAACATTTCTTTTAGCCATTTTGCATGAAAACAGGGTCCAAAATCATTGGTTTTCGTTCAGCACTGGAAGGACAGGCGCGCTCTACAATAGGCAAGGGTTTTCAAGTCTGCAAGTACGTTTTAAGCTGAGTTCCATGAACTTTGTCCAAAATCATGTTTTAGGCCAAATCCACAATGCGACCAGTTCAGCATATGACAGGAGACACTGTTTGAGTGAAACAAACGTGAAACATTTGTTTTAGCCATTTCGCATGAAAACAGGGTCCAAAATCATTGGTTTTCGTTCAGCACTGGAAGGACAGGCGCGCTCTACAATAGGCAAGGGTTTTCAAGTCTGCAAGTACGTTTTAAGCTGAGTTCCATGAACATTGTCCAAAATCATGTTTTAGGCCAAATCCACAATGCGACCAGTTCAGCATATGACAGGAGACACTGTTTGAGTGTAACAAACGTGAAACATTTCTTTTAGCCATTTTGCATGAAAACAGGGTCCAAAATCATTGGTTTTCGTTCAGCACTGGAAGGACAGGCGTGCTCTACAATAGGCAAGGGTTTTCAAGTCTGCAAGTACGTTTTAAGCTGAGTTCCATGAACATTGTCCAAAATCATGTTTTAGGCCAAATCCACAATGCGACCAGTTCAGCATATGACAGGAGACACTGTTTGAGTGTAACAAACGTGAAACATTTCTTTGAGCCATTTTGCATGAAAACAGGGTCCAAAATCATTGGTTTTCGTTCAGCACTGGAAGGACAGGCGTGCTCTACAATAGGCAAGGGTTTTCAAGTCTGCAAGTACGTTTTAAGCTGAGTTCCATGAACTTTGTCCAAAATCATGTTTTAGGCCAAATCCACAATGCGACCAGTTCAGCATATGACAGGAGACACTGTTTGAGTGAAACAAACGTGAAACATTTGTTTTAGCCATTTCGCATGAAAACAGGGTCCAAAATCATTGGTTTTCGTTCAGCACTGGAAGGACAGGCGCACTCTACAATTGGCAAGGGTTTTCAAGTCTGCAAGTACGTTTTAAGCTGAGTTCCATGAACATTGTCCAAAATCATGTTTTAGGCCAAATCCACAATGCGACCAGTTCAGCATTTGACAGGAGACACTGTTTGAGTGTAACAAACGTGAAACATTTATTTTAGCCATTTCGCATGAAAACAGGGTCCAAAATCATTGGTTTTCATTCAGCACTGGAAGGACAGGCGCGCTCTACAATAGGCAAGGGTTTTCAAGTCTGCAAGTACGTTTTAAGCTGAGTTCCATGAACATTGTCCAAAATCATGTTTTAGGCCAAATCCACAATGCGACCAGTTCAGCATATGACAGGAGACACTGTTTGAGTGTAACAAACGTGAAACATTTCTTTTAGCCATTTTGCATGAAAACAGGGTCCAAAATCATTGGTTTTCGTTCAGCACTGGAAGGACAGGCGTGCTCTACAATAGGCAAGGGTTTTCAAGTCTGCAAGTACGTTTTAAGCTGAGTTCCATGAACATTGTCCAAAATCATGTTTTAGGCCAAATCCACAATGCGACCAGTTCAGCATATGACAGGAGACACTGTTTGAGTGTAACAAACGTGAAACATTTCTTTTAGCCATTTTGCATGAAAACAGGGTCCAAAATCATTGGTTTTCGTTCAGCACTGGAAGGACATGCGCGCTCTACAATAGGCAAGGGTTTTCAAGTCTGCAAGTACGTTTTAAGCTGAGTTCCATGAACTTTGTCCAAAATCATGTTTTAGGCCAAATCCACAATGCGACCAGTTCAGCATATGACAGGAGACACTGTTTGAGTGAAACAAACGTGAAACATTTGTTTTAGCCATTTCGCATGAAAACAGGGTCCAAAATCATTGGTTTTCGTTCAGCACTGGAAGGACAGGCGCGCTCTACAATTGGCAAGGGTTTTCAAGTCTGCAAGTACGTTTTAAGCTGAGTTCCATGAACATTGTCCAAAATCATGTTTTAGGCCAAATCCACAATGCGACCAGTTCAGCATATGACAGGAGACACTGTTTGAGTGTAACAAACGTGAAACATTTCTTTTAGCCATTTCGCATGAAAACAGGGTCCAAAATCATTGGTTTTCGTTCAGCACTGGAAGGACAGGCGCGCTCTACAATAGGCAAGGGTTTTCAAGTCTGCAAGTATGTTTTAAGCTGAGTTCCATGAACATTGTCCAAAATCATGTTTTAGGCCAAATCCACAATGCGACCAGTTCAGCATATGACAGGAGACACTGTTTGAGTGAAACAAACGTGAAACATTTGTTTTAGCCATTTCGCATGAAAACAGGGTCCAAAATCATTGGTTTTCGTTCAGCACTGGAAGGACAGGCGCGCTCTACAATTGGCAAGGGTTTTCAAGTCTGCAAGTACGTTTTAAGCTGAGTTCCATGAACATTGTCCAAAATCATGTTTTAGGCCAAATCCACAATGCGACCAGTTCAGCATATGACAGGAGACACTGTTTGAGTGTAACAAACGTGAAACATTTCTTTTAGCCATTTCGCATGAAAACAGGGTCCAAAATCATTGGTTTTCGTTCAGCACTGGAAGGACAGGCGCGGTCTACAATAGGCAAGGGTTTTCAAGTCTGCAAGTATGTTTTAAGCTGAGTTCCATGAACATTGTCCAAAATCATGTTTTAGGCCAAATCCACAATGCGACCAGTTCAGCATTTGACAGGAGACACTGTTTGAGTGTAACAAACGTGAAACATTTCTTTTAGCCATTTCGCATGAAAACAGGGTCCAAAATCATTGGTTTTCGTTCAGCACTGGAAGGACAGGCGTGCTCTACAATAGGCAAGGGTTTTCAAGTCTGCAAGTACGTTTTAAGCTGAGTTCCATGAACTTTGTCCAAAATCATGTTTTAGGCCAAATCCACAATACGACCAGTTCAGCATATGACAGGAGACACTGTTTGAGTGAAACAAACGTGAAACATTTCTTTTAGCCATTTCGCATGAAAACAGGGTCCAAAATCATTGGTTTTCGTTCAGCACTGGAAGGACAGGCGCGCTCTACAATAGGCAAGGGTTTTCAAGTCTGCAAGTAAGTTTTAAGCTGAGTTCCATGAACATTGTCCAAAATCATGTTTTAGGCCAAATCCACAATGCGACCAGTTCAGCATTTGACAGGAGACACTGTTTGAGTGTAACAAACGTGAAACATTTATTTTAGCCATTTCGCATGAAAACAGGGTCCAAAATCATTGGTTTTCATTCAGCACTGGAAGGACAGGCGCGCTCTACAATAGGCAAGGGTTTTCAAGTCTGCAAGTACGTTTTAAGCTGAGTTCCATGAACATTGTCCAAAATCATGTTTTAGGCCAAATCCACAATGCGACCAGTTCAGCATATGACAGGAGACACTGTTTGAGTGTAACAAACGTGAAACATTTCTTTTAGCCATTTTGCATGAAAACAGGGTCCAAAATCATTGGTTTTCGTTCAGCACTGGAAGGACAGGCGTGCTCTACAATAGGCAAGGGTTTTCAAGTCTGCAAGTACGTTTTAAGCTGAGTTCCATGAACATTGTCCAAAATCATGTTTTAGGCCAAATCCACAATGCGACCAGTTCAGCATATGACAGGAGACACTGTTTGAGTGTAACAAACGTGAAACATTTCTTTTAGCCATTTTGCATGAAAACAGGGTCCAAAATCATTGGTTTTCGTTCAGCACTGGAAGGACAGGCGCGCTCTACAATAGGCAAGGGTTTTCAAGTCTGCAAGTACGTTTTAAGCTGAGTTCCATGAACTTTGTCCAAAATCATGTTTTAGGCCAAATCCACAATGCGACCAGTTCAGCATATGACAGGAGACACTGTTTGAGTGAAACAAACGTGAAACATTTGTTTTAGCCATTTCGCATGAAAACAGGGTCCAAAATCATTGGTTTTCGTTCAGCACTGGAAGGACAGGCGCGCTCTACAATTGGCAAGGGTTTTCAAGTCTGCAAGTACGTTTTAAGCTGAGTTCCATGAACATTGTCCAAAATCATGTTTTAGGCCAAATCCACAATGCGACCAGTTCAGCATATGACAGGAGACACTGTTTGAGTGTAACAAACGTGAAACATTTCTTTTAGCCATTTCGCATGAAAACAGGGTCCAAAATCATTGGTTTTCGTTCAGCACTGGAAGGACAGGCGCGCTCTACAATAGGCAAGGGTTTTCAAGTCTGCAAGTATGTTTTAAGCTGAGTTCCATGAACATTGTCCAAAATCATGTTTTAGGCCAAATCCACAATGCGACCAGTTCAGCATTTGACAGGAGACACTGTTTGAGTTTAACAAACGTGAAACATTTCTTTTAGCCATTTCGCATGAAAACAGGGTCCAAAATCATTGGTTTTCGTTCAGCACTGGAAGGACAGGCGTGCTCTACAATAGGCAAGGGTTTTCAAGTCTGCAAGTACGTTTTAAGCTGAGTTCCATGAACTTTGTCCAAAATCATGTTTTAGGCCAAATCCACAATACGACCAGTTCAGCATATGACAGGAGACACTGTTTGAGTGAAACAAACGTGAAACATTTCTTTTAGCCATTTCGCATGAAAACAGGGTCCAAAATCATTGGTTTTCGTTCAGCACTGGAAGGACAGGCGCGCTCTACAATAGGCAAGGGTTTTCAAGTCTGCAAGTACGTTTTAAGCTGAGTTCCATGAACATTGTCCAAAATCATGTTTTAGGCCAAATCCACAATGCGACCATTTCAGCATTTGACAGGAGACACTGTTTGAGTGTAACAAACGTGAAACATTTATTTTAGCCATTTCGCATGAAAACAGGGTCCAAAATCATTGGTTTTCATTCAGCACTGGAAGGACAGGCGCGCTCTACAATAGGCAAGGGTTTTCAAGTCTGCAAGTACGTTTTAAGCTGAGTTCCATGAACATTGTCCAAAATCATGTTTTAGGCCAAATCCACAATGCGACCAGTTCAGCATATGACAGGAGACACTGTTTGAGTGTAACAAACGTGAAACATTTCTTTTAGCCATTTTGCATGAACACAGGGTCCAAAATCATTGGTTTTCGTTCAGCACTGGAAGGACAGGCGCGCTCTACAATAGGCAAGGGTTTTCAAGTCTGCAAGTACGTTTTAAGCTGAGTTCCATGAACATTGTCCAAAATCATGTTTTAGGCCAAATCCACAATGAAACCAGTTCAGCATATGACAGGAGACACTGTTTGAGTGTAACAAACGTGAAACATTTCTTTTAGCCATTTTGCATGAAAACAGGGTCCAAAATCATTGGTTTTCGTTCAGCACTGGAAGGACAGGCGCGCTCTACAATAGGCAAGGGTTTTCAAGTCTGCAAGTACGTTTTAAGCTGAGTTCCATGAACATTGTCCAAAATCATGTTTTAGGCCAAATCCACAATGCGACCAGTTCAGCATATGACAGGAGACACTGTTTGAGTGTAACAAACGTGAAACATTTCTTTTAGCCATTTCGCATGAAAACAGGGTCCAAAATCATTGGTTTTCGTTCAGCACTGGAAGGACAGGCGCGCTCTACAATAGGCAAGGGTTTTCAAGTCTGCAAGTACGTTTTAAGCTGAGTTCCATGAACATTGTCCAAAATCATGTTTTAGGCCAAATCCACAATGCGACCAGTTCAGCATATGACAGGAGAAACTGTTTGAGTGTAACAAACGTGAAACATTTCTTTTAGCCATTTCGCATGAAAACAGGGTCCAGAATCATTGGTTTTCATTCAGCACTGGAAGGACAGGCGCACTCTACAATAGGCAAGGGTTTTCAAGTCTGCAAGTACGTTTTAAGCTGAGTTCCATGAACTTTGTCCAAAATCATGTTTTAGGCCAAATCCACAATGCGACCAGTTCAGCATATGACAGGAGACACTGTTTGAGTGAAACAAACGTGAAACATTTCTTTTAGCCATTTCGCATGAAAACAGGGTCCAAAATCATTGGTTTTCATTCAGCACTGGAAGGACAGGCGCGCTCTACAATAGGCAAGGGTTTTCAAGTCTGCAAGTACGTTTTAAGCTGAGTTCCATGAACTTTGTCCAAAATCATGTTTTAGGCCAAATCCACAATGCGACCAGTTCAGCATATGACAGGAGACACTGTTTGAGTGAAACAAACGTGAAACATTTCTTTTAGCCATTTCGCATGAAAACAGGGTCCAAAATCATTGGTTTTCATTCAGCACTGGAAGGACAGGCGCGCTCTACAATAGGCAAGGGTTTTCAAGTCTGCAAGTACGTTTTAAGCTGAGTTCCATGAACATTGTCCAAAATCATGTTTTAGGCCAAATCCACAATGCGACCAGTTCAGCATATGACAGGAGACACTGTTTGAGTGTAACAAACGTGAAACATTTCTTTTAGCCATTTCGCATGAAAACAGGGTCCAAAATCATTGGTTTTCGTTCAGCACTGGAAGGACAGGCGTGCTCTACAATAGGCAAGGGTTTTCACGTCTGCAAGTACGTTTTAAGCTGAGTTCCATGAACTTTGTCCAAAATCATGTTTTAGGCCAAATCCACAATGCGACCAGTTCAGCATATGACAGGAGACACTGTTTGAGTGAAACAAACGTGAAACATTTCTTTTAGCCATTTCGCATGAAAACAGGGTCCAAAATCATTGGTTTTCGTTCAGCACTGGAAGGACAGGCGCGCTCTACAATAGGCAAGGGTTTTCAAGTCTGCAAGTACGTTTTAAGCTGAGTTCCATGAACATTGTCCAAAATCATGTTTTAGGCCAAATCCACAATGAAACCAGTTCAGCATATGACAGGAGACACTGTTTGAGTGTAACAAACGTGAAACATTTCTTTTAGCCATTTCGCATGAAAACAGGGTCCAAAATCATTGGTTTTCGTTCAGCACTGGAAGGACAGGCGCGCTCTACAATAGGCAAGGGTTTTCAAGTCTGCAAGTACGTTTTAAGCTGAGTTCCATGAACATTGTCCAAAATCATGTTTTAGGCCAAATCCACAATGAAACCAGTTCAGCATATGACAGGAGACACTGTTTGAGAGTAACAAACGTGAAACATTTCTTTTAGCCATTTTGCATGAAAACAGGGTCCAAAATCATTGGTTTTCGTTCAGCACTGGAAGGACAGGCGCGCTCTACAATAGGCAAGGGTTTTCAAGTATGCAAGTACGTTTTAAGCTGAGTTCCATGAAATTTGTCCAAAATCATGTTTTAGGCCAAATCCACAATGCGACCAGTTCAGCATATGACAGGAGACACTGTTTGAGTGAAACAAACGTGAAACATTTCTTTGAGCCATTTTGCATGAAAACAGGGTCCAAAATCATTGGTTTTCGTTCAGCACTGGAAGGACAGGCGCGCTCTACAATAGGCAAGGGTTTTCAAGTCTGCAAGTACGTTTTAAGCTGAGTTCCATGAACATTGTCCAAAATCATGTTTTAGGCCAAATCCACAATGCGACCAGTTCAGCATATGACAGGAGACACTGTTTGAGTGTAACAAACGTGAAACATTTATTTTAGCCATTTCGCATGAAAACAGGGTCCAAAATCATTGGTTTTCGTTCAGCACTGGAAGGACAGGCGCGCTCTACAATAGGCAAGGGTTTTCAAGTCTGCAAGTACGTTTTAAGCTGAGTTCCATGAACATTGTCCAAAATCATGTTTTAGGCCAAATCCACAATGCGACCAGTTCAGCATATGACAGGAGAAACTGTTTGAGTGTAACAAACGTGAAACATTTCTTTTAGCCATTTCGCATGAAAACAGGGTCCAGAATCATTGGTTTTCATTCAGCACTGGAAGGACAGGCGCGCTCTACAATAGGCAAGGGTTTTCAAGTCTGCAAGTACGTTTTAAGCTGAGTTCCATGAACTTTGTCCAAAATCATGTTTTAGGCCAAATCCACAATGCGACCAGTTCAGCATATGACAGGAGACACTGTTTGAGTGAAACAAACGTGAAACATTTCTTTTAGCCATTTCGCATGAAAACAGGGTCCAAAATCATTGGTTTTCATTCAGCACTGGAAGGACAGGCGCGCTCTACAATAGGCAAGGGTTTTCAAGTCTGCAAGTACGTTTTAAGCTGAGTTCCATGAACATTGTCCAAAATCATGTTTTAGGCCAAATCCACAATGCGACCAGTTCAGCATATGACAGGAGACACTGTTTGAGTGTAACAAACGTGAAACATTTCTTTTAGCCATTTCGCATGAAAACAGGGTCCAAAATCATTGGTTTTCGTTCAGCACTGGAAGGACAGGCGTGCTCTACAATAGGCAAGGGTTTTCACGTCTGCAAGTACGTTTTAAGCTGAGTTCCATGAACTTTGTCCAAAATCATGTTTTAGGCCAAATCCACAATGCGACCAGTTCAGCATATGACAGGAGACACTGTTTGAGTGAAACAAACGTGAAACATTTCTTTTAGCCATTTCGCATGAAAACAGGGTCCAAAATCATTGGTTTTCGTTCAGCACTGGAAGGACAGGCGCGCTCTACAATAGGCAAGGGTTTTCAAGTCTGCAAGTACGTTTTAAGCTGAGTTCCATGAACATTGTCAAAAATCATGTTTTAGGCCAAATCCACAATGAAACCAGTTCAGCATATGACAGGAGACACTGTTTGAGTGTAACAAACGTGAAACATTTCTTTTAGCCATTTCGCATGAAAACAGGGTCCAAAATCATTGGTTTTCGTTCAGCACTGGAAGGACAGGCGCGCTCTACAATAGGCAAGGGTTTTCAAGTCTGCAAGTACGTTTTAAGCTGAGTTCCATGAACATTGTCCAAAATCATTTTTTAGGCCAAATCCACAATGAAACCAGTTCAGCATATGACAGGAGACACTGTTTGAGAGTAACAAACGTGAAACATTTCTTTTAGCCATTTTGCATGAAAACAGGGTCCAAAATCATTGGTTTTCGTTCAGCACTGGAAGGACAGGCGCGCTCTACAATAGGCAAGGGTTTTCAAGTATGCAAGTACGTTTTAAGCTGAGTTCCATGAAATTTGTCCAAAATCATGTTTTAGGCCAAATCCACAATGCGACCAGTTCAGCATATGACAGGAGACACTGTTTGAGTGAAACAAACGTGAAACATTTCTTTGAGCCATTTTGCATGAAAACAGGGTCCAAAATCATTGGTTTTCGTTCAGCACTGGAAGGACAGGCGCGCTCTACAATAGGCAAGGGTTTTCAAGTCTGCAAGTACGTTTTAAGCTGAGTTCCATGAACATTGTCCAAAATCATGTTTTAGGCCAAATCCACAATGCGACCAGTTCAGCATATGACAGGAGAAACTGTTTGAGTGTAACAAACGTGAAACATTTCTTTTAGCCATTTCGCATGAAAACAGGGTCCAGAATCATTGGTTTTCATTCAGCACTGGAAGGACAGGCGCGCTCTACAATAGGCAAGGGTTTTCAAGTCTGCAAGTACGTTTTAAGCTGAGTTCCATGAACTTTGTCCAAAATCATGTTTTAGGCCAAATCCACAATGCGACCAGTTCAGCATATGACAGGAGACACTGTTTGAGTGAAACAAACGTGAAACATTTCTTTTAGCCATTTCGCATGAAAACAGGGTCCAAAATCATTGGTTTTCATTCAGCACTGGAAGGACAGGCGCGCTCTACAATAGGCAAGGGTTTTCAAGTCTGCAAGTACGTTTTAAGCTGAGTTCCATGAACATTGTCCAAAATCATGTTTTAGGCCAAATCCACAATGCGACCAGTTCAGCATATGACAGGAGACACTGTTTGAGTGTAACAAACGTGAAACATTTCTTTTAGCCATTTCGCATGAAAACAGGGTCCAAAATCATTGGTTTTCGTTCAGCACTGGAAGGACAGGCGTGCTCTACAATAGGCAAGGGTTTTCACGTCTGCAAGTACGTTTTAAGCTGAGTTCCATGAACTTTGTCCAAAATCATGTTTTAGGCCAAATCCACAATGCGACCAGTTCAGCATATGACAGGAGACACTGTTTGAGTGAAACAAACGTGAAACATTTCTTTTAGCCATTTCGCATGAAAACAGGGTCCAAAATCATTGGTTTTCGTTCAGCACTGGAAGGACAGGCGCGCTCTACAATAGGCAAGGGTTTTCAAGTCTGCAAGTACGTTTTAAGCTGAGTTCCATGAACATTGTCCAAAATCATGTTTTAGGCCAAATCCACAATGAAACCAGTTCAGCATATGACAGGAGACACTGTTTGAGTGTAACAAACGTGAAACATTTCTTTTAGCCATTTCGCATGAAAACAGGGTCCAAAATCATTGGTTTTCGTTCAGCACTGGAAGGACAGGCGCGCTCTACAATAGGCAAGGGTTTTCAAGTCTGCAAGTACGTTTTAAGCTGAGTTCCATGAACATTGTCCAAAATCATGTTTTAGGCCAAATCCACAATGAAACCAGTTCAGCATATGACAGGAGACACTGTTTGAGAGTAACAAACGTGAAACATTTCTTTTAGCCATTTTGCATGAAAACAGGGTCCAAAATCATTGGTTTTCGTTCAGCACTGGAAGGACAGGCGCGCTCTACAATAGGCAAGGGTTTTCAAGTATGCAAGTACGTTTTAAGCTGAGTTCCATGAAATTTGTCCAAAATCATGTTTTAGGCCAAATCCACAATGCGACCAGTTCAGCATATGACAGGAGACACTGTTTGAGTGAAACAAACGTGAAACATTTCTTTGAGCCATTTTGCATGAAAACAGGGTCCAAAATCATTGGTTTTCGTTCAGCACTGGAAGGACAGGCGCGCTCTACAATAGGCAAGGGTTTTCAAGTCTGCAAGTACGTTTTAAGCTGAGTTCCATGAACATTGTCCAAAATCATGTTTTAGGCCAAATCCACAATGCGACCAGTTCAGCATATGACAGGAGACACTGTTTGAGTGTAACAAACGTGAAACATTTCTTTTAGCCATTTCGCATGAAAACAGGGTCCAAAATCATTGGTTTTCGTTCAGCACTGGAAGGACAGGCGCGCTCTACAATAGGCAAGGGTTTTCAAGTCTGCAAGTACGTTTTAAGCTGAGTTCCATGAACATTGTCCAAAATCATGTTTTAGGCCAAATCCACAATGAAACCAGTTCAGCATATGACAGGAGACACTGTTTGAGTGTAACAAACGTGAAACATTTCTTTTAGCCATTTTGCATGAAAACAGGGTCCAAAATCATTGGTTTTCGTTCAGCACTGGAAGGACAGGCGCGCTCTACAATAGGCAAGGGTTTTCAAGTCTGCAAGTACGTTTTAAGCTGAGTTCCATGAACATTGTCCAAAATCATGTTTTAGGCCAAATCCACAATGCGACCAGTTCAGCATATGACAGGAGACACTGTTTGAGTGTAACAAACGTGAAACATTTCTTTTAGCCATTTCGCATGAAAACAGGGTCCAAAATCATTGGTTTTCGTTCAGCACTGGAAGGACAGGCGCGCTCTACAATAGGCAAGGGTTTTCAAGTCTGCAAGTACGTTTTAAGCTGAGTTCCATGAACATTGTCCAAAATCATGTTTTAGGCCAAATCCACAATGAAACCAGTTCAGCATATGACAGGAGACACTGTTTGAGTGTAACAAACGTGAAACATTTCTTTTAGCCATTTTGCATGAAAACAGGGTCCAAAATCATTGGTTTTCGTTCAGCACTGGAAGGACAGGCGCGCTCTACAATAGGCAAGGGTTTTCAAGTCTGCAAGTACGTTTTAAGCTGAGTTCCATGAACATTGTCCAAAATCATGTTTTAGGCCAAATCCACAATGCGACCAGTTCAGCATATGACAGGAGACACTGTTTGAGTGTAACAAACGTGAAACATTTCTTTTAGCCATTTCGCATGAAAACAGGGTCCAAAATCATTGGTTTTCGTTCAGCACTGGAAGGACAGGCGCGCTCTACAATAGGCAAGGGTTTTCAAGTCTGCAAGTACGTTTTAAGCTGAGTTCCATGAACATTGTCCAAAATCATGTTTTAGGCCAAATCCACAATGCGACCAGTTCAGCATTTGACAGGAGACACTGTTTGAGTGTAACAAACGTGAAACATTTCTTTTAGCCATTTCGCATGAAAACAGGGTCCAAAATCATTGGTTTTCGTTCATCACTGGAAGGACAGGCGCGCTCTACAATAGGCAAGGGTTTTCAAGTCTGCAAGTACGTTTTAAGCTGAGTTCCATGAACATTGTCCAAAATAATGTTTTAGGCCAAATCCACAATGCGACCAGTTCAGCATTTGACAGGAGACACTGTTTGAGTGTAACAAACGTGAAACATTTCTTTTAGCCATTTCGCATGAAAACTGGGTCCAAAATCATTGGTTTTCGTTCAGCACTGGAAGGACAGGCGTGCTCTACAATAGGCAAGGGTTTTCAAGTCTGCAAGTACGTTTTAAGCTGAGTTCCATGAACTTTGTCCAAAATCATGTTTTAGGCCAAATCCACAATACGACCAGTTCAGCATATGACAGGAGACACTGTTTGAGTGAAACAAACGTGAAACATTTCTTTTAGCCATTTCGCATGAAAACAGGGTCCAAAATCATTGGTTTTCGTTCAGCACTGGAAGGACAGGCGCGCTCTACAATAGGCAAGGGTTTTCAAGTCTGCAAGTATGTTTTAAGCTGAGTTCCATGAACATTGTCCAAAATCATGTTTTAGGCCAAATCCACAATGCGACCAGTTCAGCATATGACAGGAGACACTGTTTGAGTGTAACAAACGTGAAACATTTCTTTTAGCCATTTCGCATGAAAACAGGGTCCAAAATCATTGGTTTTCGTTCAGCACTGGAAGGACAGGCGTGCTCTACAATAGGCAAGGGTTTTCACGTCTGCAAGTACGTTTTAAGCTGAGTTCCATGAACTTTGTCCAAAATCATGTTTTAGGCCAAATCCACAATGCGACCAGTTCAGCATATGACAGGAGACACTGTTTGAGTGAAACAAACGTGAAACATTTCTTTTAGCCATTTCGCATGAAAACAGGGTCCAAAATCATTGGTTTTCGTTCAGCACTGGAAGGACAGGCGCGCTCTACAATAGGCAAGGATTTTCAAGTCTGCAAGTACGTTTTAAGCTGAGTTCCATGAACATTGTCCAAAATCATGTTTTAGGCCAAATCCACAATGAAACCAGTTCAGCATATGACAGGAGACACTGTTTGAGTGTAACAAACGTGAAACATTTCTTTTAGCCATTTCGCATGAAAACAGGGTCCAAAATCATTGGTTTTCGTTCAGCACTGGAAGGACAGGCGCGCTCTACAATAGGCAAGGGTTTTCAAGTCTGCAAGTACGTTTTAAGCTGAGTTCCATGAAATTTGTCCAAAATCATGTTTTAGGCCAAATCCACAATGCGACCAGTTCAGCATATGACAGGAGACACTGTTTGAGTGAAACAAACGTGAAACATTTCTTTGAGCCATTTTGCATGAAAACAGGGTCCAAAATCATTGGTTTTCGTTCAGCACTGGAAGGACAGGCGCGCTCTACAATAGGCAAGGGTTTTCAAGTCTGCAAGTACGTTTTAAGCTGAGTTCCATGAACATTGTCCAAAATCATGTTTTAGGCCAAATCCACAACGCGACCAGTTCAGCATATGACAGGAGACACTGTTTGAGTGTAACAAACGTGAAACATTTCTTTTAGCCATTTCGCATGAAAACAGGGTCCAAAATCATTGGTTTTCGTTCAGCACTGGAAGGACAGGCGCGCTCTACAATAGGCCAGGGTTTTCAAGTCTGCAAGTACGTTTTAAGCTGAGTTCCATGAACATTGTCCAAAATCATGTTTTAGGCCAAATCCACAATGCGACCAGTTCAGCATTTGACAGGAGACACTGTTTGAGTGTAACAAACGTGAAACATTTCTTTTAGCCATTTCGCATGAAAACAGGGTCCAAAATCATTGGTTTTCGTTCAGCACTGGAAGGACAAGCGTGCTCTACAATAGGCAAGGGTTTTCAAGTCTGCAAGTACGTTTTAAGCTGAGTTCCATGAACTTTGTCCAAAATCATGTTTTAGGCCAAATCCACAATACGACCAGTTCAGCATATGACAGGAGACACTGTTTGAGTGAAACAAACGTGAAACATTTCTTTTAGCCATTTCGCATGAAAACAGGGTCCAAAATCATTGGTTTTCGTTCAGCACTGGAAGGACAGGCGCGCTCTACAATAGGCAAGGGTTTTCAAGTCTGCAAGTACGTTTTAAGCTGAGTTCCATGAACATTGTCCAAAATCATGTTTTAGGCCAAATCCACAATGCGACCAGTTCAGCATATGACAGGAGACACTGTTTGAGTGTAACAAACGTGAAACATTTCTTTTAGCCATTTTGCATGAACACAGGGTCCAAAATCATTGGTTTTCGTTCAGCACTGGAAGGACAGGCGTGCTCTACAATAGGCAAGGGTTTTCAAGTCTGCAAGTACGTTTTAAGCTGAGTTCCATGAACTTTGTCCAAAATCATGTTTTAGGCCAAATCCACAATGCGACCAGTTCAGCATATGACAGGAGACACTGTTTGAGTGAAACAAACGTGAAACATTTCTTTTAGCCATTTCGCATGAAAACAGGGTCCAAAATCATTGGTTTTCGTTCAGCACTGGAAGGACAGGCGCGCTCTACAATAGGCAAGGGTTTTCAAGTCTGCAAGTACGTTTTAAGCTGAGTTCCATGAACATTGTCCAAAATCATGTTTTAGGCCAAATCCACAATGAAACCAGTTCAGCATATGACAGGAGACACTGTTTGAGTGTAACAAACGTGAAACATTTCTTTTAGCCATTTTGCATGAAAACAGGGTCCAAAATCATTGGTTTTCGTTCAGCACTGGAAGGACAGGCGCGCTCTACAATAGGCAAGGGTTTTCAAGTCTGCAAGTACGTTTTAAGCTGAGTTCCATGAACATTGTCCAAAATCATGTTTTAGGCCAAATCCACAATGCGACCAGTTCAGCATATGACAGGAGACACTGTTTGAGTGTAACAAACGTGAAACATTTCTTTTAGCCATTTCGCATGAAAACAGAGTCCAAAATCATTGGTTTTCGTTCAGCACTGGAAGGACAGGCACGCTCTACAATAGGCAAGGGTTTTCAAGTCTGCAAGTACGTTTTAAGCTGAGTTCCATGAACATTGTCCAAAATCATGTTTTAGGCCAAATCCACAATGCGACCAGTTCAGCATATGACAGGAGAAACTGTTTGAGTGTAACAAACAAGAAACATTTCTTTTAGCCATTTTGCATGAACACAGGGTCCAAAATCATTGGTTTTCGTTCAGCACTGGAAGGACAGGCGTGCTCTACAATAGGCAAGGGTTTTCAAGTCTGCAAGTACGTTTTAAGCTGAGTTCCATGAACATTGTCCAAAATCATGTTTTAGGCCAAATCCACAACGCGACCAGTTCAGCATATGACAGGAGACACTGTTTGAGTGTAACAAACGTGAAACATTTCTTTTAACCATTTCGCATGAAAACAGGGTCCAAAATCATTGGTTTTCGTTCAGCACTGGAAGGACAGGCGCGCTCTACAATAGGCAAGGGTTTTCAAGTCTGCAAGTACGTTTTAAGCTGAGTTCCATGAACATTGTCCAAAATCATGTTTTAGGCCAAATCCACAATGCGACCAGTTCAGCATTTGACAGGAGACACTGTTTGAGTGTAACAAACGTGAAACATTTCTTTTAGCCATTTCGCATGAAAACAGGGTCCAAAATCATTGGTTTTCGTTCAGCACTGGAAGGACAAGCGTGCTCTACAATAGGCAAGGGTTTTCAAGTCTGCAAGTACGTTTTAAGCTGAGTTCCATGAACTTTGTCCAAAATCATGTTTTAGGCCAAATCCACAATACGACCAGTTCAGCATATGACAGGAGACACTGTTTGAGTGAAACAAACGTGAAACATTTCTTTTAGCCATTTCGCATGAAAACAGGGTCCAAAATCATTGGTTTTCGTTCAGCACTGGAAGGACAGGCGCGCTCTACAATAGGCAAGGGTTTTCAAGTCTGCAAGTACGTTTTAAGCTGAGTTCCATGAACATTGTCCAAAATCATGTTTTAGGCCAAATCCACAATGCGACCAGTTCAGCCTTTGACAGGAGACACTGTTTGAATGTAACAAACGTGAAACATTTATTTTAGCCATTTCGCATGAAAACAGGGTCCAAAATCATTGGTTTTCATTCAGCACTGGAAGGACAGGCGCGCTCTACAATAGGCAAGGGTTTTCAAGTCTGCAAGTATGTTTTAAGCTGAGTTCCATGAACATTGTCCAAAATCATGTTTTAGGCCAAATCCACAATGCGACCAGTTCAGCATATGACAGGAGACACTGTTTGAGTGTAACAAACGTGAAACATTTCTTTTAGCCATTTTGCATGAACACAGGGTCCAAAATCATTGGTTTTCGTTCAGCACTGGAAGGACAGGCGCGCTCTACAATAGGCAAGGGTTTTCAAGTCTGCAAGTACGTTTTAAGCTGAGTTCCATGAACATTGTCCAAAATCATGTTTTAGGCCAAATCCACAATGAAACCAGTTCAGCATATGACAGGAGACACTGTTTGAGTGTAACAAACGTGAAACATTTCTTTTAGCCATTTTGCATGAAAACAGGGTCCAAAATCATTGGTTTTCGTTCAGCACTGGAAGGACAGGCGCGCTCTACAATAGGCAAGGGTTTTCAAGTCTGCAAGTACGTTTTAAGCTGAGTTCCATGAACATTGTCCAAAATCATGTTTTAGGCCAAATCCACAATGCGACCAGTTCAGCATATGACAGGAGACACTGTTTGAGTGTAACAAACGTGAAACATTTCTTTTAGCCATTTCGCATGAAAACAGAGTCCAAAATCATTGGTTTTCGTTCAGCACTGGAAGGACAGGCACGCTCTACAATAGGCAAGGGTTTTCAAGTCTGCAAGTACGTTTTAAGCTGAGTTCCATGAACATTGTCCAAAATCATGTTTTAGGCCAAATCCACAATACGACCAGTTCAGCATATGACAGGAGACACTGTTTGAGTGAAACAAACGTGAAACATTTCTTTTAGCCATTTCGCATGAAAACAGGGTCCAAAATCATTGGTTTTCGTTCAGCACTGGAAGGACAGGCGCGCTCTACAATAGGCAAGGGTTTTCAAGTCTGCAAGTACGTTTTAAGCTGAGTTCCATGAACATTGTCCAAAATCATGTTTTAGGCCAAATCCACAATGCGACCAGTTCAGCCTTTGACAGGAGACACTGTTTGAATGTAACAAACGTGAAACATTTATTTTAGCCATTTCGCATGAAAACAGGGTCCAAAATCATTGGTTTTCATTCAGCACTGGAAGGACAGGCGCGCTCTACAATAGGCAAGGGTTTTCAAGTCTGCAAGTACGTTTTAAGCTGAGTTCCATGAACATTGTCCAAAATCATGTTTTAGGCCAAATCCACAATGCGACCAGTTCAGCATATGACAGGAGACACTGTTTGAGTGTAACAAACGTGAAACATTTCTTTTAGCCATTTTGCATGAACACAGGGTCCAAAATCATTGGTTTTCGTTCAGCACTGGAAGGACAGGCGCGCTCTACAATAGGCAAGGGTTTTCAAGTCTGCAAGTACGTTTTAAGCTGAGTTCCATGAACATTGTCCAAAATCATGTTTTAGGCCAAATCCACAATGAAACCAGTTCAGCATATGACAGGAGACACTGTTTGAGTGTAACAAACGTGAAACATTTCTTTTAGCCATTTTGCATGAAAACAGGGTCCAAAATCATTGGTTTTCGTTCAGCACTGGAAGGACAGGCGCGCTCTACAATAGGCAAGGGTTTTCAAGTCTGCAAGTACGTTTTAAGCTGAGTTCCATGAACATTGTCCAAAATCATGTTTTAGGCCAAATCCACAATGCGACCAGTTCAGCATATGACAGGAGACACTGTTTGAGTGTAACAAACGTGAAACATTTCTTTTAGCCATTTCGCATGAAAACAGAGTCCAAAATCATTGGTTTTCGTTCAGCACTGGAAGGACAGGCACGCTCTACAATAGGCAAGGGTTTTCAAGTCTGCAAGTACGTTTTAAGCTGAGTTCCATGAACATTGTCCAAAATCATGTTTTAGGCCAAATCCACAATGCGACCAGTTCAGCATATGACAGGAGAAACTGTTTGAGTGTAACAAACAAGAAACATTTCTTTTAGCCATTTTGCATGAACACAGGGTCCAAAATCATTGGTTTTCGTTCAGCACTGGAAGGACAGGCGTGCTCTACAATAGGCAAGGGTTTTCAAGTCTGCAAGTACGTTTTAAGCTGAGTTCCATGAACATTGTCCAAAATCATGTTTTAGGCCAAATCCACAACGCGACCAGTTCAGCATATGACAGGAGACACTGTTTGAGTGTAACAAACGTGAAACATTTCTTTTAGCCATTTCGCATGAAAACAGGGTCCAAAATCATTGGTTTTCGTTCAGCACTGGAAGGACAGGCGCGCTCTACAATAGGCAAGGGTTTTCAAGTCTGCAAGTACGTTTTAAGCTGAGTTCCATGAACATTGTCCAAAATCATGTTTTAGGCCAAATCCACAATGCGACCAGTTCAGCATTTGACAGGAGACACTGTTTGAGTGTAACAAACGTGAAACATTTCTTTTAGCCATTTCGCATGAAAACAGGGTCCAAAATCATTGGTTTTCGTTCAGCACTGGAAGGACAAGCGTGCTCTACAATAGGCAAGGGTTTTCAAGTCTGCAAGTACGTTTTAAGCTGAGTTCCATGAACTTTGTCCAAAATCATGTTTTAGGCCAAATCCACAATACGACCAGTTCAGCATATGACAGGAGACACTGTTTGAGTGAAACAAACGTGAAACATTTCTTTTAGCCATTTCGCATGAAAACAGGGTCCAAAATCATTGGTTTTCGTTCAGCACTGGAAGGACAGGCGCGCTCTACAATAGGCAAGGGTTTTCAAGTCTGCAAGTACGTTTTAAGCTGAGTTCCATGAACATTGTCCAAAATCATGTTTTAGGCCAAATCCACAATGCGACCAGTTCAGCCTTTGACAGGAGACACTGTTTGAATGTAACAAACGTGAAACATTTATTTTAGCCATTTCGCATGAAAACAGGGTCCAAAATCATTGGTTTTCATTCAGCACTGGAAGGACAGGCGCGCTCTACAATAGGCAAGGGTTTTCAAGTCTGCAAGTACGTTTTAAGCTGAGTTCCATGAACATTGTCCAAAATCATGTTTTAGGCCAAATCCACAATGCGACCAGTTCAGCATATGACAGGAGACACTGTTTGAGTGTAACAAACGTGAAACATTTCTTTTAGCCATTTTGCATGAACACAGGGTCCAAAATCATTGGTTTTCGTTCAGCACTGGAAGGACAGGCGTGCTCTACAATAGGCAAGGGTTTTCAAGTCTGCAAGTACGTTTTAAGCTGAGTTCCATGAACTTTGTCCAAAATCATGTTTTAGGCCAAATCCACAATGCGACCAGTTCAGCATATGACAGGAGACACTGTTTGAGTGAAACAAACGTGAAACATTTCTTTTAGCCATTTCGCATGAAAACAGGGTCCAAAATCATTGGTTTTCGTTCAGCACTGGAAGGACAGGCGCGCTCTACAATAGGCAAGGGTTTTCAAGTCTGCAAGTACGTTTTAAGCTGAGTTCCATGAACATTGTCCAAAATCATGTTTTAGGCCAAATCCACAATGAAACCAGTTCAGCATATGACAGGAGACACTGTTTGAGTGTAACAAACGTGAAACATTTCTTTTAGCCATTTTGCATGAAAACAGGGTCCAAAATCATTGGTTTTCGTTCAGCACTGGAAGGACAGGCGCGCTCTACAATAGGCAAGGGTTTTCAAGTCTGCAAGTACGTTTTAAGCTGAGTTCCATGAACATTGTCCAAAATCATGTTTTAGGCCAAATCCACAATGCGACCAGTTCAGCATATGACAGGAGACACTGTTTGAGTGTAACAAACGTGAAACATTTCTTTTAGCCATTTCGCATGAAAACAGGGTCCAAAATCATTGGTTTTCGTTCAGCACTGGAAGGACAGGCACGCTCTACAATAGGCAAGGGTTTTCAAGTCTGCAAGTACGTTTTAAGCTGAGTTCCATGAACATTGTCCAAAATCATGTTTTAGGCCAAATCCACAATGCGACCAGTTCAGCATATGACAGGAGAAACTGTTTGAGTGTAACAAACGTGAAACATTTCTTTTAGCCATTTTGCATGAACACAGGGTCCAAAATCATTGGTTTTCGTTCAGCACTGGAAGGACAGGCGTGCTCTACAATAGGCAAGGGTTTTCAAGTCTGCAAGTACGTTTTAAGCTGAGTTCCATGAACTTTGTCCAAAATCATGTTTTAGGCCAAATCCACAATGCGACCAGTTCAGCATATGACAGGAGACACTGTTTGAGTGAAACAAACGTGAAACATTTCTTTTAGCCATTTCGCATGAAAACAGGGTCCAAAATCATTGGTTTTCGTTCAGCACTGGAAGGACAGGCGCGCTCTACAATAGGCAAGGGTTTTCAAGTCTGCAAGTACGTTTTAAGCTGAGTTCCATGAACTTTGTCCAAAATCATGTTTTAGGCCAAATCCACAATGCGACCAGTTCAGCATATGACAGGAGACACTGTTTGAGTGAAACAAACGTGAAACATTTCTTTTAGCCATTTCGCATGAAAACAGGGTCCAAAATCATTGGTTTTCGTTCAGCACTGGAAGGACAGGCGCGCTCTACAATAGGCAAGGGTTTTCAAGTCTGCAAGTACGTTTTAAGCTGAGTTCCATGAACATTGTCCAAAATCATGTTTTAGGCCAAATCCACAATGAAACCAGTTCAGCATATGACAGGAGACACTGTTTGAGTGTAACAAACGTGAAACATTTCTTTTAGCCATTTCGCATGAAAACAGGGTCCAAAATCATTGGTTTTCGTTCAGCACTGGAAGGACAGGCACGCTCTACAATAGGCAAGGGTTTTCAAGTCTGCAAGTACGTTTTAAGCTGAGTTCCATGAACATTGTCCAAAATCATGTTTTAGGCCAAATCCACAATGCGACCAGTTCAGCATATGACAGGAGAAACTGTTTGAGTGTAACAAACGTGAAACATTTCTTTTAGCCATTTTGCATGAACACAGGGTCCAAAATCATTGGTTTTCGTTCAGCACTGGAAGGACAGGCGTGCTCTACAATAGGCAAGGGTTTTCAAGTCTGCAAGTACGTTTTAAGCTGAGTTCCATGAACTTTGTCCAAAATCATGTTTTAGGCCAAATCCACAATGCGACCAGTTCAGCATATGACAGGAGACACTGTTTGAGTGAAACAAACGTGAAACATTTCTTTTAGCCATTTCGCATGAAAACAGGGTCCAAAATCATTGGTTTTCGTTCAGCACTGGAAGGACAGGCGCGCTCTACAATAGGCAAGGGTTTTCAAGTCTGCAAGTACGTTTTAAGCTGAGTTCCATGAACATTGTCCAAAATCATGTTTTAGGCCAAATCCACAATGAAACCAGTTCAGCATATGACAGGAGACACTGTTTGAGTGTAACAAACGTGAAACATTTCTTTTAGCCATTTCGCATGAAAACAGGGTCCAAAATCATTGGTTTTCGTTCAGCACTGGAAGGACAGGCACGCTCTACAATAGGCAAGGGTTTTCAAGTCTGCAAGTACGTTTTAAGCTGAGTTCCATGAACATTGTCCAAAATCATGTTTTAGGCCAAATCCACAATGCGACCAGTTCAGCATATGACAGGAGAAACTGTTTGAGTGTAACAAACGTGAAACATTTCTTTTAGCCATTTTGCATGAACACAGGGTCCAAAATCATTGGTTTTCGTTCAGCACTGGAAGGACAGGCGTGCTCTACAATAGGCAAGGGTTTTCAAGTCTGCAAGTACGTTTTAAGCTGAGTTCCATGAACTTTGTCCAAAATCATGTTTTAGGCCAAATCCACAATGCGACCAGTTCAGCATATGACAGGAGACACTGTTTGAGTGAAACAAACGTGAAACATTTCTTTTAGCCATTTCGCATGAAAACAGGGTCCAAAATCATTGGTTTTCGTTCAGCACTGGAAGGACAGGCGCGCTCTACAATAGGCAAGGGTTTTCAAGTCTGCAAGTACGTTTTAAGCTGAGTTCCATGAACATTGTCCAAAATCATGTTTTAGGCCAAATCCACAATGAAACCAGTTCAGCATATGACAGGAGACACTGTTTGAGTGTAACAAACGTGAAACATTTCTTTTAGCCATTTTGCATGAAAACAGGGTCCAAAATCATTGGTTTTCGTTCAGCACTGGAAGGACAGGCGCGCTCTACAATAGGCAAGGGTTTTCAAGTCTGCAAGTACGTTTTAAGCTGAGTTCCATGAACATTGTCCAAAATCATGTTTTAGGCCAAATCCACAATGCGACCAGTTCAGCATATGACAGGAGAAACTGTTTGAGTGTAACAAACGTGAAACATTTCTTTTAGCCATTTCGCATGAAAACAGGGTCCAGAATCATTGGTTTTCATTCAGCACTGGAAGGACAGGCGCGCTCTACAATAGGCAAGGGTTTTCAAGTCTGCAAGTACGTTTTAAGCTGAGTTCCATGAACTTTGTCCAAAATCATGTTTTAGGCCAAATCCACAATACGACCAGTTCAGCATATGACAGGAGACACTGTTTGAGTGAAACAAACGTGAAACATTTCTTTTAGCCATTTCGCATGAAAACAGGGTCCAAAATCATTGGTTTTCATTCAGCACTGGAAGGACAGGCGCGCTCTACAATAGGCAAGGGTTTTCAAGTCTGCAAGTACGTTTTAAGCTGAGTTCCATGAACATTGTCCAAAATCATGTTTTAGGCCAAATCCACAATGCGACCAGTTCAGCATATGACAGGAGACACTGTTTGAGTGTAACAAACGTGAAACATTTCTTTTAGCCATTTCGCATGAAAACAGGGTCCAAAATCATTGGTTTTCGTTCAGCACTGGAAGGACAGGCGTGCTCTACAATAGGCAAGGGTTTTCACGTCTGCAAGTACGTTTTAAGCTGAGTTCCATGAACTTTGTCCAAAATCATGTTTTAGGCCAAATCCACAATGCGACCAGTTCAGCATATGACAGGAGACACTGTTTGAGTGAAACAAACGTGAAACATTTCTTTTAGCCATTTCGCATGAAAACAGGGTCCAAAATCATTGGTTTTCGTTCAGCACTGGAAGGACAGGCGCGCTCTACAATAGGCAAGGGTTTTCAAGTCTGCAAGTACGTTTTAAGCTGAGTTCCATGAACATTGTCCAAAATCATGTTTTAGGCCAAATCCACAATACGACCAGTTCAGCATATGACAGGAGACACTGTTTGAGTGAAACAAACGTGAAACATTTCTTTTAGCCATTTCGCATGAAAACAGGGTCCAAAATCATTGGTTTTCATTCAGCACTGGAAGGACAGGCGCGCTCTACAATAGGCAAGGGTTTTCAAGTCTGCAAGTACGTTTTAAGCTGAGTTCCATGAACATTGTCCAAAATCATGTTTTAGGCCAAATCCACAATGCGACCAGTTCAGCATATGACAGGAGACACTGTTTGAGTGAAACAAACGTGAAACATTTCTTTGAGCCATTTTGCATGAAAACAGGGTCCAAAATCATTGGTTTTCGTTCAGCACTGGAAGGACAGGCGCGCTCTACAATAGGCAAGGGTTTTCAAGTCTGCAAGTACGTTTTAAGCTGAGTTCCATGAACATTGTCCAAAATCATGTTTTAGGCCAAATCCACAATGCGACCAGTTCAGCATATGACAGGAGACACTGTTTGAGTGTAACAAACGTGAAACATTTCTTTTAGCCATTTCGCATGAAAACAGGGTCCAAAATCATTGGTTTTCGTTCAGCACTGGAAGGACAGGCACGCTCTACAATAGGCAAGGGTTTTCAAGTCTGCAAGTACGTTTTAAGCTGAGTTCCATGAACATTGTCCAAAATCATGTTTTAGGCCAAATCCACAATGCGACCAGTTCAGCATATGACAGGAGAAACTGTTTGAGTGTAACAAACGTGAAACATTTCTTTTAGCCATTTCGCATGAAAACAGGGTCCAAAATCATTGGTTTTCGTTCAGCACTGGAAGGACAGGCACGCTCTACAATAGGCAAGGGTTTTCAAGTCTGCAAGTACGTTTTAAGCTGAGTTCCATGAACATTGTCCAAAATCATGTTTTAGGCCAAATCCACAATGCGACCAGTTCAGCATATGACAGGAGAAACTGTTTGAGTGTAACAAACGTGAAACATTTCTTTTAGCCATTTTGCATGAACACAGGGTTCAAAATCATTGGTTTTCGTTCAGCACTGGAAGGACAGGCGTGCTCTACAATAGGCAAGGGTTTTCAAGTCTGCAAGTACGTTTTAAGCTGAGTTCCATGAACTTTGTCCAAAATCATGTTTTAGGCCAAATCCACAATGCGACCAGTTCAGCATATGACAGGAGACACTGTTTGAGTGAAACAAACGTGAAACATTTCTTTTAGCCATTTCGCATGAAAACAGGGTCCAAAATCATTGGTTTTCGTTCAGCACTGGAAGGACAGGCGCGCTCTACAATAGGCAAGGGTTTTCAAGTCTGCAAGTACGTTTTAAGCTGAGTTCCATGAACATTGTCCAAAATCATGTTTTAGGCCAAATCCACAATGAAACCAGTTCAGCATATGACAGGAGACACTGTTTGAGTGTAACAAACGTGAAACATTTCTTTTAGCCATTTTGCATGAAAACAGGGTCCAAAATCATTGGTTTTCGTTCAGCACTGGAAGGACAGGCGCGCTCTACAATAGGCAAGGGTTTTCAAGTCTGCAAGTACGTTTTAAGCTGAGTTCCATGAACATTGTCCAAAATCATGTTTTAGGCCAAATCCACAATGCGACCAGTTCAGCATATGACAGGAGACACTGTTTGAGTGTAACAAACGTGAAACATTTCTTTTAGCCATTTTGCATGAACACAGGGTCCAAAATCATTGGTTTTCGTTCAGCACTGGAAGGACAGGCGTGCTCTACAATAGGCAAGGGTTTTCAAGTCTGCAAGTACGTTTTAAGCTGAGTTCCATGAACTTTGTCCAAAATCATGTTTTAGGCCAAATCCACAATGCGACCAGTTCAGCATATGACAGGAGACACTGTTTGAGTGAAACAAACGTGAAACATTTCTTTTAGCCATTTCGCATGAAAACAGGGTCCAAAATCATTGGTTTTCGTTCAGCACTGGAAGGACAGGCGCGCTCTACAATAGGCAAGGGTTTTCAAGTCTGCAAGTACGTTTTAAGCTGAGTTCCATGAACATTGTCCAAAATCATGTTTTAGGCCAAATCCACAATGCGACCAGTTCAGCATATGACAGGAGACACTGTTTGAGTGTAACAAACGTGAAACATTTCTTTTAGCCATTTCGCATGAAAACAGGGTCCAAAATCATTGGTTTTCGTTCAGCACTGGAAGGACAGGCACGCTCTACAATAGGCAAGGGTTTTCAAGTCTGCAAGTACGTTTTAAGCTGAGTTCCATGAACATTGTCCAAAATCATGTTTTAGGCCAAATCCACAATGCGACCAGTTCAGCATATGACAGGAGAAACTGTTTGAGTGTAACAAACGTGAAACATTTCTTTTAGCCATTTTGCATGAACACAGGGTCCAAAATCATTGGTTTTCGTTCAGCACTGGAAGGACAGGCGTGCTCTACAATAGGCAAGGGTTTTCAAGTCTGCAAGCACGTTTTAAGCTGAGTTCCATGAACTTTGTCCAAAATCATGTTTTAGGCCAAATCCACAATGCGACCAGTTCAGCATATGACAGGAGACACTGTTTGAGTGAAACAAACGTGAAACATTTCTTTTAGCCATTTCGCATGAAAACAGGGTCCAAAATCATTGGTTTTCGTTCAGCACTGGAAGGACAGGCGCGCTCTACAATAGGCAAGGGTTTTCAAGTCTGCAAGTACGTTTTAAGCTGAGTTCCATGAACATTGTCCAAAATCATGTTTTAGTCCAAATCCACAATGCGACCAGTTCAGCATATGACAGGAGACACTGTTTGAGTGTAACAAACGTGAAACATTTCTTTTAGCCATTTCGCATGAAAACAGGGTCCAAAATCATTGGTTTTCGTTCAGCACTGGAAGGACAGGCACGCTCTACAATAGGCAAGGGTTTTCAAGTCTGCAAGTACGTTTTAAGCTGAGTTCCATGAACTTTGTCCAAAATCATGTTTTAGGCCAAATCCACAATACGACCAGTTCAGCATATGACAGGAGACACTGTTTGAGTGAAACAAACGTGAAATATTTATTTTAGCCATTTCGTATGAAAACAGGGTCCAAAATCATTCTTTTTCGTTCCGCACTGGAAGGACAGGCGCAATCTACAATAGGCAAGGGTTTTTAAGTGTTCAAGTACGTTTCAAACTGAGTTCCATGAACATTGTCCAAAAACATGTTTTAGGCCAAATCCACAATGCGACCAGTTCAGCATATGACAGGAGACACTGTTTGAGTGAAACAAACGTGAAATATTTATTTTAGCCATTTTGCATGAAAACAGGGTCCAAAATCATTGTTTTTCATTCAGCACTGGAAGGACAGGCGCGATCTACAATAGGCAAGGGTTTTTAAGTCTGCAAGTACGTTTCAAGCTGAGTTCCATGAACATTGTCCAAAATCATGTTTTACGCCAAATCCCCAATGGGACCAGTTCAGCATATGACAGGAGACACTGTTTGAGTGAAACAAACGTGAAATATTTATTTTAGCCATTTCGTATGAAAACAGGGTCCAAAATCATTGTTTTTCGTTCAGCACTGGAAGGACAGGCGCAATCTACAATAGGCAAGGGTTTTTAAGTCTGCAAGTACGTTTCAAACTGAGTTCCATGAACATTGTCCAAAATCATGTTTTAGGCCAAATCCACAATGCGACCAGTTCAGCATATGACAGGAGACACTGTTTGAGTGAAACAAACGTGAAATATTTATTTTAGCCATTTTCCATGAAAACAGGGTCCAAAATCATTGTTTTTCGTTCAGCACTGGAAGGACAGGCGCGATCTACAATAGGCAAGGGGTTTTAAGTCTGCAAGTACGTTTCAAGCTGATTTCCATGAACATTTGTCCAAAATCTTTGTTTTAGGCCAAATCCCCAATGCGACCAGTTCAGCATATGACAGGAGACACTGTTTGAGTGAAACAAACGTGAAATATTTATTTTAGCCATTTTCCATGAAAACAGGGTCCAAAATCATTGTTTTTCGTTCAGCACTGGAAGGACAGGCGCGATCTACAATAGGCAAGGGGTTTTAAGTCTGCAAGTACGTTTCAAGCTGAGTTCCATGAACATTGTCCAAAATCATGTTTTAGGCCAAATCCACAATACGACCAGTTCAGCATATGACAGGAGACACTGTTTGAGTGAAACAAACGTGAAATATTTATTTTAGCCATTTCGTATGAAAACAGGGTCCAAAATCATTGTTTTTCGTTCAGCACTGGAAGGACAGGCGCAATCTACAATAGGCAAGGGTTTTTAAGTCTGCAAGTACGTTTCAAACTGAGTTCCATGAACATTGTCCAAAATCATGTTTTAGGCCAAATCCACAATGCGACCAGTTCAGCATATGACAGGAGACACTGTTTGAGTGAAACAAACGTGAAACATTTCTTTTAGCCATTTCGCATGAAAACAGGGTCCAAAATCATTGTTTTTCGTTCAGCACTGGAAGAACAGGCGCGATCTACAATAGGCAAGGGTTTTTAAGTCTGCAAGTACGTTTCAAGCTGAGTTCCATGAACATTGTCCAAAATCATGTTTTAGGCCAAATCCCCAATGCGACCAGTTCAGCATATGACAGGAGACACTGTTTGAGTGAAACAAACGTGAAATATTTCTTTTAGCCATTTCGCATGAAAACAGCGTCCAAAATCATTGTTTTTCGTTCAGCACTGGAAGGACAGGCGCGATCTACAATAGGCAAGGGGTTTTAAGTCTGCAAGTACGTTTCAAGCTGAGTTCCATGAACATTGTCCAAAATCATGTTTTAGGCCAAATCCACAATGCGACCAGTTCAGCATATGACAGGAGACACTGTTTGAGTGAAACAAACGTGAAATATTTATTTTAGCCATTTCGCATGAAAACAGGGTCCAAAATCATTGTTTTTCGTTCAGCACTGGAAGGACAGGCGCGATCTACAATAGGCAAGGGGTTTTAAGTCTGCAAGTACGTTTCAAGCTGAGTTCCATGAACATTGTCCAAAATCATGTTTTATGCCAAATCCACAATGCGACCAGTTCAGCATATGACAGGAGACACTGTTTGAGTGAAACAAACGTGAAATATTTATTTTAGCCATTTTCCATGAAAACAGGGTCCAAAATCATTGTTTTTCGTTCAGCACTGGAAGGACAGGCGCGATCTACAATAGGCAAGGGTTTTTAAGTCTGCAAGTACGTTTCAAGCTGAGTTCCATGAACATTGTCCAAAATCATGTTTTAGGCCAAATCCCCAATGGGACCAGTTCAGCATATGACAGGAGACACTGTTTGAGTGAAACAAACGTGAAATATTTATTTTAGCCATTTCGTATGAAAACAGGGTCCAAAATCATTGTTTTTCGTTCAGCACTGGAAGGACAGGCGCGATCTACAATAGGCAAGGGTTTTTAAGTCTGCAAGTACGTTTCAAGCTGAGTTCCATGAACATTGTCCAAAATCATGTTTTAGGCCAAATCCACAATGCGACCAGTTCAGCATATGACAGGAGACACTGTTTGAGTGAAACAAACGTGAAATATTTCTTTTAGCCATTTCGCATGAAAACAGGGTCCAAAATCATTGTTTTTCGTTCAGCACTGGAAGGACAGGCGCGATCTACAATAGGCAAGGGGTTTTAAGTCTGCAAGTACGTTTCAAGCTGAGTTCCATGAACATTGTCCAAAATCATGTTTTAGGCCAAATCCACAATGCGACCAGTTCAGCATATGACAGGAGACACTGTTTGAGTGAAACAAACGTGAAATATTTATTTTAGCCATTTTCCATGAAAACAGGGTCCAAAATCATTGTTTTTCGTTCAGCACTGGAAGGACAGGCGCGATCTACAATAGGCAAGGGTTTTTAAGTCTGCAAGTACGTTTCAAACTGAGTTCCATGAACATTGTCCAAAATCATGTTTTAGGCCAAATCCACAATGCGACCAGTTCAGCATATGACAGGAGACACTGTTTGAGTGAAACAAACGTGAAATATTTATTTTAGCCATTTCGCATGAAAACAGGGTCCAAAATCATTGTTTTTCGTTCAGCACTGGAAGGACAGGCGCGATCTACAATAGGCAAGGGTTTTTAAGTCTGCAAGTACGTTTCAAGCTGAGTTCCATGAACATTGTCCAAAATCATGTTTTAGGCCAAATCCCCAATGCGACCAGTTCAGCATATGACAGGAGACACTGTTTGAGTGAAACAAACGTGAAATATTTCTTTTAGCCATTTCGCATGAAAACAGCGTCCAAAATCATTGTTTTTCGTTCAGCACTGGAAGGACAGGCGCGATCTACAATAGGCAAGGGGTTTTAAGTCTGCAAGTACGTTTCAAGCTGAGTTCCATGAACATTGTCCAAAATCATGTTTTAGGCCAAATCCACAATGCGACCAGTTCAGCATATGACAGGAGACACTGTTTGAGTGAAACAAACGTGAAATATTTATTTTAGCCATTTTCCATGAAAACAGGGTCCAAAATCATTGTTTTTCGTTCAGCACTGGAAGGACAGGCGCGATCTACAATAGGCAAGGGTTTTTAAGTCTGCAAGTACGTTTCAAACTGAGTTCCATGAACATTGTCCAAAATCATGTTTTAGGCCAAATCCACAATGCGACCAGTTCAGCATATGACAGGAGACACTGTTTGAGTGAAACAAACGTGAAATATTTATTTTAGCCATTTCGCATGAAAACAGGGTCCAAAATCATTGTTTTTCGTTCAGCACTGGAAGGACAGGCGCGATCTACAATAGGCAAGGGTTTTTAAGTCTGCAAGTACGTTTCAAGCTGAGTTCCATGAACATTGTCCAAAATCATGTTTTAGGCCAAATCCCCAATGCGACCAGTTCAGCATATGACAGGAGACACTGTTTGAGTGAAACAAACGTGAAATATTTCTTTTAGCCATTTCGCATGAAAACAGCGTCCAAAATCATTGTTTTTCGTTCAGCACTGGAAGGACAGGCGCGATCTACAATAGGCAAGGGGTTTTAAGTCTGCAAGTACGTTTCAAGCTGAGTTCCATG
The DNA here is from genome assembly GCF_964263955.1 of Coregonus lavaretus. Taxonomy (NCBI): domain Eukaryota; kingdom Metazoa; phylum Chordata; class Actinopteri; order Salmoniformes; family Salmonidae; genus Coregonus; species Coregonus lavaretus. The sequence goes on from NC_139993.1 coordinate 16,795,901, forward strand.
AACATTGTCCAAAATCATGTTTTAGGCCAAATCCACAATGCGACCAGTTCAGCATATGACAGGAGACACTGTTTGAGTGAAACAAACGTGAAATATTTATTTTAGCCATTTTCCATGAAAACAGGGTCCAAAATCATTGTTTTCCGTTCAGCACTGGAAGGACAGGGACGATCTACAATAGGCAAGGGGTTTGAAGTCTGCAAGTACGTTTCAAGCTGAGTTCCATGAACATTGTCCAAAATCATGTTTTAGGCCAAATCCCCAATGGGACCAGTTCAGCATATGACAGGAGACACTATTTGAGTGAAACAAACGTGAAATATTTATTTTAGCCATTTCGTATGAAAACAGGGTCCAAAATCATTGTTTTTCGTTCAGCACTGGAAGGACAGGCGCAATCTACAATAGGCAAGGGGTTTTAAGTCTGCAAGTACGTTTCAAGCGGAGTTCCATGAACATTGTCCAAAATCATGTTTTAGGCCAAATCCCCAATGCGACCAGTTCAGCATATGACAGGAGACACTGTTTGAGTGAAACAAACGTGAAATATTTCTTTTAGCCATTTCGCATGAAAACAGGGTCCAAAATCATTGTTTTTCGTTCAGCACTGGAAGGACAGGCGCGATCTACAATAGGCAAGGGGTTTTAAGTCTGCAAGTACGTTTCAAGCTGAGTTCCATGAACATTGTCCAAAATCATGTTTTAGGCCAAATCCCCAATGCGACCAGTTCAGCATATGACAGGAGACACTATTTGAGTGAAACAAACGTGAAATATTTATTTTAGCCATTTCGTATGAAAACAGGGTCCAAAATCATTGTTTTTCGTTCAGCACTGGAAGGACAGGCGCAATCTACAATAGGCAAGGGGTTTTAAGTCTGCAAGTACGTTTCAAGCGGAGTTCCATGAACATTGTCCAAAATCATGTTTTAGGCCAAATCCCCAATGCGACCAGTTCAGCATATGACAGGAGACACTGTTTGAGTGAAACAAACGTGAAATATTTCTTTTAGCCATTTCGCATGAAAACAGGGTCCAAAATCATTGTTTTTCGTTCAGCACTGGAAGGACAGGCGCGATCTACAATAGGCAAGGGGTTTTAAGTCTGCAAGTACGTTTCAAGCTGAGTTCCATGAACATTGTCCAAAATCATGTTTTAGGCCAAATCCCCAATGCGACCAGTTCAGCATATGACAGGAGACACTGTTTGAGTGAAACAAACGTGAAATATTTCTTTTAGCCATTTCGCATGAAAACAGCGTCCAAAATCATTGTTTTTCGTTCAGCACTGGAAGGACAGGCGCGATCTACAATAGGCAAGGGGTTTTAAGTCTGCAAGTACGTTTCAAGCTGAGTTCCATGAACATTGTCCAAAATCATGTTTTAGGCCAAATCCACAATGCGACCAGTTCAGCATATGACAGGAGACACTGAGTGAAACAAACGTGAAATATTTCTTTTAGCCATTTCGCATGAAAACAGGGTCCAAAATCATTGTTTTTCGTTCAGCACTGGAAGGACAGGCGCGATCTACAATAGGCAAGGGGTTTTAAGTCTGCAAGTACGTTTCAAGCTGAGTTCCATGAACATTGTCCAAAATCATGTTTTAGGCCAAATCCACAATGCGACCAGTTCAGCATATGACAGGAGACACTGTTTGAGTGAAACAAACGTGAAATATTTATTTTAGCCATTTTCCATGAAAACAGGGTCCAAAATCATTGTTTTTCGTTCAGCACTGGAAGGACAGGCGCGATCTACAATAGGCAAGGGTTTTTAAGTCTGCAAGTACGTTTCAAGCTGAGTTCCATGAACATTGTCCAAAATCATGTTTTAGGCCAAATCCCCAATGGGACCAGTTCAGCATATGACAGGAGACACTGTTTGAGTGAAACAAACGTGAAATATTTATTTTAGCCATTTCGCATGAAAACAGGGTCCAAAATCATTGTTTTTCGTTCAGCACTGGAAGGACAGGCGCGATCTACAATAGGCAAGGGGTTTTAAGTCTGCAAGTACGTTTCAAGCTGAGTTCCATGAACATTTTCCAAAATCATGTTTTAGGCCAAATCCCCAATGGGACCAGTTCAGCATATGACAGGAGACACTGTTTGAGTGAAACAAACGTGAAATATTTATTTTAGCCATTTCGCATGAAAACAGGGTCCAAAATCATTGTTTTTCGTTCAGCACTGGAAGGACAGGCGCAATCTACAATAGGCAAGGGTTTTTAAGTCTGCAAGTACGTTTCAAACTGAGTTCCATGAACATTGTCCAAAATCATGTTTTAGGCCAAATCCACAATGCGACCAGTTCAGCATATGACAGGAGACACTGTTTGAGTGAAACAAACGTGAAACATTTCTTTTAGCCATTTCGCATGAAAACAGGGTCCAAAATCATTGTTTTTCGTTCAGCACTGGAAGGACAGGCGCGATCTACAATAGGCAAGGGGTTTTAAGTCTGCAAGTACGTTTCAAGCTGAGTTCCATGAACATTGTCCAAAATCATGTTTTAGGCCAAATCCACAATGCGACCAGTTCAGCATATGACAGGAGACACTGTTTGAGTGAAACAAACGTGAAACATTTCTTTTAGCCATTTCGCATGAAAACAGGGTCCAAAATCATTGTTTTTCGTTCAGCACTGGAAGGACAGGCGCGATCTACAATAGGCAAGGGGTTTTAAGTCTGCAAGTACGTTTCAAGCTGAGTTCCATGAACATTGTCCAAAATCATGTTTTAGGCCAAATCCACAATGCGACCAGTTCAGCATATGACAGGAGACACTGTTTGAGTGAAACAAACGTGAAACATTTCTTTTAGCCATTTTGCATGAAAACAGGGTCCAAAATCATTGTTTTTCGTTCAGCACTGGAAGGACAGGCGCGATCTACAATAGGCAAGGGGTTTTAAGTCTGCAAGTACGTTTCAAGCTGAGTTCCATGAACATTGTCCAAAATCATGTTTTAGGCCAAATCCACAATGCGACCAGTTCAGCATATGACAGGAGACACTGTTTGAGTGAAACAAACGTGAAATATTTATTTTAGCCATTTTCCATGAAAACAGGGTCCAAAATCATTGTTTTTCGTTCAGCACTGGAAGGACAGGCGCGATCTACAATAGGCAAGGGTTTTTAAGTCTGCAAGTACGTTTCAAGCTGAGTTCCATGAACATTGTCCAAAATCATGTTTTAGGCCAAATCCCCAATGGGACCAGTTCAGCATATGACAGGAGACACTGTTTGAGTGAAACAAACGTGAAATATTTATTTTAGCCATTTCGCATGAAAACAGGGTCCAAAATCATTGTTTTTCGTTCAGCACTGGAAGGACAGGCGCGATCTACAATAGGCAAGGGGTTTTAAGTCTGCAAGTACGTTTCAAGCTGAGTTCCATGAACATTGTCCAAAATCATGTTTTAGGCCAAATCCCCAATGGGACCAGTTCAGCATATGACAGGGTCTCCTCTCATATGCCGAACTAGTTGAATTGTGGAATTTGCCTAATCACAGTTGGCTTAAACCGTCCCGTCCCTGCTCCCCGCACCAAGTCAATGGTGCGCGTCGCCAGCCCGGTCCGGCCCATTCCTGCCCCTCGCACCAAGCCTATAGTGCGCGTTGCCAGCCCGGTCCGGCCTGTTCCTGCCCCTCGCACCAAGCCAATGGTGCGCGTCGTCAGCCCGGTCCGGCCCATTCCTGCTCCCCGCACCAAGCCAATTGTGCGCAAAGTTTTTTTATAAAAAAACGTGAAAAATATTTTTATACATTTTGCATGAAAAGGGTCTAAAATATTTTTTTTACGTTCAGCACTAGAAGGACAGACATAGAATACAATTTAGAAGGGTTTTCAAATGTGATTTTTTTAAAAGCTTTTTTCAACGAATGTTGTCTAAAATCATGTTTTAGGCAAAATCCACAAAAAAACTAGTTCGGCATATGAAGGGATACCATTTTTTTTATAACAAACGTGAAACATATTTTTATACATTTTGCATGAAAAGGGTCTAAAATATTTTTTTACGTTCAGCACTAGGACAGACGTAGAATACAATTTAGAAGGGTTTTCAATTTTGATTTTTTTTAAACGCTTTTTTTAATGAATATTGTCTAAAATCATGTTTTAGGCAAAATCCTCATGGTCTAGGCAAAATCCACAATGCAACTAGTTCGGCATATGAAGGGATACAATTTTTTTTATAACAAACGTGAAAAATATTTTTTATACATTTTGCATGAAAAGGGTCTAAAATATTTTTTTACGTACTGCACTAGAAGGACATATGTAGAATTCAACATACAAGGGTTTTCAAATGTGATTAAAAAAATAAATAATTAAATGAATATTTTCTAAAATCATGTTTTAGGCAAAATCCACAATGCAACTAGTTCGGCATATGAAGGGATACAATTGGCTTGGTGCGGGGAGCAGGAACAGGACAGGCAGGGCTGGCGACGCGCGCCATAGGCTTGGTGCGGGGAGCAGGAACAGGTCGGCTGTTTCACGTTCAGCACTGGAGGACCGGGAGAGCATTACAATATGCAAGGTTTTTCAAGCTTGCAAACAGGTTTTAAGCGGAGTTCCATGAACATTGTCTAAAATCGTGTTTTAGGCAAAAATCCACAATGCAACTAGTTCGGCATATGACAGGAGACACTTTTTAAGGGTAACAGACGGGACACATTACTTTTCACCATTTCGCATGAAAACAGGGTCCAAAATCACTGTTTCACGTTCAGCACTGGAGGGCCGGGAGAGCATTACAATATGCAAGGTTTTTCAAGCTTGCAAACAGGTTTTCATGCGAAATGGCTAAAATAAATATTTCACGTTTGTTTCACTCAAACAGTGTCTCCTGTCATATGCTGAACTGGTCGCATTGTGGATTTGGCATAAAACATGATTTTGGACAATGTTCATGGAACTCAGATTGAAACGTACTTGCAGACTTAAAAACCCTTGCCTATTGTAGATCGCGCCTGTCCTTCCAGTGCTGAACGAAAAACAATGATTTTGGACCCTGTTTTCATGGAAAATGGCTAAAATAAATATTTCACGTTTGTTTCACTCAAACAGTGTCTCCTGTCATATGCTGAACTGGTCGCATTGTGGATTTGGCCTAAAACATGATTTTGGACAATGTTCATGGAACTCAGCTTGAAACGTACTTGCAGACTTAAAACCCCTTGCCTATTGTAGATCGCGCCTGTCCTTCCAGTGCTGAACGAAAAACAATGATTTTGGACCCTGTTTTCATGCGAAATGGCTAAAATAAATATTTCACGTTTGTTTCACTCAAACAGTGTCTCCTGTCATATGCTGAACTGGTCGCATTGTGGATTTGGCCTAAAACATGATTTTGGACAATGTTCATGGAACTCAGCTTGAAACGTACTTGCAGACTTAAAACCCCTTGCCTATTGTAGATCGCGCCTGTCCTTCCAGTGCTGAACGAAAAACAATGATTTTGGACGCTGTTTTCATGCGAAATGGCTAAAAGAAATATTTCACGTTTGTTTCACTCAAACAGTGTCTCCTGTCATATGCTGAACTGGTCGCATTGGGGATTTGGCCTAAAACATGATTTTGGACAATGTTCATGGAACTCAGCTTGAAACGTACTTGCAGACTTAAAAACCCTTGCCTATTGTAGATCGCGCCTGTCCTTCCAGTGCTGAACGAAAAACAATGATTTTGGACCCTGTTTTCATGCGAAATGGCTAAAAGAAATGTTTCACGTTTGTTTCACTCAAACAGTGTCTCCTGTCATATGCTGAACTGGTCGCATTGTGGATTTGGCCTAAAACATGATTTTGGACAATGTTCATGGAACTCAGTTTGAAACGTACTTGCAGACTTAAAAACCCTTGCCTATTGTAGATTGCGCCTGTCCTTCCAGTGCTGAACGAAAAACAATGATTTTGGACCCTGTTTTCATGCGAAATGGCTAAAATAAATATTTCACGTTTGTTTCACTCAAACAGTGTCTCCTGTCATATGCTGAACTGGTCCCATTGGGGATTTGGCCTAAAACATGATTTTGGACAATGTTCATGGAACTCAGCTTGAAACGTACTTGCAGACTTAAAACCCCTTGCCTATTGTAGATTGCGCCTGTCCTTCCAGTGCTGAACGAAAAACAATGATTTTGGACCCTGTTTTCATGCGAAATGGCTAAAATAAATATTTCACGTTTGTTTCACTCAAACAGTGTCTCCTGTCATATGCTGAACTGGTCCCATTGGGGATTTGGCCTAAAACATGATTTTGGACAATGTTCATGGAACTCAGCTTGAAACGTACTTGCAGACTTAAAAACCCTTGCCTATTGTAGATCGCGCCTGTCCTTCCAGTGCTGAACGAAAAACAATGATTTTGGACCCTGTTTTCATGGAAAATGGCTAAAAGAAATATTTCACGTTTGTTTCACTCAAACAGTGTCTCCTGTCATATGCTGAACTGGTCGCATTGTGGATTAGGCCTAAAACATGATTTTGGACAATGTTCATGGAACTCAGCTTGAAACGTACTTGCAGACTTAAAACCCCTTGCCTATTGTAGATCGCGCCTGTCCTTCCAGTGCTGAACGAAAAACAATGATTTTGGACGCTGTTTTCATGCGAAATGGCTAAAAGAAATATTTCACGTTTGTTTCACTCAAACAGTGTCTCCTGTCATATGCTGAACTGGTCGCATTGGGGATTTGGCCTAAAACATGATTTTGGACAATGTTCATGGAACTCAGCTTGAAACGTACTTGCAGACTTAAAACCCCTTGCCTATTGTAGATCGCGCCTGTCCTTCCAGTGCTGAACGAAAAACAATGATTTTGGACCCTGTTTTCATGCGAAATGGCTAAAAGAAATGTTTCACGTTTGTTTCACTCAAACAGTGTCTCCTGTCATATGCTGAACTGGTCGCATTGTGGATTTGGCCTAAAACATGATTTTGGACAATGTTCATGGAACTCAGTTTGAAACGTACTTGCAGACTTAAAAACCCTTGCCTATTGTAGATCGCGCCTGTCCTTCCAGTGCTGAACGAAAAACAATGATTTTGGACCCTGTTTTCATGCGAAATGGCTAAAAGAAATATTTCACGTTTGTTTCACTCAAACAGTGTCTCCTGTCATATGCTGAACTGGTCGCATTGGGAATTTGGCCTAAAACATGATTTTGGACAATGTTCATGGAACTCAGCTTGAAACGTACTTGCAGACTTAAAAACCCTTGCCTATTGTAGATCGCGCCTTTCCTTCCAGTGCTGAAAGAAAAACAATGATTTTGGACCCTGTTTTCATGCGAAATGGCTAAAATAAATATTTCACGTTTGTTTCACTCAAACAGTGTCTCCTGTCATATGCTGAACTGGTCGCATTGGGGATTTGGCCTAAAACAAAGATTTTGGACAAATGTTCATGGAACTCAGCTTGAAACGTACTTGCAGACTTAAAAACCCTTGCCTATTGTAGATCGCGCCTGTCCTTCCAGTGCTGAACGAAAAACAATGAGTTTGGACCCTGTTTTCAAGCGAAATGGCTAAAATAAATATTTCACGTTTGTTTCACTCAAACAGTGTCTCCTGTCATATGCTGAACTGCTCGCATTGGGGATTTGGCCTAAAACATGATTTTGGACAATGTTCATGGAACTCAGCTTGAAACGTACTTGCAGACTTAAAAACCCTTGCCTATTGTAGATCGCGCCTGTCCTTCCAGTGCTGAACGAAAAACAATGATTTTGGACCCTATTTTCATGCGAAATGGCTAAAAGAAATGTTTCACGTTTGTTTCACTCAAACAGTGTCTCCTGTCATATGCTGAACTGGTCGCATTGTGGATTTGGCCTAAAACATGATTTTGGACAATGTTCATGGAACTCAGATTGAAACGTACTTGCAGACTTAAAAACCCTTGCCTATTTTAGATTGCGCCTGTCCTTCCAGTGCTGAACGAAAAACAATGATTTTGGACCCTGTTTTCATGCGAAATGGCTAAAAGAAATGTTTCACGTTTGTTTCACTCAAACAGTGTCTCCTGTCATATGCTGAACTGGTCGCATTGTGGATTTGGCCTAAAACATGATTTTGGACAATGTTCATGGAACTCAGCTTGAAACGTACTTGAAGACTTAAAACCCCTTGCCTATTGTAGATCGCGCCTGTCCTTCCAGTGCTGAACGAAAAACAATGATTTTGGACCCTGTTTTCATGCGAAATGGCTAAAATAAATATTTCACGTTTGTTTCACTCAAACAGTGTCTCCTGTCATATGCTGAACTGGTCGCATTGGGGATTTGGCCTAAAACAAAGATTTTGGACAAATGTTCATGGAACTCAGCTTGAAACGTACTTGCAGACTTAAAAACCCTTGCCTATTGTAGATCGCGCCTGTCCTTCCAGTGCTGAACGAAAAACAATGAGTTTGGACCCTGTTTTCATGCGAAATGGCTAAAATAAATATTTCACGTTTGTTTCACTCAAACAGTGTCTCCTGTCATATGCTGAACTGGTCGCATTGTGGATTTGGCCTAAAACATGATTTTGGACAATGTTCATGGAACTCAGATTGAAACGTACTTGCAGACTTAAAAACCCTTGCCTATTGTAGATTGCGCCTGTCCTTCCAGTGCTGAACGAAAAACAATGATTTTGGACCCTGTTTTCATGCGAAATGGCTAAAAGAAATGTTTCACGTTTGTTTCACTCAAACAGTGTCTCCTGTCATATGCTGAACTGGTCGCATTGTGGATTTGGCCTAAAACATGATTTTGGACAATGTTCATGGAACTCAGCTTGAAATGTACTTGCAGACTTAAAAACCCTTGCCTATTGTAGATCGCGCCTGTCCTTCCAGTGCTGAACGAAAAACAATGATTTTGGACCCTGTTTTCATGGAAAATGGCTAAAATAAATATTTCACGTTTGTTTCACTCAAACAGTGTCTCCTGTCATATGCTGAACTGGTCGCATTGCGGATTTGGCCTAAAACATGATTTTGGACAATGTTCATGGAACTCAGCTTGAAACGTACTTGCAGACTTAAAACCCCTTGCCTATTGTAGATCGCGCCTGTCCTTCCAGTGCTGAACGAAAAACAATGATTTTGGACCCTGTTTTCATGCGAAATGGCTAAAATAAATATTTCACGTTTGTTTCACTCAAACAGTGTCTCCTGTCATATGCTGAACTGGTCGCATTGTGGATTTGGCCTAAAACATGATTTTGGACAATGTTCATGGAACTCAGCTTGAAACGTACTTGCAGACTTAAAACCCCTTGCCTATTGTAGATTGCGCCTGTCCTTCCAGTGCTGAACGAAAAACAATGATTTTGGACCCTGTTTTCATGCGAAATGGCTAAAAGAAATGTTTCACGTTTGTTTCACTCAAACAGTGTCTCCTGTCATATGCTGAACTGGTCGCATTGTGGATTTGGCCTAAAACATGATTTTGGACAATGTTCATGGAACTCAGCTTGAAACGTACTTGAAGACTTAAAACCCCTTGCCTATTGTAGATCGCGCCTGTCCTTCCAGTGCTGAACGAAAAACAATGATTTTGGACCCTGTTTTCATGCGAAATGGCTAAAATAAATATTTCACGTTTGTTTCACTCAAACAGTGTCTCCTGTCATATGCTGAACTGGTCGCATTGGGGATTTGGCCTAAAACAAAGATTTTGGACAAATGTTCATGGAACTCAGCTTGAAACGTACTTGCAGACTTAAAAACCCTTGCCTATTGTAGATCGCGCCTGTCCTTCCAGTGCTGAACGAAAAACAATGAGTTTGGACCCTGTTTTCATGCGAAATGGCTAAAATAAATATTTCACGTTTGTTTCACTCAAACAGTGTCTCCTGTCATATGCTGAACTGGTCGCATTGTGGATTTGGCCTAAAACATGATTTTGGACAATGTTCATGGAACTCAGCTTGAAACGTACTTGCAGACTTAAAAACCCTTGCCTATTGTAGATCGCGCCTGTCCTTCCAGTGCTGAACGAAAAACAATGATTTTGGACCCTGTTTTCATGCGAAATGGCTAAAATAAATGTTTCACGTTTGTTTCACTCAAACAGTGTCTCCTGTCATATGCTGAACTGGTCGCATTGTGGATTTGGCCTAAAACATGATTTTGGACAATGTTCATGGAACTCAGATTGAAACGTACTTGCAGACTTAAAAACCCTTGCCTATTGTAGATTGCGCCTGTCCTTCCAGTGCTGAACGAAAAACAATGATTTTGGACCCTGTTTTCATGCGAAATGGCTAAAAGAAATGTTTCACGTTTGTTTCACTCAAACAGTGTCTCCTGTCATATGCTGAACTGGTCGCATTGTGGATTTGGCCTAAAACATGATTTTGGACAATGTTCATGGAACTCAGCTTGAAACGTACTTGAAGACTTAAAACCCCTTGCCTATTGTAGATCGCGCCTGTCCTTCCAGTGCTGAACGAAAAACAATGATTTTGGACCCTGTTTTCATGCGAAATGGCTAAAATAAATATTTCACGTTTGTTTCACTCAAACAGTGTCTCCTGTCATATGCTGAACTGGTCGCATTGGGGATTTGGCCTAAAACAAAGATTTTGGACAAATGTTCATGGAACTCAGCTTGAAACGTACTTGCAGACTTAAAAACCCTTGCCTATTGTAGATCGCGCCTGTCCTTCCAGTGCTGAACGAAAAACAATGAGTTTGGACCCTGTTTTCATGCGAAATGGCTAAAATAAATATTTCACGTTTGTTTCACTCAAACAGTGTCTCCTGTAATATGCTGAACTGGTCGCATTGTGGATTTGGCCTAAAACATGATTTTGGACAATGTTCATGGAACTCAGATTGAAACGTACTTGCAGACTTAAAAACCCTTGCCTATTGTAGATTGCGCCTGTCCTTCCAGTGCTGAACGAAAAACAATGATTTTGGACCCTGTTTTCATGCGAAATGGCTAAAAGAAATGTTTCACGTTTGTTTCACTCAAACAGTGTCTCCTGTCATATGCTGAACTGGTCGCATTGTGGATTTGGCCTAAAAAATGATTTTGGACAATGTTCATGGAACTCAGCTTGAAACGTACTTGCAGACTTAAAAACCCTTGCCTATTGTAGATCGCGCCTGTCCTTCCAGTGCTGAACGAAAAACAATGATTTTGGACCCTGTTTTCATGGAAAATGGCTAAAATAAATATTTCACGTTTGTTTCACTCAAACAGTGTCTCCTGTCATATGCTGAACTGGTCGCATTGCGGATTTGGCCTAAAACATGATTTTGGACAATGTTCATGGAACTCAGCTTGAAACGTACTTGCAGACTTAAAACCCCTTGCCTATTGTAGATCGCGCCTGTCCTTCCAGTGCTGAACGAAAAACAATGATTTTGGACCCTGTTTTCATGCGAAATGGCTAAAATAAATATTTCACGTTTGTTTCACTCAAACAGTGTCTCCTGTCATATGCTGAACTGGTCGCATTGTGGATTTGGCCTAAAACATGATTTTGGACAATGTTCATGGAACTCAGCTTGAAACGTACTTGCAGACTTAAAACCCCTTGCCTATTGTAGATTGCGCCTGTCCTTCCAGTGCTGAACGAAAAACAATGATTTTGGACCCTGTTTTCATGCGAAATGGCTAAAAGAAATGTTTCACGTTTGTTTCACTCAAACAGTGTCTCCTGTCATATGCTGAACTGGTCGCATTGTGGATTTGGCCTAAAACATGATTTTGGACAATGTTCATGGAACTCAGCTTGAAACGTACTTGAAGACTTAAAACCCCTTGCCTATTGTAGATCGTGCCTGTCCTTCCAGTGCTGAACGAAAAACAATGATTTTGGACCCTGTTTTCATGCGAAATGGCTAAAATAAATATTTCACGTTTGTTTCACTCAAACAGTGTCTCCTGTCATATGCTGAACTGGTCGCATTGGGGATTTGGCCTAAAACAAAGATTTTGGACAAATGTTCATGGAACTCAGCTTGAAACGTACTTGCAGACTTAAAAACCCTTGCCTATTGTAGATCGCGCCTGTCCTTCCAGTGCTGAACGAAAAACAATGAGTTTGGACCCTGTTTTCATGCGAAATGGCTAAAATAAATATTTCACGTTTGTTTCACTCAAACAGTGTCTCCTGTCATATGCTGAACTGGTCGCATTGTGGATTTGGCCTAAAACATGATTTTGGACAATGTTCATGGAACTCAGATTGAAACGTACTTGCAGACTTAAAAACCCTTGCCTATTGTAGATTGCGCCTGTCCTTCCAGTGCTGAACGAAAAACAATGATTTTGGACCCTGTTTTCATGCGAAATGGCTAAAAGAAATGTTTCACGTTTGTTTCACTCAAACAGTGTCTTCTGTCATATGCTGAACTGGTCGCATTGTGGATTTGGCCTAAAACATGATTTTGGACAATGTTCATGGAACTCAGCTTGAAACGTACTTGCAGACTTAAAAACCCTTGCCTATTGTAGATCGCGCCTGTCCTTCCAGTGCTGAACGAAAAACAATGATTTTGGACCCTGTTTTCATGGAAAATGGCTAAAATAAATATTTCACGTTTGTTTCACTCAAACAGTGTCTCCTGTCATATGCTGAACTGGTCGCATTGCGGATTTGGCCTAAAACATGATTTTGGACAATGTTCATGGAACTCAGCTTGAAACGTACTTGCAGACTTAAAACCCCTTGCCTATTGTAGATCGCGCCTGTCCTTCCAGTGCTGAACGAAAAACAATGATTTTGGACCCTGTTTTCATGCGAAATGGCTAAAATAAATATTTCACGTTTGTTTCACTCAAACAGTGTCTCCTGTCATATGCTGAACTGGTCGCATTGTGGATTTGGCCTAAAACATGATTTTGGACAATGTTCATGGAACTCAGCTTGAAACGTACTTGCAGACTTAAAACCCCTTGCCTATTGTAGATCGCGCCTATCCTTCCAGTGCTGAACGAAAAACAATGATTTTGGACGCTGTTTTCATGCGAAATGGCTAAAATAAATATTTCACGTTTGTTTCACTCAAACAGTGTCTCCTGTCATATGCTGAACTGGTCGCATTGGGGATTTGGCCTAAAACATGATTTTGGACAATGTTCATGGAACTCAGCTTGAAACGTACTTGCAGACTTAAAAACCCTTGCCTATTGTAGATCGCGCCTGTCCTTCCAGTGCTGAACGAAAAACAATGATTTTGGACCCTGTTTTCATGCGAAATGGCTAAAATAAATATTTCACGTTTGTTTCACTCAAACAGTGTCTCCTGTCATATGCTGAACTGGTCGCATTGTGGATTTGGCCTAAAACATGATTTTGGACAATGTTCATGGAACTCAGCTTGAAACGTACTTGCAGACTTAAAACCCCTTGCCTATTGTAGATCGCGCCTGTCCTTCCAGTGCTGAACGAAAAACAATGATTTTGGACGCTGTTTTCATGCGAAATGGCTAAAAGAAATATTTCACGTTTGTTTCACTCAAACAGTGTCTCCTGTCATATGCTGAACTGGTCGCATTGGGGATTTGGCCTAAAACATGATTTTGGACAATGTTCATGGAACTCAGCTTGAAACGTACTTGCAGACTTAAAAACCCTTGCCTATTGTAGATTGCGCCTGTCCTTCCAGTGCTGAACGAAAAACAATGATTTTGGACCCTGGTTTCATACGAAATGGCTAAAATAAATATTTCACGTTTGTTTCACTCAAACAGTGTCTCCTGTCATATGCTGAACTGGTCCCATTGGGGATTTGGCGTAAAACATGATTTTGGACAATGTTCATGGAACTCAGCTTGAAACGTACTTGCAGACTTAAAAACCCTTGCCTATTGTAGATCGCGCCTGTCCTTCCAGTGCTGAACGAAAAACAATGATTTTGGACCCTGTTTTCATGCAAAATGGCTAAAATAAATATTTCACGTTTGTTTCACTCAAACAGTGTCTCCTGTCATATGCTGAACTGGTCGTATTGTGGATTTGGCCTAAAACATGATTTTGGACAATGTTCATGGAACTCAGCTTGAAACGTACTTGCAGACTTAAAACCCCTTGCCTATTGTAGATCGCGCCTGTCCTTCCAGTGCTGAACGGAAAACAATGATTTTGGACCCTGTTTTCATGGAAAATGGCTAAAATAAATATTTCACGTTTGTTTCACTCAAACAGTGTCTCCTGTCATATGCTGAACTGGTCGCATTGTGGATTTGGCCTAAAACATGATTTTGGACAATGTTCATGGAACTCCGCTTGAAACGTACTTGCAGACTTAAAAACCCTTGCCTATTGTAGATCGCGCCTGTCCTTCCAGTGCTGAACGAAAAACAATGATTTTGGACCCTGTTTTCATGCAAAATGGCTAAAATAAATATTTCACGTTTGTTTCACTCAAACAGTGTCCCTGTCATATGCTGAACTGGTCGTATTGTGGATTTGGCCTAAAACATGATTTTGGACAATGTTCATGGAACTCAGCTTGAAACGTACTTGCAGACTTAAAACCCCTTGCCTATTGTAGATCGCGCCTGTCCTTCCAGTGCTGAACGAAAAACAATGATTTTGGACCCTGTTTTCATGGAAAATGGCTAAAATAAATATTTCACGTTTGTTTCACTCAAACAGTGTCTCCTGTCATATGCTGAACTGGTCGCATTGTGGATTTGGCCTAAAACATGATTTTGGACAATGTTCATGGAACTCAGCTTGAAACGTACTTGCAGACTTAAAACCCCTTGCCTATTGTAGATCGCGCCTGTCCTTCCAGTGCTGAACGAAAAACAATGATTTTGGACCCTGTTTTCATGCGAAATGGCTAAAAGAAATATTTCACGTTTGTTTCACTCAAACAGTGTCTCCTGTCATATGCTGAACTGGTCGCATTGGGGATTTGGCCTAAAACATGATTTTGGACAATGTTCATGGAACTCAGCTTGAAACGTACTTGCAGACTTAAAAACCCTTGCCTATTGTAGATCGCGCCTGTCCTTCCAGTGCTGAACGAAAAACAATGATTTTGGACCCTGTTTTCATGCGAAATGGCTAAAATAAATATTTCACGTTTGTTTCACTCAAACAGTGTCTCCTGTCATATGCTGAACTGGTCGCATTGTGGATTTGGCCTAAAACATGATTTTGGACAATGTTCATGGAACTCAGCTTGAAACGTACTTGCAGACTTAAAACCCCTTGCCTATTGTAGATCGCGCCTGTCCTTCCAGTGCTGAACGAAAAACAATGATTTTGGACGCTGTTTTCATGCGAAATGGCTAAAAGAAATATTTCACGTTTGTTTCACTCAAACAGTGTCTCCTGTCATATGCTGAACTGGTCGCATTGGGGATTTGGCCTAAAACATGATTTTGGACAATGTTCATGGAACTCAGCTTGAAACGTACTTGCAGACTTAAAAACCCTTGCCTATTGTAGATCGCGCCTGTCCTTCCAGTGCTGAACGAAAAACAATGATTTTGGACCCTGTTTTCATGCGAAATGGCTAAAAGAAATGTTTCACGTTTGTTTCACTCAAACAGTGTCTCCTGTCATATGCTGAACTGGTCGCATTGTGGATTTGGCCTAAAACATGATTTTGGACAATGTTCATGGAACTCAGTTTGAAACGTACTTGCAGACTTAAAAACCCTTGCCTATTGTAGATTGCGCCTGTCCTTCCAGTGCTGAACGAAAAACAATGATTTTGGACCCTGTTTTCATGCGAAATGGCTAAAATAAATATTTCACGTTTGTTTCACTCAAACAGTGTCTCCTGTCATATGCTGAACTGGTCGCATTGTGGATTTGGCCTAAAACATGATTTTGGACAATGTTCATGGAACTCCGCTTGAAACGTACTTGCAGACTTAAAAACCCTTGCCTATTGTAGATCGCGCCTGTCCTTCCAGTGCTGAACGAAAAACAATGATTTTGGACCCTGTTTTCATGGAAAATGGCTAAAATAAATATTTCACGTTTGTTTCACTCAAACAGTGTCTCCTGTCATATGCTGAACTGGTCGCATTGTGGATTTGGCCTAAAACATGATTTTGGACAATGTTCATGGAACTCAGCTTGAAACGTACTTGCAGACTTAAAACCCCTTGCCTATTGTAGATCGCGCCTGTCCTTCCAGTGCTGAACGAAAAACAATGATTTTGGACCCTGTTTTCATGCGAAATGGCTAAAAGAAATATTTCACGTTTGTTTCACTCAAACAGTGTCTCCTGTCATATGCTGAACTGGTCGCATTGGGGATTTGGCCTAAAACATGATTTTGGACAATGTTCATGGAACTCAGCTTGAAACGTACTTGCAGACTTAAAAACCCTTGCCTATTGTAGATCGCGCCTGTCCTTCCAGTGCTGAACGAAAAACAATGATTTTGGACCCTGTTTTCATACGAAATGGCTAAAATAAATATTTCACGTTTGTTTCACTCAAACAGTGTCTCCTGTCATATGCTGAACTGGTCCCATTGGGGATTTGGCCTAAAACATGATTTTGGACAATGTTCATGGAACTCAGCTTGAAACGTACTTGCAGACTTAAAAACCCTTGCCTATTGTAGATCGCGCCTGTCCTTCCAGTGCTGAACGAAAAACAATGATTTTGGACCCTGTTTTCATGGAAAATGGCTAAAATAAATATTTCACGTTTGTTTCACTCAAACAGTGTCTCCTGTCATATGCTGAACTGGTCGCATTGTGGATTTGGCCTAAAACATGATTTTGGACAATGTTCATGGAACTCAGCTTGAAACGTACTTGCAGACTTAAAACCCCTTGCCTATTGTAGATCGCGCCTGTCCTTCCAGTGCTGAACGAAAAACAATGATTTTGGACCCTGTTTTCATACGAAATGGCTAAAATGAATATTTCACGTTTGTTTCACTCAAACAGTGTCTCCTGTCATATGCTGAACTGGTCGTATTGTGGATTTGGCCTAAAACATGATTTTGGACAATGTTCATGGAACTCAGCTTGAAACGTACTTGCAGACTTAAAACCCCTTGCCTATTGTAGATCGCGCCTGTCCTTCCAGTGCTGAACGAAAAACAATGATTTTGGACCCTGTTTTCATGCGAAATGGCTAAAAGAAATGTTTCACGTTTGTTTCACTCAAACAGTGTCTCCTGTCATATGCTGAACTGGTCGCATTGTGGATTTGGCCTAAAAAATGATTTTGGACAATGTTCATGGAACTCAGTTTGAAACGTACTTGCAGACTTAAAAACCCTTGCCTATTGTAGATTGCGCCTGTCCTTCCAGTGCTGAACGAAAAACAATGATTTTGGACCCTGTTTTCATGCGAAATGGCTAAAATAAATATTTCACGTTTGTTTCACTCAAACAGTGTCTCCTGTCATATGCTGAACTGGTCGCATTGTGGATTTGGCCTAAAACATGATTTTGGACAATGTTCATGGAACTCCGCTTGAAACGTACTTGCAGACTTAAAAACCCTTGCCTATTGTAGATCGCGCCTGTCCTTCCAGTGCTGAACGAAAAACAATGAGTTTGGACCCTGTTTTCATACGAAATGGCTAAAATGAATATTTCACGTTTGTTTCACTCAAACAGTGTCTCCTGTCATATGCTGAACTGGTCGTATTGTGGATTTGGCCTAAAACATGATTTTGGACAATGTTCATGGAACTCAGCTTGAAACGTACTTGCAGACTTAAAACCCCTTGCCTATTGTAGATCGCGCCTGTCCTTCCAGTGCTGAACGAAAAACAATGATTTTGGACCCTGTTTTCATGCGAAATGGCTAAAAGAAATGTTTCACGTTTGTTTCACTCAAACAGTGTCTCCTGTCATATGCTGAACTGGTCGCATTGTGGATTTGGCCTAAAACATGATTTTGGACAATGTTCATGGAACTCAGTTTGAAACGTACTTGCAGACTTAAAAACCCTTGCCTATTGTAGATTGCGCCTGTCCTTCCAGTGCTGAACGAAAAACAATGATTTTGGACCCTGTTTTCATGCGAAATGGCTAAAATAAATATTTCACGTTTGTTTCACTCAAACAGTGTCTCCTGTCATATGCTGAACTGGTCGCATTGTGGATTTGGCCTAAAACATGATTTTGGACAATGTTCATGGAACTCCGCTTGAAACGTACTTGCAGACTTAAAAACCCTTGCCTATTGTAGATCGCGCCTGTCCTTCCAGTGCTGAACGAAAAACAATGAGTTTGGACCCTGTTTTCATACGAAATGGCTAAAATGAATATTTCACGTTTGTTTCACTCAAACAGTGTCTCCTGTCATATGCTGAACTGGTCGTATTGTGGATTTGGCCTAAAACATGATTTTGGACAATGTTCATGGAACTCAGCTTGAAACGTACTTGCAGACTTAAAACCCCTTGCCTATTGTAGATCGCGCCTGTCCTTCCAGTGCTCAACGAAAAACAATGATTTTGGACCCTGTTTTCATGGAAAATGGCTAAAATAAATATTTCACGTTTGTTTCACTCAAACAGTGTCTCCTGTCATATGCTGAACTGGTCGCATTGGGGATTTGGCCTAAAACAAAGATTTTGGACAAATGTTCATGGAAATCAGCTTGAAACGTACTTGCAGACTTAAAACCCCTTGCCTATTGTAGATCGCGCCTGTCCTTCCAGTGCTGAACGAAAAACAATGATTTTGGACCCTGTTTTCATGGAAAATGGCTAAAATAAATATTTCACGTTTGTTTCACTCAAACAGTGTCTCCTGTCATATGCTGAACTGGTCGCATTGTGGATTTGGCCTAAAACATGATTTTGGACAATGTTCATGGAACTCAGTTTGAAACGTACTTGCAGACTTAAAAACCCTTGCCTATTGTAGATTGCGCCTGTCCTTCCAGTGCTGAACGAAAAACAATGATTTTGGACCCTGTTTTCATACGAAATGGCTAAAATAAATATTTCACGTTTGTTTCACTCAAACAGTGTCTCCTGTCATATGCTGAACTGGTCCCATTGGGGATTTGGCGTAAAACATGATTTTGGACAATGTTCATGGAACTCAGCTTGAAACGTACTTGCAGACTTAAAAACCCTTGCCTATTGTAGATCGCGCCTGTCCTTCCAGTGCTGAACGAAAAACAATGATTTTGGACCCTGTTTTCATGCAAAATGGCTAAAATAAATATTTCACGTTTGTTTCACTCAAACAGTGTCTCCTGTCATATGCTGAACTGGTCGTATTGTGGATTTGGCCTAAAACATGATTTTGGACAATGTTCATGGAACTCAGCTTGAAACGTACTTGCAGACTTAAAACCCCTTGCCTATTGTAGATCGCGCCTGTCCTTCCAGTGCTGAACGGAAAACAATGATTTTGGACCCTGTTTTCATGGAAAATGGCTAAAATAAATATTTCACGTTTGTTTCACTCAAACAGTGTCTCCTGTCATATGCTGAACTGGTCGTATTGTGGATTTGGCCTAAAACATGATTTTGGACAATGTTCATGGAACTCAGCTTGAAACGTACTTGCAGACTTAAAACCCCTTGCCTACTGTAGATCGCGCCTGTCCTTCCAGTGCTGAACGGAAAACAATGATTTTGGACCCTGTTTTCATGGAAAATGGCTAAAATAAATATTTCACGTTTGTTTCACTCAAACAGTGTCTCCTGTCATATGCTGAACTGGTCGCATTGTGGATTTGGCCTAAAACATGATTTTGGACAATGTTCATGGAACTCAGCTTGAAACGTACTTGCAGACTTAAAACCCCTTGCCTATTGTAGATCGCGCCTGTCCTTCCAGTGCTGAACGAAAAACAATGATTTTGGACCCTGTTTTCATGCAAAATGGCTAAAATAAATATTTCACGTTTGTTTCACTCAAACAGTGTCTCCTGTCATATGCTGAACTGGTCGTATTGTGGATTTGGCCTAAAACATGATTTTGGACAATGTTCATGGAACTCAGCTTGAAACGTACTTGCAGACTTAAAACCCCTTGCCTATTGTAGATCGCGCCTGTCCTTCCAGTGCTGAACGAAAAACAATGATTTTGGACCCTGTTTTCATGGAAAATGGCTAAAATAAATATTTCACGTTTGTTTCACTCAAACAGTGTCTCCTGTCATATGCTGAACTGGTCGCATTGTGGATTTGGCCTAAAACATGATTTTGGACAATGTTCATGGAACTCAGCTTGAAACGTACTTGCAGACTTAAAACCCCTTGCCTATTGTAGATTGCGCCTGTCCTTCCAGTGCTGAACGAAAAACAATGATTTTGGACCCTGTTTTCATGCGAAATGGCTAAAATAAATATTTCACGTTTGTTTCACTCAAAATGTGTCTCCTGTCATATGCTGAACTGGTCGCATTGTGGATTTGGCCTAAAACATGATTTTGGACAATGTTCATGGAACTCAGCTTGAAACGTACTTGCAGACTTAAAACCCCTTGCCTATTGTAGATCGCGCCTGTCCTTCCAGTGCTGAACGAAAAACAATGATTTTGGACCCTGTTTTCATGCGAAATGGCTAAAATAAATATTTCACGTTTGTTTCACTCATACAGTGTCTCCTGTCATATGCTGAACTGGTCGCATTGGGGATTTGGCCTAAAACAAAGATTTTGGACAAATGTTCATGGAACTCAGCTTGAAACGTACTTGCAGACTTAAAAACCCTTGCCTATTGTAGATCGCGCCTGTCCTTCCAGTGCTGAACGAAAAACAATGATTTTGGACCCTGTTTTCATGCGAAATGGCTAAAATAAATATTTCACGTTTGTTTCACTCAAACAGTGTCTCCTGTCATATGCTGAACTGGTCGCATTGTGGATTTGGCCTAAAACATGATTTTGGACAATGTTCATGGAACTCAGCTTGAAACGTACTTGCAGACTTAAAACCCCTTGCCTATTTTAGATCGCGCCTGTCCTTCCAGTGCTGAACGAAAAACAATGATTTTGGACCCTGTTTTCATGCGAAATGGCTAAAAGAAATATTTCACGTTTGTTTCACTCAAACAGTGTCTCCTGTCATATGCTGAACTGGTCGCATTGGGGATTTGGCCTAAAACATGATTTTGGACAATGTTCATGGAACTCAGCTTGAAACGTACTTGCAGACTTAAAAACCCTTGCCTATTGTAGATCGCGCCTGTCCTTCCAGTGCTGAACGGAAAACAATGATTTTGGACCCTGTTTTCATGGAAAATGGCTAAAATAAATATTTCACGTTTGTTTCACTCAAACAGTGTCTCCTGTCATATGCTGAACTGGTCGCATTGTGGATTTGGCCTAAAACATGATTTTGGACAATGTTCATGGAACTCAGCTTGAAACGTACTTGCAGACTTAAAACCCCTTGCCTATTGTAGATCGCGCCTGTCCTTCCAGTGCTGAACGAAAAACAATGATTTTGGACCCTGTTTTCATGCAAAATGGCTAAAATAAATATTTCACGTTTGTTTCACTCAAACAGTGTCTCCTGTCATATGCTGAACTGGTCGTATTGTGGATTTGGCCTAAAACATGATTTTGGACAATGTTCATGGAACTCAGCTTGAAACGTACTTGCAGACTTAAAACCCCTTGCCTATTGTAGATCGCGCCTGTCCTTCCAGTGCTGAACGAAAAACAATGATTTTGGACCCTGTTTTCATGGAAAATGGCTAAAATAAATATTTCACGTTTGTTTCACTCAAACAGTGTCTCCTGTCATATGCTGAACTGGTCGCATTGTGGATTTGGCCTAAAACATGATTTTGGACAATGTTCATGGAACTCAGCTTGAAACGTACTTGCAGACTTAAAACCCCTTGCCTATTGTAGATCGCGCCTGTCCTTCCAGTGCTGAACGAAAAACAATGATTTTGGACCCTGTTTTCATGCGAAATGGCTAAAATAAATATTTCACGTTTGTTTCACTCAAAATGTGTCTCCTGTCATATGCTGAACTGGTCGCATTGTGGATTTGGCCTAAAACATGATTTTGGACAATGTTCATGGAACTCAGCTTGAAACGTACTTGCAGACTTAAAATCCCTTGCCTATTGTAGATCGCGCCTGTCCTTCCAGTGCTGAACGAAAAACAATGATTTTGGACCCTGTTTTCATGCGAAATGGCTAAAATAAATATTTCACGTTTGTTTCACTCATACAGTGTCTCCTGTCATATGCTGAACTGGTCGCATTGGGGATTTGGCCTAAAACAAAGATTTTGGACAAATGTTCATGGAACTCAGCTTGAAACGTACTTGCAGACTTAAAAACCCTTGCCTATTGTAGATCGCGCCTGTCCTTCCAGTGCTGAACGAAAAACAATGATTTTGGACCCTGTTTTCATGCGAAATGGCTAAAATAAATATTTCACGTTTGTTTCACTCAAACAGTGTCTCCTGTCATATGCTGAACTGGTCGCATTGTGGATTTGGCCTAAAACATGATTTTGGACAATGTTCATGGAACTCAGCTTGAAACGTACTTGCAGACTTAAAACCCCTTGCCTATTTTAGATCGCGCCTGTCCTTCCAGTGCTGAACGAAAAACAATGATTTTGGACCCTGTTTTCATGCGAAATGGCTAAAAGAAATATTTCACGTTTGTTTCACTCAAACAGTGTCTCCTGTCATATGCTGAACTGGTCGCATTGGGGTTTTGGCCTAAAACATGATTTTGGACAATGTTCATGGAACTCAGCTTGAAACGTACTTGCAGACTTAAAAACCCTTGCCTATTGTAGATCCGCCTGTCCTTCCAGTGCTGAACGAAAAACAATGATTTTGGACCCTGTTTTCATGCGAAATGGCTAAAAGAAATGTTTCACGTTTGTTTCACTCAAACAGTGTCTCCTGTCATATGCTGAACTGGTCGCATTGTGGATTTGGCCTAAAACATGATTTTGGACAATGTTCATGGAACTCAACTTGAAACGTACTTGCAGACTTAAAAACCCTTGCCTATTGTAGATCGCGCCTGTCCTTCCAGTGCTGAACGAAAAACAATGATTTTGGACCCTGTTTTCATGCGAAATGGCTAAAATAAATATTTCACGTTTGTTTCACTCATACAGTGTCTCCTGTCATATGCTGAACTGGTCGCATTGGGGATTTGGCCTAAAACATGATTTTGGACAATGTTCATGGAACTCAGCTTGAAACGTACTTGCAGAATTAAAACCCCTTGCCTATTGTAGATCGCGCCTGTCCTTCCAGTGCTGAACGAAAAACAATGATTTTGGACCCTGTTTTCATGCGAAATGGCTAAAATAAATATTTCACGTTTGTTTCACTCATACAGTGTCTCCTGTCATATGCTGAACTGGTCGCATTGGGGATTTGGCCTAAAACAAAGATTTTGGACAAATGTTCATGGAACTCAGCTTGAAACGTACTTGCAGACTTAAAAACCCTTGCCTATTGTAGATCGCGCCTGTCCTTCCAGTGCTGAACGAAAAACAATGATTTTGGACCCTGTTTTCATGCGAAATGGCTAAAATAAATATTTCACGTTTGTTTCACTCAAACAGTGTCTCCTGTCATATGCTGAACTGGTCGCATTGTGGATTTGGCCTAAAACATGATTTTGGACAATGTTCATGGAACTCAGCTTGAAACGTACTTGCAGACTTAAAACCCCTTGCCTATTTTAGATCGCGCCTGTCCTTCCAGTGCTGAACGAAAAACAATGATTTTGGACCCTGTTTTCATGCGAAATGGCTAAAAGAAATGTTTCACGTTTGTTTCACTCAAACAGTGTCTCCTGTCATATGCTGAACTGGTCGCATTGTGGATTTGGCCTAAAACATGATTTTGGACAATGTTCATGGAACTCAGCTTGAAACGTACTTGCAGACTTAAAAACCCTTGCCTATTGTAGATTGCGCCTGTCCTTCCAGTGCTGAACGAAAAACAATGATTTTGGACGCTGTTTTCATGCGAAATAGCTAAAATATATATTTCACGTTTGTTTCACTCAAACAGTGTCTCCTGTCATATGCTGAACTGGTCGCATTGTGGATTTGGCCTAAAACATGATTTTGGACAATGTTCATGGAACTCAGCTTGAAACGTACTTGCAGACTTAAAAACCCTTGCCTATTGTAGATTGCGCCTGTCCTTCCAGTGCTGAACGAAAAACAATGATTTTGGACGCTGTTTTCATGCGAAATAGCTAAAATATATATTTCACGTTTGTTTCACTCAAACAGTGTCTCCTGTCATATGCTGAACTGGTCGCATTGTGGATTTGGCCTAAAACATGATTTTGGACAATGTTCATGGAACTCAGCTTGAAACGTACTTGCAGAATTAAAACCCCTTGCCTATTGTAGATCGCGCCTGTCCTTCCAGTGCTGAACGAAAAACAATGATTTTGGACCCTGTTTTCATGCGAAATGGCTAAAATAAATATTTCACGTTTGTTTCACTCAAACAGTGTCTCCTGTCATATGCTGAACTGGTCGCATTGTGGATTTGGCCTAAAACATGATTTTGGACAATGTTCATGGAACTCAGCTTGAAACGTACTTGCAGAATTAAAACCCCTTGCCTATTTTAGATCGCGCCTGTCCTTCCAGTGCTGAACGAAAAACAATGATTTTGGACCCTGTTTTCATGCGAAATGGCTAAAATAAATATTTCACGTTTGTTTCACTCAAACAGTGTCTCCTGTCATATGCTGAACTGGTCGCATTGGGGATTTGGCCTAAAACATGATTTTGGACAATGTTCATGGAACTCAGCTTGAAACGTACTTGCAGACTTAAAAACCCTTGCCTATTGTAGATCGCGCCTGTCCTTCCAGTGCTGAACGAAAAACAATGATTTTGGACCCTGTTTTCAAGCGAAATGGCTAAAATAAATATTTTACGTTTGTTTCACTCAAACAGTGTCTCCTGTCATATGCTGAACTGGTCCCATTGGGGATTTGGCCTAAAACATGATTTTGGACAATGTTCATGGAACTCAGCTTGAAACGTACTTGCAGACTTAAAAACCCTTGCCTATTGTAGATCGCGCCTGTCCTTCCAGTGCTGAACGAAAAACAATGATTTTGGACCCTGTTTTCATGCGAAATGGCTAAAATAAATATTTCACGTTTGTTTCACTCAAACAGTGTCTCCTGTCATATGCTGAACTGGTCGCATTGTGGATTTGGCCTAAAACATGATTTTGGACAATGTTCATGGAACTCAGCTTGAAACGTACTTGCAGACTTAAAACCCCTTGCCTATTGTAGATCGCGCCTGTCCTTCCAGTGCTGAACGAAAAACAATGATTTTGGACCCTGTTTTCATGCGAAATGGCTAAAATAAATATTTCACGTTTGTTTCACTCAGTGTCTCCTGTCATATGCTGAACTGGTCGCATTGTGGATTTGGCCTAAAACATGATTTTGGACAATGTTCATGGAACTCAGCTTGAAACGTACTTGCAGACTTAAAACCCCTTGCCTATTATAGATCGCGCCTGTCCTTCCAGTGCTGAACGAAAAACAATGATTTTGGACCCTGTTTTCATGCGAAATGGCTAAAATAAATATTTCACGTTTGTTTCACTCAAACAGTGTCTCCTGTCATATGCTGAACTGGTCGCATTGTGGATTTGGCCTAAAACATGATTTTGGACAATGTTCATGGAACTCAGCTTGAAACGTACTTGCAGACTTAAAACCCCTTGCCTATTGTAGATCGCGCCTGTCCTTCCAGTGCTGAACGAAAAACAATGATTTTGGACCCTGTTTTCATGCGAAATGGCTAAAATAAATATTTCACGTTTGTTTCACTCAAACAGTGTCTCCTGTCATATGCTGAACTGGTCGCATTGTGGATTTGGCCTAAAACATGATTTTGGACAATGTTCATGGAACTCAGCTTGAAACGTACTTGCAGAATTAAAACCCCTTGCCTATTGTAGATCGCGCCTGTCCTTCCAGTGCTGAACGAAAAACAATGATTTTGGACCCTGTTCTCATGCGAAATGGCTAAAATAAATATTTCACGTTTGTTTCACTCAAACAGTGTCTCCTGTCATATGCTGAACTGGTCGCATTGGGGATTTGGCCTAAAACATGATTTTGGACAATGTTCATGGAACTCAGCTTGAAACGTACTTGCAGACTTAAAAACCCTTGCCTATTGTAGATCGCGCCTGTCCTTCCAGTGCTGAACGAAAAACAATGATTTTGGACCCTGTTTTCAAGCGAAATGGCTAAAATAAATATTTTACGTTTGTTTCACTCAAACAGTGTCTCCTGTCATATGCTGAACTGGTCCCATTGGGGATTTGGCCTAAAACATGATTTTGGACAATGTTCATGGAACTCAGCTTGAAACGTACTTGCAGACTTAAAAACCCTTGCCTATTGTAGATCGCGCCTGTCCTTCCAGTGCTGAACGAAAAACAATGATTTTGGACCCTGTTTTCATGCGAAATGGCTAAAATAAATATTTCACGTTTGTTTCACTCAAACAGTGTCTCCTGTCATATGCTGAACTGGTCGCATTGTGGATTTGGCCTAAAACATGATTTTGGACAATGTTCATGGAACTCAGCTTGAAACGTACTTGCAGACTTAAAACCCCTTGCCTATTGTAGATCGCGCCTGTCCTTCCAGTGCTGAACGAAAAACAATGATTTTGGACCCTGTTTTCATGCGAAATGGCTAAAATAAATATTTCACGTTTGTTTCACTCAGTGTCTCCTGTCATATGCTGAATTGGTCGCATTGTGGATTTGGCCTAAAACATGATTTTGGACAATGTTCATGGAACTCAGCTTGAAACGTACTTGCAGACTTAAAACCCCTTGCCTATTGTAGATCGCGCCTGTCCTTCCAGTGCTGAACGAAAAACAATGATTTTGGACCCTGTTTTCATGCGAAATGGCTAAAATAAATATTTCACGTTTGTTTCACTCAAACAGTGTCTCCTGTCATATGCTGAACTGGTCGCATTGTGGATTTGGCCTAAAACATGATTTTGGACAATGTTCATGGAACTCAGCTTGAAACGTACTTGCAGACTTAAAACCCCTTGCCTATTGTAGATCGCGCCTGTCCTTCCAGTGCTGAACGAAAAACAATGATTTTGGACCCTGTTTTCATGCGAAATGGCTAAAATAAATATTTCACGTTTGTTTCACTCAAACAGTGTCTCCTGTCATATGCTGAACTGGTCGCATTGTGGATTTGGCCTAAAACATGATTTTGGACAATGTTCATGGAACTCAGCTTGAAACGTACTTGCAGACTTAAAACCCCTTGCCTATTGTAGATCGCGCCTGTCCTTCCAGTGCTGAACGAAAAACAATGATTTTGGACCCTGTTTTCATGCGAAATGGCTAAAATAAATATTTCACGTTTGTTTCACTCATACAGTGTCTCCTGTCATATGCTGAACTGGTCGCATTGGGGATTTGGCCTAAAACAAAGATTTTGGACAAATGTTCATGGAACTCAGCTTGAAACGTACTTGCAGACTTAAAAACCCTTGCCTATTGTAGATCGCGCCTGTCCTTCCAGTGCTGAACGAAAAACAATGATTTTGGACCCTGTTTTCATGCGAAATGGCTAAAATAAATATTTCACGTTTGTTTCACTCAAACAGTGTCTCCTGTCATATGCTGAACTGGTCGCATTGTGGATTTGGCCTAAAACATGATTTTGGACAATGTTCATGGAACTCAGCTTGAAACGTACTTGCAGACTTAAAACCCCTTGCCTATTGTAGATCGCGCCTGTCCTTCCAGTGCTGAACGAAAAACAATGATTTTGGACCCTGTTTTCATGCGAAATGGCTAAAATAAATATTTCACGTTTGTTTCACTCAAACAGTGTCTCCTGTCATATGCTGAACTGGTCGCATTGTGGATTTGGCCTAAAACATGATTTTGGACAATGTTCATGGAACTCAGCTTGAAACGTACTTGCAGACTTAAAACCCCTTGCCTATTGTAGATCGCGCCTGTCCTTCCAGTGCTGAACGAAAAACAATGATTTTGGACCCTGTTTTCATGCGAAATGGCTAAAATAAATATTTCACGTTTGTTTCACTCAGTGTCTCCTGTCATATGCTGAATTGGTCGCATTGTGGATTTGGCCTAAAACATGATTTTGGACAATGTTCATGGAACTCAGCTTGAAACGTACTTGCAGACTTAAAACCCCTTGCCTATTGTAGATCGCGCCTGTCCTTCCAGTGCTGAACGAAAAACAATGATTTTGGACCCTGTTTTCATGCGAAATGGCTAAAATAAATATTTCACGTTTGTTTCACTCAAACAGTGTCTCCTGTCATATGCTGAACTGGTCGCATTGTGGATTTGGCCTAAAACATGATTTTGGACAATGTTCATGGAACTCAGCTTGAAACGTACTTGCAGACTTAAAACCCCTTGCCTATTGTAGATCGCGCCTGTCCTTCCAGTGCTGAACGAAAAACAATGATTTTGGACCCTGTTTTCATGCGAAATGGCTAAAATAAATATTTCACGTTTGTTTCACTCATACAGTGTCTCCTGTCATATGCTGAACTGGTCGCATTGGGGATTTGGCCTAAAACAAAGATTTTGGACAAATGTTCATGGAACTCAGCTTGAAACGTACTTGCAGACTTAAAAACCCTTGCCTATTGTAGATCGCGCCTGTCCTTCCAGTGCTGAACGAAAAACAATGATTTTGGACCCTGTTTTCATGCGAAATGGCTAAAATAAATATTTCACGTTTGTTTCACTCAAACAGTGTCTCCTGTCATATGCTGAACTGGTCGCATTGTGGATTTGGCCTAAAACATGATTTTGGACAATGTTCATGGAACTCAGCTTGAAACGTACTTGCAGACTTAAAACCCCTTGCCTATTGTAGATCGCGCCTGTCCTTCCAGTGCTGAACGAAAAACAATGATTTTGGACCCTGTTTTCATGCGAAATGGCTAAAATAAATATTTCACGTTTGTTTCACTCAAACAGTGTCTCCTGTCATATGCTGAACTGGTCGCATTGGGGATTTGGCCTAAAACATGATTTTGGACAATGTTCATGGAACTCAGCTTGAAACGTACTTGCAGACTTAAAAACCCTTGCCTATTGTAGATCCGCCTGTCCTTCCAGTGCTGAACGAAAAACAATGATTTTGGACCCTGTTTTCATGGAAAATGGCTAAAATAAATATTTCACGTTTGTTTCACTCAAACAGTGTCTCCTGTCATATGCTGAACTGGTCGCATTGTGGATTTGGCCTAAAACATGATTTTGGACAATGTTCATGGAACTCAGCTTGAAACGTACTTGCAGACTTAAAACCCCTTGCCTATTGTAGATCGCGCCTGTCCTTCCAGTGCTGAACGAAAAACAATGATTTTGGACCCTGTTTTCATGCGAAATGGCTAAAATAAATATTTCACGTTTGTTTCACTCAAACAGTGTCTCCTGTCATATGCTGAACTGGTCGCATTGTGGATTTGGCCTAAAACATGATTTTGGACAATGTTCATGGAACTCAGCTTGAAACGTACTTGCAGACTTAAAACCCCTTGCCTATTGTAGATCGCGCCTGTCCTTCCAGTGCTGAACGAAAAACAATGATTTTGGACCCTGTTTTCATGCGAAATGGCTAAAATAAATATTTCACGTTTGTTTCACTCAAACAGTGTCTCCTGTCATATGCTGAACTGGTCGCATTGTGGATTTGGCCTAAAACATGATTTTGGACAATGTTCATGGAACTCAGCTTGAAACGTACTTGCAGACTTAAAACCCCTTGCCTATTGTAGATCGCGCCTGTCCTTCCAGTGCTGAACGAAAAACAATGATTTTGGACCCTGTTTTCATGCGAAATGGCTAAAATAAATATTTCACGTTTGTTTCACTCATACAGTGTCTCCTGTCATATGCTGAACTGGTCGCATTGGGGATTTGGCCTAAAACAAAGATTTTGGACAAATGTTCATGGAACTCAGCTTGAAACGTACTTGCAGACTTAAAAACCCTTGCCTATTGTAGATCGCGCCTGTCCTTCCAGTGCTGAACGAAAAACAATGATTTTGGACCCTGTTTTCATGCGAAATGGCTAAAATAAATATTTCACGTTTGTTTCACTCAAACAGTGTCTCCTGTCATATGCTGAACTGGTCGCATTGTGGATTTGGCCTAAAACATGATTTTGGACAATGTTCATGGAACTCAGCTTGAAACGTACTTGCAGACTTAAAACCCCTTGCCTATTGTAGATCGCGCCTGTCCTTCCAGTGCTGAACGAAAAACAATGATTTTGGACCCTGTTTTCATGCGAAATGGCTAAAATAAATATTTCACGTTTGTTTCACTCAAACAGTGTCTCCTGTCATATGCTGAACTGGTCGCATTGGGGATTTGGCCTAAAACATGATTTTGGACAATGTTCATGGAACTCAGCTTGAAACGTACTTGCAGACTTAAAAACCCTTGCCTATTGTAGATCCGCCTGTCCTTCCAGTGCTGAACGAAAAACAATGATTTTGGACCCTGTTTTCATGGAAAATGGCTAAAATAAATATTTCACGTTTGTTTCACTCAAACAGTGTCTCCTGTCATATGCTGAACTGGTCGCATTGTGGATTTGGCCTAAAACATGATTTTGGACAATGTTCATGGAACTCAGCTTGAAACGTACTTGCAGACTTAAAACCCCTTGCCTATTGTAGATCGCGCCTGTCCTTCCAGTGCTGAACGAAAAACAATGATTTTGGACCCTGTTTTCATGCGAAATGGCTAAAAGAAATATTTCACGTTTGTTTCACTCAGTGTCTCCTGTCATATGCTGAACTGGTCGCATTGTGGATTTGGCCTAAAACATGATTTTGGACAATGTTCATGGAACTCAGCTTGAAACGTACTTGCAGACTTAAAACCCCTTGCCTATTGTAGATCGCGCCTGTCCTTCCAGTGCTGAACGAAAAACAATGATTTTGGACGCTGTTTTCATGCGAAATGGCTAAAATAAATATTTCACGTTTGTTTCACTCAAACAGTGTCTCCTGTCATATGCTGAACTGGTCGCATTGTGGATTTGGCCTAAAACATGATTTTGGACAATGTTCATGGAACTCAGCTTGAAACGTACTTGCAGACTTAAAACCCCTTGCCTATTGTAGATCGCGCCTGTCCTTCCAGTGCTGAACGAAAAACAATGATTTTGGACCCTGTTTTCATGCGAAATGGCTAAAATAAATATTTCACGTTTGTTTCACTCAAACAGTGTCTCCTGTCATATGCTGAACTGGTCGCATTGTGGATTTGGCCTAAAACATGATTTTGGACAATGTTCATGGAACTCAGCTTGAAACGTACTTGCAGACTTAAAACCCCTTGCCTATTGTAGATCGCGCCTGTCCTTCCAGTGCTGAACGAAAAACAATGATTTTGGACCCTGTTTTCATGCGAAATGGCTAAAATAAATATTTCACGTTTGTTTCACTCATACAGTGTCTCCTGTCATATACTGAACTGGTCGCATTGGGGATTTGGCCTAAAACAAAGATTTTGGACAAATGTTCATGGAACTCAGCTTGAAACGTACTTGCAGACTTAAAAACCCTTGCCTATTGTAGATCGCGCCTGTCCTTCCAGTGCTGAACGAAAAACAATGATTTTGGACCCTGTTTTCATGCGAAATGGCTAAAATAAATATTTCACGTTTGTTTCACTCAAACAGTGTCTCCTGTCATATGCTGAACTGGTCGCATTGGGGATTTGGCCTAAAACATGATTTTGGACAATGTTCATGGAACTCAGCTTGAAACGTACTTGCAGACTTAAAAACCCTTGCCTATTGTAGATCGCGCCTGTCCTTCCAGTGCTGAACGAAAAACAATGATTTTGGACCCTGATTTCATGCGAAATGGCTAAAATAAATATTTCACGTTTGTTTCACTCAAACAGTGTCTCCTGTCATATGCTGAACTGGTCGCATTGGGGATTTGGCCTAAAACATGATTTTGGACAATGTTCATGGAACTCAGCTTGAAACGTACTTGCAGACTTAAAAACCCTTGCCTATTGTAGATCCGCCTGTCCTTCCAGTGCTGAACGAAAAACAATGATTTTGGACCCTGTTTTCATGCGAAATGGCTAAAAGAAATGTTTCACGTTTGTTTCACTCAAACAGTGTCTCCTGTCATATGCTGAACTGGTCGCATTGTGGATTTGGCCTAAAACATGATTTTGGACAATGTTCATGGAACTCAGCTTGAAACGTACTTGCAGACTTTAAAACCCTTGCCTATTGTAGATTGCGCCTGTCCTTCCAGTGCTGAACGAAAAACAATGATTTTGGACCCTGTTTTCATGCGAAATAGCTAAAATAAATATTTCACGTTTGTTTCACTCAAACAGTGTCTCCTGTCATATGCTGAACTGGTCGCATTGTGGATTTGGCCTAAAACATGATTTTGGACAATGTTCATGGAACTCAGCTTGAAACGTACTTGCAGAATTAAAACCCCTTGCCTATTGTAGATCGCGCCTGTCCTTCCAGTGCTGAACGAAAAACAATGATTTTGGACCCTGTTTTCATGCGAAATGGCTAAAATAAATATTTCACGTTTGTTTCACTCAAACAGTGTCTCCTGTCATATGCTGAACTGGTCGCATTGGGGATTTGGCCTAAAACATGATTTTGGACAATGTTCATGGAACTCAGCTTGAAACGTACTTGCAGACTTAAAAACCCTTGCCTATTGTAGATCGCGCCTGTCCTTCCAGTGCTGAACGAAAAACAATGATTTTGGACCCTGTTTTCATGCGAAATGGCTAAAATAAATATTTCACGTTTGTTTCACTCAAACAGTGTCTCCTGTCATATGCTGAACTGGTCCCATTGGGGATTTGGCCTAAAACATGATTTTGGACAATGTTCATGGAACTCAGCTTGAAACGTACTTGCAGACTTAAAAACCCTTGCCTACTGTAGATCGCGCCTGTCCTTCCAGTGCTGAACGAAAAACAATGATTTTGGACCCTGTTTTCATGGAAAATGGCTAAAATAAATATTTCATGTTTGTTTCACTCAAACAGTGTCTCCTGTCATATGCTGAACTGGTCGCATTGTGTATTTGGCCTAAAACATGATTTTGGACAATGTTCATGGAACTCAGCTTGAAACGTACTTGCAGACTTAAAACCCCTTGCCTATTGTAGATCGCGCCTGTCCTTCCAGTGCTGAACGAAAAACAATGATTTTGGACCCTGTTTTCATGCGAAATGGCTAAAAGAAATATTTCACGTTTGTTTCACTCAGTGTCTCCTGTCATATGCTGAACTGGTCGCATTGTGGATTTGGCCTAAAACATGATTTTGGACAATGTTCATGGAACTCAGCTTGAAACGTACTTGCAGACTTAAAACCCCTTGCCTATTGTAGATCGCGCCTGTCCTTCCAGTGCTGAACGAAAAACAATGATTTTGGACGCTGTTTTCATGCGAAATGGCTAAAATAAATATTTCACGTTTGTTTCACTCAAACAGTGTCTCCTGTCATATGCTGAACTGGTCGCATTGTGTATTTGGCCTAAAACATGATTTTGGACAATGTTCATGGAACTCAGCTTGAAACGTACTTGCAGACTTAAAACCCCTTGCCTATTGTAGATCGCGCCTGTCCTTCCAGTGCTGAACGAAAAACAATGATTTTGGACCCTGTTTTCATGCGAAATGGCTAAAATAAATATTTCACGTTTGTTTCACTCAAACAGTGTCTCCTGTCATATGCTGAACTGGTCGCATTGTGGATTTGGCCTAAAACATGATTTTGGACAATGTTCATGGAACTCAGCTTGAAACGTACTTGCAGACTTAAAACCCCTTGCCTATTGTAGATCGCGCCTGTCCTTCCAGTGCTGAACGAAAAACAATGATTTTGGACCCTGTTTTCATGCGAAATGGCTAAAAGAAATGTTTCACGTTTGTTTCACTCAAACAGTGTCTCCTGTCATATGCTGAACTGGTCGCATTGTGGATTTGGCCTAAAACATGATTTTGGACAATGTTCATGGAACTCAGCTTGAAACGTACTTGCAGACTTAAAAACCCTTGCCTATTGTAGATTGCGCCTGTCCTTCCAGTGCTGAACGAAAAACAATGATTTTGGACCCTGTTTTCATGCGAAATAGCTAAAATATATATTTCACGTTTGTTTCACTCAAACAGTGTCTCCTGTCATATGCTGAACTGGTCGCATTGTGGATTTGGCCTAAAACATGATTTTGGACAATGTTCATGGAACTCAGCTTGAAACGTACTTGCAGAATTAAAACCCCTTGCCTATTGTAGATCGCGCCTGTCCTTCCAGTGCTGAACGAAAAACAATGATTTTGGACCCTGTTTTCATGCGAAATGGCTAAAATAAATATTTCACGTTTGTTTCACTCAAACAGTGTCTCCTGTCATATGCTGAACTGGTCGCATTGGGGATTTGGCCTAAAACATGATTTTGGACAATGTTCATGGAACTCAGCTTGAAACGTACTTGCAGACTTAAAAACCCTTGCCTATTGTAGATCGCGCCTGTCCTTCCAGTGCTGAACGAAAAACAATGATTTTGGACCCTGTTTTCATGCGAAATGGCTAAAATAAATATTTCACGTTTGTTTCACTCAAACAGTGTCTCCTGTCATATGCTGAACTGGTCCCATTGGGGATTTGGCCTAAAACATGATTTTGGACAATGTTCATGGAACTCAGCTTGAAACGTACTTGCAGACTTAAAACCCCTTGCCTATTGTAGATCGCGCCTGTCCTTCCAGTGCTGAACGAAAAACAATGATTTTGGACCCTGTTTTCATGCGAAATGGCTAAAATAAATATTTCACGTTTGTTTCACTTTGTTTTAGGCCAAATCCCCAATGCGACCAGTTCAGCATATGACAGGAGACACTGTTTGAGTGAAACAAACGTGAAATATTTATTTTAGCTATTTCGCATGAAAACAGGGTCCAAAATCATTGTTTTTCGTTCAGCACTGGAAGGACAGGCGCAATCTACAATAGGCAAGGGTTTTTAAGTCTGCAAGTACGTTTCAAGCTGAGTTCCATGAACATTGTCCAAAATCATGTTTTAGGCCAAATCCACAATGCGACCAGTTCAGCATATGACAGGAGACACTGTTTGAGTGAAACAAACGTGAAACATTTCTTTTAGCCATTTCGCATGAAAACAGGGTCCAAAATCATTGTTTTTCGTTCAGCACTGGAAGGACAGGCGCGATCTACAATAGGCAAGGGTTTTTAAGTCTGCAAGTACGTTTCAAGCTGAGTTCCATGAACATTGTCCAAAATCATGTTTTAGGCCAAATCCACAATGCGACCAGTTCAGCATATGAAAGGAGACACTGTTTGAGTGAAACAAACGTGAAATATTTATTTTAGCCATTTTCCATGAAAACAGGGTCCAAAATCATTGTTTTTCGTTCAGCACTGGAAGGACAGGCGCGATCTACAATAGGCAAGGGTTTTTAAGTCTGCAAGTACGTTTCAAGCTGAGTTCCATGAACATTGTCCAAAATCATGTTTTAGGCCAAATCCCCAATGGGACCAGTTCAGCATATGACAGGAGACACTGTTTGAGTGAAACAAACGTGAAATATTTATTTTAGCCATTTCGCATGAAAACAGGGTCCAAAATCATTGTTTTTCGTTCAGCACTGGAAGGACAGGCGCGATCTACAATAGGCAAGGGTTTTTAAGTCTGCAAGTACGTTTCAAGTTGAGTTCCATGAACATTGTCCAAAATCATGTTTTAGGCCAAATCCCCAATGCGACCAGTTCAGCATATGACAGGAGACACTGTTTGAGTGAAACAAACGTGAAATATTTATTTTAGCCATTTCGCATGAAAACAGGGTCCAAAATCATTGTTTTTCGTTCAGCACTGGAAGGACAGGCGCGATCTACAATAGGCAAGGGGTTTTAATTCTGCAAGTACGTTTCAAGCTGAGTTCCATGAACATTGTCCAAAATCATGTTTTAGGCCAAATCCACAATACGACCAGTTCAGCATATGACAGGAGACACTGTTTGAGTGAAACAAACGTGAAATATTTATTTTAGCCATTTCGCATGAAAACAGGGTCCAAAATCATTGTTTTTCGTTCAGCACTGGAAGGACAGGCGCGATCTACAATAGGCAAGGGGTTTTAATTCTGCAAGTACGTTTCAAGCTGAGTTCCATGAACATTGTCCAAAATCATGTTTTAGGCCAAATCCACAATGCGACCAGTTCAGCATATGACAGGAGACACTGTTTGAGTGAAACAAACGTGAAACATTTCTTTTAGCCATTTCGCATGAAAACAGGGTCCAAAATCATTGTTTTTCGTTCAGCACTGGAAGGACAGGCGCGATCTACAATAGGCAAGGGGTTTTAAGTCTGCAAGTACGTTTCAAGCTGAGTTCCATGAACATTGTCCAAAATCATGTTTTAGGCCAAATCCACAATGCGACCAGTTCAGCATATGACAGGAGACACTGTTTGAGTGAAACAAACGTGAAATATTTATTTTAGCCATTTTCCATGAAAACAGGGTCCAAAATCATTGTTTTTCGTTCAGCACTGGAAGGACAGGCGCGATCTACAATAGGCAAGGGGTTTTAAGTCTGCAAGTACGTTTCAAGCTGAGTTCCATGAACATTGTCCAAAATCATGTTTTAGGCCAAATCCACAATGCGACCAGTTCAGCATATGACAGGAGACACTGTTTGAGTGAAACAAACGTGAAATATTTATTTTAGCCATTTCGCATGAAAATAGGGTCCAAAATCATTGTTTTTCGTTCAGCACTGGAAGGACAGGCGCGATCTACAATAGGCAAGGGTTTTTAAGTCTGCAAGTACGTTTCAAGCTGAGTTCCATGAACATTTGTCCAAAATCTTTGTTTTAGGCCAAATCCCCAATGCGACCAGTTCAGCATATGACAGGAGACACTGTATGAGTGAAACAAACGTGAAATATTTATTTTAGCCATTTCGCATGAAAACAGGGTCCAAAATCATTGTTTTTCGTTCAGCACTGGAAGGACAGGCGCGATCTACAATAGGCAAGGGGTTTTAAGTCTGCAAGTACGTTTCAAGCTGAGTTCCATGAACATTGTCCAAAATCATGTTTTAGGCCAAATCCACAATGCGACCAGTTCAGCATATGACAGGAGACACTGTTTGAGTGAAACAAACGTGAAATATTTATTTTAGCCATTTCGCATGAAAACAGGGTCCAAAATCATTGTTTTTCGTTCAGCACTGGAAGGACAGGCGCGATCTACAATAGGCAAGGGGTTTTAAGTCTGCAAGTACGTTTCAAGCTGAGTTCCATGAACATTGTCCAAAATCATGTTTTAGGCCAAATCCACAATGCGACCAGTTCAGCATATGACAGGAGACACTGTTTGAGTGAAACAAACGTGAAATATTTATTTTAGCCATTTCGCATGAAAACAGCGTCCAAAATCATTGTTTTTCGTTCAGCACTGGAAGGACAGGCGCGATCTACAATAGGCAAGGGGTTTTAAGTCTGCAAGTACGTTTCAAGCTGAGTTCCATGAACATTGTCCAAAATCATGTTTTAGGCCAAATCCACAATGCGACCAGTTCAGCATATGACAGGAGACACTGTTTGAGTGAAACAAACGTGAAATATTTATTTTAGCCATTTCGCATGAAAACAGCGTCCAAAATCATTGTTTTTCGTTCAGCACTGGAAGGACAGGCGCGATCTACAATAGGCAAGGGGTTTTAAGTCTGCAAGTACGTTTCAAGCTGAGTTCCATGAACATTGTCCAAAATCATGTTTTAGGCCAAATCCACAATGCGACCTGTTCAGCATATGACAGGAGACACTGAGTGAAACAAACGTGAAATATTTATTTTAGCCATTTCGCATGAAAACAGGGTCCAAAATCATTGTTTTTCGTTCAGCACTGGAAGGACAGGCGCGATCTACAATAGGCAAGGGGTTTTAAGTCTGCAAGTAAGTTTCAAGCTGAGTTCCATGAACATTGTCCAAAATCATGTTTTAGGCCAAATCCACAATGCGACCAGTTCAGCATATGACAGGAGACACTGTTTGAGTGAAACAAACGTGAAATATTTATTTTAGCCATTTTCCATGAAAACAGGGTCCAAAATCATTGTTTTTCGTTCAGCACTGGAAGGACAGGCGCGATCTACAATAGGCAAGGGTTTTTAAGTCTGCAAGTACGTTTCAAGCTGAGTTCCATGAACATTGTCCAAAATCATGTTTTAGGCCAAATCCCCAATGCGACCAGTTCAGCATATGACAGGAGACACTGTTTGAGTGAAACAAACGTGAAATATTTATTTTAGCCATTTCGCATGAAAACAGGGTCCAAAATCATTGTTTTTCGTTCAGCACTGGAAGGACAGGCGCGATCTACAATAGGCAAGGGGTTTTAATTCTGCAAGTACGTTTCAAGCTGAGTTCCATGAACATTGTCCAAAATCATGTTTTAGGCCAAATCCACAATGCGACCAGTTCAGCATATGACAGGAGACACTGTTTGAGTGAAACAAACGTGAAATATATATTTTAGCTATTTCGCATGAAAACAGGGTCCAAAATCATTGTTTTTCGTTCAGCACTGGAAGGACAGGCGCAATCTACAATAGGCAAGGGTTTTTAAGTCTGCAAGTACGTTTCAAGCTGAGTTCCATGAACATTGTCCAAAATCCTGTTTTAGGCCAAATCCACAATGCGACCAGTTCAGCATATGACAGGAGACACTGTTTGAGTGAAACAAACGTGAAACATTTCTTTTAGCCATTTCGCATGAAAACAGGGTCCAAAATCATTGTTTTTCGTTCAGCACTGGAAGGACAGGCGGATCTACAATAGGCAAGGGTTTTTAAGTCTGCAAGTACGTTTCAAGCTGAGTTCCATGAACATTGTCCAAAATCATGTTTTAGGCCAAATCCCCAATGCGACCAGTTCAGCATATGACAGGAGACACTGTTTGAGTGAAACAAACGTGAAATATTTATTTTAGCCATTTCGCATGAAAACAGGGTCCAAAATCATTGTTTTTCGTTCAGCACTGGAAGGACAGGCGCGATCTACAATAGGCAAGGGGTTTTAAGTCTGCAAGTACGTTTCAAGCTGAGTTCCATGAACATTGTCCAAAATCATGTTTTAGGCCAAATCCACAATGCGACCAGTTCAGCATATGACAGGAGACACTGTTTGAGTGAAACAAACGTGAAATATTTATTTTAGCCATTTCGCATGAAAACAGGGTCCAAAATCATTGTTTTTCATTCAGCACTGGAAGGACAGGCGCGATCTACAATAGGCAAGGGTTTTTAAGTCTGCAAGTACGTTTCAAGCTGAGTTCCATGAACATTGTCCAAAATCATGTTTTAGGCCAAATCCCCAATGCGACCAGTTCAGCATATGACAGGAGACACTGTTTGAGTGAAACAAACGTGAAATATTTATTTTAGCCATTTCGCATGAAAACAGGGTCCAAAATCATTGTTTTTCGTTCAGCACTGGAAGGACAGGCGCGATCTACAATAGGCAAGGGGTTTTAATTCTGCAAGTACGTTTCAAGCTGAGTTCCATGAACATTGTCCAAAATCATGTTTTAGGCCAAATCCACAATGCGACCAGTTCAGCATATGACAGGAGACACTGTTTGAGTGAAACAAACGTGAAATATATATTTTAGCTATTTCGCATGAAAACAGGGTCCAAAATCATTGTTTTTCGTTCAGCACTGGAAGGACAGGCGCAATCTACAATAGGCAAGGGTTTTTAAGTCTGCAAGTACGTTTCAAGCTGAGTTCCATGAACATTGTCCAAAATCCTGTTTTAGGCCAAATCCACAATGCGACCAGTTCAGCATATGACAGGAGACACTGTTTGAGTGAAACAAACGTGAAACATTTCTTTTAGCCATTTCGCATGAAAACAGGGTCCAAAATCATTGTTTTTCGTTCAGCACTGGAAGGACAGGCGGATCTACAATAGGCAAGGGTTTTTAAGTCTGCAAGTACGTTTCAAGCTGAGTTCCATGAACATTGTCCAAAATCATGTTTTAGGCCAAATCCCCAATGCGACCAGTTCAGCATATGACAGGAGACACTGTTTGAGTGAAACAAACGTGAAATATTTATTTTAGCCATTTCGCATGAAAACAGGGTCCAAAATCATTGTTTTTCGTTCAGCACTGGAAGGACAGGCGCGATCTACAATAGGCAAGGGGTTTTAAGTCTGCAAGTACGTTTCAAGCTGAGTTCCATGAACATTGTCCAAAATCATGTTTTAGGCCAAATCCACAATGCGACCAGTTCAGCATATGACAGGAGACACTGTTTGAGTGAAACAAACGTGAAATATTTATTTTAGCCATTTCGCATGAAAACAGGGTCCAAAATCATTGTTTTTCGTTCAGCACTGGAAGGACAGGCGCGATCTACAATAGGCAAGGGTTTTTAAGTCTGCAAGTACGTTTCAAGCTGAGTTCCATGAACATTTGTCCAAAATCTTTGTTTTAGGCCAAATCCCCAATGCGACCAGTTCAGCATATGACAGGAGACACTGTATGAGTGAAACAAACGTGAAATATTTATTTTAGCCATTTCGCATGAAAACAGGGTCCAAAATCATTGTTTTTCGTTCAGCACTGGAAGGACAGGCGCGATCTACAATAGGCAAGGGGTTTTAAGTCTGCAAGTACGTTTCAAGCTGAGTTCCATGAACATTGTCCAAAATCATGTTTTAGGCCAAATCCACAATGCGACCAGTTCAGCATATGACAGGAGACACTGTTTGAGTGAAACAAACGTGAAATATTTATTTTAGCCATTTCGCATGAAAACAGGGTCCAAAATCATTGTTTTTCGTTCAGCACTGGAAGGACAGGCGCGATCTACAATAGGCAAGGGGTTTTAAGTCTGCAAGTACGTTTCAAGCTGAGTTCCATGAACATTGTCCAAAATCATGTTTTAGGCCAAATCCACAATGCGACCAGTTCAGCATATGACAGGAGACACTGTTTGAGTGAAACAAACGTGAAATATTTATTTTAGACATTTCGCATGAAAACAGCGTCCAAAATCATTGTTTTTCGTTCAGCACTGGAAGGACAGGCGCGATCTACAATAGGCAAGGGGTTTTAAGTCTGCAAGTACGTTTCAAGCTGAGTTCCATGAACATTGTCCAAAATCATGTTTTAGGCCAAATCCACAATGCGACCAGTTCAGCATATGACAGGAGACACTGAGTGAAACAAACGTGAAATATTTATTTTAGCCATTTCGCATGAAAACAGGGTCCAAAATCATTGTTTTTCGTTCAGCACTGGAAGGACAGGCGCGATCTACAATAGGCAAGGGGTTTTAAGTCTGCAAGTACGTTTCAAGCTGAGTTCCATGAACATTGTCCAAAATCATGTTTTAGGCCAAATCCACAATGCGACCAGTTCAGCATATGACAGGAGACACTGTTTGAGTGAAACAAACGTGAAATATTTATTTTAGCCATTTTCCATGAAAACAGGGTCCAAAATCATTGTTTTTCGTTCAGCACTGGAAGGACAGGCGGATCTACAATAGGCAAGGGTTTTTAAGTCTGCAAGTACGTTTCAAGCTGAGTTCCATGAACATTGTCCAAAATCATGTTTTAGGCCAAATCCCCAATGCGACCAGTTCAGCATATGACAGGAGACACTGTTTGAGTGAAACAAACGTGAAATATTTATTTTAGCCATTTCGCATGAAAACAGGGTCCAAAATCATTGTTTTTCGTTCAGCACTGGAAGGACAGGCGCGATCTACAATAGGCAAGGGTTTTTAAGTCTGCAAGTACGTTTCAAGCTGAGTTCCATGAACATTGTCCAAAATCATGTTTTAGGCCAAATCCCCAATGCGACCAGTTCAGCATATGACAGGAGACACTGTTTGAGTGAAACAAACGTGAAATATTTATTTTAGCCATTTCGCATGAAAAGAGGGTCCAAAATCATTGTTTTTCGTTCAGCACTGGAAGGACAGGCGCGATCTACAATAGGCAAGGGGTTTTAATTCTGCAAGTACGTTTCAAGCTGAGTTCCATGAACATTGTCCAAAATCATGTTTTAGGCCAAATCCACAATGCGACCAGTTCAGCATATGACAGGAGACACTGTTTGAGTGAAACAAACGTGAAATATTTATTTTAGCCATTTCGCATGAAAACAGGGTCCAAAATCATTGTTTTTCGTTCAGCACTGGAAGGACAGGCGCGATCTACAATAGGCAAGGGGTTTTAATTCTGCAAGTACGTTTCAAGCTGAGTTCCATGAACATTGTCCAAAATCATGTTTTAGGCCAAATCCACAATGCGACCAGTTCAGCATATGACAGGAGACACTGTTTGAGTGAAACAAACGTGAAATATATATTTTAGCTATTTCGCATGAAAACAGAGTCCAAAATCATTGTTTTTCGTTCAGCACTGGAAGGACAGGCGCAATCTACAATAGGCAAGGGTTTTTAAGTCTGCAAGTACGTTTCAAGCTGAGTTCCATGAACATTGTCCAAAATCATGTTTTAGGCCAAATCCACAATGCGACCAGTTCAGCATATGACAGGAGACACTGAGTGAAACAAACGTGAAATATTTATTTTAGCCATTTCGCA
This sequence comes from Coregonus lavaretus, assembly GCF_964263955.1. NCBI lineage: Eukaryota > Metazoa > Chordata > Actinopteri > Salmoniformes > Salmonidae > Coregonus > Coregonus lavaretus. The sequence continues at coordinate 16,838,515 of NC_139993.1, forward strand.
TGAAAACAGGGTCCAAAATCATTGTTTTTCGTTCAGCACTGGAAGGACAGGCGCGATCTACAATAGGCAAGGGGTTTTAAGTCTGCAAGTACGTTTCAAGCTGAGTTCCATGAACATTGTCCAAAATCATGTTTTAGGCCAAATCCACAATGCGACCAGTTCAGCATATGACAGGAGACACTGTTTGAGTGAAACAAACGTGAAATATTTATTTTAGCCATTTTCCATGAAAACAGGGTCCAAAATCATTGTTTTTCGTTCAGCACTGGAAGGACAGGCGGATCTACAATAGGCAAGGGTTTTTAAGTCTGCAAGTACGTTTCAAGCTGAGTTCCATGAACATTGTCCAAAATCATGTTTTAGGCCAAATCCCCAATGCGACCAGTTCAGCATATGACAGGAGACACTGTTTGAGTGAAACAAACGTGAAATATTTATTTTAGCCATTTCGCATGAAAACAGGGTCCAAAATCATTGTTTTTCGTTCAGCACTGGAAGGACAGGCGCGATCTACAATAGGCAAGGGTTTTTAAGTCTGCAAGTACGTTTCAAGCTGAGTTCCATGAACATTGTCCAAAATCATGTTTTAGGCCAAATCCCCAATGCGACCAGTTCAGCATATGACAGGAGACACTGTTTGAGTGAAACAAACGTGAAATATTTATTTTAGCCATTTCGCATGAAAAGAGGGTCCAAAATCATTGTTTTTCGTTCAGCACTGGAAGGACAGGCGCGATCTACAATAGGCAAGGGGTTTTAATTCTGCAAGTACGTTTCAAGCTGAGTTCCATGAACATTGTCCAAAATCATGTTTTAGGCCAAATCCACAATGCGACCAGTTCAGCATATGACAGGAGACACTGTTTGAGTGAAACAAACGTGAAATATTTATTTTAGCCATTTCGCATGAAAACAGGGTCCAAAATCATTGTTTTTCGTTCAGCACTGGAAGGACAGGCGCGATCTACAATAGGCAAGGGGTTTTAATTCTGCAAGTACGTTTCAAGCTGAGTTCCATGAACATTGTCCAAAATCATGTTTTAGGCCAAATCCACAATGCGACCAGTTCAGCATATGACAGGAGACACTGTTTGAGTGAAACAAACGTGAAATATATATTTTAGCTATTTCGCATGAAAACAGAGTCCAAAATCATTGTTTTTCGTTCAGCACTGGAAGGACAGGCGCAATCTACAATAGGCAAGGGTTTTTAAGTCTGCAAGTACGTTTCAAGCTGAGTTCCATGAACATTGTCCAAAATCATGTTTTAGGCCAAATCCACAATGCGACCAGTTCAGCATATGACAGGAGACACTGTTTGAGTGAAACAAACGTGAAACATTTCTTTTAGCCATTTCGCATGAAAACAGGGTCCAAAATCATTGTTTTTCGTTCAGCACTGGAAGGACAGGCGGATCTACAATAGGCAAGGGTTTTTAAGTCTGCAAGTACGTTTCAAGCTGAGTTCCATGAACATTGTCCAAAATCATGTTTTAGGCCAAATCCACAATGCGACCAGTTCAGCATATGACAGGAGACACTGTTTGAGTGAAACAAACGTGAAATATTTATTTTAGCCATTTCGCATGAAAACAGGGTCCAAAATCATTGTTTTTCGTTCAGCACTGGAAGGACAGGCGCGATCTACAATAGGCAAGGGTTTTTAAGTCTGCAAGTACGTTTCAAGCTGAGTTCCATGAACATTTGTCCAAAATCTTTGTTTTAGGCCAAATCCCCAATGCGACCAGTTCAGCATATGACAGGAGACACTGTATGAGTGAAACAAACGTGAAATATTTATTTTAGCCATTTCGCATGAAAACAGGGTCCAAAATCATTGTTTTTCGTTCAGCACTGGAAGGACAGGCGCGATCTACAATAGGCAAGGGGTTTTAAGTCTGCAAGTACGTTTCAAGCTGAGTTCCATGAACATTGTCCAAAATCATGTTTTAGGCCAAATCCACAATGCGACCAGTTCAGCATATGACAGGAGACACTGTTTGAGTGAAACAAACGTGAAATATTTATTTTAGCCATTTTCCATGAAAACAGGGTCCAAAATCATTGTTTTTCTTTCAGCACTGGAAGGACAGGCACGATCTACAATAGGCAAGGGTTTTTAAGTCTGCAAGTACGTTTCAAGCTGAGTTCCATGAACATTGTCCAAAATCATGTTTTAGGCCAAATCCCCAATGGGACCAGTTCAGCATATGACAGGAGACACTGTTTGAGTGAAACAAACGTGAAATATTTATTTTAGCCATTTCGCATGAAAACAGGGTCCAAAATCATTGTTTTTCGTTCAGCACTGGAAGGACAGGCGCGATCTACAATAGGCAAGGGTTTTTAAGTCTGCAAGTACGTTTCAAGCTGAGTTCCATGAACATTGTCCAAAATCATGTTTTAGGCCAAATCCCCAATGCGACCAGTTCAGCATATGACAGGAGACACTGTTTGAGTGAAACAAACGTGAAATATTTATTTTAGCCATTTCGCATGAAAACAGGGTCCAAAATCATTGTTTTTCGTTCAGCACTGGAAGGACAGGCGCGATCTACAATAGGCAAGGGGTTTTAATTCTGCAAGTACGTTTCAAGCTGAGTTCCATGAACATTGTCCAAAATCATGTTTTAGGCCAAATCCACAATGCGACCAGTTCAGCATATGACAGGAGACACTGTTTGAGTGAAACAAACGTGAAATATATATTTTAGCTATTTCGCATGAAAACAGGGTCCAAAATCATTGTTTTTCGTTCAGCACTGGAAGGACAGGCGCAATCTACAATAGGCAAGGGTTTTTAAGTCTGCAAGTACGTTTCAAGCTGAGTTCCATGAACATTGTCCAAAATCATGTTTTAGGCCAAATCCACAATGCGACCAGTTCAGCATATGACAGGAGACACTGTTTGAGTGAAACAAACGTGAAACATTTCTTTTAGCCATTTCGCATGAAAACAGGGTCCAAAATCATTGTTTTTCGTTCAGCACTGGAAGGACAGGCGGATCTACAATAGGCAAGGGTTTTTAAGTCTGCAAGTACGTTTCAAGCTGAGTTCCATGAACATTGTCCAAAATCATGTTTTAGGCCAAATCCCCAATGCGACCAGTTCAGCATATGACAGGAGACACTGTTTGAGTGAAACAAACGTGAAATATTTATTTTAGCCATTTCGCATGAAAACAGGGTCCAAAATAAATTTTTTTTCGTTCAGCACTGGAAGGACAGGCGCGATCTACAATAGGCAAGGGGTTTTAAGTCTGCAAGTACGTTTCAAGCTGAGTTCCATGAACATTGTCCAAAATCATGTTTTAGGCCAAATCCACAATGCGACCAGTTCAGCATATGACAGGAGACACTGTTTGAGTGAAACAAACGTGAAATATTTATTTTAGCCATTTCGCATGAAAACAGGGTCCAAAATCATTGTTTTTCGTTCAGCACTGGAAGGACAGGCGCGATCTACAATAGGCAAGGGTTTTTAAGTCTGCAAGTACGTTTCAAGCTGAGTTCCATGAACATTTGTCCAAAATCTTTGTTTTAGGCCAAATCCCCAATGCGACCAGTTCAGCATATGACAGGAGACACTGTATGAGTGAAACAAACGTGAAATATTTATTTTAGCCATTTCGCATGAAAACAGGGTCCAAAATCATTGTTTTTCGTTCAGCACTGGAAGGACAGGCGCGATCTACAATAGGCAAGGGGTTTTAAGTCTGCAAGTACGTTTCAAGCTGAGTTCCATGAACATTGTCCAAAATCATGTTTTAGGCCAAATCCACAATGCGACCAGTTCAGCATATGACAGGAGACACTGTTTGAGTGAAACAAACGTGAAATATTTATTTTAGCCATTTCGCATGAAAACAGGGTCCAAAATCATTGTTTTTCGTTCAGCACTGGAAGGACAGGCGCGATCTACAATAGGCAAGGGGTTTTAAGTCTGCAAGTACGTTTCAAGCTGAGTTCCATGAACATTGTCCAAAATCATGTTTTAGGCCAAATCCCCAATACGACCAGTTCAGCATATGACAGGAGACACTGTTTGAGTGAAACAAACGTGAAATATTTATTTTAGCCATTTCGTATGAAAACAGGGTCCAAAATCATTGTTTTTCGTTCAGCACTGGAAGGACAGGCGCGATCTACAATAGGCAAGGGTTTTTAAGTCTGCAAGTACGTTTCAAGCGGAGTTCCATGAACATTGTCCAAAATCATGTTTTAGGCCAAATCCACAATGCGACCAGTTCAGCATATGACAGGAGACACTGTTTGAGTGAAACAAACGTGAAATATTTATTTTAGCCATTTCGCATGAAAACAGGGTCCAAAATCATTGTTTTTCGTTCAGCACTGGAAGGACAGGCGCGATCTACAATAGGCAAGGGTTTTTAAGTCTGCAAGTACGTTTCAAGCTGAGTTCCATGAACATTTGTCCAAAATCTTTGTTTTAGGCCAAATCCCCAATGCGACCAGTTCAGCATATGACAGGAGACACTGTATGAGTGAAACAAACGTGAAATATTTATTTTAGCCATTTCGCATGAAAACAGGGTCCAAAATCATTGTTTTTCGTTCAGCACTGGAAGGACAGGCGCGATCTACAATAGGCAAGGGGTTTTAAGTCTGCAAGTACGTTTCAAGCTGAGTTCCATGAACATTGTCCAAAATCATGTTTTAGGCCAAATCCACAATGCGACCAGTTCAGCATATGACAGGAGACACTGTTTGAGTGAAACAAACGTGAAATATTTATTTTAGCCATTTCGCATGAAAACAGGGTCCAAAATCATTGTTTTTCGTTCAGCACTGGAAGGACAGGCGCGATCTACAATAGGCAAGGGGTTTTAAGTCTGCAAGTACGTTTCAAGCTGAGTTCCATGAACATTGTCCAAAATCATGTTTTAGGCCAAATCCACAATACGACCAGTTCAGCATATGACAGGAGACACTGTTTGAGTGAAACAAACGTGAAATATTTATTTTAGGGATTTTGCATGAAAACAGGGTCCAAAATCATTGTTTTTCGTTCAGCACTGGAAGGACAGGCGCGATCTACAATAGGCAAGGGTTTTTAAGTCTGCAAGTACGTTTCAAGCTGAGTTCCATGAACATTGTCCAAAATCATGTTTTAGGCCAAATCCCCAATGGGACCAGTTCAGCATATGACAGGAGACACTGTTTGAGTGAAACAAACGTGAAATATTTATTTTAGCCATTTCGTATGAAAGCAGGGTCCAAAATCATTGTTTTTCGTTCAGCACTGGAAGGACAGGCGCGATCTACAATAGGCAAGGGTTTTTAAGTCTGCAAGTACGTTTCAAGCGGAGTTCCATGAACATTGTCCAAAATCATGTTTTAGGCCAAATCCACAATGCGACCAGTTCAGCATATGACAGGAGACACTGTTTGAGTGAAACAAACGTGAAATATTTATTTTAGCCATTTTCCATGAAAACAGGGTCCAAAATCATTGTTTTCCGTTCAGCACTGGAAGGACAGGCGCGATCTACAATAGGCAAGGGGTTTTAAGTCTGCAAGTACGTTTCAAGCTGAGTTCCATGAACATTGTCCAAAATCATGTTTTAGGCCAAATCCACAATACGACCAGTTCAGCATATGACAGGAGACACTGTTTGAGTGAAACAAACGTGAAATATTTATTTTAGCCATTTTGCATGAAAACAGGGTCCAAAATCATTGTTTTTCGTTCAGCACTGGAAGGACAGGCGCGATCTACAATAGGCAAGGGTTTTTAAGTCTGCAAGTACGTTTCAAGCTGAGTTCCATGAACATTGTCCAAAATCATGTTTTACGCCAAATCCCCAATGGGACCAGTTCAGCATATGACAGGAGACACTGTTTGAGTGAAACAAACGTGAAATATTTATTTTAGCCATTTCGTATGAAAACAGGGTCCAAAATCATTGTTTTTCGTTCAGCACTGGAAGGACAGGCGCAATCTACAATAGGCAAGGGTTTTTAAGTCTGCAAGTACGTTTCAAACTGAGTTCCATGAACATTGTCCAAAATCATGTTTTAGGCCAAATCCACAATGCGACCAGTTCAGCATATGACAGGAGACACTGTTTGAGTGAAACAAACGTGAAATATTTATTTTAGCCATTTTCCATGAAAACAGGGTCCAAAATCATTGTTTTTCGTTCAGCACTGGAAGGACAGGCGCGATCTACAATAGGCAAGGGGTTTTAAGTCTGCAAGTACGTTTCAAGCTGATTTCCATGAACATTTGTCCAAAATCTTTGTTTTAGGCCAAATCCCCAATGCGACCAGTTCAGCATATGACAGGAGACACTGTTTGAGTGAAACAAACGTGAAATATTTATTTTAGCCATTTTCCATGAAAACAGGGTCCAAAATCATTGTTTTTCGTTCAGCACTGGAAGGACAGGCGCGATCTACAATAGGCAAGGGGTTTTAAGTCTGCAAGTACGTTTCAAGCTGAGTTCCATGAACATTGTCCAAAATCATGTTTTAGGCCAAATCCACAATACGACCAGTTCAGCATATGACAGGAGACACTGTTTGAGTGAAACAAACGTGAAATATTCATTTTAGCCATTTCGTATGAAAACAGGGTCCAAACTCATTGTTTTTCGTTCAGCACTGGAAGGACAGGCGCGATCTACAATAGGCAAGGGTTTTTAAGTCTGCAAGTACGTTTCAAGCTGAGTTCCATGAACATTGTCCAAAATCATGTTTTACGCCAAATCCCCAATGGGACCAGTTCAGCATATGACAGGAGACACTGTTTGAGTGAAACAAACGTGAAATATTTATTTTAGCCATTTCGTATGAAAACAGTGTCCAAAATCATTGTTTTTCGTTCAGCACTGGAAGGACAGGCGCGATCTACAATAGGCAAGGGTTTTTAAGTCTGCAAGTACGTTTCAAGCTGAGTTCCATGAACATTGTCCAAAATCATGTTTTACGCCAAATCCCCAATGGGACCAGTTCAGCATATGACAGGAGACACTGTTTGAGTGAAACAAACGTGAAATATTTATTTTAGCCATTTCGTATGAAAACAGGGTCCAAAATCATTGTTTTTCGTTCAGCACTGGAAGGACAGGCGCAATCTACAATAGGCAAGGGTTTTTAAGTCTGCAAGTACGTTTCAAACTGAGTTCCATGAACATTGTCCAAAATCATGTTTTAGGCCAAATCCACAATGCGACCAGTTCAGCATATGACAGGAGACACTGTTTGAGTGAAACAAACGTGAAATATTTATTTTAGCCATTTTCCATGAAAACAGGGTCCAAAATCATTGTTTTTCGTTCAGCACTGGAAGGACAGGCGCGATCTACAATAGGCAAGGGGTTTTAAGTCTGCAAGTACGTTTCAAGCTGATTTCCATGAACATTTGTCCAAAATCTTTGTTTTAGGCCAAATCCCCAATGCGACCAGTTCAGCATATGACAGGAGACACTGTTTGAGTGAAACAAACGTGAAATATTTATTTTAGCCATTTTCCATGAAAACAGGGTCCAAAATCATTGTTTTTCGTTCAGCACTGGAAGGACAGGCGCGATCTACAATAGGCAAGGGGTTTTAAGTCTGCAAGTACGTTTCAAGCTGAGTTCCATGAACATTGTCCAAAATCATGTTTTAGGCCAAATCCACAATACGACCAGTTCAGCATATGACAGGAGACACTGTTTGAGTGAAACAAACGTGAAATATTCATTTTAGCCATTTCGTATGAAAACAGGGTCCAAACTCATTGTTTTTCGTTCAGCACTGGAAGGACAGGCGCGATCTACAATAGGCAAGGGTTTTTAAGTCTGCAAGTACGTTTCAAGCTGAGTTCCATGAACATTGTCCAAAATCATGTTTTACGCCAAATCCCCAATGGGACCAGTTCAGCATATGACAGGAGACACTGTTTGAGTGAAACAAACGTGAAATATTTATTTTAGCCATTTCGTATGAAAACAGTGTCCAAAATCATTGTTTTTCGTTCAGCACTGGAAGGACAGGCGCGATCTACAATAGGCAAGGGTTTTTAAGTCTGCAAGTACGTTTCAAGCGGAGTTCCATGAACATTGTCCAAAATCATGTTTTAGGCCAAATCCACAATGCGACCAGTTCAGCATATGACAGGAGACACTGTTTGAGTGAAACAAACGTGAAATATTTATTTTAGCCATTTTCCATGAAAACAGGGTCCAAAATCATTGTTTTCCGTTCAGCACTGGAAGGACAGGCGCGATCTACAATAGGCAAGGGGTTTTAAGTCTGCAAGTACGTTTCAAGCTGAGTTCCATGAACATTGTCCAAAATCATGTTTTAGGCCAAATCCACAATACGACCAGTTCAGCATATGACAGGAGACACTGTTTGAGTGAAACAAACGTGAAATATTTATTTTAGCCATTTTGCATGAAAACAGGGTCCAAAATCATTGTTTTTCGTTCAGCACTGGAAGGACAGGCGCGATCTACAATAGGCAAGGGTTTTTAAGTCTGCAAGTACGTTTCAAGCTGAGTTCCATGAACATTGTCCAAAATCATGTTTTACGCCAAATCCCCAATGGGACCAGTTCAGCATATGACAGGAGACACTGTTTGAGTGAAACAAACGTGAAATATTTATTTTAGCCATTTCGTATGAAAACAGGGTCCAAAATCATTGTTTTTCGTTCAGCACTGGAAGGACAGGCGCGATCTACAATAGGCAAGGGTTTTTAAGTCTGCAAGTACGTTTCAAGCGGAGTTCCATGAACATTGTCCAAAATCATGTTTTAGGCCAAATCCACAATGCGACCAGTTCAGCATATGACAGGAGACACTGTTTGAGTGAAACAAACGTGAAATATTTATTTTAGCCATTTTCCATGAAAACAGGGTCCAAAATCATTGTTTTCCGTTCAGCACTGGAAGGACAGGCGCGATCTACAATAGGCAAGGGGTTTTAAGTCTGCAAGTACGTTTCAAGCTGAGTTCCATGAACATTGTCCAAAATCATGTTTTAGGCCAAATCCACAATACGACCAGTTCAGCATATGACAGGAGACACTGTTTGAGTGAAACAAACGTGAAATATTTATTTTAGCCATTTTGCATGAAAACAGGGTCCAAAATCATTGTTTTTCGTTCAGCACTGGAAGGACAGGCGCGATCTACAATAGGCAAGGGTTTTTAAGTCTGCAAGTACGTTTCAAGCTGAGTTCCATGAACATTGTCCAAAATCATGTTTTAGGCCAAATCCACAATACGACCAGTTCAGCATATGACAGGAGACACTGTTTGAGTGAAACAAACGTGAAATATTTATTTTAGCCATTTTGCATGAAAACAGGGTCCAAAATCATTGTTTTTCGTTCAGCACTGGAAGGACAGGCGCGATCTACAATAGGCAAGGGTTTTTAAGTCTGCAAGTACGTTTCAAGCTGAGTTCCATGAACATTGTCCAAAATCATGTTTTACGCCAAATCCCCAATGGGACCAGTTCAGCATATGACAGGAGACACTGTTTGAGTGAAACAAACGTGAAATATTTATTTTAGCCATTTCGTATGAAAACAGGGTCCAAAATCATTGTTTTTCGTTCAGCACTGGAAGGACAGGCGCGATCTACAATAGGCAAGGGTTTTTAAGTCTGCAAGTACGTTTCAAGCGGAGTTCCATGAACATTGTCCAAAATCATGTTTTACGCCAAATCCCCAATGGGACCAGTTCAGCATATGACAGGAGACACTGTTTGAGTGAAACAAACGTGAAATATTTATTTTAGCCATTTCGTATGAAAACAGGGTCCAAAATCATTGTTTTTCGTTCAGCACTGGAAGGACAGGCGCAATCTACAATAGGCAAGGGTTTTTAAGTCTGCAAGTACGTTTCAAACTGAGTTCAATGAACATTGTCCAAAATCATGTTTTAGGCCAAATCCACAATGCGACCAGTTCAGCATATGACAGGAGACACTGTTTGAGTGAAACAAACGTGAAATATTTATTTTAGCCATTTTCCATGAAAACAGGGTCCAAAATCATTGTTTTTCGTTCAGCACTGGAAGGACAGGCGCGATCTACAATAGGCAAGGGGTTTTAAGTCTGCAAGTACGTTTCAAGCTGATTTCCATGAACATTTGTCCAAAATCTTTGTTTTAGGCCAAATCCCCAATGCGACCAGTTCAGCATATGACAGGAGACACTGTTTGAGTGAAACAAACGTGAAATATTTATTTTAGCCATTTCGTATGAAAACAGGGTCCAAAATCATTGTTTTTCGTTCAGCACTGGAAGGACAGGCGCGATCTACAATAGGCAAGGGTTTTTAAGTCTGCAAGTACGTTTCAAGCTGAGTTCCATGAACATTGTCCAAAATCATGTTTTAGGCCAAATCCCCAATGGGACCAGTTCAGCATATGACAGGAGACACTGTTTGAGTGAAACAAACGTGAAATATTTATTTTAGCCATTTCGTATGAAAACAGGGTCCAAAATCATTGTTTTTCGTTCAGCACTGGAAGGACAGGCGCGATCTACAATAGGCAAGGGTTTTTAAGTCTGCAAGTACGTTTCAAGCGGAGTTCCATGAACATTGTCCAAAATCATGTTTTAGGCCAAATCCACAATGCGACCAGTTCAGCATATGACAGGAGACACTGTTTGAGTGAAACAAACGTGAAATATTTATTTTAGCCATTTTCCATGAAAACAGGGTCCAAAATCATTGTTTTCCGTTCAGCACTGGAAGGACAGGCGCGATCTACAATAGGCAAGGGGTTTTAAGTCTGCAAGTACGTTTCAAGCTGAGTTCCATGAACATTGTCCAAAATCATGTTTTAGGCCAAATCCACAATACGACCAGTTCAGCATATGACAGGAGACACTGTTTGAGTGAAACAAACGTGAAATATTTATTTTAGCCATTTTGCATGAAAACAGGGTCCAAAATCATTGTTTTTCGTTCAGCACTGGAAGGACAGGCGCGATCTACAATAGGCAAGGGTTTTTAAGTCTGCAAGTACGTTTCAAGCTGAGTTCCATGAACATTGTCCAAAATCATGTTTTACGCCAAATCCCCAATGGGACCAGTTCAGCATATGACAGGAGACACTGTTTGAGTGAAACAAACGTGAAATATTTATTTTAGCCATTTCGTATGAAAACAGGGTCCAAAATCATTGTTTTTCGTTCAGCACTGGAAGGACAGGCGCGATCTACAATAGGCAAGGGTTTTTAAGTCTGCAAGTACGTTTCAAGCGGAGTTCCATGAACATTGTCCAAAATCATGTTTTAGGCCAAATCCACAATGCGACCAGTTCAGCATATGACAGGAGACACTGTTTGAGTGAAACAAACGTGAAATATTTATTTTAGCCATTTTCCATGAAAACAGGGTCCAAAATCATTGTTTTCCGTTCAGCACTGGAAGGACAGGCGCGATCTACAATAGGCAAGGGTTTTTAAGTCTGCAAGTACGTTTCAAGCTGAGTTCCATGAACATTGTCCAAAATCATGTTTTAGGCCAAATCCACAATACGACCAGTTCAGCATATGACAGGAGACACTGTTTGAGTGAAACAAACGTGAAATATTTATTTTAGCCATTTCGTATGAAAACAGGGTCCAAAATCATTGTTTTTCGTTCAGCACTGGAAGGACAGGCGCAATCTACAATAGGCAAGGGTTTTTAAGTCTGCAAGTACGTTTCAAACTGAGTTCCATGAACATTGTCCAAAATCATGTTTTAGGCCAAATCCACAATGCGACCAGTTCAGCATATGACAGGAGACACTGTTTGAGTGAAACAAACGTGAAATATTTATTTTAGCCATTTTCCATGAAAACAGGGTCCAAAATCATTGTTTTTCGTTCAGCACTGGAAGGACAGGCGCGATCTACAATAGGCAAGGGGTTTTAAGTCTGCAAGTACGTTTCAAGCTGATTTCCATGAACATTTGTCCAAAATCTTTGTTTTAGGCCAAATCCCCAATGCGACCAGTTCAGCATATGACAGGAGACACTGTTTGAGTGAAACAAACGTGAAATATTTATTTTAGCCATTTCGTATGAAAACAGGGTCCAAAATCATTGTTTTTCGTTCAGCACTGGAAGGACAGGCGCGATCTACAATAGGCAAGGGGTTTTAAGTCTGCAAGTACGTTTCAAGCTGAGTTCCATGAACATTGTCCAAAATCATGTTTTAGGCCAAATCCACAATGCGACCAGTTCAGCATATGACAGGAGACACTGTTTGAGTGAAACAAACGTGAAATATTTATTTTAGCCATTTTCCATGAAAACAGGGTCCAAAATCATTGTTTTCCGTTCAGCACTGGAAGGACAGGCGCGATCTACAATAGGCAAGGGGTTTTAAGTCTGCAAGTACGTTTCAAGCTGAGTTCCATGAACATTGTCCAAAATCATGTTTTAGGCCAAATCCACAATACGACCAGTTCAGCATATGACAGGAGACACTGTTTGAGTGAAACAAACGTGAAATATTTATTTTAGCCATTTTGCATGAAAACAGGGTCCAAAATCATTGTTTTTCGTTCAGCACTGGAAGGACAGGCGCGATCTACAATAGGCAAGGGTTTTTAAGTCTGCAAGTACGTTTCAAGCTGAGTTCCATGAACATTGTCCAAAATCATGTTTTACGCCAAATCCCCAATGGGACCAGTTCAGCATATGACAGGAGACACTGTTTGAGTGAAACAAACGTGAAATATTTATTTTAGCCATTTCGTATGAAAACAGGGTCCAAAATCATTGTTTTTCGTTCAGCACTGGAAGGACAGGCGCAATCTACAATAGGCAAGGGTTTTTAAGTCTGCAAGTACGTTTCAAACTGAGTTCCATGAACATTGTCCAAAATCATGTTTTAGGCCAAATCCACAATGCGACCAGTTCAGCATATGACAGGAGACACTGTTTGAGTGAAACAAACGTGAAATATTTATTTTAGCCATTTTCCATGAAAACAGGGTCCAAAATCATTGTTTTTCGTTCAGCACTGGAAGGACAGGCGCGATCTGCAATAGGCAAGGGGTTTTAAGTCTGCAAGTACGTTTCAAGCTGATTTCCATGAACATTTGTCCAAAATCTTTGTTTTAGGCCAAATCCCCAATGCGACCAGTTCAGCATATGACAGGAGACACTGTTTGAGTGAAACAAACGTGAAATATTTATTTTAGCCATTTTCCATGAAAACAGGGTCCAAAATCATTGTTTTTCGTTCAGCACTGGAAGGACAGGCGCGATCTACAATAGGCAAGGGGTTTTAAGTCTGCAAGTACGTTTCAAGCTGAGTTCCATGAACATTGTCCAAAATCATGTTTTAGGCCAAATCCACAATACGACCAGTTCAGCATATGACAGGAGCAGTGGCGGCTCCTGAAAAAATTCTCAGGAGGGGCAATTTTTCTGATGATTTAGGTGACCTACACACATTTAAAAAAAGATATGTCCAGCAACAACATGAAGACAGGGGCAGCATATAAGTCAATACCAGAAGCATTTATTGACTGATCTCAAAAGTGTTGGCTTACCAGGGTTGGTGGAGCCCTCAGTTTCATCTTTGCCTCGCAAAGCTAACTCAAACACTCCGCAAAACTTCACACACTGGATTAGCCGGCTGAGGATGTGGCGGTTCTTGCTAATGTCGTAGTAAATATATTTGTTATAGTGAATATGGAATATGATATGTTGAGTAAAATGTTGTGCTAAGATCTATTTAGGTCAGGAGCTGGTTATAAGTTCTGTTCCTATCCAATAACAATGGACAAAAGGGTCCTATCTTGTCAGCCTTGTCAGCAGGTGGCCAAGGACAACACCCACGCCATAGGCCTCTCAGTTCTTCCAACTCACGAGTTCTTGCTCTGAGGACACACACACACACAAACACACACACACACACATCATCACTGTTAAACACACACACACACATCATCACTGTTAAACACACACACACACACACACACACACACAAAAATCCCCTCTCTTAGGCTGAATATTTGAAGACAGAGAACCCGACTCAGAGCCAATGCAACAGTGACAGTAGCCTGCAGGGGACCTCGCCCAACTCATCAGGACCAATCAGAAGATCAGAACTACTAGATTGAACCTACTTCATTTATTGCATAAAATGTCTGCACACAATGTTTCGGGGCTCTCTTCAGATAATAATAATAATAATAATAATAATAATATGCCATTCAGCAGACGCTTTTATCCAAAGCGACTTACAGTCATGCGTGCATACATTTTTGTGTATGGGTGGTCCCGGGGATCGAACCCACTACCTTGGCGTTACAAGCACCATGCTCTACCAGCTGAGCTACAGAAAGTGGATACTCATGGATGCGCATTGCAATTGTAAAATGTCAACACAATTGGAGACACCACGTCATTTTTGGAGACATGTTATTGACAGTAAACTATTGTAGATGCGACTGCTAACTAACTAAAACATTTTAGCTGGCTAGCTAATCATCTTAGCTAAATGTGGGGCAAACAATTCAGTTATTTACCGTTAATTTGAGGGATTGGGGTGAAAGAAATCGAGTTACATAGTGATACTTTACGATATACTGTATTGACAATATCGCAATATTTTAGCGCTAGTTGGCTGTACCTGCACCAAAACACCATTATTGTTCCTTCATAGCTTGTTCTCAATCTTTTCACATTGGGAGCCAATTTGTTTTCAGCACTTTTATTTCCATGACTGATCAAAACTCGTTCTCATGGCTTTCTGATCCCTCTGCAACAGACATATGGTGCGCAATAAAATCACAGTATCGAATCGCAATACGTATAGAATCATGAGACTCGCAATGCTGATGCATATATCTTATCGTGAGGTTCCTGGCAATTCCCAGCCCAAGTTCATTTGCCACAACAAATCTCTTCGCTAGCAAACGCGATGTCTTCTCCAAAACGGCAATGTGTCTCCAGCAATGTTTACTTTTTTGACGTTCTATGGCATCTCCACTTTCCAAGCATATATGACCACATGTAATATTTTGGTAAGTGATGCAAATAGTGAACTATGTAGGGCCAGGATGTAAAATATATGTAGCTGCAGCAATTTCTCTTATCTGATATGGTAAGTAATGGGGCTTAATTTATAGCTCCCTAAGAGTTTGACGAACGGGTCCGTGAACGCGATTCCAGATATATTTACCTCTGAATAAACTGCCTTTATTACACCATATCCACATCCAGTAAACTTGTGATTATCAACACTAACCTCATCGTTGTGGCGGCGGACAGCTAGCCTGTATCCCTCGTCATCCAGTTGAGTGAGTGGCAATGTCTTTTTTCGTTCGTACCAATTCTTGGAAAATCCTCGGGTGTAGGACTTTCCGCCTTTAGTAGAAACCTGTTGAATTATTAAATTTGGTCTGGGAGGTCCTAATTGTTTCGTTGCCAATTTATCTTCATTTGTTCGACGACAAAAAGGAACTTCTTTCAAACAATCCACTCTTTTCTCAGTTACGTTCATGGTTACGTAACGTATGACGAAAGCGCGTAAGTGCAAGCCCACAGACACCCATTGAGATTGTATTGAAGGCTCTGAAATTTGAAAAAAATAGATTTTACATGGGAGTCTATGACAGAAGTTCTGGGCGATTTTCAATCTGACTGAAATCGCCCCAAAAGGGGGTGGAGCCATTTGAAGCACGACTTTAGCCTGATTCGACATTTAGTGGCAGTGTGGCACTGTGGCAGATCAGACGTATAGATTACAACACTGATAACTACTGTTGCCGTGATATAATTGATTAGAAAAAAAATCCCTTCCTTTTCCCGTTTGGCAGTGCGTCGCCCATATCGCCCTATTGAACAGGCCGTCCCTGGACAGGAGACACTGTTTGAGTGAAACAAACGTGAAATATTCATTTTAGCCATTTCGTATGAAAACAGGGTCCAAACTCATTGTTTTTCGTTCAGCACTGGAAGGACAGGCGCGATCTACAATAGGCAAGGGTTTTTAAGTCTTCAAGTACGTTTCAAGCTGAGTTCCATGAACATTGTCCAAAATCATGTTTTACGCCAAATCCCCAATGGGACCAGTTCAGCATATGACAGGAGACACTGTTTGAGTGAAACAAACGTGAAATATTTATTTTAGCCATTTCGTATGAAAACAGGGTCCAAAATCATTGTTTTTCGTTCAGCACTGGAAGGACAGGCGCAATCTACAATAGGCAAGGGTTTTTAAGTCTGCAAGTACGTTTCAAACTGAGTTCCATGAACATTGTCCAAAATCATGTTTTAGGCCAAATCCACAATGCGACCAGTTCAGCATATGACAGGAGACACTGTTTGAGTGAAACAAACGTGAAATATTTATTTTAGCCATTTTCCATGAAAACAGGGTCCAAAATCATTGTTTTTCGTTCAGCACTGGAAGGACAGGCGCGATCTACAATAGGCAAGGGGTTTTAAGTCTGCAAGTACGTTTCAAGCTGATTTCCATGAACATTTGTCCAAAATCTTTGTTTTAGGCCAAATCCCCAATGCGACCAGTTCAGCATATGACAGGAGACACTGTTTGAGTGAAACAAACGTGAAATATTTATTTTAGCCATTTTCCATGAAAACAGGGTCCAAAATCATTGTTTTTCGTTCAGCACTGGAAGGACAGGCGCGATCTACAATAGGCAAGGGGTTTTAAGTCTGCAAGTACGTTTCAAGCTGAGTTCCATGAACATTGTCCAAAATCATGTTTTAGGCCAAATCCACAATACGACCAGTTCAGCATATGACAGGAGACACTGTTTGAGTGAAACAAACGTGAAATATTCATTTTAGCCATTTCGTATGAAAACAGGGTCCAAACTCATTGTTTTTCGTTCAGCACTGGAAGGACAGGCGCGATCTACAATAGGCAAGGGTTTTTAAGTCTGCAAGTACGTTTCAAGCGGAGTTCCATGAACATTGTCCAAAATCATGTTTTAGGCCAAATCCACAATGCGACCAGTTCAGCATATGACAGGAGACACTGTTTGAGTGAAACAAACGTGAAATATTTATTTTAGCCATTTCGCATGAAAACAGGGTCCAAAATCATTGTTTTTCGTTCAGCACTGGAAGGACAGGCGCAATATACAATAGGCAAGGGGTTTTAAGTCTGCAAGTACGTTTCAAGCTGAGTTCCATGAACATTGTCCAAAATCATGTTTTAGGCCAAATCCACAATGCGACCAGTTCAGCATATGACAGGAGACACTGTTTGAGTGAAACAAACGTGAAATATTTATTTTAGCCATTTTCCATGAAAACAGGGTCCAAAATCATTGTTTTTCGTTCAGCACTGGAAGGACAGGCGCGATCTACAATAGGCAAGGGTTTTTAAGTCTGCAAGTACGTTTCAAGCTGAGTTCCATGAACATTGTCCAAAATCATGTTTTAGGCCAAATCCCCAATGGGACCAGTTCAGCATATGACAGGAGACACTGTTTGAGTGAAACAAACGTGAAATATTTATTTTAGCCATTTCGTATGAAAACAGGGTCCAAAATCATTGTTTTTCGTTCAGCACTGGAAGGACAGGCGCGATCTACAATAGGCAAGGGTTTTTAAGTCTGCAAGTACGTTTCAAGCTGAGTTCCATGAACATTGTCCAAAATCATGTTTTAGGC
Organism: Coregonus lavaretus; assembly: GCF_964263955.1. NCBI lineage: Eukaryota > Metazoa > Chordata > Actinopteri > Salmoniformes > Salmonidae > Coregonus > Coregonus lavaretus. Next base: position 16,856,140 of record NC_139993.1, read on the forward strand.
CAAATCCCCAATGCGACCAGTTCAGCATATGACAGGAGACACTGTTTGAGTGAAACAAACGTGAAATATTTCTTTTAGCCATTTCGCATGAAAACAGGGTCCAAAATCATTGTTTTTCGTTCAGCACTGGAAGGACAGGCGCGATCTACAATAGGCAAGGGGTTTTAAGTCTGCAAGTACGTTTCAAGCTGAGTTCCATGAACATTGTCCAAAATCATGTTTTACGCCAAATCCACAATGCGACCAGTTCAGCATATGACAGGAGACACTGTTTGAGTGAAACAAACGTGAAATATTTATTTTAGCCATTTTCCATGAAAACAGGGTCCAAAATCATTGTTTTTCGTTCAGCACTGGAAGGACAGGCGCGATCTACAATAGGCAAGGTTTTTTAAGTCTGCAAGTACGTTTCAAACTGAGTTCCATGAACATTGTCCAAAATCATGTTTTAGGCCAAATCCCCAATGCGACCAGTTCAGCATATGACAGGAGACACTGTTTGAGTGAAACAAACGTGAAATATTTATTTTAGCCATTTTCCATGAAAACAGGGTCCAAAATCATTGTTTTTCGTTCAGCACTGGAAGGACAGGCGCGATCTACAATAGGCAAGGGGTTTTAAGTCTGCAAGTACGTTTCAAGCTGAGTTCCATGAACATTGTCCAAAATCATGTTTTAGGCCAAATCCACAATACGACCAGTTCAGCATATGACAGGAGACACTGTTTGAGTGAAACAAACGTGAAATATTTATTTTAGCCATTTTGCATGAAAACAGGGTCCAAAATCATTGTTTTTCGTTCAGCACTGGAAGGACAGGCGCGATCTGCAATAGGCAAGGGGTTTTAAGTCTGCAAGTACGTTTCAAGCTGATTTCCATGAACATTTGTCCAAAATCTTTGTTTTAGGCCAAATCCCCAATGCGACCAGTTCAGCATATGACAGGAGACACTGTTTGAGTGAAACAAACGTGAAATATTTATTTTAGCCATTTTCCATGAAAACAGGGTCCAAAATCATTGTTTTTCGTTCAGCACTGGAAGGACAGGCGCGATCTACAATAGGCAAGGGGTTTTAAGTCTGCAAGTACGTTTCAAGCTGAGTTCCATGAACATTGTCCAAAATCATGTTTTAGGCCAAATCCACAATACGACCAGTTCAGCATATGACAGGAGCAGTGGCGGCTCCTGAAAAAATTCTCAGGAGGGGCAATTTTTCTGATGATTTAGGTGACCTACACACATTTAAAAAAAGATATGTCCAGCAACAACATGAAGACAGGGGCAGCATATAAGTCAATACCAGAAGCATTTATTGACTGATCTCAAAAGTGTTGGCTTACCAGGGTTGGTGGAGCCCTCAGTTTCATCTTTGCCTCGCAAAGCTAACTCAAACACTCCGCAAAACTTCACACACTGGATTAGCCGGCTGAGGATGTGGCGGTTCTTGCTAATGTCGTAGTAAATATATTTGTTATAGTGAATATGGAATATGATATGTTGAGTAAAATGTTGTGCTAAGATCTATTTAGGTCAGGAGCTGGTTATAAGTTCTGTTCCTATCCAATAACAATGGACAAAAGGGTCCTATCTTGTCAGCCTTGTCAGCAGGTGGCCAAGGACAACACCCACGCCATAGGCCTCTCAGTTCTTCCAACTCACGAGTTCTTGCTCTGAGGACACACACACACACAAACACACACACACACACATCATCACTGTTAAACACACACACACACATCATCACTGTTAAACACACACACACACACACACACACACACAAAAATCCCCTCTCTTAGGCTGAATATTTGAAGACAGAGAACCCGACTCAGAGCCAATGCAACAGTGACAGTAGCCTGCAGGGGACCTCGCCCAACTCATCAGGACCAATCAGAAGATCAGAACTACTAGATTGAACCTACTTCATTTATTGCATAAAATGTCTGCACACAATGTTTCGGGGCTCTCTTCAGATAATAATAATAATAATAATAATAATAATATGCCATTCAGCAGACGCTTTTATCCAAAGCGACTTACAGTCATGCGTGCATACATTTTTGTGTATGGGTGGTCCCGGGGATCGAACCCACTACCTTGGCGTTACAAGCACCATGCTCTACCAGCTGAGCTACAGAAAGTGGATACTCATGGATGCGCATTGCAATTGTAAAATGTCAACACAATTGGAGACACCACGTCATTTTTGGAGACATGTTATTGACAGTAAACTATTGTAGATGCGACTGCTAACTAACTAAAACATTTTAGCTGGCTAGCTAATCATCTTAGCTAAATGTGGGGCAAACAATTCAGTTATTTACCGTTAATTTGAGGGATTGGGGTGAAAGAAATCGAGTTACATAGTGATACTTTACGATATACTGTATTGACAATATCGCAATATTTTAGCGCTAGTTGGCTGTACCTGCACCAAAACACCATTATTGTTCCTTCATAGCTTGTTCTCAATCTTTTCACATTGGGAGCCAATTTGTTTTCAGCACTTTTATTTCCATGACTGATCAAAACTCGTTCTCATGGCTTTCTGATCCCTCTGCAACAGACATATGGTGCGCAATAAAATCACAGTATCGAATCGCAATACGTATAGAATCATGAGACTCGCAATGCTGATGCATATATCTTATCGTGAGGTTCCTGGCAATTCCCAGCCCAAGTTCATTTGCCACAACAAATCTCTTCGCTAGCAAACGCGATGTCTTCTCCAAAACGGCAATGTGTCTCCAGCAATGTTTACTTTTTTGACGTTCTATGGCATCTCCACTTTCCAAGCATATATGACCACATGTAATATTTTGGTAAGTGATGCAAATAGTGAACTATGTAGGGCCAGGATGTAAAATATATGTAGCTGCAGCAATTTCTCTTATCTGATATGGTAAGTAATGGGGCTTAATTTATAGCTCCCTAAGAGTTTGACGAACGGGTCCGTGAACGCGATTCCAGATATATTTACCTCTGAATAAACTGCCTTTATTACACCATATCCACATCCAGTAAACTTGTGATTATCAACACTAACCTCATCGTTGTGGCGGCGGACAGCTAGCCTGTATCCCTCGTCATCCAGTTGAGTGAGTGGCAATGTCTTTTTTCGTTCGTACCAATTCTTGGAAAATCCTCGGGTGTAGGACTTTCCGCCTTTAGTAGAAACCTGTTGAATTATTAAATTTGGTCTGGGAGGTCCTAATTGTTTCGTTGCCAATTTATCTTCATTTGTTCGACGACAAAAAGGAACTTCTTTCAAACAATCCACTCTTTTCTCAGTTACGTTCATGGTTACGTAACGTATGACGAAAGCGCGTAAGTGCAAGCCCACAGACACCCATTGAGATTGTATTGAAGGCTCTGAAATTTGAAAAAAATAGATTTTACATGGGAGTCTATGACAGAAGTTCTGGGCGATTTTCAATCTGACTGAAATCGCCCCAAAAGGGGGTGGAGCCATTTGAAGCACGACTTTAGCCTGATTCGACATTTAGTGGCAGTGTGGCACTGTGGCAGATCAGACGTATAGATTACAACACTGATAACTACTGTTGCCGTGATATAATTGATTAGAAAAAAAATCCCTTCCTTTTCCCGTTTGGCAGTGCGTCGCCCATATCGCCCTATTGAACAGGCCGTCCCTGGACAGGAGACACTGTTTGAGTGAAACAAACGTGAAATATTCATTTTAGCCATTTCGTATGAAAACAGGGTCCAAACTCATTGTTTTTCGTTCAGCACTGGAAGGACAGGCGCGATCTACAATAGGCAAGGGTTTTTAAGTCTGCAAGTACGTTTCAAGCTGAGTTCCATGAACATTGTCCAAAATCATGTTTTACGCCAAATCCCCAATGGGACCAGTTCAGCATATGACAGGAGACACTGTTTGAGTGAAACAAACGTGAAATATTTATTTTAGCCATTTCGTATGAAAACAGGGTCCAAAATCATTGTTTTTCGTTCAGCACTGGAAGGACAGGCGCAATCTACAATAGGCAAGGGTTTTTAAGTCTGCAAGTACGTTTCAAACTGAGTTCCATGAACATTGTCCAAAATCATGTTTTAGGCCAAATCCACAATGCGACCAGTTCAGCATATGACAGGAGACACTGTTTGAGTGAAACAAACGTGAAATATTTATTTTAGCCATTTTCCATGAAAACAGGGTCCAAAATCATTGTTTTTCGTTCAGCACTGGAAGGACAGGCGCGATCTACAATAGGCAAGGGGTTTTAAGTCTGCAAGTACGTTTCAAGCTGATTTCCATGAACATTTGTCCAAAATCTTTGTTTTAGGCCAAATCCCCAATGCGACCAGTTCAGCATATGACAGGAGACACTGTTTGAGTGAAACAAACGTGAAATATTTATTTTAGCCATTTTCCATGAAAACAGGGTCCAAAATCATTGTTTTTCGTTCAGCACTGGAAGGACAGGCGCGATCTACAATAGGCAAGGGGTTTTAAGTCTGCAAGTACGTTTCAAGCTGAGTTCCATGAACATTGTCCAAAATCATGTTTTAGGCCAAATCCACAATACGACCAGTTCAGCATATGACAGGAGACACTGTTTGAGTGAAACAAACGTGAAATATTCATTTTAGCCATTTCGTATGAAAACAGGGTCCAAACTCATTGTTTTTCGTTCAGCACTGGAAGGACAGGCGCGATCTACAATAGGCAAGGGTTTTTAAGTCTGCAAGTACGTTTCAAGCGGAGTTCCATGAACATTGTCCAAAATCATGTTTTAGGCCAAATCCACAATGCGACCAGTTCAGCATATGACAGGAGACACTGTTTGAGTGAAACAAACGTGAAATATTTATTTTAGCCATTTCGCATGAAAACAGGGTCCAAAATCATTGTTTTTCGTTCAGCACTGGAAGGACAGGCGCAATATACAATAGGCAAGGGGTTTTAAGTCTGCAAGTACGTTTCAAGCTGAGTTCCATGAACATTGTCCAAAATCATGTTTTAGGCCAAATCCACAATGCGACCAGTTCAGCATATGACAGGAGACACTGTTTGAGTGAAACAAACGTGAAATATTTATTTTAGCCATTTTCCATGAAAACAGGGTCCAAAATCATTGTTTTTCGTTCAGCACTGGAAGGACAGGCGCGATCTACAATAGGCAAGGGTTTTTAAGTCTGCAAGTACGTTTCAAGCTGAGTTCCATGAACATTGTCCAAAATCATGTTTTAGGCCAAATCCCCAATGGGACCAGTTCAGCATATGACAGGAGACACTGTTTGAGTGAAACAAACGTGAAATATTTATTTTAGCCATTTCGTATGAAAACAGGGTCCAAAATCATTGTTTTTCGTTCAGCACTGGAAGGACAGGCGCGATCTACAATAGGCAAGGGTTTTTAAGTCTGCAAGTACGTTTCAAGCTGAGTTCCATGAACATTGTCCAAAATCATGTTTTAGGCCAAATCCCCAATGCGACCAGTTCAGCATATGACAGGAGACACTGTTTGAGTGAAACAAACGTGAAATATTTCTTTTAGCCATTTCGCATGAAAACAGGGTCCAAAATCATTGTTTTTCGTTCAGCACTGGAAGGACAGGCGCGATCTACAATAGGCAAGGGGTTTTAAGTCTGCAAGTACGTTTCAAGCTGAGTTCCATGAACATTGTCCAAAATCATGTTTTACGCCAAATCCACAATGCGACCAGTTCAGCATATGACAGGAGACACTGTTTGAGTGAAACAAACGTGAAATATTTATTTTAGCCATTTTCCATGAAAACAGGGTCCAAAATCATTGTTTTTCGTTCAGCACTGGAAGGACAGGCGCGATCTACAATAGGCAAGGTTTTTTAAGTCTGCAAGTACGTTTCAAACTGAGTTCCATGAACATTGTCCAAAATCATGTTTTAGGCCAAATCCCCAATGCGACCAGTTCAGCATATGACAGGAGACACTGTTTGAGTGAAACAAACGTGAAATATTTATTTTAGCCATTTTCCATGAAAACAGGGTCCAAAATCATTGTTTTTCGTTCAGCACTGGAAGGACAGGCGCGATCTACAATAGGCAAGGGGTTTTAAGTCTGCAAGTACGTTTCAAGCTGAGTTCCATGAACATTGTCCAAAATCATGTTTTAGGCCAAATCCACAATACGACCAGTTCAGCATATGACAGGAGACACTGTTTGAGTGAAACAAACGTGAAATATTTATTTTAGCCATTTTGCATGAAAACAGGGTCCAAAATCATTGTTTTTCGTTCAGCACTGGAAGGACAGGCGCGATCTACAATAGGCAAGGGTTTTTAAGTCTGCAAGTACGTTTCAAGCTGAGTTCCATGAACATTGTCCAAAATCATGTTTTAGGCCAAATCCCCAATGGGACCAGTTCAGCATATGACAGGAGACACTGTTTGAGTGAAACAAACGTGAAATATTTATTTTAGCCATTTCGTATGAAAACAGGGTCCAAAATCATTGTTTTTCGTTCAGCACTGGAAGGACAGGCGCGATCTACAATAGGCAAGGGTTTTTAAGTCTGCAAGTACGTTTCAAGCTGAGTTCCATGAACATTGTCCAAAATCATGTTTTAGGCCAAATCCCCAATGCGACCAGTTCAGCATATGACAGGAGACACTGTTTGAGTGAAACAAACGTGAAATATTTCTTTTAGCCATTTCGCATGAAAACAGGGTCCAAAATCATTGTTTTTCGTTCAGCACTGGAAGGACAGGCGCGATCTACAATAGGCAAGGGGTTTTAAGTCTGCAAGTACGTTTCAAGCTGAGTTCCATGAACATTGTCCAAAATCATGTTTTAGGCCAAATCCACAATGCGACCAGTTCAGCATATGACAGGAGACACTGTTTGAGTGAAACAAACGTGAAATATTTATTTTAGCCATTTTCCATGAAAACAGGGTCCAAAATCATTGTTTTTCGTTCAGCACTGGAAGGACAGGCGCGATCTACAATAGGCAAGGGTTTTTAAGTCTGCAAGTACGTTTCAAACTGAGTTCCATGAACATTGTCCAAAATCATGTTTTAGGCCAAATCCCCAATGCGACCAGTTCAGCATATGACAGGAGACACTGTTTGAGTGAAACAAACGTGAAATATTTATTTTAGCCATTTTCCATGAAAACAGGGTCCAAAATCATTGTTTTTCGTTCAGCACTGGAAGGACAGGCGCGATCTACAATAGGCAAGGGGTTTTAAGTCTGCAAGTACGTTTCAAGCTGAGTTCCATGAACATTGTCCAAAATCATGTTTTAGGCCAAATCCACAATACGACCAGTTCAGCATATGACAGGAGACACTGTTTGAGTGAAACAAACGTGAAATATTTATTTTAGCCATTTTGCATGAAAACAGGGTCCAAAATCATTGTTTTTCGTTCAGCACTGGAAGGACAGGCGCGATCTACAATAGGCAAGGGTTTTTAAGTCTGCAAGTACGTTTCAAGCGGAGTTCCATGAACATTGTCCAAAATCATGTTTTAGGCCAAATCCACAATGCGACCAGTTCAGCATATGACAGGAGACACTGTTTGAGTGAAACAAACGTGAAATATTTATTTTAGCCATTTTCCATGAAAACAGGGTCCAAAATCATTGTTTTCCGTTCAGCACTGGAAGGACAGGCGCGATCTACAATAGGCAAGGGGTTTTAAGTCTGCAAGTACGTTTCAAGCTGAGTTCCATGAACATTGTCCAAAATCATGTTTTAGGCCAAATCCACAATACGACCAGTTCAGCATATGACAGGAGACACTGTTTGAGTGAAACAAACGTGAAATATTTATTTTAGCCATTTTGCATGAAAACAGGGTCCAAAATCATTGTTTTTCGTTCAGCACTGGAAGGACAGGCGCGATCTACAATAGGCAAGGGTTTTTAAGTCTGCAAGTACGTTTCAAGCTGAGTTCCATGAACATTGTCCAAAATCATGTTTTACGCCAAATCCCCAATGGGACCAGTTCAGCATATGACAGGAGACACTGTTTGAGTGAAACAAACGTGAAATATTTATTTTAGCCATTTCGTATGAAAACAGGGTCCAAAATCATTGTTTTTCGTTCAGCACTGGAAGGACAGGCGCAATCTACAATAGGCAAGGGTTTTTAAGTCTGCAAGTACGTTTCAAACTGAGTTCCATGAACATTGTCCAAAATCATGTTTTAGGCCAAATCCACAATGCGACCAGTTCAGCATATGACAGGAGACACTGTTTGAGTGAAACAAACGTGAAATATTTATTTTAGCCATTTTCCATGAAAACAGGGTCCAAAATCATTGTTTTTCGTTCAGCACTGGAAGGACAGGCGCGATCTACAATAGGCAAGGGGTTTTAAGTCTGCAAGTACGTTTCAAGCTGATTTCCATGAACATTTGTCCAAAATCTTTGTTTTAGGCCAAATCCCCAATGGGACCAGTTCAGCATATGACAGGAGACACTGTTTGAGTGAAACAAACGTGAAATATTTATTTTAGCCATTTTCCATGAAAACAGGGTCCAAAATCATTGTTTTTCGTTCAGCACTGGAAGGACAGGCGCGATCTACAATAGGCAAGGGGTTTTAAGTCTGCAAGTACGTTTCAAGCTGATTTCCATGAACATTTGTCCAAAATCTTTGTTTTAGGCCAAATCCCCAATGCGACCAGTTCAGCATATGACAGGAGACACTGTTTGAGTGAAACAAACGTGAAATATTTATTTTAGCCATTTTCCATGAAAACAGGGTCCAAAATCATTGTTTTTCGTTCAGCACTGGAAGGACAGGCGCGATCTACAATAGGCAAGGGTTTTTAAGTCTGCAAGTACGTTTCAAGCTGAGTTCCATGAACATTGTCCAAAATCATGTTTTAGGCCAAATCCACAATGCGACCAGTTCAGCATATGACAGGAGACACTGTTTGAGTGAAACAAACGTGAAATATTTATTTTAGCCATTTTCCATGAAAACAGGGTCCAAAATCATTGTTTTTCGTTCAGCACTGGAAGGACAGGCGCGATCTACAATAGGCAAGGGTTTTTAAGTCTGCAAGTACGTTTCAAACTGAGTTCCATGAACATTGTCCAAAATCATGTTTTAGGCCAAATCCCCAATGCGACCAGTTCAGCATATGACAGGAGACACTGTTTGAGTGAAACAAACGTGAAATATTTATTTTAGCCATTTTCCATGAAAACAGGGTCCAAAATCATTGTTTTTCGTTCAGCACTGGAAGGACAGGCGCGATCTACAATAGGCAAGGGGTTTTAAGTCTGCAAGTACGTTTCAAGCTGAGTTCCATGAACATTGTCCAAAATCATGTTTTAGGCCAAATCCACAATACGACCAGTTCAGCATATGACAGGAGACACTGTTTGAGTGAAACAAACGTGAAATATTTATTTTAGCCATTTTGCATGAAAACAGGGTCCAAAATCATTGTTTTTCGTTCAGCACTGGAAGGACAGGCGCGATCTACAATAGGCAAGGGTTTTTAAGTCTGCAAGTACGTTTCAAACTGAGTTCCATGAACATTGTCCAAAATCATGTTTTAGGCCAAATCCCCAATGCGACCAGTTCAGCATATGACAGGAGACACTGTTTGAGTGAAACAAACGTGAAATATTTATTTTAGCCATTTTCCATGAAAACAGGGTCCAAAATCATTGTTTTTCGTTCAGCACTGGAAGGACAGGCGCGATCTACAATAGGCAAGGGGTTTTAAGTCTGCAAGTACGTTTCAAGCTGAGTTCCATGAACATTGTCCAAAATCATGTTTTAGGCCAAATCCACAATATGACCAGTTCAGCATATGACAGGAGACACTGTTTGAGTGAAACAAACGTGAAATATTTATTTTAGCCATTTTGCATGAAAACAGGGTCCAAAATCATTGTTTTTCGTTCAGCACTGGAAGGACAGGCGCGATCTACAATAGGCAAGGGTTTTTAAGTCTGCAAGTACGTTTCAAGCGGAGTTCCATGAACATTGTCCAAAATCATGTTTTAGGCCAAATCCACAATGCGACCAGTTCAGCATATGACAGGAGACACTGTTTGAGTGAAACAAACGTGAAATATTTATTTTAGCCATTTTCCATGAAAACAGGGTCCAAAATCATTGTTTTCCGTTCAGCACTGGAAGGACAGGCGCGATCTACAATAGGCAAGGGGTTTTAAGTCTGCAAGTACGTTTCAAGCTGAGTTCCATGAACATTGTCCAAAATCATGTTTTAGGCCAAATCCACAATACGACCAGTTCAGCATATGACAGGAGACACTGTTTGAGTGAAACAAACGTGAAATATTTATTTTAGCCATTTTGCATGAAAACAGGGTCCAAAATCATTGTTTTTCGTTCAGCACTGGAAGGACAGGCGCGATCTACAATAGGCAAGGGTTTTTAAGTCTGCAAGTACGTTTCAAGCGGAGTTCCATGAACATTGTCCAAAATCATGTTTTAGGCCAAATCCACAATGCGACCAGTTCAGCATATGACAGGAGACACTGTTTGAGTGAAACAAACGTGAAATATTTATTTTAGCCATTTTCCATGAAAACAGGGTCCAAAATCATTGTTTTCCGTTCAGCACTGGAAGGACAGGCGCGATCTACAATAGGCAAGGGGTTTTAAGTCTGCAAGTACGTTTCAAGCTGAGTTCCATGAACATTGTCCAAAATCATGTTTTAGGCCAAATCCACAATACGACCAGTTCAGCATATGACAGGAGACACTGTTTGAGTGAAACAAACGTGAAATATTTATTTTAGCCATTTTCCATGAAAACAGGGTCCAAAATCATTGTTTTTCGTTCAGCACTGGAAGGACAGGCGCGATCTACAATAGGCAAGGGTTTTTAAGTCTGCAAGTACGTTTCAAGCTGAGTTCCATGAACATTGTCCAAAATCATGTTTTACGCCAAATCCCCAATGGGACCAGTTCAGCATATGACAGGAGACACTGTTTGAGTGAAACAAACGTGAAATATTTATTTTAGCCATTTCGTATGAAAACAGGGTCCAAAATCATTGTTTTTCGTTCAGCACTGGAAGGACAGGCGCAATCTACAATAGGCAAGGGTTTTTAAGTCTGCAAGTACGTTTCAAACTGAGTTCCATGAACATTGTCCAAAATCATGTTTTAGGCCAAATCCACAATGCGACCAGTTCAGCATATGACAGGAGACACTGTTTGAGTGAAACAAAAGTGAAATATTTATTTTAGCCATTTTCCATGAAAACAGGGTCCAAAATCATTGTTTTTCGTTCAGCACTGGAAGGACAGGCGCGATCTACAATAGGCAAGGGGTTTTAAGTCTGCAAGTACGTTTCAAGCTGATTTCCATGAACATTTGTCCAAAATCTTTGTTTTAGGCCAAATCCCCAATGCGACCAGTTCAGCATATGACAGGAGACACTGTTTGAGTGAAACAAACGTGAAATATTTCTTTTAGCCATTTTCCATGAAAACAGGGTCCAAAATCATTGTTTTTCGTTCAGCACTGGAAGGACAGGCGCGATCTACAATAGGCAAGGGGTTTTAAGTCTGCAAGTACGTTTCAAGCTGATTTCCATGAACATTTGTCCAAAATCTTTGTTTTAGGCCAAATCCCCAATGCGACCAGTTCAGCATATGACAGGAGACACTGTTTGAGTGAAACAAACGTGAAATATTTATTTTAGCCATTTTCCATGAAAACAGGGTCCAAAATCATTGTTTTTCGTTCAGCACTGGAAGGACAGGCGCGATCTACAATAGGCAAGGGGTTTTAAGTCTGCAAGTACGTTTCAAGCTGAGTTCCATGAACATTGTCCAAAATCATGTTTTAGGCCAAATCCACAATACGACCAGTTCAGCATATGACAGGAGACACTATTTGAGTGAAACAAACGTGAAATATTTATTTTAGCCATTTCGCATGAAAACAGGGTCCAAAATCATTGTTTTTCGTTCAGCACTGGAAGGACAGGCGCAATCTACAATAGGCAAGGGTTTTTAAGTCTGCAAGTACGTTTCAAACTGAGTTCCATGAACATTGTCCAAAATCATGTTTTAGGCCAAATCCACAATGCGACCAGTTCAGCATATGACAGGAGACACTGTTTGAGTGAAACAAACGTGAAATATTTATTTTAGCCATTTTCCATGAAAACAGGGTCCAAAATCATTGTTTTTCGTTCAGCACTGGAAGGACAGGCGCGATCTACAATAGGCAAGGGGTTTTAAGTCTGCAAGTACGTTTCAAGCTGATTTCCATGAACATTTGTCCAAAATCTTTGTTTTAGGCCAAATCCCCAATGCGACCAGTTCAGCATATGACAGGAGACACTGTTTGAGTGAAACAAACGTGAAATATTTATTTTAGCCATTTTCCATGAAAACAGGGTCCAAAATCATTGTTTTTCGTTCAGCACTGGAAGGACAGGCGCAATCTACAATAGGCAAGGGTTTTTAAGTCTGCAAGTACGTTTCAAACTGAGTTCCATGAACATTGTCCAAAATCATGTTTTAGGCCAAATCCACAATGCGACCAGTTCAGCATATGACAGGAGACACTGTTTGAGTGAAACAAACGTGAAACATTTCTTTTAGCCATTTCGCATGAAAACAGGGTCCAAAATCATTGTTTTTCGTTCAGCACTGGAAGGACAGGCGCGATCTACAATAGGCAAGGGTTTTTAAGTCTGCAAGTACGTTTCAAGCTGAGTTCCATGAACATTGTCCAAAATCATGTTTTAGGCCAAATCCCCAATGCGACCAGTTCAGCATATGACAGGAGACACTGTTTGAGTGAAACAAACGTGAAATATTTCTTTTAGCCATTTCGCATGAAAACAGCGTCCAAAATCATTGTTTTTCGTTCAGCACTGGAAGGACAGGCGCGATCTACAATAGGCAAGGGGTTTTAAGTCTGCAAGTACGTTTCAAGCTGAGTTCCATGAACATTGTCCAAAATCATGTTTTAGGCCAAATCCACAATGCGACCAGTTCAGCATATGACAGGAGACACTGTTTGAGTGAAACAAACGTGAAATATTTATTTTAGCCATTTCGCATGAAAACAGGGTCCAAAATCATTGTTTTTCGTTCAGCACTGGAAGGACAGGCGCGATCTACAATAGGCAAGGGGTTTTAAGTCTGCAAGTACGTTTCAAGCTGAGTTCCATGAACATTGTCCAAAATCATGTTTTAGGCCAAATCCACAATGCGACCAGTTCAGCATATGACAGGAGACACTGTTTGAGTGAAACAAACGTGAAATATTTATTTTAGCCATTTTCCATGAAAACAGGGTCCAAAATCATTGTTTTTCGTTCAGCACTGGAAGGACAGGCGCGATCTACAATAGGCAAGGGTTTTTAAGTCTGCAAGTACGTTTCAAGCTGAGTTCCATGAACATTGTCCAAAATCATGTTTTAGGCCAAATCCCCAATGGGACCAGTTCAGCATATGACAGGAGACACTGTTTGAGTGAAACAAACGTGAAATATTTATTTTAGCCATTTCGTATGAAAACAGGGTCCAAAATCATTGTTTTTCGTTCAGCACTGGAAGGACAGGCGCGATCTACAATAGGCAAGGGTTTTTAAGTCTGCAAGTACGTTTCAAGCTGAGTTCCATGAACATTGTCCAAAATCATGTTTTAGGCCAAATCCCCAATGCGACCAGTTCAGCATATGACAGGAGACACTGTTTGAGTGAAACAAACGTGAAATATTTCTTTTAGCCATTTCGCATGAAAACAGGGTCCAAAATCATTGTTTTTCGTTCAGCACTGGAAGGACAGGCGCGATCTACAATAGGCAAGGGGTTTTAAGTCTGCAAGTACGTTTCAAGCTGAGTTCCATGAACATTGTCCAAAATCATGTTTTAGGCCAAATCCACAATACGACCAGTTCAGCATATGACAGGAGACACTGTTTGAGTGAAACAAACGTGAAATATTTATTTTAGCCATTTCGTATGAAAACAGGGTCCAAACTCATTGTTTTTCGTTCAGCACTGGAAGGACAGGCGCGATCTACAATAGGCAAGGGTTTTTAAGTCTGCAAGTACGTTTCAAGCGGAGTTCCATGAACATTGTCCAAAATCATGTTTTAGGCCAAATCCACAATGCGACCAGTTCAGCATATGACAGGAGACACTGTTTGAGTGAAACAAACGTGAAATATTTATTTTAGCCATTTCGCATGAAAACAGGGTCCAAAATCATTGTTTTTCGTTCAGCACTGGAAGGACAGGCGCAATCTACAATAGGCAAGGGTTTTTAAGTCTGCAAGTACGTTTCAAACTGAGTTCCATGAACATTGTCCAAAATCATGTTTTAGGCCAAATCCACAATGCGACCAGTTCAGCATATGACAGGAGACACTGTTTGAGTGAAACAAACGTGAAACATTTCTTTTAGCCATTTCGCATGAAAACAGCGTCCAAAATCATTGTTTTTCGTTAAGCACTGGAAGGACAGGCGCGATCTACAATAGGCAAGGGTTTTTAAGTCTGCAAGTACGTTTCAAGCTGAGTTCCATGAACATTGTCCAAAATCATGTTTTAGGCCAAATCCCCAATGCGACCAGTTCAGCATATGACAGGAGACACTGTTTGAGTGAAACAAACGTGAAATATTTCTTTTAGCCATTTCGCATGAAAACAGCGTCCAAAATCATTGTTTTTCGTTCAGCACTGGAAGGACAGGCGCGATCTACAATAGGCAAGGGGTTTTAAGTCTGCAAGTACGTTTCAAGCTGAGTTCCATGAACATTGTCCAAAATCATGTTTTAGGCCAAATCCACAATGCGACCAGTTCAGCATATGACAGGAGACACTGTTTGAGTGAAACAAACGTGAAATATTTATTTTAGCCATTTCGCATGAAAACAGGGTCCAAAATCATTGTTTTTCGTTCAGCACTGGAAGGACAGGCGCGATCTACAATAGGCAAGGGTTTTTAAGTCTGCAAGTACGTTTCAAGCTGAGTTCCATGAACATTGTCCAAAATCATGTTTTAGGCCAAATCCCCAATGCGACCAGTTCAGCATATGACAGGAGACACTGTTTGAGTGAAACAAACGTGAAATATTTATTTTAGCCATTTCGTATGAAAACAGGGTCCAAAATCATTGTTTTTCGTTCAGCACTGGAAGGACAGGCGCGATCTACAATAGGCAAGGGTTTTTAAGTCTGCAAGTACGTTTCAAGCTGATTTCCATGAACATTTGTCCAAAATCTTTGTTTTAGGCCAAATCCCCAATGCGACCAGTTCAGCATATGACAGGAGACACTGTTTGAGTGAAACAAACGTGAAATATTTATTTTAGCCATTTTCCATGAAAACAGGGTCCAAAATCATTGTTTTTCGTTCAGCACTGGAAGGACAGGCGCGATCTACAATAGGCAAGGGTTTTTAAGTCTGCAAGTACGTTTCAAGCTGAGTTCCATGAACATTGTCCAAAATCATGTTTTAGGCCAAATCCACAATGCGACCAGTTCAGCATATGACAGGAGACACTGTTTGAGTGAAACAAACGTGAAATATTTATTTTAGCCATTTTCCATGAAAACAGGGTCCAAAATCATTGTTTTTCGTTCAGCACTGGAAGGACAGGCGCGATCTACAATAGGCAAGGGTTTTTAAGTCTGCAAGTACGTTTCAAACTGAGTTCCATGAACATTGTCCAAAATCATGTTTTAGGCCAAATCCCCAATGCGACCAGTTCAGCATATGACAGGAGACACTGTTTGAGTGAAACAAACGTGAAATATTTATTTTAGCCATTTTCCATGAAAACAGGGTCCAAAATCATTGTTTTTCGTTCAGCACTGGAAGGACAGGCGCGATCTACAATAGGCAAGGGGTTTTAAGTCTGCAAGTACGTTTCAAGCTGAGTTCCATGAACATTGTCCAAAATCATGTTTTAGGCCAAATCCACAATACGACCAGTTCAGCATATGACAGGAGACACTGTTTGAGTGAAACAAACGTGAAATATTTATTTTAGCCATTTTGCATGAAAACAGAGTCCAAAATCATTGTTTTTCGTTCAGCACTGGAAGGACAGGCGCGATCTACAATAGGCAAGGGTTTTTAAGTCTGCAAGTACGTTTCAAACTGAGTTCCATGAACATTGTCCAAAATCATGTTTTAGGCCAAATCCCCAATGCGACCAGTTCAGCATATGACAGGAGACACTGTTTGAGTGAAACAAACGTGAAATATTTATTTTAGCCATTTTCCATGAAAACAGGGTCCAAAATCATTGTTTTTCGTTCAGCACTGGAAGGACAGGCGCGATCTACAATAGGCAAGGGGTTTTAAGTCTGCAAGTACGTTTCAAGCTGAGTTCCATGAACATTGTCCAAAATCATGTTTTAGGCCAAATCCACAATACGACCAGTTCAGCATATGACAGGAGACACTGTTTGAGTGAAACAAACGTGAAATATTTATTTTAGCCATTTTGCATGAAAACAGGGTCCAAAATCATTGTTTTTCGTTCAGCACTGGAAGGACAGGCGCGATCTACAATAGGCAAGGGTTTTTAAGTCTGCAAGTACGTTTCAAGCGGAGTTCCATGAACATTGTCCAAAATCATGTTTTAGGCCAAATCCACAATGCGACCAGTTCAGCATATGACAGGAGACACTGTTTGAGTGAAACAAACGTGAAATATTTATTTTAGCCATTTTCCATGAAAACAGGGTCCAAAATCATTGTTTTCCGTTCAGCACTGGAAGGACAGGCGCGATCTACAATAGGCAAGGGGTTTTAAGTCTGCAAGTACGTTTCAAGCTGAGTTCCATGAACATTGTCCAAAATCATGTTTTAGGCCAAATCCACAATACGACCAGTTCAGCATATGACAGGAGACACTGTTTGAGTGAAACAAACGTGAAATATTTATTTTAGCCATTTTGCATGAAAACAGGGTCCAAAATCATTGTTTTTCGTTCAGCACTGGAAGGACAGGCGCGATCTACAATAGGCAAGGGTTTTTAAGTCTGCAAGTACGTTTCAAGCGGAGTTCCATGAACATTGTCCAAAATCATGTTTTAGGCCAAATCCACAATGCGACCAGTTCAGCATATGACAGGAGACACTGTTTGAGTGAAACAAACGTGAAATATTTATTTTAGCCATTTTCCATGAAAACAGGGTCCAAAATCATTGTTTTCCGTTCAGCACTGGAAGGACAGGCGCGATCTACAATAGGCAAGGGGTTTTAAGTCTGCAAGTACGTTTCAAGCTGAGTTCCATGAACATTGTCCAAAATCATGTTTTAGGCCAAATCCACAATACGACCAGTTCAGCATATGACAGGAGACACTGTTTGAGTGAAACAAACGTGAAATATTTATTTTAGCCATTTTCCATGAAAACAGGGTCCAAAATCATTGTTTTTCGTTCAGCACTGGAAGGACAGGCGCGATCTACAATAGGCAAGGGTTTTTAAGTCTGCAAGTACGTTTCAAGCTGAGTTCCATGAACATTGTCCAAAATCATGTTTTACGCCAAATCCCCAATGGGACCAGTTCAGCATATGACAGGAGACACTGTTTGAGTGAAACAAACGTGAAATATTTATTTTAGCCATTTCGTATGAAAACAGGGTCCAAAATCATTGTTTTTCGTTCAGCACTGGAAGGACAGGCGCAATCTACAATAGGCAAGGGTTTTTAAGTCTGCAAGTACGTTTCAAACTGAGTTCCATGAACATTGTCCAAAATCATGTTTTAGGCCAAATCCACAATGCGACCAGTTCAGCATATGACAGGAGACACTGTTTGAGTGAAACAAACGTGAAATATTTATTTTAGCCATTTTCCATGAAAACAGGGTCCAAAATCATTGTTTTTCGTTCAGCACTGGAAGGACAGGCGCGATCTACAATAGGCAAGGGTTTTTAAGTCTGCAAGTACGTTTCAAGCTGAGTTCCATGAACATTGTCCAAAATCATGTTTTAGGCCAAATCCCCAATGGGACCAGTTCAGCATATGACAGGAGACACTGTTTGAGTGAAACAAACGTGAAATATTTATTTTAGCCATTTCGCATGAAAACAGGGTCCAAAATCATTGTTTTTCGTTCAGCACTGGAAGGACAGGCGCGATCTACAATAGGCAAGGGGTTTTAAGTCTGCAAGTACGTTTCAAGCTGAGTTCCATGAACATTGTCCAAAATCATGTTTTAGGCCAAATCCCCAATGGGACCAGTTCAGCATATGACAGGAGACACTGTTTGAGTGAAACAAACGTGAAATATTTATTTTAGCCATTTCGCATGAAAACAGGGTCCAAAATCATTGTTTTTCGTTCAGCACTGGAAGGACAGGCGCAATCTACAATAGGCAAGGGTTTTTAAGTCTGCAAGTACGTTTCAAACTGAGTTCCATGAACATTGTCCAAAATCATGTTTTAGGCCAAATCCACAATGCGACCAGTTCAGCATATGACAGGAGACACTGTTTGAGTGAAACAAACGTGAAACATTTCTTTTAGCCATTTCGCATGAAAACAGGGTCCAAAATCATTGTTTTTCGTTCAGCACTGGAAGGACAGGCGCGATCTACAATAGGCAAGGGTTTTTAAGTCTGCAAGTACGTTTCAAGCTGAGTTCCATGAACATTGTCCAAAATCATGTTTTAGGCCAAATCCCCAATGCGACCAGTTCAGCATATGACAGGAGACACTGTTTGAGTGAAACAAACGTGAAATATTTCTTTTAGCCATTTCGCATGAAAACAGGGTCCAAAATCATTGTTTTTCGTTCAGCACTGGAAGGACAGGCGCGATCTACAATAGGCAAGGGGTTTTAAGTCTGCAAGTACGTTTCAAGCTGAGTTCCATGAACATTGTCCAAAATCATGTTTTAGGCCAAATCCACAATGCGACCAGTTCAGCATATGACAGGAGACACTGTTTGAGTGAAACAAACGTGAAATATTTATTTTAGCCATTTTCCATGAAAACAGGGTCCAAAATCATTGTTTTCCGTTCAGCACTGGAAGGACAGGCGCGATCTACAATAGGCAAGGGTTTTTAAGTCTGCAAGTACGTTTCAAACTGAGTTCCATGAACATTGTCCAAAATCATGTTTTAGGCCAAATCCCCAATGCGACCAGTTCAGCATATGACAGGAGACACTGTTTGAGTGAAACAAACGTGAAATATTTATTTTAGCCATTTTCCATGAAAACAGGGTCCAAAATCATTGTTTTTCGTTCAGCACTGGAAGGACAGGCGCGATCTACAATAGGCAAGGGGTTTTAAGTCTGCAAGTACGTTTCAAGCTGAGTTCCATGAACATTGTCCAAAATCATGTTTTAGGCCAAATCCACAATACGACCAGTTCAGCATATGACAGGAGACACTGTTTGAGTGAAACAAACGTGAAATATTTATTTTAGCCATTTTGCATGAAAACAGGGTCCAAAATCATTGTTTTTCGTTCAGCACTGGAAGGACAGGCGCGATCTACAATAGGCAAGGGTTTTTAAGTCTGCAAGTACGTTTCAAGCTGAGTTCCATGAACATTGTCCAAAATCATGTTTTAGGCCAAATCCCCAATGGGACCAGTTCAGCATATGACAGGAGACACTGTTTGAGTGAAACAAACGTGAAATATTTCTTTTAGCCATTTCGCATGAAAACAGGGTCCAAAATCATTGTTTTTCGTTCAGCACTGGAAGGACAGGCGCGATCTACAATAGGCAAGGGTTTTTAAGTCTGCAAGTACGTTTCAAGCTGAGTTCCATGAACATTGTCCAAAATCATGTTTTAGGCCAAATCCCCAATGGGACCAGTTCAGCATATGACAGGAGACACTGTTTGAGTGAAACAAACGTGAAATATTTATTTTAGCCATTTCGTATGAAAACAGGGTCCAAAATCATTGTTTTTCGTTCAGCACTGGAAGGACAGGCGCGATCTACAATAGGCAAGGGTTTTTAAGTCTGCAAGTACGTTTCAAGCTGAGTTCCATGAACATTGTCCAAAATCATGTTTTAGGCCAAATCCCCAATGGGACCAGTTCAGCATATGACAGGAGACACTGTTTGAGTGAAACAAACGTGAAATATTTATTTTAGCCATTTCGCATGAAAACAGGGTCCAAAATCATTGTTTTTCGTTCAGCACTGGAAGGACAGGCGCAATCTACAATAGGCAAGGGTTTTTAAGTCTGCAAGTACGTTTCAAACTGAGTTCCATGAACATTGTCCAAAATCATGTTTTAGGCCAAATCCACAATGCGACCAGTTCAGCATATGACAGGAGACACTGTTTGAGTGAAACAAACGTGAAACATTTCTTTTAGCCATTTCGCATGAAAACAGGGTCCAAAATCATTGTTTTTCGTTCAGCACTGGAAGGACAGGCGCGATCTACAATAGGCAAGGGTTTTTAAGTCTGCAAGTACGTTTCAAGCTGAGTTCCATGAACATTGTCCAAAATCATGTTTTAGGCCAAATCCCCAATGCGACCAGTTCAGCATATGACAGGAGACACTGTTTGAGTGAAACAAACGTGAAATATTTCTTTTAGCCATTTCGCATGAAAACAGGGTCCAAAATCATTGTTTTTCGTTCAGCACTGGAAAGACAGGCGCGATCTACAATAGGCAAGGGGTTTTAAGTCTGCAAGTACGTTTCAAGCTGAGTTCCATGAACATTGTCCAAAATCATGTTTTAGGCCAAATCCACAATGCGACCAGTTCAGCATATGACAGGAGACACTGTTTGAGTGAAACAAACGTGAAATATTTATTTTAGCCATTTTCCATGAAAACAGGGTCCAAAATCATTGTTTTCCGTTCAGCACTGGAAGGACAGGCGCGATCTACAATAGGCAAGGGTTTTTAAGTCTGCAAGTACGTTTCAAACTGAGTTCCATGAACATTGTCCAAAATCATGTTTTAGGCCAAATCCCCAATGCGACCAGTTCAGCATATGACAGGAGACACTGTTTGAGTGAAACAAACGTGAAATATTTATTTTAGCCATTTTCCATGAAAACAGGGTCCAAAATCATTGTTTTTCGTTCAGCACTGGAAGGACAGGCGCGATCTACAATAGGCAAGGGGTTTTAAGTCTGCAAGTACGTTTCAAGCTGAGTTCCATGAACATTGTCCAAAATCATGTTTTAGGCCAAATCCACAATACGACCAGTTCAGCATGTGACAGGAGACACTGTTTGAGTGAAACAAACGTGAAATATTTATTTTAGCCATTTTGCATGAAAACAGGGTCCAAAATCATTGTTTTTCGTTCAGCACTGGAAGGACAGGCGCGATCTACAATAGGCAAGGGTTTTTAAGTCTGCAAGTACGTTTCAAGCTGAGTTCCATGAACATTGTCCAAAATCATGTTTTAGGCCAAATCCCCAATGGGACCAGTTCAGCATATGACAGGAGACACTGTTTGAGTGAAACAAACGTGAAATATTTCTTTTAGCCATTTCGCATGAAAACAGGGTCCAAAATCATTGTTTTTCGTTCAGCACTGGAAGGACAGGCGCGATCTACAATAGGCAAGGGTTTTTAAGTCTGCAAGTACGTTTCAAGCTGAGTTCCATGAACATTGTCCAAAATCATGTTTTAGGCCAAATCCCCAATGGGACCAGTTCAGCATATGACAGGAGACACTGTTTGAGTGAAACAAACGTGAAATATTTATTTTAGCCATTTCGTATGAAAACAGGGTCCAAAATCATTGTTTTTCGTTCAGCACTGGAAGGACAGGCGCGATCTACAATAGGCAAGGGTTTTTAAGTCTGCAAGTACGTTTCAAGCTGAGTTCCATGAACATTGTCCAAAATCATGTTTTAGGCCAAATCCCCAATGGGACCAGTTCAGCATATGACAGGAGACACTGTTTGAGTGAAACAAACGTGAAATATTTATTTTAGCCATTTCGCATGAAAACAGGGTCCAAAATCATTGTTTTTCGTTCAGCACTGGAAGGACAGGCGCAATCTACAATAGGCAAGGGTTTTTAAGTCTGCAAGTACGTTTCAAACTGAGTTCCATGAACATTGTCCAAAATCATGTTTTAGGCCAAATCCCCAATGCGACCAGTTCAGCATATGACAGGAGACACTGTTTGAGTGAAACAAACGTGAAATATTTATTTTAGCCATTTTCCATGAAAACAGGGTCCAAAATCATTGTTTTTCGTTCAGCACTGGAAGGACAGGCGCGATCTACAATAGGCAAGGGGTTTTAAGTCTGCAAGTACGTTTCAAGCTGAGTTCCATGAACATTGTCCAAAATCATGTTTTAGGCCAAATCCACAATACGACCAGTTCAGCATGTGACAGGAGACACTGTTTGAGTGAAACAAACGTGAAATATTTATTTTAGCCATTTTGCATGAAAACAGGGTCCAAAATCATTGTTTTTCGTTCAGCACTGGAAGGACAGGCGCGATCTACAATAGGCAAGGGTTTTTAAGTCTGCAAGTACGTTTCAAGCTGAGTTCCATGAACATTGTCCAAAATCATGTTTTAGGCCAAATCCCCAATGGGACCAGTTCAGCATATGACAGGAGACACTGTTTGAGTGAAACAAACGTGAAATATTTATTTTAGCCATTTTCCATGAAAACAGGGTCCAAAATCATTGTTTTCCGTTCAGCACTGGAAGGACAGGCGCGATCTACAATAGGCAAGGGGTTTTAAGTCTGCAAGTACGTTTCAAGCTGAGTTCCATGAACATTGTCCAAAATCATGTTTTAGGCCAAATCCACAATACGACCAGTTCAGCATATGACAGGAGACACTGTTTGAGTGAAACAAACGTGAAATATTTATTTTAGCCATTTTCCATGAAAACAGGGTCCAAAATCATTGTTTTTCGTTCAGCACTGGAAGGACAGGCGCGATCTACAATAGGCAAGGGTTTTTAAGTCTGCAAGTACGTTTCAAGCTGAGTTCCATGAACATTGTCCAAAATCATGTTTTACGCCAAATCCCCAATGGGACCAGTTCAGCATATGACAGGAGACACTGTTTGAGTGAAACAAACGTGAAATATTTATTTTAGCCATTTCGTATGAAAACAGGGTCCAAAATCATTGTTTTTCGTTCAGCACTGGAAGGACAGGCGCAATCTACAATAGGCAAGGGTTTTTAAGTCTGCAAGTACGTTTCAAACTGAGTTCCATGAACATTGTCCAAAATCATGTTTTAGGCCAAATCCACAATGCGACCAGTTCAGCATATGACAGGAGACACTGTTTGAGTGAAACAAAAGTGAAATATTTATTTTAGCCATTTTCCATGAAAACAGGGTCCAAAATCATTGTTTTTCGTTCAGCACTGGAAGGACAGGCGCGATCTACAATAGGCAAGGGGTTTTAAGTCTGCAAGTACGTTTCAAGCTGATTTCCATGAACATTTGTCCAAAATCTTTGTTTTAGGCCAAATCCCCAATGCGACCAGTTCAGCATATGACAGGAGACACTGTTTGAGTGAAACAAACGTGAAATATTTCTTTTAGCCATTTTCCATGAAAACAGGGTCCAAAATCATTGTTTTTCGTTCAGCACTGGAAGGACAGGCGCGATCTACAATAGGCAAGGGGTTTTAAGTCTGCAAGTACGTTTCAAGCTGATTTCCATGAACATTTGTCCAAAATCTTTGTTTTAGGCCAAATCCCCAATGCGACCAGTTCAGCATATGACAGGAGACACTGTTTGAGTGAAACAAACGTGAAATATTTATTTTAGCCATTTTCCATGAAAACAGGGTCCAAAATCATTGTTTTTCGTTCAGCACTGGAAGGACAGGCGCGATCTACAATAGGCAAGGGGTTTTAAGTCTGCAAGTACGTTTCAAGCTGAGTTCCATGAACATTGTCCAAAATCATGTTTTAGGCCAAATCCACAATACGACCAGTTCAGCATATGACAGGAGACACTGTTTGAGTGAAACAAACGTGAAATATTTATTTTAGCCATTTCGCATGAAAACAGGGTCCAAAATCATTGTTTTTCGTTCAGCACTGGAAGGACAGGCGCAATCTACAATAGGCAAGGGTTTTTAAGTCTGCAAGTACGTTTCAAACTGAGTTCCATGAACATTGTCCAAAATCATGTTTTAGGCCAAATCCACAATGCGACCAGTTCAGCATATGACAGGAGACACTGTTTGAGTGAAACAAACGTGAAATATTTATTTTAGCCATTTTCCATGAAAACAGGGTCCAAAATCATTGTTTTTCGTTCAGCACTGGAAGGACAGGCGCGATCTACAATAGGCAAGGGGTTTTAAGTCTGCAAGTACGTTTCAAGCTGATTTCCATGAACATTTGTCCAAAATCTTTGTTTTAGGCCAAATCCCCAATGCGACCAGTTCAGCATATGACAGGAGACACTGTTTGAGTGAAACAAACGTGAAATATTTATTTTAGCCATTTTCCATGAAAACAGGGTCCAAAATCATTGTTTTTCGTTCAGCACTGGAAGGACAGGCGCGATCTACAATAGGCAAGGGGTTTTAAGTCTGCAAGTACGTTTCAAGCTGATTTCCATGAACATTTGTCCAAAATCTTTGTTTTAGGCCAAATCCCCAATGCGACCAGTTCAGCATATGACAGGAGACACTGTTTGAGTGAAACAAACGTGAAATATTTATTTTAGCCATTTTCCATGAAAACAGGGTCCAAAATCATTGTTTTTCGTTCAGCACTGGAAGGACAGGCGCAATCTACAATAGGCAAGGGTTTTTAAGTCTGCAAGTACGTTTCAAACTGAGTTCCATGAACATTGTCCAAAATCATGTTTTAGGCCAAATCCACAATGCGACCAGTTCAGCATATGACAGGAGACACTGTTTGAGTGAAACAAACGTGAAACATTTCTTTTAGCCATTTCGCATGAAAACAGGGTCCAAAATCATTGTTTTTCGTTCAGCACTGGAAGGACAGGCGCGATCTACAATAGGCAAGGGTTTTTAAGTCTGCAAGTACGTTTCAAGCTGAGTTCCATGAACATTGTCCAAAATCATGTTTTAGGCCAAATCCCCAATGCGACCAGTTCAGCATATGACAGGAGACACTGTTTGAGTGAAACAAACGTGAAATATTTCTTTTAGCCATTTCGCATGAAAACAGCGTCCAAAATCATTGTTTTTCGTTCAGCACTGGAAGGACAGGCGCGATCTACAATAGGCAAGGGGTTTTAAGTCTGCAAGTACGTTTCAAGCTGAGTTCCATGAACATTGTCCAAAATCATGTTTTAGGCCAAATCCACAATGCGACCAGTTCAGCATATGACAGGAGACACTGTTTGAGTGAAACAAACGTGAAATATTTATTTTAGCCATTTCGCATGAAAACAGGGTCCAAAATCATTGTTTTTCGTTCAGCACTGGAAGGACAGGCGCGATCTACAATAGGCAAGGGGTTTTAAGTCTGCAAGTACGTTTCAAGCTGAGTTCCATGAACATTGTCCAAAATCATGTTTTAGGCCAAATCCACAATGCGACCAGTTCAGCATATGACAGGAGACACTGTTTGAGTGAAACAAACGTGAAATATTTATTTTAGCCATTTTCCATGAAAACAGGGTCCAAAATCATTGTTTTTCGTTCAGCACTGGAAGGACAGGCGCGATCTACAATAGGCAAGGGTTTTTAAGTCTGCAAGTACGTTTCAAGCTGAGTTCCATGAACATTGTCCAAAATCATGTTTTAGGCCAAATCCCCAATGGGACCAGTTCAGCATATGACAGGAGACACTGTTTGAGTGAAACAAACGTGAAATATTTATTTTAGCCATTTCGTATGAAAACAGGGTCCAAAATCATTGTTTTTCGTTCAGCACTGGAAGGACAGGCGCGATCTACAATAGGCAAGGGTTTTTAAGTCTGCAAGTACGTTTCAAGCTGAGTTCCATGAACATTGTCCAAAATCATGTTTTAGGCCAAATCCCCAATGCGACCAGTTCAGCATATGACAGGAGACACTGTTTGAGTGAAACAAACGTGAAATATTTCTTTTAGCCATTTCGCATGAAAACAGGGTCCAAAATCATTGTTTTTCGTTCAGCACTGGAAGGACAGGCGCGATCTACAATAGGCAAGGGGTTTTAAGTCTGCAAGTACGTTTCAAGCTGAGTTCCATGAACATTGTCCAAAATCATGTTTTAGGCCAAATCCACAATACGACCAGTTCAGCATATGACAGGAGACACTGTTTGAGTGAAACAAACGTGAAATATTTATTTTAGCCATTTCGTATGAAAACAGGGTCCAAACTCATTGTTTTTCGTTCAGCACTGGAAGGACAGGCGCGATCTACAATAGGCAAGGGTTTTTAAGTCTGCAAGTACGTTTCAAGCGGAGTTCCATGAACATTGTCCAAAATCATGTTTTAGGCCAAATCCACAATGCGACCAGTTCAGCATATGACAGGAGACACTGTTTGAGTGAAACAAACGTGAAATATTTATTTTAGCCATTTCGCATGAAAACAGGGTCCAAAATCATTGTTTTTCGTTCAGCACTGGAAGGACAGGCGCAATCTACAATAGGCAAGGGTTTTTAAGTCTGCAAGTACGTTTCAAACTGAGTTCCATGAACATTGTCCAAAATCATGTTTTAGGCCAAATCCACAATGCGACCAGTTCAGCATATGACAGGAGACACTGTTTGAGTGAAACAAACGTGAAACATTTCTTTTAGCCATTTCGCATGAAAACAGCGTCCAAAATCATTGTTTTTCGTTAAGCACTGGAAGGACAGGCGCGATCTACAATAGGCAAGGGTTTTTAAGTCTGCAAGTACGTTTCAAGCTGAGTTCCATGAACATTGTCCAAAATCATGTTTTAGGCCAAATCCCCAATGCGACCAGTTCAGCATATGACAGGAGACACTGTTTGAGTGAAACAAACGTGAAATATTTCTTTTAGCCATTTCGCATGAAAACAGCGTCCAAAATCATTGTTTTTCGTTCAGCACTGGAAGGACAGGCGCGATCTACAATAGGCAAGGGGTTTTAAGTCTGCAAGTACGTTTCAAGCTGAGTTCCATGAACATTGTCCAAAATCATGTTTTAGGCCAAATCCACAATGCGACCAGTTCAGCATATGACAGGAGACACTGTTTGAGTGAAACAAACGTGAAATATTTATTTTAGCCATTTCGCATGAAAACAGGGTCCAAAATCATTGTTTTTCGTTCAGCACTGGAAGGACAGGCGCGATCTACAATAGGCAAGGGTTTTTAAGTCTGCAAGTACGTTTCAAGCTGAGTTCCATGAACATTGTCCAAAATCATGTTTTAGGCCAAATCCCCAATGCGACCAGTTCAGCATATGACAGGAGACACTGTTTGAGTGAAACAAACGTGAAATATTTATTTTAGCCATTTCGTATGAAAACAGGGTCCAAAATCATTGTTTTTCGTTCAGCACTGGAAGGACAGGCGCGATCTACAATAGGCAAGGGTTTTTAAGTCTGCAAGTACGTTTCAAGCTGATTTCCATGAACATTTGTCCAAAATCTTTGTTTTAGGCCAAATCCCCAATGCGACCAGTTCAGCATATGACAGGAGACACTGTTTGAGTGAAACAAACGTGAAATATTTATTTTAGCCATTTTCCATGAAAACAGGGTCCAAAATCATTGTTTTTCGTTCAGCACTGGAAGGACAGGCGCGATCTACAATAGGCAAGGGTTTTTAAGTCTGCAAGTACGTTTCAAGCTGAGTTCCATGAACATTGTCCAAAATCATGTTTTAGGCCAAATCCACAATGCGACCAGTTCAGCATATGACAGGAGACACTGTTTGAGTGAAACAAACGTGAAATATTTATTTTAGCCATTTTCCATGAAAACAGGGTCCAAAATCATTGTTTTTCGTTCAGCACTGGAAGGACAGGCGCGATCTACAATAGGCAAGGGTTTTTAAGTCTGCAAGTACGTTTCAAACTGAGTTCCATGAACATTGTCCAAAATCATGTTTTAGGCCAAATCCCCAATGCGACCAGTTCAGCATATGACAGGAGACACTGTTTGAGTGAAACAAACGTGAAATATTTATTTTAGCCATTTTCCATGAAAACAGGGTCCAAAATCATTGTTTTTCGTTCAGCACTGGAAGGACAGGCGCGATCTACAATAGGCAAGGGGTTTTAAGTCTGCAAGTACGTTTCAAGCTGAGTTCCATGAACATTGTCCAAAATCATGTTTTAGGCCAAATCCACAATACGACCAGTTCAGCATATGACAGGAGACACTGTTTGAGTGAAACAAACGTGAAATATTTATTTTAGCCATTTTGCATGAAAACAGAGTCCAAAATCATTGTTTTTCGTTCAGCACTGGAAGGACAGGCGCGATCTACAATAGGCAAGGGTTTTTAAGTCTGCAAGTACGTTTCAAACTGAGTTCCATGAACATTGTCCAAAATCATGTTTTAGGCCAAATCCCCAATGCGACCAGTTCAGCATATGA
Organism: Coregonus lavaretus; assembly: GCF_964263955.1. NCBI lineage: Eukaryota > Metazoa > Chordata > Actinopteri > Salmoniformes > Salmonidae > Coregonus > Coregonus lavaretus. Next base: position 16,884,564 of record NC_139993.1, read on the forward strand.
CAGGAGACACTGTTTGAGTGAAACAAACGTGAAATATTTATTTTAGCCATTTTCCATGAAAACAGGGTCCAAAATCATTGTTTTTCGTTCAGCACTGGAAGGACAGGCGCGATCTACAATAGGCAAGGGGTTTTAAGTCTGCAAGTACGTTTCAAGCTGAGTTCCATGAACATTGTCCAAAATCATGTTTTAGGCCAAATCCACAATACGACCAGTTCAGCATATGACAGGAGACACTGTTTGAGTGAAACAAACGTGAAATATTTATTTTAGCCATTTTGCATGAAAACAGGGTCCAAAATCATTGTTTTTCGTTCAGCACTGGAAGGACAGGCGCGATCTACAATAGGCAAGGGTTTTTAAGTCTGCAAGTACGTTTCAAGCGGAGTTCCATGAACATTGTCCAAAATCATGTTTTAGGCCAAATCCACAATGCGACCAGTTCAGCATATGACAGGAGACACTGTTTGAGTGAAACAAACGTGAAATATTTATTTTAGCCATTTTCCATGAAAACAGGGTCCAAAATCATTGTTTTCCGTTCAGCACTGGAAGGACAGGCGCGATCTACAATAGGCAAGGGGTTTTAAGTCTGCAAGTACGTTTCAAGCTGAGTTCCATGAACATTGTCCAAAATCATGTTTTAGGCCAAATCCACAATACGACCAGTTCAGCATATGACAGGAGACACTGTTTGAGTGAAACAAACGTGAAATATTTATTTTAGCCATTTTGCATGAAAACAGGGTCCAAAATCATTGTTTTTCGTTCAGCACTGGAAGGACAGGCGCGATCTACAATAGGCAAGGGTTTTTAAGTCTGCAAGTACGTTTCAAGCGGAGTTCCATGAACATTGTCCAAAATCATGTTTTAGGCCAAATCCACAATGCGACCAGTTCAGCATATGACAGGAGACACTGTTTGAGTGAAACAAACGTGAAATATTTATTTTAGCCATTTTCCATGAAAACAGGGTCCAAAATCATTGTTTTCCGTTCAGCACTGGAAGGACAGGCGCGATCTACAATAGGCAAGGGGTTTTAAGTCTGCAAGTACGTTTCAAGCTGAGTTCCATGAACATTGTCCAAAATCATGTTTTAGGCCAAATCCACAATACGACCAGTTCAGCATATGACAGGAGACACTGTTTGAGTGAAACAAACGTGAAATATTTATTTTAGCCATTTTCCATGAAAACAGGGTCCAAAATCATTGTTTTTCGTTCAGCACTGGAAGGACAGGCGCGATCTACAATAGGCAAGGGTTTTTAAGTCTGCAAGTACGTTTCAAGCTGAGTTCCATGAACATTGTCCAAAATCATGTTTTACGCCAAATCCCCAATGGGACCAGTTCAGCATATGACAGGAGACACTGTTTGAGTGAAACAAACGTGAAATATTTATTTTAGCCATTTCGTATGAAAACAGGGTCCAAAATCATTGTTTTTCGTTCAGCACTGGAAGGACAGGCGCAATCTACAATAGGCAAGGGTTTTTAAGTCTGCAAGTACGTTTCAAACTGAGTTCCATGAACATTGTCCAAAATCATGTTTTAGGCCAAATCCACAATGCGACCAGTTCAGCATATGACAGGAGACACTGTTTGAGTGAAACAAACGTGAAATATTTATTTTAGCCATTTTCCATGAAAACAGGGTCCAAAATCATTGTTTTTCGTTCAGCACTGGAAGGACAGGCGCGATCTACAATAGGCAAGGGTTTTTAAGTCTGCAAGTACGTTTCAAGCTGAGTTCCATGAACATTGTCCAAAATCATGTTTTAGGCCAAATCCCCAATGGGACCAGTTCAGCATATGACAGGAGACACTGTTTGAGTGAAACAAACGTGAAATATTTATTTTAGCCATTTCGCATGAAAACAGGGTCCAAAATCATTGTTTTTCGTTCAGCACTGGAAGGACAGGCGCGATCTACAATAGGCAAGGGGTTTTAAGTCTGCAAGTACGTTTCAAGCTGAGTTCCATGAACATTGTCCAAAATCATGTTTTAGGCCAAATCCCCAATGGGACCAGTTCAGCATATGACAGGAGACACTGTTTGAGTGAAACAAACGTGAAATATTTATTTTAGCCATTTCGCATGAAAACAGGGTCCAAAATCATTGTTTTTCGTTCAGCACTGGAAGGACAGGCGCAATCTACAATAGGCAAGGGTTTTTAAGTCTGCAAGTACGTTTCAAACTGAGTTCCATGAACATTGTCCAAAATCATGTTTTAGGCCAAATCCACAATGCGACCAGTTCAACATATGACAGGAGACACTGTTTGAGTGAAACAAACGTGAAACATTTCTTTTAGCCATTTCGCATGAAAACAGGGTCCAAAATCATTGTTTTTCGTTCAGCACTGGAAGGACAGGCGCGATCTACAATAGGCAAGGGTTTTTAAGTCTGCAAGTACGTTTCAAGCTGAGTTCCATGAACATTGTCCAAAATCATGTTTTAGGCCAAATCCCCAATGCGACCAGTTCAGCATATGACAGGAGACACTGTTTGAGTGAAACAAACGTGAAATATTTCTTTTAGCCATTTCGCATGAAAACAGGGTCCAAAATCATTGTTTTTCGTTCAGCACTGGAAGGACAGGCGCGATCTACAATAGGCAAGGGGTTTTAAGTCTGCAAGTACGTTTCAAGCTGAGTTCCATGAACATTGTCCAAAATCATGTTTTAGGCCAAATCCACAATGCGACCAGTTCAGCATATGACAGGAGACACTGTTTGAGTGAAACAAACGTGAAATATTTATTTTAGCCATTTTCCATGAAAACAGGGTCCAAAATCATTGTTTTCCGTTCAGCACTGGAAGGACAGGCGCGATCTACAATAGGCAAGGGTTTTTAAGTCTGCAAGTACGTTTCAAACTGAGTTCCATGAACATTGTCCAAAATCATGTTTTAGGCCAAATCCCCAATGCGACCAGTTCAGCATATGACAGGAGACACTGTTTGAGTGAAACAAACGTGAAATATTTATTTTAGCCATTTTCCATGAAAACAGGGTCCAAAATCATTGTTTTTCGTTCAGCACTGGAAGGACAGGCGCGATCTACAATAGGCAAGGGGTTTTAAGTCTGCAAGTACGTTTCAAGCTGAGTTCCATGAACATTGTCCAAAATCATGTTTTAGGCCAAATCCACAATACGACCAGTTCAGCATATGACAGGAGACACTGTTTGAGTGAAACAAACGTGAAATATTTATTTTAGCCATTTTGCATGAAAACAGGGTCCAAAATCATTGTTTTTCGTTCAGCACTGGAAGGACAGGCGCGATCTACAATAGGCAAGGGTTTTTAAGTCTGCAAGTACGTTTCAAGCTGAGTTCCATGAACATTGTCCAAAATCATGTTTTAGGCCAAATCCCCAATGGGACCAGTTCAGCATATGACAGGAGACACTGTTTGAGTGAAACAAACGTGAAATATTTCTTTTAGCCATTTCGCATGAAAACAGGGTCCAAAATCATTGTTTTTCGTTCAGCACTGGAAGGACAGGCGCGATCTACAATAGGCAAGGGTTTTTAAGTCTGCAAGTACGTTTCAAGCTGAGTTCCATGAACATTGTCCAAAATCATGTTTTAGGCCAAATCCCCAATGGGACCAGTTCAGCATATGACAGGAGACACTGTTTGAGTGAAACAAACGTGAAATATTTATTTTAGCCATTTCGTATGAAAACAGGGTCCAAAATCATTGTTTTTCGTTCAGCACTGGAAGGACAGGCGCGATCTACAATAGGCAAGGGTTTTTAAGTCTGCAAGTACGTTTCAAGCTGAGTTCCATGAACATTGTCCAAAATCATGTTTTAGGCCAAATCCCCAATGGGACCAGTTCAGCATATGACAGGAGACACTGTTTGAGTGAAACAAACGTGAAATATTTATTTTAGCCATTTCGCATGAAAACAGGGTCCAAAATCATTGTTTTTCGTTCAGCACTGGAAGGACAGGCGCAATCTACAATAGGCAAGGGTTTTTAAGTCTGCAAGTACGTTTCAAACTGAGTTCCATGAACATTGTCCAAAATCATGTTTTAGGCCAAATCCACAATGCGACCAGTTCAGCATATGACAGGAGACACTGTTTGAGTGAAACAAACGTGAAACATTTCTTTTAGCCATTTCGCATGAAAACAGGGTCCAAAATCATTGTTTTTCGTTCAGCACTGGAAGGACAGGCGCGATCTACAATAGGCAAGGGTTTTTAAGTCTGCAAGTACGTTTCAAGCTGAGTTCCATGAACATTGTCCAAAATCATGTTTTAGGCCAAATCCCCAATGCGACCAGTTCAGCATATGACAGGAGACACTGTTTGAGTGAAACAAACGTGAAATATTTCTTTTAGCCATTTCGCATGAAAACAGGGTCCAAAATCATTGTTTTTCGTTCAGCACTGGAAAGACAGGCGCGATCTACAATAGGCAAGGGGTTTTAAGTCTGCAAGTACGTTTCAAACTGAGTTCCATGAACATTGTCCAAAATCATGTTTTAGGCCAAATCCCCAATGCGACCAGTTCAGCATATGACAGGAGACACTGTTTGAGTGAAACAAACGTGAAATATTTATTTTAGCCATTTTCCATGAAAACAGGGTCCAAAATCATTGTTTTTCGTTCAGCACTGGAAGGACAGGCGCGATCTACAATAGGCAAGGGGTTTTAAGTCTGCAAGTACGTTTCAAGCTGAGTTCCATGAACATTGTCCAAAATCATGTTTTAGGCCAAATCCACAATACGACCAGTTCAGCATGTGACAGGAGACACTGTTTGAGTGAAACAAACGTGAAATATTTATTTTAGCCATTTTGCATGAAAACAGGGTCCAAAATCATTGTTTTTCGTTCAGCACTGGAAGGACAGGCGCGATCTACAATAGGCAAGGGTTTTTAAGTCTGCAAGTACGTTTCAAGCTGAGTTCCATGAACATTGTCCAAAATCATGTTTTAGGCCAAATCCCCAATGGGACCAGTTCAGCATATGACAGGAGACACTGTTTGAGTGAAACAAACGTGAAATATTTCTTTTAGCCATTTCGCATGAAAACAGGGTCCAAAATCATTGTTTTTCGTTCAGCACTGGAAGGACAGGCGCGATCTACAATAGGCAAGGGTTTTTAAGTCTGCAAGTACGTTTCAAGCTGAGTTCCATGAACATTGTCCAAAATCATGTTTTAGGCCAAATCCCCAATGGGACCAGTTCAGCATATGACAGGAGACACTGTTTGAGTGAAACAAACGTGAAATATTTATTTTAGCCATTTCGTATGAAAACAGGGTCCAAAATCATTGTTTTTCGTTCAGCACTGGAAGGACAGGCGCGATCTACAATAGGCAAGGGTTTTTAAGTCTGCAAGTACGTTTCAAGCTGAGTTCCATGAACATTGTCCAAAATCATGTTTTAGGCCAAATCCCCAATGGGACCAGTTCAGCATATGACAGGAGACACTGTTTGAGTGAAACAAACGTGAAATATTTATTTTAGCCATTTCGCATGAAAACAGGGTCCAAAATCATTGTTTTTCGTTCAGCACTGGAAGGACAGGCGCAATCTACAATAGGCAAGGGTTTTTAAGTCTGCAAGTACGTTTCAAACTGAGTTCCATGAACATTGTCCAAAATCATGTTTTAGGCCAAATCCCCAATGCGACCAGTTCAGCATATGACAGGAGACACTGTTTGAGTGAAACAAACGTGAAATATTTATTTTAGCCATTTTCCATGAAAACAGGGTCCAAAATCATTGTTTTTCGTTCAGCACTGGAAGGACAGGCGCGATCTACAATAGGCAAGGGGTTTTAAGTCTGCAAGTACGTTTCAAGCTGAGTTCCATGAACATTGTCCAAAATCATGTTTTAGGCCAAATCCACAATACGACCAGTTCAGCATGTGACAGGAGACACTGTTTGAGTGAAACAAACGTGAAATATTTATTTTAGCCATTTTGCATGAAAACAGGGTCCAAAATCATTGTTTTTCGTTCAGCACTGGAAGGACAGGCGCGATCTACAATAGGCAAGGGTTTTTAAGTCTGCAAGTACGTTTCAAGCTGAGTTCCATGAACATTGTCCAAAATCATGTTTTAGGCCAAATCCCCAATGGGACCAGTTCAGCATATGACAGGAGACACTGTTTGAGTGAAACAAACGTGAAATATTTATTTTAGCCATTTTCCATGAAAACAGGGTCCAAAATCATTGTTTTCCGTTCAGCACTGGAAGGACAGGCGCGATCTACAATAGGCAAGGGTTTTTAAGTCTGCAAGTACGTTTCAAACTGAGTTCCATGAACATTGTCCAAAATCATGTTTTAGGCCAAATCCCCAATGCGACCAGTTCAGCATATGACAGGAGACACTGTTTGAGTGAAACAAACGTGAAATATTTATTTTAGCCATTTTCCATGAAAACAGGGTCCAAAATCATTGTTTTTCGTTCAGCACTGGAAGGACAGGCGCGATCTACAATAGGCAAGGGGTTTTAAGTCTGCAAGTACGTTTCAAGCTGAGTTCCATGAACATTGTCCAAAATCATGTTTTAGGCCAAATCCACAATACGACCAGTTCAGCATGTGACAGGAGACACTGTTTGAGTGAAACAAACGTGAAATATTTATTTTAGCCATTTTGCATGAAAACAGGGTCCAAAATCATTGTTTTTCGTTCAGCACTGGAAGGACAGGCGCGATCTACAATAGGCAAGGGTTTTTAAGTCTGCAAGTACGTTTCAAGCTGAGTTCCATGAACATTGTCCAAAATCATGTTTTAGGCCAAATCCCCAATGGGACCAGTTCAGCATATGACAGGAGACACTGTTTGAGTGAAACAAACGTGAAATATTTCTTTTAGCCATTTCGCATGAAAACAGGGTCCAAAATCATTGTTTTTCGTTCAGCACTGGAAGGACAGGCGCGATCTACAATAGGCAAGGGTTTTTAAGTCTGCAAGTACGTTTCAAGCTGAGTTCCATGAACATTGTCCAAAATCATGTTTTAGGCCAAATCCCCAATGGGACCAGTTCAGCATATGACAGGAGACACTGTTTGAGTGAAACAAACGTGAAATATTTATTTTAGCCATTTCGTATGAAAACAGGGTCCAAAATCATTGTTTTTCGTTCAGCACTGGAAGGACAGGCGCGATCTACAATAGGCAAGGGTTTTTAAGTCTGCAAGTACGTTTCAAGCTGAGTTCCATGAACATTGTCCAAAATCATGTTTTAGGCCAAATCCCCAATGGGACCAGTTCAGCATATGACAGGAGACACTGTTTGAGTGAAACAAACGTGAAATATTTATTTTAGCCATTTCGCATGAAAACAGGGTCCAAAATCATTGTTTTTCGTTCAGCACTGGAAGGACAGGCGCAATCTACAATAGGCAAGGGTTTTTAAGTCTGCAAGTACGTTTCAAACTGAGTTCCATGAACATTGTCCAAAATCATGTTTTAGGCCAAATCCCCAATGCGACCAGTTCAGCATATGACAGGAGACACTGTTTGAGTGAAACAAACGTGAAATATTTATTTTAGCCATTTTCCATGAAAACAGGGTCCAAAATCATTGTTTTTCGTTCAGCACTGGAAGGACAGGCGCGATCTACAATAGGCAAGGGGTTTTAAGTCTGCAAGTACGTTTCAAGCTGAGTTCCATGAACATTGTCCAAAATCATGTTTTAGGCCAAATCCACAATACGACCAGTTCAGCATGTGACAGGAGACACTGTTTGAGTGAAACAAACGTGAAATATTTATTTTAGCCATTTTGCATGAAAACAGGGTCCAAAATCATTGTTTTTCGTTCAGCACTGGAAGGACAGGCGCGATCTACAATAGGCAAGGGTTTTTAAGTCTGCAAGTACGTTTCAAGCTGAGTTCCATGAACATTGTCCAAAATCATGTTTTAGGCCAAATCCCCAATGGGACCAGTTCAGCATATGACAGGAGACACTGTTTGAGTGAAACAAACGTGAAATATTTCTTTTAGCCATTTCGCATGAAAACAGGGTCCAAAATCATTGTTTTTCGTTCAGCACTGGAAGGACAGGCGCGATCTACAATAGGCAATGGTTTTTAAGTCTGCAAGTACGTTTCAAGCTGAGTTCCATGAACATTGTCCAAAATCATGTTTTAGGCCAAATCCCCAATGGGACCAGTTCAGCATATGACAGGAGACACTGTTTGAGTGAAACAAACGTGAAATATTTATTTTAGCCATTTCGTATGAAAACAGGGTCCAAAATCATTGTTTTTCGTTCAGCACTGGAAGGACAGGCGCGATCTACAATAGGCAAGGGTTTTTAAGTCTGCAAGTACGTTTCAAGCTGAGTTCCATGAACATTGTCCAAAATCATGTTTTAGGCCAAATCCCCAATGGGACCAGTTCAGCATATGACAGGAGACACTGTTTGAGTGAAACAAACGTGAAATATTTATTTTAGCCATTTCGCATGAAAACAGGGTCCAAAATCATTGTTTTTCGTTCAGCACTGGAAGGACAGGCGCAATCTACAATAGGCAAGGGTTTTTAAGTCTGCAAGTACGTTTCAAACTGAGTTCCATGAACATTGTCCAAAATCATGTTTTAGGCCAAATCCACAATGCGACCAGTTCAGCATATGACAGGAGACACTGTTTGAGTGAAACAAACGTGAAACATTTCTTTTAGCCATTTCGCATGAAAACAGGGTCCAAAATCATTGTTTTTCGTTCAGCACTGGAAGGACAGGCGCGATCTACAATAGGCAAGGGTTTTTAAGTCTGCAAGTACGTTTCAAGCTGAGTTCCATGAACATTGTCCAAAATCATGTTTTACGCCAAATCCCCAATGGGACCAGTTCAGCATATGACAGGAGACACTGTTTGAGTGAAACAAACGTGAAATATTTATTTTAGCCATTTCGTATGAAAACAGGGTCCAAAATCATTGTTTTTCGTTCAGCACTGGAAGGACAGGCGCGATCTACAATAGGCAAGGGTTTTTAAGTCTGCAAGTACGTTTCAAGCTGAGTTCCATGAACATTGTCCAAAATCATGTTTTAGGCCAAATCCCCAATGCGACCAGTTCAGCATATGACAGGAGACACTGTTTGAGTGAAACAAACGTGAAATATTTCTTTTAGCCATTTCGCATGAAAACAGGGTCCAAAATCATTGTTTTTCGTTCAGCACTGGAAGGACAGGCGCGATCTACAATAGGCAAGGGGTTTTAAGTCTGCAAGTACGTTTCAAGCTGAGTTCCATGAACATTGTCCAAAATCATGTTTTAGGCCAAATCCACAATGCGACCAGTTCAGCATATGACAGGAGACACTGTTTGAGTGAAACAAACGTGAAATATTTATTTTAGCCATTTTCCATGAAAACAGGGTCCAAAATCATTGTTTTCCGTTCAGCACTGGAAGGACAGGCGCGATCTACAATAGGCAAGGGTTTTTAAGTCTGCAAGTACGTTTCAAACTGAGTTCCATGAACATTGTCCAAAATCATGTTTTAGGCCAAATCCCAAATGCGACCAGTTCAGCATATGACAGGAGACACTGTTTGAGTGAAACAAACGTGAAATATTTATTTTAGCCATTTTGCATGAAAACAGGGTCCAAAATCATTGTTTTTCGTTCAGCACTGGAAGGACAGGCGCGATCTACAATAGGCAAGGGTTTTTAAGTCTGCAAGTACGTTTCAAGCTGAGTTCCATGAACATTGTCCAAAATCATGTTTTAGGCCAAATCCCCAATGGGACCAGTTCAGCATATGACAGGAGACACTGTTTGAGTGAAACAAACGTGAAATATTTCTTTTAGCCATTTCGCATGAAAACAGGGTCCAAAATCATTGTTTTTCGTTCAGCACTGGAAGGACAGGCGCGATCTACAATAGGCAAGGGTTTTTAAGTCTGCAAGTACGTTTCAAGCTGAGTTCCATGAACATTGTCCAAAATCATGTTTTAGGCCAAATCCCCAATGGGACCAGTTCAGCATATGACAGGAGACACTGTTTGAGTGAAACAAACGTGAAATATTTATTTTAGCCATTTCGTATGAAAACAGGGTCCAAAATCATTGTTTTTCGTTCAGCACTGGAAGGACAGGCGCGATCTACAATAGGCAAGGGTTTTTAAGTCTGCAAGTACGTTTCAAGCTGAGTTCCATGAACATTGTCCAAAATCATGTTTTAGGCCAAATCCCCAATGCGACCAGTTCAGCATATGACAGGAGACACTGTTTGAGTGAAACAAACGTGAAATATTTATTTTAGCCATTTTCCATGAAAACAGGGTCCAAAATCATTGTTTTCCGTTCAGCACTGGAAGGACAGGCGCGATCTACAATAGGCAAGGGTTTTTAAGTCTGCAAGTACGTTTCAAACTGAGTTCCATGAACATTGTCCAAAATCATGTTTTAGGCCAAATCCCCAATGCGACCAGTTCAGCATATGACAGGAGACACTGTTTGAGTGAAACAAACGTGAAATATTTATTTTAGCCATTTTCCATGAAAACAGGGTCCAAAATCATTGTTTTTCGTTCAGCACTGGAAGGACAGGCGCGATCTACAATAGGCAAGGGTTTTTAAGTCTGCAAGTACGTTTCAAGCTGAGTTCCATGAACATTGTCCAAAATCATGTTTTAGGCCAAATCCCCAATGGGACCAGTTCAGCATATGACAGGAGACACTGTTTGAGTGAAACAAACGTGAAATATTTATTTTAGCCATTTCGCATGAAAACAGGGTCCAAAATCATTGTTTTTCGTTCAGCACTGGAAGGACAGGCGCGATCTACAATAGGCAAGGGGTTTTAAGTCTGCAAGTACGTTTCAAGCTGAGTTCCATGAACATTGTCCAAAATCATGTTTTAGGCCAAATCCCCAATGGGACCAGTTCAGCATATGACAGGAGACACTGTTTGAGTGAAACAAACGTGAAATATTTATTTTAGCCATTTCGCATGAAAACAGGGTCCAAAATCATTGTTTTTCGTTCAGCACTGGAAGGACAGGCGCAATCTACAATAGGCAAGGGTTTTTAAGTCTGCAAGTACGTTTCAAACTGAGTTCCATGAACATTGTCCAAAATCATGTTTTAGGCCAAATCCACAATGCGACCAGTTCAACATATGACAGGAGACACTGTTTGAGTGAAACAAACGTGAAACATTTCTTTTAGCCATTTCGCATGAAAACAGGGTCCAAAATCATTGTTTTTCGTTCAGCACTGGAAGGACAGGCGCGATCTACAATAGGCAAGGGTTTTTAAGTCTGCAAGTACGTTTCAAGCTGAGTTCCATGAACATTGTCCAAAATCATGTTTTAGGCCAAATCCCCAATGGGACCAGTTCAGCATATGACAGGAGACACTGTTTGAGTGAAACAAACGTGAAATATTTATTTTAGCCATTTCGTATGAAAACAGGGTCCAAAATCATTGTTTTTCGTTCAGCACTGGAAGGACAGGCGCGATCTACAATAGGCAAGGGTTTTTAAGTCTGCAAGTACGTTTCAAGCTGAGTTCCATGAACATTGTCCAAAATCATGTTTTAGGCCAAATCCCCAATGCGACCAGTTCAGCATATGACAGGAGACACTGTTTGAGTGAAACAAACGTGAAATATTTCTTTTAGCCATTTCGCATGAAAACAGGGTCCAAAATCATTGTTTTTCGTTCAGCACTGGAAGGACAGGCGCGATCTACAATAGGCAAGGGGTTTTAAGTCTGCAAGTACGTTTCAAGCTGAGTTCCATGAACATTGTCCAAAATCATGTTTTAGGCCAAATCCACAATGCGACCAGTTCAGCATATGACAGGAGACACTGTTTGAGTGAAACAAACGTGAAATATTTATTTTAGCCATTTTCCATGAAAACAGGGTCCAAAATCATTGTTTTCCGTTCAGCACTGGAAGGACAGGCGCGATCTACAATAGGCAAGGGTTTTTAAGTCTGCAAGTACGTTTCAAACTGAGTTCCATGAACATTGTCCAAAATCATGTTTTAGGCCAAATCCCCAATGCGACCAGTTCAGCATATGACAGGAGACACTGTTTGAGTGAAACAAACGTGAAATATTTCTTTTAGCCATTTTGCATGAAAACAGGGTCCAAAATCATTGTTTTTCGTTCAGCACTGGAAGGACAGGCGCGATCTACAATAGGCAAGGGTTTTTAAGTCTGCAAGTACGTTTCAAGCTGAGTTCCATGAACATTGTCCAAAATCATGTTTTAGGCCAAATCCCCAATGGGACCAGTTCAGCATATGACAGGAGACACTGTTTGAGTGAAACAAACGTGAAATATTTCTTTTAGCCATTTCGCATGAAAACAGGGTCCAAAATCATTGTTTTTCGTTCAGCACTGGAAGGACAGGCGCGATCTACAATAGGCAAGGGTTTTTAAGTCTGCAAGTACGTTTCAAGCTGAGTTCCATGAACATTGTCCAAAATCATGTTTTAGGCCAAATCCCCAATGGGACCAGTTCAGCATATGACAGGAGACACTGTTTGAGTGAAACAAACGTGAAATATTTATTTTAGCCATTTCGTATGAAAACAGGGTCCAAAATCATTGTTTTTCGTTCAGCACTGGAAGGACAGGCGCGATCTACAATAGGCAAGGGTTTTTAAGTCTGCAAGTACGTTTCAAGCTGAGTTCCATGAACATTGTCCAAAATCATGTTTTAGGCCAAATCCACAATGCGACCAGTTCAGCATATGACAGGAGACACTGTTTGAGTGAAACAAACGTGAAATATTTATTTTAGCCATTTTCCAAGAAAACAGGGTCCAAAATCATTGTTTTCCGTTCAGCACTGGAAGGACAGGCGCGATCTACAATAGGCAAGGGTTTTTAAGTCTGCAAGTACGTTTCAAGCTGAGTTCCATGAACATTGTCCAAAATCATGTTTTAGGCCAAATCCCCAATGGGACCAGTTCAGCATATGACAGGAGACACTGTTTGAGTGAAACAAACGTGAAATATTTATTTTAGCCATTTCGTATGAAAACAGGGTCCAAAATCATTGTTTTTCGTTCAGCACTGGAAGGACAGGCGCGATCTACAATAGGCAAGGGTTTTTAAGTCTGCAAGTACGTTTCAAGCTGAGTTCCATGAACATTGTCCAAAATCATGTTTTAGGCCAAATCCCCAATGCGACCAGTTCAGCATATGACAGGAGACACTGTTTGAGTGAAACAAACGTGAAATATTTATTTTAGCCATTTTCCAAGAAAACAGGGTCCAAAATCATTGTTTTCCGTTCAGCACTGGAAGGACAGGCGCGATCTACAATAGGCAAGGGTTTTTAAGTCTGCAAGTACGTTTCAAACTGAGTTCCATGAACATTGTCCAAAATCATGTTTTAGGCCAAATCCCCAATGCGACCAGTTCAGCATATGACAGGAGACACTGTTTGAGTGAAACAAACGTGAAATATTTATTTTAGCCATTTTCCATGAAAACAGGGTCCAAAATCATTGTTTTCCGTTCAGCACTGGAAGGACAGGCGCGATCTACAATAGGCAAGGGTTTTTAAGTCTGCAAGTACGTTTCAAACTGAGTTCCATGAACATTGTCCAAAATCATGTTTTAGGCCAAATCCCCAATGCGACCAGTTCAGCATATGACAGGAGACACTGTTTGAGTGAAACAAACGTGAAATATTTATTTTAGCCATTTTCCATGAAAACAGGGTCCAAAATCATTGTTTTTCATTCAGCACTGGAAGGACAGGCGCGATCTACAATAGGCAAGGGTTTTTAAGTCTGCAAGTACGTTTCAAGCTGAGTTCCATGAACATTGTCCAAAATCATGTTTTAGGCCAAATCCCCAATGGGACCAGTTCAGCATATGACAGGAGACACTGTTTGAGTGAAACAAACGTGAAATATTTATTTTAGCCATTTCGCATGAAAACAGGGTCCAAAATCATTGTTTTTCGTTCAGCACTGGAAGGACAGGCGCGATCTACAATAGGCAAGGGGTTTTAAGTCTGCAAGTACGTTTCAAGCTGAGTTCCATGAACATTGTCCAAAATCATGTTTTAGGCCAAATCCCCAATGGGACCAGTTCAGCATATGACAGGAGACACTGTTTGAGTGAAACAAACGTGAAATATTTATTTTAGCCATTTCGCATGAAAACAGGGTCCAAAATCATTGTTTTTCGTTCAGCACTGGAAGGACAGGCGCAATCTACAATAGGCAAGGGTTTTTAAGTCTGCAAGTACGTTTCAAACTGAGTTCCATGAACATTGTCCAAAATCATGTTTTAGGCCAAATCCACAATGCGACCAGTTCAGCATATGACAGGAGACACTGTTTGAGTGAAACAAACGTGAAACATTTATTTGAGCCATTTCGCATGAAAACAGGGTCCAAAATCATTGTTTTTCGTTCAGCACTGGAAGGACAGGCGCGATCTACAATAGGCAAGGGTTTTTAAGTCTGCAAGTACGTTTCAAGCTGAGTTCCATGAACATTGTCCAAAATCATGTTTTAGGCCAAATCCCCAATGGGACCAGTTCAGCATATGACAGGAGACACTGTTTGAGTGAAACAAACGTGAAATATTTATTTTAGCCATTTCGTATGAAAACAGGGTCCAAAATCATTGTTTTTCGTTCAGCACTGGAAGGACAGGCGCGATCTACAATAGGCAAGGGTTTTTAAGTCTGCAAGTACGTTTCAAGCTGAGTTCCATGAACATTGTCCAAAATCATGTTTTAGGCCAAATCCCCAATGCGACCAGTTCAGCATATGACAGGAGACACTGTTTGAGTGAAACAAACGTGAAATATTTCTTTTAGCCATTTCGCATGAAAACAGGGTCCAAAATCATTGTTTTTCGTTCAGCACTGGAAGGACAGGCGCGATCTACAATAGGCAAGGGGTTTTAAGTCTGCAAGTACGTTTCAAGCTGAGTTCCATGAACATTGTCCAAAATCATGTTTTAGGCCAAATCCACAATGCGACCAGTTCAGCATATGACAGGAGACACTGTTTGAGTGAAACAAACGTGAAATATTTATTTTAGCCATTTTCCATGAAAACAGGGTCCAAAATCATTGTTTTCCGTTCAGCACTGGAAGGACAGGCGCGATCTACAATAGGCAAGGGTTTTTAAGTCTGCAAGTACGTTTCAAACTGAGTTCCATGAACATTGTCCAAAATCATGTTTTAGGCCAAATCCCCAATGCGACCAGTTCAGCATATGACAGGAGACACTGTTTGAGTGAAACAAACGTGAAATATTTATTTTAGCCATTTTCCATGAAAACAGGGTCCAAAATCATTGTTTTTCGTTCAGCACTGGAAGGACAGGCGCGATCTACAATAGGCAAGGGGTTTTAAGTCTGCAAGTACGTTTCAAGCTGAGTTCCATGAACATTGTCCAAAATCATGTTTTAGGCCAAATCCACAATACGACCAGTTCAGCATATGACAGGAGACACTGTTTGAGTGAAACAAACGTGAAATATTTATTTTAGCCATTTTGCATGAAAACAGGGTCCAAAATCATTGTTTTTCGTTCAGCACTGGAAGGACAGGCGCGATCTACAATAGGCAAGGGTTTTTAAGTCTGCAAGTACGTTTCAAGCTGAGTTCCATGAACATTGTCCAAAATCATGTTTTAGGCCAAATCCCCAATGGGACCAGTTCAGAATATGACAGGAGACACTGTTTGAGTGAAACAAACGTGAAATATTTCTTTTAGCCATTTCGCATGAAAACAGGGTCCAAAATCATTGTTTTTCGTTCAGCACTGGAAGGACAGGCGCGATCTACAATAGGCAAGGGTTTTTAAGTCTGCAAGTACGTTTCAAGCTGAGTTCCATGAACATTGTCCAAAATCATGTTTTAGGCCAAATCCCCAATGGGACCAGTTCAGCATATGACAGGAGACACTGTTTGAGTGAAACAAACGTGAAATATTTATTTTAGCCATTTCGTATGAAAACAGGGTCCAAAATCATTGTTTTTCGTTCAGCACTGGAAGGACAGGCGCGATCTACAATAGGCAAGGGTTTTTAAGTCTGCAAGTACGTTTCAAGCTGAGTTCCATGAACATTGTCCAAAATCATGTTTTAGGCCAAATCCCCAATGCGACCAGTTCAGCATATGACAGGAGACACTGTTTGAGTGAAACAAACGTGAAATATTTATTTTAGCCATTTTCCAAGAAAACAGGGTCCAAAATCATTGTTTTCCGTTCAGCACTGGAAGGACAGGCGCGATCTACAATAGGCAAGGGTTTTTAAGTCTGCAAGTACGTTTCAAACTGAGTTCCATGAACATTGTCCAAAATCATGTTTTAGGCCAAATCCCCAATGCGACCAGTTCAGCATATGACAGGAGACACTGTTTGAGTGAAACAAACGTGAAATATTTATTTTAGCCATTTTCCATGAAAACAGGGTCCAAAATCATTGTTTTTCGTTCAGCACTGGAAGGACAGGCGCGATCTACAATAGGCAAGGGGTTTTAAGTCTGCAAGTACGTTTCAAGCTGAGTTCCATGAACATTGTCCAAAATCATGTTTTAGGCCAAATCCACAATACGACCAGTTCAGCATATGACAGGAGACACTGTTTGAGTGAAACAAACGTGAAATATTTATTTTAGCCATTTTGCATGAAAACAGGGTCCAAAATCATTGTTTTTCGTTCAGCACTGGAAGGACAGGCGCGATCTACAATAGGCAAGGGTTTTTAAGTCTGCAAGTACGTTTCAAGCTGAGTTCCATGAACATTGTCCAAAATCATGTTTTAGGCCAAATCCCCAATGGGACCAGTTCAGCATATGACAGGAGACACTGTTTGAGTGAAACAAACGTGAAATATTTCTTTTAGCCATTTCGCATGAAAACAGGGTCCAAAATCATTGTTTTTCGTTCAGCACTGGAAGGACAGGCGCGATCTACAATAGGCAAGGGGTTTTAAGTCTGCAAGTACGTTTCAAGCTGAGTTCCATGAACATTGTCCAAAATAATGTTTTAGGCCAAATCCACAATGCGACCAGTTCAGCATATGACAGGAGACACTGTTTGAGTGAAACAAACGTGAAATATTTATTTTAGCCATTTTCCAAGAAAACAGGGTCCAAAATCATTGTTTTCCGTTCAGCACTGGAAGGACAGGCGCGATCTACAATAGGCAAGGGTTTTTAAGTCTGCAAGTACGTTTCAAACTGAGTTCCATGAACATTGTCCAAAATCATGTTTTAGGCCAAATCCCCAATGCGACCAGTTCAGCATATGACAGGAGACACTGTTTGAGTGAAACAAACGTGAAATATTTATTTTAGCCATTTTCCATGAAAACAGGGTCCAAAATCATTGTTTTTCGTTCATGCACTGGAAGGACAGGCGCGATCTACAATAGGCAAGGGGTTTTAAGTCTGCAAGTACGTTTCAAGCTGAGTTCCATGAACATTGTCCAAAATCATGTTTTAGGCCAAATCCACAATACGACCAGTTCAGCATATGACAGGAGACACTGTTTGAGTGAAACAAACGTGAAATATTTATTTTAGCCATTTTGCATGAAAACAGGGTCCAAAATCATTGTTTTTCGTTCAGCACTGGAAGGACAGGCGCGATCTACAATAGGCAAGGGTTTTTAAGTCTGCAAGTACGTTTCAAGCTGAGTTCCATGAACATTGTCCAAAATCATGTTTTAGGCCAAATCCCCAATGGGACCAGTTCAGCATATGACAGGAGACACTGTTTGAGTGAAACAAACGTGAAATATTTCTTTTAGCCATTTCGCATGAAAACAGGGTCCAAAATCATTGTTTTTCGTTCAGCACTGGAAGGACAGGCGCGATCTACAATAGGCAAGGGGTTTTAAGTCTGCAAGTACGTTTCAAGCTGAGTTCCATGAACATTGTCCAAAATCATGTTTTAGGCCAAATCCACAATGCGACCAGTTCAGCATATGACAGGAGACACTGAGTGAAACAAACGTGAAATATTTCTTTTAGCCATTTCGCATGAAAACAGGGTCCAAAATCATTGTTTTTCGTTCAGCACTGGAAGGACAGGCGCGATCTACAATAGGCAAGGGGTTTTAAGTCTGCAAGTACGTTTCAAGCTGAGTTCCATGAACATTGTCCAAAATCATGTTTTAGGCCAAATCCACAATGCGACCAGTTCAGCATATGACAGGAGACACTGTTTGAGTGAAACAAACGTGAAATATTTATTTTAGCCATTGTCCATGAAAACAGGGTCCAAAATCATTGTTTTTCGTTCAGCACTGGAAGGACAGGCGCGATCTACAATAGGCAAGGGTTTTTAAGTCTGCAAGTACGTTTCAAGCTGAGTTCCATGAACATTGTCCAAAATCATGTTTTAGGCCAAATCCCCAATGGGACCAGTTCAGCATATGACAGGAGACACTGTTTGAGTGAAACAAACGTGAAATATTTATTTTAGCCATTTCGCATGAAAACAGGGTCCAAAATCATTGTTTTTCGTTCAGCACTGGAAGGACAGGCGCGATCTACAATAGGCAAGGGGTTTTAAGTCTGCAAGTACGTTTCAAGCTGAGTTCCATGAACATTGTCCAAAATCATGTTTTAGGCCAAATCCACAATGCGACCAGTTCAGCATATGACAGGAGACACTGTTTGAGTGAAACAAACGTGAAATATTTATTTTAGCCATTTTCCATGAAAACAGGGTCCAAAATCATTGTTTTTCGTTGAGCACTGGAAGGACAGGCGCGATCTACAATAGGCAAGGGTTTTTAAGTCTGCAAGTACGTTTCAAGCTGAGTTCCATGAACATTGTCCAAAATCATGTTTTAGGCCAAATCCCCAATGGGACCAGTTCAGCATATGACAGGAGACACTGTTTGAGTGAAACAAACGTGAAATATTTATTTTAGCCATTTCGCATGAAAACAGGGTCCAAAATCATTGTTTTTCGTTCAGCACTGGAAGGACAGGCGCGATCTACAATAGGCAAGGGGTTTTAAGTCTGCAAGTACGTTTCAAGCTGAGTTCCATGAACATTGTCCAAAATCATGTTTTAGGCCAAATCCCCAATGGGACCAGTTCAGCATATGACAGGAGACACTGTTTGAGTGAAACAAACGTGAAATATTTATTTTAGCCATTTCGCATGAAAACAGGGTCCAAAATCATTGTTTTTCGTTCAGCACTGGAAGGACAGGCGCAATCTACAATAGGCAAGGGTTTTTAAGTCTGCAAGTACGTTTCAAACTGAGTTCCATGAACATTGTCCAAAATCATGTTTTAGGCCAAATCCACAATGCGACCAGTTCAGCATATGACAGGAGACACTGTTTGAGTGAAACAAACGTGAAACATTTCTTTTAGCCATTTCGCATGAAAACAGGGTCCAAAATCATTGTTTTTCGTTCAGCACTGGAAGGACAGGCGCGATCTACAATAGGCAAGGGTTTTTAAGTCTGCAAGTACGTTTCAAGCTGAGTTCCATGAACATTGTCCAAAATCATGTTTTAGGCCAAATCCCCAATGGGACCAGTTCAGCATATGACAGGAGACACTGTTTGAGTGAAACAAACGTGAAATATTTATTTTAGCCATTTCGTATGAAAACAGGGTCCAAAATCATTGTTTTTCGTTCAGCACTGGAAGGACAGGCGCGATCTACAATAGGCAAGGGTTTTTAAGTCTGCAAGTACGTTTCAAGCTGAGTTCCATGAACATTGTCCAAAATCATGTTTTAGGCCAAATCCCCAATGCGACCAGTTCAGCATATGACAGGAGACACTGTTTGAGTGAAACAAACGTGAAATATTTCTTTTAGCCATTTCGCATGAAAACAGGGTCCAAAATCATTGTTTTTCGTTCAGCACTGGAAGGACAGGCGCGATCTACAATAGGCAAGGGTTTTTAAGTCTGCAAGTACGTTTCAAGCTGAGTTCCATGAACATTGTCCAAAATCATGTTTTAGGCCAAATCCCCAATGCGACCAGTTCAGCATATGACAGGAGACACTGTTTGAGTGAAACAAACGTGAAATATTTATTTTAGCCATTTTCCATGAAAACAGGGTCCAAAATCATTGTTTTTCGTTCAGCACTGGAAGGACAGGCGCGATCTACAATAGGCAACGGGTTTTAAGTCTGCAAGTACGTTTCAAGCTGAGTTCCATGAACATTGTCCAAAATCATGTTTTAGGCCAAATCCACAATACGACCAGTTCAGCATATGACAGGAGACACTGTTTGAGTGAAACAAACGTGAAATATTTATTTTAGCCATTTTGCATGAAAACAGGGTCCAAAATCATTGTTTTTCGTTCAGCACTGGAAGGACAGGCGCGATCTACAATAGGCAAGGGTTTTTAAGTCTGCAAGTACGTTTCAAGCTGAGTTCCATGAACATTGTCCAAAATCATGTTTTAGGCCAAATCCCCAATGGGACCAGTTCAGCATATGACAGGAGACACTGTTTGAGTGAAACAAACGTGAAACATTTCTTTTAGCCATTTCGCATGAAAACAGGGTCCAAAATCATTGTTTTTCGTTCAGCACTGGAAGGACAGGCGCGATCTACAATAGGCAAGGGTTTTTAAGTCTGCAAGTACGTTTCAAGCTGAGTTCCATGAACATTGTCCAAAATCATGTTTTAGGCCAAATCCCCAATGGGACCAGTTCAGCATATGACAGGAGACACTGTTTGAGTGAAACAAACGTGAAATATTTATTTTAGCCATTTCGTATGAAAACAGGGTCCAAAATCATTGTTTTTCGTTCAGCACTGGAAGGACAGGCGCGATCTACAATAGGCAAGGGTTTTTAAGTCTGCAAGTACGTTTCAAGCTGAGTTCCATGAACATTGTCCAAAATCATGTTTTAGGCCAAATCCCCAATGCGACCAGTTCAGCATATGACAGGAGACACTGTTTGAGTGAAACAAACGTGAAATATTTCTTTTAGCCATTTCGCATGAAAACAGGGTCCAAAATCATTGTTTTTCGTTCAGCACTGGAAGGACAGGCGCGATCTACAATAGGCAAGGGGTTTTAAGTCTGCAAGTACGTTTCAAGCTGAGTTCCATGAACATTGTCCAAAATCATGTTTTAGGCCAAATCCCCAATGGGACCAGTTCAGCATATGACAGGAGACACTGTTTGAGTGAAACAAACGTGAAATATTTATTTTAGCCATTTCGCATGAAAACAGGGTCCAAAATCATTGTTTTTCGTTCAGCACTGGAAGGACAGGCGCAATCTACAATAGGCAAGGGTTTTTAAGTCTGCAAGTACGTTTCAAACTGAGTTCCATGAACATTGTCCAAAATCATGTTTTAGGCCAAATCCACAATGCGACCAGTTCAGCATATGACAGGAGACACTGTTTGAGTGAAACAAACGTGAAACATTTCTTTTAGCCATTTCGCATGAAAACAGGGTCCAAAATCATTGTTTTTCGTTCAGCACTGGAAGGACAGGCGCGATCTACAATAGGCAAGGGTTTTTAAGTCTGCAAGTACGTTTCAAGCTGAGTTCCATGAACATTGTCCAAAATCATGTTTTAGGCCAAATCCCCAATGGGACCAGTTCAGCATATGACAGGAGACACTGTTTGAGTGAAACAAACGTGAAATATTTATTTTAGCCATTTCGTATGAAAACAGGGTCCAAAATCATTGTTTTTCGTTCAGCACTGGAAGGACAGGCGCGATCTACAATAGGCAAGGGTTTTTAAGTCTGCAAGTACGTTTCAAGCTGAGTTCCATGAACATTGTCCAAAATCATGTTTTAGGCCAAATCCCCAATGCGACCAGTTCAGCATATGACAGGAGACACTGTTTGAGTGAAACAAACGTGAAATATTTCTTTTAGCCATTTCGCATGAAAACAGGGTCCAAAATCATTGTTTTTCGTTCAGCACTGGAAGGACAGGCGCGATCTACAATAGGCAAGGGTTTTTAAGTCTGCAAGTACGTTTCAAGCTGAGTTCCATGAACATTGTCCAAAATCATATTTTAGGCCAAATCCCCAATGCGACCAGTTCAGCATATGACAGGAGACACTGTTTGAGTGAAACAAACGTGAAATATTTATTTTAGCCATTTTCCATGAAAACAGGGTCCAAAATCATTGTTTTTCGTTCAGCACTGGAAGGACAGGCGCGATCTACAATAGGCAACTGGTTTTAAGTCTGCAAGTACGTTTCAAGCTGAGTTCCATGAACATTGTCCAAAATCATGTTTTAGGCCAAATCCACAATAAGACCAGTTAAGCATATGACAGGAGACACTGTTTGAGTGAAACAAACGTGAAATATTTATTTTAGCCATTTTGCATGAAAACAGGGTCCAAAATCATTGTTTTTCGTTCAGCACTGGAAGGACAGGCGCGATCTACAATAGGCAAGGGTTTTTAAGTCTGCAAGTACGTTTCAAGCTGAGTTCCATGAACATTGTCCAAAATCATGTTTTAGGCCAAATCCCCAATGGGACCAGTTCAGCATATGACAGGAGACACTGTTTGAGTGAAACAAACGTGAAACATTTCTTTTAGCCATTTTCCATGAAAACAGGGTCCAAAATCATTGTTTTTCGTTCAGCACTGGAAGGACAGGCGCGATCTACAATAGGCAAGGGGTTTTAAGTCTGCAAGTATGTTTCAAGCTGAGTTCCATGAACATTGTCCAAAATCATGTTTTAGGCCAAATCCACAATACGACCAGTTCAGCATATGACAGGAGACACTGTTTGAGTGAAACAAACGTGAAATATTTATTTTAGCCATTTTGCATGAAAACAGGGTCCAAAATCATTGTTTTTCGTTCAGCACTGGAAGGACAGGCGCGATCTACAATAGGCAAGGGTTTTTAAGTCTGCAAGTACGTTTCAAGCTGAGTTCCATGAACATTGTCCAAAATCATGTTTTAGGCCAAATCCCCAATGGGACCAGTTCAGCATATGACAGGAGACACTGTTTGAGTGAAACAAACGTGAAACATTTCTTTTAGCCATTTCGCATGAAAACAGGGTCCAAAATCATTGTTTTTCGTTCAGCACTGGAAGGACAGGCGCGATCTACAATAGGCAAGGGTTTTTAAGTCTGCAAGTACGTTTCAAGCTGAGTTCCATGAACATTGTCCAAAATCATGTTTTAGGCCAAATCCCCAATGGGACCAGTTCAGCATATGACAGGAGACACTGTTTGAGTGAAACAAACGTGAAATATTTATTTTAGCCATTTCGTATGAAAACAGGGTCCAAAATCATTGTTTTTCGTTCAGCACTGGAAGGACAGGCGTGATCTACAATAGGCAAGGGTTTTTAAGTCTGCAAGTACGTTTCAAGCTGAGTTCCATGAACATTGTCCAAAATCATGTTTTAGGCCAAATCCCCAATGCGACCAGTTCAGCATATGACAGGAGACACTGTTTGAGTGAAACAAACGTGAAATATTTCTTTTAGCCATTTCGCATGAAAACAGGGTCCAAAATCATTGTTTTTCGTTCAGCACTGGAAGGACAGGCGCGATCTACAATAGGCAAGGGGTTTTAAGTCTGCAAGTACGTTTCAAGCTGAGTTCCATGAACATTGTCCAAAATCATGTTTTAGGCCAAATCCACAATGCGACCAGTTCAGCATATGACAGGAGACACTGTTTGAGTGAAACAAACGTGAAATATTTATTTTAGCCATTTTCCATGAAAACAGGGTCCAAAATCATTGTTTTTCGTTCAGCACTGGAAGGACAGGCGCGATCTACAATAGGCAAGG
Source organism: Coregonus lavaretus (assembly GCF_964263955.1). NCBI lineage: Eukaryota > Metazoa > Chordata > Actinopteri > Salmoniformes > Salmonidae > Coregonus > Coregonus lavaretus. The sequence goes on from NC_139993.1 coordinate 16,908,297, forward strand.
GTTTTTAAGTCTGCAAGTACGTTTCAAACTGAGTTCCATGAACATTGTCCAAAATCATGTTTTAGGCCAAATCCCCAATGCGACCAGTTCAGCATATGACAGGAGACACTGTTTGAGTGAAACAAACGTGAAATATTTATTTTAGCCATTTTCCATGAAAACAGGGTCCAAAATCATTGTTTTTCTTTCAGCACTGGAAGGACAGGCGCGATCTACAATAGGCAAGGGGTTTTAAGTCTGCAAGTACGTTTCAAGCTGAGTTCCATGAACATTGTCCAAAATCATGTTTTAGGCCAAATCCACAATACGACCAGTTCAGCATATGACAGGAGACACTGTTTGAGTGAAACAAACGTGAAATATTTATTTTAGCCATTTTGCATGAAAACAGGGTCCAAAATCATTGTTTTTCGTTCAGCACTGGAAGGACAGGCGCGATCTACAATAGGCAAGGGTTTTTAAGTCTGCAAGTACGTTTCAAGCTGAGTTCCATGAACATTGTCCAAAATCATGTTTTAGGCCAAATCCCCAATGGGACCAGTTCAGCATATGACAGGAGACACTGTTTGAGTGAAACAAACGTGAAATATTTATTTTAGCCATTTCGTATGAAAACAGGGTCCAAAATCATTGTTTTTCGTTCAGCACTGGAAGGACAGGCGCGATCTACAATAGGCAAGGGTTTTTAAGTCTGCAAGTACGTTTCAAGCGGAGTTCCATGAACATTGTCCAAAATCTTTTTTTAGGCCAAATCCACAATGCGACCAGTTCAGCATATGACAGGAGACACTGTTTGAGTGAAACAAACGTGAAATATTTATTTTAGCCATTTTCCATGAAAACAGGGTCCAAAATCATTGTTTTTCGTTCAGCACTGGAAGGACAGGCGCGATCTACAATAGGCAAGGGTTTTTAAGTCTGCAAGTACGTTTCAAACTGAGTTCCATGAACATTGTCCAAAATCATGTTTTAGGCCAAATCCCCAATGCGACCAGTTCAGCATATGACAGGAGACACTGTTTGAGTGAAACAAACGTGAAATATTTATTTTAGCCATTTTCCATGAAAACAGGGTCCAAAATCATTGTTTTTCGTTCAGCACTGGAAGGACAGGCGCGATCTACAATAGGCAAGGGGTTTTAAGTCTGCAAGTACGTTTCAAGCTGAGTTCCATGAACATTGTCCAAAATCATGTTTTAGGCCAAATCCACAATACGACCAGTTCAGCATATGACAGGAGACACTGTTTGAGTGAAACAAACGTGAAATATTTATTTTAGCCATTTTGCATGAAAACAGGGTCCAAAATCATTGTTTTTCGTTCAGCACTGGAAGGACAGGCGCGATCTACAATAGGCAAGGGTTTTTAAGTCTGCAAGTACGTTTCAAGCTGAGTTCCATGAACATTGTCCAAAATCATGTTTTAGGCCAAATCCCCAATGGGACCAGTTCAGCATATGACAGGAGACACTGTTTGAGTGAAACAAACGTGAAATATCTATTTTAGCCATTTCGTATGAAAACAGGGTCCAAAATCATTGTTTTTCGTTCAGCACTGGAAGGACAGGCGCGATCTACAATAGGCAAGGGTTTTTAAGTCTGCAAGTACGTTTCAAGCGGAGTTCCATGAACATTGTCCAAAATCTTTTTTTAGGCCAAATCCACAATGCGACCAGTTCAGCATATGACAGGAGACACTGTTTGAGTGAAACAAACGTGAAATATTTATTTTAGCCATTTTCCATGAAAACAGGGTCCAAAATCATTGTTTTTCGTTCAGCACTGGAAGGACAGGCGCGATCTACAATAGGCAAGGGTTTTTAAGTCTGCAAGTACGTTTCAAACTGAGTTCCATGAACATTGTCCAAAATCATGTTTTAGGCCAAATCCCCAATGCGACCAGTTCAGCATATGACAGGAGACACTGTTTGAGTGAAACAAACGTGAAATATTTATTTTAGCCATTTTCCATGAAAACAGGGTCCAAAATCATTGTTTTTCGTTCAGCACTGGAAGGACAGGCGCGATCTACAATAGGCAAGGGGTTTTAAGTCTGCAAGTACGTTTCAAGCTGAGTTCCATGAACATTGTCCAAAATCATGTTTTAGGCCAAATCCACAATACGACCAGTTCAGCATATGACAGGAGACACTGTTTGAGTGAAACAAACGTGAAATATTTATTTTAGCCATTTTGCATGAAAACAGGGTCCAAAATCATTGTTTTTCGTTCAGCACTGGAAGGACAGGCGCGATCTACAATAGGCAAGGGTTTTTAAGTCTGCAAGTACGTTTCAAGCTGAGTTCCATGAACATTGTCCAAAATCATGTTTTAGGCCAAATCCCCAATGGGACCAGTTCAGCATATGACAGGAGACACTGTTTGAGTGAAACAAACGTGAAATATTTATTTTAGCCATTTCGTATGAAAACAGGGTCCAAAATCATTGTTTTTCGTTCAGCACTGGAAGGACAGGCGCGATCTACAATAGGCAAGGGTTTTTAAGTCTGCAAGTACGTTTCAAGCGGAGTTCCATGAACATTGTCCAAAATCTTTTTTTAGGCCAAATCCACAATGCGACCAGTTCAGCATATGACAGGAGACACTGTTTGAGTGAAACAAACGTGAAATATTTATTTTAGCCATTTTCCATGAAAACAGGGTCCAAAATCATTGTTTTCCGTTCAGCACTGGAAGGACAGGCGCGATCTACAATAGGCAAGGGGTTTTAAGTCTGCAAGTACGTTTCAAGCTGAGTTCCATGAACATTGTCCAAAATCATGTTTTAGGCCAAATCCACAATACGACCAGTTCAGCATATGACAGGAGACACTGTTTGAGTGAAACAAACGTGAAATATTTATTTTAGCCATTTCGTATGAAAACAGGGTCCAAAATCATTGTTTTTCGTTCAGCACTGGAAGGACAGGCGCGATCTACAATAGGCAAGGGTTTTTAAGTCTGCAAGTACGTTTCAAGCTGAGTTCCATGAACATTGTCCAAAATCATGTTTTAGGCCAAATCCCCAATGCGACCAGTTCAGCATATGACAGGAGACACTGTTTGAGTGAAACAAACGTGAAATATTTCTTTTAGCCATTTCGCATGAAAACAGGGTCCAAAATCATTGTTTTTCGTTCAGCACTGGAAGGACAGGCGCGATCTACAATAGGCAAGGGTTTTTAAGTCTGCAAGTACGTTTCAAGCTGAGTTCCATGAACATTGTCCAAAATCATATTTTAGGCCAAATCCCCAATGCGACCAGTTCAGCATATGACAGGAGACACTGTTTGAGTGAAACAAACGTGAAATATTTATTTTAGCCATTTTCCATGAAAACAGGGTCCAAAATCATTGTTTTTCGTTCAGCACTGGAAGGACAGGCGCGATCTACAATAGGCAACGGGTTTTAAGTCTGCAAGTACGTTTCAAGCTGAGTTCCATGAACATTGTCCAAAATCATGTTTTAGGCCAAATCCACAATAAGACCAGTTAAGCATATGACAGGAGACACTGTTTGAGTGAAACAAACGTGAAATATTTATTTTAGCCATTTTGCATGAAAACAGGGTCCAAAATCATTGTTTTTCGTTCAGCACTGGAAGGACAGGCGCGATCTACAATAGGCAAGGGTTTTTAAGTCTGCAAGTACGTTTCAAGCTGAGTTCCATGAACATTGTCCAAAATCATGTTTTAGGCCAAATCCCCAATGGGACCAGTTCAGCATATGACAGGAGACACTGTTTGAGTGAAACAAACGTGAAACATTTCTTTTAGCCATTTTCCATGAAAACAGGGTCCAAAATCATTGTTTTTCGTTCAGCACTGGAAGGACAGGCGCGATCTACAATAGGCAAGGGGTTTTAAGTCTGCAAGTATGTTTCAAGCTGAGTTCCATGAACATTGTCCAAAATCATGTTTTAGGCCAAATCCACAATACGACCAGTTCAGCATATGACAGGAGACACTGTTTGAGTGAAACAAACGTGAAATATTTATTTTAGCCATTTTGCATGAAAACAGGGTCCAAAATCATTGTTTTTCGTTCAGCACTGGAAGGACAGGCGCGATCTACAATAGGCAAGGGTTTTTAAGTCTGCAAGTACGTTTCAAGCTGAGTTCCATGAACATTGTCCAAAATCATGTTTTAGGCCAAATCCCCAATGGGACCAGTTCAGCATATGACAGGAGACACTGTTTGAGTGAAACAAACGTGAAACATTTCTTTTAGCCATTTCGCATGAAAACAGGGTCCAAAATCATTGTTTTTCGTTCAGCACTGGAAGGACAGGCGCGATCTACAATAGGCAAGGGTTTTTAAGTCTGCAAGTACGTTTCAAGCTGAGTTCCATGAACATTGTCCAAAATCATGTTTTAGGCCAAATCCCCAATGGGACCAGTTCAGCATATGACAGGAGACACTGTTTGAGTGAAACAAACGTGAAATATTTATTTTAGCCATTTCGTATGAAAACAGGGTCCAAAATCATTGTTTTTCGTTCAGCACTGGAAGGACAGGCGTGATCTACAATAGGCAAGGGTTTTTAAGTCTGCAAGTACGTTTCAAGCTGAGTTCCATGAACATTGTCCAAAATCATGTTTTAGGCCAAATCCCCAATGCGACCAGTTCAGCATATGACAGGAGACACTGTTTGAGTGAAACAAACGTGAAATATTTCTTTTAGCCATTTCGCATGAAAACAGGGTCCAAAATCATTGTTTTTCGTTCAGCACTGGAAGGACAGGCGCGATCTACAATAGGCAAGGGGTTTTAAGTCTGCAAGTACGTTTCAAGCTGAGTTCCATGAACATTGTCCAAAATCATGTTTTAGGCCAAATCCACAATGCGACCAGTTCAGCATATGACAGGAGACACTGTTTGAGTGAAACAAACGTGAAATATTTATTTTAGCCATTTTCCATGAAAACAGGGTCCAAAATCATTGTTTTTCGTTCAGCACTGGAAGGACAGGCGCGATCTACAATAGGCAAGGGGTTTTAAGTCTGCAAGTACGTTTCAAGCTGAGTTCCATGAACATTGTCCAAAATCATGTTTTAGGCCAAATCCACAATACGACCAGTTCAGCATATGACAGGAGACACTGTTTGAGTGAAACAAACGTGAAATATTTATTTTAGCCATTTTGCATGAAAACAGGGTCCAAAATCATTGTTTTTCGTTCAGCACTGGAAGGACAGGCGCGATCTACAATAGGCAAGGGTTTTTAAGTCTGCAAGTACGTTTCAAGCTGAGTTCCATGAACATTGTCCAAAATCATGTTTTAGGCCAAATCCCCAATGGGACCAGTTCAGCATATGACAGGAGACACTGTTTGAGTGAAACAAACGTGAAATATTTATTTTAGCCATTTCGTATGAAAACAGGGTCCAAAATCATTGTTTTTCGTTCAGCACTGGAAGGACAGGCGCGATCTACAATAGGCAAGGGTTTTTAAGTCTGCAAGTACGTTTCAAGCGGAGTTCCATGAACATTGTCCAAAATCTTTTTTTAGGCCAAATCCACAATGCGACCAGTTCAGCATATGACAGGAGACACTGTTTGAGTGAAACAAACGTGAAATATTTATTTTAGCCATTTTCCATGAAAACAGGGTCCAAAATCATTGTTTTTCGTTCAGCACTGGAAGGACAGGCGCGATCTACAATAGGCAAGGGTTTTTAAGTCTGCAAGTACGTTTCAAACTGAGTTCCATGAACATTGTCCAAAATCATGTTTTAGGCCAAATCCCCAATGCGACCAGTTCAGCATATGACAGGAGACACTGTTTGAGTGAAACAAACGTGAAATATTTATTTTAGCCATTTTCCATGAAAACAGGGTCCAAAATCATTGTTTTTCGTTCAGCACTGGAAGGACAGGCGCGATCTACAATAGGCAAGGGGTTTTAAGTCTGCAAGTACGTTTCAAGCTGAGTTCCATGAACATTGTCCAAAATCATGTTTTAGGCCAAATCCACAATACGACCAGTTCAGCATATGACAGGAGACACTGTTTGAGTGAAACAAACGTGAAATATTTATTTTAGCCATTTTGCATGAAAACAGGGTCCAAAATCATTGTTTTTCGTTCAGCACTGGAAGGACAGGCGCGATCTACAATAGGCAAGGGTTTTTAAGTCTGCAAGTACGTTTCAAGCTGAGTTCCATGAACATTGTCCAAAATCATGTTTTAGGCCAAATCCCCAATGGGACCAGTTCAGCATATGACAGGAGACACTGTTTGAGTGAAACAAACGTGAAATATTTATTTTAGCCATTTCGTATGAAAACAGGGTCCAAAATCATTGTTTTTCGTTCAGCACTGGAAGGACAGGCGCGATCTACAATAGGCAAGGGTTTTTAAGTCTGCAAGTACGTTTCAAGCGGAGTTCCATGAACATTGTCCAAAATCTTTTTTTAGGCCAAATCCACAATGCGACCAGTTCAGCATATGACAGGAGACACTGTTTGAGTGAAACAAACGTGAAATATTTATTTTAGCCATTTTCCATGAAAACAGGGTCCAAAATCATTGTTTTCCGTTCAGCACTGGAAGGACAGGCGCGATCTACAATAGGCAAGGGGTTTTAAGTCTGCAAGTACGTTTCAAGCTGAGTTCCATGAACATTGTCCAAAATCATGTTTTACGCCAAATCCCCAATGGGACCAGTTCAGCATATGACAGGAGACACTGTTTGAGTGAAACAAACGTGAAATATTTATTTTAGCCATTTCGTATGAAAACAGGGTCCAAAATCATTGTTTTTCGTTCAGCACTGGAAGGACAGGCGCGATCTACAATAGGCAAGGGTTTTTAAGTCTGCAAGTACGTTTCAAGCTGAGTTCCATGAACATTGTCCAAAATCATGTTTTAGGCCAAATCCACAATGCGACCAGTTCAGCATATGACAGGAGACACTGTTTGAGTGAAACAAACGTGAAATATTTATTTTAGCTATTTTCCATGAAAACAGGGTCCAAAATCATTGTTTTTCGTTCAGCACTGGAAGGACAGGCGCGATCTACAATAGGCAAGGGGTTTTAAGTCTGCAAGTACGTTTCAAGCTGATTTCCATGAACATTTGTCCAAAATCTTTGTTTTAGGCCAAATCCCCAATGCGACCAGTTCAGCATATGACAGGAGACACTGTTTGAGTGAAACAAACGTGAAATATTTATTTTAGCCATTTTCCATGAAAACAGGGTCCAAAATCATTGTTTTTCGTTCAGCACTGGAAGGACAGGCGCGATCTACAATGGGCAAGGGGTTTTAAGTCTGCAAGTACGTTTCAAGCTGAGTTCCATGAACATTGTCCAAAATCATGTTTTAGGCCAAATCCACAATACGACCAGTTCAGCATATGACAGGAGACACTGTTTGAGTGAAACAAACGTGAAATATTTATTTTAGCCATTTCGTATGAAAACAGGGTCCAAAATCATTGTTTTTCGTTCAGCACTGGAAGGACAGGCGCGATCTACAATAGGCAAGGGGTTTTAAGTCTGCAAGTACGTTTCAAGCTGAGTTCCATGAACATTGTCCAAAATCATGTTTTAGGCCAAATCCCCAATGCGACCAGTTCAGCATATGACAGGAGACACTGTTTGAGTGAAACAAACGTGAAATATTTCTTTTAGCCATTTCGCATGAAAACAGGGTCCAAAATCATTGTTTTTCGTTCAGCACTGGAAGGACAGGCGCGATCTACAATAGGCAAGGGGTTTTAAGTCTGCAAGTACGTTTCAAGCTGAGTTCCATGAACATTGTCCAAAATCATGTTTTAGGCCAAATCCACAATGCGACCAGTTCAGCATATGACAGGAGACACTGTTTGAGTGAAACAAACGTGAAATATTTATTTTAGCCATTTTCCATGAAAACAGGGTCCAAAATCATTGTTTTTCGTTCAGCACTGGAAGGACAGGCGCGATCTACAATAGGCAAGGGTTTTTAAGTCTGCAAGTACGTTTCAAGCTGAGTTCCATGAACATTGTCCAAAATCATGTTTTAGGCCAAATCCCCAATGGGACCAGTTCAGCATATGACAGGAGACACTGTTTGAGTGAAACAAACGTGAAATATTTATTTTAGCCATTTCGTATGAAAACAGGGTCCAAAATCATTGTTTTTCGTTCAGCACTGGAAGGACAGGCGCAATCTACAATAGGCAAGGGTTTTTAAGTCTGCAAGTACGTTTCAAGCTGAGTTCCATGAACATTGTCCAAAATCATGTTTTAGGCCAAATCCCCAATGCGACCAGTTCAGCATATGACAGGAGACACTGTTTGAGTGAAACAAACGTGAAATATTTCTTTTAGCCATTTCGCATGAAAACAGGGTCCAAAATCATTGTTTTTCGTTCAGCACTGGAAGGACAGGCGCGATCTACAATAGGCAAGGGGTTTTAAGTCTGCAAGTACGTTTCAAGCTGAGTTCCATGAACATTGTCCAAAATCATGTTTTAGGCCAAATCCACAATGCGACCAGTTCAGCATATGACAGGAGACACTGTTTGAGTGAAACAAACGTGAAATATTTATTTTAGCCATTTCGCATGAAAACAGGGTCCAAAATCATTGTTTTTCGTTCAGCACTGGAAGGACAGGCGCGATCTACAATAGGCAAGGGGTTTTAAGTCTGCAAGTACGTTTCAAGCTGAGTTCCATGAACATTGTCCAAAATCATGTTTTAGGCCAAATCCACAATGCGACCAGTTCAGCATATGACAGGAGACACTGTTTGAGTGAAACAAACGTGAAATATTTATTTTAGCCATTTTCCATGAAAACAGGGTCCAAAATCATTGTTTTTCGTTCAGCACTGGAAGGACAGGCGCGATCTACAATAGGCAAGGGTTTTTAAGTCTGCAAGTACGTTTCAAGCTGAGTTCCATGAACATTGTCCAAAATCATGTTTTAGGCCAAATCCCCAATGGGACCAGTTCAGCATATGACAGGAGACACTGTTTGAGTGAAACAAACGTGAAATATTTATTTTAGCCATTTCGTATGAAAACAGGGTCCAAAATCATTGTTTTTCGTTCAGCACTGGAAGGACAGGCGCGATCTACAATAGGCAAGGGTTTTTAAGTCTGCAAGTACGTTTCAAGCTGAGTTCCATGAACATTGTCCAAAATCATGTTTTAGGCCAAATCCCCAATGCGACCAGTTCAGCATATGACAGGAGACACTGTTTGAGTGAAACAAACGTGAAATATTTCTTTTAGCCATTTCGCATGAAAACAGGGTCCAAAATCATTGTTTTTCGTTCAGCACTGGAAGGACAGGCGCGATCTACAATAGGCAAGGGGTTTTAAGTCTGCAAGTACGTTTCAAGCTGAGTTCCATGAACATTGTCCAAAATCATGTTTTAGGCCAAATCCACAATGCGACCAGTTCTGCATATGACAGGAGACACTGTTTGAGTGAAACAAACGTGAAATATTTATTTTAGCCATTTTCCATGAAAACAGGGTCCAAAATCATTGTTTTTCGTTCAGCACTGGAAGGACAGGCGCGATCTACAATAGGCAAGGGTTTTTAAGTCTGCAAGTACGTTTCAAGCTGAGTTCCATGAACATTGTCCAAAATCATGTTTTAGGCCAAATCCCCAATGGGACCAGTTCAGCATATGACAGGAGACACTGTTTGAGTGAAACAAACGTGAAATATTTATTTTAGCCATTTCGTATGAAAACAGGGTCCAAAATCATTGTTTTTCGTTCAGCACTGGAAGGACAGGCGCGATCTACAATAGGCAAGGGTTTTTAAGTCTGCAAGTACGTTTCAAGCTGAGTTCCATGAACATTGTCCAAAATCATGTTTTAGGCCAAATCCCCAATGCGACCAGTTCAGCATATGACAGGAGACACTGTTTGAGTGAAACAAACGTGAAATATTTCTTTTAGCCATTTCGCATGAAAACAGGGTCCAAAATCATTGTTTTTCGTTCAGCACTGGAAGGACAGGCGCGATCTACAATAGGCAAGGGGTTTTAAGTCTGCAAGTACGTTTCAAGCTGAGTTCCATGAACATTGTCCAAAATCATGTTTTAGGCCAAATCCACAATGCGACCAGTTCAGCATATGACAGGAGACACTGTTTGAGTGAAACAAACGTGAAATATTTATTTTAGCCATTTTCCATGAAAACAGGGTCCAAAATCATTGTTTTTCGTTCAGCACTGGAAGGACAGGCGCGATCTACAATAGGCAAGGGTTTTTAAGTCTGCAAGTACGTTTCAAGCTGAGTTCCATGAACATTTGTCCAAAATCTTTGTTTTAGGCCAAATCCACAATGCGACCAGTTCAGCATATGACAGGAGACACTGTTTGAGTGAAACAAACGTGAAATATTTATTTTAGCCATTTCGCATGAAAACAGGGTCCAAAATCATTGTTTTTCTTTCAGCACTGGAAGGACAGGCGCGATCTACAATAGGCAAGTGTTTTTAAGTCTGCAAGTACGTTTCAAGCTGAGTTCCATGAACATTGTCCAAAATCATGTTTTAGGCCAAATCCCCAATGCGACCAGTTCAGCATATGACAGGAGACACTGTTTGAGTGAAACAAACGTGAAATATTTATTTTAGCCATTTCGCATGAAAACAGGGTCCAAAATCATTGTTTTTCGTTCAGCACTGGAAGGACAGGCGCGATCTACAATAGGCAAGGGGTTTTAAGTCTGCAAGTACGTTTCAAGCTGAGTTCCATGAACATTGTCCAAAATCATGTTTTAGGCCAAATCCCCAATGGGACCAGTTCAGCATATGACAGGAGACACTGTTTGAGTGAAACAAACGTGAAATATTTATTTTAGCCATTTCGCATGAAAACAGGGTCCAAAATCATTGTTTTTCGTTCAGCACTGGAAGGACAGGCGCAATCTACAATAGGCAAGGGTTTTTAAGTCTGCAAGTACGTTTCAAACTGAGTTCCATGAACATTGTCCAAAATCATGTTTTAGGCCAAATCCACAATGCGACCAGTTCAGCATATGACAGGAGACACTGTTTGAGTGAAACAAACGTGAAACATTTCTTTTAGCCATTTCGCATGAAAACAGGGTCCAAAATCATTGTTTTTCGTTCAGCACTGGAAGGACAGGCGCGATCTACAATAGGCAAGGGTTTTTAAGTCTGCAAGTACGTTTCAAGCTGAGTTCCATGAACATTGTCCAAAATCATGTTTTAGGCCAAATCCCCAATGCGACCAGTTCAGCATATGACAGGAGACACTGTTTGAGTGAAACAAACGTGAAATATTTCTTTTAGCCATTTCGCATGAAAACAGGGTCCAAAATCATTGTTTTTCGTTCAGCACTGGAAGGACAGGCGCGATCTACAATAGGCAAGGGGTTTTAAGTCTGCAAGTACGTTTCAAGCTGAGTTCCATGAACATTGTCCAAAATCATGTTTTAGGCCAAATCCACAATGGGACCAGTTCAGCATATGACAGGAGACACTGTTTGAGTGAAACAAACGTGAAATATTTATTTTAGCCATTTCGCATGAAAACAGGGTCCAAAATCATTGTTTTTCGTTCAGCACTGGAAGGACAGGCGCGATCTACAATAGGCAAGGGGTTTTAAGTCTGCAAGTACGTTTCAAGCTGAGTTCCATGAACATTGTCCAAAATCATGTTTTAGGCCAAATCCACAATGCGACCAGTTCTGCATATGACAGGAGACACTGTTTGAGTGAAACAAACGTGAAATATTTATTTTAGCCATTTTCCATGAAAACAGGGTCCAAAATCATTGTTTTTCGTTCAGCACTGGAAGGACAGGCGCGATCTACAATAGGCAAGGGTTTTTAAGTCTGCAAGTACGTTTCAAGCTGAGTTCCATGAACATTGTCCAAAATCATGTTTTAGGCCAAATCCCCAATGGGACCAGTTCAGCATATGACAGGAGACACTGTTTGAGTGAAACAAACGTGAAATATTTATTTTAGCCATTTCGTATGAAAACAGGGTCCAAAATCATTGTTTTTCGTTCAGCACTGGAAGGACAGGCGCGATCTACAATAGGCAAGGGTTTTTAAGTCTGCAAGTACGTTTCAAGCTGAGTTCCATGAACATTGTCCAAAATCATGTTTTAGGCCAAATCCCCAATGCGACCAGTTCAGCATATGACAGGAGACACTGTTTGAGTGAAACAAACGTGAAATATTTCTTTTAGCCATTTCGCATGAAAACAGGGTCCAAAATCATTGTTTTTCGTTCAGCACTGGAAGGACAGGCGCGATCTACAATAGGCAAGGGGTTTTAAGTCTGCAAGTACGTTTCAAGCTGAGTTCCATGAACATTGTCCAAAATCATGTTTTAGGCCAAATCCACAATGCGACCAGTTCAGCATATGACAGGAGACACTGTTTGAGTGAAACAAACGTGAAATATTTATTTTAGCCATTTTCCATGAAAACAGGGTCCAAAATCATTGTTTTTCGTTCAGCACTGGAAGGACAGGCGCGATCTACAATAGGCAAGGGTTTTTAAGTCTGCAAGTACGTTTCAAACTGAGTTCCATGAACATTGTCCAAAATCATGTTTTAGGCCAAATCCACAATGCGACCAGTTCAGCATATGACAGGAGACACTGTTTGAGTGAAACAAACGTGAAATATTTATTTTAGCCATTTCGCATGAAAACATTGTCCAAAATCATTGTTTTTCGTTCAGCACTGGAAGGACAGGTGCGATCTACAATAGGCAAGGGTTTTTAAATCTGCAAGTACGTTTCAAGCTGAGTTCCATGAACATTGTCCAAAATCATGTTTTAGGCCAAATCCCCAATGCGACCAGTTCAGCATATGACAGGAGACACTGTTTGAGTGAAACAAACGTGAAATATTTCTTTTAGCCATTTCGCATGAAAACAGCGTCCAAAATCATTGTTTTTCGTTCAGCACTGGAAGGACAGGCGCGATCTACAATAGGCAAGGGGTTTTAAGTCTGCAAGTACGTTTCAAGCTGAGTTCCATGAACATTGTCCAAAATCATGTTTTAGGCCAAATCCACAATGCGACCAGTTCAGCATATGACAGGAGACACTGTTTGAGTGAAACAAACGTGAAATATTTATTTTAGCCATTTTCCATGAAAACAGGGTCCAAAATCATTGTTTTTCGTTCAGCACTGGAAGGACAGGCGCGATCTACAATAGGCAAGGGTTTTTAAGTCTGCAAGTACGTTTCAAGCTGAGTTCCATGAACATTGTCCAAAATCATGTTTTAGGCCAAATCCACAATGCGACCAGTTCAGCATATGACAGGAGACACTGTTTGAGTGAAACAAACGTGAAATATTTATTTTAGCCATTTTCCATGAAAACAGGGTCCAAAATCATTGTTTTTCGTTCAGCACTGGAAGGACAGGCGCGATCTACAATAGGCAAGGGTTTTTAAGTCTGCAAGTACGTTTCAAACTGAGTTCCATGAACATTGTCCAAAATCATGTTTTAGGCCAAATCCACAATGCGACCAGTTCAGCATATGACAGGAGACACTGTTTGAGTGAAACAAACGTGAAATATTTATTTTAGCCATTTCGCATGAAAACAGGGTCCAAAATCATTGTTTTTCGTTCAGCACTGGAAGGACAGGTGCGATCTACAATAGGCAAGGGTTTTTAAATCTGCAAGTACGTTTCAAGCTGAGTTCCATGAACATTGTCCAAAATCATGTTTTAGGCCAAATCCCCAATGCGACCAGTTCAGCATATGACAGGAGACACTGTTTGAGTGAAACAAACGTGAAATATTTCTTTTAGCCATTTCGCATGAAAACAGCGTCCAAAATCATTGTTTTTCGTTCAGCACTGGAAGGACAGGCGCGATCTACAATAGGCAAGGGGTTTTAAGTCTGCAAGTACGTTTCAAGCTGAGTTCCATGAACATTGTCCAAAATCATGTTTTAGGCCAAATCCACAATGCGACCAGTTCAGCATATGACAGGAGACACTGTTTGAGTGAAACAAACGTGAAATATTTATTTTAGCCATTTTCCATGAAAACAGGGTCCAAAATCATTGTTTTTCGTTCAGCACTGGAAGGACAGGCGCGATCTACAATAGGCAAGGGTTTTTAAGTCTGCAAGTACGTTTCAAGCTGAGTTCCATGAACATTGTCCAAAATCATGTTTTAGGCCAAATCCCCAATGGGACCAGTTCAGCATATGACAGGAGACACTGTTTGAGTGAAACAAACGTGAAATATTTATTTTAGCCATTTCATATGAAAACAGGGTCCAAAATCATTGTTTTTCGTTCAGCACTGGAAGGACAGGCGCGATCTACAATAGGCAAGGGTTTTTAAGTCTGCAAGTACGTTTCAAGCTGAGTTCCATGAACATTGTCCAAAATCATGTTTTAGGCCAAATCCCCAATGCGACCAGTTCAGCATATGACAGGAGACACTGTTTGAGTGAAACAAACGTGAAATATTTCTTTTAGCCATTTCGCATGAAAACAGGGTCCAAAATCATTGTTTTTCGTTCAGCACTGGAAGGACAGGCGCGATCTACAATAGGCAAGGGGTTTTAAGTCTGCAAGTACGTTTCAAGCTGAGTTCCATGAACATTGTCCAAAATCATGTTTTAGGCCAAATCCACAATGCGACCAGTTCAGCATATGACAGGAGACACTGTTTGAGTGAAACAAACGTGAAATATTTATTTTAGCCATTTTCCATGAAAACAGGGTCCAAAATCATTGTTTTTCGTTCAGCACTGGAAGGACAGGCGCGATCTACAATAGGCAAGGGTTTTTAAGTCTGCAAGTACGTTTCAAGCTGAGTTCCATGAACATTTGTCCAAAATCTTTGTTTTAGGCCAAATCCCCAATGCGACCAGTTCAGCATATGACAGGAGACACTGTTTGAGTGAAACAAACGTGAAATATTTATTTTAGCCATTTCGCATGAAAACAGGGTCCAAAATCATTGTTTTTCTTTCAGCACTGGAAGGACAGGCGCGATCTACAATAGGCAAGTGTTTTTAAGTCTGCAAGTACGTTTCAAGCTGAGTTCCATGAACATTGTCCAAAATCATGTTTTAGGCCAAATCCCCAATGCGACCAGTTCAGCATATGACAGGAGACACTGTTTGAGTGAAACAAACGTGAAATATTTATTTTAGCCATTTCGCATGAAAACAGGGTCCAAAATCATTGTTTTTCGTTCAGCACTGGAAGGACAGGCGCGATCTACAATAGGCAAGGGGTTTTAAGTCTGCAAGTACGTTTCAAGCTGAGTTCCATGAACATTGTCCAAAATCATGTTTTAGGCCAAATCCCCAATGGGACCAGTTCAGCATATGACAGGAGACACTGTTTGAGTGAAACAAACGTGAAATATTTATTTTAGCCATTTCGCATGAAAACAGGGTCCAAAATCATTGTTTTTCGTTCAGCACTGGAAGGACAGGCGCAATCTACAATAGGCAAGGGTTTTTAAGTCTGCAAGTACGTTTCAAACTGAGTTCCATGAACATTGTCCAAAATCATGTTTTAGGCCAAATCCACAATGCGACCAGTTCAGCATATGACAGGAGACACTGTTTGAGTGAAACAAACGTGAAACATTTCTTTTAGCCATTTCGCATGAAAACAGGGTCCAAAATCATTGTTTTTCGTTCAGCACTGGAAGGACAGGCGCGATCTACAATAGGCAAGGGTTTTTAAGTCTGCAAGTACGTTTCAAGCTGAGTTCCATGAACATTGTCCAAAATCATGTTTTAGGCCAAATCCCCAATGCGACCAGTTCAGCATATGACAGGAGACACTGTTTGAGTGAAACAAACGTGAAATATTTCTTTTAGCCATTTCGCATGAAAACAGGGTCCAAAATCATTGTTTTTCGTTCAGCACTGGAAGGACAGGCGCGATCTACAATAGGCAAGGGGTTTTAAGTCTGCAAGTACGTTTCAAGCTGAGTTCCATGAACATTGTCCAAAATCATGTTTTAGGCCAAATCCACAATGGGACCAGTTCAGCATATGACAGGAGACACTGTTTGAGTGAAACAAACGTGAAATATTTATTTTAGCCATTTCGCATGAAAACAGGGTCCAAAATCATTGTTTTTCGTTCAGCACTGGATGGACAGGCGCGATCTACAATAGGCAAGGGGTTTTAAGTCTGCAAGTACGTTTCAAGCTGAGTTCCATGAACATTGTCCAAAATCATGTTTTAGGCCAAATCCACAATGCGACCAGTTCTGCATATGACAGGAGACACTGTTTGAGTGAAACAAACGTGAAATATTTATTTTAGCCATTTTCCATGAAAACAGGGTCCAAAATCATTGTTTTTCGTTCAGCACTGGAAGGACAGGCGCGATCTACAATAGGCAAGGGTTTTTAAGTCTGCAAGTACGTTTCAAGCTGAGTTCCATGAACATTGTCCAAAATCATGTTTTAGGCCAAATCCCCAATGGGACCAGTTCAGCATATGACAGGAGACACTGTTTGAGTGAAACAAACGTGAAATATTTATTTTAGCCATTTCGTATGAAAACAGGGTCCAAAATCATTGTTTTTCGTTCAGCACTGGAAGGACAGGCGCGATCTACAATAGGCAAGGGTTTTTAAGTCTGCAAGTACGTTTCAAGCTGAGTTCCATGAACATTGTCCAAAATCATGTTTTAGGCCAAATCCCCAATGCGACCAGTTCAGCATATGACAGGAGACACTGTTTGAGTGAAACAAACGTGAAATATTTCTTTTAGCCATTTCGCATGAAAACAGGGTCCAAAATCATTGTTTTTCGTTCAGCACTGGAAGGACAGGCGCGATCTACAATAGGCAAGGGGTTTTAAGTCTGCAAGTACGTTTCAAGCTGAGTTCCATGAACATTGTCCAAAATCATGTTTTAGGCCAAATCCACAATGCGACCAGTTCAGCATATGACAGGAGACACTGTTTGAGTGAAACAAACGTGAAATATTTATTTTAGCCATTTTCCATGAAAACAGGGTCCAAAATCATTGTTTTTCGTTCAGCACTGGAAGGACAGGCGCGATCTACAATAGGCAAGGGTTTTTAAGTCTGCAAGTACGTTTCAAACTGAGTTCCATGAACATTGTCCAAAATCATGTTTTAGGCCAAATCCACAATGCGACCAGTTCAGCATATGACAGGAGACACTGTTTGAGTGAAACAAACGTGAAATATTTATTTTAGCCATTTCGCATGAAAACAGGGTCCAAAATCATTGTTTTTCGTTCAGCACTGGAAGGACAGGTGCGATCTACAATAGGCAAGGGTTTTTAAATCTGCAAGTACGTTTCAAGCTGAGTTCCATGAACATTGTCCAAAATCATGTTTTAGGCCAAATCCCCAATGCGACCAGTTCAGCATATGACAGGAGACACTGTTTGAGTGAAACAAACGTGAAATATTTATTTTAGCCATTTTCCATGAAAACAGGGTCCAAAATCATTGTTTTTCGTTCAGCACTGGAAGGACAGGCGCGATCTACAATAGGCAAGGGTTTTTAAGTCTGCAAGTACGTTTCAAGCTGAGTTCCATGAACATTGTCCAAAATCATGTTTTAGGCCAAATCCCCAATGGGACCAGTTCAGCATATGACAGGAGACACTGTTTGAGTGAAACAAACGTGAAATATTTATTTTAGCCATTTCATATGAAAACAGGGTCCAAAATCATTGTTTTTCGTTCAGCACTGGAAGGACAGGCGCGATCTACAATAGGCAAGGGTTTTTAAGTCTGCAAGTACGTTTCAAGCTGAGTTCCATGAACATTGTCCAAAATCATGTTTTAGGCCAAATCCCCAATGCGACCAGTTCAGCATATGACAGGAGACACTGTTTGAGTGAAACAAACGTGAAATATTTATTTTAGCCATTTCGCATGAAAACAGGGTCCAAAATCATTGTTTTTCGTTCAGCACTGGAAGGACAGGCGCGATCTACAATAGGCAAGGGGTTTTAAGTCTGCAAGTACGTTTCAAGCTGAGTTCCATGAACATTGTCCAAAATCATGTTTTAGGCCAAATCCACAATGCGACCAGTTCAGCATATGACAGGAGACACTGTTTGAGTGAAACAAACGTGAAATATTTATTTTAGCCATTTTCCATGAAAACAGGGTCCAAAATCATTGTTTTTCGTTCAGCACTGGAAGGACAGGCGCGATCTACAATAGGCAAGGGTTTTTAAGTCTGCAAGTACGTTTCAAGCTGAGTTCCATGAACATTTGTCCAAAATCTTTGTTTTAGGCCAAATCCCCAATGCGACCAGTTCAGCATATGACAGGAGACACTGTTTGAGTGAAACAAACGTGAAATATTTATTTTAGCCATTTCGCATGAAAACAGGGTCCAAAATCATTGTTTTTCTTTCAGCACTGGAAGGACAGGCGCGATCTACAATAGGCAAGGGTTTTTAAGTCTGCAAGTACGTTTCAAGCTGAGTTCCATGAACATTGTCCAAAATCATGTTTTAGGCCAAATCCCCAATGCGACCAGTTCAGCATATGACAGGAGACACTGTTTGAGTGAAACAAACGTGAAATATTTATTTTAGCCATTTCGCATGAAAACAGGGTCCAAAATCATTGTTTTTCGTTCAGCACTGGAAGGACAGGCGCGATCTACAATAGGCAAGGGGTTTTAAGTCTGCAAGTACGTTTCAAGCTGAGTTCCATGAACATTGTCCAAAATCATGTTTTAGGCCAAATCCCCAATGGGACCAGTTCAGCATATGACAGGAGACACTGTTTGAGTGAAACAAACGTGAAATATTTATTTTAGCCATTTCGCATGAAAACAGGGTCCAAAATCATTGTTTTTCGTTCAGCACTGGAAGGACAGGCGCAATCTACAATAGGCAAGGGTTTTTAAGTCTGCAAGTACGTTTCAAACTGAGTTCCATGAACATTGTCCAAAATCATGTTTTAGGCCAAATCCACAATGCGACCAGTTCAGCATATGACAGGAGACACTGTTTGAGTGAAACAAACGTGAAACATTTCTTTTAGCCATTTCGCATGAAAACAGGGTCCAAAATCATTGTTTTTCGTTCAGCACTGGAAGGACAGGCGCGATCTACAATAGGCAAGGGTTTTTAAGTCTGCAAGTACGTTTCAAGCTGAGTTCCATGAACATTGTCCAAAATCATGTTTTAGGCCAAATCCCCAATGCGACCAGTTCAGCATATGACAGGAGACACTGTTTGAGTGAAACAAACGTGAAATATTTCTTTTAGCCATTTCGCATGAAAACAGCGTCCAAAATCATTGTTTTTCGTTCAGCACTGGAAGGACAGGCGCGATCTACAATAGGCAAGGGGTTTTAAGTCTGCAAGTACGTTTCAAGCTGAGTTCCATGAACATTGTCCAAAATCATGTTTTAGGCCAAATCCACAATGCGACCAGTTCAGCATATGACAGGAGACACTGTTTGAGTGAAACAAACGTGAAATATTTATTTTAGCCATTTTCCATGAAAACAGGGTCCAAAATCATTGTTTTTCGTTCAGCACTGGAAGGACAGGCGCGATCTACAATAGGCAAGGGTTTTTAAGTCTGCAAGTACGTTTCAAGCTGAGTTCCATGAACATTGTCCAAAATCATGTTTTAGGCCAAATCCACAATGCGACCAGTTCAGCATATGACAGGAGACACTGTTTGAGTGAAACAAACGTGAAACATTTCTTTTAGCCATTTCGCATGAAAACAGGGTCCAAAATCATTGTTTTTCGTTCAGCACTGGAAGGACAGGCGCAATCTACAATAGGCAAGGGTTTTTAAGTCTGCAAGTACGTTTCAATCTGAGTTCCATGAACATTGTCCAAAATCATGTTTTAGGCCAAATCCACAATGCGACCAGTTCAGCATATGACAGGAGACACTGTTTGAGTGAAACAAACGTGAAATATTTATTTGAGCCATTTCGCATGAAAACCTGTTTGCAAGCTTGAAAAACCTTGCATATTGTAATGCTCTCCCGGCCCTCCAGTGCTGAACGTGAAACAGTGATTTTGGACCCTGTTTTCATGCGAAATGGTGAAAAGTAATGTGTCCCGTCTGTTACCCTTAAAAAGTGTCTCCTGTCATATGCCGAACTAGTTGCATTGTGGATTTTTGCCTAAAACACGATTTTAGACAATGTTCATGGAACTCCGCTTAAAACCTGTTTGCAAGCTTGAAAAACCTTGCATATTGTAATGCTCTCCCGGTCCTCCAGTGCTGAACGTGAAACAGCCGACCTGTTCCTGCTCCCCGCACCAAGCCTATGGCGCGCGTCGCCAGCCCTGCCTGTCCTGTTCCTGCTCCCCGCACCAAGCCAATTGTATCCCTTCATATGCCGAACTAGTTGCAAAACATGATTTTAGACAATATTCATTGAAAAAAGCTTTTTAAAAAATCAAAATTGAAAACCCTTCTAAATTGTATTCTACGTCTGTCCTTCTAGTGCTGAACGTAAAAAAAATATTTTAGACCCTTTTCATGCAAAATTTATAAAAAATATTTTTCAGGTTTTTAAAAAAAAAACTTTGTATCCCTTCATATGCCGAACTAGTTTTTTTGTTGATTTTGCCTAAAACATGATTTTAGACAACATTCATTGAAAAAAGCTTTTTAAAAAATCACATTTGAAAACCCTTCTAAATTGTATTCTATGTCTGTCCTTCTAGTGCTGAACATAAAAAAAATATTTTAGACCCTTTTCATGCAAAATGTATAAAAAATATTTTTCACGTTTGTTGTAAAAAAAATTGTATCCCTTCATATGCCGAACTAGTTGCATTGTGGATTTTGCCTAAAACATGATTTTAGAAAATATTCATTTAATTATTTATTTTTTTAATCACATTTGAAAACCCTTGTATGTTGAATTCTACATATGTCCTTCTAGTGCAGTACGTAAAAAAATATTTTAGACCCTTTTCATGCAAAATGTATAAAAAATATTTTTCACGTTTGTTATAAAAAAAATTGTATCCCTTCATATGCCGAACTAGTTGCATTGTGGATTTTGCCTAAAACATGATTTTAGAAAATATTCATAGAATTTCTTTTTTAATCACATTTGAAACCCCTTCTAAATTGTATTCTACGTCTGTCCTTCTAGTGCTGAACGTGAAAAAAATATTTTAGACCCTTTTCATGCAAAATGTATAAAAATATTGTTCACGTTTGTTATAAAAAAAAATGTATCCCTTCATATGCCGAACTAGTTGCATTGTGGATTTTGCCTAGACCATGAGGATTTTGCCTAAAACATGATTTTAGACAATATTCATTAAAAAAAGCGTTAAAAAAAAATCAAAATTGAAAACCCTTCTAAATTGTATTCTACGTCTGTCCTAGTGCTGAACGTAAAAAAATATTTTAGACCCTTTTCATGCAAAATGTATAAAAATATGTTTCACGTTTGTTATAAAAAAAATGGTATCCCTTCATATGCCGAACTAGTTTTTTTGTGGATTTTGCCTAAAACATGATTTTAGACAACATTCATTGAAAAAAGCTTTTAAAAAAATCACATTTGAAAACCCTTCTAAATTGTATTCTATGTCTGTCCTTCTAGTGCTGAACGTAAAAAAAATATTTTAGACCCTTTTCATGCAAAATGTATAAAAATATTTTTCAAGTTTTTTTATAAAAAAACTTTGCGCACAATTGGCTTGGTGCGGGGAGCAGGAATGGGCCGGACCGGGCTGACGACGCGCACCATTGGCTTGGTGCGAGGGGCAGGAACAGGCCGGACCGGGCTGGCAACGCGCACTATAGGCTTGGTGCGAGGGGCAGGAATGGGCCGGACCGGGCTGGCGACGCGCACCATTGATTTGGTGCGGGGAGCAGGGAAGGGACGGTTTAAGCCAACTGTGATTAGGCAAATTCCACAATTCAACTAGTTAGGCATATGACAGGAGACCCTGTCATATGCTGAACTGGTCCCATTGGGGATTTGGCCTAAAACATGATTTTGGACAATGTTCATGGAACTCAGCTTGAAACGTACTTGCAGACTTAAAACCCCTTGCCTATTGTAGATCGCGCCTGTCCTTCCAGTGCTGAACGAAAAACAATGATTTTGGACCCTGTTTTCATGCGAAATGGCTAAAATAAATATTTCACGTTTGTTTCACTCAAACAGTGTCTCCTGTCATATGCTGTGAACTGGTCGCATTGTGGATTTGGCCTAAAACATGATTTTGGACAATGTTCATGGAACTCAGCTTGAAACGTACTTGCAGACTTAAAACCCCTTGCCTATTGTAGATCGCGCCTGTCCTTCCAGTGCTGAACGAAAAACAATGATTTTGGACCCTGTTTTCATGCGAAATGGCTAAAATAAATATTTCACGTTTGTTTCACTCAAACAGTGTCTCCTGTCATATGCTGAACTGGTCGCATTGTGGATTTGGCCTAAAACATGATTTTGGACAATGTTCATGGAACTCAGCTTGAAACGTACTTGCAGACTTAAAACCCCTTGCCTATTGTAGATCGCGCCTGTCCTTCCAGTGCTGAACGAAAAACAATGATTTTGGACCCTGTTTTCATACGAAATGGCTAAAAGAAATGTTTCACGTTTGTTTCACTCAAACAGTGTCTCCTCTCATATGCTGAACTGGTCGCATTGTGGATTTGGCCTAAAACATGATTTTGGACAATGTTCATGGAACTCAGCTTGAAACGTACTTGCAGACTTAAAACCCCTTGCCTATTGTAGATCGCGCCTGTCCTTCCAGTGCTGAACGAAAAACAATGATTTTGGACCCTGTTTTCATGCGAAATGGCTAAAAGAAATGTTTCACGTTTGTTTCACTCAAACAGTGTCTCCTGTCATATGCTGAACTCGTCGCATTGTGGATTTGGCCTAAAACATGATTTTGGACAATGTTCATGGAACTCAGTTTGAAACGTACTTGCAGACTTAAAAACCCTTGCCTATTGTAGATTGCGCCTGTCCTTCCAGTGCTGAACGAAAAACAATGATTTTGGACCCTGTTTTCATGCGAAATGGCTAAAATAAATATTTCACGTTTGTTTCACTCAAACAGTGTCTCCTGTCATATGCTGAACTGGTCCCATTGGGGATTTGGCCTAAAACATGATTTTGGACAATGTTCATGGAACTCAGCTTGAAACGTACTTGCAGACTTAAAACCCCTTGCCTATTGTAGATCGCGCCTGTCCTTCCAGTGCTGAACGAAAAACAATGATTTTGGACCCTGTTTTCATGCGAAATGGCTAAAATAAATATTTCACGTTTGTTTCACTCAAACAGTGTCTCCTGTCATATGCTGAACTGGTCCCATTGGGGATTTGGCCTAAAACATGATTTTGGACAATGTTCATGGAACTCAGCTTGAAACGTACTTGCAGACTTAAAAACCCTTGCCTATTGTAGATCGCGCCTGTCCTTCCAGTGCTGAACGAAAAACAATGATTTTGGACCCTGTTTTCATGGAAAATGGCTAAAATAAATATTTCACGTTTGTTTCACTCAAACAGTGTCTCCTGTCATATGCTGAACTGGTCGCATTGTGGATTTGGCCTAAAACATGATTTTGGACAATGTTCATGGAACTCAGCTTGAAACGTACTTGCAGACTTAAAACCCCTTGCCTATTGTAGATCGCGCCTGTCCTTCCAGTGCTGAACGAAAAACAATGATTTTGGACCCTGTTTTCATGCGAAATGGCTAAAAGAAATGTTTCACGTTTGTTTCACTCAAACAGTGTCTCCTGTCATATGCTGAACTCGTCGCATTGTGGATTTGGCCTAAAACATGATTTTGGACAATGTTCATGGAACTCAGTTTGAAACGTACTTGCAGACTTAAAAACCCTTGCCTATTGTAGATTGCGCCTGTCCTTCCAGTGCTGAACGAAAAACAATGATTTTGGACCCTGTTTTCATGCGAAATGGCTAAAATAAATATTTCACGTTTGTTTCACTCAAACAGTGTCTCCTGTCATATGCTGAACTGGTCCCATTGGGGATTTGGCCTAAAACATGATTTTGGACAATGTTCATGGAACTCAGCTTGAAACGTACTTGCAGACTTAAAACCCCTTGCCTATTGTAGATCGCGCCTGTCCTTCCAGTGCTGAACGAAAAACAATGATTTTGGACCCTGTTTTCATGCGAAATGGCTAAAATAAATATTTCACGTTTGTTTCACTCAAACAGTGTCTCCTGTCATATGCTGAACTGGTCCCATTGGGGATTTGGCCTAAAACATGATTTTGGACAATGTTCATGGAACTCAGCTTGAAACGTACTTGCAGACTTAAAAACCCTTGCCTATTGTAGATCGCGCCTGTCCTTCCAGTGCTGAACGAAAAACAATGATTTTGGACCCTGTTTTCATGGAAAATGGCTAAAATAAATATTTCACGTTTGTTTCACTCAAACAGTGTCTCCTGTCATATGCTGAACTGGTCGCATTGTGGATTTGGCCTAAAACATGATTTTGGACAATGTTCATGGAACTCAGCTTGAAACGTACTTGCAGACTTAAAACCCCTTGCCTATTGTAGATCGCGCCTGTCCTTCCAGTGCTGAACGAAAAACAATGATTTTGGACCCTGTTTTCATGCGAAATGGCTAAAAGAAATGTTTCACGTTTGTTTCACTCAAACAGTGTCTCCTGTCATATGCTGAACTCGTCGCATTGTGGATTTGGCCTAAAACATGATTTTGGACAATGTTCATGGAACTCAGTTTGAAACGTACTTGCAGACTTAAAAACCCTTGCCTATTGTAGATTGCGCCTGTCCTTCCAGTGCTGAACGAAAAACAATGATTTTGGACCCTGTTTTCATGCGAAATGGCTAAAATAAATATTTCACGTTTGTTTCACTCAAACAGTGTCTCCTGTCATATGCTGAACTGGTCCCATTGGGGATTTGGCCTAAAACATGATTTTGGACAATGTTCATGGAACTCAGCTTGAAACGTACTTGCAGACTTAAAACCCCTTGCCTATTGTAGATCGCGCCTGTCCTTCCAGTGCTGAACGAAAAACAATGATTTTGGACCCTGTTTTCATGCGAAATGGCTAAAATAAATATTTCACGTTTGTTTCACTCAAACAGTGTCTCCTGTCATATGCTGAACTGGTCCCATTGGGGATTTGGCCTAAAACATGATTTTGGACAATGTTCATGGAACTCAGCTTGAAACGTACTTGCAGACTTAAAACCCTTGCCTATTGTAGATCGCGCCTGTCCTTCCAGTGCTGAACGAAAAACAATGATTTTGGACCCTGTTTTCATGGAAAATGGCTAAAATAAATATTTCACGTTTGTTTCACTCAAACAGTGTCTCCTGTCATATGCTGAACTGGTCGCATTGTGGATTTGGCCTAAAACATGATTTTGGACAATGTTCATGGAACTCAGCTTGAAACGTACTTGCAGACTTAAAACCCCTTGCCTATTGTAGATCGCGCCTGTCCTTCCAGTGCTGAACGAAAAACAATGATTTTGGACCCTGTTTTCATGCGAAATGGCTAAAAGAAATATTTCACGTTTGTTTCACTCAGTGTCTCCTGTCATATGCTGGACTGGTCGCATTGTGGATTTGGCCTAAAACATGATTTTGGACAATGTTCATGGAACTCAGCTTGAAACGTACTTGCAGACTTAAAACCCCTTGCCTATTGTAGATCGCGCCTGTCCTTCCAGTGCTGAACGAAAAACAATGATTTTGGACCCTGTTTTCATGCGAAATGGCTAAAAGAAATGTTTCACGTTTGTTTCACTCAAACAGTGTCTCCTGTCATATGCTGAACTGGTCGCATTGTGGATTTGGCCTAAAACATGATTTTGGACAATGTTCATGGAACTCAGTTTGAAACGTACTTGCAGACTTAAAAACCCTTGCCTATTGTAGATTGCGCCTGTCCTTCCAGTGCTGAACGAAAAACAATGATTTTGGACCCTGTTTTCATGCGAAATGGCTAAAATAAATATTTCACGTTTGTTTCACTCAAACAGTGTCTCCTGTCATATGCTGAACTGGTCCCATTGGGGATTTGGCCTAAAACATGATTTTGGACAATGTTCATGGAACTCAGCTTGAAACGTACTTGCAGACTTAAAACCCCTTGCCTATTGTAGATCGCGCCTGTCCTTCCAGTGCTGAACGAAAAACAATGATTTTGGACCCTGTTTTCATGCGAAATGGCTAAAAGAAATATTTCACGTTTGTTTCACTCAGTGTCTCCTGTCATATGCTGGACTGGTCGCATTGTGGATTTGGCCTAAAACATGATTTTGGACAATGTTCATGGAACTCAGCTTGAAACGTACTTGCAGACTTAAAACCCCTTGCCTATTGTAGATCGCGCCTGTCCTTCCAGTGCTGAACGAAAAACAATGATTTTGGACCCTGTTTTCATGCGAAATGGCTAAAATAAATATTTCACGTTTGTTTCACTCAAACAGTGTCTCCTGTCATATGCTGAACTGGTCCCATTGGGGATTTGGCCTAAAACATGATTTTGGACAATGTTCATGGAACTCAGCTTGAAACGTACTTGCAGACTTAAAACCCCTTGCCTATTGTAGATCGCGCCTGTCCTTCCAGTGCTGAACGAAAAACAATGATTTTGGACCCTGTTTTCATGCGAAATGGCTAAAATAAATATTTCACGTTTGTTTCACTCAAACAGTGTCTCCTGTCATATGCTGAACTGGTCCCATTGGGGATTTGGCCTAAAACATGATTTTGGACAATGTTCATGGAACTCAGCTTGAAACGTACTTGCAGACTTAAAAACCCTTGCCTATTGTAGATCGCGCCTGTCCTTCCAGTGCTGAACGAAAAACAATGATTTTGGACCCTGTTTTCATGGAAAATGGCTAAAATAAATATTTCACGTTTGTTTCACTCAAACAGTGTCTCCTGTCATATGCTGAACTGGTCGCATTGTGGATTTGGCCTAAAACATGATTTTGGACAATGTTCATGGAACTCAGCTTGAAACGTACTTGCAGACTTAAAACCCCTTGCCTATTGTAGATCGCGCCTGTCCTTCCAGTGCTGAACGAAAAACAATGATTTTGGACCCTGTTTTCATGCGAAATGGCTAAAAGAAATATTTCACGTTTGTTTCACTCAGTGTCTCCTGTCATATGCTGAACTGGTCGCATTGTGGATTTGGCCTAAAACATGATTTTGGACAATGTTCATGGAACTCAGCTTGAAACGTACTTGCAGACTTAAAACCCCTTGCCTATTGTAGATCGCGCCTGTCCTTCCAGTGCTGAACGAAAAACAATGATTTTGGACGCTGTTTTCATGCGAAATGGCTAAAAGAAATATTTCACGTTTGTTTCACTCAAACAGTGTCTCCTGTCATATGCTGAACTGGTCGCATTGGGGATTTGGCCTAAAACATGATTTTGGACAATGTTCATGGAACTCAGCTTGAAACGTACTTGCAGACTTAAAACCCCTTGCCTATTGTAGATCGCGCCTGTCCTTCCAGTGCTGAACGAAAAACAATGATTTTGGACCCTGTTTTCATGCGAAATGGCTAAAAGAAATATTTCACGTTTGTTTCACTCAAACAGTGTCTCCTGTCATATGCTGAACTGGTCGCATTGGGGATTTGGCCTAAAACATGATTTTGGACAATGTTCATGGAACTCCGCTTGAAACGTACTTGCAGACTTAAAACCCCTTGCCTATTGTAGATTGCGCCTGTCCTTCCAGTGCTGAACGAAAAACAATGATTTTGGACCCTGTTTTCATACGAAATGGCTAAAATAAATATTTCACGTTTGTTTCACTCAAATAGTGTCTCCTGTCATATGCTGAACTGGTCGCATTGGGGATTTGGCCTAAAACATGATTATGGACAATGTTCATGGAACTCAGCTTGAAACGTACTTGCAGACTTAAAATCCCTTGCCTATTGTAGATCGCGCCTGTCCTTCCAGTGCTGAACGAAAAACAATGATTATGGACCCTGTTTTCATGCGAAATGGCTAAAATAAATATTTCACCTTTGTTTCACTCAAACAGTGTCTCCTGTCATATGATGAACTGGTCGCATTGGGGATTTGGCCTAAAACATGATTTTGGACAATGTTCATGGAACTCAGCTTGAAACGTACTTGCAGACTTAAAAACCCTTGCCTATTGTAGATCGCGCCTGTCCTTCCAGTGCTGAACGAAAAACAATGATTATGGACCCTGTTTTCATGCGAAATGGCTAAAATAAATATTTCACCTTTGTTTCACTCAAACAGTGTCTCCTGTCATATGCTGAACTGGTCCCATTGGGGATTTGGCCTAAAACATGATTTTGGACAATGTTCATGGAACTCAGCTTGAAACGTACTTGCAGACTTAAAACCCCTTGCCTATTGTAGATCGCGCCTGTCCTTCCAGTGCTGAACGAAAAACAATGATTTTGGACCCTGTTTTCATGCGAAATGGCTAAAATAAATATTTCACGTTTGTTTCACTCAAACAGTGTCTCCTGTCATATGCTGAACTGGTCCCATTGGGGATTTGGCCTAAAACATGATTTTGGACAATGTTCATGGAACTCAGCTTGAAACGTACTTGCAGACTTAAAAACCCTTGCCTATTGTAGATCGCGCCTGTCCTTCCAGTGCTGAACGAAAAACAATGATTTTGGACCCTGTTTTCATGGAAAATGGCTAAAATAAATATTTCACGTTTGTTTCACTCAAACAGTGTCTCCTGTCATATGCTGAACTGGTCGCATTGTGGATTTGGCCTAAAACATGATTTTGGACAATGTTCATGGAACTCAGCTTGAAACGTACTTGCAGACTTAAAACCCCTTGCCTATTGTAGATCGCGCCTGTCCTTCCAGTGCTGAACGAAAAACAATGATTTTGGACCCTGTTTTCATGCGAAATGGCTAAAAGAAATGTTTCACGTTTGTTTCACTCAAACAGTGTCTCCTGTCATATGCTGAACTCGTCGCATTGTGGATTTGGCCTAAAACATGATTTTGGACAATGTTCATGGAACTCAGTTTGAAACGTACTTGCAGACTTAAAAACCCTTGCCTATTGTAGATTGCGCCTGTCCTTCCAGTGCTGAACGAAAAACAATGATTTTGGACCCTGTTTTCATGCGAAATGGCTAAAATAAATATTTCACGTTTGTTTCACTCAAACAGTGTCTCCTGTCATATGCTGAACTGGTCCCATTGGGGATTTGGCCTAAAACATGATTTTGGACAATGTTCATGGAACTCAGCTTGAAACGTACTTGCAGACTTAAAACCCCTTGCCTATTGTAGATCGCGCCTGTCCTTCCAGTGCTGAACGAAAAACAATGATTTTGGACCCTGTTTTCATGCGAAATGGCTAAAAGAAATATTTCACGTTTGTTTCACTCAGTGTCTCCTGTCATATGCTGGACTGGTCGCATTGTGGATTTGGCCTAAAACATGATTTTGGACAATGTTCATGGAACTCAGCTTGAAACGTACTTGCAGACTTAAAACCCCTTGCCTATTGTAGATCGCGCCTGTCCTTCCAGTGCTGAACGAAAAACAATGATTTTGGACCCTGTTTTCATGCGAAATGGCTAAAAGAAATGTTTCACGTTTGTTTCACTCAAACAGTGTCTCCTGTCATATGCTGAACTGGTCGCATTGTGGATTTGGCCTAAAACATGATTTTGGACAATGTTCATGGAACTCAGTTTGAAACGTACTTGCAGACTTAAAAACCCTTGCCTATTGTAGATTGCGCCTGTCCTTCCAGTGCTGAACGAAAAACAATGATTTTGGACCCTGTTTTCATGCGAAATGGCTAAAATAAATATTTCACGTTTGTTTCACTCAAACAGTGTCTCCTGTCATATGCTGAACTGGTCCCATTGGGGATTTGGCCTAAAACATGATTTTGGACAATGTTCATGGAACTCAGCTTGAAACGTACTTGCAGACTTAAAACCCCTTGCCTATTGTAGATCGCGCCTGTCCTTCCAGTGCTGAACGAAAAACAATGATTTTGGACCCTGTTTTCATGCGAAATGGCTAAAATAAATATTTCACGTTTGTTTCACTCAAACAGTGTCTCCTGTCATATGCTGAACTGGTCCCATTGGGGATTTGGCCTAAAACATGATTTTGGACAATGTTCATGGAACTCAGCTTGAAACGTACTTGCAGACTTAAAAACCCTTGCCTATTGTAGATCGCGCCTGTCCTTCCAGTGCTGAACGAAAAACAATGATTTTGGACCCTGTTTTCATGGAAAATGGCTAAAATAAATATTTCACGTTTGTTTCACTCAAACAGTGTCTCCTGTCATATGCTGAACTGGTCGCATTGTGGATTTGGCCTAAAACATGATTTTGGACAATGTTCATGGAACTCAGCTTGAAACGTACTTGCAGACTTAAAACCCCTTGCCTATTGTAGATCGCGCCTGTCCTTCCAGTGCTGAACGAAAAACAATGATTTTGGACCCTGTTTTCATGCGAAATGGCTAAAAGAAATATTTCACGTTTGTTTCACTCAGTGTCTCCTGTCATATGCTGAACTGGTCGCATTGTGGATTTGGCCTAAAACATGATTTTGGACAATGTTCATGGAACTCAGCTTGAAACGTACTTGCAGACTTAAAACCCCTTGCCTATTGTAGATCGCGCCTGTCCTTCCAGTGCTGAACGAAAAACAATGATTTTGGACGCTGTTTTCATGCGAAATGGCTAAAAGAAATATTTCACGTTTGTTTCACTCAAACAGTGTCTCCTGTCATATGCTGAACTGGTCGCATTGGGGATTTGGCCTAAAACATGATTTTGGACAATGTTCATGGAACTCAGCTTGAAACGTACTTGCAGACTTAAAACCCCTTGCCTATTGTAGATCGCGCCTGTCCTTCCAGTGCTGAACGAAAAACAATGATTTTGGACCCTGTTTTCATGCGAAATGGCTAAAAGAAATATTTCACGTTTGTTTCACTCAAACAGTGTCTCCTGTCATATGCTGAACTGGTCGCATTGGGGATTTGGCCTAAAACATGATTTTGGACAATGTTCATGGAACTCCGCTTGAAACGTACTTGCAGACTTAAAACCCCTTGCCTATTGTAGATTGCGCCTGTCCTTCCAGTGCTGAACGAAAAACAATGATTTTGGACCCTGTTTTCATACGAAATGGCTAAAATAA
The DNA here is from genome assembly GCF_964263955.1 of Coregonus lavaretus. Lineage (NCBI taxonomy): Eukaryota > Metazoa > Chordata > Actinopteri > Salmoniformes > Salmonidae > Coregonus > Coregonus lavaretus. The sequence continues at coordinate 16,939,448 of NC_139993.1, forward strand.
ATATTTCACGTTTGTTTCACTCAAATAGTGTCTCCTGTCATATGCTGAACTGGTCGCATTGGGGATTTGGCCTAAAACATGATTATGGACAATGTTCATGGAACTCAGCTTGAAACGTACTTGCAGACTTAAAATCCCTTGCCTATTGTAGATCGCGCCTGTCCTTCCAGTGCTGAACGAAAAACAATGATTATGGACCCTGTTTTCATGCGAAATGGCTAAAATAAATATTTCACCTTTGTTTCACTCAAACAGTGTCTCCTGTCATATGATGAACTGGTCGCATTGGGGATTTGGCCTAAAACATGATTTTGGACAATGTTCATGGAACTCAGCTTGAAACGTACTTGCAGACTTAAAAACCCTTGCCTATTGTAGATCGCGCCTGTCCTTCCAGTGCTGAACGAAAAACAATGATTATGGACCCTGTTTTCATGCGAAATGGCTAAAATAAATATTTCACCTTTGTTTCACTCAAACAGTGTCTCCTGTCATATGATGAACTGGTCGCATTGGGGATTTGGCCTAAAACATGATTTTGGACAATGTTCATGGAACTCAGCTTGAAACGTACTTGCAGACTTAAAAACCCTTGCCTATTGTAGATCGCGCCTGTCCTTCCAGTGCTGAACGAAAAACAATGATTTTGGACCCTGTTTTCATGCGAAATGGCTAAAAGAAATATTTCACGTTTGTTTCACTCAGTGTCTCCTGTCATATGCTGAACTGGTCGCATTGTGGATTTGGCCTAAAACATGATTTTGGACAATGTTCATGGAACTCAGCTTGAAACGTACTTGCAGACTTAAAACCCCTTGCCTATTGTAGATCGCGCCTGTCCTTCCAGTGCTGAACGAAAAACAATGATTTTGGACGCTGTTTTCATGCGAAATGGCTAAAAGAAATATTTCACGTTTGTTTCACTCAAACAGTGTCTCCTGTCATATGCTGAACTGGTCGCATTGGGGATTTGGCCTAAAACATGATTTTGGACAATGTTCATGGAACTCAGCTTGAAACGTACTTGCAGACTTAAAACCCCTTGCCTATTGTAGATCGCGCCTGTCCTTCCAGTGCTGAACGAAAAACAATGATTTTGGACCCTGTTTTCATGCGAAATGGCTAAAAGAAATATTTCACGTTTGTTTCACTCAAACAGTGTCTCCTGTCATATGCTGAACTGGTCGCATTGGGGATTTGGCCTAAAACATGATTTTGGACAATGTTCATGGAACTCCGCTTGAAACGTACTTGCAGACTTAAAACCCCTTGCCTATTGTAGATTGCGCCTGTCCTTCCAGTGCTGAACGAAAAACAATGATTTTGGACCCTGTTTTCATACGAAATGGCTAAAATAAATATTTCACATTTGTTTCACTCAAATAGTGTCTCCTGTCATATGCTGAACTGGTCGCATTGGGGATTTGGCCTAAAACATGATTATGGACAATGTTCATGGAACTCAGCTTGAAACGTACTTGCAGACTTAAAATCCCTTGCCTATTGTAGATCGCGCCTGTCCTTCCAGTGCTGAACGAAAAACAATGATTATGGACCCTGTTTTCATGCGAAATGGCTAAAATAAATATTTCACCTTTGTTTCACTCAAACAGTGTCTCCTGTCATATGATGAACTGGTCGCATTGGGGATTTGGCCTAAAACATGATTTTGGACAATGTTCATGGAACTCAGCTTGAAACGTACTTGCAGACTTAAAAACCCTTGCCTATTGTAGATCGCGCCTGTCCTTCCAGTGCTGAACGAAAAACAATGATTATGGACCCTGTTTTCATGCGAAATGGCTAAAATAAATATTTCACCTTTGTTTCACTCAAACAGTGTCTCCTGTCATATGATGAACTGGTCGCATTGGGGATTTGGCCTAAAACATGATTTTGGACAATGTTCATGGAACTCAGCTTGAAACGTACTTGCAGACTTAAAAACCCTTGCCTATTGTAGATCGCGCCTGTCCTTCCAGTGCTGAACGAAAAACAATGATTTTGGACCCTGTTTTCATGCGAAATGGCTAAAAGAAATATTTCACGTTTGTTTCACTCAAACAGTGTCTCCTGTCATATGCTGAACTGGTTGCATTGTGGATTTGGCCTAAAACATGATTTTGGACAATGTTCATGGAACTCAGCTTGAAACGTACTTGCAGACTTAAAAACCCTTGCCTATTGTAGATCGCGCCTGTCCTTCCAGTGCTGAACGAAAAAGAATGATTTTGGACCCTGTTTTCATGCGAAATGGCTAAAATAAATATTTCACGTTTGTTTCACTCAAACAGTGTCTCCTGTCATATGCTGAACTGGTCGCATTGGGGATTTGGCCTAAAACATGATTTTGGACAATGTTCATGGAACTCAGCTTGAAACTTACTTGCAGACTTAAAAACCCTTGCCTATTGTAGATCGCGCCTGTCCTTCCAGTGCTGAACGAAAAACAATGATTTTGGACCCTGTTTTCATGCGAAATGGCTAAAAGAAATGTTTCACGTTTGTTTCACTCAAACAGTGTCTCCTGTCATATGCTGAACTGGTTGCATTGTGGATTTGGCCTAAAACATGATTTTGGACAATGTTCATGGAACTCCGCTTGAAACGTACTTGCAGACTTAAAAACCCTTGCCTATTGTAGATCGCGCCTGTCCTTCCAGTGCTGAACGAAAAACAATGATTTTGGACCCTGTTTTCATGCGAAATGGCTAAAATAAATGTTTCACGTTTGTTTCACTCAAACAGTGTCTCCTGTCATATGCTGAACTGGTCGCATTGGGGATTTGGCCTAAAATATTATTTTGGACAATGTTCATGGAACTCAGCTTGAAACGTACTTGCAGACTTAAAAACCCTTGCCTATTGTAGATCGCGCCTGTCCTTCCAGTGCTGAACGAAAAACAATGATTTTGGACCCTGTTTTCATGCGAAATGGCTAAAAGAAATATTTCACATTTGTTTCACTCAAACAGTGTCTCCTGTCATATGATGAACTGGTCGCATTGGGGATTTGGCCTAAAACATGATTTTGGACAATGTTCATGGAACTCAGCTTGAAACGTACTTGCAGACTTAAAAACCCTTGCCTATTGTAGATCGCGCCTGTCCTTCCAGTGCTGAACGAAAAACAATGATTTTGGACCCTGTTTTCATGCGAAATGGCTAAAATAAATATTTCACGTTTGTTTCACTCAAACAGTGTCTCCTGTCATATGCTGAACTGGTCGCATTGGGGATTTGGCCTAAAACATGATTTTGGACAATGTTCATGGAACTCAGCTTGAAACGTACTTGCAGACTTAAAAACCCTTGCCTATTGTAGATCGCGCCTGTCCTTCCAGTGCTGAACGAAAAACAATGATTTTGGACCCTGTTTTCATGCGAAATGGCTAAAATAAATATTTCACCTTTGTTTCACTCAAACAGTGTCTCCTGTCATATGATGAACTGGTCGCATTGGGGATTTGGCCTAAAACATGATTTTGGACAATGTTCATGGAACTCAGCTTGAAACGTACTTGCAGACTTAAAAACCCTTGCCTATTGTAGATCGCGCCTGTCCTTCCAGTGCTGAACGAAAAACAATGATTTTGGACCCTGTTTTCATGCGAAATGGCTAAAATAAATGTTTCACGTTTGTTTCACTCAAACAGTGTCTCCTGTCATATGCTGAACTGGTCGCATTGGGGATTTGGCCTAAAACATGATTTTGGACAATGTTCATGGAACTCAGCTTGAAACGTACTTGCAGACTTAAAATCCCTTGCCTATTGTAGATCGCGCCTGTCCTTCCAGTGCTGAACGAAAAACAATGATTTTGGACCCTGTTTTCATGCGAAATGGCTAAAAGAAATATTTCACGTTTGTTTCACTCAAACAGTGTCTCCTGTCATATGCTGAACTGGTCGCATTGGGGATTTGGCCTAAAACATGATTTTGGACAATGTTCATGGAACTCAGCTTGAAACGTACTTGCAGACTTAAAAACCCTTGCCTATTGTAGATCGCGCCTGTCCTTCCAGTGCTGAACGAAAAACAATGATTTTGGACCCTGTTTTCATGCGAAATGGCTAAAATAAATATTTCACCTTTGTTTCACTCAAACAGTGTCTCCTGTCATATGCTGAACTGGTAGCATTGGGGATTTGGCCTAAAAAATGATTTTGGACAATGTTCATGGAACTCAGCTTGAAACGTACTTGCAGACTTAAAATCCCTTGCCTATTGTAGATCGCGCCTGTCCTTCCAGTGCTGAACGAAAAACAATGATTTTGGACCCTGTTTTCATGCGAAATGGCTAAAAGAAATATTTCACGTTTGTTTCACTCAAACAGTGTCTCCTGTCATATGCTGAACTGGTCGCATTGGTGATTTGGCCTAAAACATGATTATGGACAATGTTCATGGAACTCAGCTTGAAACGTACGTGCAGACTTAAAAACCCTTGCCTGTTGTAGATCGCGCCTATCTTCCAGTGCTGAACGAAAAACAATGATTATGGACCCTGTTTTCATGCGAAATGGCTAAAATAAATATTTCACCTTTGTTTCACTCAAACAGTGTCTCCTGTCATATGATGAACTGGTCGCATTGGGGATTTGGCCTAAAACATGATTTTGACAATGTTCATGGAACTCAGCTTGAAACGTACTTGCAGACTTAAAAACCCTTGCCTATTGTAGATCGCGCCTGTCCTTCCAGTGCTGAACGAAAAACAATGATTTTGGACCCTGTTTTCATGCGAAATGGCTAAAATAAATGTTTCACGTTTGTTTCACTCAAACAGTGTCTCCTGTCATATGCTGAACTGGTCGCATTTGGGATTTGGCCTAAAACATGATTTTGGACAATGTTCATGGAACTCAGCTTGAAACGTACTTGCAGACTTAAAAACCCTTGCCTATTGTAGATCGCGCCTGTCCTTCCAGTGCTGAACGAAAAACAATGATTTTGGACCCTGTTTTCATGCGAAATGGCTAAAATAAATATTTCACCTTTGTTTCACTCAAACAGTGTCTCCTGTCATATGCTGAACTGGTAGCATTGGGGATTTGGCCTAAAAAATGATTTTGGACAATGTTCATGGAACTCAGCTTGAAACGTACTTGCAGACTTAAAAACCCTTGCCTATTGTAGATCGCGCCTGTCCTTCCAGTGCTGAACGAAAAACAATGATTTTGGACCCTGTTTTCATGCGAAATGGCTAAAATAAATATTTCACGTTTGTTTCACTCAAACAGTGTCTCCTGTCATATGCTGAACTGGTCGCATTGGGGATTTGGCCTAAAACATGATTTTGGACAATGTTCATGGAACTCAGCTTGAAACGTACTTGCAGACTTAAAATCCCTTGCCTATTGTAGATCGCGCCTGTCCTTCCAGTGCTGAACGAAAAACAATGATTTTGGACCCTGTTTTCATGCGAAATGGCTAAAAGAAATATTTCACGTTTGTTTCACTCAAACAGTGTCTCCTGTCATATGCTGAACAGGTCGCATTGGTGATTTGGCCTAAAACATGATTATGGACAATGTTCATGGAACTCAGCTTGAAACGTACTTGCAGACTTAAAAACCCTTGCCTGTTGTAGATCGCGCCTGTCCTTCCAGTGCTGAACGAAAAACAATGATTATGGACCCTGTTTTCATGCGAAATGGCTAAAATAAATATTTCACCTTTGTTTCACTCAAACAGTGTCTCCTGTCATATGATGAACTGGTCGCATTGGGGATTTGGCCTAAAACATGATTTTGGACAATGTTCATGGAACTCAGCTTGAAACGTACTTGCAGACTTAAAAACCCTTGCCTATTGTAGATCGCGCCTGTCCTTCCAGTGCTGAACGAAAAACAATGATTTTGGACCCTGTTTTCATGCGAAATGGCTAAAATAAATGTTTCACGTTTGTTTCACTCAAACAGTGTCTCCTGTCATATGCTGAACTGGTCGCATTGGGGATTTGGCCTAAAACATGATTTTGGACAATGTTCATGGAACTCAGCTTGAAACGTACTTGCAGACTTAAAAACCCTTGCCTATTGTAGATCGCGCCTGTCCTTCCAGTGCTGAACGAAAAACAATGATTTTGGACCCTGTTTTCATGCGAAATGGCTAAAATAAATATTTCACGTTTGTTTCACTCAAACAGTGTCTCCTGTCATATGCTGAACTGGTCGCATTGGGGATTTGGCCTAAAACATGATTTTGGACAATGTTCATGGAACTCAGCTTGAAACGTACTTGCAGACTTAAAAACCCTTGCCTATTGTAGATCGCGCCTGTCCTTCCAGTGCTGAACGAAAAACAATGATTTTGGACCCTGTTTTCATGCGAAATGGCTAAAATAAATATTTCACCTTTGTTTCACTCAAACAGTGTCTCCTGTCATATGCTGAACTGGTAGCATTGGGGATTTGGCCTAAAAAATGATTTTGGACAATGTTCATGGAACTCAGCTTGAAACGTACTTGCAGACTTAAAATCCCTTGCCTATTGTAGATCGCGCCTGTCCTTCCAGTGCTGAACGAAAAACAATGATTTTGGACCCTGTTTTCATGCGAAATGGCTAAAAGAAATATTTCACGTTTGTTTCACTCAAACAGTGTCTCCTGTCATATGCTGAACTGGTCGCATTGGTGATTTGGCCTAAAACATGATTATGGACAATGTTCATGGAACTCAGCTTGAAACGTACGTGCAGACTTAAAAACCCTTGCCTGTTGTAGATCGCGCCTGTCCTTCCAGTGCTGAACGAAAAACAATGATTATGGACCCTGTTTTCATGCGAAATGGCTAAAATAAATATTTCACCTTTGTTTCACTCAAACAGTGTCTCCTGTCATATGATGAACTGGTCGCATTGGGGATTTGGCCTAAAACATGATTTTGACAATGTTCATGGAACTCAGCTTGAAACGTACTTGCAGACTTAAAAACCCTTGCCTATTGTAGATCGCGCCTGTCCTTCCAGTGCTGAACGAAAAACAATGATTTTGGACCCTGTTTTCATGCGAAATGGCTAAAATAAATGTTTCACGTTTGTTTCACTCAAACAGTGTCTCCTGTCATATGCTGAACTGGTCGCATTTGGGATTTGGCCTAAAACATGATTTTGGACAATGTTCATGGAACTCAGCTTGAAACGTACTTGCAGACTTAAAAACCCTTGCCTATTGTAGATCGCGCCTGTCCTTCCAGTGCTGAACGAAAAACAATGATTTTGGACCCTGTTTTCATGCGAAATGGCTAAAATAAATATTTCACCTTTGTTTCACTCAAACAGTGTCTCCTGTCATATGCTGAACTGGTAGCATTGGGGATTTGGCCTAAAAAATGATTTTGGACAATGTTCATGGAACTCAGCTTGAAACGTACTTGCAGACTTAAAAACCCTTGCCTATTGTAGATCGCGCCTGTCCTTCCAGTGCTGAACGAAAAACAATGATTTTGGACCCTGTTTTCATGCGAAATGGCTAAAATAAATATTTCACGTTTGTTTCACTCAAACAGTGTCTCCTGTCATATGCTGAACTGGTCGCATTGGGGATTTGGCCTAAAACATGATTTTGGACAATGTTCATGGAACTCAGCTTGAAACGTACTTGCAGACTTAAAATCCCTTGCCTATTGTAGATCGCGCCTGTCCTTCCAGTGCTGAACGAAAAACAATGATTTTGGACCCTGTTTTCATGCGAAATGGCTAAAAGAAATATTTCACGTTTGTTTCACTCAAACAGTGTCTCCTGTCATATGCTGAACAGGTCGCATTGGTGATTTGGCCTAAAACATGATTATGGACAATGTTCATGGAACTCAGCTTGAAACGTACTTGCAGACTTAAAAACCCTTGCCTGTTGTAGATCGCGCCTGTCCTTCCAGTGCTGAACGAAAAACAATGATTATGGACCCTGTTTTCATGCGAAATGGCTAAAATAAATATTTCACCTTTGTTTCACTCAAACAGTGTCTCCTGTCATATGATGAACTGGTCGCATTGGGGATTTGGCCTAAAACATGATTTTGGACAATGTTCATGGAACTCAGCTTGAAACGTACTTGCAGACTTAAAAACCCTTGCCTATTGTAGATCGCGCCTGTCCTTCCAGTGCTGAACGAAAAACAATGATTTTGGACCCTGTTTTCATGCGAAATGGCTAAAATAAATGTTTCACGTTTGTTTCACTCAAACAGTGTCTCCTGTCATATGCTGAACTGGTCGCATTGGGGATTTGGCCTAAAACATGATTTTGGACAATGTTCATGGAACTCAGCTTGAAACGTACTTGCAGACTTAAAAACCCTTGCCTATTGTAGATCGCGCCTGTCCTTCCAGTGCTGAACGAAAAACAATGATTTTGGACCCTGTTTTCATGCGAAATGGCTAAAATAAATATTTCACGTTTGTTTCACTCAAACAGTGTCTCCTGTCATATGCTGAACTGGTCGCATTGGGGATTTGGCCTAAAACATGATTTTGGACAATGTTCATGGAACTCAGCTTGAAACGTACTTGCAGACTTAAAAACCCTTGCCTATTGTAGATCGCGCCTGTCCTTCCAGTGCTGAACGAAAAACAATGATTTTGGACCCTGTTTTCATGCGAAATGGCTAAAATAAATATTTCACGTTTGTTTCACTCAAACAGTGTCTCCTGTCATATGCTGAACTGGTCGCATTGGGGATTTGGCCTAAAACATGATTTTGGACAATGTTCATGGAACTCAGCTTGAAACGTACTTGCAGACTTAAAAACCCTTGCCTATTGTAGATCGCGCCTGTCCTTCCAGTGCTGAACGAAAAACAATGATTTTGGACCCTGTTTTCATGCGAAATGGCTAAAATAAATATTTCACGTTTGTTTCACTCAAACAGTGTCTCCTGTCATATGCTGAACTAGTCGCATTGGGGATTTGGCCTAAAACATGATTTTGGACAATGTTCATGGAACTCAGCTTGAAACGTACTTGCAGACTTAAAAACCCTTGCCTATTGTAGATCGCGCCTGTCCTTCCAGTGCTGAACGAAAAACAATGATTTTGGACCCTGTTTTCATGCGAAATGGCTAAAAGAAATATTTCACGTTTGTTTCACTCAAACAGTGTCTCCTGTCATATGCTGAACTGGTTGCATTGTGGATTTGGCCTAAAACATGATTTTGGACAATGTTCATGGAACTCAGCTTGAAACGTACTTGCAGACTTAAAAACCCTTGCCTATTGTAGATCGCGCCTGTCCTTCCAGTGCTGAACGAAAAACAATGATTTTGGACCCTGTTTTCATGCGAAATGGCTAAAATAAATGTTTCACGTTTGTTTCACTCAAACAGTGTCTCCTGTCATATGCTGAACTGGTCGCATTTGGGATTTGGCCTAAAACATGATTTTGGACAATGTTCATGGAACTCAGCTTGAAACGTACTTGCAGACTTAAAAACCCTTGCCTATTGTAGATCGCGCCTGTCCTTCCAGTGCTGAACGAAAAACAATGATTTTGGACCCTGTTTTCATGCGAAATGGCTAAAATAAATATTTCACCTTTGTTTCACTCAAACAGTGTCTCCTGTCATATGCTGAACTGGTAGCATTGGGGATTTGGCCTAAAAAATGATTTTGGACAATGTTCATGGAACTCAGCTTGAAACGTACTTGCAGACTTAAAAACCCTTGCCTATTGTAGATCGCGCCTGTCCTTCCAGTGCTGAACGAAAAACAATGATTTTGGACCCTGTTTTCATGCGAAATGGCTAAAATAAATATTTCACGTTTGTTTCACTCAAACAGTGTCTCCTGTCATATGCTGAACTGGTCGCATTGGGGATTTGGCCTAAAACATGATTTTGGACAATGTTCATGGAACTCAGCTTGAAACGTACTTGCAGACTTAAAATCCCTTGCCTATTGTAGATCGCGCCTGTCCTTCCAGTGCTGAACGAAAAACAATGATTTTGGACCCTGTTTTCATGCGAAATGGCTAAAAGAAATATTTCACGTTTGTTTCACTCAAACAGTGTCTCCTGTCATATGCTGAACAGGTCGCATTGGTGATTTGGCCTAAAACATGATTATGGACAATGTTCATGGAACTCAGCTTGAAACGTACTTGCAGACTTAAAAACCCTTGCCTGTTGTAGATCGCGCCTGTCCTTCCAGTGCTGAACGAAAAACAATGATTATGGACCCTGTTTTCATGCGAAATGGCTAAAATAAATATTTCACCTTTGTTTCACTCAAACAGTGTCTCCTGTCATATGATGAACTGGTCGCATTGGGGATTTGGCCTAAAACATGATTTTGGACAATGTTCATGGAACTCAGCTTGAAACGTACTTGCAGACTTAAAAACCCTTGCCTATTGTAGATCGCGCCTGTCCTTCCAGTGCTGAACGAAAAACAATGATTTTGGACCCTGTTTTCATGCGAAATGGCTAAAATAAATGTTTCACGTTTGTTTCACTCAAACAGTGTCTCCTGTCATATGCTGAACTGGTCGCATTGGGGATTTGGCCTAAAACATGATTTTGGACAATGTTCATGGAACTCAGCTTGAAACGTACTTGCAGACTTAAAAACCCTTGCCTATTGTAGATCGCGCCTGTCCTTCCAGTGCTGAACGAAAAACAATGATTTTGGACCCTGTTTTCATGCGAAATGGCTAAAATAAATATTTCACGTTTGTTTCACTCAAACAGTGTCTCCTGTCATATGCTGAACTGGTCGCATTGGGGATTTGGCCTAAAACATGATTTTGGACAATGTTCATGGAACTCAGCTTGAAACGTACTTGCAGACTTAAAAACCCTTGCCTATTGTAGATCGCGCCTGTCCTTCCAGTGCTGAACGAAAAACAATGATTTTGGACCCTGTTTTCATGCGAAATGGCTAAAATAAATATTTCACGTTTGTTTCACTCAAACAGTGTCTCCTGTCATATGCTGAACTGGTCGCATTGGGGATTTGGCCTAAAACATGATTTTGGACAATGTTCATGGAACTCAGCTTGAAACGTACTTGCAGACTTAAAAACCCTTGCCTATTGTAGATCGCGCCTGTCCTTCCAGTGCTGAACGAAAAACAATGATTTTGGACCCTGTTTTCATGCGAAATGGCTAAAATAAATATTTCACGTTTGTTTCACTCAAACAGTGTCTCCTGTCATATGCTGAACTAGTCGCATTGGGGATTTGGCCTAAAACATGATTTTGGACAATGTTCATGGAACTCAGCTTGAAACGTACTTGCAGACTTAAAAACCCTTGCCTATTGTAGATCGCGCCTGTCCTTCCAGTGCTGAACGAAAAACAATGATTTTGGACCCTGTTTTCATGCGAAATGGCTAAAATAAATATTTCACCTTTGTTTCACTCAAACAGTGTCTCCTGTCATATGCTGAACTGGTAGCATTGGGGATTTGGCCTAAAAAATGATTTTGGACAATGTTCATGGAACTCAGCTTGAAACGTACTTGCAGACTTAAAAACCCTTGCCTATTGTAGATCGCGCCTGTCCTTCCAGTGCTGAACGAAAAACAATGATTTTGGACCCTGTTTTCATGCGAAATGGCTAAAATAAATATTTCACGTTTGTTTCACTCAAACAGTGTCTCCTGTCATATGCTGAACTGGTTGCATTGGGGATTTGGCCTAAAACATGATTTTGGACAATGTTCATGGAACTCAGCTTGAAACGTACTTGCAGACTTAAAATCCCTTGCCTATTGTAGATCGCGCCTGTCCTTCCAGTGCTGAACGAAAAACAATGATTTTGGACCCTGTTTTCATGCGAAATGGCTAAAAGAAATATTTCACGTTTGTTTCACTCAAACAGTGTCTCCTGTCATATGCTGAACAGGTCGCATTGGTGATTTGGCCTAAAACATGATTATGGACAATGTTCATGGAACTCAGCTTGAAACGTACTTGCAGACTTAAAAACCCTTGCCTGTTGTAGATCGCGCCTGTCCTTCCAGTGCTGAACGAAAAACAATGATTATGGACCCTGTTTTCATGCGAAATGGCTAAAATAAATATTTCACCTTTGTTTCACTCAAACAGTGTCTCCTGTCATATGATGAACTGGTCGCATTGGGGATTTGGCCTAAAACATGATTTTGGACAATGTTCATGGAACTCAGCTTGAAACGTACTTGCAGACTTAAAAACCCTTGCCTATTGTAGATCGCGCCTGTCCTTCCAGTGCTGAACGAAAAACAATGATTTTGGACCCTGTTTTCATGCGAAATGGCTAAAATAAATGTTTCACGTTTGTTTCACTCAAACAGTGTCTCCTGTCATATGCTGAACTGGTCGCATTGGGGATTTGGCCTAAAACATGATTTTGGACAATGTTCATGGAACTCAGCTTGAAACGTACTTGCAGACTTAAAAACCCTTGCCTATTGTAGATCGCGCCTGTCCTTCCAGTGCTGAACGAAAAACAATGATTTTGGACCCTGTTTTCATGCGAAATGGCTAAAATAAATATTTCACGTTTGTTTCACTCAAACAGTGTCTCCTGTCATATGCTGAACTGGTCGCATTGGGGATTTGGCCTAAAACATGATTTTGGACAATGTTCATGGAACTCAGCTTGAAACGTACTTGCAGACTTAAAAACCCTTGCCTATTGTAGATCGCGCCTGTCCTTCCAGTGCTGAACGAAAAACAATGATTTTGGACCCTGTTTTCATGCGAAATGGCTAAAATAAATATTTCACGTTTGTTTCACTCAAACAGTGTCTCCTGTCATATGCTGAACTGGTCGCATTGGGGATTTGGCCTAAAACATGATTTTGGACAATGTTCATGGAACTCAGCTTGAAACGTACTTGCAGACTTAAAAACCCTTGCCTATTGTAGATCGCGCCTGTCCTTCCAGTGCTGAACGAAAAACAATGATTTTGGACCCTGTTTTCATGCGAAATGGCTAAAATAAATATTTCACGTTTGTTTCACTCAAACAGTGTCTCCTGTCATATGCTGAACTAGTCGCATTGGGGATTTGGCCTAAAACATGATTTTGGACAATGTTCATGGAACTCAGCTTGAAACGTACTTGCAGACTTAAAAACCCTTGCCTATTGTAGATCGCGCCTGTCCTTCCAGTGCTGAACGAAAAACAATGATTTTGGACCCTGTTTTCATGCGAAATGGCTAAAAGAAATATTTCACGTTTGTTTCACTCAAACAGTGTCTCCTGTCATATGCTGAACTGGTTGCATTGTGGATTTGGCCTAAAACATGATTTTGGACAATGTTCATGGAACTCAGCTTGAAACGTACTTGCAGACTTAAAAACCCTTGCCTATTGTAGATCGCGCCTGTCCTTCCAGTGCTGAACGAAAAACAATGATTTTGGACCCTGTTTTCATGCGAAATGGCTAAAATAAATATTTCACGTTTGTTTCACTCAAACAGTGTCTCCTGTCATATGCTGAACTGGTCGCATTGGGGATTTGGCCTAAAACATGATTTTGGACAATGTTCATGGAACTCAGCTTGAAACGTACTTGCAGACTTAAAAACCCTTGCCTATTGTAGATCGCGCCTGTCCTTCCAGTGCTGAACGAAAAACAATGATTTTGGACCCTGTTTTCATGCGAAATGGCTAAAAGAAATGTTTCACGTTTGTTTCACTCAAACAGTGTCTCCTGTCATATGCTGAACTGGTTGCATTGTGGATTTGGCCTAAAACATGATTTTGGACAATGTTCATGGAACTCCGCTTGAAACGTACTTGCAGACTTAAAAACCCTTGCCTATTGTAGATCGCGCCTGTCCTTCCAGTGCTGAACGAAAAACAATGATTTTGGACCCTGTTTTCATGCGAAATGGCTAAAATAAATGTTTCACGTTTGTTTCACTCAAACAGTGTCTCCTGTCATATGCTGAACTGGTCGCATTGGGGATTTGGCCTAAAATATTATTTTGGACAATGTTCATGGAACTCAGCTTGAAACGTACTTGCAGACTTAAAAACCCTTGCCTATTGTAGATCGCGCCTGTCCTTCCAGTGCTGAACGAAAAACAATGATTTTGGACCCTGTTTTCATGCGAAATGGCTAAAAGAAATATTTCACATTTGTTTCACTCAAACAGTGTCTCCTGTTATATGATGAACTGGTCGCATTGGGGATTTGGCCTAAAACATGATTTTGGACAATGTTCATGGAACTCAGCTTGAAACGTACTTGCAGACTTAAAAACCCTTGCCTATTGTAGATCGCGCCTGTCCTTCCAGTGCTGAACGAAAAACAATGATTTTGGACCCTGTTTTCATGCGAAATGGCTAAAATAAATATTTCACGTTTGTTTCACTCAAACAGTGTCTCCTGTCATATGCTGAACTGGTCGCATTGGGGATTTGGCCTAAAACATGATTTTGGACAATGTTCATGGAACTCAGCTTGAAACGTACTTGCAGACTTAAAAACCCTTGCCTATTGTAGATCGCGCCTGTACTTCCAGTGCTGAACGAAAAACAATGATTTTGGACCCTGTTTTCATGCGAAATGGCTAAAATAAATATTTCACGTTTGTTTCACTCAAACAGTGTCTCCTGTCATATGCTGAACTGGTCGCATTGGGGATTTGGCCTAAAACATGATTTTGGACAATGTTCATGGAACTCAGCTTGAAACGTACTTGCAGACTTAAAAACCCTTGCCTATTGTAGATCGCGCCTGTCCTTCCAGTGCTGAACGAAAAACAATGATTTTGGACCCTGTTTTCATGCGAAATGGCTAAAATAAATGTTTCACGTTTGTTTCACTCAAACAGTGTCTCCTGTCATATGCTGAACTGGTCGCATTGGGGATTTGGCCTAAAACATGATTTTGGACAATGTTCATGGAACTCAGCTTGAAACGTACTTGCAGACTTAAAAACCCTTGCCTATTGTAGATCGCGCCTGTCCTTCCAGTGCTGAACGAAAAACAATGATTTTGGACCCTGTTTTCATGCGAAATGGCTAAAATAAATATTTCACGTTTGTTTCACTCAAACAGTGTCTCCTGTCATATGCTGAACTGGTCGCATTGGGGATTTGGCCTAAAACATGATTTTGGACAATGTTCATGGAACTCAGCTTGAAACGTACTTGCAGACTTAAAAACCCTTGCCTATTGTAGATCGCGCCTGTACTTCCAGTGCTGAACGAAAAACAATGATTTTGGACCCTGTTTTCATGCGAAATGGCTAAAATAAATATTTCACGTTTGTTTCACTCAAACAGTGTCTCCTGTCATATGCTGAACTGGTCGCATTGGGGATTTGGCCTAAAACATGATTTTGGACAATGTTCATGGAACTCAGCTTGAAACGTACTTGCAGACTTAAAAACCCTTGCCTATTGTAGATCGCGCCTGTCCTTCCAGTGCTGAACGAAAAACAATGATTTTGGACCCTGTTTTCATGCGAAATGGCTAAAATAAATGTTTCACGTTTGTTTCACTCAAACAGTGTCTCCTGTCATATGCTGAACTGGTCGCATTGGGGATTTGGCCTAAAACATGATTTTGGACAATGTTCATGGAACTCAGCTTGAAACGTACTTGCAGACTTAAAAACCCTTGCCTATTGTAGATCGCGCCTGTCCTTCCAGTGCTGAACGAAAAACAATGATTTTGGACCCTGTTTTCATGCGAAATGGCTAAAATAAATATTTCACGTTTGTTTCACTCAAACAGTGTCTCCTGTCATATGCTGAACTGGTCGCATTGGGGATTTGGCCTAAAACATGATTTTGGACAATGTTCATGGAACTCAGCTTGAAACGTACTTGCAGACTTAAAAACCCTTGCCTATTGTAGATCGCGCCTGTACTTCCAGTGCTGAACGAAAAACAATGATTTTGGACCCTGTTTTCATGCGAAATGGCTAAAATAAATATTTCACGTTTGTTTCACTCAAACAGTGTCTCCTGTCATATGCTGAACTGGTCGCATTGGGGATTTGGCCTAAAACATGATTTTGGACAATGTTCATGGAACTCAGCTTGAAACGTACTTGCAGACTTAAAAACCCTTGCCTATTGTAGATCGCGCCTGTCCTTCCAGTGCTGAACGAAAAACAATGATTTTGGACCCTGTTTTCATGCGAAATGGCTAAAATAAATGTTTCACGTTTGTTTCACTCAAACAGTGTCTCCTGTCATATGCTGAACTGGTCGCATTGGGGATTTGGCCTAAAACATGATTTTGGACAATGTTCATGGAACTCAGCTTGAAACGTACTTGCAGACTTAAAAACCCTTGCCTATTGTAGATCGCGCCTGTCCTTCCAGTGCTGAACGAAAAACAATGATTTTGGACCCTGTTTTCATGCGAAATGGCTAAAATAAATATTTCACGTTTGTTTCACTCAAACAGTGTCTCCTGTCATATGCTGAACTGGTCGCATTGGGGATTTGGCCTAAAACATGATTTTGGACAATGTTCATGGAACTCAGCTTGAAACGTACTTGCAGACTTAAAAACCCTTGCCTATTGTAGATCGCGCCTGTACTTCCAGTGCTGAACGAAAAACAATGATTTTGGACCCTGTTTTCATGCGAAATGGCTAAAATAAATATTTCACGTTTGTTTCACTCAAACAGTGTCTCCTGTCATATGCTGAACTGGTCGCATTGGGGATTTGGCCTAAAACATGATTTTGGACAATGTTCATGGAACTCAGCTTGAAACGTACTTGCAGACTTAAAAACCCTTGCCTATTGTAGATCGCGCCTGTCCTTCCAGTGCTGAACGAAAAACAATGATTTTGGACCCTGTTTTCATGCGAAATGGCTAAAATAAATGTTTCACGTTTGTTTCACTCAAACAGTGTCTCCTGTCATATGCTGAACTGGTCGCATTGGGGATTTGGCCTAAAACATGATTTTGGACAATGTTCATGGAACTCAGCTTGAAACGTACTTGCAGACTTAAAAACCCTTGCCTATTGTAGATCGCGCCTGTCCTTCCAGTGCTGAACGAAAAACAATGATTTTGGACCCTGTTTTCATGCGAAATGGCTAAAATAAATATTTCACGTTTGTTTCACTCAAACAGTGTCTCCTGTCATATGCTGAACTGGTCGCATTGGGGATTTGGCCTAAAACATGATTTTGGACAATGTTCATGGAACTCAGCTTGAAACGTACTTGCAGACTTAAAAACCCTTGCCTATTGTAGATCGCGCCTGTCCTTCCAGTGCTGAACGAAAAACAATGATTTTGGACCCTGTTTTCATGCGAAATGGCTAAAATAAATATTTCACGTTTGTTTCACTCAAACAGTGTCTCCTGTCATATGCTGAACTGGTCGCATTGGGGATTTGGCCTAAAACATGATTTTGGACAATGTTCATGGAACTCAGCTTGAAACGTACTTGCAGACTTAAAAACCCTTGCCTATTGTAGATCGCGCCTGTCCTTCCAGTGCTGAACGAAAAACAATGATTTTGGACCCTGTTTTCATGCGAAATGGCTAAAATAAATATTTCACGTTTGTTTCACTCAAACAGTGTCTCCTGTCATATGCTGAACTGGTCGCATTGGGGATTTGGCCTAAAACATGATTTTGGACAATGTTCATGGAACTCAGCTTGAAACGTACTTGCAGACTTAAAAACCCTTGCCTATTGTAGATCGCGCCTGTACTTCCAGTGCTGAACGAAAAACAATGATTTTGGACCCTGTTTTCATGCGAAATGGCTAAAATAAATATTTCACGTTTGTTTCACTCAAACAGTGTCTCCTGTCATATGCTGAACTGGTCGCATTGGGGATTTGGCCTAAAACATGATTTTGGACAATGTTCATGGAACTCAGCTTGAAACGTACTTGCAGACTTAAAAACCCTTGCCTATTGTAGATCGCGCCTGTCCTTCCAGTGCTGAACGAAAAACAATGATTTTGGACCCTGTTTTCATGCGAAATGGCTAAAATAAATGTTTCACGTTTGTTTCACTCAAACAGTGTCTCCTGTCATATGCTGAACTGGTCGCATTGGGGATTTGGCCTAAAACATGATTTTGGACAATGTTCATGGAACTCAGCTTGAAACGTACTTGCAGACTTAAAAACCCTTGCCTATTGTAGATCGCGCCTGTCCTTCCAGTGCTGAACGAAAAACAATGATTTTGGACCCTGTTTTCATGCGAAATGGCTAAAATAAATATTTCACGTTTGTTTCACTCAAACAGTGTCTCCTGTCATATGCTGAACTGGTCGCATTGGGGATTTGGCCTAAAACATGATTTTGGACAATGTTCATGGAACTCAGCTTGAAACGTACTTGCAGACTTAAAAACCCTTGCCTATTGTAGATCGCGCCTGTACTTCCAGTGCTGAACGAAAAACAATGATTTTGGACCCTGTTTTCATGCGAAATGGCTAAAATAAATGTTTCACGTTTGTTTCACTCAAACAGTGTCTCCTGTCATATGCTGAACTGGTCGCATTGGGGATTTGGCCTAAAACATGATTTTGGACAATGTTCATGGAACTCAGCTTGAAACGTACTTGCAGACTTAAAAACCCTTGCCTATTGTAGATCGCGCCTGTCCTTCCAGTGCTGAACGAAAAACAATGATTTTGGACCCTGTTTTCATGCGAAATGGCTAAAATAAATATTTCACGTTTGTTTCACTCAAACAGTGTCTCCTGTCATATGCTGAACTGGTCGCATTGGGGATTTGGCCTAAAACATGATTTTGGACAATGTTCATGGAACTCAGCTTGAAACGTACTTGCAGACTTAAAAACCCTTGCCTATTGTAGATCGCGCCTGTACTTCCAGTGCTGAACGAAAAACAATGATTTTGGACCCTGTTTTCATGCGAAATGGCTAAAATAAATATTTCACGTTTGTTTCACTCAAACAGTGTCTCCTGTCATATGCTGAACTGGTCGCATTGGGGATTTGGCCTAAAACATGATTTTGGACAATGTTCATGGAACTCAGCTTGAAACGTACTTGCAGACTTAAAAACCCTTGCCTATTGTAGATCGCGCCTGTCCTTCCAGTGCTGAACGAAAAACAATGATTTTGGACCCTGTTTTCATGCGAAATGGCTAAAATAAATGTTTCACGTTTGTTTCACTCAAACAGTGTCTCCTGTCATATGCTGAACTGGTCGCATTGGGGATTTGGCCTAAAACATGATTTTGGACAATGTTCATGGAACTCAGCTTGAAACGTACTTGCAGACTTAAAAACCCTTGCCTATTGTAGATCGCGCCTGTCCTTCCAGTGCTGAACGAAAAACAATGATTTTGGACCCTGTTTTCATGCGAAATGGCTAAAATAAATATTTCACGTTTGTTTCACTCAAACAGTGTCTCCTGTCATATGCTGAACTGGTCGCATTGGGGATTTGGCCTAAAACATGATTTTGGACAATGTTCATGGAACTCAGCTTGAAACGTACTTGCAGACTTAAAAACCCTTGCCTATTGTAGATCGCGCCTGTACTTCCAGTGCTGAACGAAAAACAATGATTTTGGACCCTGTTTTCATGCGAAATGGCTAAAATAAATATTTCACGTTTGTTTCACTCAAACAGTGTCTCCTGTCATATGCTGAACTGGTCGCATTGGGGATTTGGCCTAAAACATGATTTTGGACAATGTTCATGGAACTCAGCTTGAAACGTACTTGCAGACTTAAAAACCCTTGCCTATTGTAGATCGCGCCTGTCCTTCCAGTGCTGAACGAAAAACAATGATTTTGGACCCTGTTTTCATGCGAAATGGCTAAAATAAATGTTTCACGTTTGTTTCACTCAAACAGTGTCTCCTGTCATATGCTGAACTGGTCGCATTGGGGATTTGGCCTAAAACATGATTTTGGACAATGTTCATGGAACTCAGCTTGAAACGTACTTGCAGACTTAAAAACCCTTGCCTATTGTAGATCGCGCCTGTCCTTCCAGTGCTGAACGAAAAACAATGATTTTGGACCCTGTTTTCATGCGAAATGGCTAAAATAAATATTTCACGTTTGTTTCACTCAAACAGTGTCTCCTGTCATATGCTGAACTGGTCGCATTGGGGATTTGGCCTAAAACATGATTTTGGACAATGTTCATGGAACTCAGCTTGAAACGTACTTGCAGACTTAAAAACCCTTGCCTATTGTAGATCGCGCCTGTCCTTCCAGTGCTGAACGAAAAACAATGATTTTGGACCCTGTTTTCATGCGAAATGGCTAAAATAAATATTTCACGTTTGTTTCACTCAAACAGTGTCTCCTGTCATATGCTGAACTGGTCGCATTGGGGATTTGGCCTAAAACATGATTTTGGACAATGTTCATGGAACTCAGCTTGAAACGTACTTGCAGACTTAAAAACCCTTGCCTATTGTAGATCGCGCCTGTACTTCCAGTGCTGAACGAAAAACAATGATTTTGGACCCTGTTTTCATGCGAAATGGCTAAAATAAATATTTCACGTTTGTTTCACTCAAACAGTGTCTCCTGTCATATGCTGAACTGGTCGCATTGGGGATTTGGCCTAAAACATGATTTTGGACAATGTTCATGGAACTCAGCTTGAAACGTACTTGCAGACTTAAAAACCCTTGCCTATTGTAGATCGCGCCTGTCCTTCCAGTGCTGAACGAAAAACAATGATTTTGGACCCTGTTTTCATGCGAAATGGCTAAAATAAATGTTTCACGTTTGTTTCACTCAAACAGTGTCTCCTGTCATATGCTGAACTGGTCGCATTGGGGATTTGGCCTAAAACATGATTTTGGACAATGTTCATGGAACTCAGCTTGAAACGTACTTGCAGACTTAAAAACCCTTGCCTATTGTAGATCGCGCCTGTCCTTCCAGTGCTGAACGAAAAACAATGATTTTGGACCCTGTTTTCATGCGAAATGGCTAAAATAAATATTTCACGTTTGTTTCACTCAAACAGTGTCTCCTGTCATATGCTGAACTGGTCGCATTGGGGATTTGGCCTAAAACATGATTTTGGACAATGTTCATGGAACTCAGCTTGAAACGTACTTGCAGACTTAAAAACCCTTGCCTATTGTAGATCGCGCCTGTACTTCCAGTGCTGAACGAAAAACAATGATTTTGGACCCTGTTTTCATGCGAAATGGCTAAAATAAATATTTCACGTTTGTTTCACTCAAACAGTGTCTCCTGTCATATGCTGAACTGGTCGCATTGGGGATTTGGCCTAAAACATGATTTTGGACAATGTTCATGGAACTCAGCTTGAAACGTACTTGCAGACTTAAAAACCCTTGCCTATTGTAGATCGCGCCTGTCCTTCCAGTGCTGAACGAAAAACAATGATTTTGGACCCTGTTTTCATGCGAAATGGCTAAAATAAATGTTTCACGTTTGTTTCACTCAAACAGTGTCTCCTGTCATATGCTGAACTGGTCGCATTGGGGATTTGGCCTAAAACATGATTTTGGACAATGTTCATGGAACTCAGCTTGAAACGTACTTGCAGACTTAAAAACCCTTGCCTATTGTAGATCGCGCCTGTCCTTCCAGTGCTGAACGAAAAACAATGATTTTGGACCCTGTTTTCATGCGAAATGGCTAAAATAAATATTTCACGTTTGTTTCACTCAAACAGTGTCTCCTGTCATATGCTGAACTGGTCGCATTGGGGATTTGGCCTAAAACATGATTTTGGACAATGTTCATGGAACTCAGCTTGAAACGTACTTGCAGACTTAAAAACCCTTGCCTATTGTAGATCGCGCCTGTCCTTCCAGTGCTGAACGAAAAACAATGATTTTGGACCCTGTTTTCATGCGAAATGGCTAAAATATATATTTCACGTTTGTTTCACTCAAACAGTGTCTCCTGTCATATGCTGAACTGGTCGCATTGGGGATTTGGCCTAAAACATGATTTTGGACAATGTTCATGGAACTCAGCTTGAAACGTACTTGCAGACTTAAAAACCCTTGCCTATTGTAGATCGCGCCTGTCCTTCCAGTGCTGAACGAAAAACAATGATTTTGGACCCTGTTTTCATGCGAAATGGCTAAAATAAATATTTCACGTTTGTTTCACTCAAACAGTGTCTCCTGTCATATGCTGAACTAGTCGCATTGGGGATTTGGCCTAAAACATGATTTTGGACAATGTTTATGGAACTCCGCTTGAAACGTACTTGCAGACTTAAAAACCCTTGCCTATTGTAGATCGCGCCTGTCCTTCCAGTGCTGAACGAAAAACAATGATTTTGGACCCTGTTTTCATGCGAAATGGCTAAAAGAAATATTTCACGTTTGTTTCACTCAAACAGTGTCTCCTGTCATATGCTGAACTGGTTGCATTGTGGATTTGGCCTAAAACATGATTTTGGACAATGTTCATGGAACTCAGCTTGAAACGTACTTGCAGACTTAAAAACCCTTGCCTATTGTAGATCGCGCCTGTCCTTCCAGTGCTGAACGAAAAACAATGATTTTGGACCCTGTTTTCATGCGAAATGGCTAAAATAAATATTTCACGTTTGTTTCACTCAAACAGTGTCTCCTGTCATATGCTGAACTGGTCGCATTGGGGATTTGGCCTAAAACATGATTTTGGACAATGTTCATGGAACTCAGCTTGAAACGTACTTGCAGACTTAAAAACCCTTGCCTATTGTAGATCGCGCCTGTCCTTCCAGTGCTGAACGAAAAACAATGATTTTGGACCCTGTTTTCATGCGAAATGGCTAAAATAAATATTTCACGTTTGTTTCACTCAAACAGTGTCTCCTGTCATATGCTGAACTGGTCGCATTGGGGATTTGGCCTAAAACATGATTTTGGACAATGTTCATGGAACTCAGCTTGAAACGTACTTGCAGACTTAAAAACCCTTGCCTATTGTAGATCGCGCCTGTCCTTCCAGTGCTGAACGAAAAACAATGATTTTGGACCCTGTTTTCATGCGAAATGGCTAAAAGAAATGTTTCACATTTGTTTCACTCAAACAGTGTCTCCTGTCATATGCTGAACTGGTTGCATTGTGGATTTGGCCTAAAACATGATTTTGGACAATGTTCATGGAACTCCGCTTGAAACGTACTTGCAGACTTAAAAACCCTTGCCTATTGTAGATCGCGCCTGTCCTTCCAGTGCTGAACGAAAAACAATGATTTTGGACCCTGTTTTCATGCGAAATGGCTAAAATAAATGTTTCACGTTTGTTTCACTCAAACAGTGTCTCCTGTCATATGCTGAACTGGTCGCATTGGGGATTTGGCCTAAAATATTATTTTGGACAATGTTCATGGAACTCAGCTTGAAACGTACTTGCAGACTTAAAAACCCTTGCCTATTGTAGATCGCGCCTGTCCTTCCAGTGCTGAACGAAAAACAATGATTTTGGACCCTGTTTTCATGCGAAATGGCTAAAAGAAATATTTCACATTTGTTTCACTCAAACAGTGTCTCCTGTCATATGATGAACTGGTCGCATTGGGGATTTGGCCTAAAACATGATTTTGGACAATGTTCATGGAACTCAGCTTGAAACGTACTTGCAGACTTAAAATCCCTTGCCTATTGTAGATCGCGCCTGTCCTTCCAGTGCTGAACGAAAAACAATGATTTTGGACCCTGTTTTCATGCGAAATGGCTAAAAGAAATATTTCACGTTTGTTTCACTCAAACAGTGTCTCCTGTCATATGCTGAACTGGTCGCATTGGGGATTTGGCCTAAAACATGATTTTGGACAATGTTCATGGAACTCAGCTTGAAACGTACTTGCAGACTTAAAAACCCTTGCCTATTGTAGATCGCGCCTGTCCTTCCAGTGCTGAACGAAAAACAATGATTTTGGACCCTGTTTTCATGCGAAATGGCTAAAATAAATATTTCACCTTTGTTTCACTCAAACAGTGTCTCCTGTCATATGCTGAACTGGTAGCATTGGGGATTTGGCCTAAAAAATGATTTTGGACAATGTTCATGGAACTCAGCTTGAAACGTACTTGCAGACTTAAAATCCCTTGCCTATTGTAGATCGCGCCTGTCCTTCCAGTGCTGAACGAAAAACAATGATTTTGGACCCTGTTTTCATGCGAAATGGCTAAAAGAAATATTTCACGTTTGTTTCACTCAAACAGTGTCTCCTGTCATATGCTGAACTGGTCGCATTGGTGATTTGGCCTAAAACATGATTATGGACAATGTTCATGGAACTCAGCTTGAAACGTACTTGCAGACTTAAAAACCCTTGCCTGTTGTAGATCGCGCCTGTCCTTCCAGTGCTGAACGAAAAACAATGATTATGGACCCTGTTTTCATGCGAAATGGCTAAAATAAATATTTCACCTTTGTTTCACTCAAACAGTGTCTCCTGTCATATGATGAACTGGTCGCATTGGGGATTTGGCCTAAAACATGATTTTGGACAATGTTCATGGAACTCAGCTTGAAACGTACTTGCAGACTTAAAAACCCTTGCCTATTGTAGATCGCGCCTGTCCTTCCAGTGCTGAACGAAAAACAATGATTTTGGACCCTGTTTTCATGCGAAATGGCTAAAATAAATGTTTCACGTTTGTTTCACTCAAACAGTGTCTCCTGTCATATGCTGAACTGGTCGCATTGGGGATTTGGCCTAAAACATGATTTTGGACAATGTTCATGGAACTCAGCTTGAAACGTACTTGCAGACTTAAAAACCCTTGCCTATTGTAGATCGCGCCTGTCCTTCCAGTGCTGAACGAAAAACAATGATTTTGGACCCTGTTTTCATGCGAAATGGCTAAAATAAATATTTCACCTTTGTTTCACTCAAACAGTGTCTCCTGTCATATGCTGAACTGGTAGCATTGGGGATTTGGCCTAAAAAATGATTTTGGACAATGTTCATGGAACTCAGCTTGAAACGTACTTGCAGACTTAAAAACCCTTGCCTATTGTAGATCGCGCCTGTCCTTCCAGTGCTGAACGAAAAACAATGATTTTGGACCCTGTTTTCATGCGAAATGGCTAAAATAAATATTTCACGTTTGTTTCACTCAAACAGTGTCTCCTGTCATATGCTGAACTGGTCGCATTGGGGATTTGGCCTAAAACATGATTTTGGACAATGTTAATGGAACTCAGCTTGAAACGTACTTGCAGACTTAAAATCCCTTGCCTATTGTAGATCGCGCCTGTCCTTCCAGTGCTGAACGAAAAACAATGATTTTGGACCCTGTTTTCATGCGAAATGGCTAAAAGAAATATTTCACGTTTGTTTCACTCAAACAGTGTCTCCTGTCATATGCTGAACTGGTCGCATTGGTGATTTGGCCTAAAACATGATTATGGACAATGTTCATGGAACTCAGCTTGAAACGTACTTGCAGACTTAAAAACCCTTGCCTATTGTAGATCGCGCCTGTCCTTCCAGTGCTGAACGAAAAACAATGATTTTGGACCCTGTTTTCATGCGAAATGGCTAAAATAAATGTTTCACGTTTGTTTCACTCAAACAGTGTCTCCTGTCATATGCTGAACTGGTCGCATTGGGGATTTGGCCTAAAACATGATTTTGGACAATGTTCATGGAACTCAGCTTGAAACGTACTTGCAGACTTAAAAACCCTTGCCTATTGTAGATCGCGCCTGTCCTTCCAGTGCTGAACGAAAAACAATGATTTTGGACCCTGTTTTCATGCGAAATGGCTAAAATAAATATTTCACGTTTGTTTCACTCAAACAGTGTCTCCTGTCATATGCTGAACTGGTCGCATTGGGGATTTGGCCTAAAACATGATTTTGGACAATGTTCATGGAACTCAGCTTGAAACGTACTTGCAGACTTAAAAACCCTTGCCTATTGTAGATCGCGCCTGTCCTTCCAGTGCTGAACGAAAAACAATGATTATGGACCCTGTTTTCATGCGAAATGGCTAAAATAAATATTTCACCTTTGTTTCACTCAAACAGTGTCTCCTGTCATATGCTGAACTGGTCGCATTGGTGATTTGGCCTAAAACATGATTATGGACAATGTTCATGGAACTCAGCTTGAAACGTACTTGCAGACTTAAAAACCCTTGCCTATTGTAGATCGCGCCTGTCCTTCCAGTGCTGAACGAAAAACAATGATTTTGGACCCTGTTTTCATGCGAAATGGCTAAAATAAATGTTTCACGTTTGTTTCACTCAAACAGTGTCTCCTGTCATATGCTGAACTGGTCGCATTGGGGATTTGGCCTAAAACATGATTTTGGACAATGTTCATGGAACTCAGCTTGAAACGTACTTGCAGACTTAAAAACCCTTGCCTATTGTAGATCGCGCCTGTCCTTCCAGTGCTGAACGAAAAACAATGATTTTGGACCCTGTTTTCATGCGAAATGGCTAAAATAAATATTTCACGTTTGTTTCACTCAAACAGTGTCTCCTGTCATATGCTGAACTGGTCGCATTGGGGATTTGGCCTAAAACATGATTTTGGACAATGTTCATGGAACTCAGCTTGAAACGTACTTGCAGACTTAAAAACCCTTGCCTATTGTAGATCGCGCCTGTCCTTCCAGTGCTGAACGAAAAACAATGATTTTGGACCCTGTTTTCATGCGAAATGGCTAAAATAAATATTTCACGTTTGTTTCACTCAAACAGTGTCTCCTGTCATATGCTGAACTGGTCGCATTGGGGATTTGGCCTAAAACATGATTTTGGACAATGTTCATGGAACTCAGCTTGAAACGTACTTGCAGACTTAAAAACCCTTGCCTATTGTAGATCGCGCCTGTCCTTCCAGTGCTGAACGAAAAACAATGATTTTGGACCTTGTTTTCATGCGAAATGGCTAAAAGAAATATTTCACATTTGTTTCACTCAAACAGTGTCTCCTGTCATATGATGAACTGGTCGCATTGGGGATTTGGCCTAAAACATGATTTTGGACAATGTTCATGGAACTCAGCTTGAAACGTACTTGCAGACTTAAAAACCCTTGCCTATTGTAGATCGCGCCTGTCCTTCCAGTGCTGAACGAAAAACAATGATTTTGGACCCTGTTTTCATGCGAAATGGCTAAAATAAATATTTCACGTTTGTTTCACTCAAACAGTGTCTCCTGTCATATGCTGAACTGGTCGCATTGGGGATTTGGCCTAAAACATGATTTTGGACAATGTTCATGGAACTCAGCTTGAAACGTACTTGCAGACTTAAAAACCCTTGCCTATTGTAGATCGCGCCTGTCCTTCCAGTGCTGAACGAAAAACAATGATTTTGGACCTTGTTTTCATGCGAAATGGCTAAAAGAAATATTTCACATTTGTTTCACTCAAACAGTGTCTCCTGTCATATGATGAACTGGTCGCATTGGGGATTTGGCCTAAAACATGATTTTGGACAATGTTCATGGAACTCAGCTTGAAACGTACTTGCAGACTTAAAAACCCTTGCCTATTGTAGATCGCGCCTGTCCTTCCAGTGCTGAACGAAAAACAATGATTTTGGACCCTGTTTTCATGCGAAATGGCTAAAATAAATATTTCACGTTTGTTTCACTCAAACAGTGTCTCCTGTCATATGCTGAACTGGTCGCATTGGGGATTTGGCCTAAAACATGATTTTGGACAATGTTCATGGAACTCAGCTTGAAACGTACTTGCAGACTTAAAAACCCTTGCCTATTGTAGATCGCGCCTGTCCTTCCAGTGCTGAACGAAAAACAATGATTTTGGACCCTGTTTTCATGCGAAATGGCTAAAATAAATATTTCACCTTTGTTTCACTCAAACAGTGTCTCCTGTCATATGATGAACTGGTCGCATTGGGGATTTGGCCTAAAACATGATTTTGGACAATGTTCATGGAACTCAGCTTGAAACGTACTTGCAGACTTAAAAACCCTTGCCTATTGTAGATCGCGCCTGTCCTTCCAGTGCTGAACGAAAAACAATGATTTTGGACCCTGTTTTCATGCGAAATGGCTAAAATAAATGTTTCACGTTTGTTTCACTCAAACAGTGTCTCCTGTCATATGCTGAACTGGTCGCATTGGGGATTTGGCCTAAAACATGATTTTGGACAATGTTCATGGAACTCAGCTTGAAACGTACTTGCAGACTTAAAATCCCTTGCCTATTGTAGATCGCGCCTGTCCTTCCAGTGCTGAACGAAAAACAATGATTTTGGACCCTGTTTTCATGCGAAATGGCTAAAAGAAATATTTCACGTTTGTTTCACTCAAACAGTGTCTCCTGTCATATGCTGAACTGGTCGCATTGGTGATTTGGCCTAAAACATGATTATGGACAATGTTCATGGAACTCAGCTTGAAACGTACTTGCAGACTTAAAAACCCTTGCCTGTTGTAGATCGCGCCTGTCCTTCCAGTGCTGAACGAAAAACAATGATTATGGACCCTGTTTTCATGCGAAATGGCTAAAATAAATATTTCACCTTTGTTTCACTCAAACAGTGTCTCCTGTCATATGATGAACTGGTCGCATTGGGGATTTGGCCTAAAACATGATTTTGGACAATGTTCATGGAACTCAGCTTGAAACGTACTTGCAGACTTAAAAACCCTTGCCTATTGTAGATCGCGCCTGTCCTTCCAGTGCTGAACGAAAAACAATGATTTTGGACCCTGTTTTCATGCGAAATGGCTAAAATAAATGTTTCACGTTTGTTTCACTCAAACAGTGTCTCCTGTCATATGCTGAACTGGTCGCATTGGGGATTTGGCCTAAAACATGATTTTGGACAATGTTCATGGAACTCAGCTTGAAACGTACTTGCAGACTTAAAAACCCTTGCCTATTGTAGATCGCGCCTGTCCTTCCAGTGCTGAACGAAAAACAATGATTTTGGACCCTGTTTTCATGCGAAATGGCTAAAATAAATATTTCACCTTTGTTTCACTCAAACAGTGTCTCCTGTCATATGCTGAACTGGTAGCATTGGGGATTTGGCCTAAAAAATGATTTTGGACAATGTTCATGGAACTCAGCTTGAAACGTACTTGCAGACTTAAAAACCCTTGCCTATTGTAGATCGCGCCTGTCCTTCCAGTGCTGAACGAAAAACAATGATTTTGGACTCTGTTTTCATGCGAAATGGCTAAAATAAATATTTCACGTTTGTTTCACTCAAACAGTGTCTCCTGTCATATGCTGAACTGGTCGCATTGGGGATTTGGCCTAAAACATGATTTTGGACAATGTTCATGGAACTCAGCTTGAAACGTACTTGCAGACTTAAAATCCCTTGCCTATTGTAGATCGCGCCTGTCCTTCCAGTGCTGAACGAAAAACAATGATTTTGGACCCTGTTTTCATGCGAAATGGCTAAAATAAATATTTCACGTTTGTTTCACTCAAACAGTGTCTCCTGTCATATGCTGAACTGGTCGCATTGGGGATTTGGCCTAAAACATGATTTTGGACAATGTTCATGGAACTCAGCTTGAAACGTACTTGCAGACTTAAAATCCCTTGCCTATTGTAGATCGCGCCTGTCCTTCCAGTGCTGAACGAAAAACAATGATTTTGGACCCTGTTTTCATGCGAAATGGCTAAAAGAAATATTTCACGTTTGTTTCACTCAAACAGTGTCTCCTGTCATATGCTGAACTGGTCGCATTGGTGATTTGGCCTAAAACATGATTATGGACAATGTTCATGGAACTCAGCTTGAAACGTACTTGCAGACTTAAAAACCCTTGCCTATTGTAGATCGCGCCTGTCCTTCCAGTGCTGAACGAAAAACAATGATTTTGGACCCTGTTTTCATGCGAAATGGCTAAAATAAATGTTTCACGTTTGTTTCACTCAAACAGTGTCTCCTGTCATATGCTGAACTGGTCGCATTGGGGATTTGGCCTAAAACATGATTTTGGACAATGTTCATGGAACTCAGCTTGAAACGTACTTGCAGACTTAAAAACCCTTGCCTATTGTAGATCGCGCCTGTCCTTCCAGTGCTGAACGAAAAACAATGATTTTGGACCCTGTTTTCATGCGAAATGGCTAAAATAAATATTTCACGTTTGTTTCACTCAAACAGTGTCTCCTGTCATATGCTGAACTGGTCGCATTGGGGATTTGGCCTAAAACATGATTTTGGACAATGTTCATGGAACTCAGCTTGAAACGTACTTGCAGACTTAA
This sequence comes from Coregonus lavaretus, assembly GCF_964263955.1. Lineage (NCBI taxonomy): Eukaryota > Metazoa > Chordata > Actinopteri > Salmoniformes > Salmonidae > Coregonus > Coregonus lavaretus. The sequence goes on from NC_139993.1 coordinate 16,969,537, forward strand.
AAACCCTTGCCTATTGTAGATCGCGCCTGTCCTTCCAGTGCTGAACGAAAAACAATGATTTTGGACCCTGTTTTCATGCGAAATGGCTAAAATAAATATTTCACGTTTGTTTCACTCAAACAGTGTCTCCTGTCATATGCTGAACTGGTCGCATTGGGGATTTGGCCTAAAACATGATTTTGGACAATGTTCATGGAACTCAGCTTGAAACGTACTTGCAGACTTAAAAACCCTTGCCTATTGTAGATCGCGCCTGTCCTTCCAGTGCTGAACGAAAAACAATGATTTTGGACCCTGTTTTCATGCGAAATGGCTAAAATAAATATTTCACGTTTGTTTCACTCAAACAGTGTCTCCTGTCATATGCTGAACTGGTCGCATTGGGGATTTGGCCTAAAACATGATTTTGGACAATGTTCATGGAACTCAGCTTGAAACGTACTTGCAGACTTAAAAACCCTTGCCTATTGTAGATCGCGCCTGTCCTTCCAGTGCTGAACGAAAAACAATGATTTTGGACCCTGTTTTCATGCGAAATGGCTAAAAGAAATATTTCACATTTGTTTCACTCAAACAGTGTCTCCTATCATATGATGAACTGGTCGCATTGGGGATTTGGCCTAAAACATGATTTTGGACAATGTTCATGGAACTCAGCTTGAAACGTACTTGCAGACTTAAAAACCCTTGCCTATTGTAGATCGCGCCTGTCCTTCCAGTGCTGAACGAAAAACAATGATTTTGGACCCTGTTTTCATGCGAAATGGCTAAAATAAATATTTCACGTTTGTTTCACTCAAACAGTGTCTCCTGTCATATGCTGAACTGGTCGCATTGGGGATTTGGCCTAAAACATGATTTTGGACAATGTTCATGGAACTCAGCTTGAAACGTACTTGCAGACTTAAAAACCCTTGCCTATTGTAGATCGCGCCTGTCCTTCCAGTGCTGAACGAAAAACAATGATTTTGGACCCTGTTTTCATGCGAAATGGCTAAAATAAATATTTCACCTTTGTTTCACTCAAACAGTGTCTCCTGTCATATGATGAACTGGTCGCATTGGGGATTTGGCCTAAAACATGATTTTGGACAATGTTCATGGAACTCAGCTTGAAACGTACTTGCAGACTTAAAAACCCTTGCCTATTGTAGATCGCGCCTGTCCTTCCAGTGCTGAACGAAAAACAATGATTTTGGACCCTGTTTTCATGCGAAATGGCTAAAATAAATGTTTCACGTTTGTTTCACTCAAACAGTGTCTCCTGTCATATGCTGAACTGGTCGCATTGGGGATTTGGCCTAAAACATGATTTTGGACAATGTTCATGGAACTCAGCTTGAAACGTACTTGCAGACTTAAAATCCCTTGCCTATTGTAGATCGCGCCTGTCCTTCCAGTGCTGAACGAAAAACAATGATTTTGGACCCTGTTTTCATGCGAAATGGCTAAAAGAAATATTTCACGTTTGTTTCACTCAAACAGTGTCTCCTGTCATATGCTGAACTGGTCGCATTGGGGATTTGGCCTAAAACATGATTTTGGACAATGTTCATGGAACTCAGCTTGAAACGTACTTGCAGACTTAAAAACCCTTGCCTATTGTAGATCGCGCCTGTCCTTCCAGTGCTGAACGAAAAACAATGATTTTGGACCCTGTTTTCATGCGAAATGGCTAAAATAAATGTTTCACGTTTGTTTCACTCAAACAGTGTCTCCTGTCATATGCTGAACTGGTCGCATTGGGGATTTGGCCTAAAACATGATTTTGGACAATGTTCATGGAACTCAGCTTGAAACGTACTTGCAGACTTAAAAACCCTTGCCTATTGTAGATCGCGCCTGTCCTTCCAGTGCTGAACGAAAAACAATGATTTTGGACCCTGTTTTCATGCGAAATGGCTAAAATAAATATTTCACGTTTGTTTCACTCAAACAGTGTCTCCTGTCATATGCTGAACTGGTCGCATTGGGGATTTGGCCTAAAACATGATTTTGGACAATGTTCATGGAACTCAGCTTGAAACGTACTTGCAGACTTAAAAACCCTTGCCTATTGTAGATCGCGCCTGTCCTTCCAGTGCTGAACGAAAAACAATGATTTTGGACCCTGTTTTCATGCGAAATGGCTAAAATAAATATTTCACGTTTGTTTCACTCAAACAGTGTCTCCTGTCATATGCTGAACTGGTCGCATTGGGGATTTGGCCTAAAACATGATTTTGGACAATGTTCATGGAACTCAGCTTGAAACGTACTTGCAGACTTAAAAACCCTTGCCTATTGTAGATCGCGCCTGTCCTTCCAGTGCTGAACGAAAAACAATGATTTTGGACCCTGTTTTCATGCGAAATGGCTAAAAGAAATATTTCACATTTGTTTCACTCAAACAGTGTCTCCTATCATATGATGAACTGGTCGCATTGGGGATTTGGCCTAAAACATGATTTTGGACAATGTTCATGGAACTCAGCTTGAAACGTACTTGCAGACTTAAAAACCCTTGCCTATTGTAGATCGCGCCTGTCCTTCCAGTGCTGAACGAAAAACAATGATTTTGGACCCTGTTTTCATGCGAAATGGCTAAAATAAATATTTCACGTTTGTTTCACTCAAACAGTGTCTCCTGTCATATGCTGAACTGGTCGCATTGGGGATTTGGCCTAAAACATGATTTTGGACAATGTTCATGGAACTCAGCTTGAAACGTACTTGCAGACTTAAAAACCCTTGCCTATTGTAGATCGCGCCTGTCCTTCCAGTGCTGAACGAAAAACTATGATTTTGGACCCTGTTTTCATGCGAAATGGCTAAAATAAATATTTCACCTTTGTTTCACTCAAACAGTGTCTCCTGTCATATGATGAACTGGTCGCATTGGGGATTTGGCCTAAAACATGATTTTGGACAATGTTCATGGAACTCAGCTTGAAACGTACTTGCAGACTTAAAAACCCTTGCCTATTGTAGATCGCGCCTGTCCTTCCAGTGCTGAACGAAAAACAATGATTTTGGACCCTGTTTTCATGCGAAATGGCTAAAATAAATGTTTCACGTTTGTTTCACTCAAACAGTGTCTCCTGTCATATGCTGAACTGGTCGCATTGGGGATTTGGCCTAAAACATGATTTTGGACAATGTTCATGGAACTCAGCTTGAAACGTACTTGCAGACTTAAAATCCCTTGCCTATTGTAGATCGCGCCTGTCCTTCCAGTGCTGAACGAAAAACAATGATTTTGGACCCTGTTTTCATGCGAAATGGCTAAAAGAAATATTTCACGTTTGTTTCACTCAAACAGTGTCTCCTGTCATATGCTGAACTGGTCGCATTGGGGATTTGGCCTAAAACATGATTTTGGACAATGTTCATGGAACTCAGCTTGAAACGTACTTGCAGACTTAAAAACCCTTGCCTATTGTAGATCGCGCCTGTCCTTCCAGTGCTGAACGAAAAACAATGATTTTGGACCCTGTTTTCATGCGAAATGGCTAAAATAAATATTTCACCTTTGTTTCACTCAAACAGTGTCTCCTGTCATATGCTGAACTGGTAGCATTGGGGATTTGGCCTAAAAAATGATTTTGGACAATGTTCATGGAACTCAGCTTGAAACGTACTTGCAGACTTAAAATCCCTTGCCTATTGTAGATCGCGCCTGTCCTTCCAGTGCTGAACGAAAAACAATGATTTTGGACCCTGTTTTCATGCGAAATGGCTAAAAGAAATATTTCACGTTTGTTTCACTCAAACAGTGTCTCCTGTCATATGCTGAACTGGTCGCATTGGGGATTTGGCCTAAAACATGATTTTGGACAATGTTCATGGAACTCAGCTTGAAACGTACTTGCAGACTTAAAAACCCTTGCCTATTGTAGATCGCGCCTGTCCTTCCAGTGCTGAACGAAAAACAATGATTTTGGACCCTGTTTTCATGCGAAATGGCTAAAATAAATATTTCACGTTTGTTTCACTCAAACAGTGTCTCCTGTCATATGCTGAACTGGTCGCATTGGGGATTTGGCCTAAAACATGATTTTGGACAATGTTCATGGAACTCAGCTTGAAACGTACTTGCAGACTTAAAAACCCTTGCCTATTGTAGATCGCGCCTGTCCTTCCAGTGCTGAACGAAAAACAATGATTTTGGACCCTGTTTTCATGCGAAATGGCTAAAAGAAATATTTCACATTTGTTTCACTCAAACAGTGTCTCCTATCATATGATGAACTGGTCGCATTGGGGATTTGGCCTAAAACATGATTTTGGACAATGTTCATGGAACTCAGCTTGAAACGTACTTGCAGACTTAAAAACCCTTGCCTATTGTAGATCGCGCCTGTCCTTCCAGTGCTGAACGAAAAACAATGATTTTGGACCCTGTTTTCATGCGAAATGGCTAAAATAAATATTTCACGTTTGTTTCACTCAAACAGTGTCTCCTGTCATATGCTGAACTGGTCGCATTGGGGATTTGGCCTAAAACATGATTTTGGACAATGTTCATGGAACTCAGCTTGAAACGTACTTGCAGACTTAAAAACCCTTGCCTATTGTAGATCGCGCCTGTCCTTCCAGTGCTGAACGAAAAACAATGATTTTGGACCCTGTTTTCATGCGAAATGGCTAAAATAAATATTTCACCTTTGTTTCACTCAAACAGTGTCTCCTGTCATATGATGAACTGGTCGCATTGGGGATTTGGCCTAAAACATGATTTTGGACAATGTTCATGGAACTCAGCTTGAAACGTACTTGCAGACTTAAAAACCCTTGCCTATTGTAGATCGCGCCTGTCCTTCCAGTGCTGAACGAAAAACAATGATTTTGGACCCTGTTTTCATGCGAAATGGCTAAAATAAATGTTTCACGTTTGTTTCACTCAAACAGTGTCTCCTGTCATATGCTGAACTGGTCGCATTGGGGATTTGGCCTAAAACATGATTTTGGACAATGTTCATGGAACTCAGCTTGAAACGTACTTGCAGACTTAAAAACCCTTGCCTATTGTAGATCGCGCCTGTCCTTCCAGTGCTGAACGAAAAACAATGATTTTGGACCCTGTTTTCATGCGAAATGGCTAAAATAAATATTTCACGTTTGTTTCACTCAAACAGTGTCTCCTGTCATATGCTGAACTGGTCGCATTGGGGATTTGGCCTAAAACATGATTTTGGACAATGTTCATGGAACTCAGCTTGAAACGTACTTGCAGACTTAAAAACCCTTGCCTATTGTAGATCGCGCCTGTCCTTCCAGTGCTGAACGAAAAACAATGATTTTGGACCCTGTTTTCATGCGAAATGGCTAAAATAAATATTTCACGTTTGTTTCACTCAAACAGTGTCTCCTGTCATATGCTGAACTGGTCGCATTGGGGATTTGGCCTAAAACATGATTTTGGACAATGTTCATGGAACTCAGCTTGAAACGTACTTGCAGACTTAAAAACCCTTGCCTATTGTAGATCGCGCCTGTCCTTCCAGTGCTGAACGAAAAACAATGATTTTGGACCCTGTTTTCATGCGAAATGGCTAAAAGAAATATTTCACATTTGTTTCACTCAAACAGTGTCTCCTATCATATGATGAACTGGTCGCATTGGGGATTTGGCCTAAAACATGATTTTGGACAATGTTCATGGAACTCAGCTTGAAACGTACTTGCAGACTTAAAAACCCTTGCCTATTGTAGATCGCGCCTGTCCTTCCAGTGCTGAACGAAAAACAATGATTTTGGACCCTGTTTTCATGCGAAATGGCTAAAATAAATATTTCACGTTTGTTTCACTCAAACAGTGTCTCCTGTCATATGCTGAACTGGTCGCATTGGGGATTTGGCCTAAAACATGATTTTGGACAATGTTCATGGAACTCAGCTTGAAACGTACTTGCAGACTTAAAAACCCTTGCCTATTGTAGATCGCGCCTGTCCTTCCAGTGCTGAACGAAAAACAATGATTTTGGACCCTGTTTTCATGCGAAATGGCTAAAATAAATATTTCACCTTTGTTTCACTCAAACAGTGTCTCCTGTCATATGATGAACTGGTCGCATTGGGGATTTGGCCTAAAACATGATTTTGGACAATGTTCATGGAACTCAGCTTGAAACGTACTTGCAGACTTAAAAACCCTTGCCTATTGTAGATCGCGCCTGTCCTTCCAGTGCTGAACGAAAAACAATGATTTTGGACCCTGTTTTCATGCGAAATGGCTAAAATAAATGTTTCACGTTTGTTTCACTCAAACAGTGTCTCCTGTCATATGCTGAACTGGTCGCATTGGGGATTTGGCCTAAAACATGATTTTGGACAATGTTCATGGAACTCAGCTTGAAACGTACTTGCAGACTTAAAATCCCTTGCCTATTGTAGATCGCGCCTGTCCTTCCAGTGCTGAACGAAAAACAATGATTTTGGACCCTGTTTTCATGCGAAATGGCTAAAAGAAATATTTCACGTTTGTTTCACTCAAACAGTGTCTCCTGTCATATGCTGAACTGGTCGCATTGGGGATTTGGCCTAAAACATGATTTTGGACAATGTTCATGGAACTCAGCTTGAAACGTACTTGCAGACTTAAAAACCCTTGCCTATTGTAGATCGCGCCTGTCCTTCCAGTGCTGAACGAAAAACAATGATTTTGGACCCTGTTTTCATGCGAAATGGCTAAAATAAATATTTCACCTTTGTTTCACTCAAACAGTGTCTCCTGTCATATGCTGAACTGGTAGCATTGGGGATTTGGCCTAAAAAATGATTTTGGACAATGTTCATGGAACTCAGCTTGAAACGTACTTGCAGACTTAAAATCCCTTGCCTATTGTAGATCGCGCCTGTCCTTCCAGTGCTGAACGAAAAACAATGATTTTGGACCCTGTTTTCATGCGAAATGGCTAAAAGAAATATTTCACGTTTGTTTCACTCAAACAGTGTCTCCTGTCATATGCTGAACTGGTCGCATTGGTGATTTGGCCTAAAACATGATTATGGACAATGTTCATGGAACTCAGCTTGAAACGTACTTGCAGACTTAAAAACCCTTGCCTGTTGTAGATCGCGCCTGTCCTTCCAGTGCTGAACGAAAAACAATGATTATGGACCCTGTTTTCATGCGAAATGGCTAAAATAAATATTTCACCTTTGTTTCACTCAAACAGTGTCTCCTGTCATATGCTGAACTGGTCGCATTGGGGATTTGGCCTAAAACATGATTTTGGACAATGTTCATGGAACTCAGCTTGAAACGTACTTGCAGACTTAAAAACCCTTGCCTATTGTAGATCGCGCCTGTCCTTCCAGTGCTGAACGAAAAACAATGATTTTGGACCCTGTTTTCATGCGAAATGGCTAAAATAAATATTTCACCTTTGTTTCACTCAAACAGTGTCTCCTGTCATATGCTGAACTGGTAGCATTGGGGATTTGGCCTAAAAAATGATTTTGGACAATGTTCATGGAACTCAGCTTGAAACGTACTTGCAGACTTAAAAACCCTTGCCTATTGTAGATCGCGCCTGTCCTTCCAGTGCTGAACGAAAAACAATGATTTTGGACCCTGTTTTCATGCGAAATGGCTAAAATAAATATTTCACGTTTGTTTCACTCAAACAGTGTCTCCTGTCATATGCTGAACTGGTCGCATTGGGGATTTGGCCTAAAACATGATTTTGGACAATGTTCATGGAACTCAGCTTGAAACGTACTTGCAGACTTAAAATCCCTTGCCTATTGTAGATCGCGCCTGTCCTTCCAGTGCTGAACGAAAAACAATGATTTTGGACCCTGTTTTCATGCGAAATGGCTAAAAGAAATATTTCACGTTTGTTTCACTCAAACAGTGTCTCCTGTCATATGCTGAACTGGTCGCATTGGGGATTTGGCCTAAAACATGATTATGGACAATGTTCATGGAACTCAGCTTGAAACGTACTTGCAGACTTAAAAACCCTTGCCTGTTGTAGATCGCGCCTGTCCTTCCAGTGCTGAACGAAAAACAATGATTTTGGACCCTGTTTTCATGCGAAATGGCTAAAATAAATATTTCACGTTTGTTTCACTCAAACAGTGTCTCCTGTCATATGCTGAACTGGTCGCATTGGGGATTTGGCCTAAAACATGATTTTGGACAATGTTCATGGAACTCAGCTTGAAACGTACTTGCAGACTTAAAAACCCTTGCCTATTGTAGATCGCGCCTGTCCTTCCAGTGCTGAACGAAAAACAATGATTTTGGACCCTGTTTTCATGCGAAATGGCTAAAATAAATATTTCACCTTTGTTTCACTCAAACAGTGTCTCCTGTCATATGATGAACTGGTCGCATTGGGGATTTGGCCTAAAACATGATTTTGGACAATGTTCATGGAACTCAGCTTGAAACGTACTTGCAGACTTAAAAACCCTTGCCTATTGTAGATCGCGCCTGTCCTTCCAGTGCTGAACGAAAAACAATGATTTTGGACCCTGTTTTCATGCGAAATGGCTAAAATAAATGTTTCACGTTTGTTTCACTCAAACAGTGTCTCCTGTCATATGCTGAACTGGTCGCATTGGGGATTTGGCCTAAAACATGATTTTGGACAATGTTCATGGAACTCAGCTTGAAACGTACTTGCAGACTTAAAATCCCTTGCCTATTGTAGATCGCGCCTGTCCTTCCAGTGCTGAACGAAAAACAATGATTTTGGACCCTGTTTTCATGCGAAATGGCTAAAAGAAATATTTCACGTTTGTTTCACTCAAACAGTGTCTCCTGTCATATGCTGAACTGGTCGCATTGGGGATTTGGCCTAAAACATGATTTTGGACAATGTTCATGGAACTCAGCTTGAAACGTACTTGCAGACTTAAAAACCCTTGCCTATTGTAGATCGCGCCTGTCCTTCCAGTGCTGAACGAAAAACAATGATTTTGGACCCTGTTTTCATGCGAAATGGCTAAAATAAATATTTCACCTTTGTTTCACTCAAACAGTGTCTCCTGTCATATGCTGAACTGGTAGCATTGGGGATTTGGCCTAAAAAATGATTTTGGACAATGTTCATGGAACTCAGCTTGAAACGTACTTGCAGACTTAAAATCCCTTGCCTATTGTAGATCGCGCCTGTCCTTCCAGTGCTGAACGAAAAACAATGATTTTGGACCCTGTTTTCATGCGAAATGGCTAAAAGAAATATTTCACGTTTGTTTCACTCAAACAGTGTCTCCTGTCATATGCTGAACTGGTCGCATTGGTGATTTGGCCTAAAACATGATTATGGACAATGTTCATGGAACTCAGCTTGAAACGTACTTGCAGACTTAAAAACCCTTGCCTGTTGTAGATCGCGCCTGTCCTTCCAGTGCTGAACGAAAAACAATGATTATGGACCCTGTTTTCATGCGAAATGGCTAAAATAAATATTTCACCTTTGTTTCACTCAAACAGTGTCTCCTGTCATATGCTGAACTGGTCGCATTGGGGATTTGGCCTAAAACATGATTTTGGACAATGTTCATGGAACTCAGCTTGAAACGTACTTGCAGACTTAAAAACCCTTGCCTATTGTAGATCGCGCCTGTCCTTCCAGTGCTGAACGAAAAACAATGATTTTGGACCCTGTTTTCATGCGAAATGGCTAAAATAAATATTTCACCTTTGTTTCACTCAAACAGTGTCTCCTGTCATATGCTGAACTGGTAGCATTGGGGATTTGGCCTAAAAAATGATTTTGGACAATGTTCATGGAACTCAGCTTGAAACGTACTTGCAGACTTAAAAACCCTTGCCTATTGTAGATCGCGCCTGTCCTTCCAGTGCTGAACGAAAAACAATGATTTTGGACCCTGTTTTCATGCGAAATGGCTAAAATAAATATTTCACGTTTGTTTCACTCAAACAGTGTCTCCTGTCATATGCTGAACTGGTCGCATTGGGGATTTGGCCTAAAACATGATTTTGGACAATGTTCATGGAACTCAGCTTGAAACGTACTTGCAGACTTAAAATCCCTTGCCTATTGTAGATCGCGCCTGTCCTTCCAGTGCTGAACGAAAAACAATGATTTTGGACCCTGTTTTCATGCGAAATGGCTAAAAGAAATATTTCACGTTTGTTTCACTCAAACAGTGTCTCCTGTCATATGCTGAACTGGTCGCATTGGGGATTTGGCCTAAAACATGATTATGGACAATGTTCATGGAACTCAGCTTGAAACGTACTTGCAGACTTAAAAACCCTTGCCTGTTGTAGATCGCGCCTGTCCTTCCAGTGCTGAACGAAAAACAATGATTATGGACCCTGTTTTCATGCGAAATGGCTAAAATAAATATTTCACCTTTGTTTCACTCAAACAGTGTCTCCTGTCATATGATGAACTGGTCGCATTGGGGATTTGGCCTAAAACATGATTTTGGACAATGTTCATGGAACTCAGCTTGAAACGTACTTGCAGACTTAAAAACCCTTGCCTATTGTAGATCGCGCCTGTCCTTCCAGTGCTGAACGAAAAACAATGATTCTGGACCCTGTTTTCATGCGAAATGGCTAAAAGAAATATTTCACATTTGTTTCACTCAAACAGTGTCTCCTATCATATGATGAACTGGTCGCATTGGGGATTTGGCCTAAAACATGATTTTGGACAATGTTCATGGAACTCAGCTTGAAACGTACTTGCAGACTTAAAAACCCTTGCCTATTGTAGATCGCGCCTGTCCTTCCAGTGCTGAACGAAAAACAATGATTTTGGACCCTGTTTTCATGCGAAATGGCTAAAATAAATATTTCACGTTTGTTTCACTCAAACAGTGTCTCCTGTCATATGCTGAACTGGTCGCATTGGGGATTTGGCCTAAAACATGATTTTGGACAATGTTCATGGAACTCAGCTTGAAACGTACTTGCAGACTTAAAAACCCTTGCCTATTGTAGATCGCGCCTGTCCTTCCAGTGCTGAACGAAAAACAATGATTTTGGACCCTGTTTTCATGCGAAATGGCTAAAATAAATATTTCACCTTTGTTTCACTCAAACAGTGTCTCCTGTCATATGATGAACTGGTCGCATTGGGGATTTGGCCTAAAACATGATTTTGGACAATGTTCATGGAACTCAGCTTGAAACGTACTTGCAGACTTAAAAACCCTTGCCTATTGTAGATCGCGCCTGTCCTTCCAGTGCTGAACGAAAAACAATGATTTTGGACCCTGTTTTCATGCGAAATGGCTAAAATAAATGTTTCACGTTTGTTTCACTCAAACAGTGTCTCCTGTCATATGCTGAACTGGTCGCATTGGGGATTTGGCCTAAAACATGATTTTGGACAATGTTCATGGAACTCAGCTTGAAACGTACTTGCAGACTTAAAATCCCTTGCCTATTGTAGATCGCGCCTGTCCTTCCAGTGCTGAACGAAAAACAATGATTTTGGACCCTGTTTTCATGCGAAATGGCTAAAAGAAATATTTCACGTTTGTTTCACTCAAACAGTGTCTCCTGTCATATGCTGAACTGGTCGCATTGGGGATTTGGCCTAAAACATGATTTTGGACAATGTTCATGGAACTCAGCTTGAAACGTACTTGCAGACTTAAAAACCCTTGCCTATTGTAGATCGCGCCTGTCCTTCCAGTGCTGAACGAAAAACAATGATTTTGGACCCTGTTTTCATGCGAAATGGCTAAAATAAATATTTCACCTTTGTTTCACTCAAACAGTGTCTCCTGTCATATGCTGAACTGGTAGCATTGGGGATTTGGCCTAAAAAATGATTTTGGACAATGTTCATGGAACTCAGCTTGAAACGTACTTGCAGACTTAAAATCCCTTGCCTATTGTAGATCGCGCCTGTCCTTCCAGTGCTGAACGAAAAACAATGATTTTGGACCCTGTTTTCATGCGAAATGGCTAAAAGAAATATTTCACGTTTGTTTCACTCAAACAGTGTCTCCTGTCATATGCTGAACTGGTCGCATTGGTGATTTGGCCTAAAACATGATTATGGACAATGTTCATGGAACTCAGCTTGAAACGTACTTGCAGACTTAAAAACCCTTGCCTGTTGTAGATCGCGCCTGTCCTTCCAGTGCTGAACGAAAAACAATGATTATGGACCCTGTTTTCATGCGAAATGGCTAAAATAAATATTTCACCTTTGTTTCACTCAAACAGTGTCTCCTGTCATATGATGAACTGGTCGCATTGGGGATTTGGCCTAAAACATGATTTTGGACAATGTTCATGGAACTCAGCTTGAAACGTACTTGCAGACTTAAAAACCCTTGCCTATTGTAGATCGCGCCTGTCCTTCCAGTGCTGAACGAAAAACAATGATTTTGGACCCTGTTTTCATGCGAAATGGCTAAAATAAATGTTTCACGTTTGTTTCACTCAAACAGTGTCTCCTGTCATATGCTGAACTGGTCGCATTGGGGATTTGGCCTAAAACATGATTTTGGACAATGTTCATGGATCTCAGCTTGAAACGTACTTGCAGACTTAAAAACCCTTGCCTATTGTAGATCGCGCCTGTCCTTCCAGTGCTGAACGAAAAACAATGATTTTGGACCCTGTTTTCATGCGAAATGGCTAAAATAAATATTTCACCTTTGTTTCACTCAAACAGTGTCTCCTGTCATATGCTGAACTGGTAGCATTGGGGATTTGGCCTAAAAAATGATTTTGGACAATGTTCATGGAACTCAGCTTGAAACGTACTTGCAGACTTAAAAACCCTTGCCTATTGTAGATCGCGCCTGTCCTTCCAGTGCTGAACGAAAAACAATGATTTTGGACCCTGTTTTCATGCGAAATGGCTAAAATAAATATTTCACGTTTGTTTCACTCAAACAGTGTCTCCTGTCATATGCTGAACTGGTCGCATTGGGGATTTGGCCTAAAACATGATTTTGGACAATGTTCATGGAACTCAGCTTGAAACGTACTTGCAGACTTAAAATCCCTTGCCTATTGTAGATCGCGCCTGTCCTTCCAGTGCTGAACGAAAAACAATGATTTTGGACCCTGTTTTCATGCGAAATGGCTAAAAGAAATATTTCACGTTTGTTTCACTCAAACAGTGTCTCCTGTCATATGCTGAACTGGTCGCATTGGGGATTTGGCCTAAAACATGATTATGGACAATGTTCATGGAACTCAGCTTGAAACGTACTTGCAGACTTAAAAACCCTTGCCTGTTGTAGATCGCGCCTGTCCTTCCAGTGCTGAACGAAAAACAATGATTATGGACCCTGTTTTCATGCGAAATGGCTAAAATAAATATTTCACCTTTGTTTCACTCAAACAGTGTCTCCTGTCATATGATGAACTGGTCGCATTGGGGATTTGGCCTAAAACATGATTTTGGACAATGTTCATGGAACTCAGCTTGAAACGTACTTGCAGACTTAAAAACCCTTGCCTATTGTAGATCGCGCCTGTCCTTCCAGTGCTGAACGAAAAACAATGATTTTGGACCCTGTTTTCATGCGAAATGGCTAAAATAAATGTTTCACGTTTGTTTCACTCAAACAGTGTCTCCTGTCATATGCTGAACTGGTCGCATTGGGGATTTGGCCTAAAACATGATTTTGGACAATGTTCATGGAACTCAGCTTGAAACGTACTTGCAGACTTAAAAACCCTTGCCTATTGTAGATCGCGCCTGTCCTTCCAGTGCTGAACGAAAAACAATGATTTTGGACCCTGTTTTCATGCGAAATGGCTAAAATAAATATTTCACGTTTGTTTCACTCAAACAGTGTCTCCTGTCATATGCTGAACTGGTCGCATTGGGGATTTGGCCTAAAACATGATTTTGGACAATGTTCATGGAACTCAGCTTGAAACGTACTTGCAGACTTAAAAACCCTTGCCTATTGTAGATCGCGCCTGTCCTTCCAGTGCTGAACGAAAAACAATGATTTTGGACCCTGTTTTCATGCGAAATGGCTAAAATAAATATTTCACGTTTGTTTCACTCAAACAGTGTCTCCTGTCATATGCTGAACTGGTCGCATTGGGGATTTGGCCTAAAACATGATTTTGGACAATGTTCATGGAACTCAGCTTGAAACGTACTTGCAGACTTAAAAACCCTTGCCTATTGTAGATCGCGCCTGTCCTTCCAGTGCTGAACGAAAAACAATGATTTTGGACCCTGTTTTCATGCGAAATGGCTAAAATAAATATTTCACGTTTGTTTCACTCAAACAGTGTCTCCTGTCATATGCTGAACTGGTCGCATTGGGGATTTGGCCTAAAACATGATTTTGGACAATGTTCATGGAACTCAGCTTGAAACGTACTTGCAGACTTAAAAACCCTTGCCTATTGTAGATCGCGCCTGTCCTTCCAGTGCTGAACGAAAAACAATGATTTTGGACCCTGTTTTCATGCGAAATGGCTAAAAGAAATATTTCACGTTTGTTTCACTCAAACAGTGTCTCCTGTCATATGCTGAACTGGTTGCATTGTGGATTTGGCCTAAAACATGATTTTGGACAATGTTCATGGAACTCAGCTTGAAACGTACTTGCAGACTTAAAAACCCTTGCCTATTGTAGATCGCGCCTGTCCTTCCAGTGCTGAACGAAAAACAATGATTTTGGACCCTGTTTTCATGCGAAATGGCTAAAATAAATATTTCACGTTTGTTTCACTCAAACAGTGTCTCCTGTCATATGCTGAACTGGTCGCATTGGGGATTTGGCCTAAAACATGATTTTGGACAATGTTCATGGAACTCAGCTTGAAACGTACTTGCAGACTTAAAAACCCTTGCCTATTGTAGATCGCGCCTGTCCTTCCAGTGCTGAACGAAAAACAATGATTTTGGACCCTGTTTTCATGCGAAATGGCTAAAATAAATATTTCACGTTTGTTTCACTCAAACAGTGTCTCCTGTCATATGCTGAACTGGTCGCATTGGGGATTTGGCCTAAAACATGATTTTGGACAATGTTCATGGAACTCAGCTTGAAACGTACTTGCAGACTTAAAATCCCTTGCCTATTGTAGATCGCGCCTGTCCTTCCAGTGCTGAACGAAAAACAATGATTTTGGACCCTGTTTTCATGCGAAATGGCTAAAAGAAATATTTCACGTTTGTTTCACTCAAACAGTGTCCTGTCATATGCTGAACTGGTCGCATTGGTGATTTGGCCTAAAACATGATTATGGACAATGTTCATGGAACTCAGCTTGAAACGTACTTGCAGACTTAAAAACCCTTGCCTGTTGTAGATCGCGCCTGTCCTTCCAGTGCTGAACGAAAAACAATGATTATGGACCCTGTTTTCATGCGAAATGGCTAAAATAAATATTTCACCTTTGTTTCACTCAAACAGTGTCTCCTGTCATATGATGAACTGGTCGCATTGGGGATTTGGCCTAAAACATGATTTTGGACAATGTTCATGGAACTCAGCTTGAAACGTACTTGCAGACTTAAAAACCCTTGCCTATTGTAGATCGCGCCTGTCCTTCCAGTGCTGAACGAAAAACAATGATTTTGGACCCTGTTTTCATGCGAAATGGCTAAAATAAATGTTTCACGTTTGTTTCACTCAAACAGTGTCTCCTGTCATATGCTGAACTGGTCGCATTGGGGATTTGGCCTAAAACATGATTTTGGACAATGTTCATGGAACTCAGCTTGAAACGTACTTGCAGACTTAAAAACCCTTGCCTATTGTAGATCGCGCCTGTCCTTCCAGTGCTGAACGAAAAACAATGATTTTGGACCCTGTTTTCATGCGAAATGGCTAAAATAAATATTTCACGTTTGTTTCACTCAAACAGTGTCTCCTGTCATATGCTGAACTGGTCGCATTGGGGATTTGGCCTAAAACATGATTTTGGACAATGTTCATGGAACTCAGCTTGAAACGTACTTGCAGACTTAAAAACCCTTGCCTATTGTAGATCGCGCCTGTCCTTCCAGTGCTGAACGAAAAACAATGATTTTGGACCCTGTTTTCATGCGAAATGGCTAAAAGAAATATTTCACGTTTGTTTCACTCAAACAGTGTCTCCTGTCATATGCTGAACTGGTTGCATTGTGGATTTGGCCTAAAACATGATTTTGGACAATGTTCATGGAACTCAGCTTGAAACGTACTTGCAGACTTAAAAACCCTTGCCTATTGTAGATCGCGCCTGTCCTTCCAGTGCTGAACGAAAAACAATGATTTTGGACCCTGTTTTCATGCGAAATGGCTAAAATAAATATTTCACGTTTGTTTCACTCAAACAGTGTCTCCTGTCATATGCTGAACTGGTCGCATTGGGGATTTGGCCTAAAACATGATTTTGGACAATGTTCATGGAACTCAGCTTGAAACGTACTTGCAGACTTAAAAACCCTTGCCTATTGTAGATCGCGCCTGTCCTTCCAGTGCTGAACGAAAAACAATGATTTTGGACCCTGTTTTCATGCGAAATGGCTAAAATAAATATTTCACGTTTGTTTCACTCAAACAGTGTCTCCTGTCATATGCTGAACTGGTCGCATTGGGGATTTGGCCTAAAACATGATTTTGGACAATGTTCATGGAACTCAGCTTGAAACGTACTTGCAGACTTAAAATCCCTTGCCTATTGTAGATCGCGCCTGTCCTTCCAGTGCTGAACGAAAAACAATGATTTTGGACCCTGTTTTCATGCGAAATGGCTAAAAGAAATATTTCACGTTTGTTTCACTCAAACAGTGTCTCCTGTCATATGCTGAACTGGTCGCATTGGGGATTTGGCCTAAAACATGATTTTGGACAATGTTCATGGAACTCAGCTTGAAACGTACTTGCAGACTTAAAAACCCTTGCCTATTGTAGATCGCGCCTGTCCTTCCAGTGCTGAACGAAAAACAATGATTTTGGACCCTGTTTTCATGCGAAATGGCTAAAATAAATATTTCACGTTTGTTTCACTCAAACAGTGTCTCCTGTCATATGCTGAACTGGTCGCATTGGGGATTTGGCCTAAAACATGATTTTGGACAATGTTCATGGAACTCAGCTTGAAACGTACTTGCAGACTTAAAAACCCTTGCCTATTGTAGATTGCGCCTGTCCTTCCAGTGCTGAACGAAAAACAATGATTTTGGACCCTGTTTTCATGCGAAATGGCTAAAATAAATATTTCATGTTTGTTTCACTCAAACAGTGTCTCCTGTCATATGCTGAACTGGTCGCATTGGGGATTTGGCCTAAAACATGATTTTGGACAATGTTCATGGAACTCAGCTTGAAACGTACTTGCAGACTTAAAAACCCTTGCCTATTGTAGATCCCGCCTGTCCTTCCAGTGCTGAACGAAAAACAATGATTTTGGACCCTGTTTTCATGCGAAATGGCTAAAAAGAAATATTTCACGTTTGTTTCACTCAAACAGTGTCTCCTGTCATATGCTGAACTGGTTGCATTGTGGATTTGGCCTAAAACATGATTTTGGACAATGTTCATGGAACTCCGCTGGAAACGTACTTGCAGACTTAAAAACCCTTGCCTATTGTAGATCGCGCCTGTCCTTCCAGTGCTGAACGAAAAACAATGATTTTGGACCCTGTTTTCATGCGAAATGGCTAAAAGAAATATTTCACGTTTGTTTCTCTCAAACAGTGTCTCCTGTCATATGCTGAACTGGTAGCATTGGGGATTTGGCCTAAAACATGATTTTGGACAATGTTCATGGAACTCAGCTTGAAACGTACTTGCAGACTTAAAAACCCTTGCCTATTGTAGATCGCGCCTGTTCTTCCAGTGCTGAACGAAAAACAATGATTTTGGACCCTGTTTTCATGCGAAAAGGCTAAAAGAAATGTTTCACGTTTGTTTCACTCAAACAGTGTCTCCTGTCATATGCTGAACTGCTCGCATTGGGGATTTGGCCTAAAACACGATTTTGGACAATGTTCATGGAACTCAGCTTGAAACGTACTTGCAGACTTAAAAACCCTTGCCTATTGTAGATCGCGCCTGTCCTTCCAGTGCTGAACGAAAAACAATGATTTTGGACCCTGTTTTCATGCGAAATGGCTAAAAGAAATATTTCACGTTTGTTTCACTCAAACAGTGTCTCCTGTCATATGCTGAACTGGTTGCATTGTGGATTTGGCCTAAAACATGATTTTGGACAATGTTCATGGAACTCAGCTTGAAACGTACTTGCAGACTTAAAAACCCTTGCCTATTGTAGATCGCGCCTGTCCTTCCAGTGCTGAACGAAAAACAATGATTTTGGACCCTGTTTTCATGCGAAATGGCTAAAATAAATATTTCACATTTGTTTCACTCAAACAGTGTCTCCTGTCATATGCTGAACTGGTCGCATTGGGGATTTGGCCTAAAACATGATTTTGGACAATGTTCATGGAACTCAGCTTGAAACGTACTTGCAGACTTAAAAACCCTTGCCTATTGTAGATCGCGCCTGTCCTTCCAGTGCTGAACGAAAAACAATGATTTTGGACCCTGTTTTCATGCGAAATGGCTAAAATAAATATTTCACGTTTGTTTCACTCAAACAGTGTCTCCTGTCATATGCTGAACTGGTCGCATTGGGGATTTGGCCTAAAACATGATTTTGGACAATGTTCATGGAACTCAGCTTGAAACGTACTTGCAGACTTAAAAACCCTTGCCTATTGTAGATCGCGCCTGTCCTTCCAGTGCTGAACGAAAAACAATGATTTTGGACCCTGTTTTCATGCGAAATGGCTAAAAGAAATATTTCACGTTTGTTTCTCTCAAACAGTGTCTCCTGTCATATGCTGAACTGGTAGCATTGGGGATTTGGCCTAAAACATGATTTTGGACAATGTTCATGGAACTCAGCTTGAAACGTACTTGCAGACTTAAAAACCCTTGCCTATTGTAGATCGCGCCTGTTCTTCCAGTGCTGAACGAAAAACAATGATTTTGGACCCTGTTTTCATGCGAAAAGGCTAAAAGAAATGTTTCACGTTTGTTTCACTCAAACAGTGTCTCCTGTCATATGCTGAACTGCTCGCATTGGGGATTTGGCCTAAAACATGATTTTGGACAATGTTCATGGAACTCAGCTTGAAACGTACTTGCAGACTTAAAAACCCTTGCCTATTGTAGATCGCGCCTGTCCTTCCAGTGCTGAACGAAAAACAATGATTTTGGACCCTGTTTTCATGCGAAATGGCTAAAAGAAATATTTCACGTTTGTTTCACTCAAACAGTGTCTCCTGTCATATGCTGAACTGGTTGCATTGTGGATTTGGCCTAAAACATGATTTTGGACAATGTTCATGGAACTCAGCTTGAAACGTACTTGCAGACTTAAAAACCCTTGCCTATTGTAGATCGCGCCTGTCCTTCCAGTGCTGAACGAAAAACAATGATTTTGGACCCTGTTTTCATGCGAAATGGCTAAAATAAATATTTCACGTTTGTTTCACTCAAACAGTGTCTCCTGTCATATGCTGAACTGGTCGCATTGGGGATTTGGCCTAAAACATGATTTTGGACAATGTTCATGGAACTCAGCTTGAAACGTACTTGCAGACTTAAAAACCCTTGCCTATTGTAGATCGCGCCTGTCCTTCCAGTGCTGAACGAAAAACAATGATTTTGGACCCTGTTTTCATGCGAAATGGCTAAAATAAATATTTCACGTTTGTTTCACTCAAACAGTGTCTCCTGTCATATGCTGAACTGGTCGCATTGGGGATTTGGCCTAAAACATGATTTTGGACAATGTTCATGGAACTCAGCTTGAAACGTACTTGCAGACTTAAAATCCCTTGCCTATTGTAGATCGCGCCTGTCCTTCCAGTGCTGAACGAAAAACAATGATTTTGGACCCTGTTTTCATGCGAAATGGCTAAAAGAAATATTTCACGTTTGTTTCACTCAAACAGTGTCTCCTGTCATATGCTGAACTGGTCGCATTGGGGATTTGGCCTAAAACATGATTTTGGACAATGTTCATGGAACTCAGCTTGAAACGTACTTGCAGACTTAAAAACCCTTGCCTATTGTAGATCGCGCCTGTCCTTCCAGTGCTGAACGAAAAACAATGATTTTGGACCCTGTTTTCATGCGAAATGGCTAAAATAAATATTTCACGTTTGTTTCACTCAAACGGTGTCTCCTGTCATATGCTGAACTGGTCGCATTGGGGATTTGGCCTAAAACATGATTTTGGACAATGTTCATGGAACTCCGCTTGAAACGTACTTGCAGACTTAAAAACCCTTGCCTATTGTAGATCGCGCCTGTCCTTCCAGTGCTGAACGAAAAACAATGATTTTGGACCCTGTTTTCATGCGAAATGGCTAAAAGAAATATTTCACGTTTGTTTCTCTCAAACAGTGTCTCCTGTCATATGCTGAACTGGTCGCATTGGGGATTTGGCCTAAAACATGATTTTGGACAATGTTCATGGAACTCAGCTTGAAACGTACTTGCAGACTTAAAAACCCTTGCCTATTGTAGATTGCGCCTGTCCTTCCAGTGCTGAACGAAAAACAATGATTTTGGACCCTGTTTTCATGCGAAATGGCTAAAAGAAATGTTTCACGTTTGTTTCACTCAAACAGTGTCTCCTGTCATATGCTGAACTGCTCGCATTGGGGATTTGGCCTAAAACATGATTTTGGACAATGTTCATGGAACTCAGCTTGAAACGTACTTGCAGACTTAAAAACCCTTGCCTATTGTAGATCGCGCCTGTCCTTCCAGTGCTGAACGAAAAACAATGATTTTGGACCCTGTTTTCATGCGAAATGGCTAAAAGAAATATTTCACGTTTGTTTCACTCAAACAGTGTCTCCTGTCATATGCTGAACTGGTTGCATTGTGGATTTGGCCTAAAACATGATTTTGGACAATGTTCATGGAACTCAGCTTGAAACGTACTTGCAGACTTAAAAACCCTTGCCTATTGTAGATCGCGCCTGTCCTTCCAGTGCTGAACGAAAAACAATGATTTTGGACCCTGTTTTCATGCGAAATGGCTAAAATAAATATTTCACGTTTGTTTCACTCAAACAGTGTCTCCTGTCATATGCTGAACTGGTCGCATTGGGGATTTGGCCTAAAACATGATTTTGGACAATGTTCATGGAACTCAGCTTGAAACGTACTTGCAGACTTAAAAACCCTTGCCTATTGTAGATCGCGCCTGTCCTTCCAGTGCTGAACGAAAAACAATGATTTTGGACCCTGTTTTCATGCGAAATGGCTAAAATAAATATTTCACGTTTGTTTCACTCAAACAGTGTCTCCTGTCATATGCTGAACTGGTCGCATTGGGGATTTGGCCTAAAACATGATTTTGGACAATGTTCATGGAACTCAGCTTGAAACGTACTTGCAGACTTAAAATCCCTTGCCTATTGTAGATCGCGCCTGTCCTTCCAGTGCTGAACGAAAAACAATGATTTTGGACCCTGTTTTCATGCGAAATGGCTAAAAGAAATATTTCACGTTTGTTTCACTCAAACAGTGTCTCCTGTCATATGCTGAACTGGTCGCATTGGTGATTTGGCCTAAAACATGATTATGGACAATGTTCATGGAACTCAGCTTGAAACGTACTTGCAGACTTAAAAACCCTTGCCTGTTGTAGATCGCGCCTGTCCTTCCAGTGCTGAACGAAAAACAATGATTATGGACCCTGTTTTCATGCGAAATGGCTAAAATAAATATTTCACCTTTGTTTCACTCAAACAGTGTCTCCTGTCATATGATGAACTGGTCGCATTGGGGATTTGGCCTAAAACATGATTTTGGACAATGTTCATGGAACTCAGCTTGAAAAGTACTTGCAGACTTAAAAACCCTTGCCTATTGTAGATCGCGCCTGTCCTTCCAGTGCTGAACGAAAAACAATGATTTTGGACCCTGTTTTCATGCGAAATGGCTAAAATAAATGTTTCACGTTTGTTTCACTCAAACAGTGTCTCCTGTCATATGCTGAACTGGTCGCATTGGGGATTTGGCCTAAAACATGATTTTGGACAATGTTCATGGAACTCAGCTTGAAACGTACTTGCAGACTTAAAAACCCTTGCCTATTGTAGATCGCGCCTGTCCTTCCAGTGCTGAACGAAAAACAATGATTTTGGACCCTGTTTTCATGCGAAATGGCTAAAATAAATATTTCACGTTTGTTTCACTCAAACAGTGTCTCCTGTCATATGCTGAACTGGTCGCATTGGGGATTTGGCCTAAAACATGATTTTGGACAATGTTCATGGAACTCAGCTTGAAACGTACTTGCAGACTTAAAAACCTTGCCTATTGTAGATCGCGCCTGTCCTTCCAGTGCTGAACGAAAAACAATGATTTTGGACCCTGTTTTCATGCGAAATGGCTAAAATAAATATTTCACGTTTGTTTCACTCAAACAGTGTCTCCTGTCATATGCTGAACTGGTCGCATTGGGGATTTGGCCTAAAACATGATTTTGGACAATGTTCATGGAACTCAGCTTGAAACGTACTTGCAGACTTAAAAACCCTTGCCTATTGTAGATCGCGCCTGTCCTTCCAGTGCTGAACGAAAAACAATGATTTTGGACCCTGTTTTCATGCGAAATGGCTAAAATAAATATTTCACGTTTGTTTCACTCAAACAGTGTCTCCTGTCATATGCTGAACTGGTCGCATTGGGGATTTGGCCTAAAACATGATTTTGGACAATGTTCATGGAACTCAGCTTGAAACGTACTTGCAGACTTAAAAACCCTTGCCTATTGTAGATCGCGCCTGTCCTTCCAGTGCTGAACGAAAAACAATGATTTTGGACCCTGTTTTCATGCGAAATGGCTAAAATAAATATTTCACGTTTGTTTCACTCAAACAGTGTCTCCTGTCATATGCTGAACTGGTCGCATTGGGGATTTGGCCTAAAACATGATTTTGGACAATGTTCATGGAACTCAGCTTGAAACGTACTTGCAGACTTAAAAACCCTTGCCTATTGTAGATCGCGCCTGTCCTTCCAGTGCTGAACGAAAAACAATGATTTTGGACCCTGTTTTCATGCGAAATGGCTAAAATAAATATTTCACCTTTGTTTCACTCAAACAGTGTCTCCTGTCATATGATGAACTGGTCGCATTGGGGATTTGGCCTAAAACATGATTTTGGACAATGTTCATGGAACTCAGCTTGAAACGTACTTGCAGACTTAAAAACCCTTGCCTATTGTAGATCGCGCCTGTCCTTCCAGTGCTGAACGAAAAACAATGATTTTGGACCCTGTTTTCATGCGAAATGGCTAAAAGAAATATTTCACGTTTGTTTCACTCAAACAGTGTCTCCTGTCATATGCTGAACTGGTCGCATTGGGGATTTGGCCTAAAACATGATTTTGGACAATGTTCATGGAACTCAGCTTGAAACGTACTTGCAGACTTAAAATCCCTTGCCTATTGTAGATCGCGCCTGTCCTTCCAGTGCTGAACGAAAAACAATGATTTTGGACCCTGTTTTCATGCGAAATGGCTAAAAGAAATATTTCACGTTTGTTTCACTCAAACAGTGTCTCCTGTCATATGCTGAACTGGTCGCATTGGGGATTTGGCCTAAAACATGATTTTGGACAATGTTCATGGAACTCAGCTTGAAACGTACTTGCAGACTTAAAAACCCTTGCCTATTGTAGATCGCGCCTGTCCTTCCAGTGCTGAACGAAAAACAATGATTTTGGACCCTGTTTTCATGCGAAATGGTTAAAATAAATATTTCACGTTTGTTTCACTCAAACGGTGTCTCCTGTCATATGCTGAACTGGTCGCATTGGGGATTTGGCCTAAAACATGATTTTGGACAATGTTCATGGAACTCAGCTTGAAACGTACTTGCAGACTTAAAAACCCTTGCCTATTGTAGATCGCGCCTGTCCTTCCAGTGCTGAACGAAAAACAATGATTTTGGACCCTGTTTTCATGCGAAATGGCTAAAATAAATATTTCACGTTTGTTTCACTCAAACGGTGTCTCCTGTCATATGCTGAACTGGTCGCATTGGGGATTTGGCCTAAAACATGATTTTGGACAATGTTCATGGAACTCCGCTTGAAACGTACTTGCAGACTTAAAAACCCTTGCCTATTGTAGATCGCGCCTGTCCTTCCAGTGCTGAACGAAAAACAATGATTTTGGACCCTGTTTTCATGCGAAATGGCTAAAAGAAATATTTCACGTTTGTTTCACTCAAACAGTGTCTCCTGTCATATGCTGAACTGGTCGCATTGGGGATTTGGCCTAAAACATGATTTTGGACAATGTTCATGGAACTCAGCTTGAAACGTACTTGCAGACTTAAAATCCCTTGCCTATTGTAGATCGCGCCTGTCCTTCCAGTGCTGAACGAAAAACAATGATTTTGGACCCTGTTTTCATGCGAAATGGCTAAAAGAAATATTTCACGTTTGTTTCACTCAAACAGTGTCTCCTGTCATATGCTGAACTGGTCGCATTGGGGATTTGGCCTAAAACATGATTTTGGACAATGTTCATGGAACTCAGCTTGAAACGTACTTGCAGACTTAAAAACCCTTGCCTATTGTAGATCGCGCCTGTCCTTCCAGTGCTGAACGAAAAACAATGATTTTGGACCCTGTTTTCATGCGAAATGGTTAAAATAAATATTTCACGTTTGTTTCACTCAAACGGTGTCTCCTGTCATATGCTGAACTGGTCGCATTGGGGATTTGGCCTAAAACATGATTTTGGACAATGTTCATGGAACTCAGCTTGAAACGTACTTGCAGACTTAAAAACCCTTGCCTATTGTAGATCGCGCCTGTCCTTCCAGTGCTGAACGAAAAACAATGATTTTGGACCCTGTTTTCATGCGAAATGGCTAAAATAAATATTTCACGTTTGTTTCACTCAAACGGTGTCTCCTGTCATATGCTGAACTGGTCGCATTGGGGATTTGGCCTAAAACATGATTTTGGACAATGTTCATGGAACTCCGCTTGAAACGTACTTGCAGACTTAAAAACCCTTGCCTATTGTAGATCGCGCCTGTCCTTCCAGTGCTGAACGAAAAACAATGATTTTGGACCCTGTTTTCATGCGAAATGGCTAAAAGAAATATTTCACGTTTGTTTCTCTCAAACAGTGTCTCCTGTCATATGCTGAACTGGTAGCATTGGGGATTTGGCCTAAAACATGATTTTGGACAATGTTCATGGAACTCAGCTTGAAACGTACTTGCAGACTTAAAAACCCTTGCCTATTGTAGATCGCGCCTGTCCTTCCAGTGCTGAACGAAAAACAATGATTTTGGACCCTGTTTTCATGCGAAATGGCTAAAAGAAATGTTTCACGTTTGTTTCACTCAAACAGTGTCTCCTGTCATATGCTGAACTGCTCGCATTGGGGATTTGGCCTAAAACATGATTTTGGACAATGTTCATGGAACTCAGCTTGAAACGTACTTGCAGACTTAAAAACCCTTGCCTATTGTAGATCGCGCCTGTCCTTCCAGTGCTGAACGAAAAACAATGATTTTGGACCCTGTTTTCATGCGAAATGGCTAAAAGAAATATTTCACGTTTGTTTCACTCAAACAGTGTCTCCTGTCATATGCTGAACTGGTTGCATTGTGGATTTGGCCTAAAACATGATTTTGGACAATGTTCATGGAACTCAGCTTGAAACGTACTTGCAGACTTAAAAACCCTTGCCTATTGTAGATCGCGCCTGTCCTTCCAGTGCTGAACGAAAAACAATGATTTTGGACCCTGTTTTCATGCGAAATGGCTAAAATAAATATTTCACGTTTGTTTCACTCAAACAGTGTCTCCTGTCATATGCTGAACTGGTCGCATTGGGGATTTGGCCTAAAACATGATTTTGGACAATGTTCATGGAACTCAGCTTGAAACGTACTTGCAGACTTAAAAACCCTTGCCTATTGTAGATCGCGCCTGTCCTTCCAGTGCTGAACGAAAAACAATGATTTTGGACCCTGTTTTCATGCGAAATGGCTAAAATAAATATTTCACGTTTGTTTCACTCAAACAGTGTCTCCTGTCATATGCTGAACTGGTCGCATTGGGGATTTGGCCTAAAACATGATTTTGGACAATGTTCATGGAACTCAGCTTGAAACGTACTTGCAGACTTAAAATCCCTTGCCTATTGTAGATCGCGCCTGTCCTTCCAGTGCTGAACGAAAAACAATGATTTTGGACCCTGTTTTCATGCGAAATGGCTAAAAGAAATATTTCACGTTTGTTTCACTCAAACAGTGTCTCCTGTCATATGCTGAACTGGTCGCATTGGTGATTTGGCCTAAAACATGATTATGGACAATGTTCATGGAACTCAGCTTGAAACGTACTTGCAGACTTAAAAACCCTTGCCTGTTGTAGATCGCGCCTGTCCTTCCAGTGCTGAACGAAAAACAATGATTATGGACCCTG
This sequence comes from Coregonus lavaretus, assembly GCF_964263955.1. Classification (NCBI taxonomy): domain Eukaryota; kingdom Metazoa; phylum Chordata; class Actinopteri; order Salmoniformes; family Salmonidae; genus Coregonus; species Coregonus lavaretus. The sequence goes on from NC_139993.1 coordinate 16,995,937, forward strand.
TTTTCATGCGAAATGGCTAAAATAAATATTTCACCTTTGTTTCACTCAAACAGTGTCTCCTGTCATATGATGAACTGGTCGCATTGGGGATTTGGCCTAAAACATGATTTTGGACAATGTTCATGGAACTCAGCTTGAAACGTACTTGCAGACTTAAAAACCCTTGCCTATTGTAGATCGCGCCTGTCCTTCCAGTGCTGAACGAAAAACAATGATTTTGGACCCTGTTTTCATGCGAAATGGCTAAAATAAATGTTTCACGTTTGTTTCACTCAAACAGTGTCTCCTGTCATATGCTGAACTGGTCGCATTGGGGATTTGGCCTAAAACATGATTTTGGACAATGTTCATGGAACTCAGCTTGAAACGTACTTGCAGACTTAAAAACCCTTGCCTATTGTAGATCGCGCCTGTCCTTCCAGTGCTGAACGAAAAACAATGATTTTGGACCCTGTTTTCATGCGAAATGCCTAAAATAAATATTTCACGTTTGTTTCACTCAAACAGTGTCTCCTGTCATATGCTGAACTGGTCGCATTGGGGATTTGGCCTAAAACATGATTTTGGACAATGTTCATGGAACTCAGCTTGAAACGTACTTGCAGACTTAAAAACCCTTGCCTATTGTAGATCGCGCCTGTCCTTCCAGTACTGAACGAAAAACAATGATTTTGGACCCTGTTTTCATGCGAAATGGCTAAAAGAAATGTTTCACGTTTGTTTCACTCAAACAGTGTCTCCTGTCATATGCTGAACTGCTCGCATTGGGGATTTGGCCTAAAACATGATTTTGGACAATGTTCATGGAACTCAGCTTGAAACGTACTTGCAGACTTAAAAACCCTTGCCTATTGTAGATCGCGCCTGTCCTTCCAGTGCTGAACGAAAAACAATGATTTTGGACCCTGTTTTCATGCGAAATGGCTAAAATAAATATTTCACGTTTGTTTCACTCAAACGGTGTCTCCTGTCATATGCTGAACTGGTCGCATTGGGGATTTGGCCTAAAACATGATTTTGGACAATGTTCATGGAACTCAGCTTGAAACGTACTTGCAGACTTAAAAACCCTTGCCTATTGTAGATCGCGCCTGTCCTTCCAGTGCTGAACGAAAAACAATGATTTTGGACCCTGTTTTCATGCGAAATGGCTAAAATAAATATTTCACGTTTGTTTCACTCAAACAGTGTCTCCTGTCATATGCTGAACTGGTCGCATTGGGGATTTGGCCTAAAACATGATTTTGGACAATGTTCATGGAACTCAGCTTGAAACGTACTTGCAGACTTAAAAACCTTGCCTATTGTAGATCGCGCCTGTCCTTCCAGTGCTGAACGAAAAACAATGATTTTGGACCCTGTTTTCATGCGAAATGGCTAAAAGAAATGTTTCACGTTTGTTTCACTCAAACAGTGTCTCCTGTCATATGCTGAACTGGTCGCATTGTGGATTTGGCCTAAAACATGATTTTGGACAATGTTCATGGAACTCAGCTTGAAACGTACTTGCAGACTTAAAAACCCTTGCCTATTGTAGATCGCGCCTGTCCTTCCAGTGCTGAACGAAAAACAATGATTTTGGACCCTGTTTTCATGCGAAATGGCTAAAATAAATATTTCACGTTTGTTTCACTCAAACAGTGTCTCCTGTCATATGCTGAACTGGTCGCATTGGGGATTTGGCCTAAAACATGATTTTGGACAATGTTCATGGAACTCAGCTTGAAACGTACTTGCAGACTTAAAAACCCTTGCCTATTGTAGATCGCGCCTGTCCTTCCAGTGCTGAACGAAAAACAATGATTTTGGACCCTGTTTTCATGCGAAATGGCTAAAATAAATATTTCACGTTTGTTTCACTCAAACAGTGTCTCCTGTCATATGCTGAACTGGTCGCATTGGGGATTTGGCCTAAAACATGATTTTGGACAATGTTCATGGAACTCAGCTTGAAACGTACTTGCAGACTTAAAAACCCTTGCCTATTGTAGATCGCGCCTGTCCTTCCAGTGCTGAACGAAAAACAATGATTTTGGACCCTGTTTTCATGCGAAATGGCTAAAATAAATATTTCACGTTTGTTTCACTCAAACAGTGTCTCCTGTCATATGCTGAACTGGTCGCATTGGGGATTTGGCCTAAAACATGATTTTGGACAATGTTCATGGAACTCAGCTTGAAACGTACTTGCAGACTTAAAATCCCTTGCCTATTGTAGATCGCGCCTGTCCTTCCAGTGCTGAACGAAAAACAATGATTTTGGACCCTGTTTTCATGCGAAATGGCTAAAAGAAATATTTCACGTTTGTTTCACTCAAACAGTGTCTCCTGTCATATGCTGAACTGGTCGCATTGGTGATTTGGCCTAAAACATGATTATGGACAATGTTCATGGAACTCAGCTTGAAACGTACTTGCAGACTTAAAAACCCTTGCCTGTTGTAGATCGCGCCTGTCCTTCCAGTGCTGAACGAAAAACAATGATTATGGACCCTGTTTTCATGCGAAATGGCTAAAATAAATATTTCACCTTTGTTTCACTCAAACAGTGTCTCCTGTCATATGATGAACTGGTCGCATTGGGGATTTGGCCTAAAACATGATTTTGGACAATGTTCATGGAACTCAGCTTGAAACGTACTTGCAGACTTAAAAACCCTTGCCTATTGTAGATCGCGCCTGTCCTTCCAGTGCTGAACGAAAAACAATGATTTTGGACCCTGTTTTCATGCGAAATGGCTAAAATAAATGTTTCACGTTTGTTTCACTCAAACAGTGTCTCCTGTCATATGCTGAACTGGTCGCATTGGGGATTTGGCCTAAAACATGATTTTGGACAATGTTCATGGAACTCAGCTTGAAACGTACTTGCAGACTTAAAAACCCTTGCCTATTGTAGATCGCGCCTGTCCTTCCAGTGCTGAACGAAAAACAATGATTTTGGACCCTGTTTTCATGCGAAATGCCTAAAATAAATATTTCACGTTTGTTTCACTCAAACAGTGTCTCCTGTCATATGCTGAACTGGTCGCATTGGGGATTTGGCCTAAAACATGATTTTGGACAATGTTCATGGAACTCAGCTTGAAACGTACTTGCAGACTTAAAAACCCTTGCCTATTGTAGATCGCGCCTGTCCTTCCAGTGCTGAACGAAAAACAATGATTTTGGACCCTGTTTTCATGCGAAATGGCTAAAAGAAATGTTTCACGTTTGTTTCACTCAAACAGTGTCTCCTGTCATATGCTGAACTGCTCGCATTGGGGATTTGGCCTAAAACATGATTTTGGACAATGTTCATGGAACTCAGCTTGAAACGTACTTGCAGACTTAAAAACCCTTGCCTATTGTAGATCGCGCCTGTCCTTCCAGTGCTGAACGAAAAACAATGATTTTGGACCCTGTTTTCATGCGAAATGGCTAAAATAAATATTTCACGTTTGTTTCACTCAAACGGTGTCTCCTGTCATATGCTGAACTGGTCGCATTGGGGATTTGGCCTAAAACATGATTTTGGACAATGTTCATGGAACTCAGCTTGAAACGTACTTGCAGACTTAAAAACCCTTGCCTATTGTAGATCGCGCCTGTCCTTCCAGTGCTGAACGAAAAACAATGATTTTGGACCCTGTTTTCATGCGAAATGGCTAAAATAAATATTTCACGTTTGTTTCACTCAAACAGTGTCTCCTGTCATATGCTGAACTGGTCGCATTGGGGATTTGGCCTAAAACATGATTTTGGACAATGTTCATGGAACTCAGCTTGAAACGTACTTGCAGACTTAAAAACCCTTGCCTATTGTAGATCGCGCCTGTCCTTCCAGTGCTGAACGAAAAACAATGATTTTGGACCCTGTTTTCATGCGAAATGGCTAAAATAAATATTTCACGTTTGTTTCACTCAAACAGTGTCTCCTGTCATATGCTGAACTGGTCGCATTGGGGATTTGGCCTAAAACATGATTTTGGACAATGTTCATGGAACTCAGCTTGAAACGTACTTGCAGACTTAAAAACCCTTGCCTATTGTAGATCGCGCCTGTCCTTCCAGTGCTGAACGAAAAACAATGATTTTGGACCCTGTTTTCATGCGAAATGGCTAAAATAAATATTTCACGTTTGTTTCACTCAAACAGTGTCTCCTGTCATATGCTGAACTGGTCGCATTGGGGATTTGGCCTAAAACATGATTTTGGACAATGTTCATGGAACTCAGCTTGAAACGTACTTGCAGACTTAAAAACCCTTGCCTATTGTAGATCGCGCCTGTCCTTCCAGTGCTGAACGAAAAACAATGATTTTGGACCCTGTTTTCATGCGAAATGGCTAAAATAAATATTTCACCTTTGTTTCACTCAAACAGTGTCTCCTGTCATATGATGAACTGGTCGCATTGGGGATTTGGCCTAAAACATGATTTTGGACAATGTTCATGGAACTCAGCTTGAAACGTACTTGCAGACTTAAAAACCCTTGCCTATTGTAGATCGCGCCTGTCCTTCCAGTGCTGAACGAAAAACAATGATTTTGGACCCTGTTTTCATGCGAAATGGCTAAAATAAATATTTCACGTTTGTTTCACTCAAACAGTGTCTCCTGTCATATGCTGAACTGGTCGCATTGGGGATTTGGCCTAAAACATGATTTTGGACAATGTTCATGGAACTCAGCTTGAAACGTACTTGCAGACTTAAAAACCCTTGCCTATTGTAGATCCCGCCTGTCCTTCCAGTGCTGAACGAAAAACAATGATTTTGGACCCTGTTTTCATGCGAAATGGCTAAAAGAAATATTTCACGTTTGTTTCACTCAAACAGTGTCTCCTGTCATATGCTGAACTGGTCGCATTGGGGATTTGGCCTAAAACATGATTTTGGACAATGTTCATGGAACTCAGCTTGAAACGTACTTGCAGACTTAAAAACCCTTGCCTATTGTAGATCGCGCCTGTCCTTCCAGTGCTGAACGAAAAACAATGATTTTGGACCCTGTTTTCATGCGAAATGGCTAAAATAAATATTTCACGTTTGTTTCACTCAAACGGTGTCTCCTGTCATATGCTGAACTGGTCGCATTGGGGATTTGGCCTAAAACATGATTTTGGACAATGTTCATGGAACTCCGCTTGAAACGTACTTGCAGACTTAAAAACCCTTGCCTATTGTAGATCGCGCCTGTCCTTCCAGTGCTGAACGAAAAACAATGATTTTGGACCCTGTTTTCATGCGAAATGGCTAAAAGAAATATTTCACGTTTGTTTCTCTCAAACAGTGTCTCCTGTCATATGCTGAACTGGTAGCATTGGGGATTTGGCCTAAAACATGATTTTGGACAATGTTCATGGAACTCAGCTTGAAACGTACTTGCAGACTTAAAAACCCTTGCCTATTGTAGATCGCGCCTGTCCTTCCAGTGCTGAACGAAAAACAATGATTTTGGACCCTGTTTTCATGCGAAATGGCTAAAAGAAATGTTTCACGTTTGTTTCACTCAAACAGTGTCTCCTGTCATATGCTGAACTGCTCGCATTGGGGATTTGGCCTAAAACATGATTTTGGACAATGTTCATGGAACTCAGCTGGAAACGTACTTGCAGACTTAAAAACCCTTGCCTATTGTAGATCGCGCCTGTCCTTCCAGTGCTGAACGAAAAACAATGATTTTGGACCCTGTTTTCATGCGAAATGGCTAAAAGAAATATTTCACGTTTGTTTCACTCAAACAGTGTCTCCTGTCATATGCTGAACTGGTCGCATTGGGGATTTGGCCTAAAACATGATTTTGGACAATGTTCATGGAACTCAGCTTGAAACGTACTTGCAGACTTAAAAACCCTTGCCTATTGTAGATCGCGCCTGTCCTTCCAGTGCTGAACGAAAAACAATGATTTTGGACCCTGTTTTCATGCGAAATGGCTAAAAGAAATATTTCACGTTTGTTTCACTCAAACAGTGTCTCCTGTCATATGCTGAACTGGTCGCATTGGGGATTTGGCCTAAAACATGATTTTGGACAATGTTCATGGAACTCAGCTTGAAACGTACTTGCAGACTTAAAAACCCTTGCCTATTGTAGATCGCGCCTGTCCTTCCAGTGCTGAACGAAAAACAATGATTTTGGACCCTGTTTTCATGCGAAATGGCTAAAATAAATATTTCACGTTTGTTTCACTCAAACGGTGTCTCCTGTCATATGCTGAACTGGTCGCATTGGGGATTTGGCCTAAAACATGATTTTGGACAATGTTCATGGAACTCCGCTTGAAACGTACTTGCAGACTTAAAAACCCTTGCCTATTGTAGATCGCGCCTGTCCTTCCAGTGCTGAACGAAAAACAATGATTTTGGACCCTGTTTTCATGCGAAATGGCTAAAATAAATATTTCACGTTTGTTTCACTCAAACAGTGTCTCCTGTCATATGCTGAACTGGTAGCATTGGGGATTTGGCCTAAAACATGATTTTGGACAATGTTCATGGAACTCAGCTTGAAACGTACTTGCAGACTTAAAAACCCTTGCCTATTGTAGATCGCGCCTGTCCTTCCAGTGCTGAACGAAAAACAATGATTTTAGACCCTGTTTTCATGCGAAATGGCTAAAAGAAATGTTTCACGTTTGTTTCACTCAAACAGTGTCTCCTGTCATATGCTGAACTGGTCGCATTGTGGATTTGGCCTAAAACATGATTTTGGACAATGTTCATGGAACTCAGCTTGAAACGTACTTGCAGACTTAAAAACCCTTGCCTATTGTAGATCGCGCCTGTCCTTCCAGTGCTGAACGAAAAACAATGATTTTGGACCCTGTTTTCATGCGAAATGGCTAAAATAAATATTTCACGTTTGTTTCACTCAAACAGTGTCTCCTGTCATATGCTGAACTGTTCGCATTGGGGATTTGGCCTAAAACATGATTTTGGACAATGTTCATGGAACTCCGCTTGAAACGTACTTGCAGACTTAAAAACCTTGCCTATTGTAGATCGCGCCTGTCCTTCCAGTGCTGAACGAAAAACAATGATTTTAGACCCTGTTTTCATGCGAAATGGCTAAAATAAATGTTTCACGTTTGTTTCACTCAAACAGTGTCTCCTGTCATATGCTGAACTGGTCGCATTGGGGATTTGGCCTAAAACATGATTTTGGACAATGTTCATGGAACTCAGCTTGAAACGTACTTGCAGACTTAAAAACCCTTGCCTATTGTAGATCGCGCCTGTCCTTCCAGTGCTGAACGAAAAACAATGATTTTGGACCCTGTTTTCATGCGAAATGGCTAAAAGGAATATTTCACGTTTGTTTCACTCAAACAGTGTCTCCTGTCATATGCTGAACTGGTTGCATTGTGGATTTGGCCTAAAACATGATTTTGGACAATGTTCATGGAACTCAGCTTGAAACGTACTTGCAGACTTAAAAACCCTTGCCTATTGTAGATCGCGCCTGTCCTTCCAGTGCTGAACGAAAAACAATGATTTTGGACCCTGTTTTCATGCGAAATGGCTAAAATAAATGTTTCACGTTTGTTTCACTCAAACAGTGTCTCCTGTCATATGCTGAACTGGTCGCATTGGTGATTTGGCCTAAAACATGATTATGGACAATGTTCATGGAACTCAGCTTGAAACGTACTTGCAGACTTAAAAACCCTTGCCTGTTGTAGATCGCGCCTGTCCTTCCAGTGCTGAACGAAAAACAATGATTATGGACCCTGTTTTCATGCGAAATGGCTAAAATAAATATTTCACCTTTGTTTCACTCAAACAGTGTCTCCTGTCATATGATGAACTGGTCGCATTGGGGATTTGGCCTAAAACATGATTTTGGACAATGTTCATGGAACTCAGCTTGAAACGTACTTGCAGACTTAAAAACCCTTGCCTATTGTAGATCGCGCCTGTCCTTCCAGTGCTGAACGAAAAACAATGATTTTGGACCCTGTTTTCATGCGAAATGGCTAAAATAAATGTTTCACGTTTGTTTCACTCAAACAGTGTCTCCTGTCATATGCTGAACTGGTCGCATTGGGGATTTGGCCTAAAACATGATTTTGGACAATGTTCATGGAACTCAGCTTGAAACGTACTTGCAGACTTAAAAACCCTTGCCTATTGTAGATCGCGCCTGTCCTTCCAGTGCTGAACGAAAAACAATGATTTTGGACCCTGTTTTCATGCGAAATGCCTAAAATAAATATTTCACGTTTGTTTCACTCAAACAGTGTCTCCTGTCATATGCTGAACTGGTCGCATTGGGGATTTGGCCTAAAACATGATTTTGGACAATGTTCATGGAACTCAGCTTGAAACGTACTTGCAGACTTAAAAACCCTTGCCTATTGTAGATCGCGCCTGTCCTTCCAGTGCTGAACGAAAAACAATGATTTTGGACCCTGTTTTCATGCGAAATGGCTAAAAGAAATGTTTCACGTTTGTTTCACTCAAACAGTGTCTCCTGTCATATGCTGAACTGCTCGCATTGGGGATTTGGCCTAAAACATGATTTTGGACAATGTTCATGGAACTCAGCTTGAAACGTACTTGCAGACTTAAAAACCCTTGCCTATTGTAGATCGCGCCTGTCCTTCCAGTGCTGAACGAAAAACAATGATTTTGAACCCTGTTTTCATGCGAAATGGCTAAAATAAATATTTCACGTTTGTTTCACTCAAACGGTGTCTCCTGTCATATGCTGAACTGGTCGCATTGGGGATTTGGCCTAAAACATGATTTTGGACAATGTTCATGGAACTCAGCTTGAAACGTACTTGCAGACTTAAAAACCCTTGCCTATTGTAGATCGCGCCTGTCCTTCCAGTGCTGAACGAAAAACAATGATTTTGGACCCTGTTTTCATGCGAAATGGCTAAAATAAATATTTCACGTTTGTTTCACTCAAACAGTGTCTCCTGTCATATGCTGAACTGGTCGCATTGGGGATTTGGCCTAAAACATGATTTTGGACAATGTTCATGGAACTCAGCTTGAAACGTACTTGCAGACTTAAAAACCTTGCCTATTGTAGATCGCGCCTGTCCTTCCAGTGCTGAACGAAAAACAATGATTTTGGACCCTGTTTTCATGCGAAATGGCTAAAAGAAATGTTTCACGTTTGTTTCACTCAAACAGTGTCTCCTGTCATATGCTGAACTGGTCGCATTGTGGATTTGGCCTAAAACATGATTTTGGACAATGTTCATGGAACTCAGCTTGAAACGTACTTGCAGACTTAAAAACCCTTGCCTATTGTAGATCGCGCCTGTCCTTCCAGTGCTGAACGAAAAACAATGATTTTGGACCCTGTTTTCATGCGAAATGGCTAAAATAAATATTTCACGTTTGTTTCACTCAAACAGTGTCTCCTGTCATATGCTGAACTGGTCGCATTGGGGATTTGGCCTAAAACATGATTTTGGACAATGTTCATGGAACTCAGCTTGAAACGTACTTGCAGACTTAAAAACCCTTGCCTATTGTAGATCGCGCCTGTCCTTCCAGTGCTGAACGAAAAACAATGATTTTGGACCCTGTTTTCATGCGAAATGGCTAAAATAAATATTTCACGTTTGTTTCACTCAAACAGTGTCTCCTGTCATATGCTGAACTGGTCGCATTGGGGATTTGGCCTAAAACATGATTTTGGACAATGTTCATGGAACTCAGCTTGAAACGTACTTGCAGACTTAAAAACCCTTGCCTATTGTAGATCGCGCCTGTCCTTCCAGTGCTGAACGAAAAACAATGATTTTGGACCCTGTTTTCATGCGAAATGGCTAAAATAAATATTTCACCTTTGTTTCACTCAAACAGTGTCTCCTGTCATATGATGAACTGGTCGCATTGGGGATTTGGCCTAAAACATGATTTTGGACAATGTTCATGGAACTCAGCTTGAAACGTACTTGCAGACTTAAAAACCCTTGCCTATTGTAGATCGCGCCTGTCCTTCCAGTGCTGAACGAAAAACAATGATTTTGGACCCTGTTTTCATGCGAAATGGCTAAAATAAATATTTCACGTTTGTTTCACTCAAACAGTGTCTCCTGTCATATGCTGAACTGGTCGCATTGGGGATTTGGCCTAAAACATGATTTTGGACAATGTTCATGGAACTCAGCTTGAAACGTACTTGCAGACTTAAAAACCCTTGCCTATTGTAGATCCCGCCTGTCCTTCCAGTGCTGAACGAAAAACAATGATTTTGGACCCTGTTTTCATGCGAAATGGCTAAAAGAAATATTTCACGTTTGTTTCACTCAAACAGTGTCTCCTGTCATATGCTGAACTGGTCGCATTGGGGATTTGGCCTAAAACATGATTTTGGACAATGTTCATGGAACTCAGCTTGAAACGTACTTGCAGACTTAAAAACCCTTGCCTATTGTAGATCGCGCCTGTCCTTCCAGTGCTGAACGAAAAACAATGATTTTGGACCCTGTTTTCATGCGAAATGGCTAAAATAAATATTTCACGTTTGTTTCACTCAAACGGTGTCTCCTGTCATATGCTGAACTGGTCGCATTGGGGATTTGGCCTAAAACATGATTTTGGACAATGTTCATGGAACTCCGCTTGAAACGTACTTGCAGACTTAAAAACCCTTGCCTATTGTAGATCGCGCCTGTCCTTCCAGTGCTGAACGAAAAACAATGATTTTGGACCCTGTTTTCATGCGAAATGGCTAAAATAAATATTTCACGTTTGTTTCTCTCAAACAGTGTCTCCTGTCATATGCTGAACTGGTAGCATTGGGGATTTGGCCTAAAACATGATTTTGGACAATGTTCATGGAACTCAGCTTGAAACGTACTTGCAGACTTAAAAACCCTTGCCTATTGTAGATCGCGCCTGTCCTTCCAGTGCTGAACGAAAAACAATGATTTTGGACCCTGTTTTCATGCGAAATGGCTAAAAGAAATGTTTCACGTTTGTTTCACTCAAACAGTGTCTCCTGTCATATGCTGAACTGCTCGCATTGGGGATTTGGCCTAAAACATGATTTTGGACAATGTTCATGGAACTCAGCTGGAAACGTACTTGCAGACTTAAAAACCCTTGCCTATTGTAGATCGCGCCTGTCCTTCCAGTGCTGAACGAAAAACAATGATTTTGGACCCTGTTTTCATGCGAAATGGCTAAAAGAAATATTTCACGTTTGTTTCACTCAAACAGTGTCTCCTGTCATATGCTGAACTGGTCGCATTGGGGATTTGGCCTAAAACATGATTTTGGACAATGTTCATGGAACTCAGCTTGAAACGTACTTGCAGACTTAAAAACCCTTGCCTATTGTAGATCGCGCCTGTCCTTCCAGTGCTGAACGAAAAACAATGATTTTGGACCCTGTTTTCATGCGAAATGGCTAAAATAAATATTTCACCTTTGTTTCACTCAAACAGTGTCTCCTGTCATATGATGAACTGGTCGCATTGGGGATTTGGCCTAAAACATGATTTTGGACAATGTTCATGGAACTCAGCTTGAAACGTACTTGCAGACTTAAAAACCCTTGCCTATTGTAGATCGCGCCTGTCCTTCCAGTGCTGAACGAAAAACAATGATTTTGGACCCTGTTTTCATGCGAAATGGCTAAAATAAATATTTCACGTTTGTTTCACTCAAACAGTGTCTCCTGTCATATGCTGAACTGGTCGCATTGGGGATTTGGCCTAAAACATGATTTTGGACAATGTTCATGGAACTCAGCTTGAAACGTACTTGCAGACTTAAAAACCCTTGCCTATTGTAGATCCCGCCTGTCCTTCCAGTGCTGAACGAAAAACAATGATTTTGGACCCTGTTTTCATGCGAAATGGCTAAAAGAAATGTTTCACGTTTGTTTCACTCAAACAGTGTCTCCTGTCATATGCTGAACTGGTCGCATTGTGGATTTGGCCTAAAACATGATTTTGGACAATGTTCATGGAACTCAGCTTGAAACGTACTTGCAGACTTAAAAACCCTTGCCTATTGTAGATCGCGCCTGTCCTTCCAGTGCTGAACGAAAAACAATGATTTTGGACCCTGTTTTCATGCGAAATGGCTAAAATAAATATTTCACGTTTGTTTCACTCAAACGGTGTCTCCTGTCATATGCTGAACTGGTCGCATTGGGGATTTGGCCTAAAACATGATTTTGGACAATGTTCATGGAACTCCGCTTGAAACGTACTTGCAGACTTAAAAACCCTTGCCTATTGTAGATCGCGCCTGTCCTTCCAGTGCTGAACGAAAAACAATGATTTTGGACCCTGTTTTCATGCGAAATGGCTAAAAGAAATATTTCACGTTTGTTTCTCTCAAACAGTGTCTCCTGTCATATGCTGAACTGGTAGCATTGGGGATTTGGCCTAAAACATGATTTTGGACAATGTTCATGGAACTCAGCTTGAAACGTACTTGCAGACTTAAAAACCCTTGCCTATTGTAGATCGCGCCTGTCCTTCCAGTGCTGAACGAAAAACAATGATTTTGGACCCTGTTTTCATGCGAAATGGCTAAAAGAAATGTTTCACGTTTGTTTCACTCAAACAGTGTCTCCTGTCATATGCTGAACTGCTCGCATTGGGGATTTGGCCTAAAACATGATTTTGGACAATGTTCATGGAACTCAGCTGGAAACGTACTTGCAGACTTAAAAACCCTTGCCTATTGTAGATCGCGCCTGTCCTTCCAGTGCTGAACGAAAAACAATGATTTTGGACCCTGTTTTCATGCGAAATGGCTAAAAGAAATATTTCACGTTTGTTTCACTCAAACAGTGTCTCCTGTCATATGCTGAACTGGTCGCATTGGGGATTTGGCCTAAAACATGATTTTGGACAATGTTCATGGAACTCAGCTTGAAACGTACTTGCAGACTTAAAAACCCTTGCCTATTGTAGATCGCGCCTGTCCTTCCAGTGCTGAACGAAAAACAATGATTTTGGACCCTGTTTTCATGCGAAATGGCTAAAATAAATATTTCACGTTTGTTTCACTCAAACAGTGTCTCCTGTCATATGCTGAACTGGTCGCATTGGGGATTTGGCCTAAAACATGATTTTGGACAATGTTCATGGAACTCAGCTTGAAACGTACTTGCAGACTTAAAAACCCTTGCCTATTGTAGATCGCGCCTGTCCTTCCAGTGCTGAACGAAAAACAATGATTTTGGACCCTGTTTTCATGCGAAATGGCTAAAATAAATATTTCACGTTTGTTTCACTCAAACGGTGTCTCCTGTCATATGCTGAACTGGTCGCATTGGGGATTTGGCCTAAAACATGATTTTGGACAATGTTCATGGAACTCCGCTTGAAACGTACTTGCAGACTTAAAAACCCTTGCCTATTGTAGATCGCGCCTGTCCTTCCAGTGCTGAACGAAAAACAATGATTTTGGACCCTGTTTTCATGCGAAATGGCTAAAATAAATATTTCACGTTTGTTTCACTCAAACAGTGTCTCCTGTCATATGCTGAACTGGTAGCATTGGGGATTTGGCCTAAAACATGATTTTGGACAATGTTCATGGAACTCAGCTTGAAACGTACTTGCAGACTTAAAAACCCTTGCCTATTGTAGATCGCGCCTGTCCTTCCAGTGCTGAACGAAAAACAATGATTTTGGACCCTGTTTTCATGCGAAATGGCTAAAATAAATATTTCACGTTTGTTTCACTCAAACGGTGTCTCCTGTCATATGCTGAACTGGTCGCATTGGGGATTTGGCCTAAAACATGATTTTGGACAATGTTCATGGAACTCCGCTTGAAACGTCCTTGCAGACTTAAAAACCCTTGCCTATTGTAGATCGCGCCTGTCCTTCCAGTGCTGAACGAAAAACAATGATTTTGGACCCTGTTTTCATGCGAAATGGCTAAAAGAAATATTTCACTTTTGTTTCACTCAAACAGTGTCTCCTGTCATATGCTGAACTGGTCGCATTGGGGATTTGGCCTAAAACATGATTTTGGACAATGTTCATGGAACTCCGTTTGAAACGTACTTGCAGACTTAAAAACCTTGCCTATTGTAGATCGCGCCTGTCCTTCCAGTGCTGAACGAAAAACAATGATTTTAGACCCTGTTTTCATGCGAAATGGCTAAAAGAAATGTTTCACGTTTGTTTCACTCAAACAGTGTCTCCTGTCATATGCTGAACTGGTCGCATTGTGGATTTGGCCTAAAACATGATTTTGGACAATGTTCATGGAACTCAGCTTGAAACGTACTTGCAGACTTAAAAACCCTTGCCTATTGTAGATCGCGCCTGTCCTTCCAGTGCTGAACGAAAAACAATGATTTTGGACCCTGTTTTCATGCGAAATGGCTAAAATAAATATTTCACGTTTGTTTCACTCAAACAGTGTCTCCTGTCATATGCTGAACTGGTCGCATTGGGGATTTGGCCTAAAACATGATTTTGGACAATGTTCATGGAACTCCGCTTGAAACGTACTTGCAGACTTAAAAACCTTGCCTATTGTAGATCGCGCCTGTCCTTCCAGTGCTGAACGAAAAACAATGATTTTAGACCCTGTTTTCATGCGAAATGGCTAAAAGAAATGTTTCACGTTTGTTTCACTCAAACAGTGTCTCCTGTCATATGCTGAACTGGTCGCATTGTGGATTTGGCCTAAAACATGATTTTGGACAATGTTCATGGAACTCAGCTTGAAACGTACTTGCAGACTTAAAAACCCTTGCCTATTGTAGATCGCGCCTGTCCTTCCAGTGCTGAACGAAAAACAATGATTTTGGACCCTGTTTTCATGCGAAATGGCTAAAATAAATATTTCACGTTTGTTTCACTCAAACAGTGTCTCCTGTCATATGCTGAACTGGTAGCATTGGGGATTTGGCCTAAAACATGATTTTGGACAATGTTCATGGAACTCAGCTTGAAACGTACTTGCAGAATTAAAAACCCTTGCCTATTGTAGATCGCGCCTGTCCTTCCAGTGCTGAACGAAAAACAATGATTTTGGACCCTGTTTTCATGCGAAATGGCTAAAATAAATATTTCACGTTTGTTTCACTCAAACGGTGTCTCCTGTCATATGCTGAACTGGTCGCATTGGGGATTTGGCCTAAAACATGATTTTGGACAATGTTCATGGAACTCCGCTTGAAACGTACTTGCAGACTTAAAAACCCTTGCCTATTGTAGATCGCGCCTGTCCTTCCAGTGCTGAACGAAAAACAATGATTTTGGACCCTGTTTTCATGCGAAATGGCTAAAAGAAATATTTCACTTTTGTTTCACTCAAACAGTGTCTCCTGTCATATGCTGAACTGGTCGCATTGGGGATTTGGCCTAAAACATGATTTTGGACAATGTTCATGGAACTCCGCTTGAAACGTACTTGCAGACTTAAAAACCTTGCCTATTGTAGATCGCGCCTGTCCTTCCAGTGCTGAACGAAAAACAATGATTTTAGACCCTGTTTTCATGCGAAATGGCTAAAAGAAATGTTTCACGTTTGTTTCACTCAAACAGTGTCTCCTGTCATATGCTGAACTGGTCGCATTGTGGATTTGGCCTAAAACATGATTTTGGACAATGTTCATGGAACTCAGCTTGAAACGTACTTGCAGACTTAAAAACCCTTGCCTATTGTAGATCGCGCCTGTCCTTCCAGTGCTGAACGAAAAACAATGATTTTGGACCCTGTTTTCATGCGAAATGGCTAAAATAAATATTTCACGTTTGTTTCACTCAAACAGTGTCTCCTGTCATATGCTGAACTGGTCGCATTGGGGATTTGGCCTAAAACATGATTTTGGACAATGTTCATGGAACTCCGCTTGAAACGTACTTGCAGACTTAAAAACCTTGCCTATTGTAGATCGCGCCTGTCCTTCCAGTGCTGAACGAAAAACAATGATTTTAGACCCTGTTTTCATGCGAAATGGCTAAAAGAAATGTTTCACGTTTGTTTCACTCAAACAGTGTCTCCTGTCATATGCTGAACTGGTCGCATTGTGGATTTGGCCTAAAACATGATTTTGGACAATGTTCATGGAACTCCGCTTGAAACGTACTTGCAGACTTAAAAACCCTTGCCTATTGTAGATCGCGCCTGTCCTTCCAGTGCTGAACGAAAAACAATGATTTTGGACCCTGTTTTCATGCGAAATGGCTAAAATAAATATTTCACGTTTGTTTCACTCAAACAGTGTCTCCTGTCATATGCTGAACTGGTAGCATTGGGGATTTGGCCTAAAACATGATTTTGGACAATGTTCATGGAACTCAGCTTGAAACGTACTTGCAGACTTAAAAACCCTTGCCTATTGTAGATCGCGCCTGTCCTTCCAGTGCTGAACGAAAAACAATGATTTTGGACCCTGTTTTCATGCGAAATGGCTAAAATAAATATTTCACGTTTGTTTCACTCAAACGGTGTCTCCTGTCATATGCTGAACTGGTCGCATTGGGGATTTGGCCTAAAACATGATTTTGGACAATGTTCATGGAACTCCGCTTGAAACGTCCTTGCAGACTTAAAAACCCTTGCCTATTGTAGATCGCGCCTGTCCTTCCAGTGCTGAACGAAAAACAATGATTTTGGACCCTGTTTTCATGCGAAATGGCTAAAAGAAATATTTCACTTTTGTTTCACTCAAACAGTGTCTCCTGTCATATGCTGAACTGGTCGCATTGGGGATTTGGCCTAAAACATGATTTTGGACAATGTTCATGGAACTCCGCTTGAAACGTACTTGCAGACTTAAAAACCTTGCCTATTGTAGATCGCGCCTGTCCTTCCAGTGCTGAACGAAAAACAATGATTTTAGACCCTGTTTTCATGCGAAATGGCTAAAAGAAATGTTTCACGTTTGTTTCACTCAAACAGTGTCACCTGTCATATGCTGAACTGGTCGCATTGTGGATTTGGCCTAAAACATGATTTTGGACAATGTTCATGGAACTCAGCTTGAAACGTACTTGCAGACTTAAAAACCCTTGCCTATTGTAGATCGCGCCTGTCCTTCCAGTGCTGAACGAAAAACAATGATTTTGGACCCTGTTTTCATGCGAAATGGCTAAAAGAAATATTTCACTTTTGTTTCACTCAAACAGTGTCTCCTGTCATATGCTGAACTGGTCGCATTGGGGATTTGGCCTAAAACATGATTTTGGACAATGTTCATGGAACTCCGCTTGAAACGTACTTGCAGACTTAAAAACCTTGCCTATTGTAGATCGCGCCTGTCCTTCCAGTG
Source organism: Coregonus lavaretus (assembly GCF_964263955.1). Classification (NCBI taxonomy): domain Eukaryota; kingdom Metazoa; phylum Chordata; class Actinopteri; order Salmoniformes; family Salmonidae; genus Coregonus; species Coregonus lavaretus. The sequence continues at coordinate 17,013,150 of NC_139993.1, forward strand.
CTGAACGAAAAACAATGATTTTAGACCCTGTTTTCATGCGAAATGGCTAAAAGAAATGTTTCACGTTTGTTTCACTCAAACAGTGTCTCCTGTCATATGCTGAACTGGTCGCATTGTGGATTTGGCCTAAAACATGATTTTGGACAATGTTCATGGAACTCAGCTTGAAACGTACTTGCAGACTTAAAAACCCTTGCCTATTGTAGATCGCGCCTGTCCTTCCAGTGCTGAACGAAAAACAATGATTTTGGACCCTGTTTTCATGCGAAATGGCTAAAATAAATATTTCACGTTTGTTTCACTCAAACAGTGTCTCCTGTCATATGCTGAACTGGTCGCATTGGGGATTTGGCCTAAAACATGATTTTGGACAATGTTCATGGAACTCAGCTTGAAACGTACTTGCAGACTTAAAAACCTTGCCTATTGTAGATCGCGCCTGTCCTTCCAGTGCTGAACGAAAAACAATGATTTTGGACCCTGTTTTCATGCGAAATGGCTAAAATAAATATTTCACGTTTGTTTCACTCAAACGGTGTCTCCTGTCATATGCTGAACTGGTCGCATTGGGGATTTGGCCTAAAACATGATTTTGGACAATGTTCATGGAACTCCGCTTGAAACGTCCTTGCAGACTTAAAAACCCTTGCCTATTGTAGATCGCGCCTGTCCTTCCAGTGCTGAACGAAAAACAATGATTTTGGACCCTGTTTTCATGCGAAATGGCTAAAAGAAATATTTCACTTTTGTTTCACTCAAACAGTGTCTCCTGTCATATGCTGAACTGGTCGCATTGGGGATTTGGCCTAAAACATGATTTTGGACAATGTTCATGGAACTCCGCTTGAAACGTACTTGCAGACTTAAAAACCTTGCCTATTGTAGATCGCGCCTGTCCTTCCAGTGCTGAACGAAAAACAATGATTTTAGACCCTGTTTTCATGCGAAATGGCTAAAATAAATGTTTCACGTTTGTTTCACTCAAACAGTGTCACCTGTCATATGCTGAACTGGTCGCATTGTGGATTTGGCCTAAAACATGATTTTGGACAATGTTCATGGAACTCAGCTTGAAACGTACTTGCAGACTTAAAAACCCTTGCCTATTGTAGATCGCGCCTGTCCTTCCAGTGCTGAACGAAAAACAATGATTTTGGACCCTGTTTTCATGCGAAATGGCTAAAAGAAATATTTCACTTTTGTTTCACTCAAACAGTGTCTCCTGTCATATGCTGAACTGGTCGCATTGGGGATTTGGCCTAAAACATGATTTTGGACAATGTTCATGGAACTCCGCTTGAAACGTACTTGCAGACTTAAAAACCTTGCCTATTGTAGATCGCGCCTGTCCTTCCAGTGCTGAACGAAAAACAATGATTTTAGACCCTGTTTTCATGCGAAATGGCTAAAAGAAATGTTTCACGTTTGTTTCACTCAAACAGTGTCTCCTGTCATATGCTGAACTGGTCGCATTGTGGATTTGGCCTAAAACATGATTTTGGACAATGTTCATGGAACTCAGCTTGAAACGTACTTGCAGACTTAAAAACCCTTGCCTATTGTAGATCGCGCCTGTCCTTCCAGTGCTGAACGAAAAACAATGATTTTGGACCCTGTTTTCATGCGAAATGGCTAAAATAAATATTTCACGTTTGTTTCACTCAAACAGTGTCTCCTGTCATATGCTGAACTGGTCGCATTGGGGATTTGGCCTAAAACATGATTTTGGACAATGTTCATGGAACTCCGCTTGAAACGTACTTGCAGACTTAAAAACCTTGCCTATTGTAGATCGCGCCTGTCCTTCCAGTGCTGAACGAAAAACAATGATTTTAGACCCTGTTTTCATGCGAAATGGCTAAAAGAAATGTTTCACGTTTGTTTCACTCAAACAGTGTCTCCTGTCATATGCTGAACTGGTCGCATTGTGGATTTGGCCTAAAACATGATTTTGGACAATGTTCATGGAACTCCGCTTGAAACGTACTTGCAGACTTAAAAACCCTTGCCTATTGTAGATCGCGCCTGTCCTTCCAGTGCTGAACGAAAAACAATGATTTTGGACCCTGTTTTCATGCGAAATGGCTAAAAGAAATGTTTCACGTTTGTTTCACTCAAAGAGTGTCTCCTGTCATATGCTGAACTGGTCGCATTGGGGATTTGGCCTAAAACATGATTTTGGACAATGTTCATGGAACTCAGCTTGAAACGTACTTGCAGACTTAAAATCCCTTGCCTATTGTAGATCGCGCCTGTCCTTCCAGTGCTGAACGAAAAACAATGATTTTGGACCCTGTTTTCATGCGAAATGGCTAAAATAAATGTTTCACGTTTGTTTCACTCAAACATTGTCTCCTGTCATATGCTGAACTGGTTGCATTGTGGATTTGGCCTAAAACATGATTTTGGACAATGTTCATGGAACTCCGCTTGAAACGTACTTGCAGACTTAAAAACCCTTGCCTATTGTAGATCGCGCCTGTCCTTCCAGTGCTGAACGAAAAACAATGATTTTGGACCCTGTTTTCATGCGAAATGGCTAAAAGAAATGTTTCACGTTTGTTTCACTCAAACAGTGTCTCCTGTCATATGCTGAACTGGTCGCATTGGGGATTTGGCCTAAAACATGATTTTGGACAATGTTCATGGAACTCAGCTTGAAACGTACTTGCAGACTTAAAAACCCTTGCCTATTGTAGATCGCGCCTGTCCTTCCAGTGCTGAACGAAAAACAATGATTTTGGACCCTGTTTTCATGCGAAATGGCTAAAAGAAATATTTCACGTTTGTTTCACTCAAACAGTGTCTCCTGTCATATGCTGAACTGGTCGCATTGGGGATTTGGCCTAAAACATGATTTTGGACAATGTTCATGGAACTCAGCTTGAAACGTACTTGCAGACTTAAAATCCCTTGCCTATTGTAGATCGCGCCTGTCCTTCCAGTGCTGAACGAAAAACAATGATTTTGGACCCTGTTTTCATGCGAAATGGCTAAAAGAAATATTTCACGTTTGTTTCACTCAAACAGTGTCTCCTGTCAAATGCTGAACTGGTCGCATTGGGGATTTGGCCTAAAACATGATTTTGGACAATGTTCATGGAACTCAGCTTGAAACGTACTTGCAGACTTAAAAACCCTTGCCTATTGTAGATCGCGCCTGTCCTTCCAGTGCTGAACGAAAAACAATGATTTTGGACCCTGTTTTCATGCGAAATGGCTAAAATAAATATTTCACGTTTGTTTCATTCAAACAGTGTCTCCTGTCATATGCTGAACTGGTCGCATTGGGGATTTGGCCTAAAACATGATTTTGGACAATGTTCATGGAACTCAGCTTGAAACGTACTTGCAGACTTAAAAACCCTTGCCTATTGTAGATCGCGCCTGTCCTTCCAGTGCTGAACGAAAAACAATGATTATGGACCCTGTTTTCATGCGAAATGGCTAAAATAAATATTTCACCTTTGTTTCACTCAAACAGTGTCTCCTGTCATATGATGAACTGGTCGCATTGGGGATTTGGCCTAAAACATGATTTTGGACAATGTTCATGGAACTCAGATTGAAACGTACTTGCAGACTTAAAAACCCTTGCCTATTGTAGATCGCGCCTGTCCTTCCAGTGCTGAACGAAAAACAATGATTTTGGACCCTGTTTTCATGCGAAATGGCTAAAAGAAATGTTTCACGTTTGTTTCACTCAAAGAGTGTCTCCTGTCATATGCTGAACTGGTCGCATTGGGGATTTGGCCTAAAACATGATTTTGGACAATGTTCATGGAACTCAGCTTGAAACGTACTTGCAGACTTAAAATCCCTTGCCTATTGTAGATCGCGCCTGTCCTTCCAGTGCTGAACGAAAAACAATGATTTTGGACCCTGTTTTCATGCGAAATGGCTAAAATAAATGTTTCACGTTTGTTTCACTCAAACATTGTCTCCTGTCATATGCTGAACTGGTTGCATTGTGGATTTGGCCTAAAACATGATTTTGGACAATGTTCATGGAACTCCGCTTGAAACGTACTTGCAGACTTAAAAACCCTTGCCTATTGTAGATCGCGCCTGTCCTTCCAGTGCTGAACGAAAAACAATGATTTTGGACCCTGTTTTCATGCGAAATGGCTAAAAGAAATGTTTCACGTTTGTTTCACTCAAACAGTGTCTCCTGTCATATGCTGAACTGGTCGCATTGGGGATTTGGCCTAAAACATGATTTTGGACAATGTTCATGGAACTCAGCTTGAAACGTACTTGCAGACTTAAAATCCCTTGCCTATTGTAGATCGCGCCTGTCCTTCCAGTGCTGAACGAAAAACAATGATTTTGGACCCTGTTTTCATGCGAAATGGCTAAAAGAAATATTTCACGTTTGTTTCACTCAAACAGTGTCTCCTGTCATATGCTGAACTGGTCGCATTGGGGATTTGGCCTAAAACATGATTTTGGACAATGTTCATGGAACTCAGCTTGAAACGTACTTGCAGACTTAAAAACCCTTGCCTATTGTAGATCGCGCCTGTCCTTCCAGTGCTGAATGAAAAACAATGATTTTGGACCCTGTTTTCATGCGAAATGGCTAAAATAAATATTTCACCTTTGTTTCACTCAAACAGTGTCTCCTGTCATATGCTGAACTGGTCGCATTGGGGATTTGGCCTAAAACATGATTTTGGACAATGTTCATGGAACTCAGCTTGAAACGTACTTGCAGACTTAAAAACCCTTGCCTATTGTAGATCGCGCCTGTCCTTCCAGTGCTGAACGAAAAACAATGATTTTGGACCCTGTTTTCATGCGAAATGGCTAAAAGAAATATTTCACGTTTCTTTCACTCAAACAGTGTCTCCTGTCATATGCTGAACTGGTCACATTGGGGATTTGGCCTAAAACATGATTTTGGACAATGTTCATGGAACTCAGCTTGAAACGTACTTGCAGACTTAAAAACCCTTGCCTATTGTAGATCGTGCCTGTCCTTCCAGTGCTGAACGAAAAACAATGATTTTGGACCCTGTTTTCATGCGAAATGGCTAAAATAAATATTTTACGTTTGTTTCACTCAAACAGTGTCTCCTGTCATATGCTGAACTGGTCGCATTGGGGATTTGGCCTAAAACATGATTTTGGACATTGTTCATGGAACTCAGCTTGAAACGTACTTGCAGACTTAAAAACCCTTGCCTATTGTAGATCGCGCCTGTCCTTCCAGTGCTGAACAAAAAAAAAAAATTTTGGACCCTGTTTTCATGCGAAATGGCTAAAATAAATGTTTCACGTTTGTTTCACTCAAACATTGTCTCCTGTCATATGCTGAACTGGTTGCATTGTGGATTTGGCCTAAAACATGATTTTGGACAATGTTCATGGAACTCAGCTTGAAACGTACTTGCAGACTTAAAATCCCTTGCCTATTGTAGATCGCGCCTGTCCTTCCAGTGCTGAACGAAAAACAATGATTTTGGACCCTGTTTTCATGCGAAATGGCTAAAAGAAATATTTCACGTTTGTTTCACTCAAACAGTGTCTCCTGTCATATGCTGAACTGGTCGCATTGGGGATTTGGCCTAAAACATGATTTTGGACAATGTTCATGGAACTCAGCTTGAAACGTACTTGCAGACTTAAAAACCCTTGCCTATTGTAGATCGCGCCTGTCCTTCCAGTGCTGAATGAAAAACAATGATTTTGGACCCTGTTTTCATGCGAAATGGCTAAAATAAATATTTCACCTTTGTTTCACTCAAACAGTGTCTCCTGTCATATGCTGAACTGGTCGCATTGGGGATTTGGCCTAAAACATGATTTTGGACAATGTTCATGGAACTCAGCTTGAAACGTACTTGCAGACTTAAAAACCCTTGCCTATTGTAGATCGCGCCTGTCCTTCCAGTGCTGAACGAAAAACAATGATTTTGGACCCTGTTTTCATGCGAAATGGCTAAAAGAAATATTTCACTTTTCTTTCACTCAAACAGTGTCTCCTGTCATATGCTGAACTGGTCACATTGGGGATTTGGCCTAAAACATGATTTTGGACAATGTTCATGGAACTCAGCTTGAAACGTACTTGCAGACTTAAAAACCCTTGCCTATTGTAGATCGTGCCTGTCCTTCCAGTGCTGAACGAAAAACAATGATTTTGGACCCTGTTTTCATGCGAAATGGCTAAAATAAATATTTTACGTTTGTTTCACTCAAACAGTGTCTCCTGTCATATGCTGAACTGGTCGCATTGGGGATTTGGCCTAAAACATGATTTTGGACAATGTTCATGGAACTCAGCTTGAAACGTACTTGCAGACTTAAAATCCCTTGCCTATTGTAGATCGCGCCTGTCCTTCCAGTGCTGAACGAAAAACAATGATTTTGGACCCTGTTTTCATGCGAAATGGCTAAAAGAAATATTTCACGTTTGTTTCACTCAAACAGTGTCTCCTGTCAAATGCTGAACTGGTCGCATTGGGGATTTGGCCTAAAACATGATTTTGGACAATGTTCATGGAACTCAGCTTGAAACGTACTTGCAGACTTAAAAACCCTTGCCTATTGTAGATCGCGCCTGTCCTTCCAGTGCTGAACGAAAAACAATGATTATGGACCCTGTTTTCATGCGAAATGGCTAAAATAAATATTTCACCTTTGTTTCACTCAAACAGTGTCTCCTGTCATATGATGAACTGGTCGCATTGGGGATTTGGCCTAAAACATGATTTTGGACAATGTTCATGGAACTCAGATTGAAACGTACTTGCAGACTTAAAAACCCTTGCCTATTGTAGATCGCGCCTGTCCTTCCAGTGCTGAACGAAAAACAATGATTTTGGACCCTGTTTTCATGCGAAATGGCTAAAAGAAATATTTCACGTTTGTTTCACTCAAACAGTGTCTCCTGTCATATGCTGAACTGGTTGCATTGTGGATTTGGCCTAAAACATGATTTTGGACAATGTTCATGGAACTCCGCTTGAAACGTACTTGCAGACTTAAAAACCCTTGCCTATTGTAGATCGCGCCTGTCCTTCCAGTGCTGAACGAAAAACAATGATTTTGGACCCTGTTTTCATGCGAAATGGCTAAAAGAAATGTTTCATGTTTGTTTCACTCAAAGAGTGTCTCCTGTCATATGCTGAACTGGTCGCATTGGGGATTTGGCCTAAAACATGATTTTGGACAATGTTCATGGAACTCAGCTTGAAACGTACTTGCAGACTTAAAATCCCTTGCCTATTGTAGATCGCGCCTGTCCTTCCAGTGCTGAACGAAAAACAATGATTTTGGACCCTGTTTTCATGCGAAATGGCTAAAATAAATGTTTCACGTTTGTTTCACTCAAACATTGTCTCCTGTCATATGCTGAACTGGTCGCATTGGGGATTTGGCCTAAAACATGATTTTGGACAATGTTCATGGAACTCAGCTTGAAACGTACTTGCAGACTTAAAAACCCTTGCCTATTGTAGATCGCGCCTGTCCTTCCAGTGCTGAACGAAAAACAATGATTTTGGACCCTGTTTTCATGCGAAATGGCTAAAATAAATATTTCACGTTTGTTTCACTCAAACAGTGTCTCCTGTCATATGCTGAACTGGTCGCATTGGGGATTTGGCCTAAAACATGATTTTGGACAATGTTCATGGAACTCCGCTTGAAACGTACTTGCAGACTTAAAAACCTTGCCTATTGTAGATCGCGCCTGTCCTTCCAGTGCTGAACGAAAAACAATGATTTTAGACCCTGTTTTCATGCGAAATGGCTAAAAGAAATGTTTCACGTTTGTTTCACTCAAACAGTGTCTCCTGTCATATGCTGAACTGGTCGCATTGTGGATTTGGCCTAAAACATGATTTTGGACAATGTTCATGGAACTCAGCTTGAAACGTACTTGCAGACTTAAAAACCCTTGCCTATTGTAGATCGCGCCTGTCCTTCCAGTGCTGAACGAAAAACAATGATTTTGGACCCTGTTTTCATGCGAAATGGCTAAAATAAATATTTCACGTTTGTTTCACTCAAACAGTGTCTCCTGTCATATGCTGAACTGGTAGCATTGGGGATTTGGCCTAAAACATGATTTTGGACAATGTTCATGGAACTCAGCTTGAAACGTACTTGCAGAATTAAAAACCCTTGCCTATTGTAGATCGCGCCTGTCCTTCCAGTGCTGAACGAAAAACAATGATTTTGGACCCTGTTTTCATGCGAAATGGCTAAAATAAATATTTCACGTTTGTTTCACTCAAACGGTGTCTCCTGTCATATGCTGAACTGGTCGCATTGGGGATTTGGCCTAAAACATGATTTTGGACAATGTTCATGGAACTCCGCTTGAAACGTACTTGCAGACTTAAAAACCCTTGCCTATTGTAGATCGCGCCTGTCCTTCCAGTGCTGAACGAAAAACAATGATTTTGGACCCTGTTTTCATGCGAAATGGCTAAAAGAAATATTTCACTTTTGTTTCACTCAAACAGTGTCTCCTGTCATATGCTGAACTGGTCGCATTGGGGATTTGGCCTAAAACATGATTTTGGACAATGTTCATGGAACTCCGCTTGAAACGTACTTGCAGACTTAAAAACCTTGCCTATTGTAGATCGCGCCTGTCCTTCCAGTGCTGAACGAAAAACAATGATTTTAGACCCTGTTTTCATGCGAAATGGCTAAAAGAAATGTTTCACGTTTGTTTCACTCAAACAGTGTCTCCTGTCATATGCTGAACTGGTCGCATTGTGGATTTGGCCTAAAACATGATTTTGGACAATGTTCATGGAACTCAGCTTGAAACGTACTTGCAGACTTAAAAACCCTTGCCTATTGTAGATCGCGCCTGTCCTTCCAGTGCTGAACGAAAAACAATGATTTTGGACCCTGTTTTCATGCGAAATGGCTAAAATAAATATTTCACGTTTGTTTCACTCAAACAGTGTCTCCTGTCATATGCTGAACTGGTCGCATTGGGGATTTGGCCTAAAACATGATTTTGGACAATGTTCATGGAACTCCGCTTGAAACGTACTTGCAGACTTAAAAACCTTGCCTATTGTAGATCGCGCCTGTCCTTCCAGTGCTGAACGAAAAACAATGATTTTAGACCCTGTTTTCATGCGAAATGGCTAAAAGAAATGTTTCACGTTTGTTTCACTCAAACAGTGTCTCCTGTCATATGCTGAACTGGTCGCATTGTGGATTTGGCCTAAAACATGATTTTGGACAATGTTCATGGAACTCCGCTTGAAACGTACTTGCAGACTTAAAAACCCTTGCCTATTGTAGATCGCGCCTGTCCTTCCAGTGCTGAACGAAAAACAATGATTTTGGACCCTGTTTTCATGCGAAATGGCTAAAAGAAATGTTTCACGTTTGTTTCACTCAAAGAGTGTCTCCTGTCATATGCTGAACTGGTCGCATTGGGGATTTGGCCTAAAACATGATTTTGGACAATGTTCATGGAACTCAGCTTGAAACGTACTTGCAGACTTAAAATCCCTTGCCTATTGTAGATCGCGCCTGTCCTTCCAGTGCTGAACGAAAAACAATGATTTTGGACCCTGTTTTCATGCGAAATGGCTAAAATAAATGTTTCACGTTTGTTTCACTCAAACATTGTCTCCTGTCATATGCTGAACTGGTTGCATTGTGGATTTGGCCTAAAACATGATTTTGGACAATGTTCATGGAACTCCGCTTGAAACGTACTTGCAGACTTAAAAACCCTTGCCTATTGTAGATCGCGCCTGTCCTTCCAGTGCTGAACGAAAAACAATGATTATGGACCCTGTTTTCATGCGAAATGGCTAAAATAAATATTTCACCTTTGTTTCACTCAAACAGTGTCTCCTGTCATATGATGAACTGGTCGCATTGGGGATTTGGCCTAAAACATGATTTTGGACAATGTTCATGGAACTCAGATTGAAACGTACTTGCAGACTTAAAAACCCTTGCCTATTGTAGATCGCGCCTGTCCTTCCAGTGCTGAACGAAAAACAATGATTTTGGACCCTGTTTTCATGCGAAATGGCTAAAAGAAATATTTCACGTTTGTTTCACTCAAACAGTGTCTCCTGTCATATGCTGAACTGGTTGCATTGTGGATTTGGCCTAAAACATGATTTTGGACAATGTTCATGGAACTCCGCTTGAAACGTACTTGCAGACTTAAAAACCCTTGCCTATTGTAGATCGCGCCTGTCCTTCCAGTGCTGAACGAAAAACAATGATTTTGGACCCTGTTTTCATGCGAAATGGCTAAAAGAAATGTTTCACGTTTGTTTCACTCAAAGAGTGTCTCCTGTCATATGCTGAACTGGTCGCATTGGGGATTTGGCCTAAAACATGATTTTGGACAATGTTCATGGAACTCAGCTTGAAACGTACTTGCAGACTTAAAATCCCTTGCCTATTGTAGATCGCGCCTGTCCTTCCAGTGCTGAACGAAAAACAATGATTTTGGACCCTGTTTTCATGCGAAATGGCTAAAATAAATGTTTCACGTTTGTTTCACTCAAACATTGTCTCCTGTCATATGCTGAACTGGTCGCATTGGGGATTTGGCCTAAAACATGATTTTGGACAATGTTCATGGAACTCAGCTTGAAACGTACTTGCAGACTTAAAAACCCTTGCCTATTGTAGATCGCGCCTGTCCTTCCAGTGCTGAACGAAAAACAATGATTTTGGACCCTGTTTTCATGCGAAATGGCTAAAATAAATATTTCACGTTTGTTTCACTCAAACAGTGTCTCCTGTCATATGCTGAACTGGTCGCATTGGGGATTTGGCCTAAAACATGATTTTGGACAATGTTCATGGAACTCCGCTTGAAACGTACTTGCAGACTTAAAAACCTTGCCTATTGTAGATCGCGCCTGTCCTTCCAGTGCTGAACGAAAAACAATGATTTTAGACCCTGTTTTCATGCGAAATGGCTAAAAGAAATGTTTCACGTTTGTTTCACTCAAACAGTGTCTCCTGTCATATGCTGAACTGGTCGCATTGTGGATTTGGCCTAAAACATGATTTTGGACAATGTTCATGGAACTCAGCTTGAAACGTACTTGCAGACTTAAAAACCCTTGCCTATTGTAGATCGCGCCTGTCCTTCCAGTGCTGAACGAAAAACAATGATTTTGGACCCTGTTTTCATGCGAAATGGCTAAAATAAATATTTCACGTTTGTTTCACTCAAACAGTGTCTCCTGTCATATGCTGAACTGGTAGCATTGGGGATTTGGCCTAAAACATGATTTTGGACAATGTTCATGGAACTCAGCTTGAAACGTACTTGCAGAATTAAAAACCCTTGCCTATTGTAGATCGCGCCTGTCCTTCCAGTGCTGAACGAAAAACAATGATTTTGGACCCTGTTTTCATGCGAAATGGCTAAAATAAATATTTCACGTTTGTTTCACTCAAACGGTGTCTCCTGTCATATGCTGAACTGGTCGCATTGGGGATTTGGCCTAAAACATGATTTTGGACAATGTTCATGGAACTCCGCTTGAAACGTACTTGCAGACTTAAAAACCCTTGCCTATTGTAGATCGCGCCTGTCCTTCCAGTGCTGAACGAAAAACAATGATTTTGGACCCTGTTTTCATGCGAAATGGCTAAAAGAAATATTTCACTTTTGTTTCACTCAAACAGTGTCTCCTGTCATATGCTGAACTGGTCGCATTGGGGATTTGGCCTAAAACATGATTTTGGACAATGTTCATGGAACTCCGCTTGAAACGTACTTGCAGACTTAAAAACCTTGCCTATTGTAGATCGCGCCTGTCCTTCCAGTGCTGAACGAAAAACAATGATTTTAGACCCTGTTTTCATGCGAAATGGCTAAAAGAAATGTTTCACGTTTGTTTCACTCAAACAGTGTCTCCTGTCATATGCTGAACTGGTCGCATTGTGGATTTGGCCTAAAACATGATTTTGGACAATGTTCATGGAACTCAGCTTGAAACGTACTTGCAGACTTAAAAACCCTTGCCTATTGTAGATCGCGCCTGTCCTTCCAGTGCTGAACGAAAAACAATGATTTTGGACCCTGTTTTCATGCGAAATGGCTAAAATAAATATTTCACGTTTGTTTCACTCAAACAGTGTCTCCTGTCATATGCTGAACTGGTCGCATTGGGGATTTGGCCTAAAACATGATTTTGGACAATGTTCATGGAACTCCGCTTGAAACGTACTTGCAGACTTAAAAACCTTGCCTATTGTAGATCGCGCCTGTCCTTCCAGTGCTGAACGAAAAACAATGATTTTAGACCCTGTTTTCATGCGAAATGGCTAAAAGAAATGTTTCACGTTTGTTTCACTCAAACAGTGTCTCCTGTCATATGCTGAACTGGTCGCATTGTGGATTTGGCCTAAAACATGATTTTGGACAATGTTCATGGAACTCCGCTTGAAACGTACTTGCAGACTTAAAAACCCTTGCCTATTGTAGATCGCGCCTGTCCTTCCAGTGCTGAACGAAAAACAATGATTTTGGACCCTGTTTTCATGCGAAATGGCTAAAAGAAATGTTTCACGTTTGTTTCACTCAAAGAGTGTCTCCTGTCATATGCTGAACTGGTCGCATTGGGGATTTGGCCTAAAACATGATTTTGGACAATGTTCATGGAACTCAGCTTGAAACGTACTTGCAGACTTAAAATCCCTTGCCTATTGTAGATCGCGCCTGTCCTTCCAGTGCTGAACGAAAAACAATGATTTTGGACCCTGTTTTCATGCGAAATGGCTAAAATAAATGTTTCACGTTTGTTTCACTCAAACATTGTCTCCTGTCATATGCTGAACTGGTTGCATTGTGGATTTGGCCTAAAACATGATTTTGGACAATGTTCATGGAACTCCGCTTGAAACGTACTTGCAGACTTAAAAACCCTTGCCTATTGTAGATCGCGCCTGTCCTTCCAGTGCTGAACGAAAAACAATGATTTTGGACCCTGTTTTCATGCGAAATGGCTAAAAGAAATGTTTCACGTTTGTTTCACTCAAACAGTGTCTCCTGTCATATGCTGAACTGGTCGCATTGGGGATTTGGCCTAAAACATGATTTTGGACAATGTTCATGGAACTCAGCTTGAAACGTACTTGCAGACTTAAAAACCCTTGCCTATTGTAGATCGCGCCTGTCCTTCCAGTGCTGAACGAAAAACAATGATTTTGGACCCTGTTTTCATGCGAAATGGCTAAAAGAAATATTTCACGTTTGTTTCACTCAAACAGTGTCTCCTGTCATATGCTGAACTGGTCGCATTGGGGATTTGGCCTAAAACATGATTTTGGACAATGTTCATGGAACTCAGCTTGAAACGTACTTGCAGACTTAAAATCCCTTGCCTATTGTAGATCGCGCCTGTCCTTCCAGTGCTGAACGAAAAACAATGATTTTGGACCCTGTTTTCATGCGAAATGGCTAAAAGAAATATTTCACGTTTGTTTCACTCAAACAGTGTCTCCTGTCAAATGCTGAACTGGTCGCATTGGGGATTTGGCCTAAAACATGATTTTGGACAATGTTCATGGAACTCAGCTTGAAACGTACTTGCAGACTTAAAAACCCTTGCCTATTGTAGATCGCGCCTGTCCTTCCAGTGCTGAACGAAAAACAATGATTTTGGACCCTGTTTTCATGCGAAATGGCTAAAATAAATATTTCACGTTTGTTTCATTCAAACAGTGTCTCCTGTCATATGCTGAACTGGTCGCATTGGGGATTTGGCCTAAAACATGATTTTGGACAATGTTCATGGAACTCAGCTTGAAACGTACTTGCAGACTTAAAAACCCTTGCCTATTGTAGATCGCGCCTGTCCTTCCAGTGCTGAACGAAAAACAATGATTATGGACCCTGTTTTCATGCGAAATGGCTAAAATAAATATTTCACCTTTGTTTCACTCAAACAGTGTCTCCTGTCATATGATGAACTGGTCGCATTGGGGATTTGGCCTAAAACATGATTTTGGACAATGTTCATGGAACTCAGATTGAAACGTACTTGCAGACTTAAAAACCCTTGCCTATTGTAGATCGCGCCTGTCCTTCCAGTGCTGAACGAAAAACAATGATTTTGGACCCTGTTTTCATGCGAAATGGCTAAAAGAAATATTTCACGTTTGTTTCACTCAAACAGTGTCTCCTGTCATATGCTGAACTGGTTGCATTGTGGATTTGGCCTAAAACATGATTTTGGACAATGTTCATGGAACTCCGCTTGAAACGTACTTGCAGACTTAAAAACCCTTGCCTATTGTAGATCGCGCCTGTCCTTCCAGTGCTGAACGAAAAACAATGATTTTGGACCCTGTTTTCATGCGAAATGGCTAAAAGAAATGTTTCACGTTTGTTTCACTCAAAGAGTGTCTCCTGTCATATGCTGAACTGGTCGCATTGGGGATTTGGCCTAAAACATGATTTTGGACAATGTTCATGGAACTCAGCTTGAAACGTACTTGCAGACTTAAAATCCCTTGCCTATTGTAGATCGCGCCTGTCCTTCCAGTGCTGAACGAAAAACAATGATTTTGGACCCTGTTTTCATGCGAAATGGCTAAAATAAATGTTTCACGTTTGTTTCACTCAAACATTGTCTCCTGTCATATGCTGAACTGGTTGCATTGTGGATTTGGCCTAAAACATGATTTTGGACAATGTTCATGGAACTCCGCTTGAAACGTACTTGCAGACTTAAAAACCCTTGCCTATTGTAGATCGCGCCTGTCCTTCCAGTGCTGAACGAAAAACAATGATTTTGGACCCTGTTTTCATGCGAAATGGCTAAAAGAAATGTTTCACGTTTGTTTCACTCAAACAGTGTCTCCTGTCATATGCTGAACTGGTCGCATTGGGGATTTGGCCTAAAACATGATTTTGGACAATGTTCATGGAACTCAGCTTGAAACGTACTTGCAGACTTAAAATCCCTTGCCTATTGTAGATCGCGCCTGTCCTTCCAGTGCTGAACGAAAAACAATGATTTTGGACCCTGTTTTCATGCGAAATGGCTAAAAGAAATATTTCACGTTTGTTTCACTCAAACAGTGTCTCCTGTCATATGCTGAACTGGTTGCATTGGGTATTTGGCCTAAAACATGATTTTGGACAATGTTCATGGAACTCAGCTTGAAACGTACTTGCAGACTTAAAAACCCTTGCCTATTGTAGATCGCGCCTGTCCTTCCAGTGCTGAATGAAAAACAATGATTTTGGACCCTGTTTTCATGCGAAATGGCTAAAATAAATATTTCACCTTTGTTTCACTCAAACAGTGTCTCCTGTCATATGCTGAACTGGTCGCATTGGGGATTTGGCCTAAAACATGATTTTGGACAATGTTCATGGAACTCAGCTTGAAACGTACTTGCAGACTTAAAAACCCTTGCCTATTGTAGATCGCGCCTGTCCTTCCAGTGCTGAACGAAAAACAATGATTTTGGACCCTGTTTTCATGCGAAATGGCTAAAAGAAATATTTCACGTTTCTTTCACTCAAACAGTGTCTCCTGTCATATGCTGAACTGGTCACATTGGGGATTTGGCCTAAAACATGATTTTGGACAATGTTCATGGAACTCAGCTTGAAACGTACTTGCAGACTTAAAAACCCTTGCCTATTGTAGATCGTGCCTGTCCTTCCAGTGCTGAACGAAAAACAATGATTTTGGACCCTGTTTTCATGCGAAATGGCTAAAATAAATATTTTACGTTTGTTTCACTCAAACAGTGTCTCCTGTCATATGCTGAACTGGTCGCATTGGGGATTTGGCCTAAAACATGATTTTGGACATTGTTCATGGAACTCAGCTTGAAACGTACTTGCAGACTTAAAAACCCTTGCCTATTGTAGATCGCGCCTGTCCTTCCAGTGCTGAACGAAAAACAATGATTTTGGACCCTGTTTTCATGCGAAATGGCTAAAATAAATGTTTCACGTTTGTTTCACTCAAACATTGTCTCCTGTCATATGCTGAACTGGTTGCATTGTGGATTTGGCCTAAAACATGATTTTGGACAATGTTCATGGAACTCCGCTTGAAACGTACTTGCAGACTTAAAAACCCTTGCCTATTGTAGATCGCGCCTGTCCTTCCAGTGCTGAACGAAAAACAATGATTTTGGATCCTGTTTTCATGCGAAATGGCTAAAAGAAATGTTTCATGTTTGTTTCACTCAAACAGTGTCTCCTGTCATATGCTGAACTGGTCGCATTGGGGATTTGGCCTAAAACATGATTTTGGACAATGTTCATGGAACTCAGCTTGAAACGTACTTGCAGACTTAAAAACCCTTGCCTATTGTAGATCGCGCCTGTCCTTCCAGTGCTGAACGAAAAACAATGATTTTGGACCCTGTTTTCATGCGAAATGGCTAAAAGAAATATTTCACGTTTGTTTCACTCAAACAGTGTCTCCTGTCAAATGCTGAACTGGTCGCATTGGGGATTTGGCCTAAAACATGATTTTGGACAATGTTCATGGAACTCAGCTTGAAACGTACTTGCAGACTTAAAAACCCTTGCCTATTGTAGATCGCGCCTGTCCTTCCAGTGCTGAACGAAAAACAATGATTTTGGACCCTGTTTTCATGCGAAATGGCTAAAATAAATATTTCACGTTTGTTTCATTCAAACAGTGTCTCCTGTCATATGCTGAACTGGTCGCATTGGGGATTTGGCCTAAAACATGATTTTGGACAATGTTCATGGAACTCAGCTTGAAACGTACTTGCAGACTTAAAAACCCTTGCCTATTGTAGATCGCGCCTGTCCTTCCAGTGCTGAACGAAAAACAATGATTTTGGACCCTGTTTTCATGCGAAATGGCTAAAAGAAATATTTCACGTTTGTTTCACTCAAACAGTGTCTCCTGTCATATGCTGAACTGGTCGCATTGGGGATTTGGCCTAAAACATGATTTTGGACAATGTTCATGGAACTCAGCTTGAAACGTACTTGCAGACTTAAAAACCCTTGCCTATTGTAGATCGCGCCTGTCCTTCCAGTGCTGAACGAAAAACAATGATTTTGGACCCTGTTTTCATGCGAAATGGCTAAAAGAAATATTTCACGTTTGTTTCACTCAAACAGTGTCTCCTGTCAAATGCTGAACTGGTCGCATTGGGGATTTGGCCTAAAACATGATTTTGGACAATGTTCATGGAACTCAGCTTGAAACGTACTTGCAGACTTAAAAACCCTTGCCTATTGTAGATCGCGCCTGTCCTTCCAGTGCTGAACGAAAAACAATGATTTTGGACCCTGTTTTCATGCGAAATGGCTAAAATAAATATTTCACGTTTGTTTCATTCAAACAGTGTCTCCTGTCATATGCTGAACTGGTCGCATTGGGGATTTGGCCTAAAACATGATTTTGGACAATGTTCATGGAACTCAGCTTGAAACGTACTTGCAGACTTAAAAACCCTTGCCTATTGTAGATCGCGCCTGTCCTTCCAGTGCTGAACGAAAAACAATGATTTTGGACCCTGTTTTCATGCGAAATGGCTAAAATAAATATTTCACGTTTGTTTCACTCAAACAGTGTCTCCTGTCAAATGCTGAACTGGTCGCATTGGGGATTTGGCCTAAAACATGATTTTGGACAATGTTCATGGAACTCATCTTGAAACGTACTTGCAGACTTAAAAACCCTTGCCTATTGTAGATCGCGCCTGTCCTTCCAGTGCTGAACGAAAAACAATGATTTTGGACCCTGTTTTCATGCGAAATGGCTAAAATAAATATTTCACGTTTGTTTCATTCAAACAGTGTCTCCTGTCATATGCTGAACTGGTCGCATTGGGGATTTGGCCTAAAACATGATTTTGGACAATGTTCATGGAACTCAGCTTGAAACGTACTTGCAGACTTAAAAACCCTTGCCTATTGTAGATCGCGCCTGTCCTTCCAGTGCTGAACGAAAAACAATGATTATGGACCCTGTTTTCATGCGAAATGGCTAAAATAAATATTTCACCTTTGTTTCACTCAAACAGTGTCTCCTGTCATATGATGAACTGGTCGCATTGGGGATTTGGCCTAAAACATGATTTTGGACAATGTTCATGGAACTCAGATTGAAACGTACTTGCAGACTTAAAAACCCTTGCCTATTGTAGATCGCGCCTGTCCTTCCAGTGCTGAACGAAAAACAATGATTTTGGACCCTGTTTTCATGCGAAATGGCTAAAAGAAATATTTCACGTTTGTTTCACTCAAACAGTGTCTCCTGTCATATGCTGAACTGGTTGCATTGTGGATTTGGCCTAAAACATGATTTTGGACAATGTTCATGGAACTCCGCTTGAAACGTACTTGCAGACTTAAAAACCCTTGCCTATTGTAGATCGCGCCTGTCCTTCCAGTGCTGAACGAAAAACAATGATTTTGGACCCTGTTTTCATGCGAAATGGCTAAAAGAAATGTTTCACGTTTGTTTCACTCAAAGAGTGTCTCCTGTCATATGCTGAACTGGTCGCATTGGGGATTTGGCCTAAAACATGATTTTGGACAATGTTCATGGAACTCAGCTTGAAACGTACTTGCAGACTTAAAATCCCTTGCCTATTGTAGATCGCGCCTGTCCTTCCAGTGCTGAACGAAAAACAATGATTTTGGACCCTGTTTTCATGCGAAATGGCTAAAATAATTGTTTCACGTTTGTTTCACTCAAACATTGTCTCCTGTCATATGCTGAACTGGTTGCATTGTGGATTTGGCCTAAAACATGATTTTGGACAATGTTCATGGAACTCCGCTTGAAACGTACTTGCAGACTTAAAATCCCTTGCCTATTGTAGATCGCGCCTGTCCTTCCAGTGCTGAACGAAAAACAATGATTTTGGACCCTGTTTTCATGCGAAATGGCTAAAAGAAATATTTCACGTTTGTTTCACTCAAACAGTGTCTCCTGTCATATGCTGAACTGGTCGCATTGGGGATTTGGCCTAAAACATGATTTTGGACAATGTTCATGGAACTCAGCTTGAAACGTACTTGCAGACTTAAAAACCCTTGCCTATTGTAGATCGCGCCTGTCCTTCCAGTGCTGAATGAAAAACAATGATTTTGGACCCTGTTTTCATGCGAAATGGCTAAAATAAATATTTCACCTTTGTTTCACTCAAACAGTGTCTCCTGTCATATGCTGAACTGGTCGCATTGGGGATTTGGCCTAAAACATGATTTTGGACAATGTTCATGGAACTCAGCTTGAAACGTACTTGCAGACTTAAAAACCCTTGCCTATTGTAGATCGCGCCTGTCCTTCCAGTGCTGAACGAAAAACAATGATTTTGGACCCTGTTTTCATGCGAAATGGCTAAAAGAAATATTTCACGTTTCTTTCACTCAAACAGTGTCTCCTGTCATATGCTGAACTGGTCACATTGGGGATTTGGCCTAAAACATGATTTTGGACAATGTTCATGGAACTCAGCTTGAAACGTACTTGCAGACTTAAAAACCCTTGCCTATTGTAGATCGTGCCTGTCCTTCCAGTGCTGAACGAAAAACAATGATTTTGGACCCTGTTTTCATGCGAAATGGCTAAAATAAATATTTTACGTTTGTTTCACTCAAACAGTGTCTCCTGTCATATGCTGAACTGGTCGCATTGGGGATTTGGCCTAAAACATGATTTTGGACATTGTTCATGGAACTCAGCTTGAAACGTACTTGCAGACTTAAAAACCCTTGCCTATTGTAGATCGCGCCTGTCCTTCCAGTGCTGAACGAAAAACAATGATTTTGGACCCTGTTTTCATGCGAAATGGCTAAAATAAATGTTTCACGTTTGTTTCACTCAAACATTGTCTCCTGTCATATGCTGAACTGGTTGCATTGTGGATTTGGCCTAAAACATGATTTTGGACAATGTTCATGGAACTCCGCTTGAAACGTACTTGCAGACTTAAAAACCCTTGCCTATTGTAGATCGCGCCTGTCCTTCCAGTGCTGAACGAAAAACAATGATTTTGGACCCTGTTTTCATGCGAAATGGCTAAAAGAAATGTTTCACGTTTGTTTCACTCAAACAGTGTCTCCTGTCATATGCTGAACTGGTCGCATTGGGGATTTGGCCTAAAACATGATTTTGGACAATGTTCATGGAACTCAGCTTGAAACGTACTTGCAGACTTAAAATCCCTTGCCTATTGTAGATCGCGCCTGTCCTTCCAGTGCTGAACGAAAAACAATGATTTTGGACCCTGTTTTCATGCGAAATGGCTAAAAGAAATATTTCACGTTTGTTTCACTCAAACAGTGTCTCCTGTCATATGCTGAACTGGTCGCATTGGGGATTTGGCCTAAAACATGATTTTGGACAATGTTCATGGAACTCAGCTTGAAACGTACTTGCAGACTTAAAAACCCTTGCCTATTGTAGATCACGCCTGTCCTTCCAGTGCTGAATGAAAAACAATGATTTTGGACCCTGTTTTCATGCGAAATGGCTAAAATAAATATTTCACCTTTGTTTCACTCAAACAGTGTCTCCTGTCATATGCTGAACTGGTCGCATTGGGGATTTGGCCTAAAACATGATTTTGGACAATGTTCATGGAACTCAGCTTGAAACGTACTTGCAGACTTAAAAACCCTTGCCTATTGTAGATCGCGCCTGTCCTTCCAGTGCTGAACGAAAAACAATGATTTTGGACCCTGTTTTCATGCGAAATGGCTAAAAGAAATATTTCACGTTTCTTTCACTCAAACAGTGTCTCCTGTCATATGCTGAACTGGTCACATTGGGGATTTGGCCTAAAACATGATTTTGGACAATGTTCATGGAACTCAGCTTGAAACGTACTTGCAGACTTAAAAACCCTTGCCTATTGTAGATCGTGCCTGTCCTTCCAGTGCTGAACGAAAAACAATGATTTTGGACCCTGTTTTCATGCGAAATGGCTAAAATAAATATTTTACGTTTGTTTCACTCAAACAGTGTCTCCTGTCATATGCTGAACTGGTCGCATTGGGGATTTGGCCTAAAACATGATTTTGGACAATGTTCATGGAACTCAGCTTGAAACGTACTTGCAGACTTAAAATCCCTTGCCTATTGTAGATCGCGCCTGTCCTTCCAGTGCTGAACGAAAAACAATGATTTTGGACCCTGTTTTCATGCGAAATGGCTAAAAGAAATATTTCACGTTTGTTTCACTCAAACAGTGTCTCCTGTCAAATGCTGAACTGGTCGCATTGGGGATTTGGCCTAAAACATGATTTTGGACAATGTTCATGGAACTCAGCTTGAAACGTACTTGCAGACTTAAAAACCCTTGCCTATTGTAGATCGCGCCTGTCCTTCCAGTGCTGAACGAAAAACAATGATTATGGACCCTGTTTTCATGCGAAATGGCTAAAATAAATATTTCACCTTTGTTTCACTCAAACAGTGTCTCCTGTCATATGATGAACTGGTCGCATTGGGGATTTGGCCTAAAACATGATTTTGGACAATGTTCATGGAACTCAGATTGAAACGTACTTGCAGACTTAAAAACCCTTGCCTATTGTAGATCGCGCCTGTCCTTCCAGTGCTGAACGAAAAACAATGATTTTGGACCCTGTTTTCATGCGAAATGGCTAAAAGAAATGTTTCACGTTTGTTTCACTCAAACAGTGTCTCCTGTCATATGCTGAACTGGTCGCATTGGGGATTTGGCCTAAAACATGATTTTGGACAATGTTCATGGAACTCAGCTTGAAACGTACTTGCAGACTTAAAATCCCTTGCCTATTGTAGATCGCGCCTGTCCTTCCAGTGCTGAACGAAAAACAATGATTTTGGACCCTGTTTTCATGCGAAATGGCTAAAAGAAATATTTCACGTTTGTTTCACTCAAACAGTGTCTCCTGTCATATGCTGAACTGGTCGCATTGGGGATTTGGCCTAAAACATGATTTTGGACAATGTTCATGGAACTCAGCTTGAAACGTACTTGCAGACTTAAAAACCCTTGCCTATTGTAGATCGCGCCTGTCCTTCCAGTGCTGAATGAAAAACAATGATTTTGGACCCTGTTTTCATGCGAAATGGCTAAAATAAATATTTCACCTTTGTTTCACTCAAACAGTGTCTCCTGTCATATGCTGAACTGGTCGCATTGGGGATTTGGCCTAAAACATGATTTTGGACAATGTTCATGGAACTCAGCTTGAAACGTACTTGCAGACTTAAAAACCCTTGCCTATTGTAGATCGCGCCTGTCCTTCCAGTGCTGAACGAAAAACAATGATTTTGGACCCTGTTTTCATGCGAAATGGCTAAAAGAAATATTTCACGTTTCTTTCACTCAAACAGTGTCTCCTGTCATATGCTGAACTGGTCACATTGGGGATTTGGCCTAAAACATGATTTTGGACAATGTTCATGGAACTCAGCTTGAAACGTACTTGCAGACTTAAAAACCCTTGCCTATTGTAGATCGTGCCTGTCCTTCCAGTGCTGAACGAAAAACAATGATTTTGGACCCTGTTTTCATGCGAAATGGCTAAAATAAATATTTTACGTTTGTTTCACTCAAACAGTGTCTCCTGTCATATGCTGAACTGGTCGCATTGGGGATTTGGCCTAAAACATGATTTTGGACATTGTTCATGGAACTCAGCTTGAAACGTACTTGCAGACTTAAAAACCCTTGCCTATTGTAGATCGCGCCTGTCCTTCCAGTGCTGAACGAAAAACAATGATTTTGGACCCTGTTTTCATGCGAAATGGCTAAAATAAATGTTTCACGTTTGTTTCACTCAAACATTGTCTCCTGTCATATGCTGAACTGGTTGCATTGTGGATTTGGCCTAAAACATGATTTTGGACAATGTTCATGGAACTCCGCTTGAAACGTACTTGCAGACTTAAAAACCCTTGCCTATTGTAGATCGCGCCTGTCCTTCCAGTGCTGAACGAAAAACAATGATTTTGGACCCTGTTTTCATGCGAAATGGCTAAAAGAAATGTTTCACGTTTGTTTCACTCAAACAGTGTCTCCTGTCATATGCTGAACTGGTCGCATTGGGGATTTGGCCTAAAACATGATTTTGGACAATGTTCATGGAACTCAGCTTGAAACGTACTTGCAGACTTAAAATCCCTTGCCTATTGTAGATCGCGCCTGTCCTTCCAGTGCTGAACGAAAAACAATGATTTTGGACCCTGTTTTCATGCGAAATGGCTAAAAGAAATATTTCACCTTTGTTTCACTCAAACAGTGTCTCCTGTCATATGCTGAACTGGTCGCATTGGGGATTTGGCCTAAAACATGATTTTGGACAATGTTCATGGAACTCAGCTTGAAACGTACTTGCAGACTTAAAAACCCTTGCCTATTGTAGATCGCGCCTGTCCTTCCAGTGCTGAACGAAAAACAATGATTTTGGACCCTGTTTTCATGCGAAATGGCTAAAAGAAATATTTCACGTTTGTTTCACTCAAACAGTGTCTCCTGTCTAATGCTGAACTGGTCGCATTGGGGATTTGGCCTAAAACATGATTTTGGACAATGTTCATGGAACTCAGCTTGAAACGTACTTGCAGACTTAAAAACCCTTGCCTATTGTAGATCGCGCCTGTCCTTCCAGTGCTGAACGAAAAACAATGATTTTGGACCCTGTTTTCATGCGAAATGGCTAAAATAAATATTTCACGTTTGTTTCATTCAAACAGTGTCTCCTGTCATATGCTGAACTGGTCGCATTGGGGATTTGGCCTAAAACATGATTTTGGACAATGTTCATGGAACTCAGCTTGAAACGTACTTGCAGACTTAAAAACCCTTGCCTATTGTAGATCGCGCCTGTCCTTCCAGTGCTGAACGAAAAACAATGATTATGGACCCTGTTTTCATGCGAAATGGCTAAAATAAATATTTCACCTTTGTTTCACTCAAACAGTGTCTCCTGTCATATGATGAACTGGTCGCATTGGGGATTTGGCCTAAAACATGATTTTGGACAATGTTCATGGAACTCAGATTGAAACGTACTTGCAGACTTAAAAACCCTTGCCTATTGTAGATCGCGCCTGTCCTTCCAGTGCTGAACGAAAAACAATGATTTTGGACCCTGTTTTCATGCGAAATGGCTAAAAGAAATATTTCACGTTTGTTTCACTCAAACAGTGTCTCCTGTCATATGCTGAACTGGTTGCATTGTGGATTTGGCCTAAAACATGATTTTGGACAATGTTCATGGAACTCCGCTTGAAACGTACTTGCAGACTTAAAAACCCTTGCCTATTGTAGATCGCGCCTGTCCTTCCAGTGCTGAACGAAAAACAATGATTTTGGACCCTGTTTTCATGCGAAATGGCTAAAAGAAATGTTTCACGTTTGTTTCACTCAAAGAGTGTCTCCTGTCATATGCTGAACTGGTCGCATTGGGGATTTGGCCTAAAACATGATTTTGGACAATGTTCATGGAACTCAGCTTGAAACGTACTTGCAGACTTAAAATCCCTTGCCTATTGTAGATCGCGCCTGTCCTTCCAGTGCTGAACGAAAAACAATGATTTTGGACCCTGTTTTCATGCGAAATGGCTAAAATAAACGTTTCACGTTTGTTTCACTCAAACATTGTCTCCTGTCATATGCTGAACTGGTTGCATTGTGGATTTGGCCTAAAACATGATTTTGGACAATGTTCATGGAACTCCGCTTGAAACGTACTTGCAGACTTAAAAACCCTTGCCTATTGTAGATCGCGCCTGTCCTTCCAGTGCTGAACGAAAAACAATGATTTTGGACCCTGTTTTCATGCGAAATGGCTAAAAGAAATGTTTCACGTTTGTTTCACTCAAACAGTGTCTCCTGTCATATGCTGAACTGGTCGCATTGGGGATTTGGCCTAAAACATGATTTTGGACAATGTTCATGGAACTCAGCTTGAAACGTACTTGCAGACTTAAAATCCCTTGCCTATTGTAGATCGCGCCTGTCCTTCCAGTGCTGAACGAAAAACAATGATTTTGGACCCTGTTTTCATGCGAAATGGCTAAAAGAAATATTTCACGTTTGTTTCACTCAAACAGTGTCTCCTGTCATATGCTGAACTGGTCGCATTGGGGATTTGGCCTAAAACATGATTTTGGACAATGTTCATGGAACTCAGCTTGAAACGTACTTGCAGACTTAAAAACCCTTGCCTATTGTAGATCGCGCCTGTCCTTCCAGTGCTGAATGAAAAACAATGATTTTGGACCCTGTTTTCATGCGAAATGGCTAAAATAAATATTTCACCTTTGTTTCACTCAAACAGTGTCTCCTGTCATATGCTGAACTGGTCGCATTGGGGATTTGGCCTAAAACATGATTTTGGACAATGTTCATGGAACTCAGCTTGAAACGTACTTGCAGACTTAAAAACCCTTGCCTATTGTAGATCGCGCCTGTCCTTCCAGTGCTGAACGAAAAACAATGATTTTGGACCCTGTTTTCATGCGAAATGGCTAAAAGAAATATTTCACGTTTCTTTCACTCAAACAGTGTCTCCTGTCATATGCTGAACTGGTCACATTGGGGATTTGGCCTAAAACATGATTTTGGACAATGTTCATGGAACTCAGCTTGAAACGTACTTGCAGACTTAAAAACCCTTGCCTATTGTAGATCGTGCCTGTCCTTCCAGTGCTGAACGAAAAACAATGATTTTGGACCCTGTTTTCATGCGAAATGGCTAAAATAAATATTTTACGTTTGTTTCACTCAAACAGTGTCTCCTGTCATATGCTGAACTGGTCGCATTGGGGATTTGGCCTAAAACATGATTTTGGACAGTGTTCATGGAACTCAGCTTGAAACGTACTTGCAGACTTAAAAACCCTTGCCTATTGTAGATCGCGCCTGTCCTTCCAGTGCTGAACGAAAAACAATGATTTTGGACCCTGTTTTCATGCGAAATGGCTAAAATAAATGTTTCACGTTTGTTTCACTCAAACATTGTCTCCTGTCATATGCTGAACTGGTTGCATTGTGGATTTGGCCTAAAACATGATTTTGGACAATGTTCATGGAACTCCGCTTGAAACGTACTTGCAGACTTAAAAACCCTTGCCTATTGTAGATCGCGCCTGTCCTTCCAGTGCTGAACGAAAAACAATGATTTTGGACCCTGTTTTCATGCGAAATGGCTAAAAGAAATGTTTCACGTTTGTTTCACTCAAACAGTGTCTCCTGTCATATGCTGAACTGGTCGCATTGGGGATTTGGCCTAAAACATGATTTTGGACAATGTTCATGGAACTCAGCTTGAAACGTACTTGCAGACTTAAAATCCCTTGCCTATTGTAGATCGCGCCTGTCCTTCCAGTGCTGAACGAAAAACAATGATTTTGGACCCTGTTTTCATGCGAAATGGCTAAAAGAAATATTTCACGTTTGTTTCACTCAAACAGTGTCTCCTGTCATATGCTGAACTGGTCGCATTGGGGATTTGGCCTAAAACATGATTTTGGACAATGTTCATGGAACTCAGCTTGAAACGTACTTGCAGACTTAAAAACCCTTGCCTATTGTAGATCGCGCCTGTCCTTCCAGTGCTGAATGAAAAACAATGATTTTGGACCCTGTTTTCATGCGAAATGGCTAAAATAAATATTTCACCTTTGTTTCACTCAAACAGTGTCTCCTGTCATATGCTGAACTGGTCGCATTGGGGATTTGGCCTAAAACATGATTTTGGACAATGTTCATGGAACTCAGCTTGAAACGTACTTGCAGACTTAAAAACCCTTGCCTATTGTAGATCGCGCCTGTCCTTCCAGTGCTGAACGAAAAACAATGATTTTGGACCCTGTTTTCATGCGAAATGGCTAAAAGAAATATTTCACGTTTCTTTCACTCAAACAGTGTCTCCTGTCATATGCTGAACTGGTCACATTGGGGATTTGGCCTAAAACATGATTTTGGACAATGTTCATGGAACTCAGCTTGAAACGTACTTGCAGACTTAAAAACCCTTGCCTATTGTAGATCGTGCCTGTCCTTCCAGTGCTGAACGAAAAACAATGATTTTGGACCCTGTTTTCATGCGAAATGGCTAAAATAAATATTTTACGTTTGTTTCACTCAAACAGTGTCTCCTGTCATATGCTGAACTGGTCGCATTGGGGATTTGGCCTAAAACATGATTTTGGACAATGTTCATGGAACTCAGCTTGAAACGTACTTGCAGACTTAAAATCCCTTGCCTATTGTAGATCGCGCCTGTCCTTCCAGTGCTGAACGAAAAACAATGATTTTGGACCCTGTTTTCATGCGAAATGGCTAAAAGAAATATTTCACGTTTGTTTCACTCAAACAGTGTCTCCTGTCAAATGCTGAACTGGTCGCATTGGGGATTTGGCCTAAAACATGATTTTGGACAATGTTCATGGAACTCCGCTTGAAACGTACTTGCAGACTTAAAAACCCTTGCCTATTGTAGATCGCGCCTGTCCTTCCAGTGCTGAACGAAAAACAATGATTTTGGACCCTGTTTTCATGCGAAATGGCTAAAAGAAATATTTCACGTTTCTTTCACTCAAACAGTGTCTCCTGTCATATGCTGAACTGGTCACATTGGGGATTTGGCCTAAAACATGATTTTGGACAATGTTCATGGAACTCAGCTTGAAACGTACTTGCAGACTTAAAAACCCTTGCCTATTGTAGATCGTGCCTGTCCTTCCAGTGCTGAACGAAAAACAATGATTTTGGACCCTGTTTTCATGCGAAATGGCTAAAATAAATATTTTACGTTTGTTTCACTCAAACAGTGTCTCCTGTCATATGCTGAACTGGTCGCATTGGGGATTTGGCCTAAAACATGATTTTGGACAATGTTCATGGAACTCAGCTTGAAACGTACTTGCAGACTTAAAATCCCTTGCCTATTGTAGATCGCGCCTGTCCTTCCAGTGCTGAACGAAAAACAATGATTTTGGACCCTGTTTTCATGCGAAATGGCTAAAAGAAATATTTCACGTTTGTTTCACTCAAACAGTGTCTCCTGTCAAATGCTGAACTGGTCGCATTGGGGATTTGGCCTAAAACATGATTTTGGACAATGTTCATGGAACTCAGCTTGAAACGTACTTGCAGACTTAAAAACCCTTGCCTATTGTAGATCGCGCCTGTCCTTCCAGTGCTGAACGAAAAACAATGATTATGGACCCTGTTTTCATGCGAAATGGCTAAAATAAATATTTCACCTTTGTTTCACTCAAACAGTGTCTCCTGTCATATGATGAACTGGTCGCATTGGGGATTTGGCCTAAAACATGATTTTGGACAATGTTCATGGAACTCAGATTGAAACGTACTTGCAGACTTAAAAACCCTTGCCTATTGTAGATCGCGCCTGTCCTTCCAGTGCTGAACGAAAAACAATGATTTTGGACCCTGTTTTCATGCGAAATGGCTAAAAGAAATATTTCACGTTTGTTTCACTCAAACAGTGTCTCCTGTCATATGCTGAACTGGTTGCATTGTGGATTTGGCCTAAAACATGATTTTGGACAATGTTCATGGAACTCCGCTTGAAACGTACTTGCAGACTTAAAAACCCTTGCCTATTGTAGATCGCGCCTGTCCTTCCAGTGCTGAACGAAAAACAATGATTTTGGACCCTGTTTTCATGCGAAATGGCTAAAAGAAATGTTTCACGTTTGTTTCACTCAAAGAGTGTCTCCTGTCATATGCTGAACTGGTCGCATTGGGGATTTGGCCTAAAACATGATTTTGGACAATGTTCATGGAACTCAGCTTGAAACGTACTTGCAGACTTAAAATCCCTTGCCTATTGTAGATCGCGCCTGTCCTTCCAGTGCTGAACGAAAAACAATGATTTTGGACCCTGTTTTCATGCGAAATGGCTAAAATAAATGTTTCACGTTTGTTTCACTCAAACATTGTCTCCTGTCATATGCTGAACTGGTTGCATTGTGGATTTGGCCTAAAACATGATTTTGGACAATGTTCATGGAACTCCGCTTGAAACGTACTTGCAGACTTAAAAACCCTTGCCTATTGTAGATCGCGCCTGTCCTTCCAGTGCTGAACGAAAAACAATGATTTTGGACCCTGTTTTCATGCGAAATGGCTAAAAGAAATGTTTCACGTTTGTTTCACTCAAACAGTGTCTCCTGTCATATGCTGAACTGGTCGCATTGGGGATTTGGCCTAAAACATGATTTTGGACAATGTTCATGGAACTCAGCTTGAAACGTACTTGCAGACTTAAAATCCCTTGCCTATTGTAGATCGCGCCTGTCCTTCCAGTGCTGAACGAAAAACAATGATTTTGGACCCTGTTTTCATGCGAAATGGCTAAAAGAAATATTTCACGTTTGTTTCACTCAAACAGTGTCTCCTGTCATATGCTGAACTGGTCGCATTGGGGATTTGGCCTAAAACATGATTTTGGACAATGTTCATGGAACTCAGCTTGAAACGTACTTGCAGACTTAAAAACCCTTGCCTATTGTAGATCGTGCCTGTCCTTCCAGTGCTGAACGAAAAACAATGATTTTGGA
Source organism: Coregonus lavaretus (assembly GCF_964263955.1). Lineage (NCBI taxonomy): Eukaryota > Metazoa > Chordata > Actinopteri > Salmoniformes > Salmonidae > Coregonus > Coregonus lavaretus. The sequence goes on from NC_139993.1 coordinate 17,042,675, forward strand.
CCCTGTTTTCATGCGAAATGGCTAAAATAAATATTTCACGTTTGTTTCACTCAAACAGTGTCTCCTGTCATATGCTGAACTGGTCGCATTGGGGATTTGGCCTAAAACATGATTTTGGACAATGTTCATGGAACTCAGCTTGAAACGTACTTGCAGACTTAAAAACCCTTGCCTATTGTAGATCGCGCCTGTCCTTCCAGTGCTGAACGAAAAACAATGATTTTGGACCCTGTTTTCATGCGAAATGGCTAAAAGAAATGTTTCACGTTTGTTTCACTCAAACAGTGTCTCCTGTCATATGCTGAACTGGTCGCATTGGGGATTTGGCCTAAAACATGATTTTGGACAATGTTCATGGAACTCAGCTTGAAACGTACTTGCAGACTTAAAATCCCTTGCCTATTGTAGATCGCGCCTGTCCTTCCAGTGCTGAACGAAAAACAATGATTTTGGACCCTGTTTTCATGCGAAATGGCTAAAAGAAATATTTCACGTTTGTTTCACTCAAACAGTGTCTCCTGTCATATGCTGAACTGGTCGCATTGGGGATTTGGCCTAAAACATGATTTTGGACAATGTTCATGGAACTCAGCTTGAAACGTACTTGCAGACTTAAAAACCCTTGCCTATTGTAGATCGCGCCTGTCCTTCCAGTGCTGAATGAAAAACAATGATTTTGGACCCTGTTTTCATGCGAAATGGCTAAAATAAATATTTCACCTTTGTTTCACTCAAACAGTGTCTCCTGTCATATGCTGAACTGGTCGCATTGGGGATTTGGCCTAAAACATGATTTTGGACAATGTTCATGGAACTCAGCTTGAAACGTACTTGCAGACTTAAAAACCCTTGCCTATTGTAGATCGCGCCTGTCCTTCCAGTGCTGAACGAAAAACAATGATTTTGGACCCTGTTTTCATGCGAAATGGCTAAAAGAAATATTTCACGTTTCTTTCACTCAAACAGTGTCTCCTGTCATATGCTGAACTGGTCACATTGGGGATTTGGCCTAAAACATGATTTTGGACAATGTTCATGGAACTCAGCTTGAAACGTACTTGCAGACTTAAAAACCCTTGCCTATTGTAGATCGTGCCTGTCCTTCCAGTGCTGAACGAAAAACAATGATTTTGGACCCTGTTTTCATGCGAAATGGCTAAAATAAATATTTCACGTTTGTTTCACTCAAACAGTGTCTCCTGTCATATGCTGAACTGGTCGCATTGGGGATTTGGCCTAAAACATGATTTTGGACAATGTTCATGGAACTCAGCTTGAAACGTACTTGCAGACTTAAAAACCCTTGCCTATTGTAGATCGCACCTGTCCTTCCAGTGCTGAATGAAAAACAATGATTTTGGACCCTGTTTTCATGCGAAATGGCTAAAATAAATATTTCACCTTTGTTTCACTCAAACAGTGTCTCCTGTCATATGCTGAACTGGTCGCATTGGGGATTTGGCCTAAAACATGATTTTGGACAATGTTCATGGAACTCAGCTTGAAACGTATTTGCAGACTTAAAAACCCTTGCCTATTGTAGATCGCGCCTGTCCTTCCAGTGCTGAACGAAAAACAATGATTTTGGACCCTGTTTTCATGCGAAATGGCTAAAAGAAATATTTCACGTTTCTTTCACTCAAACAGTGTCTCCTGTCATATGCTGAACTGGTCACATTGGGGATTTGGCCTAAAACATGATTTTGGACAATGTTCATGGAACTCAGCTTGAAACGTACTTGCAGACTTAATAACCCTTGCCTATTGTAGATCGTGCCTGTCCTTCCAGTGCTGAACGAAAAACAATGATTTTGGACCCTGTTTTCATGCGAAATGGCTAAAATAAATATTTCACGTTTGTTTCACTCAAACAGTGTCTCCTGTCATATGCTGAACTGGTCGCATTGGGGATTTGGCCTAAAACATGATTTTGGACATTGTTCATGGAACTCAGCTTGAAACGTACTTGCAGACTTAAAAACCCTTGCCTATTGTAGATCGCGCCTGTCCTTCCAGTGCTGAACGAAAAACAATGATTTTGGACCCTGTTTTCATGCGAAATGGCTAAAATAAATATTTCACGTTTGTTTCACTCAAACAGTGTCTCCTGTCATATGCTGAACTGGTCGCATTGGGGATTTGGCCTAAAACATGATTTTGGACAATGTTCATGGAACTCAGCTTGAAACGAGTGGCGCAGTGGTCTAAGGCACTGCATCGCAGTGCTAGCTGTGCCACTAGAGATCCTGGTTCGAATCCAGGCTCTGTCGTAGCCGGCTGCGACCGGGAGACCCATGGGGCGGTGCACAATTGGCCCAGCGTCGTCCAGGGTAGGGGAGGGAATGGCCGGCAGGGATGTAGCTCAGTTGGTAGAGCATGGCGTTTGCAACGCCAGGGTTGTGGGTTCGATTCCCACGGGGGGGCCAGTATGAATAAAAATAATAATGTATGCACTCACTAACTGTAAGTCGCTCTGGATAAGAGCGTCTGCTAAATGACTAAAATGTAAAATGTAAAATGTAAACGTACTTGCAGACTTAAAAACCCTTGCCTATTGTAGATCGCGCCTGTCCTTCCAGTGCTGAACGAAAAACAATGATTATGGACCCTGTTTTCATGCGAAATGGCTAAAATAAATATTTCACCTTTGTTTCACTCAAACAGTGTCTCCTGTCATATGCTGAACTGGTCGCATTGGGGATTTGGCCTAAAACATGATTTTGGACATTGTTCATGGAACTCAGCTTGAAACGTACTTGCAGACTTAAAAACCCTTGCCTATTGTAGATCGCGCCTGTCCTTCCAGTGCTGAACGAAAAACAATGATTTTGGACCCTGTTTTCATGCGAAATGGCTAAAATAAATATTTCACGTTTGTTTCACTCAAACAGTGTCTCCTGTCATATGCTGAACTGGTCGCATTGGGGATTTGGCCTAAAACATGATTTTGGACAATGTTCATGGAACTCAGCTTGAAACGTACTTGCAGACTTAAAAACCCTTGCCTATTGTAGATCGCGCCTGTCCTTCCAGTGCTGAACGAAAACAATGATTATGGACCCTGTTTTCATGCGAAATGGCTAAAATAAATATTTCACCTTTGTTTCACTCAAACAGTGTCTCCTGTCATATGATGAACTGGTCGCATTGGTGATTTGGCCTAAAACATGATTTTGGACAATGTTCATGGAACTCAGATTGAAACGTACTTGCAGACTTAAAAACCCTTGCCTATTGTAGATCGCGCCTGTCCTTCCAGTGCTGAACGAAAAACAATGATTTTGGACCCTGTTTTCATGCGAAATGGCTAAAAGAAATATTTCACGTTTCTTTCACTCAAACAGTGTCTCCTGTCATATGCTGAACTGGTCACATTGGGGATTTGGCCTAAAACATGATTTTGGACAATGTTCATGGAACTCAGCTTGAAACGTACTTGCAGACTTAAAAACCCTTGCCTATTGTAGATCGTGCCTGTCCTTCCAGTGCTGAACGAAAAACAATGATTTTGGACCCTGTTTTCATGCGAAATGGCTAAAATAAATATTTCACGTTTGTTTCACTCAAACAGTGTCTCCTGTCATATGCTGAACTGGTCGCATTGGGGATTTGGCCTAAAACATGATTTTGGACATTGTTCATGGAACTCAGCTTGAAACGTACTTGCAGACTTAAAAACCCTTGCCTATTGTAGATCGCGCCTGTCCTTCCAGTGCTGAACGAAAAACAATGATTTTGGACCCTGTTTTCATGCGAAATGGCTAAAATAAATATTTCACGTTTGTTTCACTCAAACAGTGTCTCCTGTCATATGCTGAACTGGTCGCATTGGGGATTTGGCCTAAAACATGATTTTGGACAATGTTCATGGAACTCAGCTTGAAACGTACTTGCAGACTTAAAAACCCTTGCCTATTGTAGATCGCGCCTGTCCTTCCAGTGCTGAATGAAAAACAATGATTTTGGACCCTGTTTTCATGCGAAATGGCTAAAAGAAATGTTTCACGTTTGTTTCACTCAAACAGTGTCTCCTGTCATATGCTGAACTGGTCGCATTGGGGATTTGGCCTAAAACATGATTTTGGACAATGTTCATGGAACTCAGCTTGAAACATACTTGCAGACTTAAAATCCCTTGCCTATTGTAGATCGCGCCTGTCCTTCCAGTGCTGAACGAAAAACAATGATTTTGGACCCTGTTTTCATGCGAAATGGCTAAAAGAAATATTTCACGTTTGTTTCACTCAAACAGTGTCTCCTGTCATATGCTGAACTGGTCGCATTGGGGATTTGGCCTAAAACATGATTTTGGACAATGTTCATGGAACTCAGCTTGAAACGTACTTGCAGACTTAAAAACCCTTGCCTATTGTAGATCGCGCCTGTCCTTCCAGTGCTGAATGAAAAACAATGATTTTGGACCCTGTTTTCATGCGAAATGGCTAAAATAAATATTTCACCTTTGTTTCACTCAAACAGTGTCTCCTGTCATATGCTGAACTGGTCGCATTGGGGATTTGGCCTAAAACATGATTTTGGACAATGTTCATGGAACTCAGCTTGAAACGTACTTGCAGACTTAAAAACCCTTGCCTATTGTAGATCGCGCCTGTCCTTCCAGTGCTGAACGAAAAACAATGATTTTGGACCCTGTTTTCATGCGAAATGGCTAAAAGAAATATTTCACGTTTCTTTCACTCAAACAGTGTCTCCTGTCATATGCTGAACTGGTCACATTGGGGATTTGGCCTAAAACCTGATTTTGGACAATGTTCATGGAACTCAGCTTGAAACGTACTTGCAGACTTAAAAACCCTTGCCTATTGTAGATCGTGCCTGTCCTTCCAGTGCTGAACGAAAAACAATGATTTTGGACCCTGTTTTCATGCGAAATGGCTAAAATAAATATTTCACGTTTGTTTCACTCAAACAGTGTCTCCTGTCATATGCTGAACTGGTCGCATTGGGGATTTGGCCTAAAACATGATTTTGGACATTGTTCATGGAACTCAGCTTGAAACGTACTTGCAGACTTAAAAACCCTTGCCTATTGTAGATCGCGCCTGTCCTTCCAGTGCTGAACGAAAAACAATGATTTTGGACCCTGTTTTCATGCGAAATGGCTAAAATAAATATTTCACGTTTGTTTCACTCAAACAGTGTCTCCTGTCATATGCTGAACTGGTCGCATTGGGGATTTGGCCTAAAACATGATTTTGGACAATGTTCATGGAACTCAGCTTGAAACGTACTTGCAGACTTAAAAACCCTTGCCTATTGTAGATCGCGCCTGTCCTTCCAGTGCTGAACGAAAAACAATGATTTTGGACCCTGTTTTCATGCGAAATGGCTAAAAGAAATATTTCACGTTTGTTTCACTCAAACAGTGTCTCCTGTCATATGCTGAACTGGTCGCATTGGGGATTTGGCCTAAAACATGATTTTGGACAATGTTCATGGAACTCAGCTTGAAAAGTACTTGCAGACTTAAAAACCCTTGCCTATTGTAGATCGCACCTGTCCTTCCAGTGCTGAATGAAAAACAATGATTTTGGACCCTGTTTTCATGCGAAATGGCTAAAATAAATATTTCACCTTTGTTTCACTCAAACAGTGTCTCCTGTCATATGCTGAACTGGTCGCATTGGGGATTTGGCCTAAAACATGATTTTGGACAATGTTCATGGAACTCAGCTTGAAACGTATTTGCAGACTTAAAAACCCTTGCCTATTGTAGATCGCGCCTGTCCTTCCAGTGCTGAACGAAAAACAATGATTTTGGACCCTGTTTTCATGCGAAATGGCTAAAAGAAATATTTCACGTTTCTTTCACTCAAACAGTGTCTCCTGTCATATGCTGAACTGGTCACATTGGGGATTTGGCCTAAAACATGATTTTGGACAATGTTCATGGAACTCAGCTTGAAACGTACTTGCAGACTTAATAACCCTTGCCTATTGTAGATCGTGCCTGTCCTTCCAGTGCTGAACGAAAAACAATGATTTTGGACCCTGTTTTCATGCGAAATGGCTAAAATAAATATTTCACGTTTGTTTCACTCAAACAGTGTCTCCTGTCATATGCTGAACTGGTCGCATTGGGGATTTGGCCTAAAACATGATTTTGGACATTGTTCATGGAACTCAGCTTGAAACGTACTTGCAGACTTAAAAACCCTTGCCTATTGTAGATCGCGCCTGTCCTTCCAGTGCTGAACGAAAAACAATGATTTTGGACCCTGTTTTCATGCGAAATGGCTAAAATAAATATTTCACGTTTGTTTCACTCAAACAGTGTCTCCTGTCATATGCTGAACTGGTCGCATTGGGGATTTGGCCTAAAACATGATTTTGGACAATGTTCATGGAACTCAGCTTGAAACGTACTTGCAGACTTAAAAACCCTTGCCTATTGTAGATCGCGCCTGTCCTTCCAGTGCTGAACGAAAAACAATGATTATGGACCCTGTTTTCATGCGAAATGGCTAAAATAAATATTTCACCTTTGTTTCACTCAAACAGTGTCTCCTGTCATATGCTGAACTGGTCGCATTGGGGATTTGGCCTAAAACATGATTTTGGACAATGTTCATGGAACTCAGCTTGAAACGTACTTGCAGACTTAAAAACCCTTGCCTATTGTAGATCGCGCCTGTCCTTCCAGTGCTGAACGAAAAACAATGATTTTGGACCCTGTTTTCATGCGAAATGGCTAAAATAAATATTTCACGTTTGTTTCACTCAAACAGTGTCTCCTGTCATATGCTGAACTGGTCGCATTGGGGATTTGGCCTAAAACATGATTTTGGACAATGTTCATGGAACTCAGCTTGAAACGTACTTGCAGACTTAAAAACCCTTGCCTATTGTAGATCGCGCCTGTCCTTCCAGTGCTGAACGAAAACAATGATTATGGACCCTGTTTTCATGCGAAATGGCTAAAATAAATATTTCACCTTTGTTTCACTCAAACAGTGTCTCCTGTCATATGATGAACTGGTCGCATTGGGGATTTGGCCTAAAACATGATTTTGGACAATGTTCATGGAACTCAGATTGAAACGTACTTGCAGACTTAAAAACCCTTGCCTATTGTAGATCGCGCCTGTCCTTCCAGTGCTGAACGAAAAACAATGATTTTGGACCCTGTTTTCATGCGAAATGGCTAAAAGAAATGTTTCACGTTTGTTTCACTCAAACAGTGTCTCCTGTCATATGCTGAACTGGTCGCATTGGGGATTTGGCCTAAAACATGATTTTGGACAATGTTCATGGAACTCAGCTTGAAACGTACTTGCAGACTTAAAAACCCTTGCCTATTGTAGATCGCGCCTGTCCTTCCAGTGCTGAATGAAAAACAATGATTTTGGACCCTGTTTTCATGCGAAATGGCTAAAATAAATATTTCACCTTTGTTTCACTCAAACAGTGTCTCCTGTCATATGCTGAACTGGTCGCATTGGGGATTTGGCCTAAAACATGATTTTGGACAATGTTCATGGAACTCAGCTTGAAACGTACTTGCAGACTTAAAAACCCTTGCCTATTGTAGATCGCGCCTGTCCTTCCAGTGCTGAACGAAAAACAATGATTTTGGACCCTGTTTTCATGCGAAATGGCTAAAAGAAATATTTCACGTTTCTTTCACTCAAACAGTGTCTCCTGTCATATGCTGAACTGGTCACATTGGGGATTTGGCCTAAAACATGATTTTGGACAATGTTCATGGAACTCAGCTTGAAACGTACTTGCAGACTTAAAAACCCTTGCCTATTGTAGATCGTGCCTGTCCTTCCAGTGCTGAATGAAAAACAATGATTTTGGACCCTGTTTTCATGCGAAATGGCTAAAATAAATATTTCACGTTTGTTTCACTCAAACAGTGTCTCCTGTCATATGCTGAACTGGTCGCATTGGGGATTTGGCCTAAAACATGATTTTGGACATTGTTCATGGAACTCAGCTTGAAACGTACTTGCAGACTTAAAAACCCTTGCCTATTGTAGATCGCGCCTGTCCTTCCAGTGCTGAACGAAAAACAATGATTTTGGACCCTGTTTTCATGCGAAATGGCTAAAAGAAATATTTCACGTTTGTTTCACTCAAACAGTGTCTCCTGTCATATGCTGAACTGGTCGCATTGGGGATTTGGCCTAAAACATGATTTTGGACAATGTTCATGGAACTCAGCTTGAAACGTACTTGCAGACTTAAAAACCCTTGCCTATTGTAGATCGCGCCTGTCCTTCCAGTGCTGAACGAAAAACAATGATTTTGGACCCTGTTTTCATGCGAAATGGCTAAAAGAAATATTTCACGTTTGTTTCACTCAAACAGTGTCTCCTGTCATATGCTGAACTGGTCGCATTGGGGATTTGGCCTAAAACATGATTTTGGACAATGTTCATGGAACTCAGCTTGAAACGTACTTGCAGACTTAAAAACCCTTGCCTATTGTAGATCGCGCCTGTCCTTCCAGTGCTGAATGAAAAACAATGATTTTGGACCCTGTTTTCATGCGAAATGGCTAAAATAAATATTTCACCTTTGTTTCACTCAAACAGTGTCTCCTGTCATATGCTGAACTGGTCGCATTGGGGATTTGGCCTAAAACATGATTTTGGACAATGTTCATGGAACTCAGCTTGAAACGTATTTGCAGACTTAAAAACCCTTGCCTATTGTAGATCGCGCCTGTCCTTCCAGTGCTGAACGAAAAACAATGATTTTGGACCCTGTTTTCATGCGAAATGGCTAAAATAAATATTTCACCTTTGTTTCACTCAAACAGTGTCTCCTGTCATATGATGAACTGGTCGCATTGGGGATTTGGCCTAAAACATGATTTTGGACAATGTTCATGGAACTCAGATTGAAACGTACTTGCAGACTTAAAAACCCTTGCCTATTGTAGATCGCGCCTGTCCTTCCAGTGCTGAACGAAAAACAATGATTTTGGACCCTGTTTTCATGCGAAATGGCTAAAAGAAATATTTCACGTTTGTTTCACTCAAACAGTGTCTCCTGTCATATGCTGAACTGGTTGCATTGTGGATTTGGCCTAAAACATGATTTTGGACAATGTTCATGGAACTCCGCTTGAAACGTACTTGCAGACTTAAAAACCCTTGCCTATTGTAGATCGCGCCTGTCCTTCCAGTGCTGAACGAAAAACAATGATTTTGGACCCTGTTTTCATGCGAAATGGCTAAAAGAAATGTTTCACGTTTGTTTCACTCAAACAGTGTCTCCTGTCATATGCTGAACTGGTCGCATTGGGGATTTGGCCTAAAACATGATTTTGGACAATGTTCATGGAACTCAGCTTGAAACGTACTTGCAGACTTAAAAACCCTTGCCTATTGTAGATCGCGCCTGTCCTTCCAGTGCTGAATGAAAAAAAATGATTTTGGACCCTGTTTTCATGCGAAATGGCTAAAAAAAATATTTCACCTTTGTTTCACTCAAACAGTGTCTCCTGTCATATGCTGAACTGGTCGCATTGGGGATTTGGCCTAAAACATGATTTTGGACAATGTTCATGGAACTCAGCTTGAAACGTACTTGCAGACTTAAAAACCCTTGCCTATTGTAGATCGCGCCTGTCCTTCCAGTGCTGAACGAAAAACAATGATTTTGGACCCTGTTTTCATGCGAAATGGCTAAAAGAAATATTTCACGTTTCTTTCACTCAAACAGTGTCTCCTGTCATATGCTGAACTGGTCACATTGGGGATTTGGCCTAAAACATGATTTTGGACAATGTTCATGGAACTCAGCTTGAAACGTACTTGCAGACTTAAAAACCCTTGCCTATTGTAGATCGTGCCTGTCCTTCCAGTGCTGAACGAAAAACAATGATTTTGGACCCTGTTTTCATGCGAAATGGCTAAAATAAATATTTCACGTTTGTTTCACTCAAACAGTGTCTCCTGTCATATGCTGAACTGGTCGCATTGGGGATTTGGCCTAAAACATGATTTTGGACATTGTTCATGGAACTCAGCTTGAAACGTACTTGCAGACTTAAAAACCCTTGCCTATTGTAGATCGCGCCTGTCCTTCCAGTGCTGAACGAAAAACAATGATTTTGGACCCTGTTTTCATGCGAAATGGCTAAAAGAAATATTTCACGTTTGTTTCACTCAAACAGTGTCTCCTGTCATATGCTGAACTGGTCGCATTGGGGATTTGGCCTAAAACATGATTTTGGACAATGTTCATGGAACTCAGCTTGAAACGTACTTGCAGACTTAAAAACCCTTGCCTATTGTAGATCGCGCCTGTCCTTCCAGTGCTGAACGAAAAACAATGATTTTGGACCCTGTTTTCATGCGAAATGGCTAAAAGAAATATTTCACGTTTGTTTCACTCAAACAGTGTCTCCTGTCATATGCTGAACTGGTCGCATTGGGGATTTGGCCTAAAACATGATTTTGGACAATGTTCATGGAACTCAGCTTGAAACGTACTTGCAGACTTAAAAACCCTTGCCTATTGTAGATCGCGCCTGTCCTTCCAGTGCTGAATGAAAAACAATGATTTTGGACCCTGTTTTCATGCGAAATGGCTAAAATAAATATTTCACCTTTGTTTCACTCAAACAGTGTCTCCTGTCATATGCTGAACTGGTCGCATTGGGGATTTGGCCTAAAACATGATTTTGGACAATGTTCATGGAACTCAGCTTGAAACGTATTTGCAGACTTAAAAACCCTTGCCTATTGTAGATCGCGCCTGTCCTTCCAGTGCTGAACGAAAAACAATGATTTTGGACCCTGTTTTCATGCGAAATGGCTAAAAGAAATATTTCACGTTTCTTTCACTCAAACAGTGTCTCCTGTCATATGCTGAACTGGTCACATTGGGGATTTGGCCTAAAACATGATTTTGGACAATGTTCATGGAACTCAGCTTGAAACGTACTTGCAGACTTAAAAACCCTTGCCTATTGTAGATCGCGCCTGTCCTTCCAGTGCTGAACGAAAAACAATGATTTTGGACCCTGTTTTCATGCGAAATGGCTAAAAGAAATATTTCACGTTTGTTTCACTCAAACAGTGTCTCCTGTCATATGCTGAACTGGTCGCATTGGGGATTTGGCCTAAAACATGATTTTGGACAATGTTCATGGAACTCAGCTTGAAACGTACTTGCAGACTTAAAAACCCTTGCCTATTGTAGATCGCGCCTGTCCTTCCAGTGCTGAACGAAAAACAATGATTTTGGACCCTGTTTTCATGCGAAATGGCTAAAATAAATATTTCACCTTTGTTTCACTCAAACAGTGTCTCCTGTCATATGCTGAACTGGTCGCATTGGGGATTTGGCCTAAAACATGATTTTGGACAATGTTCATGGAACTCAGCTTGAAACGTATTTGCAGACTTAAAAACCCTTGCCTATTGTAGATCGCGCCTGTCCTTCCAGTGCTGAACGAAAAACAATGATTTTGGACCCTGTTTTCATGCGAAATGGCTAAAAGAAATATTTCACGTTTCTTTCACTCAAACAGTGTCTCCTGTCATATGCTGAACTGGTCACATTGGGGATTTGGCCTAAAACATGATTTTGGACAATGTTCATGGAACTCAGCTTGAAACGTACTTGCAGACTTAAAAACCCTTGCCTATTGTAGATCGCGCCTGTCCTTCCAGTGCTGAACGAAAAACAATGATTTTGGACCCTGTTTTCATGCGAAATGGCTAAAAGAAATATTTCACGTTTGTTTCACTCAAACAGTGTCTCCTGTCATATGCTGAACTGGTCGCATTGGGGATTTGGCCTAAAACATGATTTTGGACAATGTTCATGGAACTCAGCTTGAAACGTACTTGCAGACTTAAAAACCCTTGCCTATTGTAGATCGCGCCTGTCCTTCCAGTGCTGAATGAAAAACAATGATTTTGGACCCTGTTTTCATGCGAAATGGCTAAAATAAATATTTCACCTTTGTTTCACTCAAACAGTGTCTCCTGTCATATGCTGAACTGGTCGCATTGGGGATTTGGCCTAAAACATGATTTTGGACAATGTTCATGGAACTCAGCTTGAAACGTATTTGCAGACTTAAAAACCCTTGCCTATTGTAGATCGCGCCTGTCCTTCCAGTGCTGAACGAAAAACAATGATTTTGGACCCTGTTTTCATGCGAAATGGCTAAAAGAAATATTTCACGTTTCTTTCACTCAAACAGTGTCTCCTGTCATATGCTGAACTGGTCACATTGGGGATTTGGCCTAAAACATGATTTTGGACAATGTTCATGGAACTCAGCTTGAAACGTACTTGCAGACTTAATAACCCTTGCCTATTGTAGATCGTGCCTGTCCTTCCAGTGCTGAACGAAAAACAATGATTTTGGACCCTGTTTTCATGCGAAATGGCTAAAATAAATATTTCACGTTTGTTTCACTCAAACAGTGTCTCCTGTCATATGCTGAACTGGTCGCATTGGGGATTTGGCCTAAAACATGATTTTGGACATTGTTCATGGAACTCAGCTTGAAACGTACTTGCAGACTTAAAAACCCTTGCCTATTGTAGATCGCGCCTGTCCTTCCAGTGCTGAACGAAAAACAATGATTTTGGACCCTGTTTTCATGCGAAATGGCTAAAATAAATATTTCACGTTTGTTTCACTCAAACAGTGTCTCCTGTCATATGCTGAACTGGTCGCATTGGGGATTTGGCCTAAAACATGATTTTGGACAATGTTCATGGAACTCAGCTTGAAACGTACTTGCAGACTTAAAATCCCTTGCCTATTGTAGATCGCGCCTGTCCTTCCAGTGCTGAACGAAAAACAATGATTTTGGACCCTGTTTTCATGCGAAATGGCTAAAAGAAATATTTCACGTTTGTTTCACTCAAACAGTGTCTCCTGTCAAATGCTGAACTGGTCGCATTGGGGATTTGGCCTAAAACATGATTTTGGACAATGTTCATGGAACTCAGCTTGAAACGTACTTGCAGACTTAAAAACCCTTGCCTATTGTAGATCGCGCCTGTCCTTCCAGTGCTGAACGAAAAACAATGATTTTGGACCCTGTTTTCATGCGAAATGGCTAAAATAAATATTTCACGTTTGTTTCATTCAAACAGTGTCTCCTGTCATATGCTGAACTGGTCGCATTGGGGATTTGGCCTAAAACATGATTTTGGACAATGTTCATGGAACTCAGCTTGAAACGTACTTGCAGACTTAAAAACCCTTGCCTATTGTAGATCGCGCCTGTCCTTCCAGTGCTGAACGAAAAACAATGATTATGGACCCTGTTTTCATGCGAAATGGCTAAAATAAATATTTCACCTTTGTTTCACTCAAACAGTGTCTCCTGTCATATGATGAACTGGTCGCATTGGGGATTTGGCCTAAAACATGATTTTGGACAATGTTCATGGAACTCAGATTGAAACGTACTTGCAGACTTAAAAACCCTTGCCTATTGTAGATCGCGCCTGTCCTTCCAGTGCTGAACGAAAAACAATGATTTTGGACCCTGTTTTCATGCGAAATGGCTAAAAGAAATATTTCACGTTTGTTTCACTCAAACAGTGTCTCCTGTCATATGCTGAACTGGTTGCATTGTGGATTTGGCCTAAAACATGATTTTGGACAATGTTCATGGAACTCCGCTTGAAACGTACTTGCAGACTTAAAAACCTTTGCCTATTGTAGATCGCGCCTGTCCTTCCAGTGCTGAACGAAAAACAATGATTTTGGACCCTGTTTTCATGCGAAATGGCTAAAAGAAATGTTTCACGTTTGTTTCACTCAAAGAGTGTCTCCTGTCATATGCTGAACTGGTCACATTGGGGATTTGGCCTAAAACATGATTTTGGACAATGTTCATGGAACTCAGCTTGAAACGTACTTGCAGACTTAAAATCCCTTGCCTATTGTAGATCGCGCCTGTCCTTCCAGTGCTGAACGAAAAACAATGATTTTGGACCCTGTTTTCATGCGAAATGGCTAAAATAAATGTTTCACGTTTGTTTCACTCAAACATTGTCTCCTGTCATATGCTGAACTGGTTGCATTGTGGATTTGGCCTAAAACATGATTTTGGACAATGTTCATGGAACTCCGCTTGAAACGTACTTGCAGACTTAAAAACCCTTGCCTATTGTAGATCGCGCCTGTCCTTCCAGTGCTGAACGAAAAACAATGATTTTGGACCCTGTTTTCATGCAAAATGGCTAAAAGAAATGTTTCACGTTTGTTTCACTCAAACAGTGTCTCCTGTCATATGCTGAACTGGTCGCATTGGGGATTTGGCCTAAAACATGATTTTGGACAATGTTCATGGAACTCAGCTTGAAACGTACTTGCAGACTTAAAATCCCTTGCCTATTGTAGATCGCGCCTGTCCTTCCAGTGCTGAACGAAAAACAATGATTTTGGACCCTGTTTTCATGCGAAATGGCTAAAAGAAATATTTCACGTTTGTTTCACTCAAACAGTGTCTCCTGTCATATGCTGAACTGGTCGCATTGGGGATTTGGCCTAAAACATGATTTTGGACAATGTTCATGGAACTCAGCTTGAAACGTACTTGCAGACTTAAAAACCCTTGCCTATTGTAGATCGCGCCTGTCCTTCCAGTGCTGAATGAAAAACAATGATTTTGGACCCTGTTTTCATGCGAAATGGCTAAAATAAATATTTCACCTTTGTTTCACTCAAACAGTGTCTCCTGTCATATGCTGAACTGGTCGCATTGGGGATTTGGCCTAAAACATGATTTTGGACAATGTTCATGGAACTCAGCTTGAAACGTACTTGCAGACTTAAAAACCCTTGCCTATTGTAGATCGCGCCTGTCCTTCCAGTGCTGAACGAAAAACAATGATTTTGGACCCTGTTTTCATGCGAAATGGCTAAAAGAAATATTTCACGTTTCTTTCACTCAAACAGTGTCTCCTGTCATATGCTGAACTGGTCACATTGGGGATTTGGCCTAAAACATGATTTTGGACAATGTTCATGGAACTCAGCTTGAAACGTACTTGCAGACTTAAAAACCCTTGCCTATTGTAGATCGTGCCTGTCCTTCCAGTGCTGAACGAAAAACAATGATTTTGGACCCTGTTTTCATGCGAAATGGCTAAAATAAATATTTTACGTTTGTTTCACTCAAACAGTGTCTCCTGTCATATGCTGAACTGGTCGCATTGAGGATTTGGCCTAAAACATGATTTTGGACATTGTTCATGGAACTCAGCTTGAAACGTACTTGCAGACTTAAAAACCCTTGCCTATTGTAGATCGCGCCTGTCCTTCCAGTGCTGAACGAAAAACAATGATTTTGGACCCTGTTTTCATGCGAAATGGCTAAAATAAATGTTTCACGTTTGTTTCACTCAAACATTGTCTCCTGTCATATGCTGAACTGGTTGCATTGTGGATTTGGCCTAAAACATGATTTTGGACAATGTTCATGGAACTCCGCTTGAAACGTACTTGCAGACTTAAAAACCCTTGCCTATTGTAGATCGCGCCTGTCCTTCCAGTGCTGAACGAAAAACAATGATTTTGGACCCTGTTTTCATGCGAAATGGCTAAAAGAAATGTTTCACGTTTGTTTCACTCAAACAGTGTCTCCTGTCATATGCTGAACTGGTCGCATTGGGGATTTGGCCTAAAACATGATTTTGGACAATGTTCATGGAACTCAGCTTGAAACGTACTTGCAGACTTAAAATCCCTTGCCTATTGTAGATCGCGCCTGTCCTTCCAGTGCTGAACGAAAAACAATGATTTTGGACCCTGTTTTCATGCGAAATGGCTAAAAGAAATATTTCACGTTTGTTTCACTCAAACAGTGTCTCCTGTCATATGCTGAACTGGTCGCATTGTGGATTTGGCCTAAAACATGATTTTGGACAATGTTCATGGAACTCAGCTTGAAACGTACTTGCAGACTTAAAAACCCTTGCCTATTGTAGATCGCGCCTGTCCTTCCAGTGCTGAATGAAAAACAATGATTTTGGACCCTGTTTTCATGCGAAATGGCTAAAATAAATATTTCACCTTTGTTTCACTCAAACAGTGTCTCCTGTCATATGCTGAACTGGTCGCTTTGGGGATTTGGCCTAAAACATGATTTTGGACAATGTTCATGGAACTCAGCTTGAAACGTACTTGCAGACTTAAAAACCCTTGCCTATTGTAGATCGCGCCTGTCCTTCCAGTGCTGAACGAAAAACAATGATTTTGGACCCTGTTTTCATGCGAAATGGCTAAAAGAAATATTTCACGTTTCTTTCACTCAAACAGTGTCTCCTGTCATATGCTGAACTGGTCACATTGGGGATTTGGCCTAAAACATGATTTTGGACAATGTTCATGGAACTCAGCTTGAAACGTACTTGCAGACTTAAAAACCCTTGCCTATTGTAGATCGTGCCTGTCCTTCCAGTGCTGAACGAAAAACAATGATTTTGGACCCTGTTTTCATGCGAAATGGCTAAAATAAATATTTTACGTTTGTTTCACTCAAACAGTGTCTCCTGTCATATGCTGAACTGGTCACATTGGGGATTTGGCCTAAAACATGATTTTGGACAATGTTCATGGAACTCAGCTTGAAACGTACTTGCAGACTTAAAATCCCTTGCCTATTGTAGATCGCGCCTGTCCTTCCAGTGCTGAACGAAAAACAATGATTTTGGACCCTGTTTTCATGCGAAATGGCTAAAAGAAATATTTCACGTTTGTTTCACTCAAACAGTGTCTCCTGTCAAATGCTGAACTGGTCGCATTGGGGATTTGGCCTAAAACATGATTTTGGACAATGTTCATGGAACTCAGCTTGAAACGTACTTGCAGACTTAAAAACCCTTGCCTATTGTAGATCGCGCCTGTCCTTCCAGTGCTGAACGAAAAACAATGATTATGGACCCTGTTTTCATGCGAAATGGCTAAAATAAATATTTCACCTTTGTTTCACTCAAACAGTGTCTCCTGTCATATGATGAACTGGTCGCATTGGGGATTTGGCCTAAAACATGATTTTGGACAATGTTCATGGAACTCAGATTGAAACGTACTTGCAGACTTAAAAACCCTTGCCTATTGTAGATCGCGCCTGTCCTTCCAGTGCTGAACGAAAAACAATGATTATGGACCCTGTTTTCATGCGAAATGGCTAAAAGAAATATTTCACGTTTGTTTCACTCAAACAGTGTCTCCTGTCATATGCTGAACTGGTTGCATTGTGGATTTGGCCTAAAACATGATTTTGGACAATGTTCATGGAACTCCGCTTGAAACGTACTTGCAGACTTAAAAACCCTTGCCTATTGTAGATCGCGCCTGTCCTTCCAGTGCTGAACGAAAAACAATGATTTTGGACCCTGTTTTCATGCGAAATGGCTAAAAGAAATGTTTCACGTTTGTTTCACTCAAAGAGTGTCTCCTGTCATATGCTGAACTGGTCGCATTGGGGATTTGGCCTAAAACATGATTTTGGACAATGTTCATGGAACTCAGCTTGAAACGTACTTGCAGACTTAAAATCCCTTGCCTATTGTAGATCGCGCCTGTCCTTCCAGTGCTGAACGAAAAACAATGATTTTGGACCCTGTTTTCATGCGAAATGGCTAAAATAAATGTTTCACGTTTGTTTCACTCAAACATTGTCTCCTGTCATATGCTGAACTGGTTGCATTGTGGATTTGGCCTAAAACATGATTTTGGACAATGTTCATGGAACTCCGCTTGAAACGTACTTGCAGACTTAAAAACCCTTGCCTATTGTAGATCGCGCCTGTCCTTCCAGTGCTGAACGAAAAACAATGATTTTGGACCCTGTTTTCATGCGAAATGGCTAAAAGAAATGTTTCACGTTTGTTTCACTCAAACAGTGTCTCCTGTCATATGCTGAACTGGTCGCATTGGGGATTTGGCCTAAAACATGATTTTGGACAATGTTCATGGAACTCAGCTTGAAACGTACTTGCAGACTTAAAATCCCTTGCCTATTGTAGATCGCGCCTGTCCTTCCAGTGCTGAACGAAAAACAATGATTTTGGACCCTGTTTTCATGCGAAATGGCTAAAATAAATATTTCACGTTTGTTTCACTCAAACAGTGTCTCCTGTCATATGCTGAACTGGTCGCATTGGGGATTTGGCCTAAAACATGATTTTGGACAATGTTCATGGAACTCAGCTTGAAACGTACTTGCAGACTTAAAAACCCTTGCCTATTGTAGATCGCGCCTGTCCTTCCAGTGCTGAATGAAAAACAATGATTTTGGACCCTGTTTTCATGCGAAATGGCTAAAATAAATATTTCACCTTTGTTTCACTCAAACAGTGTCTCCTGTCATATGCTGAACTGGTCGCATTGGGGATTTGGCCTAAAACATGATTTTGGACAATGTTCATGGAACTCAGCTTGAAACGTACTTGCAGACTTAAAAACCCTTGCCTATTGTAGATCGTGCCTGTCCTTCCAGTGCTGAACGAAAAACAATGATTTTGGACCCTGTTTTCATGCGAAATGGCTAAAATAAATATTTTACGTTTGTTTCACTCAAACAGTGTCTCCTGTCATATGCTGAACTGGTCGCATTGGGGATTTGGCCTAAAACATGATTTTGGACATTGTTCATGGAACTCAGCTTGAAACGTACTTGCAGACTTAAAAACCCTTGCCTATTGTAGATCGCGCCTGTCCTTCCAGTGCTGAACGAAAAACAATGATTTTGGACCCTGTTTTCATGCGAAATGGCTAAAATAAATATTTCACGTTTGTTTCACTCAAACAGTGTCTCCTGTCATATGCTGAACTGGTCGCATTGGGGATTTGGCCTAAAACATGATTTTGGACAATGTTCATGGAACTCAGCTTGAAACGTACTTGCAGACTTAAAAACCCTTGCCTATTGTAGATCGCGCCTGTCCTTCCAGTGCTGAATGAAAAACAATGATTTTGGACCCTGTTTTCATGCGAAATGGCTAAAATAAATATTTCACCTTTGTTTCACTCAAACAGTGTCTCCTGTCATATGCTGAACTGGTCGCATTGGGGATTTGGCCTAAAACATGATTTTGGACAATGTTCATGGAACTCAGCTTGAAACGTACTTGCAGACTTAAAAACCCTTGCCTATTGTAGATCGCGCCTGTCCTTCCAGTGCTGAACGAAAAACAATGATTTTGGACCCTGTTTTCATGCGAAATGGCTAAAAGAAATATTTCACGTTTCTTTCACTCAAACAGTGTCTCCTGTCATATGGTGAACTGGTCACATTGGGGATTTGGCCTAAAACATGATTTTGGACAATGTTCATGGAACTCAGCTTGAAACGTACTTGCAGACTTAAAAACCCTTGCCTATTGTAGATCGCGCCTGTCCTTCCAGTGCTGAACGAAAAACAATGATTTTGGACCCTGTTTTCATGCGAAATGGCTATAAAATAAATATTTCACGTTTGTTTCACTCAAACAGTGTCTCCTGTCATATGCTGAACTGGTCGCATTGGGGATTTGGCCTAAAACATGATTTTGGACAATGTTCATGGAACTCAGCTTGAAACGTACTTGCAGACTTAAAAACCCTTGCCTATTGTAGATCGCGCCTGTCCTTCCAGTGCTGAACGAAAAACAATGATTTTGGACCCTGTTTTCATGCGAAATGGCTAAAAGAAATATTTCACGTTTGTTTCACTCAAACAGTGTCTCCTGTCATATGCTGAACTGGTCGCATTGGGGATTTGGCCTAAAACATGATTTTGGACAATGTTCATGGAACTCAGCTTGAAACGTACTTGCAGACTTAAAAACCCTTGCCTATTGTAGATCGCGCCTGTCCTTCCAGTGCTGAATGAAAAACAATGATTTTGGACCCTGTTTTCATGCGAAATGGCTAAAATAAATATTTCACCTTTGTTTCACTCAAACAGTGTCTCCTGTCATATGCTGAACTGGTCGCATTGGGGATTTGGCCTAAAACATGATTTTGGACAATGTTCATGGAACTCAGCTTGAAACGTATTTGCAGACTTAAAAACCCTTGCCTATTGTAGATCGCGCCTGTCCTTCCAGTGCTGAACGAAAAACAATGATTTTGGACCCTGTTTTCATGCGAAATGGCTAAAATAAATATTTCACGTTTGTTTCACTCAAACAGTGTCTCCTGTCATATGCTGAACTGGTCGCATTGGGGATTTGGCCTAAAACATGATTTTGGACAATGTTCATGGAACTCAGCTTGAAACGTACTTGCAGACTTAAAAACCCTTGCCTATTGTAGATCGCGCCTGTCCTTCCAGTGCTGAACGAAAAACAATGATTTTGGACCCTGTTTTCATGCGAAATGGCTAAAAGAAATGTTTCACGTTTGTTTCACTCAAACAGTGTCTCCTGTCATATGCTGAACTGGTCGCATTGGGGATTTGGCCTAAAACATGATTTTGGACAATGTTCATGGAACTCAGCTTGAAACGTACTTGCAGACTTAAAATCCCTTGCCTATTGTAGATCGCGCCTGTCCTTCCAGTGCTGAACGAAAAACAATGATTTTGGACCCTGTTTTCATGCGAAATGGCTATGTCATATCTGTCGTGGATGTGGTGGAGGAGTCAAGCGCAGGAAGCAGAGGTAGTCCAACAAGACTTTAATAATGTCCCAAAACAAGAGTACAAGCCCCGACCTCGAAAACACGGAGAGGTGAGGAACAATACGCACACGCGTAAAACACTCCAAAAGGGAAAAATGACACGGAAACACAAACACGTATCAAAACCACGGAGCAACGGACAACCACACACAACTACCCTAGAATAATGCATGGAACTTATAAGACAAGTAATCAACTCTAAAACAAACACAGGTGTGACAGACAGACAAAAGCAATGGAACACAGAAACATAGAGCGGTGGCAGCTAGTACTCCGGGGACGGCGAACGCCGAAGCCTGCCCGAACCAGGAGGAGGAGCAGCCTCGGCCGAAACCGTGACAGTACCCCCCCCTTGACGCGCGGCTCCAGCCGCGCGCCGACCCCGGCCTCGGGGACGGCCAGGAGGACACGGACCCGGGCGCGTGGGATGCCCATGGTGAAACTCCGTCAGGAGGGATGGATCTAGTATGTCCCTCCTGGGCACCCAGCACCGTTCCTCCGGACCGTACCCCTCCCACTCCACGAGATACTGGAGACCACTCCTCCGGCGTCTCGAGTCCAAGATGGTCCGGACTCTGTACGCCGGGACCCCCTCGATGTCCAAAGGGGGCGGAGGGGTCTCTCCTATCTCCTCCTCTTGGAGTGGGCCAGCTACCACCGGCCTGAGAAGAGACACATGGAACGAGGGGTTAATATTTTTATACTCTATAGGCAGTTGTAATCTGTAACACACCTCGTTCAATCTTCTCAGGACTTTGAAGGGCCCCACAAACCGCCGACCCAGCTTCCGGCAGGGCAGGCGGAGGGGCAGGTTTCGAGTCGAGAGCCAGACTCGATCTCCCGGTGCGTACACCGGTGCCTCACTGCGGTGACGGTCGGCGCTCGCCTTTTGGTGACGGATGGCACGCTGCAGATGGACATGGGCAGCGTCCCACGTCTCCTCCGAGCGCCGAATCCACTCGTCCACCGCAGGGGCCTCGGTCTGGCTCTCGTGCCACGGTGCCAGGACCGGCTGATACCCTAAAATACACTGGAAAGGTGTTAATCCGGTGGAGGAGTGGCGGAGAGAGTTCTGGGCCATCTCTGCCCAGGGGATATACCTCGACCACTCCTCCGGCCGGTCCCGGCAGTAGGACCTCAAAAACCTACCCACATCCTGGTTCACACGTTCAACCTGCCCATTGCTCTCTGGGTGGTACCCCGAGGTAAGGCTAACCGAGACCCCCAGGCGTTCCATGAAAGCCCCCCAGACTCTGGAGGTGAACTGGGGACCTCGGTCAGACACAATATCCTCGGGGACCCCATAGTGCCGGAACACATGGGTAAAGAGAGCCTCAGCGGTTTGTAGGGCAGTAGGGAGACCCGGCATGGGAAGGAGACGACAGGCTTTAGAAAACCGATCCACAACGACCAATATGGTGGTACTCCCCTGGGAGGGAGGTAGGTCAGTTACGAAATCTACCGAGAGGTGGGACCATGGTCGTTGTGGAACGGGCAGGGGATGTAGCTTACCCCTGGGCAAATGTCTAGGCGCCTTATACTGGGCACACACAGAGCAGGAGGAGACATAAACCCTCACATCCCTAGCTAACGTTGGCCACCAGTATTTCATGCTAAGACAGTGCACGGTCCGGCCAATACCTGGATGTCCAGAGGAGGGTGATGTATGAGCCCAATAAATAAGACGATCGCGGACCTCGAGCGGAACGTACGTCCGCCCCACAGGACACTCGGGGGGAGTAGGGTCGGTACGCAGTGCCCGCTCGATTTCCGTATCGACCTCCCATACTACCGGAGCCACCAAACAAGATTCCGGCAATATGGAAGTAGGCTCGTTGGACCTCTCCTCCGTGTCATACCGCCGGGACAGTGCGTCTGCCTTAACATTCTGGGACCCTGGGATGTATGTGATTTTAAAGACAAACCTGGTTAGGAACATATTCCACCTAGCCTGACGAGGGTTCAATCTCCTAGCTGCCCGGATGTATTCCAGGTTACGGTGATCAGTCAGAATGAGAAAAGGGTGTTGAGCCCCCTCAAGCCAATGCCTCCACACCTTTAGGGCTTGGACTATGGCTAACAACTCCCTGTCCCCGACATCATAGTTACGCTCCGCCGAGCTGAGCTTCTTCGAGTAGAAAGCACAGGGGCGGAGTTTAGGTGGCGCGCCGGACCGCTGTGAGAGGACTGCCCCAATACCGGTCTCGGACGCGTCTACCTCAACCTGGAATGGTAAAGAGGGATCCGGATGCGCCAGCACCGGAGCCGAGGTGAACAGGTTCTTAAGCTTGATAAATGCCCTGTCCGCCTCAGCCGACCACCGCAAGCGAACCGGACCCCCCTTTAGCAGGGACGTAATGGGAGCTGCAACCTGTCCAAAACCCCGAATAAACCTCCGGTAGTAATTAGCAAAACCCAAGAACTGCTGCACCTCTTTTACAGTGGTTGGAGTTTGCCAATTACGCACGGCCGATACCCGGTCTACCTCTATCTCCACACCAGCTGAAGACAACCGATAACCCAAAAAGGAGACGGACTCCTGGAAGAACAGGCATTTCTCTGCCTTGACATACAGGTCATGCTCCAACAGTCGTCTCAATACTCGGCGCACCTGGGCTACATGCTCGGCTCGTGTAGAAGAGTACACCAGGATGTCGTCGATGTACACTACTACACCCTGCCCATGCATGTCCCGGAAAATCTCGTCAACAAAGGATTGGAAGACTGACGGAGCATTCATTAACCCGTATGGCATGACGAGATACTCGTAATGACCCGAGGTGGTGCTAAATGCTGTCTTCCATTCATCCCCCTCCCTAATGCGCACCAGATTGTACGCGCTCCTGAGATCCAACTTTGTGAAGAATCGCGCTCCGCGTAATGACTCCGTCATCGTCGCAATCAGTGGCAGTGGGTAGCTGTATTTAACTGTAATCTGATTGAGACTACGATAATCAATACACGGGCGCAATCCCCCGTCCTTCTTCTTCACAAAGAAGAAACTCGAGGAGACTGGGGAAGTAGAGGGCCGTATGTATCCCTGTGCCAAGGACTCGGCTATGTATGTCTCCATAGTCGCTGTCTCCTCTTGAGACAGGGGATACACATGACTCCGAGGAAGAGCCGCTCCTGTTTGGAGATTTATCGCACAGTCCCCCTGTCTATGAGGAGGTAGCCGTGCTGCCCTCGATTTGCTAAACACGAGTGCTAAATCCTCATACTCGGGGGGAATGCGCAGTGCGGGCACTTGGTTCGGACTCTCTACCGAGGTCGCCCCTACGGAAACACCTAGACATCTCCCTACACACTGAGCAGACCACTCCATAAGAGCCCTCTGTTGCCACGCTATAGTAGGATCATGGGTGCTTAACCAGGGAAGTCCCAACACCACGGGATACGCAGGAGAGTCAATCAGATAAAACTGAATGCTCTCCTCATGACCCCCCTGCGTCGTCATAGTCAGTGGTGCTGTGACCTCCCTGATCAGACCCGACCCCAACGGCCGGCTGTCTAGTGCGTGGACAGGAAATGGATTGTCTACCGGCAGAAGGGGAATCCTTAACCTATTACAAAATGCCCGATCAATAAAATTCCCAGCTGCGCCTGAATCTACTAGCGCCTTATGCTGGGAATGAGGTGCCACCTGTGGAAACCTCACAGGAATACTCATGTGACCAACAGAGAGCTCTGGGTGAGTGGGGCGTCTACTCACCTGAAATGACTCCCCAGTGCGTTGCCTGTTGTCACCTCCCCTAGGAGACCCTCCCCAGCACCTGGCCGCAGTGTGTCCTCCACGACCGCAGGTGGTGCAGTGGATGGCCCCCCTCGGGTTCCCCCTCCTCCTCTCTCTAGCGCCAGCACCCCCTAGCTCCATGGGAATCGGCTCGGGGGCGCTGGAGGGTGGACTGGACGACCCCCACTCGGGACGTCCGCGGGTAGCCAGCAGGGTATCCAGACGGATGGAAACGTCCACCAACTGGTCGAAGTTTAGGTTGGTGTCCCTGCAGGCCAGCTCCCTACGAACGTCCTCGCGTAGACTACATCGGTACTGGTCGATGAGGGCCCTCTCATTCCACCCCGCATCCGCTGCTAGTGTCCGGAACTCCAGTGAGAACTCCTGTGCGCTCCTCTTCCCCTGTCGGAGGTGGAATAGACGCTCTCCCGCCGCTTTCCCCTCAGGAGGATGATCGAAAACAGTCCGGAAGCGGCGAGAGAACTCCGCGTAGGTGATGGTAGCGGCGTCTATTCCCCTCCATTCAGCGTTGGCCCATTCCAACGCTTTGCCGGAGAGACAGGAGATGAGGGCGGAGACGCTCTCGTATCCCGAGGGCGCCGGGTGTATAGTGGCAAGGTACAGTTCTACCTGCAGGAGAAATCCCTGACACCCGGCTGCAGAACCGTCATATGCCCTCGGGAGTGAGAGCCGAATGCCACTGGGTTCCGGTACTGAGAGAGGAGGACTGGCCGTTGGTGATGTGATGTTGTAAAAGTCCTCAGTGTTCACCAAACGGCGCAGGGTGTTGGACACCTTGTCCATAGCGGTCCCGATTTGCTGGATCATGGCGTCCTGGAAATTTAGCCGTTCCAGCAGCGATTCGGGAGATGCCGCTGATCCTGCTGACTCCATGATGGTGTGTGGTTCTGTCATATCTGTCGTGGATGTGGTGGAGGAGTCAAGCGCAGGAAGCAGAGGTAGTCCAACAAGACTTTAATAATGTCCCAAAACAAGAGTACAAGCCCCGACCTCGAAAACACGGAGAGGTGAGGAACAATACGCACACGCGTAAAACACTCCAAAAGGGAAAAATGACACGGAAACACAAACACGTATCAAAACCACGGAGCAACGGACAACCACACACAACTACCCTAGAATAATGCATGGAACTTATAAGACAAGTAATCAACTCTAAAACAAACACAGGTGTGACAGACAGACAAAAGCAATGGAACACAGAAACATAGAGCGGTGGCAGCTAGTACTCCGGGGACGGCGAACGCCGAAGCCTGCCCGAACCAGGAGGAGGAGCAGCCTCGGCCGAAACCGTGACAGGCTAAAAGAAATATTTCACGTTTGTTTCACTCAAACAGTGTCTCCTGTCATATGCTGAACTGGTCGCATTGGGGATTTGGCCTAAAACATGATTTTGGACAATGTTCATGGAACTCAGCTTGAAACGTACTTGCAGACTTAAAAACCCTTGCCTATTGTAGATCGCGCCTGTCCTTCCAGTGCTGAATGAAAAACAATGATTTTGGACCCTGTTTTCATGCGAAATGGCTAAAATAAATATTTCACCTTTGTTTCACTCAAACAGTGTCTCCTGTCATATGCTGAACTGGTCGCATTGGGGATTTGGCCTAAAACATGATTTTGGACAATGTTCATGGAACTCAGCTTGAAACGTACTTGCAGACTTAAAAACCCTTGCCTATTGTAGATCGCGCCTGTCCTTCCAGTGCTGAACGAAAAACAATGATTTTGGACCCTGTTTTCATGCGAAATGGCTAAAATAAATATTTCACGTTTCTTTCACTCAAACAGTGTCTCCTGTCATATGCTGAACTGGTCACATTGGGGATTTGGCCTAAAACATGATTTTGGACAATGTTCATGGAACTCAGCTTGAAACGTACTTGCAGACTTAAAAACCCTTGCCTATTGTAGATCGTGCCTGTCCTTCCAGTGCTGAACGAAAAACAATGATTTTGGACCCTGTTTTCATGCGAAATGGCTAAAATAAATATTTTACGTTTGTTTCACTCAAACAGTGTCTCCTGTCATATGCTGAACTGGTCGCATTGGGGATTTGGCCTAAAACATGATTTTGGACAATGTTCATGGAACTCAGCTTGAAACGTACTTGCAGACTTAAAATCCCTTGCCTATTGTAGATCGCGCCTGTCCTTCCAGTGCTGAACGAAAAACAATGATTTTGGACCCTGTTTTCATGCGAAATGGCTAAAAGAAATATTTCACGTTTGTTTCACTCAAACAGTGTCTCCTGTCAAATGCTGAACTGGTCGCATTGGGGATTTGGCCTAAAACATGATTTTGGACAATGTTCATGGAACTCAGCTTGAAACGTACTTGCAGACTTAAAAACCCTTGCCTATTGTAGATCGCGCCTGTCCTTCCAGTGCTGAACGAAAAACAATGATTATGGACCCTGTTTTCATGCGAAATGGCTAAAATAAATATTTCACCTTTGTTTCACTCAAACAGTGTCTCCTGTCATATGATGAACTGGTCGCATTGGGGATTTGGCCTAAAACATGATTTTGGACAATGTTCATGGAACTCAGATTGAAACGTACTTGCAGACTTAAAAACCCTTGCCTATTGTAGATCGCGCCTGTCCTTCCAGTGCTGAACGAAAAACAATGATTATGGACCCTGTTTTCATGCGAAATGGCTAAAAGAAATATTTCACGTTTGTTTCACTCAAACAGTGTCTCCTGTCATATGCTGAACTGGTTGCATTGTGGATTTGGCCTAAAACATGATTTTGGACAATGTTCATGGAACTCCGCTTGAAACGTACTTGCAGACTTAAAAACCCTTGCCTATTGTAGATCGCGCCTGTCCTTCCAGTGCTGAACGAAAAACAATGATTTTGGACCCTGTTTTCATGCGAAATGGCTAAAAGAAATGTTTCACGTTTGTTTCACTCAAAGAGTGTCTCCTGTCATATGCTGAACTGGTCGCATTGGGGATTTGGCCTAAAACATGATTTTGGACAATGTTCATGGAACTCAGCTTGAAACGTACTTGCAGACTTAAAATCCCTTGCCTATTGTAGATCGCGCCTGTCCTTCCAGTGCTGAACGAAAAACAATGATTTTGGACCCTGTTTTCATGCGAAATGGCTAAAATAAATGTTTCACGTTTGTTTCACTCAAACATTGTCTCCTGTCATATGCTGAACTGGTTGCATTGTGGATTTGGCCTAAAACATGATTTTGGACAATGTTCATGGAACTCCGCTTGAAACGTACTTGCAGACTTAAAAACCCTTGCCTATTGTAGATCGCGCCTGTCCTTCCAGTGCTGAACGAAAAACAATGATTTTGGACCCTGTTTTCATGCGAAATGGCTAAAAGAAATGTTTCACGTTTGTTTCACTCAAACAGTGTCTCCTGTCATATGCTGAACTGGTCGCATTGGGGATTTGGCCTAAAACATGATTTTGGACAATGTTCATGGAACTCAGCTTGAAACGTACTTGCAGACTTAAAATCCCTTGCCTATTGTAGATCGCGCCTGTCCTTCCAGTGCTGAACGAAAAACAATGATTTTGGACCCTGTTTTCATGCGAAATGGCTAAAAGAAATATTTCACGTTTGTTTCACTCAAACAGTGTCTCCTGTCATATGCTGAACTGGTCGCATTGGGGATTTGGCCTAAAACATGATTTTGGACAATGTTCATGGAACTCAGCTTGAAACGTACTTGCAGACTTAAAAACCCTTGCCTATTGTAGATCGCGCCTGTCCTTCCAGTGCTGAATGAAAAACAATGATTTTGGACCCTGTTTTCATGCGAAATGGCTAAAATAAATATTTCACCTTTGTTTCACTCAAACAGTGTCTCCTGTCATATGCTGAACTGGTCGCATTGGGGATTTGGCCTAAAACATGATTTTGGACAATGTTCATGGAACTCCGCTTGAAACGTACTTGCAGACTTAAAAACCCTTGCCTATTGTAGATCGCGCCTGTCCTTCCAGTGCTGAACGAAAAACAATGATTTTGGACCCTGTTTTCATGCGAAATGGCTAAAAGAAATGTTTCACGTTTGTTTCACTCAAAGAGTGTCTCCTGTCATATGCTGAACTGGTCGCATTGGGGATTTGGCCTAAAACATGATTTTGGACAATGTTCATGGAACTCAGCTTGAAACGTACTTGCAGACTTAAAATCCCTTGCCTATTGTAGATCGCGCCTGTCCTTCCAGTGCTGAACGAAAAACAATGATTTTGGACCCTGTTTTCATGCGAAATGGCTAAAATAAATGTTTCACGTTTGTTTCACTCAAACATTGTCTCCTGTCATATGCTGAACTGGTTGCATTGTGGATTTGGCCTAAAACATGATTTTGGACAATGTTCATGGAACTCCGCTTGAAACGTACTTGCAGACTTAAAAACCCTTGCCTATTGTAGATCGCGCCTGTCCTTCCAGTGCTGAACGAAAAACAATGATTTTGGACCCTGTTTTCATGCGAAATGGCTAAAAGAAATGTTTCACGTTTGTTTCACTCAAACAGTGTCTCCTGTCATATGCTGAACTGGTCGCATTGGGGATTTGGCCTAAAACATGATTTTGGACAATGTTCATGGAACTCAGCTTGAAACGTACTTGCAGACTTAAAATCCCTTGCCTATTGTAGATCGCGCCTGTCCTTCCAGTGCTGAACGAAAAACAATGATTTTGGACCCTGTTTTCATGCGAAATGGCTAAAAGAAATATTTCACGTTTGTTTCACTCAAACAGTGTCTCCTGTCATATGCTGAACTGGTCGCATTGGGGATTTGGCCTAAAACATGATTTTGGACAATGTTCATGGAACTCAGCTTGAAACGTACTTGCAGACTTAAAAACCCTTGCCTATTGTAGATCGCGCCTGTCCTTCCAGTGCTGAATGAAAAACAATGATTTTGGACCCTGTTTTCATGCGAAATGGCTAAAATAAATATTTCACCTTTGTTTCACTCAAACAGTGTCTCCTGTCATATGCTGAACTGGTCGCATTGGGGATTTGGCCTAAAACATGATTTTGGACAATGTTCATGGAACTCAGCTTGAAACGTACTTGCAGACTTAAAAACCCTTGCCTATTGTAGATCGTGCCTGTCCTTCCAGTGCTGAACGAAAAACAATGATTTTGGACCCTGTTTTCATGCGAAATGGCTAAAATAAATATTTTACGTTTGTTTCACTCAAACAGTGTCTCCTGTCATATGCTGAACTGGTCGCATTGGGGATTTGGCCTAAAACATGATTTTGGACATTGTTCATGGAACTCAGCTTGAAACGTACTTGCAGACTTAAAAACCCTTGCCTATTGTAGATCGCGCCTGTCCTTCCAGTGCTGAACGAAAAACAATGATTTTGGACCCTGTTTTCATGCGAAATGGCTAAAATAAATATTTCACGTTTGTTTCACTCAAACAGTGTCTCCTGTCATATGCTGAACTGGTCGCATTGGGGATTTGGCCTAAAACATGATTTTGGACAATGTTCATGGAACTCAGCTTGAAACGTACTTGCAGACTTAAAAACCCTTGCCTATTGTAGATCGCGCCTGTCCTTCCAGTGCTGAACGAAAAACAATGATTTTGGACCCTGTTTTCATGCGAAATGGCTAAAAGAAATGTTTCACGTTTGTTTCACTCAAACAGTGTCTCCTGTCATATGCTGAACTGGTCGCATTGGGGATTTGGCCTAAAACATGATTTTGGACAATGTTCATGGAACTCAGCTTGAAACGTACTTGCAGACTTAAAATCCCTTGCCTATTGTAGATCGCGCCTGTCCTTCCAGTGCTGAACGAAAAACAATGATTTTGGACCCTGTTTTCATGCGAAATGGCTAAAAGAAATATTTCACGTTTGTTTCACTCAAACAGTGTCTCCTGTCATATGCTGAACTGGTCGCATTGGGGATTTGGCCTAAAACATGATTTTGGACAATGTTCATGGAACTCAGCTTGAAACGTACTTGCAGACTTAAAAACCCTTGCCTATTGTAGATCGCGCCTGTCCTTCCAGTGCTGAATGAAAAACAATGATTTTGGACCCTGTTTTCATGCGAAATGGCTAAAATAAATATTTCACCTTTGTTTCACTCAAACAGTGTCTCCTGTCATATGCTGAACTGGTCGCATTGGGGATTTGGCCTAAAACATGATTTTGGACAATGTTCATGGAACTCAGCTTGAAACGTACTTGCAGACTTAAAAACCCTTGCCTATTGTAGATCGCGCCTGTCCTTCCAGTGCTGAACGAAAAACAATGATTTTGGACCCTGTTTTCATGCGAAATGGCTAAAAGAAATATTTCACGTTTCTTTCACTCAAACAGTGTCTCCTGTCATATGCTGAACTGGTCACATTGGGGATTTGGCCTAAAACATGATTTTGGACAATGTTCATGGAACTCAGCTTGAAACGTACTTGCAGACTTAAAAACCCTTGCCTATTGTAGATCGCGCCTGTCCTTCCAGTGCTGAACGAAAAACAATGATTTTGGACCCTGTTTTCATGCGAAATGGCTAAAAGAAATATTTCACGTTTGTTTCACTCAAACAGTGTCTCCTGTCATATGCTGAACTGGTCGCATTGGGGATTTGGCCTAAAACATGATTTTGGACAATGTTCATGGAACTCAGCTTGAAACGTACTTGCAGACTTAAAAACCCTTGCCTATTGTAGATCGCGCCTGTCCTTCCAGTGCTGAACGAAAAACAATGATTTTGGACCCTGTTTTCATGCGAAATGGCTAAAAGAAATATTTCACGTTTGTTTCACTCAAACAGTGTCTCCTGTCATATGCTGAACTGGTCGCATTGGGGATTTGGCCTAAAACATGATTTTGGACAATGTTCATGGAACTCAGCTTGAAACGTACTTGCAGACTTAAAAACCCTTGCCTATTGTAGATCGCGCCTGTCCTTCCAGTGCTGAACGAAAAACAATGATTTTGGACCCTGTTTTCATGCGAAATGGCTAAAATAAATATTTCACGTTTGTTTCACTCAAACAGTGTCTCCTGTCATATGCTGAACTGGTCGCATTGGGGATTTGGCCTAAAACATGATTTTGGACAATGTTCATGGAACTCAGCTTGAAACGTACTTGCAGACTTAAAAACCCTTGCCTATTGTAGATCGCGCCTGTCCTTCCAGTGCTGAACGAAAACAATGATTATGGACCCTGTTTTCATGCGAAATGGCTAAAATAAATATTTCACCTTTGTTTCACTCAAACAGTGTCTCCTGTCATATGATGAACTGGTCGCATTGGGGATTTGGCCTAAAACATGATTTTGGACAATGTTCATGGAACTCAGATTGACGTACTTGCAGACTTAAAAACCCTTGCCTATTGTAGATCGCGCCTGTCCTTCCAGTGCTGAACGAAAAACAATGATTTTGGACCCTGTTTTCATGCGAAATGGCTAAAAGCAATGTTTCACGTTTGTTTCACTCAAACAGTGTCTCCTGTCATATGCTGAACTGGTCGCATTGGGGATTTGGCCTAAAACATGATTTTGGACAATGTTCATGGAACTCAGCTTGAAACGTACTTGCAGACTTAAAAACCCTTGCCTATTGTAGATCGCGCCTGTCCTTCCAGTGCTGAATGAAAAACAATGATTTTGGACCCTGTTTTCATGCGAAATGGCTAAAATAAATATTTCACCTTTGTTTCACTCAAACAGTGTCTCCTGTCATATGCTGAACTGGTCGCATTGGGGATTTGGCCTAAAACATGATTTTGGACAATGTTCATGGAACTCAGCTTGAAACGTACTTGCAGACTTAAAAACCCTTGCCTATTGTAGATCGCGCCTGTCCTTCCAGTGCTGAACGAAAAACAATGATTTTGGACCCTGTTTTCATGCGAAATGGCTAAAATAAATATTTCACGTTTCTTTCACTCAAACAGTGTCTCCTGTCATATGCTGAACTGGTCACATTGGGGATTTGGCCTAAAACATGATTTTGGACAATGTTCATGGAACTCAGCTTGAAACGTACTTGCAGACTTAAAAACCCTTGCCTATTGTAGATCGTGCCTGTCCTTCCAGTGCTGAACGAAAAACAATGATTTTGGACCCTGTTTTCATGCGAAATGGCTAAAATAAATATTTCACGTTTGTTTCACTCAAACAGTGTCTCCTGTCATATGCTGAACTGGTCGCATTGGGGATTTGGCCTAAAACATGATTTTGGACATTGTTCATGGAACTCAGCTTGAAACGTACTTGCAGACTTAAAAACCCTTGCCTATTGTAGATCGCGCCTGTCCTTCCAGTGCTGAACGAAAAACAATGATTTTGGACCCTGTTTTCATGCGAAATGGCTAAAAGAAATATTTCACGTTTGTTTCACTCAAACAGTGTCTCCTGTCATATGCTGAACTGGTCGCATTGGGGATTTGGCCTAAAACATGATTTTGGACAATGTTCATGGAACTCAGCTTGAAACGTACTTGCAGACTTAAAAACCCTTGCCTATTGTAGATCGCGCCTGTCCTTCCAGTGCTGAATGAAAAACAATGATTTTGGACCCTGTTTTCATGCGAAATGGCTAAAATAAATATTTCACCTTTGTTTCACTCAAACAGTGTCTCCTGTCATATGCTGAACTGGTCGCATTGGGGATTTGGCCTAAAACATGATTTTGGACAATGTTCATGGAACTCAGCTTGAAACGTATTTGCAGACTTAAAAACCCTTGCCTATTGTAGATCGCGCCTGTCCTTCCAGTGCTGAACGAAAAACAATGATTTTGGACCCTGTTTTCATGCGAAATGGCTAAAAGAAATATTTCACCTTTGTTTCACTCAAACAGTGTCTCCTGTCATATGATGAACTGGTCGCATTGGGGATTTGGCCTAAAACATGATTTTGGACAATGTTCATGGAACTCAGATTGAAACGTACTTGCAGACTTAAAAACCCTTGCCTATTGTAGATCGCGCCTGTCCTTCCAGTGCTGAACGAAAAACAATGATTTTGGACCCTGTTTTCATGCGAAATGGCTAAAAGAAATATTTCACGTTTGTTTCACTCAAACAGTGTCTCCTGTCATATGCTGAACTGGTCGCATTGGGGATTTGGCCTAAAACATGATTTTGGACAATGTTCATGGAACTCAGCTTGAAACGTACTTGCAGACTTAAAAACCCTTGCCTATTGTAGATCGTGCCTGTCCTTCCAGTGCTGAACGAAAAACAATGATTTTGGACCCTGTTTTCATGCGAAATGGCTAAAATAAATATTTCACGTTTGTTTCACTCAAACAGTGTCTCCTGTCATATGCTGAACTGGTCGCATTGGGGATTTGGCCTAAAACATGATTTTGGACATTGTTCATGGAACTCAGCTTGAAACGTACTTGCAGACTTAAAAACCCTTGCCTATTGTAGATCGCGCCTGTCCTTCCAGTGCTGAACGAAAAACAATGATTTTGGACCCTGTTTTCATGCGAAATGGCTAAAAGAAATATTTCACGTTTGTTTCACTCAAACAGTGTCTCCTGTCATATGCTGAACTGGTCGCATTGGGGATTTGGCCTAAAACATGATTTTGGACAATGTTC
This sequence comes from Coregonus lavaretus, assembly GCF_964263955.1. Classification (NCBI taxonomy): domain Eukaryota; kingdom Metazoa; phylum Chordata; class Actinopteri; order Salmoniformes; family Salmonidae; genus Coregonus; species Coregonus lavaretus. The sequence continues at coordinate 17,076,636 of NC_139993.1, forward strand.
ATGGAACTCAGCTTGAAACGTACTTGCAGACTTAAAAACCCTTGCCTATTGTAGATCGCGCCTGTCCTTCCAGTGCTGAATGAAAAACAATGATTTTGGACCCTGTTTTCATGCGAAATGGCTAAAATAAATATTTCACCTTTGTTTCACTCAAACAGTGTCTCCTGTCATATGCTGAACTGGTCGCATTGGGGATTTGGCCTAAAACATGATTTTGGACAATGTTCATGGAACTCAGCTTGAAACGTATTTGCAGACTTAAAAACCCTTGCCTATTGTAGATCGCGCCTGTCCTTCCAGTGCTGAACGAAAAACAATGATTTTGGACCCTGTTTTCATGCGAAATGGCTAAAAGAAATATTTCACCTTTGTTTCACTCAAACAGTGTCTCCTGTCATATGATGAACTGGTCGCATTGGGGATTTGGCCTAAAACATGATTTTGGACAATGTTCATGGAACTCAGATTGAAACGTACTTGCAGACTTAAAAACCCTTGCCTATTGTAGATCGCGCCTATCCTTCCAGTGCTGAACGAAAAACAATGATTTTGGACCCTGTTTTCATGCGAAATGGCTAAAAGAAATATTTCACGTTTGTTTCACTCAAACAGTGTCTCCTGTCATATGCTGAACTGGTTGCATTGTGGATTTGGCCTAAAACATGATTTTGGACAATGTTCATGGAACTCCGCTTGAAACGTACTTGCAGACTTAAAAACCCTTGCCTATTGTAGATCGCGCCTGTCCTTCCAGTGCTGAACGAAAAACAATGATTTTGGACCCTGTTTTCATGCGAAATGGCTAAAAGAAATGTTTCACGTTTGTTTCACTCAAACAGTGTCTCCTGTCATATGCTGAACTGGTCGCATTGGGGATTTGGCCTAAAACATGATTTTGGACAATGTTCATGGAACTCAGCTTGAAACGTACTTGCAGACTTAAAAACCCTTGCCTATTGTAGATCGCGCCTGTCCTTCCAGTGCTGAATGAAAAACAATGATTTTGGACCCTGTTTTCATGCGAAATGGCTAAAATAAATATTTCACCTTTGTTTCACTCAAACAGTGTCTCCTGTCATATGCTGAACTGCTCGCATTGGGGATTTGGCCTAAAACATGATTTTGGACAATGTTCATGGAACTCAGCTTGAAACGTACTTGCAGACTTAAAAACCCTTGCCTATTGTAGATCGCGCCTGTCCTTCCAGTGCTGAACGAAAAACAATGATTTTGGACCCTGTTTTCATGCGAAATGGCTAAAAGAAATATTTCACGTTTCTTTCACTCAAACAGTGTCTCCTGTCATATGCTGAACTGGTCACATTGGGGATTTGGCCTAAAACATGATTTTGGACAATGTTCATGGAACTCAGCTTGAAACGTACTTGCAGACTTAAAAACCCTTGCCTATTGTAGATCGTGCCTGTCCTTCCAGTGCTGAACGAAAAACAATGATTTTGGACCCTGTTTTCATGCGAAATGGCTAAAATAAATATTTCACGTTTGTTTCACTCAAACAGTGTCTCCTGTCATATGCTGAACTGGTCGCATTGGGGATTTGGCCTAAAACATGATTTTGGACATTGTTCATGGAACTCAGCTTGAAACGTACTTGCAGACTTAAAAACCCTTGCCTATTGTAGATCGCGCCTGTCCTTCCAGTGCTGAACGAAAAACAATGATTTTGGACCCTGTTTTCATGCGAAATGGCTAAAAGAAATATTTCACGTTTGTTTCACTCAAACAGTGTCTCCTGTCATATGCTGAACTGGTCGCATTGGGGATTTGGCCTAAAACATGATTTTGGACAATGTTCATGGAACTCAGCTTGAAACGTACTTGCAGACTTAAAAACCCTTGCCTATTGTAGATCGCGCCTGTCCTTCCAGTGCTGAATGAAAAACAATGATTTTGGACCCTGTTTTCATGCGAAATGGCTAAAATAAATATTTCACCTTTGTTTCACTCAAACAGTGTCTCCTGTCATATGCTGAACTGGTCGCATTGGGGATTTGGCCTAAAACATGATTTTGGACAATGTTCATGGAACTCAGCTTGAAACATATTTGCAGACTTAAAAACCCTTGCCTATTGTAGATCGCGCCTGTCCTTCCAGTGCTGAACGAAAAACAATGATTTTGGACCCTGTTTTCATGCGAAATGGCTAAAAGAAATATTTCACGTTTCTTTCACTCAAACAGTGTCTCCTGTCATATGCTGAACTGGTCACATTGGGGATTTGGCCTAAAACATGATTTTGGACAATGTTCATGGAACTCAGCTTGAAACGTACTTGCAGACTTAAAAACCCTTGCCTATTGTAGATCGCGCCTGTCCTTCCAGTGCTGAACGAAAAACAATGATTTTGGACCCTGTTTTCATGCGAAATGGCTAAAAGAAATATTTCACGTTTGTTTCACTCAAACAGAGTCTCCTGTCATATGCTGAACTGGTCGCATTGGGGATTTGGCCTAAAACATGATTTTGGACATTGTTCATGGAACTCAGCTTGAAACGTACTTGCAGACTTAAAAACCCTTGCCTATTGTAGATCGCGCCTGTCCTTCCAGTGCTGAACGAAAAACAATGATTTTGGACCCTGTTTTCATGCGAAATGGCTAAAATAAATATTTCACGTTTGTTTCACTCAAACAGTGTCTCCTGTCATATGCTGAACTGGTCGCATTGGGGATTTGGCCTAAAACATGATTTAGGACAATGTTCATGGAACTCAGCTTGAAACGTACTTGCAGACTTAAAAACCCTTGCCTATTGTAGATCGCGCCTGTCCTTCCAGTGCTGAACGAAAACAATGATTATGGACCCTGTTTTCATGCGAAATGGCTAAAATAAATATTTCACCTTTGTTTCACTCAAACAGTGTCTCCTGTCATATGATGAACTGGTCGCATTGGGGATTTGGCCTAAAACATGATTTTGGACAATGTTCATGGAACTCAGATTGAAACGTACTTGCAGACTTAAAAACCCTTGCCTATTGTAGATCGCGCCTGTCCTTCCAGTGCTGAACGAAAAACAATGATTTTGGACCCTGTTTTCATGCGAAATGGCTAAAAGAAATGTTTCACGTTTGTTTCACTCAAACAGTGTCTCCTGTCATATGCTGAACTGGTCGCATTGGGGATTTGGCCTAAAACATGATTTTGGACAATGTTAATGGAACTCAGCTTGAAACGTACTTGCAGACTTAAAAACCCTTGCCTATTGTAGATCGCGCCTGTCCTTCCAGTGCTGAACGAAAACAATGATTATGGACCCTGTTTTCATGCGAAATGGCTAAAATAAATATTTCACCTTTGTTTCACTCAAACAGTGTCTCCTGTCATATGATGAACTGGTCGCATTGGGGATTTGGCCTAAAACATGATTTTGGACAATGTTCATGGAACTCAGATTGAAACGTACTTGCAGACTTAAAAACCCTTGCCTATTGTAGATCGCGCCTGTCCTTCCAGTGCTGAACGAAAAACAATGATTTTGGACCCTGTTTTCATGCGAAATGGCTAAAAGAAATGTTTCACGTTTGTTTCACTCAAACAGTGTCTCCTGTCATATGCTGAACTGGTCGCATTGGGGATTTGGCCTAAAACATGATTTTGGACAATGTTCATGGAACTCAGCTTGAAACGTACTTGCAGACTTAAAAACCCTTGCCTATTGTAGATCGCGCCTGTCCTTCCAGTGCTGAATGAAAAACAATGATTTTGGACCCTGTTTTCATGCGAAATGGCTAAAATAAATATTTCACCTTTGTTTCACTCAAACAGTGTCTCCTGTCATATGCTGAACTGGTCGCATTGGGGATTTGGCCTAAAACATGATTTTGGACAATGTTCATGGAACTCAGCTTGAAACGTACTTGCAGACTTAAAAACCCTTGCCTATTGTAGATCGCGCCTGTCCTTCCAGTGCTGAACGAAAAACAATGATTTTGGACCCTGTTTTCATGCGAAATGGCTAAAATAAATATTTCACGTTTGTTTCACTCAAACAGTGTCTCCTGTCATATGCTGAACTGGTCGCATTGGGGATTTGGCCTAAAACATGATTTTGGACAATGTTCATGGAACTCAGCTTGAAACGTACTTGCAGACTTAAAAACCCTTGCCTATTGTAGATCGCGCCTGTCCTTCCAGTGCTGAACGAAAAACAATGATTATGGACCCTGTTTTCATGCGAAATGGCTAAAATAAATATTTCACCTTTGTTTCACTCAAACAGTGTCTCCTGTCATATGCTGAACTGGTCGCATTGGGGATTTGGCCTAAAACATGATTTTGGACATTGTTCATGGAACACAGCTTGAAACGTACTTGCAGACTTAAAAACCCTTGCCTATTGTAGATCGCGCCTGTCCTTCCAGTGCTGAACGAAAAACAATGATTTTGGACCCTGTTTTCATGCGAAATGGCTAAAATAAATATTTCACGTTTGTTTCACTCAAACAGTGTCTCCTGTCATATGCTGAACTGGTCGCATTGGGGATTTGGCCTAAAACATGATTTAGGACAATGTTCATGGAACTCAGCTTGAAACGTACTTGCAGACTTAAAAACCCTTGCCTATTGTAGATCGCGCCTGTCCTTCCAGTGCTGAACGAAAACAATGATTATGGACCCTGTTTTCATGCGAAATGGCTAAAATAAATATTTCACCTTTGTTTCACTCAAACAGTGTCTCCTGTCATATGATGAACTGGTCGCATTGGGGATTTGGCCTAAAACATGATTTTGGACAATGTTCATGGAACTCAGATTGAAACGTACTTGCAGACTTAAAAACCCTTGCCTATTGTAGATCGCGCCTGTCCTTCCAGTGCTGAACGAAAAACAATGATTTTGGACCCTGTTTTCATGCGAAATGGCTAAAAGAAATGTTTCACGTTTGTTTCACTCAAACAGTGTCTCCTGTCATATGCTGAACTGGTCGCATTGGGGATTTGGCCTAAAACATGATTTTGGACAATGTTAATGGAACTCAGCTTGAAACGTACTTGCAGACTTAAAAACCCTTGCCTATTGTAGATCGCGCCTGTCCTTCCAGTGCTGAACGAAAAACAATGATTTTGGACCCTGTTTTCATGCGAAATGGCTAAAAGAAATGTTTCACGTTTGTTTCACTCAAACAGTGTCTCCTGTCATATGCTGAACTGGTCGCATTGGGGATTTGGCCTAAAACATGATTTTGGACAATGTTCATGGAACTCAGCTTGAAACGTACTTGCAGACTTAAAAACCCTTGCCTATTGTAGATCGCGCCTGTCCTTCCAGTGCTGAATGAAAAACAATGATTTTGGACCCTGTTTTCATGCGAAATGGCTAAAATAAATATTTCACCTTTGTTTCACTCAAACAGTGTCTCCTGTCATATGCTGAACTGGTCGCATTGGGGATTTGGCCTAAAACATGATTTTGGACATTGTTCATGGAACTCAGCTTGAAACGTACTTGCAGACTTAAAAACCCTTGCCTATTGTAGATTGCGCCTGTCCTTCCAGTGCTGAACGAAAAACAATGATTTTGGACCCTGTTTTCATGCGAAATGGCGAAAAGAAATATTTCACGTTTGTTTCACTCAAACAGTGTCTCCTGTCATATGCTGAACTGGTCGCATTGGGGATTTGGCCTAAAACATGATTTTGGACAATGTTCATGGAACTCAGCTTGAAACGTACTTGCAGACTTAAAAACCCTTGCCTATTGTAGATCGCGCCTGTCCTTCCAGTGCTGAACGAAAAACAATGATTTTGGACCCTGTTTTCATGCGAAATGGCTAAAAGAAATATTTCACGTTTGTTTCACTCAAACAGTGTCTCCTGTCATATGCTGAACTGGTCGCATTGGGGATTTGGCCTAAAACATGATTTTGGACAATGTTCATGGAACTCAGCTTGAAACGTACTTGCAGACTTAAAAACCCTTGCCTATTGTAGATCGCGCCTGTCCTTCCAGTGCTGAATGAAAAACAATGATTTTGGACCCTGTTTTCATGCGAAATGGCTAAAATAAATATTTCACCTTTGTTTCACTCAAACAGTGTCTCCTGTCATATGCTGAACTGGTCGCATTGGGGATTTGGCCTAAAACATGATTTTGGACAATGTTCATGGAACTCAGCTTGAAACGTATTTGCAGACTTAAAAACCCTTGCCTATTGTAGATCGCGCCTGTCCTTCCAGTGCTGAATGAAAAACAATGATTTTGGACCCTGTTTTCATGCGAAATGGCTAAAATAAATATTTCACCTTTGTTTCACTCAAACAGTGTCTCCTGTCATATGATGAACTGGTCGCATTGGGGATTTGGCCTAAAACATGATTTTGGACAATGTTCATGGAACTCAGATTGAAACGTACTTGCAGACTTAAAAACCCTTGCCTATTGTAGATCGCGCCTGTCCTTCCAGTGCTGAACGAAAAACAATGATTTTGGACCCTGTTTTCATGCGAAATGGCTAAAAGAAATATTTCACGTTTGTTTCACTCAAACAGTGTCTCCTGTCATATGCTGAACTGGTTGCATTGTGGATTTGGCCTAAAACATGATTTTGGACAATGTTCATGGAACTCCGCTTGAAACGTACTTGCAGACTTAAAAACCCTTGCCTATTGTAGATCGCGCCTGTCCTTCCAGTGCTGAACGAAAAACAATGATTTTGGACCCTGTTTTCATGCGAAATGGCTAAAAGAAATGTTTCACGTTTGTTTCACTCAAACAGTGTCTCCTGTCATATGCTGAACTGGTCGCATTGGGGATTTGGCCTAAAACATGATTTTGGACAATGTTCATGGAACTCAGCTTGAAACGTACTTGCAGACTTAAAAACCCTTGCCTATTGGAGATCGCGCCTGTCCTTCCAGTGCTGAACGAAAAACAATGATTTTGGACCCTGTTTTCATGCGAAATGGCTAAAAGAAATATTTCACGTTTCTTTCACTCAAACAGTGTCTCCTGTCATATGCTGAACTGGTCGCATTGGGGATTTGGCCTAAAACATGATTTTGGACAATGTTCATGGAACTCAGCTTGAAACGTACTTGCAGACTTAAAAACCCTTGCCTATTGTAGATCGCGCCTGTCCTTCCAGTGCTGAATGAAAAACAATGATTTTGGACCCTGTTTTCATGCGAAATGGCTAAAATAAATATTTCACCTTTGTTTCACTCAAACAGTGTCTCCTGTCATATGCTGAACTGGTCGCATTGGGGATTTGGCCTAAAACATGATTTTGGACAATGTTCATGGAACTCAGCTTGAAACGTATTTGCAGACTTAAAAACCCTTGCCTATTGTAGATCGCGCCTGTCCTTCCAGTGCTGAACGAAAAACAATGATTTTGGACCCTGTTTTCATGCGAAATGGCTAAAATAAATATTTCACCTTTGTTTCACTCAAACAGTGTCTCCTGTCATATGATGAACTGGTCGCATTGGGGATTTGGCCTAAAACATGATTTTGGACAATGTTCATGGAACTCAGATTGAAACGTACTTGCAGACTTAAAAACCCTTGCCTATTGTAGATCGCGCCTGTCCTTCCAGTGCTGAACGAAAAACAATGATTTTGGACCCTGTTTTCATGCGAAATGGCTAAAAGAAATATTTCACGTTTGTTTCACTCAAACAGTGTCTCCTGTCATATGCTGAACTGGTTGCATTGTGGATTTGGCCTAAAACATGATTTTGGACAATGTTCATGGAACTCCGCTTGAAACGTACTTGCAGACTTAAAAACCCTTGCCTATTGTAGATCGCGCCTGTCCTTCCAGTGCTGAACGAAAAACAATGATTTTGGACCCTGTTTTCATGCGAAATGGCTAAAAGAAATGTTTCACGTTTGTTTCACTCAAACAGTGTCTCCTGTCATATGCTGAACTGGTCGCATTGGGGATTTGGCCTAAAACATGATTTTGGACAATGTTCATGGAACTCAGCTTGAAACGTACTTGCAGACTTAAAAACCCTTGCCTATTGGAGATCGCGCCTGTCCTTCCAGTGCTGAACGAAAAACAATGATTTTGGACCCTGTTTTCATGCGAAATGGCTAAAAGAAATATTTCACGTTTCTTTCACTCAAACAGTGTCTCCTGTCATATGCTGAACTGGTCGCATTGGGGATTTGGCCTAAAACATGATTTTGGACAATGTTCATGGAACTCAGCTTGAAACGTACTTGCAGACTTAAAAACCCTTGCCTATTGTAGATCGCGCCTGTCCTTCCAGTGCTGAATGAAAAACAATGATTTTGGACCCTGTTTTCATGCGAAATGGCTAAAATAAATATTTCACCTTTGTTTCACTCAAACAGTGTCTCCTGTCATATGCTGAACTGGTCGCATTGGGGATTTGGCCTAAAACATGATTTTGGACAATGTTCATGGAACTCAGCTTGAAACGTATTTGCAGACTTAAAAACCCTTGCCTATTGTAGATCGCGCCTGTCCTTCCAGTGCTGAACGAAAAACAATGATTTTGGACCCTGTTTTCATGCGAAATGGCTAAAAGAAATATTTCACGTTTCTTTCACTCAAACAGTGTCTCCTGTCATATGCTGAACTGGTCACATTGGGGATTTGGCCTAAAACATGATTTTGGACAATGTTCATGGAACTCAGCTTGAAACGTACTTGCAGACTTAATAACCCTTGCCTATTGTAGATCGTGCCTGTCCTTGCAGTGCTGAACGAAAAACAATGATTTTGGACCCTGTTTTCATGCGAAATGGCTAAAATAAATATTTCACGTTTGTTTCACTCAAACAGTGTCTCCTGTCATATGCTGAACTGGTCGCATTGGGGATTTGGCCTAAAACATGATTTTGGACATTGTTCATGGAACTCAGCTTGAAACGTACTTGCAGACTTAAAAACCCTTGCCTATTGTAGATCGCGCCTGTCCTTCCAGTGCTGAACGAAAAACAATGATTTTGGACCCTGTTTTCATGCGAAATGGCTAAAATAAATATTTCACGTTTGTTTCACTCAAACAGTGTCTCCTGTCATATGCTGAACTGGTCGCATTGGGGATTTGGCCTAAAACATGATTTTGGACAATGTTCATGGAACTCAGCTTGAAACGTACTTGCAGACTTACAAACCCTTGCCTATTGTAGATCGCGCCTGTCCTTCCAGTGCTGAACGAAAAACAATGATTATGGACCCTGTTTTCATGCGAAATGGCTAAAATAAATATTTCACCTTTGTTTCACTCAAACAGTGTCTCCTGTCATATGCTGAACTGGTCGCATTGGGGATTTGGCCTAAAACATGATTTTGGACATTGTTCATGGAACTCAGCTTGAAACGTACTTGCAGACTTAAAAACCCTTGCCTATTGTAGATCGCGCCTGTCCTTCCAGTGCTGAACGAAAAACAATGATTTTGGACCCTGTTTTCATGCGAAATGGCTAAAATAAATATTTCACGTTTGTTTCACTCAAACAGTGTCTCCTGTCATATGCTGAACTGGTCGCATTGGGGATTTGGCCTAAAACATGATTTTGGACAATGTTCATGGAACTCAGCTTGAAACGTACTTGCAGACTTAAAATCCCTTGCCTATTGTAGATCGCGCCTGTCCTTCCAGTGCTGAACGAAAAACAATGATTTTGGACCCTGTTTTCATGCGACATGGCTAAAAGAAATATTTCACGTTTGTTTCACTCAAACAGTGTCTCCTGTCATATGCTGAACTGGTTGCATTGTGGATTTGGCCTAAAACATGATTTTGGACAATGTTCATGGAACTCCGCTTGAAACGTACTTGCAGACTTAAAAACCCTTGCCTATTGTAGATCGCGCCTGTCCTTCCAGTGCTGAACGAAAAACAATGATTTTGGACCCTGTTTTCATGCGAAATGGCTAAAAGAAATGTTTCACGTTTGTTTCACTCAAACAGTGTCTCCTGTCATATGCTGAACTGGTCGCATTGGGGATTTGGCCTAAAACATGATTTTGGACAATGTTCATGGAACTCAGCTTGAAACGTACTTGCAGACTTAAAATCCCTTGCCTATTGTAGATCGCGCCTGTCCTTCCAGTGCTGAACGAAAAACAATGATTTTGGACCCTGTTTTCATGCGAAATGGCTAAAAGAAATGTTTCACGTTTGTTTCACTCAAACAGTGTCTCCTGTCATATGCTGAACTGGTCGCATTGGGGATTTGGCCTAAAACATGATTTTGGACAATGTTCATGGAACTCAGCTTGAAACGTACTTGCAGACTTAAAATCCCTTGCCTATTGTAGATCGCGCCTGTCCTTCCAGTGCTGAACGAAAAACAATGATTTTGGACCCTGTTTTCATGCGAAATGGCTAAAAGAAATATTTCACGTTTGTTTCACTCAAACAGTGTCTCCTGTCATATGCTGAACTGGTTGCATTGTTGATTTGGCCTAAAACATGATTTTGGACAATGTTCATGGAACTCCGCTTGAAACGTACTTGCAGACTTAAAAACCCTTGCCTATTGTAGATCGCGCCTGTCCTTCCAGTGCTGAACGAAAAACAATGATTTTGGACCCTGTTTTCATGCGAAATGGCTAAAAGAAATATTTCACGTTTGTTTCACTCAAACAGTGTCTCCTGTCATATGCTGAACTGGTCGCATTGGGGATTTGGCCTAAAACATGATTTTGGACAATGTTCATGGAACTCAGCTTGAAACGTACTTGCAGACTTAAAAACCCTTGCCTATTGTAGATCGCGCCTGTCCTTCCAGTGCTGAATGAAAAACAATGATTTTGGACCCTGTTTTCATGCGAAATGGCTAAAATAAATATTTCACCTTTGTTTCACTCAAACAGTGTCTCCTGTCATATGCTGAACTGGTCGCATTGGGGATTTGGCCTAAAACATGATTTTGGACAATGTTCATGGAACTCAGCTTGAAACGTATTTGCAGACTTAAAAACCCTTGCCTATTGTAGATCGCGCCTGTCCTTCCAGTGCTGAACGAAAAACAATGATTTTGGACCCTGTTTTCATGCGAAATGGCTAAAAGAAATATGTCACGTTTCTTTCACTCAAACAGTGTCTCCTGTCATATGCTGAACTGGTCACATTGGGGATTTGGCCTAAAACATGATTTTGGACAATGTTCATGGAACTCAGCTTGAAACGTACTTGCAGACTTAAAAACCCTTGCCTATTGTAGATCGTGACTGTCCTTCCAGTGCTGAACGAAAAACAATGATTTTGGACCCTGTTTTCATGCGAAATGGCTAAAATAAATATTTCACGTTTGTTTCACTCAAACAGTGTCTCCTGTCATATGCTGAACTGGTCGCATTGGGGATTTGGCCTAAAACATGATTTTGGACAATGTTCATGGAACTCAGCTTGAAACGTACTTGCAGACTTAAAAACCCTTGCCTATTGTAGATCGCGCCTGTCCTTCCAGTGCTGAACGAAAAACAATGATTATGGACCCTGTTTTCATGCGAAATGGCTAAAATAAATATTTCACCTTTGTTTCACTCAAACAGTGTCTCCTGTCATATGATGAACTGGTCGCATTGGGGATTTGGCCTAAAACATGATTTTGGACAATGTTCATGGAACTCAGATTGAAACGTACTTGCAGACTTAAAAACCCTTGCCTATTGTAGATCGCGCCTGTCCTTCCAGTGCTGAACGAAAAACAATGATTTTGGACCCTGTTTTCATGCGAAATGGCTAAAAGAAATATTTCACGTTTGTTTCACTCAAACAGTGTCTCCTGTCATATGCTGAACTGGTTGCATTGTGGATTTGGCCTAAAACATGATTTTGGACAATGTTCATGGAACTCCGCTTGAAACGTACTTGCAGACTTAAAAACCCTTGCCTATTGTAGATCGCGCCTGTCCTTCCAGTGCTGAACGAAAAACAATGATTTTGGACCCTGTTTTCATGCGAAATGGCTAAAAGAAATGTTTCACGTTTGTTTCACTCAAACAGTGTCTCCTGTCATATGCTGAACTGGTCGCATTGGGGATTTGGCCTAAAACATGATTTTGGACAATGTTCATGGAACTCAGCTTGAAACGTACTTGCAGACTTAAAATCCCTTGCCTATTGTAGATCGCGCCTGTCCTTCCAGTGCTGAACGAAAAACAATGATTTTGGACCCTGTTTTCATGCGAAATGGCTAAAATAAATGTTTCACGTTTGTTTCACTCAAACATTGTCTCCTGTCATATGCTGAACTGGTTGCATTGTGGATTTGGCCTAAAACATGATTTTGGACAATGTTCATGGAACTCCGCTTGAAACGTACTTGCAGACTTAAAAACCCTTGCCTATTGTAGATCGCGCCTGTCCTTCCAGTGCTGAACGAAAAACAATGATTTTGGACCCTGTTTTCATGCGAAATGGCTAAAAGAAATGTTTCACGTTTGTTTCACTCAAACAGTGTCTCCTGTCATATGCTGAACTGGTCGCATTGGGGATTTGGCCTAAAACATGATTTTGGACAATGTTCATGGAACTCAGCTTGAAACGTACTTGCAGACTTAAAATCCCTTGCCTATTGTAGATCGCGCCTGTCCTTCCAGTGCTGAACGAAAAACAATGATTTTGGACCCTGTTTTCATGCGAAATGGCTAAAAGAAATATTTCACGTTTGTTTCACTCAAACAGTGTCTCCTGTCATATGCTGAACTGGTTGCATTGTGGATTTGGATATAACATGATTTTGGACAATGTTCATGGAACTCCACTTGAAACGTACTTGCAGACTTAAAAACCCTTGCCTATTGTAGATCGCGCCTGTCCTTCCAGTGCTGAACGAAAAACAATGATTTTGGACCCTGTTTTCATGCGAAATGGCTAAAAGAAATGTTTCACGTTTGTTTCACTCAAACAGTGTCTCCTGTCATATGCTGAACTGGTCGCATTGGGGATTTGGCCTAAAACATGATTTTGGACAATGTTCATGGAACTCAGCTTGAAACGTACTTGCAGACTTAAAATCCCTTGCCTATTGTAGATCGCGCCTGTCCTTCCAGTGCTGAACGAAAAACAATGATTTTGGACCCTGTTTTCATGCGAAATGGCTAAAATAAATATTTCACGTTTGTTTCACTCAAACAGTGTCTCCTGTCATATGCTGAACTGGTCGCATTGGGGATTTGGCCTAAAACATGATTTTGGACAATGTTCATGGAACTCAGCTTGAAACGTACTTGCAGACTTAAAAACCCTTGCCTATTTTAGATCGCGCCTGTCCTTCCAGTGCTGAATGAAAAACAATGATTTTGGACCCTGTTTTCATGCGAAATGGCTAAAATAAATATTTCACCTTTGTTTCACTCAAACAGTGTCTCCTGTCATATGCTGAACTGGTCGCATTGGGGATTTGGCCTAAAACATGATTTTGGACAATGTTCATGGAACTCAGCTTGAAACGTATTTGCAGACTTAAAAACCCTTGCCTATTGTAGATCGCGCCTGTCCTTCCAGTGCTGAACGAAAAACAATGATTTTGGACCCTGTTTTCATGCGAAATGGCTAAAAGAAATATGTCACGTTTCTTTCACTCAAACAGTGTCTCCTGTCATATGCTGAACTGGTCGCATTGGGGATTTGGCCTAAAACATGATTTTGGACAATGTTCATGGAACTCAGCTTGAAACATACTTGCAGACTTAAAAACCCTTGCCTATTGTAGATCGCGCCTGTCCTTCCAGTGCTGAATGAAAAACAATGATTTTGGACCCTGTTTTCATGCGAAATGGCTAAAAGAAATGTTTCACGTTTGTTTCACTCAAACAGTGTCTCCTGTCAAATGCTGAACTGGTCGCATTGGGGATTTGGCCTAAAACATGATTTTGGACAATCTTCATGGAACTCCGCTTGAAACGTACTTGCAGACTTAAAAACCCTTGCCTATTGTAGATCGCGCCTGTCCTTCCAGTGCTGAACGAAAAACAATGATTTTGGACCCTGTTTTCATGCGAAATGGCTAAAAGAAATGTTTCACGTTTGTTTCACTCAAACAGTGTCTCCTGTCATATGCTGAACTGGTTGCATTGGGGATTTGGCCTAAAACATGATTTTGGACAATGTTCATGGAACTCCGCTTGAAACGTACTTGCAGACTTAAAAACCCTTGCCTATTGTAGATCGCGCCTGTCCTTCCAGTGCTGAACGAAAAACAATGATTTTGGACCCTGTTTTCATGCGAAATGGCTAAAAGAAATGTTTCACGTTTGTTTCACTCAAACAGTGTCTCCTGTCATATGCTGAACTGGTCGCATTGGGGATTTGGCCTAAAACATGATTTTGGACAATGTTCATGGAACTCAGCTTGAAACGTACTTGCAGACTTAAAATCCCTTGCCTATTGTAGATCGCGCCTGTCCTTCCAGTGCTGAACGAAAAACAATGATTTTGGACCCTGTTTTCATGCGAAATGGCTAAAATAAATATTTCACGTTTGTTTCACTCAAACAGTGTCTCCTGTCATATGCTGAACTGGTCGCATTGGGGATTTGGCCTAAAACATGATTTTGGACAATGTTCATGGAACTCAGCTTGAAACGTACTTGCAGACTTAAAAACCCTTGCCTATTTTAGATCGCGCCTGTCCTTCCAGTGCTGAATGAAAAACAATGATTTTGGACCCTGTTTTCATGCGAAATGGCTAAAATAAATATTTCACCTTTGTTTCACTCAAACAGTGTCTCCTGTCATATGCTGAACTGGTCGCATTGGGGATTTGGCCTAAAACATGATTTTGGACAATGTTCATGGAACTCAGCTTGAAACGTATTTGCAGACTTAAAAACCCTTGCCTATTGTAGATCGCGCCTGTCCTTCCAGTGCTGAACGAAAAACAATGATTTTGGACCCTGTTTTCATGCGAAATGGCTAAAAGAAATATGTCACGTTTCTTTCACTCAAACAGTGTCTCCTGTCATATGCTGAACTGGTCGCATTGGGGATTTGGCCTAAAACATGATTTTGGACAATGTTCATGGAACTCAGATTGAAACGTACTTGCAGACTTAAAAACCCTTGCCTATTGTAGATCGTGACTGTCCTTCCAGTGCTGAACGAAAAACAATGATTTTGGACCCTGTTTTCATGCGAAATGGCTAAAATAAATATTTCACGTTTGTTTCACTCAAACAGTGTCTCCTGTCATATGCTGAACTGGTCGCATTGGGGATTTGGCCTAAAACATGATTTTGGACAATGTTCATGGAACTCAGCTTGAAACGTACTTGCAGACTTAAAAACCCTTGCCTATTGTAGATCGCGCCTGTCCTTCCAGTGCTGAACGAAAAACAATGATTTTGGACCCTGTTTTCATGCGAAATGGCTAAAAGAAATATTTCACGTTTGTTTCACTCAAACAGTGTCTCCTGTCATATGCTGAACTGGTTGCATTGTGGATTTGGCCTAAAACATGATTTTGGACAATGTTCATGGAACTCCGCTTGAAACGTACTTGCAGACTTAAAAACCCTTGCCTATTGTAGATCGCGCCTGTCCTTCCAGTGCTGAACGAAAAACAATGATTTTGGACCCTGTTTTCATGCGAAATGGCTAAAAGAAATGTTTCACGTTTGTTTCACTCAAACAGTGTCTCCTGTCATATGCTGAACTGGTCGCATTGGGGATTTGGCCTAAAACATGATTTTGGACAATGTTCATGGAACTCAGCTTGAAACGTACTTGCAGACTTAAAATCCCTTGCCTATTGTAGATCGCGCCTGTCCTTCCAGTGCTGAACGAAAAACAATGATTTTGGACCCTGTTTTCATGCGAAATGGCTAAAATAAATGTTTCACGTTTGTTTCACTCAAACATTGTCTCCTGTCATATGCTGAACTGGTTGCATTGTGGATTTGGCCTAAAACATCATTTTGGACAATGTTCATGGAACTCAGCTTGAAACGTACTTGCAGACTTAAAAACCCTTGCCTATTGTAGATCGCGCCTGTCCTTCCAGTGCTGAACGAAAAACAATGATTTTGGACCCTGTTTTCATGCGAAATGGCTAAAAGAAATGTTTCACGTTTGTTTCACTCAAACAGTGTCTCCTGTCATATGCTGAACTGGTCGCATTGGGGATTTGGCCTAAATCATGATTTTGGACAATGTTCATGGAACTCAGCTTGAAACGTACTTGCAGACTTAAAATCCCTTGCCTATTGTAGATCGCGCCTGTCCTTCCAGTGCTGAACGAAAAACAATGATTTTGGACCCTGTTTTCATGCGAAATGGCTAAAAGAAATATTTCACGTTTGTTTCACTCAAACAGTGTCTCCTGTCATATGCTGAACTGGTTGCATTGTGGATTTGGCCTAAAACATGATTTTGGACAATGTTCATGGAACTCCGCTTGAAACGTACTTGCAGACTTAAAAACCCTTGCCTATTGTAGATCGCGCCTGTCCTTCCAGTGCTGAACGAAAAACAATGATTTTGGACCCTGTTTTCATGCGAAATGGCTAAAAGAAATGTTTCACGTTTGTTTCACTCAAACAGTGTCTCCTGTCATATGCTGAACTGGTCACATTGGGGATTTGGCCTAAAACATGATTTTGGACAATGTTCATGGAACTCAGCTTGAAACGTACTTGCAGACTTAAAATCCCTTGCCTATTGTAGATCGCGCCTGTCCTTCCAGTGCTGAACGAAAAACAATGATTTTGGACCCTGTTTTCATGCGAAATGGCTAAAAGAAATGTTTCACGTTTGTTTCACTCAAACAGTGTCTCCTGTCATATGCTGAACTGGTTGCATTGTGGATTTGGCCTAAAACATGATTTTGGACAATGTTCATGGAACTCCGCTTGAAACGTACTTGCAGACTTAAAAACCCTTGCCTATTGTAGATCGCGCCTGTCCTTCCAGTGCTGAACGAAAAACAATGATTTTGGACCCTGTTTTCATGCGAAATGGCTAAAATAAATGTTTCACGTTTGTTTCACTCAAACAGTGTCTCCTGTCATATGCTGAACTGGTCGAATTGGGGATTTGGCCTAAAACATGATTTTGGACAATGTTCATGGAACTCAGCTTGAAACGTACTTGCAGACTTAAAAACCCTTGCCTATTTTAGATCGCGCCTGTCCTTCCAGTGCTGAATGAAAAACAATGATTTTGGACCCTGTTTTCATGCGAAATGGCTAAAATAAATATTTCACCTTTGTTTCACTCAAACAGTGTCTCCTGTCATATGCTGAACTGGTCGCATTGGGGATTTGGCCTAAAACATGATTTTGGACAATGTTCATGGAACTCAGCTTGAAACGTACTTGCAGACTTAAAAACCCTTGCCTATTGTAGATCGCGCCTGTCCTTCCAGTGCTGAACGAAAAACAATGATTATGGACCCTGTTTTCATGCGAAATGGCTAAAATAAATATTTCACCTTTGTTTCACTCAAACAGTGTCTCCTGTCATATGATGAACTGGTCGCATTGGGGATTTGGCCTAAAACATGATTTTGGACAATGTTCATGGAACTCAGATTGAAACGTACTTGCAGACTTAAAAACCCTTGCCTATTGTAGATCGCGCCTGTCCTTCCAGTGCTGAACGAAAAACAATGATTTTGGACCCTGTTTTCATGCGAAATGGCTAAAAGAAATATTTCACGTTTGTTTCACTCAAACAGTGTCTCCTGTCATATGCTGAACTGGTTGCATTGTGGATTTGGCCTAAAACATGATTTTGGACAATGTTCATGGAACTCCGCTTGAAACGTACTTGCAGACTTAAAAACCCTTGCCTATTGTAGATCGCGCCTGTCCTTCCAGTGCTGAACGAAAAACAATGATTTTGGACCCTGTTTTCATGCGAAATGGCTAAAAGAAATGTTTCACGTTTGTTTCACTCAAACAGTGTCTCCTGTCATATGCTGAACTGGTCGCATTGGGGATTTGGCCTAAAACATGATTTTGGACAATGTTCATGGAACTCAGCTTGAAACGTACTTGCAGACTTAAAATCCCTTGCCTATTGTAGATCGCGCCTGTCCTTCCAGTGCTGAACGAAAAACAATGATTTTGGACCCTGTTTTCATGCGAAATGGCTAAAATAAATGTTTCACGTTTGTTTCACTCAAACATTGTCTCCTGTCATATGCTGAACTGGTTGCATTGTGGATTTGGCCTAAAACATGATTTTGGACAATGTTCATGGAACTCCGCTTGAAACGTACTTGCAGACTTAAAAACCCTTGCCTATTGTAGATCGCGCCTGTCCTTCCAGTGCTGAACGAAAAACAATGATTTTGGACCCTGTTTTCATGCGAAATGGCTAAAAGAAATGTTTCACGTTTGTTTCACTCAAACAGTGTCTCCTGTCATATGCTGAACTGGTCGCATTGGGGATTTGGCCTAAAACATGATTTTGGACAATGTTCATGGAACTCAGCTTGAAACGTACTTGCAGACTTAAAATCCCTTGCCTATTGTAGATCGCGCCTGTCCTTCCAGTGCTGAACGAAAAACAATGATTTTGGACCCTGTTTTCATGCGAAATGGCTAAAAGAAATATTTCACGTTTGTTTCACTCAAACAGTGTCTCCTGTCATATGCTGAACTGGTTGCATTGTGGATTTGGCCTAAAACATGATTTTGGACAATGTTCATGGAACTCCGCTTGAAACGTACTTGCAGACTTAAAAACCCTTGCCTATTGTAGATCGCGCCTGTCCTTCCAGTGCTGAACGAAAAACAATGATTTTGGACCCTGTTTTCATGCGAAATGGCTAAAAGAAATGTTTCACGTTTGTTTCACTCAAACAGTGTCTCCTGTCATATGCTGAACTGGTCGCATTGGGGATTTGGCCTAAAACATGATTTTGGACAATGTTCATGGAACTCAGCTTGAAACGTACTTGCAGACTTAAAAACCCTTGCCTATTTTAGATCGCGCCTGTCCTTCCAGTGCTGAACGAAAAACAATGATTTTGGACCCTGTTTTCATGCGAAATGGCTAAAATAAATATTTCACGTTTGTTTCACTCAAACAGTGTCTCCTGTCATATGCTGAACTGGTCGCATTGGGGATTTGGCCTAAAACATGATTTTGGACAATGTTCATGGAACTCAGCTTGAAACGTACTTGCAGACTTAAAAACCCTTGCCTATTTTAGATCGCGCCTGTCCTTCCAGTGCTGAATGAAAAACAATGATTTTGGACCCTGTTTTCATGCGAAATGGCTAAAATAAATATTTCACCTTTGTTTCACTCAAACAGTGTCTCCTGTCATATGCTGAACTGGTCGCATTGGGGATTTGGCCTAAAACATGATTTTGGACAATGTTCATGGAACTCAGCTTGAAACGTATTTGCAGACTTAAAAACCCTTGCCTATTGTAGATCGCGCCTGTCCTTCCAGTGCTGAACGAAAAACAATGATTTTGGACCCTGTTTTCATGCGAAATGGCTAAAAGAAATATGTCACGTTTCTTTCACTCAAACAGTGTCTCCTGTCATATGCTGAACTGGTCGCATTGGGGATTTGGCCTAAAACATGATTTTGGACAATGTTCATGGAACTCAGCTTGAAACGTACTTGCAGACTTAAAAACCCTTGCCTATTGTAGATCGCGCCTGTCCTTCCAGTGCTGAACGAAAAACAATGATTTTGGACCCTGTTTTCATGCGAAATGGCTAAAAGAAATGTTTCACGTTTGTTTCACTCAAACAGTGTCTCCTGTCATATGCTGAACTGGTCGCATTGGGGATTTGGCCTAAAAGATGATTTTGGACAATCTTCATGGAACTCCGCTTGAAACGTACTTGCAGACTTAAAAACCCTTGCCTATTGTAGATCGCGCCTGTCCTTCCAGTGCTGAACGAAAAACAATGATTTTGGACCCTGTTTTCATGCGAAATGGCTAAAAGAAATGTTTCACGTTTGTTTCACTCAAACAGTGTCTCCTGTCATATGCTGAACTGGTTGCATTGGGGATTTGGCCTAAAACATGATTTTGGACAATGTTCATGGAACTCCGCTTGAAACGTACTTGCAGACTTAAAAACCCTTGCCTATTGTAGATCGCGCCTGTCCTTCCAGTGCTGAACGAAAAACAATGATTTTGGACCCTGTTTTCATGCGAAATGGCTAAAAGAAATGTTTCACGTTTGTTTCACTCAAACAGTGTCTCCTGTCATATGCTGAACTGGTCGCATTGGGGATTTGGCCTAAAACATGATTTTGGACAATGTTCATGGAACTCAGCTTGAAACGTACTTGCAGACTTAAAATCCCTTGCCTATTGTAGATCGCGCCTGTCCTTCCAGTGCTGAACGAAAAACAATGATTTTGGACCCTGTTTTCATGCGAAATGGCTAAAATAAATATTTCACGTTTGTTTCACTCAAACAGTGTCTCCTGTCATATGCTGAACTGGTCGCATTGGGGATTTGGCCTAAAACATGATTTTGGACAATGTTCATGGAACTCAGCTTGAAACGTACTTGCAGACTTAAAAACCCTTGCCTATTTTAGATCGCGCCTGTCCTTCCAGTGCTGAATGAAAAACAATGATTTTGGACCCTGTTTTCATGCGAAATGGCTAAAATAAATATTTCACCTTTGTTTCACTCAAACAGTGTCTCCTGTCATATGCTGAACTGGTCGCATTGGGGATTTGGCCTAAAACATGATTTTGGACAATGTTCATGGAACTCAGCTTGAAACGTATTTGCAGACTTAAAAACCCTTGCCTATTGTAGATCGCGCCTGTCCTTCCAGTGCTGAACGAAAAACAATGATTTTGGACCCTGTTTTCATGCGAAATGGCTAAAAGAAATATGTCACGTTTCTTTCACTCAAACAGTGTCTCCTGTCATATGCTGAACTGGTCGCATTGGGGATTTGGCCTAAAACATGATTTTGGACAATGTTCATGGAACTCAGCTTGAAACGTACTTGCAGACTTAAAAACCCTTGCCTATTGTAGATCGCGCCTGTCCTTCCAGTGCTGAACGAAAAACAATGATTATGGACCCTGTTTTCATGCGAAATGGCTAAAATAAATATTTCACCTTTGTTTCACTCAAACAGTGTCTCCTGTCATATGATGAACTGGTCGCATTGGGGATTTGGCCTAAAACATGATTTTGGACAATGTTCATGGAACTCAGATTGAAACGTACTTGCAGACTTAAAAACCCTTGCCTATTGTAGATCGCGCCTGTCCTTCCAGTGCTGAACGAAAAACAATGATTTTGGACCCTGTTTTCATGCGAAATGGCTAAAAGAAATATTTCACGTTTGTTTCACTCAAACAGTGTCTCCTGTCATATGCTGAACTGGTTGCATTGTGGATTTGGCCTAAAACATGATTTTGGACAATGTTCATGGAACTCCGCTTGAAACGTACTTGCAGACTTAAAAACCCTTGCCTATTGTAGATCGCGCCTGTCCTTCCAGTGCTGAACGAAAAACAATGATTTTGGACCCTGTTTTCATGCGAAATGGCTAAAAGAAATGTTTCACGTTTGTTTCACTCAAACAGTGTCTCCTGTCATATGCTGAACTGGTCGCATTGGGGATTTGGCCTAAAACATGATTTTGGACAATGTTCATGGAACTCAGCTTGAAACGTACTTGCAGACTTAAAAACCCTTGCCTATTTTAGATTGCGCCTGTCCTTCCAGTGCTGAATGAAAAACAATGATTTTGGACCCTGTTTTCATGCGAAATGGCTAAAATAAATATTTCACCTTTGTTTCACTCAAACAGTGTCTCCTGTCATATGCTGAACTGGTCGCATTGGGGATTTGGCCTAAAACATGATTTTGGACAATGTTCATGGAACTCAGCTTGAAACGTATTTGCAGACTTAAAAACCCTTGCCTATTGTAGATCGCGCCTGTCCTTCCAGTGCTGAACGAAAAACAATGATTTTGGACCCTGTTTTCATGCGAAATGGCTAAAAGAAATATGTCACGTTTCTTTCACTCAAACAGTGTCTCCTGTCATATGCTGAACTGGTCACATTGGGGATTTGGCCTAAAACATGATTTTGGACAATGTTCATGGAACTCAGCTTGAAACGTACTTGCAGACTTAAAAACCCTTGCCTATTGTAGATCGTGACTGTCCTTCCAGTGCTGAACGAAAAACAATGATTTTGGACCCTGTTTTCATGCGAAATGGCTAAAATAAATATTTCACGTTTGTTTCACTCAAACAGTGTCTCCTGTCATATGCTGAACTGGTCGCATTGGGGATTTGGCCTAAAACATGATTTTGGACAATGTTCATGGAACTCAGCTTGAAACGTACTTGCAGACTTAAAAACCCTTGCCTATTGTAGATCGCGCCTGTCCTTCCAGTGCTGAACGAAAAACAATGATTATGGACCCTGTTTTCATGCGAAATGGCTAAAATAAATATTTCACCTTTGTTTCACTCAAACAGTGTCTCCTGTCATATGATGAACTGGTCGCATTGGGGATTTGGCCTAAAACATGATTTTGGACAATGTTCATGGAACTCAGATTGAAACGTACTTGCAGACTTAAAAACCCTTGCCTATTGTAGATCGCGCCTGTCCTTCCAGTGCTGAACGAAAAACAATGATTTTGGACCCTGTTTTCATGCGAAATGGCTAAAAGAAATATTTCACGTTTGTTTCACTCAAACAGTGTCTCCTGTCATATGCTGAACTGGTTGCATTGTGGATTTGGCCTAAAACATGATTTTGGACAATGTTCATGGAACTCCGCTTGAAACGTACTTGCAGACTTAAAAACCCTTGCCTATTGTAGATCGCGCCTGTCCTTCCAGTGCTGAACGAAAAACAATGATTTTGGACCCTGTTTTCATGCGAAATGGTTAAAAGAAATGTTTCACGTTTGTTTCACTCAAACAGTGTCTCCTGTCATATGCTGAACTGGTCGCATTGGGGATTTGGCCTAAAACATGATTTTGGACAATGTTCATGGAACTCAGCTTGAAACGTACTTGCAGACTTAAAATCCCTTGCCTATTGTAGATCGCGCCTGTCCTTCCAGTGCTGAACGAAAAACAATGATTTTGGACCCTGTTTTCATGCGAAATGGCTAAAATAAATGTTTCACGTTTGTTTCACTCAAACATTGTCTCCTGTCATATGCTGAACTGGTTGCATTGTGGATTTGGCCTAAAACATGATTTTGGACAATGTTCATGGAACTCAGCTTGAAACGTAC
Organism: Coregonus lavaretus; assembly: GCF_964263955.1. NCBI lineage: Eukaryota > Metazoa > Chordata > Actinopteri > Salmoniformes > Salmonidae > Coregonus > Coregonus lavaretus. Next base: position 17,099,809 of record NC_139993.1, read on the forward strand.
TTGCAGACTTAAAAACCCTTGCCTATTGTAGATCGCGCCTGTCCTTCCAGTGCTGAACGAAAAACAATGATTTTGGACCCTGTTTTCATGCGAAATGGCTAAAAGAAATGTTTCACGTTTGTTTCACTCAAACAGTGTCTCCTGTCATATGCTGAACTGGTCGCATTGGGGATTTGGCCTAAATCATGATTTTGGACAATGTTCATGGAACTCAGCTTGAAACGTACTTGCAGACTTAAAATCCCTTGCCTATTGTAGATCGCGCCTGTCCTTCCAGTGCTGAACGAAAAACAATGATTTTGGACCCTGTTTTCATGCGAAATGGCTAAAAGAAATATTTCACGTTTGTTTCACTCAAACAGTGTCTCCTGTCATATGCTGAACTGGTTGCATTGTGGATTTGGCCTAAAACATGATTTTGGACAATGTTCATGGAACTCCGCTTGAAACGTACTTGCAGACTTAAAAACCCTTGCCTATTGTAGATCGCGCCTGTCCTTCCAGTGCTGAACGAAAAACAATGATTTTGGACCCTGTTTTCATGCGAAATGGCTAAAAGAAATGTTTCACGTTTGTTTCACTCAAACAGTGTCTCCTGTCATATGCTGAACTGGTCACATTGGGGATTTGGCCTAAAACATGATTTTGGACAATGTTCATGGAACTCAGCTTGAAACGTACTTGCAGACTTAAAATCCCTTGCCTATTGTAGATCGCGCCTGTCCTTCCAGTGCTGAACGAAAAACAATGATTTTGGACCCTGTTTTCATGCGAAATGGCTAAAAGAAATGTTTCACGTTTGTTTCACTCAAACAGTGTCTCCTGTCATATGCTGAACTGGTCGCATTGGGGATTTGGCCTAAAACATGATTTTGGACAATGTTCATGGAACTCAGCTTGAAACGTACTTGCAGACTTAAAATCCCTTGCCTATTGTAGATCGCGCCTGTCCTTCCAGTGCTGAACGAAAAACAATGATTTTGGACCCTGTTTTCATGCGAAATGGCTAAAAGAAATATTTCACGTTTGTTTCACTCAAACAGTGTCTCCTGTCATATGCTGAACTGGTAGCATTGGGGATTTGGCCTAAAACATGATTTTGGACAATGTTCATGGAACTCAGCTTGAAACGTACTTGCAGACTTAAAAACCCTTGCCTATTGTAGATCGCGCCTGTCCTTCCAGTGCTGAACGAAAAACAATGATTTTGGACCCTGTTTTCATGCGAAATGGCTAAAATAAATATTTCACGTTTGTTTCACTCAAACAGTGTCTCCTGTCATATGCTGAACTGGTCGCATTGGGGATTTGGCCTTAAACATGATTTTGGACAATGTTCATGGAACTCAGCTTGAAACGTATTTGCAGACTTAAAAACCCTTGCCTATTGTAGATCGCGCCTGTCCTTCCAGTGCTGAACGAAAAACAATGATTTTGGACCCTGTTTTCATGCGAAATGGCTAAAAGAAATATTTCACGTTTCTTTCACTCAAACAGTGTCTCCTGTCATATGCTGAACTGGTCACATTGGGGATTTGGCCTAAAACATGATTTTGGACAATGTTCATGGAACTCAGCTTGAAACGTACTTGCAGACTTAAAAACCCTTGCCTATTGTAGATCGCGCCTGTCCTTCCAGTGCTGAACGAAAAACAATGATTTTGGACCCTGTTTTCATGCGAAATGGCTAAAAGAAATGTTTCACGTTTGTTTCACTCAAACAGTGTCTCCTGTCATATGCTGAACTGGTCGCATTGGGGATTTGGCCTAAAACATGATTTTGGACAATGTTCATGGAACTCAGCTTGAAACGTATTTGCAGACTTAAAAACCCTTGCCTATTGTAGATCGCGCCTGTCCTTCCAGTGCTGAACGAAAAACAATGATTTTGGACCCTGTTTTCATGCGAAATGGCTAAAAGAAATATTTCACGTTTCTTTCACTCAAACAGTGTCTCCTGTCATATGCTGAACTGGTCACATTGGGGATTTGGCCTAAAACATGATTTTGGACAATGTTCATGGAACTCAGCTTGAAACGTACTTGCAGACTTAAAAACCCTTGCCTATTGTAGATCGCGCCTGTCCTTCCAGTGCTGAACGAAAAACAATGATTTTGGACCCTGTTTTCATGCGAAATGGCTAAAATAAATATTTCACGTTTGTTTCACTCAAACAGTGTCTCCTGTCATATGCTGAACTGGTCGCATTGGGGATTTGGCCTTAAACATGATTTTGGACAATGTTCATGGAACTCAGCTTGAAACGTATTTGCAGACTTAAAAACCCTTGCCTATTGTAGATCGCGCCTGTCCTTCCAGTGCTGAACGAAAAACAATGATTTTGGACCCTGTTTTCATGCGAAATGGCTAAAAGAAATATTTCACGTTTCTTTCACTCAAACAGTGTCTCCTGTCATATGCTGAACTGGTCACATTGGGGATTTGGCCTAAAACATGATTTTGGACAATGTTCATGGAACTCAGCTTGAAACGTACTTGCAGACTTAAAAACCCTTGCCTATTGTAGATCGCGCCTGTCCTTCCAGTGCTGAACGAAAAACAATGATTTTGGACCCTGTTTTCATGCGAAATGGCTAAAAGAAATGTTTCACGTTTGTTTCACTCAAACAGTGTCTCCTGTCATATGCTGAACTGGTCGCATTGGGGATTTGGCCTAAAACATGATTTTGGACAATGTTCATGGAACTCAGCTTGAAACGTATTTGCAGACTTAAAAACCCTTGCCTATTGTAGATCGCGCCTGTCCTTCCAGTGCTGAACGAAAAACAATGATTTTGGACCCTGTTTTCATGCGAAATGGCTAAAAGAAATGTTTCACGTTTGTTTCACTCAAACAGTGTCTCCTGTCATATGCTGAACTGGTTGCATTGTGGATTTGGCCTAAAACATGATTTTGGACAATGTTCATGGAACTCCGCTTGAAACGTACTTGCAGACTTAAAAACCCTTGCCTATTGTAGATCGCGCCTGTCCTTCCAGTGCTGAACGAAAAACAATGATTTTGGACCCTGTTTTCATGCGAAATGGCTAAAAGAAATGTTTCACGTTTGTTTCACTCAAACAGTGTCTCCTGTCATATGCTGAACTGGTTGCATTGTGGATTTGGCCTAAAACATGATTTTGGACAATGTTCATGGAACTCCGCTTGAAACGTACTTGCAGACTTAAAAACCCTTGCCTATTGTAGATCGCGCCTGTCCTTCCAGTGCTGAACGAAAAACAATGATTTTGGACCCTGTTTTCATGCGAAATGGCTAAAATAAATATTTCACGTTTGTTTCACTCAAACAGTGTCTCCTGTCATATGCTGAACTGGTCGCATTGGGGATTTGGCCTTAAACATGATTTTGGACAATGTTCATGGAACTCAGCTTGAAACGTATTTGCAGACTTAAAAACCCTTGCCTATTGTAGATCGCGCCTGTCCTTCCAGTGCTGAACGAAAAACAATGATTTTGGACCCTGTTTTCATGCGAAATGGCTAAAAGAAATATTTCACGTTTCTTTCACTCAAACAGTGTCTCCTGTCATATGCTGAACTGGTCACATTGGGGATTTGGCCTAAAACATGATTTTGGACAATGTTCATGGAACTCAGCTTGAAACGTACTTGCAGACTTAAAAACCCTTGCCTATTGTAGATCGCGCCTGTCCTTCCAGTGCTGAACGAAAAACAATGATTTTGGACCCTGTTTTCATGCGAAATGGCTAAAAGAAATGTTTCACGTTTGTTTCACTCAAACAGTGTCTCCTGTCATATGCTGAACTGGTCGCATTGGGGATTTGGCCTAAAACATGATTTTGGACAATGTTCATGGAACTCAGCTTGAAACGTATTTGCAGACTTAAAAACCCTTGCCTATTGTAGATCGCGCCTGTCCTTCCAGTGCTGAACGAAAAACAATGATTTTGGACCCTGTTTTCATGCGAAATGGCTAAAAGAAATATTTCACGTTTCTTTCACTCAAACAGTGTCTCCTGTCATATGCTGAACTGGTCACATTGGGGATTTGGCCTAAAACATGATTTTGGACAATGTTCATGGAACTCAGCTTGAAACGTACTTGCAGACTTAAAAACCCTTGCCTATTGTAGATCGCGCCTGTCCTTCCAGTGCTGAACGAAAAACAATGATTTTGGACCCTGTTTTCATGCGAAATGGCTAAAAGAAATGTTTCACGTTTGTTTCACTCAAACAGTGTCTCCTGTCATATGCTGAACTGGTTGCATTGTGGATTTGGCCTAAAACATGATTTTGGACAATGTTCATGGAACTCCGCTTGAAACGTACTTGCAGACTTAAAAACCCTTGCCTATTGTAGATCGCGCCTGTCCTTCCAGTGCTGAACGAAAAACAATGATTTTGGACCCTGTTTTCATGCGAAATGGCTAAAAGAAATGTTTCACGTTTGTTTCACTCAAACAGTGTCTCCTGTCATATGCTGAACTGGTCGCATTGGGGATTTGGCCTAAAACATGATTTTGGACAATGTTCATGGAACTCAGCTTGAAACGTACTTGCAGACTTAAAAACCCTTACCTATTTTAGATCGCGCCTGTCCTTCCAGTGCTGAATGAAAAACAATGATTTTGGACCCTGTTTTCATGCGAAATGGCTAAAATAAATATTTCACCTTTGTTTCACTCAAACAGTGTCTCCTGTCATATGCTGAACTGGTCGCATTGGGGATTTGGCCTAAAACATGATTTTGGACAATGTTCATGGAACTCAGCTTGAAACGTATTTGCAGACTTAAAAACCCTTGCCTATTGTAGATCGCGCCTGTCCTTCCAGTGCTGAACGAAAAACAATGATTTTGGACCCTGTTTTCATGCGAAATGGCTAAAAGAAATATGTCACGTTTCTTTCACTCAAACAGTGTCTCCTGTCATATGCTGAACTGGTCACATTGGGGATTTGGCCTAAAACATGATTTTGGACAATGTTCATGGAACTCAGCTTGAAACGTACTTGCAGACTTAAAAACCCTTGCCTATTGTAGATCGTGACTGTCCTTCCAGTGCTGAACGAAAAACAATGATTTTGGACCCTGTTTTCATGCGAAATGGCTAAAATAAATATTTCACGTTTGTTTCACTCAAACAGTGTCTCCTGTCATATGCTGAACTGGTCGCATTGGGGATTTGGCCTAAAACATGATTTTGGACAATGTTCATGGAACTCAGCTTGAAACGTACTTGCAGACTTAAAAACCCTTGCCTATTGTAGATCGCGCCTGTCCTTCCAGTGCTGAACGAAAAACAATGATTATGGACCCTGTTTTCATGCGAAATGGCTAAAATAAATATTTCACCTTTGTTTCACTCAAACAGTGTCTCCTGTCATATGATGAACTGGTCGCATTGGGGATTTGGCCTAAAACATGATTTTGGACAATGTTCATGGAACTCAGATTGAAACGTACTTGCAGACTTAAAAACCCTTGCCTATTGTAGATCGCGCCTGTCCTTCCAGTGCTGAACGAAAAACAATGATTTTGGACCCTGTTTTCATGCGAAATGGCTAAAAGAAATATTTCACGTTTGTTTCACTCAAACAGTGTCTCCTGTCATATGCTGAACTGGTTGCATTGTGGATTTGGCCTAAAACATGATTTTGGACAATGTTCATGGAACTCCGCTTGAAACGTACTTGCAGACTTAAAAACCCTTGCCTATTGTAGATCGCGCCTGTCCTTCCAGTGCTGAACGAAAAACAATGATTTTGGACCCTGTTTTCATGCGAAATGGCTAAAAGAAATGTTTCACGTTTGTTTCACTCAAACAGTGTCTCCTGTCATATGCTGAACTGGTCGCATTGGGGATTTGGCCTAAAACATGATTTTGGACAATGTTCATGGAACTCAGCTTGAAACGTACTTGCAGACTTAAAATCCCTTGCCTATTGTAGATCGCGCCTGTCCTTCCAGTGCTGAACGAAAAACAATGATTTTGGACCCTGTTTTCATGCGAAATGGCTAAAATAAATGTTTCACGTTTGTTTCACTCAAACATTGTCTCCTGTCATATGCTGAACTGGTTGCATTGTGGATTTGGCCTAAAACATGATTTTGGACAATGTTCATGGAACTCAGCTTGAAACGTACTTGCAGACTTAAAAACCCTTGCCTATTGTAGATCGCGCCTGTCCTTCCAGTGCTGAACGAAAAACAATGATTTTGGACCCTGTTTTCATGCGAAATGGCTAAAAGAAATGTTTCACGTTTGTTTCACTCAAACAGTGTCTCCTGTCATATGCTGAACTGGTCGCATTGGGGATTTGGCCTAAATCATGATTTTGGACAATGTTCATGGAACTCAGCTTGAAACGTACTTGCAGACTTAAAATCCCTTGCCTATTGTAGATCGCGCCTGTCCTTCCAGTGCTGAACGAAAAACAATGATTTTGGACCCTGTTTTCATGCGAAATGGCTAAAAGAAATATTTCACGTTTGTTTCACTCAAACAGTGTCTCCTGTCATATGCTGAACTGGTTGCATTGTGGATTTGGCCTAAAACATGATTTTGGACAATGTTCATGGAACTCCGCTTGAAACGTACTTGCAGACTTAAAAACCCTTGCCTATTGTAGATCGCGCCTGTCCTTCCAGTGCTGAACGAAAAACAATGATTTTGGACCCTGTTTTCATGCGAAATGGCTAAAAGAAATGTTTCACGTTTGTTTCACTCAAACAGTGTCTCCTGTCATATGCTGAACTGGTCACATTGGGGATTTGGCCTAAAACATGATTTTGGACAATGTTCATGGAACTCAGCTTGAAACGTACTTGCAGACTTAAAATCCCTTGCCTATTGTAGATCGCGCCTGTCCTTCCAGTGCTGAACGAAAAACAATGATTTTGGACCCTGTTTTCATGCGAAATGGCTAAAAGAAATGTTTCACGTTTGTTTCACTCAAACAGTGTCTCCTGTCATATGCTGAACTGGTCGCATTGGGGATTTGGCCTAAAACATGATTTTGGACAATGTTCATGGAACTCAGCTTGAAACGTACTTGAAGACTTAAAATCCCTTGCATATTGTAGATCGCGCCTGTCCTTCCAGTGCTGAACGAAAAACAATGATTTTGGACCCTGTTTTCATGCGAAATGGCTAAAAGAAATATTTCACGTTTGTTTCACTCAAACAGTGTCTCCTGTCATATGCTGAACTGGTAGCATTGGGGATTTGGCCTAAAACATGATTTTGGACAATGTTCATGGAACTCAGCTTGAAACGTACTTGCAGACTTAAAAACCCTTGCCTATTGTAGATCGCGCCTGTCCTTCCAGTGCTGAACGAAAAACAATGATTTTGGACCCTGTTTTCATGCGAAATGGCTAAAATAAATATTTCACGTTTGTTTCACTCAAACAGTGTCTCCTGTCATATGCTGAACTGGTCGCATTGGGGATTTGGCCTTAAACATGATTTTGGACAATGTTCATGGAACTCAGCTTGAAACGTATTTGCAGACTTAAAAACCCTTGCCTATTGTAGATCGCGCCTGTCCTTCCAGTGCTGAACGAAAAACAATGATTTTGGACCCTGTTTTCATGCGAAATGGCTAAAAGAAATATTTCACGTTTCTTTCACTCAAACAGTGTCTCCTGTCATATGCTGAACTGGTCACATTGGGGATTTGGCCTAAAACATGATTTTGGACAATGTTCATGGAACTCAGCTTGAAACGTACTTGCAGACTTAAAAACCCTTGCCTATTGTAGATCGCGCCTGTCCTTCCAGTGCTGAACGAAAAACAATGATTTTGGACCCTGTTTTCATGCGAAATGGCTAAAAGAAATGTTTCACGTTTGTTTCACTCAAACAGTGTCTCCTGTCATATGCTGAACTGGTCGCATTGGGGATTTGGCCTAAAACATGATTTTGGACAATGTTCATGGAACTCAGCTTGAAACGTATTTGCAGACTTAAAAACCCTTGCCTATTGTAGATCGCGCCTGTCCTTCCAGTGCTGAACGAAAAACAATGATTTTGGACCCTGTTTTCATGCGAAATGGCTAAAAGAAATATTTCACGTTTCTTTCACTCAAACAGTGTCTCCTGTCATATGCTGAACTGGTCACATTGGGGATTTGGCCTAAAACATGATTTTGGACAATGTTCATGGAACTCAGCTTGAAACGTACTTGCAGACTTAAAAACCCTTGCCTATTGTAGATCGCGCCTGTCCTTCCAGTGCTGAACGAAAAACAATGATTTTGGACCCTGTTTTCATGCGAAATGGCTAAAAGAAATGTTTCACGTTTGTTTCACTCAAACAGTGTCTCCTGTCATATGCTGAACTGGTCGCATTGGGGATTTGGCCTAAAACATGATTTTGGACAATGTTCATGGAACTCAGCTTGAAACGTACTTGCAGACTTAAAATCCCTTGCCTATTGTAGATCGCGCCTGTCCTTCCAGTGCTGAACGAAAAACAATGATTTTGGACCCTGTTTTCATGCGAAATGGCTAAAAGAAATATTTCACGTTTGTTTCACTCAAACAGTGTCTCCTGTCATATGCTGAACTGGTAGCATTGGGGATTTGGCCTAAAACATGATTTTGGACAATGTTCATGGAACTCAGCTTGAAACGTACTTGCAGACTTAAAAACCCTTGCCTATTGTAGATCGCGCCTGTCCTTCCAGTGCTGAACGAAAAACAATGATTTTGGACCCTGTTTTCATGCGAAATGGCTAAAATAAATATTTCACGTTTGTTTCACTCAAACAGTGTCTCCTGTCATATGCTGAACTGGTCGCATTGGGGATTTGGCCTAAAACATGATTTTGGACAATGTTCATGGAACTCAGCTTGAAACGTATTTGCAGACTTAAAAACCCTTGCCTATTGTAGATCGCGCCTGTCCTTCCAGTGCTGAACGAAAAACAATGATTTTGGACCCTGTTTTCATGCGAAATGGCTAAAAGAAATATTTCACGTTTCTTTCACTCAAACAGTGTCTCCTGTCATATGCTGAACTGGTCACATTGGGGATTTGGCCTAAAACATGATTTTGGACAATGTTCATGGAACTCAGCTTGAAACGTACTTGCAGACTTAAAAACCCTTGCCTATTGTAGATCGCGCCTGTCCTTCCAGTGCTGAACGAAAAACAATGATTTTGGACCCTGTTTTCATGCGAAATGGCTAAAAGAAATGTTTCACGTTTGTTTCACTCAAACAGTGTCTCCTGTCATATGCTGAACTGGTCGCATTGGGGATTTGGCCTAAAACATGATTTTGGACAATGTTCATGGAACTCAGCTTGAAACGTACTTGCAGACTTAAAATCCCTTGCCTATTGTAGATCGTGCCTGTCCTTCCAGTGCTGAACGAAAAACAATGATTTTGGACCCTGTTTTCATAAGAAAATGGCTAAAAGAAATATTTCACGTTTGTTTCACTCAAACAGTGTCTCCTGTCATATGCTGAACTGGTCGCATTGGGGATTTGGCCTAAAACATGATTTTGGACAATGTTCATGGAACTCAGCTTGAAACGTACTTGCAGACTTAAAAACCCTTGCCTATTGTAGATCGCGCCTGTCCTTCCAGTGCTGAATGAAAAACAATGATTTTGGACCCTGTTTTCATGCGAAATGGCTAAAATAAATATTTCACCTTTGTTTCACTCAAACAGTGTCTCCTGTCATATGCTGAACTGGTAGCATTGGGGATTTGGCCTAAAACATGATTTTGGACAATGTTCATGGAACTCAGCTTGAAACGTACTTGCAGACTTAAAAACCCTTGCCTATTGTAGATCGCGCCTGTCCTTCCAGTGCTGAACGAAAAACAATGATTTTGGACCCTGTTTTCATGCGAAATGGCTAAAATAAATATTTCACGTTTGTTTCACTCAAACAGTGTCTCCTGTCATATGCTGAACTGGTCGCATTGGGGATTTGGCCTAAAACATGATTTTGGACAATGTTCATGGAACTCAGCTTGAAACGTATTTGCAGACTTAAAAACCCTTGCCTATTGTAGATCGCGCCTGTCCTTCCAGTGCTGAACGAAAAACAATGATTTTGGACCCTGTTTTCATGCGAAATGGCTAAAAGAAATATTTCACGTTTCTTTCACTCAAACAGTGTCTCCTGTCATATGCTGAACTGGTCACATTGGGGATTTGGCCTAAAACATGATTTTGGACAATGTTCATGGAACTCAGCTTGAAACGTACTTGCAGACTTAAAAACCCTTGCCTATTGTAGATCGCGCCTGTCCTTCCAGTGCTGAACGAAAAACAATGATTTTGGACCCTGTTTTCATGCGAAATGGCTAAAATAAATATTTCACGTTTGTTTCACTCAAACAGTGTCTCCTGTCATATGCTGAACTGGTCGCATTGGGGATTTGGCCTAAAACATGATTTTGAACATTGTTCATGGAACTCAGCTTGAAACGTACTTGCAGACTTAAAAACCCTGGCCTATTGTAGATCGCGCCTGTCCTTCCAGTGCTGAACGAAAAACAATGATTTTGGACCCTGTTTTCATGTGAAATGGCTAAAAGAAATATTTCACGTTTGTTTCACTCAAACAGTGTCTCCTGTCATATGCTGAACTGGTCGCATTGGGGATTTGGCCTAAAACATGATTTTGGACAATGTTCATGGAACTCAGCTTGAAACGTACTTGCAGACTTAAAAACCCTTGCCTATTGTAGATCGCGCCTGTCCTTCCAGTGCTGAACGAAAAACAATGATTTTGGACCCTGTTTTCATGCGAAATGGCTAAAATAAATATTTCACGTTTGTTTCACTCAAACGGTGTCTCCTGTCATATGCTGAACTGGTCGCATTGGGGATTTGGCCTAAAACATGATTTTGGACAATGTTCATGGAACTCAGCTTGAAACGTACTTGCAGACTTAAAAACCCTTGCCTATTGTAGATCGCGCCTGTCCTTCCAGTGCTGAACGAAAAACAATGATTTTGGACCCTGTTTTCATGTGAAATGGCTAAAAGAAATATTTCACGTTTGTTTCACTCAAACAGTGTCTCCTGTCATATGCTGAACTGGTCGCATTGGGGATTTGGCCTAAAACATGATTTTGGACAATGTTCATGGAACTCAGCTTGAAACGTACTTGCAGACTTAAAAACCCTTGCCTATTTTAGATCGCGCCTGTCCTTCCAGTGCTGAATGAAAAACAATGATTTTGGACCCTGTTTTCATGCGAAATGGCTAAAATAAATATTTCACCTTTGTTTCACTCAAACAGTGTCTCCTGTCATATGCTGAACTGGTCGCATTGGGGATTTGGCCTAAAACATGATTTTGGACAATGTTCATGGAACTCAGCTTGAAACGTATTTGCAGACTTAAAAACCCTTGCCTATTGTAGATCGCGCCTGTCCTTCCAGTGCTGAACGAAAAACAATGATTTTGGACCCTGTTTTCATGCGAAATGGCTAAAAGAAATATGTCACGTTTCTTTCACTCAAACAGTGTCTCCTGTCATATGCTGAACTGGTCACATTGGGGATTTGGCCTAAAACATGATTTTGGACAATGTTCATGGAACTCAGCTTGAAACGTACTTGCAGACTTAAAAACCCTTGCCTATTGTAGATCGTGACTGTCCTTCCAGTGCTGAACGAAAAACAATGATTTTGGACCCTGTTTTCATGCGAAATGGCTAAAATAAATATTTCACGTTTGTTTCACTCAAACAGTGTCTCCTGTCATATGCTGAACTGGTCGCATTGGGGATTTGGCCTAAAACATGATTTTGGACAATGTTCATGGAACTCAGCTTGAAACGTACTTGCAGACTTAAAAACCCTTGCCTATTGTAGATCGCGCCTGTCCTTCCAGTGCTGAACGAAAAACAATGATTATGGACCCTGTTTTCATGCGAAATGGCTAAAATAAATATTTCACCTTTGTTTCACTCAAACAGTGTCTCCTGTCATATGCTGAACTGGTCGCATTGGGGATTTGGCCTAAAACATGATTTTGGACAATGTTCATGGAACTCAGCTTGAAACGTACTTGCAGACTTAAAAACCCTTGCCTATTGTAGATCGCGCCTGTCCTTCCAGTGCTGAATGAAAAACAATGATTTTGGACCCTGTTTTCATGCGAAATGGCTAAAATAAATATTTCACCTTTGTTTCACTCAAACAGTGTCTCCTGTCATATGCTGAACTGGTAGCATTGGGGATTTGGCCTAAAACATGATTTTGGACAATGTTCATGGAACTCAGCTTGAAACGTACTTGCAGACTTAAAAACCCTTGCCTATTGTAGATCGCGCCTGTCCTTCCAGTGCTGAACGAAAAACAATGATTTTGGACCCTGTTTTCATGCGAAATGGCTAAAATAAATATTTCACGTTTGTTTCACTCAAACAGTGTCTCCTGTCATATGCTGAACTGGTCGCATTGGGGATTTGGCCTAAAACATGATTTTGGACAATGTTCATGGAACTCAGCTTGAAACGTATTTGCAGACTTAAAAACCCTTGCCTATTGTAGATCGCGCCTGTCCTTCCAGTGCTGAACGAAAAACAATGATTTTGGACCCTGTTTTCATGCGAAATGGCTAAAAGAAATATTTCACGTTTCTTTCACTCAAACAGTGTCTCCTGTCATATGCTGAACTGGTCACATTGGGGATTTGGCCTAAAACATGATTTTGGACAATGTTCATGGAACTCAGCTTGAAACGTACTTGCAGACTTAAAAACCCTTGCCTATTGTAGATCGCGCCTGTCCTTCCAGTGCTGAACGAAAAACAATGATTTTGGACCCTGTTTTCATGCGAAATGGCTAAAATAAATATTTCACGTTTGTTTCACTCAAACAGTGTCTCCTGTCATATGCTGAACTGGTCGCATTGGGGATTTGGCCTAAAACATGATTTTGAACATTGTTCATGGAACTCAGCTTGAAACGTACTTGCAGACTTAAAAACCCTGGCCTATTGTAGATCGCGCCTGTCCTTCCAGTGCTGAACGAAAAACAATGATTTTGGACCCTGTTTTCATGTGAAATGGCTAAAAGAAATATTTCACGTTTGTTTCACTCAAACAGTGTCTCCTGTCATATGCTGAACTGGTCGCATTGGGGATTTGGCCTAAAACATGATTTTGGACAATGTTCATGGAACTCAGCTTGAAACGTACTTGCAGACTTAAAAACCCTTGCCTATTGTAGATCGCGCCTGTCCTTCCAGTGCTGAACGAAAAACAATGATTTTGGACCCTGTTTTCATGCGAAATGGCTAAAATAAATATTTCACGTTTGTTTCACTCAAACGGTGTCTCCTGTCATATGCTGAACTGGTCGCATTGGGGATTTGGCCTAAAACATGATTTTGGACAATGTTCATGGAACTCAGCTTGAAACGTACTTGCAGACTTAAAAACCCTTGCCTATTGTAGATCGCGCCTGTCCTTCCAGTGCTGAACGAAAAACAATGATTTTGGACCCTGTTTTCATGTGAAATGGCTAAAAGAAATATTTCACGTTTGTTTCACTCAAACAGTGTCTCCTGTCATATGCTGAACTGGTCGCATTGGGGATTTGGCCTAAAACATGATTTTGGACAATGTTCATGGAACTCAGCTTGAAACGTACTTGCAGACTTAAAAACCCTTGCCTATTTTAGATCGCGCCTGTCCTTCCAGTGCTGAATGAAAAACAATGATTTTGGACCCTGTTTTCATGCGAAATGGCTAAAATAAATATTTCACCTTTGTTTCACTCAAACAGTGTCTCCTGTCATATGCTGAACTGGTCGCATTGGGGATTTGGCCTAAAACATGATTTTGGACAATGTTCATGGAACTCAGCTTGAAACGTATTTGCAGACTTAAAAACCCTTGCCTATTGTAGATCGCGCCTGTCCTTCCAGTGCTGAACGAAAAACAATGATTTTGGACCCTGTTTTCATGCGAAATGGCTAAAAGAAATATGTCACGTTTCTTTCACTCAAACAGTGTCTCCTGTCATATGCTGAACTGGTCACATTGGGGATTTGGCCTAAAACATGATTTTGGACAATGTTCATGGAACTCAGCTTGAAACGTACTTGCAGACTTAAAAACCCTTGCCTATTGTAGATCGTGACTGTCCTTCCAGTGCTGAACGAAAAACAATGATTTTGGACCCTGTTTTCATGCGAAATGGCTAAAATAAATATTTCACGTTTGTTTCACTCAAACAGTGTCTCCTGTCATATGCTGAACTGGTCGCATTGGGGATTTGGCCTAAAACATGATTTTGGACAATGTTCATGGAACTCAGCTTGAAACGTACTTGCAGACTTAAAAACCCTTGCCTATTGTAGATCGCGCCTGTCCTTCCAGTGCTGAACGAAAAACAATGATTATGGACCCTGTTTTCATGCGAAATGGCTAAAATAAATATTTCACCTTTGTTTCACTCAAACAGTGTCTCCTGTCATATGATGAACTGGTCGCATTGGGGATTTGGCCTAAAACATGATTTTGGACAATGTTCATGGAACTCAGATTGAAACGTACTTGCAGACTTAAAAACCCTTGCCTATTGTAGATCGCGCCTGTCCTTCCAGTGCTGAACGAAAAACAATGATTTTGGACCCTGTTTTCATGCGAAATGGCTAAAAGAAATATTTCACGTTTGTTTCACTCAAACAGTGTCTCCTGTCATATGCTGAACTGGTTGCATTGTGGATTTGGCCTAAAACATGATTTTGGACAATGTTCATGGAACTCCGCTTGAAACGTACTTGCAGACTTAAAAACCCTTGCCTATTGTAGATCGCGCCTGTCCTTCCAGTGCTGAACGAAAAACAATGATTTTGGACCCTGTTTTCATGCGAAATGGCTAAAAGAAATGTTTCACGTTTGTTTCACTCAAACAGTGTCTCCTGTCATATGCTGAACTGGTCGCATTGGGGATTTGGCCTAAAACATGATTTTGGACAATGTTCATGGAACTCAGCTTGAAACGTACTTGCAGACTTAAAATCCCTTGCCTATTGTAGATCGCGCCTGTCCTTCCAGTGCTGAACGAAAAACAATGATTTTGGACCCTGTTTTCATGCGAAATGGCTAAAATAAATGTTTCACGTTTGTTTCACTCAAACATTGTCTCCTGTCATATGCTGAACTGGTTGCATTGTGGATTTGGCCTAAAACATGATTTTGGACAATGTTCATGGAACTCCGCTTGAAACGTACTTGCAGACTTAAAAACCCTTGCCTATTGTAGATCGCGCCTGTCCTTCCAGTGCTGAACGAAAAACAATGATTTTGGACCCTGTTTTCATGCGAAATGGCTAAAAGAAATGTTTCACGTTTGTTTCACTCAAACAGTGTCTCCTGTCATATGCTGAACTGGTCGCATTGGGGATTTGGCCTAAATCATGATTTTGGACAATGTTCATGGAACTCAGCTTGAAACGTACTTGCAGACTTAAAATCCCTTGCCTATTGTAGATCGCGCCTGTCCTTCCAGTGCTGAACGAAAAACAATGATTTTGGACCCTGTTTTCATGCAAAATGGCTAAAAGAAATATTTCACGTTTGTTTCACTCAAACAGTGTCTCCTGTCATATGCTGAACTGGTTGCATTGTGGATTTGGCCTAAAACATGATTTTGGACAATGTTCATGGAACTCCGCTTGAAACGTACTTGCAGACTTAAAAACCCTTGCCTATTGTAGATCGCGCCTGTCCTTCCAGTGCTGAACGAAAAACAATGATTTTGGACCCTGTTTTCATGCGAAATGGCTAAAAGAAATGTTTCACGTTTGTTTCACTCAAACAGTGTCTCCTGTCATATGCTGAACTGGTCGCATTGGGGATTTGGCCTAAAACATGATTTTGGACAATGTTCATGGAACTCAGCTTGAAACGTACTTGCAGACTTAAAATCCCTTGCCTATTGTAGATCGCGCCTGTCCTTCCAGTGCTGAACGAAAAACAATGATTTTGGACCCTGTTTTCATGCGAAATGGCTAAAAGAAATGTTTCACGTTTGTTTCACTCAAACAGTGTCTCCTGTCATATGCTGAACTGGTCGCATTGGGGATTTGGCCTAAAACATGATTTTGGACAATGTTCATGGAACTCAGCTTGAAACGTACTTGCAGACTTAAAATCCCTTGCCTATTGTAGATCGCGCCTGTCCTTCCAGTGCTGAACGAAAAACAATGATTTTGGACCCTGTTTTCATGCGAAATGGCTAAAAGAAATATTTCACGTTTGTTTCACTCAAACAGTGTCTCCTGTCATATGCTGAACTGGTCGCATTGGGGATTTGGCCTAAAACATGATTTTGGACAATGTTCATGGAACTCAGCTTGAAACGTACTTGCAGACTTAAAAACCCTTGCCTATTGTAGATCGCGCCTGTCCTTCCAGTGCTGAATGAAAAACAATGATTTTGGACCCTGTTTTCATGCGAAATGGCTAAAATAAATATTTCACCTTTGTTTCACTCAAACAGTGTCTCCTGTCATATGCTGAACTGGTAGCATTGGGGATTTGGCCTAAAACATGATTTTGGACAATGTTCATGGAACTCAGCTTGAAACGTACTTGCAGACTTAAAAACCCTTGCCTATTGTAGATCGCGCCTGTCCTTCCAGTGCTGAACGAAAAACAATGATTTTGGACCCTGTTTTCATGCGAAATGGCTAAAATAAATATTTCACGTTTGTTTCACTCAAACAGTGTCTCCTGTCATATGCTGAACTGGTCGCATTGGGGATTTGGCCTAAAACATGATTTTGGACAATGTTCATGGAACTCAGCTTGAAACGTATTTGCAGACTTAAAAACCCTTGCCTATTGTAGATCGCGCCTGTCCTTCCAGTGCTGAACGAAAAACAATGATTTTGGACCCTGTTTTCATGCGAAAAGGCTAAAAAAATTATTTCACGTTTCTTTCACTCAAACAGTGTCTCCTGTCATATGCTGAACTGGTCACATTGGGGATTTGGCCTAAAACATGATTTTGGACAATGTTCATGGAACTCAGCTTGAAACGTACTTGCAGACTTAAAAACCCTTGCCTATTGTAGATCGCGCCTGTCCTTCCAGTGCTGAACGAAAAACAATGATTTTGGACCCTGTTTTCATGCGAAATGGCTAAAAGAAATGTTTCACGTTTGTTTCACTCAAACAGTGTCTCCTGTCATATGCTGAACTGGTCGCATTGGGGATTTGGCCTAAAACATGATTTTGGACAATGTTCATGGAACTCAGCTTGAAACGTACTTGCAGACTTAAAATCCCTTGCCTATTGTAGATCGTGCCTGTCCTTCCAGTGCTGAACGAAAAACAATGATTTTGGACCCTGTTTTCATAAGAAAATGGCTAAAATAAATATTTCACGTTTGTTTCACTCAAACAGTGTCTCCTGTCATATGCTGAACTGGTCGCATTGGGGATTTGGCCTAAAACATGATTTTGGACAATGTTCATGGAACTCAGCTTGAAACGTACTTGCAGACTTAAAAACCCTTGCCTATTGTAGATCGCGCCTGTCCTTCCAGTGCTGAATGAAAAACAATGATTTTGGACCCTGTTTTCATGCGAAATGGCTAAAATAAATATTTCACCTTTGTTTCACTCAAACAGTGTCTCCTGTCATATGCTGAACTGGTAGCATTGGGGATTTGGCCTAAAACATGATTTTGGACAATGTTCATGGAACTCAGCTTGAAACGTACTTGCAGACTTAAAAACCCTTGCCTATTGTAGATCGCGCCTGTCCTTCCAGTGCTGAACGAAAAACAATGATTTTGGACCCTGTTTTCATGCGAAATGGCTAAAATAAATATTTCACGTTTGTTTCACTCAAACAGTGTCTCCTGTCATATGCTGAACTGGTCGCATTGGGGATTTGGCCTAAAACATGATTTTGGACAATGTTCATGGAACTCAGCTTGAAACGTATTTGCAGACTTAAAAACCCTTGCCTATTGTAGATCGCGCCTGTCCTTCCAGTGCTGAACGAAAAACAATGATTTTGGACCCTGTTTTCATGCGAAATGGCTAAAAGAAATATTTCACGTTTCTTTCACTCAAACAGTGTCTCCTGTCATATGCTGAACTGGTCACATTGGGGATTTGGCCTAAAACATGATTTTGGACAATGTTCATGGAACTCAGCTTGAAACGTACTTGCAGACTTAAAAACCCTTGCCTATTGTAGATCGCGCCTGTCCTTCCAGTGCTGAACGAAAAACAATGATTTTGGACCCTGTTTTCATGCGAAATGGCTAAAATAAATATTTCACGTTTGTTTCACTCAAACAGTGTCTCCTGTCATATGCTGAACTGGTCGCATTGGGGATTTGGCCTAAAACATGATTTTGAACATTGTTCATGGAACTCAGCTTGAAACGTACTTGCAGACTTAAAAACCCTGGCCTATTGTAGATCGCGCCTGTCCTTCCAGTGCTGAACGAAAAACAATGATTTTGGACCCTGTTTTCATGTGAAATGGCTAAAAGAAATATTTCACGTTTGTTTCACTCAAACAGTGTCTCCTGTCATATGCTGAACTGGTCGCATTGGGGATTTGGCCTAAAACATGATTTTGGACAATGTTCATGGAACTCAGCTTGAAACGTACTTGCAGACTTAAAAACCCTTGCCTATTGTAGATCGCGCCTGTCCTTCCAGTGCTGAACGAAAAACAATGATTTTGGACCCTGTTTTCATGCGAAATGGCTAAAATAAATATTTCACGTTTGTTTCACTCAAACAGTGTCTCCTGTCATATGCTGAACTGGTCGCATTGGGGATTTGGCCTAAAACATGATTTTGGACAATGTTCATGGAACTCAGCTTGAAACGTACTTGCAGACTTAAAAACCCTTGCCTATTGTAGATCGCGCCTGTCCTTCCAGTGCTGAACGAAAAACAATGATTTTGGACCCTGTTTTCATGCGAAATGGCTAAAATAAATATTTCACGTTTGTTTCACTCAAACGGTGTCTCCTGTCATATGCTGAACTGGTCGCATTGGGGATTTGGCCTAAAACATGATTTTGGACAATGTTCATGGAACTCAGCTTGAAACGTACTTGCAGACTTAAAAACCCTTGCCTATTGTAGATCGCGCCTGTCCTTCCAGTGCTGAACGAAAAACAATGATTTTGGACCCTGTTTTCATGTGAAATGGCTAAAAGAAATATTTCACGTTTGTTTCACTCAAACAGTGTCTCCTGTCATATGCTGAACTGGTCGCATTGGGGATTTGGCCTAAAACATGATTTTGGACAATGTTCATGGAACTCAGCTTGAAACGTACTTGCAGACTTAAAAACCCTTGCCTATTGTAGATCGCGCCTGTCCTTCCAGTGCTGAACGAAAGACAATGATTTTGGACCCTGTTTTCATGTGAAATGGCTAAAATAAATATTTCACGTTTGTTTCACTCAAACAGTGTCTCCTGTCATATGCTGAACTGGTAGCATTGGGGATTTGGCCTAAAACATGATTTTGGACAATGTTCATGGAACTCAGCTTGAAACGTACTTGCAGACTTAAAAACCCTTGCCTATTGTAGATCGCGCCTGTCCTTCCAGTGCTGAACGAAAAACAATGATTTTGGACCCTGTTTTCATGCGAAATGGCTAAAAGAAATGTTTCACGTTTGTTTCACTCAAACAGTGTCTCCTGTCATATGCTGAACTGGTAGCATTGGGGATTTGGCCTAAAACATGATTTTGGACAATGTTCATGGAACTCAGCTTGAAACGTACTTGCAGACTTAAAAACCCTTGCCTATTGTAGATCGCGCCTGTCCTTCCAGTGCTGAACGAAAAACAATGATTTTGGACTCTGTTTTCATGCGAAATGGCTAAAATAAATATTTCACGTTTGTTTCACTCAAACAGTGTCTCCTGTCATATGCTGAACTGGTCGCATTGGGGATTTGGCCTAAAACATGATTTTGGACAATGTTCATGGAACTCAGCTTGAAACGTATTTGCAGACTTAAAAACCCTTGCCTATTGTAGATCGCGCCTGTCCTTCCAGTGCTGAACGAAAAACAATGATTTTGGACCCTGTTTTCATGCGAAATGGCTAAAAGAAATATTTCACGTTTGTTTCACTCAAACAGTGTCTCCTGTCATATGCTGAACTGGTCACATTGGGGATTTGGCCTAAAACATGATTTTGGACAATGTTCATGGAACTCAGCTTGAAACGTACTTGCAGACTTAAAAACCCTTGCCTATTGTAGATCGCGCCTGTCCTTCCAGTGCTGAACGAAAAACAATGATTTTGGACCCTGTTTTCATGCGAAATGGCTAAAATAAATATTTCACGTTTGTTTCACTCCAACAGTGTCTCCTGTCATATGCTGAACTGGTCGCATTGGGGATTTGGCCTAAAACATGATTTTGGACATTGTTCATGGAACTCAGCTTGAAACGTACTTGCAGACTTAAAAACCCTGGCCTATTGTAGATCGCGCCTGTCCTTCCAGTGCTGAACGAAAAACAATGATTTTGGACCCTGTTTTCATGTGAAATGGCTAAAAGAAATATTTCACGTTTGTTTCACTCAAACAGTGTCTCCTGTCATATGCTGAACTGGTCGCATTGGGGATTTGGCCTAAAACATGATTTTGGACAATGTTCATGGAACTCAGCTTGAAACGTACTTGCAGACTTAAAAACCCTTGCCTATTGTAGATCGCGCCTGTCCTTCCAGTGCTGAACGAAAAACAATGATTTTGGACCCTGTTTTCATGCGAAATGGCTAAAATAAATATTTCACGTTTGTTTCACTCAAACAGTGTCTCCTGTCATATGCTGAACTGGTCGCATTGGGGATTTTGGCCTAAAACATGATTTTGGACAATGTTCATGGAACTCAGCTTGAAACGTACTTGCAGACTTAAAAACCCTTGCCTATTGTAGATCGCGCCTGTCCTTCCAGTGCTGAACGAAAAACAATGATTTTGGACCCTGTTTTCATGCGAAATGGCTAAAAGAAATGTTTCACGTTTGTTTCACTCAAACAGTGTCTCCTGTCATATGCTGAACTGGTAGCATTGGGGATTTGGCCTAAAACATGATTTTGGACAATGTTCATGGAACTCAGCTTGAAACGTACTTGCAGACTTAAAAACCCTTGCCTATTGTAGATCGCGCCTGTCCTTCCAGTGCTGAACGAAAAACAATGATTTTGGACTCTGTTTTCATGCGAAATGGCTAAAATAAATATTTCACGTTTGTTTCACTCAAACAGTGTCTCCTGTCATATGCTGAACTGGTCGCATTGGGGATTTGGCCTAAAACATGATTTTGGACAATGTTCATGGAACTCAGCTTGAAACGTATTTGCAGACTTAAAAACCCTTGCCTATTGTAGATCGCGCCTGTCCTTCCAGTGCTGAACGAAAAACAATGATTTTGGACCCTGTTTTCATGCGAAATGGCTAAAAGAAATATTTCACGTTTGTTTCACTCAAACAGTGTCTCCTGTCATATGCTGAACTGGTCACATTGGGGATTTGGCCTAAAACATGATTTTGGACAATGTTCATGGAACTCAGCTTGAAACGTACTTGCAGACTTAAAAACCCTTGCCTATTGTAGATCGCGCCTGTCCTTCCAGTGCTGAACGAAAAACAATGATTTTGGACCCTGTTTTCATGCGAAATGGCTAAAATAAATATTTCACGTTTGTTTCACTCCAACAGTGTCTCCTGTCATATGCTGAACTGGTCGCATTGGGGATTTGGCCTAAAACATGATTTTGGACATTGTTCATGGAACTCAGCTTGAAACGTACTTGCAGACTTAAAAACCCTGGCCTATTGTAGATCGCGCCTGTCCTTCCAGTGCTGAACGAAAAACAATGATTTTGGACCCTGTTTTCATGTGAAATGGCTAAAAGAAATATTTCACGTTTGTTTCACTCAAACAGTGTCTCCTGTCATATGCTGAACTGGTCGCATTGGGGATTTGGCCTAAAACATGATTTTGGACAATGTTCATGGAACTCAGCTTGAAACGTACTTGCAGACTTAAAAACCCTTGCCTATTGTAGATCGCGCCTGTCCTTCCAGTGCTGAACGAAAAACAATGATTTTGGACCCTGTTTTCATGCGAAATGGCTAAAATAAATATTTCACGTTTGTTTCACTCAAACAGTGTCTCCTGTCATATGCTGAACTGGTCGCATTGGGGATTTTGGCCTAAAACATGATTTTGGACAATGTTCATGGAACTCAGCTTGAAACGTACTTGCAGACTTAAAAACCCTTGCCTATTGTAGATCGCGCCTGTCCTTCCAGTGCTGAATGAAAAACAATGATTTTGGACCCTGTTTTCATGCGAAATGGCTAAAATAAATATTTCACCTTTGTTTCACTCAAACAGTGTCTCCTGTCATATGCTGAACTGGTAGCATTGGGGATTTGGCCTAAAACATGATTTTGGACAATGTTCATGGAACTCAGCTTGAAACGTACTTGCAGACTTAAAAACCCTTGCCTATTGTAGATCGCGCCTGTCCTTCCAGTGCTGAACGAAAAACAATGATTTTGGACTCTGTTTTCATGCGAAATGGCTAAAATAAATATTTCACGTTTGTTTCACTCAAACAGTGTCTCCTGTCATATGCTGAACTGGTCGCATTGGGGATTTGGCCTAAAACATGATTTTGGACAATGTTCATGGAACTCAGCTTGAAACGTATTTGCAGACTTAAAAACCCTTGCCTATTGTAGATCGCGCCTGTCCTTCCAGTGCTGAACGAAAAACAATGATTTTGGACCCTGTTTTCATGCGAAATGGCTAAAAGAAATATTTCACGTTTGTTTCACTCAAACAGTGTCTCCTGTCATATGCTGAACTGGTCGCATTGGGGATTTTGGCCTAAAACATGATTTTGGACAATGTTCATGGAACTCAGCTTGAAACGTACTTGCAGACTTAAAAACCCTTGCCTATTGTAGATCGCGCCTGTCCTTCCAGTGCTGAATGAAAAACAATGATTTTGGACCCTGTTTTCATGCGAAATGGCTAAAATAAATATTTCACCTTTGTTTCACTCAAACAGTGTCTCCTGTCATATGCTGAACTGGTAACATTGGGGATTTGGCCTAAAACATGATTTTGGACAATGTTCATGGAACTCAGCTTGAAACGTACTTGCAGACTTAAAAACCCTTGCCTATTGTAGATCGCGCCTGTCCTTCCAGTGCTGAACGAAAAACAATGATTTTGGACTCTGTTTTCATGCGAAATGGCTAAAATAAATATTTCACGTTTGTTTCACTCAAACAGTGTCTCCTGTCATATGCTGAACTGGTCGCATTGGGGATTTGGCCTAAAACATGATTTTGGACAATGTTCATGGAACTCAGCTTGAAACGTATTTGCAGACTTAAAAACCCTTGCCTATTGTAGATCGCGCCTGTCCTTCCAGTGCTGAACGAAAAACAATGATTTTGGACCCTGTTTTCATGCGAAATGGCTAAAAGAAATATTTCACGTTTGTTTCACTCAAACAGTGTCTCCTGTCATATGCTGAACTGGTCACATTGGGGATTTGGCCTAAAACATGATTTTGGACAATGTTCATGGAACTCAGCTTGAAACGTACTTGCAGACTTAAAAACCCTTGCCTATTGTAGATCGCGCCTGTCCTTCCAGTGCTGAACGAAAAACAATGATTTTGGACCCTGTTTTCATGCGAAATGGCTAAAATAAATATTTCACGTTTGTTTCACTCCAACAGTGTCTCCTGTCATATGCTGAACTGGTCGCATTGGGGATTTGGCCTAAAACATGATTTTGGACATTGTTCATGGAACTCAGCTTGAAACGTACTTGCAGACTTAAAAACCCTGGCCTATTGTAGATCGCGCCTGTCCTTCCAGTGCTGAACGAAAAACAATGATTTTGGACCCTGTTTTCATGTGAAATGGCTAAAAGAAATATTTCACGTTTGTTTCACTCAAACAGTGTCTCCTGTCATATGCTGAACTGGTCGCATTGGGGATTTGGCCTAAAACATGATTTTGGACAATGTTCATGGAACTCAGCTTGAAACGTACTTGCAGACTTAAAAACCCTTGCCTATTGTAGATCGCGCCTGTCCTTCCAGTGCTGAACGAAAAACAATGATTTTGGACCCTGTTTTCATGCGAAATGGCTAAAATAAATATTTCACGTTTGTTTCACTCAAACAGTGTCTCCTGTCATATGCTGAACTGGTCGCATTGGGGATTTTGGCCTAAAACATGATTTTGGACAATGTTCATGGAACTCAGCTTGAAACGTACTTGCAGACTTAAAAACCCTTGCCTATTGTAGATCGCGCCTGTCCTTCCAGTGCTGAATGAAAAACAATGATTTTGGACCCTGTTTTCATGCGAAATGGCTAAAATAAATATTTCACCTTTGTTTCACTCAAACAGTGTCTCCTGTCATATGCTGAACTGGTAGCATTGGGGATTTGGCCTAAAACATGATTTTGGACAATGTTCATGGAACTCAGCTTGAAACGTACTTGCAGACTTAAAAACCCTTGCCTATTGTAGATCGCGCCTGTCCTTCCAGTGCTGAACGAAAAACAATGATTTTGGACTCTGTTTTCATGCGAAATGGCTAAAATAAATATTTCACGTTTGTTTCACTCAAACAGTGTCTCCTGTCATATGCTGAACTGGTCGCATTGGGGATTTGGCCTAAAACATGATTTTGGACAATGTTCATGGAACTCAGCTTGAAACGTATTTGCAGACTTAAAAACCCTTGCCTATTGTAGATCGCGCCTGTCCTTCCAGTGCTGAACGAAAAACAATGATTTTGGACCCTGTTTTCATGCGAAATGGCTAAAAGAAATATTTCACGTTTGTTTCACTCAAACAGTGTCTCCTGTCATATGCTGAACTGGTCACATTGGGGATTTGGCCTAAAACATGATTTTGGACAATGTTCATGGAACTCAGCTTGAAACGTACTTGCAGACTTAAAAACCCTTGCCTATTGTAGATTGCGCCTGTCCTTCCAATGCTGAACGAAAAACAATGATTTTGGACCCTGTTTTCATGCGAAATGGCTAAAATAAATATTTCACGTTTGTTTCACTCCAACAGTGTCTCCTGTCATATGCTGAACTGGTCGCATTGGGGATTTGGCCTAAAACATGATTTTGGACATTGTTCATGGAACTCAGCTTGAAACGTACTTGCAGACTTAAAAACCCTGGCCTATTGTAGATCGCGCCTGTCCTTCCAGTGCTGAACGAAAAACAATGATTTTGGACCCTGTTTTCATGTGAAATGGCTAAAAGAAATATTTCACGTTTGTTTCACTCAAACAGTGTCTCCTGTCATATGCTGAACTGGTCGCATTGGGGATTTGGCCTAAAACATGATTTTGGACAATGTTCATGGAACTCAGTTTGAAACGTACTTGCAGACTTAAAAACCTTTGCCTATTGTAGATCGCGCCTGTCCTTCCAGTGCTGAACGAAAAACAATGATTTTGGACCCTGTTTTCATGCGAAATGGCTAAAATAAATATTTCACGTTTGTTTCACTCAAACAGTGTCTCCTGTCATATGCTGAACTGGTCGCATTGGGGATTTGGCCTAAAACATGATTTTGGACAATGTTCATGGAACTCAGCTTGAAACGTACTTGCAGACTTAAAAACCCTTGCCTATTGTATATCGCGCCTGTCCTTCCAGTGCTGAACGAAAAACAATGATTTTGGACCCTGTTTTCATGCGAAATGGCTAAAAGAAATATTTCACGTTTGTTTCACTCAAACAGTGTCTCCTGTCATATGCTTAACTGGTCGCATTGGGGATTTGGCCTAAAACATGATTTTGGACAATGTTCATGGAACTCAGCTTGAAACGTACTTGCAGACTTAAAAACCCTTGCCTATTGTAGATCGCTCCTGTCCTTGCAGTGCTGAACGAAAAACAATGATTTTGGACCCTGTTTTCATGCGAAATGGCTAAAAGAAATATTTCACGTTTGTTTCACTCAAACAGTGTCTCCTGTCATATGCTGAACTGGTCGCATTGGGGATTTGGCCTAAATCATGATTTTAGACAATGTTCATGGAACTCAGCTTGAAACGTACTTGCAGACTTAAAAACCCTTGCCTATTGTAGATCGCGCCTGTCCTTCCAGTGCTGAACGAAAAACATTGATTATGGACCCTGTTTTCATGCGAAATGGCTAAAAGAAATGTTTCACGTTTCTTTCACTCAAACAGTGTCTCCTGTCATATGCTGAACTGGTCGCATTGGGGATTTGGCCTAAAACATGATTTTGGACAATGTTCATGGAACTCAGCTTGAAACATACCTGCAGACTTAAAAACCCTTGCCTATTGTAGATCGCGCCTGTCCTTCCAGTGCTGAACGAAAAACAATGATTTTGGACCCTGTTTTCATGCGAAATGGCTAAAATAAATATTTCACGTTTGTTTCACTCAAACAGTGTCTCCTGTCATATGCTGAACTGGTCGCATTGGGGATTTGGCCTAAAACATGATTTTGGACAATGTTCATGGAACTCAGCTTGAAACGTACTTGCAGACTTAAAAACCCTTGCCTATTGTAGATCGCGCCTGTCCTTCCAGTGCTGAACGAAAAACAATGATTTTGGACTCTGTTTTCATGCGAAATGGCTAAAATAAATATTTCACGTTTGTTTCACTCAAACAGTGTCTCCTGTCATATGCTGAACTGGTCGCATTGGGGATTTGGCCTAAAACATGATTTTGGACAATGTTCATGGAACTCAGCTTGAAACGTACTTGCAGACTTAAAAACCCTTGCCTATTGTAGATCGCGCCTGTCCTTCCAGTGCTGAACGAAAAACAATGATTTTGGACTCTGTTTTCATGCGAAATGGCTAAAATAAATATTTCACGTTTGTTTCACTCAAACAGTGTCTCCTGTCATATGCTGAACTGGTCGCATTGGGGATTTGGCCTAAAACATGATTTTGGACAATGTTCATGGAACTCAGCTTGAAACGTACTTGCAGACTTAAAAACCCTTGCCTATTGTAGATCGCTCCTGTCCTTCCAGTGCTGAACGAAAAACAATGATTTTGGACCCTGTTTTCATGCGAAATGGCTAAAATAAATATTTCACGTTTGTTTCACTCAAACAGTGTCTCCTGTCATATGCTGAACTGGTCGCATTGGGGATTTGGCCTAAAACATGATTTTGGACAATGTTCATGGAACTCAGCTTGAAACGTACTTGCAGACTTAAAAACCCTTGCCTATTGTAGATCGCGCCTGTCCTTCCAGTGCTGAACGAAAAACAATGATTTTGGACTCTGTTTTCATGCGAAATGGCTAAAATAAATATTTCACGTTTGTTTCACTCAAACAGTGTCTCCTGTCATATGCTGAACTGGTCGCATTGGGGATTTGGCCTAAAACATGATTTTGGACAATGTTCATGGAACTCAGCTTGAAACGTACTTGCAGACTTAAAAACCCTTGCCTATTGTAGATCGCTCCTGTCCTTCCAGTGCTGAACGAAAAACAATGATTTTGGACCCTGTTTTCATGCGAAATGGCTAAAAGAAATATTTCACGTTTGTTTCACTCAAACAGTGTCTCCTGTCATATGCTGAACTGGTCGCATTGGGGATTTGGCCTAAAACATGATTTTGGACAATGTTCATGGAACTCAGCTTGAAACGTACTTGCAGACTTAAAAACCCTTGCCTATTGTATATCGCGCCTGTCCTTCCAGTGCTGAACGAAAAACAATGATTTTGGACCCTGTTTTCATGCGAAATGGCTAAAAGAAATATTTCACGTTTGTTTCACTCAAACAGTGTCTCCTGTCATATGCTGAACTGGTCGCATTGGGGATTTGGCCTAAAACATGATTTTGGACAATGTTCATGGAACTCAGCTTGAAACGTACTTGCAGACTTAAAAACCCTTGCCTATTGTAGATCGCTCCTGTCCTTGCAGTGCTGAACGAAAAACAATGATTTTGGACCCTGTTTTCATGCGAAATGGCTAAAAGAAATATTTCACGTTTGTTTCACTCAAACAGTGTCTCCTGTCATATGCTGAACTGGTTGCATTGTGGATTTGGCCTAAAACATGATTTTGGACAATGTTCATGGAACTCCGCTTGAAACGTACTTGCAGACTTAAAAACCCTTGCCTATTGTAGATCGCGCCTGTCCTTCCAATGCTGAACGAAAAACAATGATTTTGGACCCTGTTTTCATGCGAAATGGCTAAAAGAAATGTTTCACGTTTGTTTCACTCAAACAGTGTCTCCTGTCATATGCTGAACTGGTCGCATTGGGGATTTGGCCTAAAACATGATTTTGGACAATGTTCATGGAACTCAGTTTGAAACATACTTGCAGACTTAAAAACCCTTGCCTATTGTAGATCGCGCCTGTCCTTCCAGTGCTGAACGAAAAACAATGATTTTGGACCCTGTTTTCATGCGAAATGGCTAAAAGAAATATTTCACGTTTGTTTCACTCAAACAGTGTCTCCTGTCATATGCTGAACTGGTCGCATTGGGGATTTGGCCTAAAACATGATTTTGGACAATGTTAATGGAACTCAGCTTGAAACGTACTTGCAGACTTAAAAACCCTTGCCTATTGTATATCGCGCCTGTCCTTCCAGTGCTGAACGAAAAACAATGATTTTGGACCCTGTTTTCATGCGAAATGGCTAAAATAAATATTTCACGTTTGTTTCACTCAAACAGTGTCTCCTGTCATATGCTGAACTGGTCGCATTGGGGATTTGGCCTAAAACATGATTTTGGACAATGTTCATGGAACTCAGCTTGAAACATACTTGCAGACTTAAAAACCCTTGCCTATTGTAGATCGCTCCTGTCCTTCCAGTGCTGAACGAAAAACAATGATTTTGGACCCTGTTTTCATGCGAAATGGCTAAAATAAATATTTCACGTTTGTTTCACTCAAACAGTGTCTCCTGTCATATGCTGAACTGGTCGCATTGGGGATTTGGCCTAAAACATGATTTTGGACAATGTTCATGGAACTCAGCTTGAAACGTACTTGCAGACTTAAAAACCCTTGCCTATTGTAGATCGCGCCTGTCCTTCCAGTGCTGAACGAAAAACAATGATTTTGGACCCTGTTTTCATGCGAAATGGCTAAAATAAATATTTCACGTTTGTTTCACTCCAACAGTGTCTCCTGTCATATGCTGAACTGGTCGCATTGGGGATTTGGCCTAAAACATGATTTTGGACATTGTTCATGGAACTCAGCTTGAAACGTACTTGCAGACTTAAAAACCCTGGCCTATTGTAGATCGCGCCTGTCCTTCCAGTGCTGAACGAAAAACAATGATTTTGGACCCTGTTTTCATGTGAAATGGCTAAAAGAAATATTTCACGTTTGTTTCACTCAAACAGTGTCTCCTGTCATATGCTGAACTGGTCGCATTGGGGATTTGGCCTAAAACATGATTTTGGACAATGTTCATGGAACTCAGCTTGAAACGTACTTGCAGACTTAAAAACCCTTGCCTATTGTATATCGCGCCTGTCCTTCCAGTGCTGAACGAAAAACAATGATTTTGGACCCTGTTTTCATGCGAAATGGCTAAAAGAAATATTTCACGTTTGTTTCACTCAAACAGTGTCTCCTGTCATATGCTGAACTGGTCGCATTGGGGATTTGGCCTAAAACATGATTTTGGACAATGTTCATGGAACTCAGCTTGAAACGTACTTGCAGACTTAAAAACCCTTGCCTATTGTAGATCGCTCCTGTCCTTGCAGTGCTGAACGAAAAACAATGATTTTGGACCCTGTTTTCATGCGAAATGGCTAAAATAAAAATTTCACGTTTGTTTCACTCAAACAGTGTCTCCTGTCATATGCTGAACTGGTCACATTGGGGATTTGGCCTAAAACATGATTTTGGACAATGTTCATGGAACTCAGCTTGAAACGTACTTGCAGACTTAAAAACCCTTGCCTATTGTAGATCGCGCCTGTCCTTCCAGTGCTGAACGAAAAACAATGATTTTGGACCCTGTTTTCATGCGAAATGGCTAAAATAAATATTTCACGTTTGTTTCACTCAAACAGTGTCTCCTGTCATATGCTGAACTGGTCGCATTGGGGATATGGCCTAAAACATGATTTTGGACAATGTTCATGGAACTCAGCTTGAAACGTACTTGCAGACTTAAAAACCCTTGCCTATTGTATATCGCGCCTGTCCTTCCAGTGCTGAACGAAAAACAATGATTTTGGACCCTGTTTTCATGCGAAATGGCTAAAAGAAATATTTCACGTTTGTTTCACTCAAACAGTGTCTCCTGTCATATGCTGAACTGGTCGCATTGGGGATTTGGCCTAAAACATGATTTTGGACAATGTTAATGGAACTCAGCTTGAAACGTACTTGCAGACTTAAAAACCCTTGCCTATTGTATATCGCGCCTGTCCTTCCAGTGCTGAACGAAAAACAATGATTTTGGACCCTGTTTTCATGCGAAATGGCTAAAATAAATATTTCACGTTTGTTTCACTCAAACAGTGTCTCCTGTCATATGCTGAACTGGTCGCATTGGGGATTTGGCCTAAAACATGATTTTGGACAATGTTCATGGAACTCAGCTTGAAACATACTTGCAGACTTAAAAACCCTTGCCTATTGTAGATCGCTCCTGTCCTTCCAGTGCTGAACGAAAAACAATGATTTTGGACCCTGTTTTCATGCGAAATGGCTAAAATAAATATTTCACGTTTGTTTCACTCAAACAGTGTCTCCTGTCATATGCTGAACTGGTCGCATTGGGGATTTGGCCTAAAACATGATTTTGGACAATGTTCATGGAACTCAGCTTGAAACGTACTTGCAGACTTAAAAACCCTTGCCTATTGTAGATCGCGCCTGTCCTTCCAGTGCTGAACGAAAAACAATGATTTTGGACCCTGTTTTCATGCGAAATGGCTAAAATAAATATTTCACGTTTGTTTCACTCCAACAGTGTCTCCTGTCATATGCTGAACTGGTCGCATTGGGGATTTGGCCTAAAACATGATTTTGGACATTGTTCATGGAACTCAGCTTGAAACGTACTTGCAGACTTAAAAACCCTGGCCTATTGTAGATCGCGCCTGTCCTTCCAGTGCTGAACGAAAAACAATGATTTTGGACCCTGTTTTCATGTGAAATGGCTAAAAGAAATATTTCACGTTTGTTTCACTCAAACAGTGTCTCCTGTCATATGCTGAACTGGTCGCATTGGGGATTTGGCCTAAAACATGATTTTGGACAATGTTCATGGAACTCAGCTTGAAACGTACTTGCAGACTTAAAAACCCTTGCCTATTGTATATCGCGCCTGTCCTTCCAGTGCTGAACGAAAAACAATGATTTTGGACCCTGTTTTCATGCGAAATGGCTAAAAGAAATATTTCACGTTTGTTTCACTCAAACAGTGTCTCCTGTCATATGCTGAACTGGTCGCATTGGGGATTTGGCCTAAAACATGATTTTGGACAATGTTCATGGAACTCAGCTTGAAACGTACTTGCAGACTTAAAAACCCTTGCCTATTGTAGATCGCTCCTGTCCTTGCAGTGCTGAACGAAAAACAATGATTTTGGACCCTGTTTTCATGCGAAATGGCTAAAATAAAAATTTCACGTTTGTTTCACTCAAACAGTGTCTCCTGTCATATGCTGAACTGGTCACATTGGGGATTTGGCCTAAAACATGATTTTGGACAATGTTCATGGAACTCAGCTTGAAACGTACTTGCAGACTTAAAAACCCTTGCCTATTGTAGATCGCGCCTGTCCTTCCAGTGCTGAACGAAAAACAATGATTTTGGACCCTGTTTTCATGCGAAATGGCTAAAATAAATATTTCACGTTTGTTTCACTCAAACAGTGTCTCCTGTCATATGCTGAACTGGTCGCATTGGGGATATGGCCTAAAACATGATTTTGGACAATGTTCATGGAACTCAGCTTGAAACGTACTTGCAGACTTAAAAACCCTGGCCTATTGTAGATCGCGCCTGTTCTTCCAGTGCTGAACGAAAAACAATGATTTTGGACCCTGTTTTCATGTGAAATGGCTAAAATAAATATTTCACGTTTGTTTCACTCAAACAGTGTCTCCTGTCATATGCTGAACTGGTCGCATTGGGGATTTGGCCTAAAACATGATTTTGGACAATGTTCATGGAACTCAGCTTGAAACGTACTTGCAGACTTAAAAACCCTTGCCTATTGTAGATCGCGCCTGTCCTTCCAGTGCTGAACGAAAAACAATGATTTTGGACCCTGTTTTCATGCGAAATGGCTAAAATAAATATTTCACGTTTGTTTCACTCAAACAGTGTCTCCTGTCATATGCTGAACTGGTCGCATTGGGGATTTGGCCTAAAACATGATTTTGGACAATGTTCATGGAACTCAGCTTGAAACGTACTTGCAGACTTAAAAACCCTTGCCTATTGTATATCGCGCCTGTCCTTCCAGTGCTGAACGAAAAACAATGATTATGGACCCTGTTTTCATGCGAAATGGCTAAAAGAAATGTTTCACGTTTCTTTCACTCAAAAAGTGTCTCCTGTCATATGCTGAACTGGTCGCATTGGGGATTTGGCCTAAAACATGATTTTGGACAATGTTCATGGAACTCAGCTTGAAACATACTTGCAGACTTAAAAACCCTTGCCTATTGTATATCGCGCCTGTCCTTCCAGTGCTGAACGAAAAACAATGATTATGGACCCTGTTTTCATGCGAAATGGCTAAAAGAAATATTTCACGTTTGTTTCACTCAAACAGTGTCTCCTGTCATATGCTGAACTGGTTGCATTGTGGATTTGGCCTAAAACATGATTTTGGACAATGTTCATGGAACTCAGCTTGAAAGGTACTTGAAGACTTAAAAACCCTTGCCTATTGTAGATCGCGCCTGTCCTTCCAGTGCTGAACGAAAAACAATGATTTTGGACCCTGTTTTCATGCGAAATGGCTAAAATAAATATTTCACGTTTGTTTCACTCAAACAGTGTCTCCTGTCATATGCTGAACTGGTCGCATTGGGGATTTGGCCTAAAACATGATTTTGGACAATGTTCATGGAACTCAGCTTGAAACGTACTTGCAGACTTAAAAACCCTTGCCTATTGTATATCGCGCCTGTCCTTCCAGTGCTGAACGAAAAACAATGATTTTGGACTCTGTTTTCATGCGAAATGGCTAAAATAAATGTTTCACGTTTGTTTCACTCAAACAGTGTCTCCTGTCATATGCTGAACTGGTCGCATTGGGGATTTGGCCTAAAACATGATTTTGGACAATGTTCATGGAACTCAGCTTGAAACGTACTTGCAGACTTAAAAACCCTTGCCTATTGTAGATCGCTCCTGTCCTTGCAGTGCTGAACGAAAAACAATGATTTTGGACCCTGTTTTCATGCGAAATGGCTAAAAGAAATATTTCACGTTTGTTTCACTCAAACAGTGTCTCCTGTCATATGCTGAACTGGTCGCATTGGGGATTTGGCCTAAATCATGATTTTGGACAATGTTCATGGAACTCAGCTTGAAACGTACTTGCAGACTTAAAAACCCTTGCCTATTGTAGATCGCGCCTGTCCTTCCAGTGCTGAACGAAAAACATTGATTATGGACCCTGTTTTCATGCGAAATGGCTAAAAGAAATGTTTCACGTTTCTTTCACTCAAACACTGTCTCCTGTCATATGCTGAACTGGTCGCATTGGGGATTTGGCCTAAAACATGATTTTGGACAATGTTCATGGAACTCAGCTTGAAACATACTTGCAGACTTAAAAACCCTTGCCTATTGTAGATCGCGCCTGTCCTTCCAGTGCTGAACGAAAAACAATGATTTTGGACCCTGTTTTCATGCGAAATGGCTAAAAGAAATATTTCACGTTTGTTTCACTCAAACAGTGTCTCCTGTCATATGCTGAACTGGTTGCATTGTGGATTTGGCCTAAAACATGATTTTGGACAATGTTCATGGAACTCAGCTTGAAACGTACTTGCAGACTTAAAAACCCTTGCCTATTGTAGATCGCGCCTGTCCTTCCAGTGCTGAACGAAAAACAATGATTTTGGACCCTGTTTTCATGCGAAATGGCTAAAATAAATATTTCACGTTTGTTTCACTCAAACAGTGTCTCCTGTCATATGCTGAACTGGTCGCATTGGGGATTTGGCCTAAAACATGATTTTGGACAATGTTCATGGAACTCAGCTTGAAACGTACTTGCAGACTTAAAAACCCTTGCCTATTGTAGATCGCTCCTGTCCTTCCAGTGCTGAACGAAAAACAATGATTTTGGACCCTGTTTTCATGCGAAATGGCTAAAAGAAATATTTCACGTTTGTTTCACTCAAACAGTGTCTCCTGTCATATGCTGAACTGGTCGCATTGGGGATTTGGCCTAAATCATGATTTTGGACAATGTTCATGGAACTCAGCTTGAAACGTACTTGCAGACTTAAAAACCCTTGCCTATTGTAGATCGCGCCTGTCCTTCCAGTGCTGAACGAAAAACAATGATTATGGACCCTGTTTTCATGCGAAATGGCTAAAAGAAATGTTTCACGTTTCTTTCACTCAAACAGTGTCTCCTGTCATATGCTGAACTGGTCGCATTGGGGATTTGGCCTAAAACATGATTTTGGACAATGTTCATGGAACTCAGCTTGAAACATACTTGCAGACTTAAAAACCCTTGCCTATTGTATATCGCGCCTGTCCTTCCAGTGCTGAACGAAAAACAATGATTATGGACCCTGTTTTCATGCGAAATGGCTAAAAGAAATATTTCACGTTTGTTTCACTCAAACAGTGTCTCCTGTCATATGCTGAACTGGTTGCATTGTGGATTTGGCCTAAAACATGATTTTGGACAATGTTCATGGAACTCAGCTTGAAAGGTACTTGAAGACTTAAAAACCCTTGCCTATTGTAGATCGCGCCTGTCCTTCCAGTGCTGAACGAAAAACAATGATTTTGGACCCTGTTTTCATGCGAAATGGCTAAAATAAATATTTCACGTTTGTTTCACTCAAACAGTGTCTCCTGTCATATGCTGAACTGGTCGCATTGGGGATTTGGCCTAAAACATGATTTTGGACAATGTTCATGGAACTCAGCTTGAAACGTACTTGCAGACTTAAAAACCCTTGCCTATTGTATATCGCGCCTGTCCTTCCAGTGCTGAACGAAAAACAATGATTTTGGACTCTGTTTTCATGCGAAATGGCTAAAATAAATGTTTCACGTTTGTTTCACTCAAACAGTGTCTCCTGTCATATGCTGAACTGGTCGCATTGGGGATTTGGCCTAAAACATGATTTTGGACAATGTTCATGGAACTCAGCTTGAAACGTACTTGCAGACTTAAAAACCCTTGCCTATTGTAGATCGCTCCTGTCCTTGCAGTGCTGAACGAAAAACAATGATTTTGGACCCTGTTTTCATGCGAAATGGCTAAAAGAAATATTTCACGTTTGTTTCACTCAAACAGTGTCTCCTGTCATATGCTGAACTGGTCGCATTGGGGATTTGGCCTAAATCATGATTTTGGACAATGTTCATGGAACTCAGCTTGAAACGTACTTGCAGACTTAAAAACCCTTGCCTATTGTAGATCGCGCCTGTCCTTCCAGTGCTGAACGAAAAACATTGATTATGGACCCTGTTTTCATGCGAAATGGCTAAAAGAAATGTTTCACGTTTCTTTCACTCAAACACTGTCTCCTGTCATATGCTGAACTGGTCGCATTGGGGATTTGGCCTAAAACATGATTTTGGACAATGTTCATGGAACTCAGCTTGAAACATACTTGCAGACTTAAAAACCCTTGCCTATTGTAGATCGCGCCTGTCCTTCCAGTGCTGAACGAAAAACAATGATTTTGGACCCTGTTTTCATGCGAAATGGCTAAAAGAAATATTTCACGTTTGTTTCACTCAAACAGTGTCTCCTGTCATATGCTGAACTGGTTGCATTGTGGATTTGGCCTAAAACATGATTTTGGACAATGTTCATGGAACTCAGCTTGAAACGTACTTGCAGACTTAAAAACCCTTGCCTATTGTAGATCGCGCCTGTCCTTCCAGTGCTGAACGAAAAACAATGATTTTGGACCCTGTTTTCATGCGAAATGGCTAAAATAAATATTTCACGTTTGTTTCACTCAAACAGTGTCTCCTGTCATATGCTGAACTGGTCGCATTGGGGATTTGGCCTAAAACATGATTTTGGACAATGTTCATGGAACTCAGCTTGAAACGTACTTGCAGACTTAAAAACCCTTGCCTATTGTAGATCGCTCCTGTCCTTCCAGTGCTGAACGAAAAACAATGATTTTGGACCCTGTTTTCATGCGAAATGGCTAAAAGAAATATTTCACGTTTGTTTCACTCAAACAGTGTCTCCTGTCATATGCTGAACTGGTCGCATTGGGGATTTGGCCTAAATCATGATTTTGGACAATGTTCATGGAACTCAGCTTGAAACGTACTTGCAGACTTAAAAACCCTTGCCTATTGTAGATCGCGCCTGTCCTTCCAGTGCTGAACGAAAAACAATGATTATGGACCCTGTTTTCATGCGAAATGGCTAAAAGAAATGTTTCACGTTTCTTTCACTCAAACAGTGTCTCCTGTCATATGCTGAACTGGTCGCATTGGGGATTTGGCCTAAAACATGATTTTGGACAATGTTCATGGAACTCAGCTTGAAACGTACTTGCAGACTTAAAAACCCTTGCCTATTGTATATCGCGCCTGTCCTTCCAATGCTGAACGAAAAACAATGATTTTGGACCCTGTTTTCATGCGAAATGGCTAAAATAAATATTTCACGTTTGTTTCACTCAAACAGTGTCTCCTGTCATATGCTGAACTGGTCGCATTGGGGATTTGGCCTAAAACATGATTTTGGACAATGTTCATGGAACTCAGCTTGAAACGTACTTGCAGACTTAAAAACCCTTGCCTATTGTATATCGCGCCTGTCCTTCCAGTGCTGAACGAAAAACAATGATTTTGGACTCTGTTTTCATGCGAAATGGCTAAAATAAATGTTTCACGTTTGTTTCACTCAAACAGTGTCTCCTGTCATATGCTGAACTGGTCGCATTGGGGATTTGGCCTAAAACATGATTTTGGACAATGTTCATGGAACTCAGCTTGAAACGTACTTGCAGACTTAAAAACCCTTGCCTATTGTAGATCGCTCCTGTCCTTGCAGTGCTGAACGAAAAACAATGATTTTGGACCCTGTTTTCATGCGAAATGGCTAAAATAAATGTTTCACGTTTGTTTCACTCAAACAGTGTCTCCTGTCATATGCTGAACTGGTCGCATTGGGGATTTGGCCTAAAACATGATTTTGGACAATGTTCATGGAACTCAGCTTGAAACGTACTTGCAGACTTAAAAACCCTTGCCTATTGTATATCGCGCCTGTCCTTCCAGTGCTGAACGAAAAACAATGATTTTGGACTCTGTTTTCATGCGAAATGGCTAAAATAAATATTTCACGTTTGTTTCACTCAAACAGTGTCTCCTGTCATATGCTGAACTGGTCGCATTGGGGATTTGGCCTAAATTGTGATTTTGGACAATGTTCATGGAACTCAGCTTGAAACGTACTTGCAGACTTAAAAACCCTTGCCTATTGTAGATCGCGCCTGTCCTTCCAGTGCTGAACGAAAAACAATGATTATGGACCCTGTTTTCATGCGAAATGGCTAAAAGAAATGTTTCACGTTTCTTTCACTCAAACAGTGTCTCCTGTCATATGCTGAACTGGTCGCATTGGGGATTTGGCCTAAAACATGATTTTGGACAATGTTCATGGAACTCAGCTTGAAACATACTTGCAGACTTAAAAAC
Organism: Coregonus lavaretus; assembly: GCF_964263955.1. Lineage (NCBI taxonomy): Eukaryota > Metazoa > Chordata > Actinopteri > Salmoniformes > Salmonidae > Coregonus > Coregonus lavaretus. The sequence continues at coordinate 17,137,740 of NC_139993.1, forward strand.
CCTTGCCTATTGTAGATCGCGCCTGTCCTTCCAGTGCTGAACGAAAAACAATGATTTTGGACCCTGTTTTCATGCGAAATGGCTAAAATAAATATTTCACGTTTGTTTCACTCAAACAGTGTCTCCTGTCATATGCTGAACTGGTCGCATTGGGGATTTGGCCTAAAACATGATTTTGGACAATGTTCATGGAACTCAGCTTGAAACGTACTTGCAGACTTAAAAACCCTTGCCTATTGTATATCGCGCCTGTCCTTCCAGTGCTGAACGAAAAACAATGATTTTGGACCCTGTTTTCATGCGAAATGGCTAAAATAAATATTTCACGTTTGTTTCACTCAAACAGTGTCTCCTGTCATATGCTGAACTGGTCGCATTGGGGATTTGGCCTAAAACATGATTTTGGACAATGTTCATGGAACTCAGCTTGAAACGTACTTGCAGACTTAAAAACCCTTGCCTATTGTATATCGCGCCTGTCCTTCCAGTGCTGAACGAAAAACAATGATTTTGGACTCTGTTTTCATGCGAAATGGCTAAAATAAATGTTTCACGTTTGTTTCACTCAAACAGTGTCTCCTGTCATATGCTGAACTGGTCGCATTGGGGATTTGGCCTAAATCATGATTTTGGACAATGTTCATGGAACTCAGCTTGAAACGTACTTGCAGACTTAAAAACCCTTGCCTATTGTAGATCGCGCCTGTCCTTCCAGTGCTGAACGAAAAACAATGATTTTGGACCCTGTTTTCATGCGAAATGGCTAAAAGAAATATTTCACGTTTGTTTCACTCAAACAGTGTCTCCTGTCATATGCTGAACTGGTCGCATTGGGGATTTGGCCTAAATCATGATTTTGGACAATGTTCATGGAACTCAGCTTGAAACGTACTTGCAGACTTAAAAACCCTTGCCTATTGTAGATCGCGCCTGTCCTTCCAGTGCTGAACGAAAAACAATGATTATGGACCCTGTTTTCATGCGAAATGGCTAAAAGAAATGTTTCACGTTTCTTTCACTCAAACAATGTCTCCTGTCATATGCTGAACTGGTCGCATTGGGGATTTGGCCTAAAACATGATTTTGGACAATGTTCATGGAACTCAGCTTGAAACATACTTGCAGACTTAAAAACCCTTGCCTATTGTAGATCGCGCCTGTCCTTCCAGTGCTGAACGAAAAACAATGATTTTGGACCCTGTTTTCATGCGAAATGGCTAAAATAAATATTTCACGTTTGTTTCACTCAAACAGTGTCTCCTGTCATATGCTGAACTGGTCGCATTGGGGATTTGGCCTAAAACATGATTTTGGACAATGTTCATGGAACTCAGCTTGAAACGTACTTGCAGACTTAAAAACCCTTGCCTATTGTATATCGCGCCTGTCCTTCCAATGCTGAACGAAAAACAATGATTTTGGACCCTGTTTTCATGCGAAATGGCTAAAATAAATATTTCACGTTTGTTTCACTCAAACAGTGTCTCCTGTCATATGCTGAACTGGTCGCATTGGGGATTTGGCCTAAAACATGATTTTGGACAATGTTCATGGAACTCAGCTTGAAACGTACTTGCAGACTTAAAAACCCTTGCCTATTGTATATCGCGCCTGTCCTTCCAGTGCTGAACGAAAAACAATGATTTTGGACTCTGTTTTCATGCGAAATGGCTAAAATAAATGTTTCACGTTTGTTTCACTCAAACAGTGTCTCCTGTCATATGCTGAACTGGTCGCATTGGGGATTTGGCCTAAAACATGATTTTGGACAATGTTCATGGAACTCAGCTTGAAACGTACTTGCAGACTTAAAAACCCTTGCCTATTGTAGATCGCTCCTGTCCTTGCAGTGCTGAACGAAAAACAATGATTTTGGACCCTGTTTTCATGCGAAATGGCTAAAATAAATGTTTCACGTTTGTTTCACTCAAACAGTGTCTCCTGTCATATGCTGAACTGGTCGCATTGGGGATTTGGCCTAAAACATGATTTTGGACAATGTTCATGGAACTCAGCTTGAAACGTACTTGGAGACTTAAAAACCCTTGCCTATTGTATATCGCGCCTGTCCTTCCAGTGCTGAACGAAAAACAATGATTTTGGACTCTGTTTTCATGCGAAATGGCTAAAATAAATATTTCACGTTTGTTTCACTCAAACAGTGTCTCCTGTCATATGCTGAACTGGTCGCATTGGGGATTTGGCCTAAATCATGATTTTGGACAATGTTCATGGAACTCAGCTTGAAACGTACTTGCAGACTTAAAAACCCTTGCCTATTGTAGATCGCGCCTGTCCTTCCAGTGCTGAACGAAAAACAATGATTATGGACCCTGTTTTCATGCGAAATGGCTAAAAGAAATGTTTCACGTTTCTTTCACTCAAACAGTGTCTCCTGTCATATGCTGAACTGGTCGCATTGGGGATTTGGCCTAAAACATGATTTTGGACAATGTTCATGGAACTCAGCTTGAAACATACTTGCAGACTTAAAAACCCTTGCCTATTGTAGATCGCGCCTGTCCTTCCAGTGCTGAACGAAAAACAATGATTTTGGACCCTGTTTTCATGCGAAATGGCTAAAATAAATATTTCACGTTTGTTTCACTCAAACAGTGTCTCCTGTCATATGCTGAACTGGTCGCATTGGGGATTTGGCCTAAAACATGATTTTGGACAATGTTCATGGAACTCAGCTTGAAACGTACTTGCAGACTTAAAAACCCTTGCCTATTGTATATCGCGCCTGTCCTTCCAGTGCTGAACGAAAAACAATGATTTTGGACCCTGTTTTCATGCGAAATGGCTAAAATAAATATTTCACGTTTGTTTCACTCAAACAGTGTCTCCTGTCATATGCTGAACTGGTCGCATTGGGGATTTGGCCTAAAACATGATTTTGGACAATGTTCATGGAACTCAGCTTGAAACGTACTTGCAGACTTAAAAACCCTTGCCTATTGTATATCGCGCCTGTCCTTCCAGTGCTGAACGAAAAACAATGATTTTGGACTCTGTTTTCATGCGAAATGGCTAAAATAAATGTTTCACGTTTGTTTCACTCAAACAGTGTCTCCTGTCATATGCTGAACTGGTCGCATTGGGGATTTGGCCTAAAACATGATTTTGGACAATGTTCATGGAACTCAGCTTGAAACATACTTGCAGACTTAAAAACCCTTGCCTATTGTAGATCGCGCCTGTCCTTCCAGTGCTGAACGAAAAACAATGATTTTGGACCCTGTTTTCATGCGAAATGGCTAAAATAAATATTTCACGTTTGTTTCACTCAAACAGTGTCTCCTGTCATATGCTGAACTGGTCGCATTGGGGATTTGGCCTAAAACATGATTTTGGACAATGTTCATGGAACTCAGCTTGAAACGTACTTGCAGACTTAAAAACCCTTGCCTATTGTAGATCGCTCCTGTCCTTCCAGTGCTGAACGAAAAACAATGATTTTGGATCCTGTTTTCATGCGAAATGGCTAAAAGAAATATTTCACGTTTGTTTCACTCAAACAGTGTCTCCTGTCATATGCTGAACTGGTCGCATTGGGGATTTGGCCTAAATCATGATTTTGGACAATGTTCATGGAACTCAGCTTGAAACGTACTTGCAGACTTAAAAACCCTTGCCTATTGTAGATCGCGCCTGTCCTTCCAGTGCTGAACGAAAAACAATGATTTTGGACCCTGTTTTCATGCGAAATGGCTAAAAGAAATATTTCACGTTTGTTTCACTCAAACAGTGTCTCCTGTCATATGCTGAACTGGTTGCATTGTGGATTTGGCCTAAAACATGATTTTGGACAATGTTCATGGAACTCCGCTTGAAACGTACTTGCAGACTTAAAAACCTTGCCTATTGTAGATCGCGCCTGTCCTTCCAGTGCTGAACGAAAAACAATGATTTTGGACCCTGTTTTCATGCGAAATGGCTAAAAGAAATATTTCACGTTTGTTTCACTCAAACAGTGTCTCCTGTCATATGCTGAACTGGTCGCATTGGGGATTTGGCCTAAATCATGATTTTGGACAATGTTCATGGAACTCAGCTTGAAACGTACTTGCAGACTTAAAAACCCTTGCCTATTGTAGATCGCGCCTGTCCTTCCAGTGCTGAACGAAAAACAATGATTATGGACCCTGTTTTCATGCGAAATGGCTAAAAGAAATGTTTCACGTTTCTTTCACTCAAACAATGTCTCCTGTCATATGCTGAACTGGTCGCATTGGGGATTTGGCCTAAAACATGATTTTGGACAATGTTCATGGAACTCAGCTTGAAACATACTTGCAGACTTAAAAACCCTTGCCTATTGTAGATCGCGCCTGTCCTTCCAGTGCTGAACGAAAAACAATGATTTTGGACCCTGTTTTCATGCGAAATGGCTAAAATAAATATTTCACGTTTGTTTCACTCAAACAGTGTCTCCTGTCATATGCTGAACTGGTCGCATTGGGGATTTGGCCTAAAACATGATTTTGGACAATGTTCATGGAACTCAGCTTGAAACGTACTTGCAGACTTAAAAACCCTTGCCTATTGTATATCGCGCCTGTCCTTCCAATGCTGAACGAAAAACAATGATTTTGGACCCTGTTTTCATGCGAAATGGCTAAAATAAATATTTCACGTTTGTTTCACTCAAACAGTGTCTCCTGTCATATGCTGAACTGGTCGCATTGGGGATTTGGCCTAAAACATGATTTTGGACAATGTTCATGGAACTCAGCTTGAAACGTACTTGCAGACTTAAAAACCCTTGCCTATTGTATATCGCGCCTGTCCTTCCAGTGCTGAACGAAAAACAATGATTTTGGACTCTGTTTTCATGCGAAATGGCTAAAATAAATGTTTCACGTTTGTTTCACTCAAACAGTGTCTCCTGTCATATGCTGAACTGGTCGCATTGGGGATTTGGCCTAAAACATGATTTTGGACAATGTTCATGGAACTCAGCTTGAAACGTACTTGCAGACTTAAAAACCCTTGCCTATTGTAGATCGCTCCTGTCCTTGCAGTGCTGAACGAAAAACAATGATTTTGGACCCTGTTTTCATGCGAAATGGCTAAAATAAATGTTTCACGTTTGTTTCACTCAAACAGTGTCTCCTGTCATATGCTGAACTGGTCGCATTGGGGATTTGGCCTAAAACATGATTTTGGACAATGTTCATGGAACTCAGCTTGAAACGTACTTGGAGACTTAAAAACCCTTGCCTATTGTATATCGCGCCTGTCCTTCCAGTGCTGAACGAAAAACAATGATTTTGGACTCTGTTTTCATGCGAAATGGCTAAAATAAATATTTCACGTTTGTTTCACTCAAACAGTGTCTCCTGTCATATGCTGAACTGGTCGCATTGGGGATTTGGCCTAAATCATGATTTTGGACAATGTTCATGGAACTCAGCTTGAAACGTACTTGCAGACTTAAAAACCCTTGCCTATTGTAGATCGCGCCTGTCCTTCCAGTGCTGAACGAAAAACAATGATTATGGACCCTGTTTTCATGCGAAATGGCTAAAAGAAATGTTTCACGTTTCTTTCACTCAAACAGTGTCTCCTGTCATATGCTGAACTGGTCGCATTGGGGATTTGGCCTAAAACATGATTTTGGACAATGTTCATGGAACTCAGCTTGAAACATACTTGCAGACTTAAAAACCCTTGCCTATTGTAGATCGCGCCTGTCCTTCCAGTGCTGAACGAAAAACAATGATTTTGGACCCTGTTTTCATGCGAAATGGCTAAAATAAATATTTCACGTTTGTTTCACTCAAACAGTGTCTCCTGTCATATGCTGAACTGGTCGCATTGGGGATTTGGCCTAAAACATGATTTTGGACAATGTTCATGGAACTCAGCTTGAAACGTACTTGCAGACTTAAAAACCCTTGCCTATTGTATATCGCGCCTGTCCTTCCAGTGCTGAACGAAAAACAATGATTTTGGACCCTGTTTTCATGCGAAATGGCTAAAATAAATATTTCACGTTTGTTTCACTCAAACAGTGTCTCCTGTCATATGCTGAACTGGTCGCATTGGGGATTTGGCCTAAAACATGATTTTGGACAATGTTCATGGAACTCAGCTTGAAACGTACTTGCAGACTTAAAAACCCTTGCCTATTGTATATCGCGCCTGTCCTTCCAGTGCTGAACGAAAAACAATGATTTTGGACTCTGTTTTCATGCGAAATGGCTAAAATAAATGTTTCACGTTTGTTTCACTCAAACAGTGTCTCCTGTCATATGCTGAACTGGTCGCATTGGGGATTTGGCCTAAAACATGATTTTGGACAATGTTCATGGAACTCAGCTTGAAACATACTTGCAGACTTAAAAACCCTTGCCTATTGTAGATCGCGCCTGTCCTTCCAGTGCTGAACGAAAAACAATGATTTTGGACCCTGTTTTCATGCGAAATGGCTAAAATAAATATTTCACGTTTGTTTCACTCAAACAGTGTCTCCTGTCATATGCTGAACTGGTCGCATTGGGGATTTGGCCTAAAACATGATTTTGGACAATGTTCATGGAACTCAGCTTGAAACGTACTTGCAGACTTAAAAACCCTTGCCTATTGTAGATCGCTCCTGTCCTTCCAGTGCTGAACGAAAAACAATGATTTTGGATCCTGTTTTCATGCGAAATGGCTAAAAGAAATATTTCACGTTTGTTTCACTCAAACAGTGTCTCCTGTCATATGCTGAACTGGTCGCATTGGGGATTTGGCCTAAATCATGATTTTGGACAATGTTCATGGAACTCAGCTTGAAACGTACTTGCAGACTTAAAAACCCTTGCCTATTGTAGATCGCGCCTGTCCTTCCAGTGCTGAACGAAAAACAATGATTTTGGACCCTGTTTTCATGCGAAATGGCTAAAAGAAATATTTCACGTTTGTTTCACTCAAACAGTGTCTCCTGTCATATGCTGAACTGGTTGCATTGTGGATTTGGCCTAAAACATGATTTTGGACAATGTTCATGGAACTCAGCTTGAAACGTACTTGCAGACTTAAAAACCCTTGCCTATTGTATATCACGCCTGTCCTTCCAGTGCTGAACGAAAAACAATGATTTTGGACCCTGTTTTCATGCGAAATGGCTAAAAGAAATATTTCACGTTTGTTTCACTCAAACAGTGTCTCCTGTCATATGCTGAACTGGTTGCATTGTGGATTTGGCCTAAAACATGATTTTGGACAATGTTCATGGAACTCAGCTTGAAACGTACTTGCAGACTTAAAAACCCTTGCCTATTGTATATCGCGCCTGTCCTTCCAGTGCTGAACAAAAAACAATGATTATGGACCCTGTTTTCATGCGAAATGGCTAAAAGAAATGTTTCACGTTTGTTTCACTCAAACAGTGTCTCCTGTCATATGCTGAACTGGTCGCATTGGGGATTTGGCCTAAAACATGATTTTGGACAATGTTCATGGAACTCAGCTTGAAACATACTTGCAGACTTAAAAACCCTTGCCTATTGTAGATCGCGCCTGTCCTTCCAGTGCTGAACGAAAAACAATGATTTTGGACCCTGTTTTCATGCGAAATGGCTAAAATAAATATTTCACGTTTGTTTCACTCAAACAGTGTCTCCTGTCATATGCTGAACTGGTCGCATTGGGGATTTGGCCTAAAACATGATTTTGGACAATGTTCATGGAACTCAGCTTGAAACGTACTTGCAGACTTAAAAACCCTTGCCTATTGTATATCGCGCCTGTCCTTCCAGTGCTGAACGAAAAACAATGATTTTGGACCCTGTTTTCATGCGAAATGGCTAAAATAAATATTTCACGTTTGTTTCACTCAAACAGTGTCTCCTGTCATATGCTGAACTGGTCGCATTGGGGATTTGGCCTAAAACATGATTTTGGACAATGTTCATGGAACTCAGCTTGAAACGTACTTGCAGACTTAAAAACCCTTGCCTATTGTATATCGCGCCTGTCCTTCCAGTGCTGAACGAAAAACAATGATTTTGGACTCTGTTTTCATGCGAAATGGCTAAAATAAATGTTTCACGTTTGTTTCACTCAAACAGTGTCTCCTGTCATATGCTGAACTGGTCGCATTGGGGATTTGGCCTAAAACATGATTTTGGACAATGTTCATGGAACTCAGCTTGAAACATACTTGCAGACTTAAAAACCCTTGCCTATTGTAGATCGCGCCTGTCCTTCCAGTGCTGAACGAAAAACAATGATTTTGGACCCTGTTTTCATGCGAAATGGCTAAAATAAATATTTCACGTTTGTTTCACTCAAACAGTGTCTCCTGTCATATGCTGAACTGGTCGCATTGGGGATTTGGCCTAAAACATGATTTTGGACAATGTTCATGGAACTCAGCTTGAAACGTACTTGCAGACTTAAAAACCCTTGCCTATTGTAGATCGCTCCTGTCCTTCCAGTGCTGAACGAAAAACAATGATTTTGGATCCTGTTTTCATGCGAAATGGCTAAAAGAAATATTTCACGTTTCTTTCACTCAAACAGTGTCTCCTGTCATATGCTGAACTGGTCGCATTGGGGATTTGGCCTAAATCATGATTTTGGACAATGTTCATGGAACTCAGCTTGAAACGTACTTGCAGACTTAAAAACCCTTGCCTATTGTAGATCGCGCCTGTCCTTCCAGTGCTGAACGAAAAACAATGATTTTGGACCCTGTTTTCATGCGAAATGGCTAAAAGAAATATTTCACGTTTGTTTCACTCAAACAGTGTCTCCTGTCATATGCTGAACTGGTCGCATTGGGGATTTGGCCTAAAACATGATTTTGGACAATGTTCATGGAACTCAGCTTGAAACGTACTTGCAGACTTAAAAACCCTTGCCTATTGTATATCACGCCTGTCCTTCCAGTGCTGAACGAAAAACAATGATTTTGGACCCTGTTTTCATGCGAAATGGCTAAAAGAAATATTTCACGTTTGTTTCACTCAAACAGTGTCTCCTGTCATATGCTGAACTGGTTGCATTGTGGATTTGGCCTAAAACATGATTTTGGACAATGTTCATGGAACTCAGCTTGAAACGTACTTGCAGACTTAAAAACCCTTGCCTATTGTATATCGCGCCTGTCCTTCCAGTGCTGAACAAAAAACAATGATTATGGACCCTGTTTTCATGCGAAATGGCTAAAAGAAATGTTTCACGTTTGTTTCACTCAAACAGTGTCTCCTGTCATATGCTGAACTGGTCGCATTGGGGATTTGGCCTAAAACATGATTTTGGACAATGTTCATGGAACTCAGCTTGAAACATACTTGCAGACTTAAAAACCCTTGCCTATTGTAGATCGCGCCTGTCCTTCCAGTGCTGAACGAAAAACAATGATTTTGGACCCTGTTTTCATGCGAAATGGCTAAAATAAATATTTCACGTTTGTTTCACTCAAACAGTGTCTCCTGTCATATGCTGAACTGGTCGCATTGGGGATTTGGCCTAAAACATGATTTTGGACAATGTTCATGGAACTCAGCTTGAAACGTACTTGCAGACTTAAAAACCCTTGCCTATTGTATATCGCGCCTGTCCTTCCAGTGCTGAACGAAAAACAATGATTTTGGACCCTGTTTTCATGCGAAATGGCTAAAAGAAATATTTCACGTTTGTTTCACTCAAACAGTGTCTCCTGTCATATGCTGAACTGGTTGCATTGTGGATTTGGCCTAAAACATGATTTTGGACAATGTTCATGGAACTCAGCTTGAAAGGTACTTGCAGACTTAAAAACCCTTGCCTATTGTAGATCGCGCCTGTCCTTCCAGTGCTGAACGAAAAACAATGATTTTGGACCCTGTTTTCATGCGAAATGGCTAAAATAAATATTTCACGTTTGTTTCACTCAAACAGTGTCTCCTGTCATATGCTGAACTGGTCGCATTGGGGATTTGGCCTAAAACATGATTTTGGACAATGTTCATGGAACTCAGCTTGAAACGTACTTGCAGACTTAAAAACCCTTGCCTATTGTATATCGCGCCTGTCCTTCCAGTGCTGAACGAAAAACAATGATTTTGGACTCTGTTTTCATGCGAAATGGCTAAAATAAATGTTTCACGTTTGTTTCACTCAAACAGTGTCTCCTGTCATATGCTGAACTGGTCGCATTGGGGATTTGGCCTAAAACATGATTTTGGACAATGTTCATGGAACTCAGCTTGAAACGTACTTGCAGACTTAAAAACCCTTGCCTATTGTAGATCGCGCCTGTCCTTCCAGTGCTGAACGAAAAACAATGATTTTGGACCCTGTTTTCATGCGAAATGGCTAAAATAAATATTTCACGTTTGTTTCACTCCAACAGTGTCTCCTGTCATATGCTGAACTGGTCGCATTGGGGATTTGGCCTAAAACATGATTTTGGACATTGTTCATGGAACTCAGCTTGAAACGTACTTGCAGACTTAAAACCCCTGGCCTATTGTAGATCGCGCCTGTTCTTCCAGTGCTGAACGAAAAACAATGATTTTGGACCCTGTTTTCATGTGAAATGGCTAAAAGAAATATTTCACGTTTGTTTCACTCAAACAGTGTCTCCTGTCATATGCTGAACTGGTCGCATTGGGGATTTGGCCTAAAACATGATTTTGGACAATGTTCATGGAACTCAGCTTGAAACGTACTTGCAGACTTAAAAACCCTTGCCTATTGTAGATCGCGCCTGTCCTTCCAGTGCTGAACGAAAAACAATGATTTTGGACCCTGTTTTCATGCGAAATGGCTAAAATAAATATTTCACGTTTGTTTCACTCAAACAGTGTCTCCTGTCATATGCTGAACTGGTCGCATTGGGGATTTGGCCTAAAACATGATTTTGGACAATGTTCATGGAACTCAGCTTGAAACGTACTTGCAGACTTAAAAACCCTTGCCTATTGTAGATCGCGCCTGTCCTTCCAGTGCTGAACGAAAAACAATGATTTTGGACCCTGTTTTCATGCGAAATGGCTAAAATAAATATTTCACGTTTGTTTCACTCAAACAGTGTCTCCTGTCATATGCTGAACTGGTCGCATTGGGGATTTGGCCTAAAACATGATTTTGGACAATGTTCATGGAACTCAGCTTGAAACGTACTTGCAGACTTAAAAACCCTTGCCTATTGTAGATCGCTCCTGTCCTTGCAGTGCTGAACGAAAAACAATGATTTTGGACCCTGTTTTCATGCGAAATGGCTAAAAGAAATATTTCACGTTTGTTTCACTCAAACAGTGTCTCCTGTCATATGCTGAACTGGTCGCATTGGGGATTTGGCCTAAATCATGATTTTGGACAATGTTCATGGAACTCAGCTTGAAACGTACTTGCAGACTTAAAAACCCTTGCCTATTGTAGATCGCGCCTGTCCTTCCAGTGCTGAACGAAAAACATTGATTATGGACCCTGTTTTCATGCGAAATGGCTAAAAGAAATGTTTCACGTTTCTTTCACTCAAACACTGTCTCCTGTCATATGCTGAACTGGTCGCATTGGGGATTTGGCCTAAAACATGATTTTGGACAATGTTCATGGAACTCAGCTTGAAACATACTTGCAGACTTAAAAACCCTTGCCTATTGTAGATCGCGCCTGTCCTTCCAGTGCTGAACGAAAAACAATGATTTTGGACCCTGTTTTCATGCGAAATGGCTAAAAGAAATATTTCACGTTTGTTTCACTCAAACAGTGTCTCCTGTCATATGCTGAACTGGTTGCATTGTGGATTTGGCCTAAAACATGATTTTGGACAATGTTCATGGAACTCAGCTTGAAACGTACTTGCAGACTTAAAAACCCTTGCCTATTGTAGATCGCGCCTGTCCTTCCAGTGCTGAACGAAAAACAATGATTATGGACCCTGTTTTCATGCGAAATGGCTAAAAGAAATGTTTCACGTTTCTTTCACTCAAACAGTGTCTCCTGTCATATGCTGAACTGGTCGCATTGGGGATTTGGCCTAAAACATGATTTTGGACAATGTTCATGGAACTCAGCTTGAAACATACTTGCAGACTTAAAAACCCTTGCCTATTGTAGATCACGCCTGTCCTTCCAGTGCTGAACGAAAAACAATGATTTTGGACCCTGTTTTCATGCGAAATGGCTAAAATAAATATTTCACGTTTGTTTCACTCAAACAGTGTCTCCTGTCATATGCTGAACTGGTCGCATTGGGGATTTGGCCTAAAACATGATTTTGGACAATGTTCATGGAACTCAGCTTGAAACGTACTTGCAGACTTAAAAACCCTTGCCTATTGTATATCGCGCCTGTCCTTCCAATGCTGAACGAAAAACAATGATTTTGGACCCTGTTTTCATGCGAAATGGCTAAAATAAATATTTCACGTTTGTTTCACTCAAACAGTGTCTCCTGTCATATGCTGAACTGGTCGCATTGGGGATTTGGCCTAAAACATGATTTTGGACAATGTTCATGGAACTCAGCTTGAAACGTACTTGCAGACTTAAAAACCCTTGCCTATTGTATATCGCGCCTGTCCTTCCAGACTGAACGAAAAACAATGATTTTGGACTATGTTTTCATGCGAAATGGCTAAAATAAATGTTTCACGTTTGTTTCACTCAAACAGTGTCTCCTGTCATATGCTGAACTGGTCGCATTGGGGATTTGGCCTAAAACATGATTTTGGACAATGTTCATGGAACTCAGCTTGAAACGTACTTGCAGACTTAAAAACCCTTGCCTATTGTAGATCGCTCCTGTCCTTGCAGTGCTGAACGAAAAACAATGATTTTGGACCCTGTTTTCATGCGAAATGGCTAAAATAAATGTTTCACGTTTGTTTCACTCAAACAGTGTCTCCTGTCATATGCTGAACTGGTCGCATTGGGGATTTGGCCTAAAACATGATTTTGGACAATGTTCATGGAACTCAGCTTGAAACGTACTTGCAGACTTAAAAACCCTTGCCTATTGTATATCGCGCCTGTCCTTCCAGTGCTGAACGAAAAACAATGATTTTGGACTCTGTTTTCATGCGAAATGGCTAAAATAAATATTTCACGTTTGTTTCACTCAAACAGTGTCTCCTGTCATATGCTGAACTGGTCGCATTGGGGATTTGGCCTAAATCATGATTTTGGACAATGTTCATGGAACTCAGCTTGAAAAGTACTTGCAGACTTAAAAACCCTTGCCTATTGTAGATCGCGCCTGTCCTTCCAGTGCTGAACGAAAAACAATGATTATGGACCCTGTTTTCATGCGAAATGGCTAAAAGAAATGTTTCACGTTTCTTTCACTCAAACAGTGTCTCCTGTCATATGCTGAACTGGTCGCATTGGGGATTTGGCCTAAAACATGATTTTGGACAATGTTCATGGAACTCAGCTTGAAACGTACTTGCAGACTTAAAATCCCTTGCCTATTGTAGATCGCGCCTGTCCTTCCAGTGCTGAACGAAAAACATTGATTATGGACCCTGTTTTCATGCGAAATGGCTAAAAGAAATGTTTCACGTTTCTTTCACTCAAACACTGTCTCCTGTCATATGCTGAACTGGTCGCATTGGGGATTTGGCCTAAAACATGATTTTGGACAATGTTCATGGAACTCAGCTTGAAACATACTTGCAGACTTAAAAACCCTTGCCTATTGTAGATCGCGCCTGTCCTTCCAGTGCTGAACGAAAAACAATGATTTTGGACCCTGTTTTCATGCGAAATGGCTAAAAGAAATATTTCACGTTTGTTTCACTCAAACAGTGTCTCCTGTCATATGCTGAACTGGTTGCATTGTGGATTTGGCCTAAAACATGATTTTGGACAATGTTCATGGAACTCAGCTTGAAACGTACTTGCAGACTTAAAAACCCTTGCCTATTGTAGATCGCGCCTGTCCTTCCAGTGCTGAACGAAAAACAATGATTATGGACCCTGTTTTCATGCGAAATGGCTAAAAGAAATGTTTCACGTTTCTTTCACTCAAACAGTGTCTCCTGTCATATGCTGAACTGGTCGCATTGGGGATTTGGCCTAAAACATGATTTTGGACAATGTTCATGGAACTCAGCTTGAAACATACTTGCAGACTTAAAAACCCTTGCCTATTGTAGATCGCGCCTGTCCTTCCAGTGCTGAACGAAAAACAATGATTTTGGACCCTGTTTTCATGCGAAATGGCTAAAATAAATATTTCACGTTTGTTTCACTCAAACAGTGTCTCCTGTCATATGCTGAACTGGTCGCATTGGGGATTTGGCCTAAAACATGATTTTGGACAATGTTCATGGAACTCAGCTTGAAACGTACTTGCAGACTTAAAAACCCTTGCCTATTGTATATCGCGCCTGTCCTTCCAATGCTGAACGAAAAACAATGATTTTGGACCCTGTTTTCATGCGAAATGGCTAAAATAAATATTTCACGTTTGTTTCACTCAAACAGTGTCTCCTGTCATATGCTGAACTGGTCGCATTGGGGATTTGGCCTAAAACATGATTTTGGACAATGTTCATGGAACTCAGCTTGAAACGTACTTGCAGACTTAAAAACCCTTGCCTATTGTATATCGCGCCTGTCCTTCCAGTGCTGAACGAAAAACAATGATTTTGGACTCTGTTTTCATGCGAAATGGCTAAAATAAATGTTTCACGTTTGTTTCACTCAAACAGTGTCTCCTGTCATATGCTGAACTGGTCGCATTGGGGATTTGGCATAAAACATGATTTTGGACAATGTTCATGGAACTCAGCTTGAAACGTACTTGCAGACTTAAAAACCCTTGCCTATTGTAGATCGCTCCTGTCCTTGCAGTGCTGAACGAAAAACAATGATTTTGGACCCTGTTTTCATGCGAAATGGCTAAAATAAATGTTTCACGTTTGTTTCACTCAAACAGTGTCTCCTGTCATATGCTGAACTGGTCGCATTGGGGATTTGGCCTAAAACATGATTTTGGACAATGTTCATGGAACTCAGCTTGAAACGTACTTGCAGACTTAAAAACCCTTGCCTATTGTATATCGCGCCTGTCCTTCCAGTGCTGAACGAAAAACAATGATTTTGGACTCTGTTTTCATGCGAAATGGCTAAAATAAATATTTCACGTTTGTTTCACTCAAACAGTGTCTCCTGTCATATGCTGAACTGGTCGCATTGGGGATTTGGCCTAAATCATGATTTTGGACAATGTTCATGGAACTCAGCTTGAAAAGTACTTGCAGACTTAAAAACCCTTGCCTATTGTAGATCGCGCCTGTCCTTCCAGTGCTGAACGAAAAACAATGATTATGGACCCTGTTTTCATGCGAAATGGCTAAAAGAAATGTTTCACGTTTCTTTCACTCAAACAGTGTCTCCTGTCATATGCTGAACTGGTCGCATTGGGGATTTGGCCTAAAACATGATTTTGGACAATGTTCATGGAACTCAGCTTGAAACATACTTGCAGACTTAAAAACCCTTGCCTATTGTAGATCGCGCCTGTCCTTCCAGTGCTGAACGAAAAACAATGATTTTGGACCCTGTTTTCATGCGAAATGGCTAAAATAAATATTTCACGTTTGTTTCACTCAAACAGTGTCTCCTGTCATATGCTGAACTGGTCGCATTGGGGATTTGGCCTAAAACATGATTTTGGACAATGTTCATGGAACTCAGCTTGAAACGTACTTGCAGACTTAAAAACCCTTGCCTATTGTATATCGCGCCTGTCCTTCCAGTGCTGAACGAAAAACAATGATTTTGGACTCTGTTTTCATGCGAAATGGCTAAAATAAATGTTTCACGTTTGTTTCACTCAAACAGTGTCTCCTGTCATATGCTGAACTGGTCGCATTGGGGATTTGGCCTAAAACATGATTTTGGACAATGTTCATGGAACTCAGCTTGAAACATACTTGCAGACTTAAAAACCCTTGCCTATTGTAGATCGCGCCTGTCCTTCCAGTGCTGAACGAAAAACAATGATTTTGGACCCTGTTTTCATGCGAAATGGCTAAAATAAATATTTCACGTTTGTTTCACTCAAACAGTGTGTCCTGTCATATGCTGAACTGGTCGCATTGGGGATTTGGCCTAAAACATGATTTTGGACAATGTTCATGGAACTCAGCTTGAAACGTACTTGCAGACTTAAAAACCCTTGCCTATTGTAGATCGCTCCTGTCCTTCCAGTGCTGAACGAAAAACAATGATTATGGACCCTGTTTTCATGCGAAATGGCTAAAATAAATGTTTCACGTTTCTTTCACTCAAACAGTGTCTCCTGTCATATGCTGAACTGGTCGCATTGGGGATTTGGCCTAAAACATGATTTTGGACAATGTTCATGGAACTCCGCTTGAAACGTACTTGCAGACTTAAAAGCCCTTGCCTATTGTATATCGTGCCTGTCCTTCCAGTGCTGAACGAAAAACAATGATTATGGACCCTGTTTTCATGCGAAATGGCTAAAATAAATGTTTCACGTTTCTTTCACTCAAACAGTGTCTCCTGTCATATGCTGAACTGGTCGCATTGGGGATTTGGCCTAAAACATGATTTTGGACAATGTTCATGGAACTCCGCTTGAAACGTACTTGCAGACTTAAAAACCCTTGCCTATTGTATATCGCGCCTGTCCTTCCAGTGCTGAACGAAAAACAATGATTTTGGACCCTGTTTTCATGCGAAATGGCTAAAATAAATATTTCACGTTTGTTTCACTCAAACAGTGTCTCCTGTCATATGCTGAACTGGTCGCATTGGGGATTTGGCCTAAAACATGATTTTGGACAATGTTCATGGAACTCAGCTTGAAACGTACTTGCAGACTTAAAAACCCTTGCCTATTGTATATCGCGCCTGTCCTTCCAGTGCTGAACGAAAAACAATGATTTTGGACTCTGTTTTCATGCGAAATGGCTAAAATAAATATTTCACGTTTGTTTCACTCAAACAGTGTCTCCTGTCATATGCTGAACTGGTCGCATTGGGGATTTGGCCTAAATCATGATTTTGGACAATGTTCATGGAACTCAGCTTGAAAAGTACTTGCAGACTTAAAAACCCTTGCCTATTGTAGATCGCGCCTGTCCTTCCAGTGCTGAACGAAAAACAATGATTATGGACCCTGTTTTCATGCGAAATGGCTAAAAGAAATGTTTCACGTTTCTTTCACTCAAACAGTGTCTCCTGTCATATGCTGAACTGGTCGCATTGGGGATTTGGCCTAAAACATGATTTTGGACAATGTTCATGGAACTCAGCTTGAAACATACTTGCAGACTTAAAAACCCTTGCCTATTGTAGATCGCGCCTGTCCTTCCAGTGCTGAACGAAAAACAATGATTTTGGACCCTGTTTTCATGCGAAATGGCTAAAATAAATATTTCACGTTTGTTTCACTCAAACAGTGTCTCCTGTCATATGCTGAACTGGTCGCATTGGGGATTTGGCCTAAAACATGATTTTGGACAATGTTCATGGAACTCAGCTTGAAACGTACTTGCAGACTTAAAAACCCTTGCCTATTGTATATCGCGCCTGTCCTTCCAGTGCTGAACGAAAAACAATGATTTTGGACTCTGTTTTCATGCGAAATGGCTAAAATAAATGTTTCACGTTTGTTTCACTCAAACAGTGTCTCCTGTCATATGCTGAACTGGTCGCATTGGGGATTTGGCCTAAAACATGATTTTGGACAATGTTCATGGAACTCAGCTTGAAACATACTTGCAGACTTAAAAACCCTTGCCTATTGTAGATCGCGCCTGTCCTTCCAGTGCTGAACGAAAAACAATGATTTTGGACCCTGTTTTCATGCGAAATGGCTAAAATAAATATTTCACGTTTGTTTCACTCAAACAGTGTGTCCTGTCATATGCTGAACTGGTCGCATTGGGGATTTGGCCTAAAACATGATTTTGGACAATGTTCATGGAACTCAGCTTGAAACGTACTTGCAGACTTAAAAACCCTTGCCTATTGTAGATCGCTCCTGTCCTTCCAGTGCTGAACGAAAAACAATGATTATGGACCCTGTTTTCATGCGAAATGGCTAAAATAAATGTTTCACGTTTCTTTCACTCAAACAGTGTCTCCTGTCATATGCTGAACTGGTCGCATTGGGGATTTGGCCTAAAACATGATTTTGGACAATGTTCATGGAACTCCGCTTGAAACGTACTTGCAGACTTAAAAGCCCTTGCCTATTGTATATCGTGCCTGTCCTTCCAGTGCTGAACGAAAAACAATGATTATGGACCCTGTTTTCATGCGAAATGGCTAAAATAAATGTTTCACGTTTCTTTCACTCAAACAGTGTCTCCTGTCATATGCTGAACTGGTCGCATTGGGGATTTGGCCTAAAACATGATTTTGGACAATGTTCATGGAACTCCGCTTGAAACGTACTTGCAGACTTAAAAACCCTTGCCTATTGTATATCGCGCCTGTCCTTCCAGTGCTGAACGAAAAACAATGATTTTGGACCCTGTTTTCATGCGAAATGGCTAAAATAAATATTTCACGTTTGTTTCACTCAAACAGTGTCTCCTGTCATATGCTGAACTGGTCGCATTGGGGATTTGGCCTAAAACATGATTTTGGACAATGTTCATGGAACTCAGCTTGAAACGTACTTGCAGACTTAAAAACCCTTGCCTATTGTAGATCGCTCCTGTCCTTCCAGTGCTGAACGAAAAACAATGATTTTGGATCATGTTTTCATGCAAAATGGCTAAAAGAAATATTTCACGTTTGTTTCACTCAAACAGTGTCTCCTGTCATATGCTGAACTGGTCGCATTGGGGATTTGGCCTAAATCATGATTTTGGACAATGTTCATGGAACTCAGCTTGAAACGTACTTGCAGACTTAAAAACCCTTGCCTATTGTAGATCGCGCCTGTCCTTCCAGTGCTGAACGAAAAACAATGATTTTGGACCCTGTTTTCATGCGAAATGGCTAAAAGAAATATTTCACGTTTGTTTCACTCAAACAGTGTCTCCTGTCATATGCTGAACTGGTTGCATTGTGGATTTGGCCTAAAACATGATTTTGGACAATGTTCATGGAACTCAGCTTGAAACGTACTTGCAGACTTAAAAACCCTTGCCTATTGTATATCGCGCCTACCCCTTCCAGTGCTGAACGAAAAACAATGATTTTGGACCCTGTTTTCATGCGAAATGGCTAAAATAAATATTTCACGTTTGTTTCACTCAAACAGTGTCTCCTGTCATATGCTGAACTGGTCGCATTGGAGATTTGGCCTAAAACATGATTTTGGACAATGTTCATGGAACTCAGCTTGAAACGTACTTGCAGACTTAAAAACCCTTGCCTATTGTAGATCGCTCCTGTCCTTCCAGTGCTGAACGAAAAACAATGATTATGGACCCTGTTTTCATGCGAAATGGCTAAAATAAATGTTTCACGTTTCTTTCACTCAAACAGTGTCTCCTGTCATATGCTGAACTGGTCGCATTGGGGATTTGGCCTAAAACATGATTTTGGACAATGTTCATGGAACTCAGCTTGAAACATACTTGCAGACTTAAAAACCCTTGCCTATTGTAGATCGCGCCTGTCCTTCCAGTGCTGAACGAAAAACAATGATTTTGGACCCTGTTTTCATGCGAAATGGCTAAAATAAATATTTCACGTTTGTTTCACTCAAACAGTGTCTCCTGTCATATGCTGAACTGGTCGCATTGGGGATTTGGCCTAAAACATGATTTTGGACAATGTTCATGGAACTCAGCTTGAAACGTACTTGCAGACTTAAAAACCCTTGCCTATTGTAGATCGCTCCTGTCCTTGCAGTGCTGAACGAAAAACAATGATTTTGGACCCTGTTTTCATGCGAAATGGCTAAAAGAAATATTTCACGTTTGTTTCACTCAAACAGTGTCTCCTGTCATATGCTGAACTGGTCGCATTGGGGATTTGGCCTAAATCATGATTTTGGACAATGTTCATGGAACTCAGCTTGAAACATACTTGCAGACTTAAAAACCCTTGCCTATTGTAGATCGCGCCTGTCCTTCCAGTGCTGAACGAAAAACAATGATTTTGGACCCTGTTTTCATGCGAAATGGCTAAAAGAAATATTTCACGTTTGTTTCACTCAAACAGTGTCTCCTGTCATATGCTGAACTGGTTGCATTGTGGATTTGGCCTAAAACATGATTTTGGACAATGTTCATGGAACTCAGCTTGAAACGTACTTGCAGACTTAAAAACCCTTGCCTATTGTAGATCGCGCCTGTCCTTCCAGTGCTGAACGAAAAACAATGATTTTGGACCCTGTTTTCATGCGAAATGGCTAAAATAAATATTTCACGTTTGTTTCACTCAAACAGTGTCTCCTGTCATATGCTGAACTGGTCGCATTGGGGATTTGGCCTAAAACATGATTTTGGACAATGTTCATGGAACTCAGCTTGAAACGTACTTGCAGACTTAAAAACCCTTGCCTATTGTAGATCGCTCCTGTCCTTTCAGTGCTGAACGAAAAACAATGATTTTGGACCCTGTTTTCATGCGAAATGGCTAAAAGAAATATTTCACGTTTGTTTCACTCAAACAGTGTCTCCTGTCATATGCTGAACTGGTCGCATTGGGGATTTGGCCTAAATCATGATTTTGGACAATGTTCATGGAACTCAGCTTGAAACGTACTTGCAGACTTAAAAACCCTTGCCTATTGTAGATCGCGCCTGTCCTTCCAGTGCTGAACGAAAAACAATGATTATGGACCCTGTTTTCATGCGAAATGGCTAAAAGAAATGTTTCACGTTTCTTTCACTCAAACAGTGTCTCCTGTCATATGCTGAACTGGTCGCATTGGGGATTTGGCCTAAAACATGATTTTGGACAATGTTCATGGAACTCAGCTTGAAACATACTTGCAGACTTAAAAACCCTTGCCTATTGTAGATCGCGCCTGTCCTTCCAGTGCTGAACGAAAAACAATGATTTTGGACCCTGTTTTCATGCGAAATGGCTAAAATAAATATTTCACGTTTGTTTCACTCAAACAGTGTCTCCTGTCATATGCTGAACTGGTCGAATTGGGGATTTGGCCTAAAACATGATTTTGGACAATGTTCATGGAACTCAGCTTGAAACGTACTTGCAGACTTAAAAACCCTTGCCTATTGTATATCGCGCCTGTCCTTCCAATGCTGAACGAAAAACAATGATTTTGGACCCTGTTTTCATGCGAAATGGCTAAAATAAATATTTCACGTTTGTTTCACTCAAACAGTGTCTCCTGTCATATGCTGAACTGGTCGCATTGGGGATTTGGCCTAAAACATGATTTTGGACAATGTTCATGGAACTCAGCTTGAAACGTACTTGCAGACTTAAAAACCCTTGCCTATTGTAGATCGCGCCTGTCCTTCCAGTGCTGAACGAAAAACAATGATTTTGGACTCTGTTTTCATGCGAAATGGCTAAAATAAATGTTTCACGTTTGTTTCACTCAAACAGTGTCTCCTGTCATATGCTGAACTGGTCGCATTGGGGATTTGGCCTAAAACATGATTTTGGACAATGTTCATGGAACTCAGCTTGAAACGTACTTGCAGACTTAAAAACCCTTGCCTATTGTAGATCGCTCCTGTCCTTGCAGTGCTGAACGAAAAACAATGATTTTGGACCCTGTTTTCATGCGAAATGGCTAAAATAAATGTTTCACGTTTGTTTCACTCAAACAGTGTCTCCTGTCATATGCTGAACTGGTCGCATTGGGGATTTGGCCTAAAACATGATTTTGGACAATGTTCATGGAACTCAGCTTGAAACGTACTTGCAGACTTAAAAACCCTTGCCTATTGTATATCGCGCCTGTCCTTCCAGTGCTGAACGAAAAACAATGATTTTGGACTCTGTTTTCATGCGAAATGGCTAAAATAAATATTTCACGTTTGTTTCACTCAAACAGTGTCTCCTGTCATATGCTGAACTGGTCGCATTGGGGATTTGGCCTAAATCATGATTTTGGACAATGTTCATGGAACTCAGCTTGAAAAGTACTTGCAGACTTAAAAACCCTTGCCTATTGTAGATCGCGCCTGTCCTTCCAGTGCTGAACGAAAAACAATGATTATGGACCCTGTTTTCATGCGAAATGGCTAAAAGAAATGTTTCACGTTTCTTTCACTCAAACAGTGTCTCCTGTCATATGCTGAACTGGTCGCATTGGGGATTTGGCCTAAAACATGATTTTGGACAATGTTCATGGAACTCAGCTTGAAACATACTTGCAGACTTAAAAACCCTTGCCTATTGTAGATCGCGCCTGTCCTTCCAGTGCTGAACGAAAAACAATGATTTTGGACCCTGTTTTCATGCGAAATGGCTAAAATAAATATTTCACGTTTGTTTCACTCAAACAGTGTCTCCTGTCATATGCTGAACTGGTCGCATTGGGGATTTGGCCTAAAACATGATTTTGGACAATGTTCATGGAACTCAGCTTGAAACGTACTTGCAGACTTAAAAACCCTTGCCTATTGTATATCGCGCCTGTCCTTCCAGTGCTGAACGAAAAACAATGATTTTGGACCCTGTTTTCATGCGAAATGGCTAAAATAAATATTTCACGTTTGTTTCACTCAAACAGTGTCTCCTGTCATATGCTGAACTGGTCGCATTGGGGATTTGGCCTAAAACATGATTTTGGACAATGTTCATGGAACTCAGCTTGAAACGTACTTGCAGACTTAAAAACCCTTGCCTATTGTATATCGCGCCTGTCCTTCCAGTGCTGAACGAAAAACAATGATTTTGGACTCTGTTTTCATGCGAAATGGCTAAAATAAATGTTTCACGTTTGTTTCACTCAAACAGTGTCTCCTGTCATATGCTGAACTGGTCGCATTGGGGATTTGGCCTAAAACATGATTTTGGACAATGTTCATGGAACTCCGCTTGAAACGTACTTGCAGACTTAAAAGCCCTTGCCTATTGTATATCGCGCCTGTCCTTCCAGTGCTGAACGAAAAACAATGATTATGGACCCTGTTTTCATGCGAAATGGCTAAAATAAATGTTTCACGTTTCTTTCACTCAAACAGTGTCTCCTGTCATATGCTGAACTGGTCGCATTGGGGATTTGGCCTAAAACATGATTTTGGACAATGTTCATGGAACTCAGCTTGAAACGTACTTGCAGACTTAAAAACCCTTGCCTATTGTAGATCGCTCCTGTCCTTCCAGTGCTGAACGAAAAACAATGATTTTGGATCATGTTTTCATGCAAAATGGCTAAAAGAAATATTTCACGTTTGTTTCACTCAAACAGTGTCTCCTGTCATATGCTGAACTGGTTGCATTGTGGATTTGGCCTAAAACATGATTTTGGACAATGTTCATGGAACTCAGCTTGAAACGTACTTGCAGACTTAAAAACCCTTGCCTATTGTATATCGCGCCTACCCCTTCCAGTGCTGAACGAAAAACAATGATTTTGGACCCTGTTTTCATGCGAAATGGCTAAAATAAATATTTCACGTTTGTTTCACTCAAACAGTGTCTCCTGTCATATGCTGAACTGGTCGCATTGGAGATTTGGCCTAAAACATGATTTTGGACAATGTTCATGGAACTCAGCTTGAAACGTACTTGCAGACTTAAAAACCCTTGCCTATTGTAGATCGCTCCTGTCCTTCCAGTGCTGAACGAAAAACAATGATTATGGACCCTGTTTTCATGCGAAATGGCTAAAATAAATGTTTCACGTTTCTTTCACTCAAACAGTGTCTCCTGTCATATGCTGAACTGGTCGCATTGGGGATTTGGCCTAAAACATGATTTTGGACAATGTTCATGGAACTCAGCTTGAAACATACTTGCAGACTTAAAAACCCTTGCCTATTGTAGATCGCGCCTGTCCTTCCAGTGCTGAACGAAAAACAATGATTTTGGACCCTGTTTTACTGCGAAATGGCTAAAATAAATATTTCACGTTTGTTTCACTCAAACAGTGTCTCCTGTCATATGCTGAACTGGTCGCATTGGGGATTTGGCCTAAAACATGATTTTGGACAATGTTCATGGAACTCAGCTTGAAACGTACTTGCAGACTTAAAAACCCTTGCCTATTGTAGATCGCTCCTGTCCTTGCAGTGCTGAACGAAAAACAATGATTTTGGACCCTGTTTTCATGCGAAATGGCTAAAAGAAATATTTCACGTTTGTTTCACTCAAACAGTGTCTCCTGTCATATGCTGAACTGGTCGCATTGGGGATTTGGCCTAAATCATGATTTTGGACAATGTTCATGGAACTCAGCTTGAAACGTACTTGCAGACTTAAAAACCCTTGCCTATTGTAGATCGCGCCTGTCCTTCCAGTGCTGAACGAAAAACATTGATTATGGACCCTGTTTTCATGCGAAATGGCTAAAAGAAATGTTTCACGTTTCTTTCACTCAAACACTGTCTCCTGTCATATGCTGAACTGGTCGCATTGGGGATTTGGCCTAAAACATGATTTTGGACAATGTTCATGGAACTCAGCTTGAAACATACTTGCAGACTTAAAAACCCTTGCCTATTGTAGATCGCGCCTGTCCTTCCAGTGCTGAACGAAAAACAATGATTTTGGACCCTGTTTTCATGCGAAATGGCTAAAATAAATATTTCACGTTTGTTTCACTCAAACAGTGTCTCCTGTCATATGCTGAACTGGTTGTATTGTGGATTTGGCCTAAAACATGATTTTGGACAATGTTCATGGAACTCAGCTTGAAACGTACTTGCAGACTTAAAAACCCTTGCCTATTGTAGATCGCGCCTGTCCTTCCAGTGCTGAACGAAAAACAATGATTTTGGACCCTGTTTTCATGCGAAATGGCTAAAATAAATATTTCACGTTTGTTTCACTCAAACAGTGTCTCCTGTCATATGCTGAACTGGTCGCATTGGGGATTTGGCCTAAAACATGATTTTGGACAATGTTCATGGAACTCAGCTTGAAACGTACTTGCAGACTTAAAAACCCTTGCCTATTGTAGATCGCTCCTGTCCTTCCAGTGCTGAACGAAAAACAATGATTTTGGACCCTGTTTTCATGCGAAATGGCTAAAAGAAATATTTCACGTTTGTTTCACTCAAACAGTGTCTCCTGTCATATGCTGAACTGGTCGCATTGGGGATTTGGCCTAAATCATGATTTTGGACAATGTTCATGGAACTCAGCTTGAAACGTACTTGCAGACTTAAAAACCCTTGCCTATTGTAGATCGCGCCTGTCCTTCCAGTGCTGAACGAAAAACAATGATTATGGACCCTGTTTTCATGCGAAATGGCTAAAATAAATGTTTCACGTTTCTTTCACTCAAACAGTGTCTCCTGTCATATGCTGAACTGGTCGCATTGGGGATTTGGCCTAAAACATGATTTTGGACAATGTTCATGGAACTCAGCTTGAAACATACTTGCAGACTTAAAAACCCTTGCCTATTGTAGATCGCCCCTGTCCTTCCAGTGCTGAACGAAAAACAATGATTTTGGACCCTGTTTTCATGCGAAATGGCTAAAATAAATATTTCACGTTTGTTTCACTCAAACAGTGTCTCCTGTCATATGCTGAACTGGTCGCATTGGGGATTTGGCCTAAAACATGATTTTGGACAATGTTCATGGAACTCAGCTTGAAACGTACTTGCAGACTTAAAAACCCTTGCCTATTGTATATCGCGCCTGTCCTTCCAATGCTGAACGAAAAACAATGATTTTGGACCCTGTTTTCATGCGAAATGGCTAAAATAAATATTTCACGTTTGTTTCACTCAAACAGTGTCTCCTGTCATATGCTTAACTGGTCGCATTGGGGATTTGGCCTAAAACATGATTTTGGACAATGTTCATGGAACTCAGCTTGAAACGTACTTGCAGACTTAAAAACCCTTGCCTATTGTATATCGCGCCTGTCCTTCCAGTGCTGAACGAAAAACAATGATTTTGGACTCTGTTTTCATGCGAAATGGCTAAAATAAATGTTTCACGTTTGTTTCACTCAAACAGTGTCTCCTGTCATATGCTGAACTGGTCGCATTGGGGATTTGGCCTAAAACATGATTTTGGACAATGTTCATGGAACTCAGCTTGAAACGTACTTGCAGACTTAAAAACCCTTGCCTATTGTAGATCGCTCCTGTCCTTGCAGTGCTGAACGAAAAACAATGATTTTGGACCCTGTTTTCATGCGAAATGGCTAAAATAAATGTTTCACGTTTGTTTCACTCAAACAGTGTCTCCTGTCATATGCTGAACTGGTCGCATTGGGGATTTGGCCTAAAACATGATTTTGGACAATGTTCATGGAACTCAGCTTGAAAAGTACTTGCAGACTTAAAAACCCTTGCCTATTGTAGATCGCGCCTGTCCTTCCAGTGCTGAACGAAAAACAATGATTATGGACCCTGTTTTCATGCGAAATGGCTAAAAGAAATGTTTCACGTTTCTTTCACTCAAACAGTGTCTCCTGTCATATGCTGAACTGGTCGCATTGGGGATTTGGCCTAAAACATGATTTTGGACAATGTTCATGGAACTCAGCTTGAAACATACTTGCAGACTTAAAAACCCTTGCCTATTGTAGATCGCGCCTGTCCTTCCAGTGCTGAACGAAAAACAATGATTTTGGACCCTGTTTTCATGCGAAATGGCTAAAATAAATATTTCACGTTTGTTTCACTCAAACAGTGTCTCCTGTCATATGCTGAACTGGTCGCATTGGGGATTTGGCCTAAAACATGATTTTGGACAATGTTCATGGAACTCAGCTTGAAACGTACTTGCAGACTTAAAAACCCTTGCCTATTGTATATCGCGCCTGTCCTTCCAGTGCTGAACGAAAAACAATGATTTTGGACCCTGTTTTCATGCGAAATGGCTAAAATAAATATTTCACGTTTGTTTCACTCAAACAGTGTCTCCTGTCATATGCTGAACTGGTCGCATTGGGGATTTGGCCTAAAACATGATTTTGGACAATGTTCATGGAACTCAGCTTGAAACGTACTTGCAGACTTAAAAACCCTTGCCTATTGTATATCGCGCCTGTCCTTCCAGTGCTGAACGAAAAACAATGATTTTGGACTCTGTTTTCATGCGAAATGGCTAAAATAAATGTTTCACGTTTGTTTCACTCAAACAGTGTCTCCTGTCATATGCTGAACTGGTCGCATTGGGGATTTGGCCTAAAACATGATTTTGGACAATGTTCATGGAACTCAGCTTGAAACATACTTGCAGACTTAAAAACCCTTGCCTATTGTAGATCGCGCCTGTCCTTCCAGTGCTGAACAAAAAAACAATGATTTTGGACCCTGTTTTCATGCGAAGTGGCTAAAATAAATATTTCACGTTTGTTTCACTCAAACAGTGTCTCCTGTCATATGCTGAACTGGTCGCATTGGGGATTTGGCCTAAAACATGATTTTGGACAATGTTCATGGAACTCAGCTTGAAACGTACTTGCAGACTTAAAAACCCTTGCCTATTGTAGATCGCTCCTGTCCTTCCAGTGCTGAACGAAAAACAATGATTATGGACCCTGTTTTCATGCGAAATGGCTAAAATAAATGTTTCACGTTTCTTTCACTCAAACAGTGTCTCCTGTCATATGCTGAACTGGTCGCATTGGGGATTTGGCCTAAAACATGATTTTGGACAATGTTCATGGAACTCCGCTTGAAACGTACTTGCAGACTTAAAAGCCCTTGCCTATTGTATATCGCGCCTGTCCTTCCAGTGCTGAACGAAAAACAATGATTATGGACCCTGTTTTCATGCGAAATGGCTAAAATAAATGTTTCACGTTTCTTTCACTCAAACAGTGTCTCCTGTCATATGCTGAACTGGTCGCATTGGGGATTTGGCCTAAAACATGATTTTGGACAATGTTCATGGAACTCCGCTTGAAACGTACTTGCAGACTTAAAAACCCTTGCCTATTGTATATCGCGCCTGTCCTTCCAGTGCTGAACGAAAAACAATGATTTTGGACCCTGTTTTCATGCGAAATGGCTAAAATAAATATTTCACGTTTGTTTCACTCAAACAGTGTCTCCTGTCATATGCTGAACTGGTCGCATTGGGGATTTGGCCTAAAACATGATTTTGGACAATGTTCATGGAACTCAGCTTGAAACGTACTTGCAGACTTAAAAACCCTTGCCTATTGTAGATCGCTCCTGTCCTTCCAGTGCTGAACGAAAAACAATGATTTTGGATCATGTTTTCATGCAAAATGGCTAAAATAAATATTTCACGTTTGTTTCACTCAAACAGTGTCTCCTATCATATGCTGAACTGGTCGCATTGGGGATTTGGCCTAAATCATGATTTTGGACAATGTTCATGGAACTCAGCTTGAAACGTACTTGCAGACTTAAAAACCCTTGCCTATTGTAGATCGCTTCTGTCCTTCCAGTGCTGAACGAAAAACAATGATTTTGGACCCTGTTTTCATGCGAAATGGCTAAAATAAATATTTCACGTTTGTTTCACTCAAACAGTGTCTCCTGTCATATGCTGAACTGGTTGCATTGTGGATTTGGCCTAAAACATGATTTTGGACAATGTTCATGGAACTCAGCTTGAAACGTACTTGCAGACTTAAAAACCCTTGCCTATTGTATATCGCGCCTACCCCTTCCAGTGCTGAACGAAAAACAAAGATTTTAGACCCTGTTTTCATGCGAAATGGCTAAAAGAAATGTTTCACGTTTGTTTCACTCAAACAGTGTCTCCTGTCATATGCTGAACTGGTCGCATTGTGGATTTGGCCTAAAACATGATTTTGGACAATGTTCATGGAACTCAGCTTGAAACGTACTTGCAGACTTAAAAACCCTTGCCTATTGTATATCGCGCCTGTCCTTCCAGTGCTGAACGAAAAACAATGATTTTGGACCCTGTTTTCATGCGAAATGGCTAAAATAAATATTTCACGTTTGTTTCACTCATAACAGTGTCTCCTGTCATATGCTGAACTGGTCGCATTGGGGATTTGGCCTAAATCATGATTTTGGACAATGTTCATGGAACTCAGCTTGAAACGTACTTGCAGACTTAAAAACCCTTGCCTATTGTAGATCGCGCCTGTCCTTCCAGTGCTGAACGAAAAACAATGATTATGGACCCTGTTTTCATGCGAAATGGCTAAAAGAAATGTTTCATGTTTCTTTCACTCAAACAGTGTCTCCTGTCATATGCTGAACTGGTCGCATTGGGGATTTGGCCTAAAACATGATTTTGGACAATGTTCATGGAACTCAGCTTGAAACGTACTTGCAGACTTAAAAACCCTTGCCTATTGTATATCGCGCCTGTCCTTCCAGTGCTGAACGAAAAACAATGATTTTGGACTCTGTTTTCATGCGAAATGGCTAAAATAAATGTTTCACGTTTGTTTCACTCAAACAGTGTCTCCTGTCATATGCTGAACTGGTCGCATTGGGGATTTGGCCTAAAACATGATTTTGGACAATGTTCATGGAACTCAGCTTGAAACATACTTGCAGACTTAAAAACCCTTGCCTATTGTAGATCGCGCCTGTCCTTCCAGTGCTGAACGAAAAACAATGATTTTGGACCCTGTTTTCATGCGAAGTGGCTAAAATAAATATTTCACGTTTGTTTCACTCAAACAGTGTCTCCTGTCATATGCTGAACTGGTCGCATTGGGGATTTGGCCTAAAACATGATTTTGGACAATGTTCATGGAACTCAGCTTGAAACGTACTTGCAGACTTAAAAACCCTTGCCTATTGTAGATCGCTCCTGTCCTTCCAGTGCTGAACGAAAAACAATGATTATGGACCCTGTTTTCATGCGAAATGGCTAAAATAAATGTTTCACGTTTCTTTCACTCAAACAGTGTCTCCTGTCATATGCTGAACTGGTCGCATTGGGGATTTGGCCTAAAACATGATTTTGGACAATGTTCATGGAACTCCGCTTGAAACGTACTTGCAGACTTAAAAGCCCTTGCCTATTGTATATCGCGCCTGTCCTTCCAGTGCTGAACGAAAAACAATGATTATGGACCCTGTTTTCATGCGAAATGGCTAAAATAAATGTTTCACGTTTCTTTCACTCAAACAGTGTCTCCTGTCATATGCTGAACTGGTCGCATTGGGGATTTGGCCTAAAACATGATTTTGGACAATGTTCATGGAACTCCGCTTGAAACGTACTTGCAGACTTAAAAACCCTTGCCTATTGTATATCGCGCCTGTCCTTCCAGTGCTGAACGAAAAACAATGATTTTGGACCCTGTTTTCATGCGAAATGGCTAAAATAAATATTTCACGTTTGTTTCACTCAAACAGTGTCTCCTGTCATATGCTGAACTGGTCGCATTGGGGATTTGGCCTAAAACATGATTTTGGACAATGTTCATGGAACTCAGCTTGAAACGTACTTGCAGACTTAAAAACCCTTGCCTATTGTAGATCGCTCCTGTCCTTCCAGTGCTGAACGAAAAACAATGATTTTGGATCATGTTTTCATGCAAAATGGCTAAAATAAATATTTCACGTTTGTTTCACTCAAACAGTGTCTCCTATCATATGCTGAACTGGTCGCATTGGGGATTTGGCCTAAATCATGATTTTGGACAATGTTCATGGAACTCAGCTTGAAACGTACTTGCAGACTTAAAAACCCTTGCCTATTGTAGATCGCTTCTGTCCTTCCAGTGCTGAACGAAAAACAATGATTTTGGACCCTGTTTTCATGCGAAATGGCTAAAATAAATATTTCACGTTTGTTTCACTCAAACAGTGTCTCCTGTCATATGCTGAACTGGTTGCATTGTGGATTTGGCCTAAAACATGATTTTGGACAATGTTCATGGAACTCAGCTTGAAACGTACTTGCAGACTTAAAAACCCTTGCCTATTGTATATCGCGCCTACCCCTTCCAGTGCTGAACGAAAAACAAAGATTTTAGACCCTGTTTTCATGCGAAATGGCTAAAAGAAATGTTTCACGTTTGTTTCACTCAAACAGTGTCTCCTGTCATATGCTGAACTGGTCGCATTGTGGATTTGGCCTAAAACATGATTTTGGACAATGTTCATGGAACTCAGCTTGAAACGTACTTGCAGACTTAAAAACCCTTGCCTATTGTATATCGCGCCTGTCCTTCCAGTGCTGAACGAAAAACAATGATTTTGGACCCTGTTTTCATGCGAAATGGCTAAAATAAATATTTCACGTTTGTTTCACTCATAACAGTGTCTCCTGTCATATGCTGAACTGGTCGCATTGGGGATTTGGCCTAAATCATGATTTTGGACAATGTTCATGGAACTCAGCTTGAAACGTACTTGCAGACTTAAAAACCCTTGCCTATTGTAGATCGCGCCTGTCCTTCCAGTGCTGAACGAAAAACAATGATTATGGACCCTGTTTTCATGCGAAATGGCTAAAAGAAATGTTTCATGTTTCTTTCACTCAAACAGTGTCTCCTGTCATATGCTGAACTGGTCGCATTTGGGATTTGGCCTAAAACATGATTTTGGACAATGTTCATGGAACTCAGCTTGAAACATACTTGCAGATTTAAAAACCCTTGCCTATTGTAGATCGCGCCTGTCCTTCCAGTGCTGAACGAAAAACAATGATTTTGGACCCTGTTTTCATGCGAAATGGCTAAAAGAAATATTTCACGTTTGTTTCACTCAAACAGTGTCTCCTGTCATATGCTGAACTGGTTGCATTGTGGATTTGGCCTAAAACATGATTTTGGACAATGTTCATGGAACTCCGCTTGAAACGTACTTGCAGACTTAAAAACCTTGCCTATTGTAGATCGCGCCTGTCCTTCCAGTGCTGAATGAAAAACAATGATTTTGGACCCTGTTTTCATGCGAAATGGCTAAAAGAAATATTTCACGTTTGTTTCACTCAAACAGTGTCTCCTGTCATATGCTGAACTGGTCGCATTGGGGATTTGGCCTAAATCATGATTTTGGACAATGTTCATGGAACTCAGCTTGAAACGTACTTGCAGACTTAAAAACCCTTGCCTATTGTAGATCGCTCCTGTCCTTCCAGTGCTGAACGAAAAACAATGATTTTGGATCATGTTTTCATGCAAAATGGCTAAAAGAAATATTTCACGTTTGTTTCACTCAAACAGTGTCTCCTGTCATATGCTGAACTGGTCGCATTGGGGATTTGGCCTAAATCATGATTTTGGACAATGTTCATGGAACTCAGCTTGAAACGTACTTGCAGACTTAAAAACCCTTGCCTATTGTAGATCGCGCCTGTCCTTCCAGTGCTGAACGAAAAACAATGATTTTGGACCCTGTTTTCATGCGAAATGGCTAAAAGAAATATTTCACGTTTGTTTCACTCAAACAGTGTCTCCTGTCATATGCTGAACTGGTTGCATTGTGGATTTGGCCTAAAACATGATTTTGGACAATGTTCATGGAACTCAGCTTGAAACGTACTTGCAGACTTAAAAACCCTTGCCTATTGTATATCGCGCCTACCCCTTCCAGTGCTGAACGAAAAACAATGATTTTGGACCCTGTTTTCATGCGAAATGGCTAAAAGAAATGTTTCATGTTTCTTTCACTCAAACAGTGTCTCCTGTCATATGCTGAACTGGTCGCATTTGGGATTTGGCCTAAAACATGATTTTGGACAATGTTCATGGAACTCAGCTTGAAACATACTTGCAGATTTAAAAACCCTTGCCTATTGTAGATCGCGCCTGTCCTTCCAGTGCTGAACGAAAAACAATGATTTTGGACCCTGTTTTCATGCGAAATGGCTAAAAGAAATATTTCACGTTTGTTTCACTCAAACAGTGTCTCCTGTCATATGCTGAACTGGTTGCATTGTGGATTTGGCCTAAAACATGATTTTGGACAATGTTCATGGAACTCCGCTTGAAACGTACTTGCAGACTTAAAAACCTTGCCTATTGTAGATCGCGCCTGTCCTTCCAGTGCTGAACGAAAAACAATGATTTTGGACCCTGTTTTCATGCGAAATGGCTAAAAGAAATATTTCACGTTTGTTTCACTCAAACAGTGTCTCCTGTCATATGCTGAACTGGTCGCATTGGGGATTTGGCCTAAATCATGATTTTGGACAATGTTCATGGAACTCAGCTTGAAACGTACTTGCAGACTTAAAAACCCTTGCCTATTGTAGATCGCTCCTGTCCTTCCAGTGCTGAACGAAAAACAATGATTTTGGATCATGTTTTCATGCAAAATGGCTAAAAGAAATATTTCACGTTTGTTTCACTCAAACAGTGTCTCCTGTCATATGCTGAACTGGTCGCATTGGGGATTTGGCCTAAATCATGATTTTGGACAATGTTCATGGAACTCAGCTTGAAACGTACTTGCAGACTTAAAAACCCTTGCCTATTGTAGATCGCGCCTGTCCTTCCAGTGCTGAACGAAAAACAATGATTTTGGACACTGTTTTCATGCGAAATGGCTAAAAGAAATATTTCACGTTTGTTTCACTGAAACAGTGTCTCCTGTCATATGCTGAACTGGTTGCATTGTGGATTTGGCCTAAAACATGATTTTGGACAATGTTCATGGAACTCAGCTTGAAACGTACTTGCAGACTTAAAAACCCTTGCCTATTGTATATCGCGCCTACCCCTTCCAGTGCTGAACGAAAAACAATGATTTTGGACCCTGTTTTCATGCGAAATGGCTAAAATAAATGTTTCATGTTTCTTTCACTCAAACAGTGTCTCCTGTCATATGCTGAACTGGTCGCATTTGGGATTTGGCCTAAAACATGATTTTGGACAATGTTCATGGAACTCCGCTTGAAACGTACTTGCAGACTTAAAAACCTTGCCTATTGTAGATCGCGCCTGTCCTTCCAGTGCTGAACGAAAAACAAAGATTTTAGACCCTGTTTTCATGCGAAATGGCTAAAAGAAATGTTTCACGTTTGTTTCACTCAAACAGTGTCTCCTGTCATATGCTGAACTGGTCGCATTGTGGGTTTGGCCTAAAACATGATTTTGGACAATGTTCATGGAACTCAGCTTGAAACGTACTTGCAGACTTAAAAACCCTTGCCTATTGTATATCGCGCCTGTCCTTCCAGTGCTGAACGAAAAACAATGATTTTGGACCCTGTTTTCATGCGAAATGGCTAAAATAAATATTTCACGTTTGTTTCACTCAAACAGTGTCTCCTGTCATATGCTGAACTGGTCGCATTGGGGATTTGGCCTAAATCATGATTTTGGACAATGTTCTGGGAACTCAGCTTGAAACGTACTTGCAGACTTAAAAACCCTTGCCTATTGTAGATCGCGCCTGTCCTTCCAGTGCTGAACGAAAAACAATGATTATGGACCCTGTTTTCATGCGAAATGGCTAAAAGAAATGTTTCATGTTTCTTTCACTCAAACAGTGTCTCCTGTCATATGCTGAACTGGTCGCATTTGGGATTTGGCCTAAAACATGATTTTGGACAATGTTCATGGAACTCAGCTTGAAACATACTTGCAGATTTAAAAACCCTTGCCTATTGTAGATCGCGCCTGTCCTTCCAGTGCTGAACGAAAAACAATGATTTTGGACCCTGTTTTCATGCGAAATGGCTAAAAGAAATATTTCACGTTTGTTTCACTCAAACAGTGTCTCCTGTCATATGCTGAACTGGTTGCATTGTGGATTTGGCCTAAAACATGATTTTGGACAATGTTCATGGAACTCCGCTTGAAACGTACTTGCAGACTTAAAAACCTTGCCTATTGTAGATCGCGCCTGTCCTTCCAGTGCTGAACGAAAAACAATGATTTTGGACCCTGTTTTCATGCGAAATGGCTAAAATAAATGTTTCACGTTTGTTTCACTCAAACAGTGTCTCCTGTCATATGCTGAACTGGTCGCATTGGGGATTTGGCCTAAAACATGATTTTGGACAATGTTCATGGAACTCAGCTTGAAACGTACTTGCAGACTTAAAAACCCTTGCCTATTGTATATCGCGCCTGTCCTTCCAGTGCTGAACGAAAAACAATGATTTTGGACCCTGTTTTCATGCGAAATGGCTAAAAGAAATATTTCACGTTTGTTTCACTCAAACAGTGTCTCCTGTCATATGCTGAACTGGTTGCATTGTGGATTTGGC
The DNA here is from genome assembly GCF_964263955.1 of Coregonus lavaretus. Classification (NCBI taxonomy): domain Eukaryota; kingdom Metazoa; phylum Chordata; class Actinopteri; order Salmoniformes; family Salmonidae; genus Coregonus; species Coregonus lavaretus. The sequence goes on from NC_139993.1 coordinate 17,172,863, forward strand.
CTAAAACATGATTTTGGACAATGTTCATGGAACTCCGCTTGAAACGTACTTGCAGACTTAAAAACCTTGCCTATTGTAGATCGCGCCTGTCCTTCCAGTGCTGAACGAAAAACAATGATTTTGGACCCTGTTTTCATGCGAAATGGCTAAAAGAAATATTTCACGTTTGTTTCACTCAAACAGTGTCTCCTGTCATATGCTGAACTGGTCGCATTGGGGATTTGGCCTAAATCATGATTTTGGACAATGTTCATGGAACTCAGCTTGAAACGTACTTGCAGACTTAAAAACCCTTGCCTATTGTAGATCGCTCCTGTCCTTCCAGTGCTGAACGAAAAACAATGATTTTGGATCATGTTTTCATGCAAAATGGCTAAAAGAAATATTTCACGTTTGTTTCACTCAAACAGTGTCTCCTGTCATATGCTGAACTGGTCGCATTGGGGATTTGGCCTAAATCATGATTTTGGACAATGTTCATGGAACTCAGCTTGAAACGTACTTGCAGACTTAAAAACCCTTGCCTATTGTAGATCGCGCCTGTCCTTCCAGTGCTGAACGAAAAACAATGATTTTGGACCCTGTTTTCATGCAAAATGGCTAAAAGAAATATTTCACGTTTGTTTCACTCAAACAGTGTCTCCTGTCATATGCTGAACTGGTTGCATTGTGGATTTGGCCTAAAACATGATTTTGGACAATGTTCATGGAACTCAGCTTGAAACGTACTTGCAGACTTAAAAACCCTTGCCTATTGTATATCGCGCCTACCCCTTCCAGTGCTGAACGAAAAACAATGATTTTGGACCCTGTTTTCATGCGAAATGGCTAAAATAAATATTTCACGTTTGTTTCACTCAAACAGTGTCTCCTGTCATATGCTGAACTGGTCGCATTGGAGATTTGGCCTAAAACATGATTTTGGACAATGTTCATGGAACTCAGCTTGAAACGTACTTGCAGACTTAAAAACCCTTGCCTATTGTAGATCGCTCCTGTCCTTCCAGTGCTGAACGAAAAACAATGATTATGGACCCTGTTTTCATGCGAAATGGCTAAAATAAATGTTTCACGTTTCTTTCACTCAAACAGTGTCTCCTGTCATATGCTGAACTGGTCGCATTGGGGATTTGGCCTAAAACATGATTTTGGACAATGTTCATGGAACTCCGCTTGAAACGTACTTGCAGACTTAAAAACCTTGCCTATTGTAGATCGCGCCTGTCCTTCCAGTGCTGAACGAAAAACAAAGATTTTAGACCCTGTTTTCATGCGAAATGGCTAAAAGAAATGTTTCACGTTTGTTTCACTCAAACAGTGTCTCCTGTCATATGCTGAACTGGTCGCATTGTGGATTTGGCCTAAAACATGATTTTGGACAATGTTCATGGAACTCAGCTTGAAACGTACTTGCAGACTTAAAAACCCTTGCCTATTGTATATCGCGCCTGTCCTTCCAGTGCTGAACGAAAAACAATGATTTTGGACCCTGTTTTCATGCGAAATGGCTAAAATAAATATTTCACGTTTGTTTCACTCAAACAGTGTCTCCTGTCATATGCTGAACTGGTCGCATTGGGGATTTGGCCTAAATCATGATTTTGGACAATGTTCATGGAACTCAGCTTGAAACGTACTTGCAGACTTAAAAACCCTTGCCTATTGTAGATCGCGCCTGTCCTTCCAGTGCTGAACGAAAAACAATGATTATGGACCCTGTTTTCATGCGAAATGGCTAAAAGAAATGTTTCATGTTTCTTTCACTCAAACAGTGTCTCCTGTCATATGCTGAACTGGTCGCATTTGGGATTTGGCCTAAAACATGATTTTGGACAATGTTCATGGAACTCAGCTTGAAACATACTTGCAGATTTAAAAACCCTTGCCTATTGTAGATCGCGCCTGTCCTTCCAGTGCTGAACGAAAAACAATGATTTTGGACCCTGTTTTCATGCGAAATGGCTAAAAGAAATATTTCACGTTTGTTTCACTCAAACAGTGTCTCCTGTCATATGCTGAACTGGTTGCATTGTGGATTTGGCCTAAAACATGATTTTGGACAACGTTCATGGAACTCCGCTTGAAACGTACTTGCAGACTTAAAAACCTTGCCTATTGTAGATCGCGCCTGTCCTTCCAGTGCTGAACGAAAAACAATGATTTTGGACCCTGTTTTCATGCGAAATGGCTAAAATAAATGTTTCACGTTTGTTTCACTCAAACAGTGTCTCCTGTCATATGCTGAACTGGTCGCATTGGGGATTTGGCCTAAAACATGATTTTGGACAATGTTCATGGAACTCAGCTTGAAACGTACTTGCAGACTTAAAAACCCTTGCCTATTGTATATCGCGCCTGTCCTTCCAGTGCTGAACGAAAAACAATGATTTTGGACCCTGTTTTCATGCGAAATGGCTAAAATAAATATTTCACGTTTGTTTCACTCAAACAGTGTCTCCTGTCATATGCTGAACTGGTCGCATTGGGGATTTGGCCTAAAACATGATTTTGGACAATGTTCATGGAACTCAGCTTGAAACGTACTTGCAGACTTAAAAACCCTTGCCTATTGTAGATCGCGCCTGTCCTTCCAGTGCTGAACGAAAAACAATGATTTTGGACCCTGTTTTCATGCGAAATGGCTAAAAGAAATATTTCACGTTTGTTTCACTCAAACAGTGTCTCCTGTCATATGCTGAACTGGTTGCATTGTGGATTTGGCCTAAAACATGATTTTGGACAATGTTCATGGAACTCAGCTTGAAACGTACTTGCAGACTTAAAAACCCTTGCCTATTGTATATCGCGCCTACCCCTTCCAGTGCTGAACGAAAAACAATGATTTTGGACCCTGTTTTCATGCGAAATGGCTAAAATAAATATTTCACGTTTGTTTCACTCAAACAGTGTCTCCTGTCATATGCTGAACTGGTCGCATTGGAGATTTGGCCTAAAACATGATTTTGGACAATGTTCATGGAACTCAGCTTGAAACGTACTTGCAGACTTAAAAACCCTTGCCTATTGTAGATCGCTCCTGTCCTTCCAGTGCTGAACGAAAAACAATGATTATGGACCCTGTTTTCATGCGAAATGGCTAAAATAAATGTTTCACGTTTCTTTCACTCAAACAGTGTCTCCTGTCATATGCTGAACTGGTCGCATTGGGGATTTGGCCTAAAACATGATTTTGGACAATGTTCATGGAACTCCGCTTGAAACGTACTTGCAGACTTAAAAACCTTGCCTATTGTAGATCGCGCCTGTCCTTCCAGTGCTGAACGAAAAACAAAGATTTTAGACCCTGTTTTCATGCGAAATGGCTAAAAGAAATGTTTCACGTTTGTTTCACTCAAACAGTGTCTCCTGTCATATGCTGAACTGGTCGCATTGTGGATTTGGCCTAAAACATGATTTTGGACAATGTTCATGGAACTCAGCTTGAAACGTACTTGCAGACTTAAAAACCCTTGCCTATTGTATATCGCGCCTGTCCTTCCAGTGCTGAACGAAAAACAATGATTTTGGACCCTGTTTTCATGCGAAATGGCTAAAATAAATATTTCACGTTTGTTTCACTCAAACAGTGTCTCCTGACATATGCTGAACTGGTCGCATTGGGGATTTGGCCTAAATCATGATTTTGGACAATGTTCATGGAACTCAGCTTGAAACGTACTTGCAGACTTAAAAACCCTTGCCTATTGTAGATCGCGCCTGTCCTTCCAGTGCTGAACGAAAAACAATGATTATGGACCCTGTTTTCATGCGAAATGGCTAAAAGAAATGTTTCATGTTTCTTTCACTCAAACAGTGTCTCCTGTCATATGCTGAACTGGTCGCATTTGGGATTTGGCCTAAAACATGATTTTGGACAATGTTCATGTAACTCAGCTTGAAACATACTTGCAGATTTAAAAACCCTTGCCTATTGTAGATCGCGCCTGTCCTTCCAGTGCTGAACGAAAAACAATGATTTTGGACCCTGTTTTCATGCGAAATGGCTAAAAGAAATATTTCACGTTTGTTTCACTCAAACAGTGTCTCCTGTCATATGCTGAACTGGTTGCATTGTGGATTTGGCCTAAAACATGATTTTGGACAATGTTCATGGAACTCCGCTTGAAACGTACTTGCAGACTTAAAAACCTTGCCTATTGTAGATCGCGCCTGTCCTTCCAGTGCTGAACGAAAAACAATGATTTTGGACCCTGTTTTCATGCAAAATGGCTAAAAGAAATATTTCACGTTTGTTTCACTCAAACAGTGTCTCCTGTCATATGCTGAACTGGTCGCATTGGGGATTTGGCCTAAATCATGATTTTGGACAATGTTCATGGAACTCAGCTTGAAACGTACTTGCAGACTTAAAAACCCTTGCCTATTGTAGATCGCGCCTGTCCTTCCAGTGCTGAACGAAAAACAATGATTTTGGACCCTGTTTTCATGCAAAATGGCTAAAAGAAATATTTCACGTTTGTTTCACTCAAACAGTGTCTCCTGTCATATGCTGAACTGGTTGCATTGTGGATTTGGCCTAAAACATGATTTTGGACAATGTTCATGGAACTCAGCTTGAAACGTACTTGCAGACTTAAAAACCCTTGCCTATTGTATATCGCGCCTACCCCTTCCAGTGCTGAACGAAAAACAATGATTTTGGACCCTGTTTTCATGCGAAATGGCTAAAATAAATATTTCACGTTTGTTTCACTCAAACAGTGTCTCCTGTCATATGCTGAACTGGTCGCATTGGAGATTTGGCCTAAAACATGATTTTGGACAATGTTCATGGAACTCAGCTTGAAACGTACTTGCAGACTTAAAAACCCTTGCCTATTGTAGATCGCTCCTGTCCTTCCAGTGCTGAACGAAAAACAATGATTATGGACCCTGTTTTCATGCGAAATGGCTAAAATAAATGTTTCACGTTTCTTTCACTCAAACAGTGTCTCCTGTCATATGCTGAACTGGTCGCATTGGGGATTTGGCCTAAAACATGATTTTGGACAATGTTCATGGAACTCCGCTTGAAACGTACTTGCAGACTTAAAAACCTTGCCTATTGTAGATCGCGCCTGTCCTTCCAGTGCTGAACGAAAAACAAAGATTTTAGACCCTGTTTTCATGCGAAATGGCTAAAAGAAATGTTTCACGTTTGTTTCACTCAAACAGTGTCTCCTGTCATATGCTGAACTGGTCGCATTGTGGATTTGGCCTAAAACATGATTTTGGACAATGTTCATGGAACTCAGCTTGAAACGTACTTGCAGACTTAAAAACCCTTGCCTATTGTATATCGCGCCTGTCCTTCCAGTGCTGAACGAAAAACAATGATTTTGGACCCTGTTTTCATGCGAAATGGCTAAAATAAATATTTCACGTTTGTTTCACTCAAACAGTGTCTCCTGTCATATGCTGAACTGGTCGCATTGGGGATTTGGCCTAAATCATGATTTTGGACAATGTTCATGGAACTCAGCTTGAAACGTACTTGCAGACTTAAAAACCCTTGCCTATTGTAGATCGCGCCTGTCCTTCCAGTGCTGAACGAAAAACAATGATTATGGACCCTGTTTTCATGCGAAATGGCTAAAAGAAATGTTTCATGTTTCTTTCACTCAAACAGTGTCTCCTGTCATATGCTGAACTGGTCGCATTTGGGATTTGGCCTAAAACATGATTTTGGACAATGTTCATGGAACTCAGCTTGAAACATACTTGCAGATTTAAAAACCCTTGCCTATTGTAGATCGCGCCTGTCCTTCCAGTGCTGAACGAAAAACAATGATTTTGGACCCTGTTTTCATGCGAAATGGCTAAAAGAAATATTTCACGTTTGTTTCACTCAAACAGTGTCTCCTGTCATATGCTGAACTGGTTGCATTGTGGATTTGGCCTAAAACATGATTTTGGACAACGTTCATGGAACTCCGCTTGAAACGTACTTGCAGACTTAAAAACCTTGCCTATTGTAGATCGCGCCTGTCCTTCCAGTGCTGAACGAAAAACAATGATTTTGGACCCTGTTTTCATGCGAAATGGCTAAAATAAATGTTTCACGTTTGTTTCACTCAAACAGTGTCTCCTGTCATATGCTGAACTGGTCGCATTGGGGATTTGGCCTAAAACATGATTTTGGACAATGTTCATGGAACTCAGCTTGAAACGTACTTGCAGACTTAAAAACCCTTGCCTATTGTATATCGCGCCTGTCCTTCCAGTGCTGAACGAAAAACAATGATTTTGGACCCTGTTTTCATGCGAAATGGCTAAAATAAATATTTCACGTTTGTTTCACTCAAACAGTGTCTCCTGTCATATGCTGAACTGGTCGCATTGGGGATTTGGCCTAAAACATGATTTTGGACAATGTTCATGGAACTCAGCTTGAAACGTACTTGCAGACTTAAAAACCCTTGCCTATTGTAGATCGCGCCTGTCCTTCCAGTGCTGAACGAAAAACAATGATTTTGGACCCTGTTTTCATGCGAAATGGCTAAAAGAAATATTTCACGTTTGTTTCACTCAAACAGTGTCTCCTGTCATATGCTGAACTGGTTGCATTGTGGATTTGGCCTAAAACATGATTTTGGACAATGTTCATGGAACTCAGCTTGAAACGTACTTGCAGACTTAAAAACCCTTGCCTATTGTATATCGCGCCTACCCCTTCCAGTGCTGAACGAAAAACAATGATTTTGGACCCTGTTTTCATGCGAAATGGCTAAAATAAATATTTCACGTTTGTTTCACTCAAACAGTGTCTCCTGTCATATGCTGAACTGGTCGCATTGGAGATTTGGCCTAAAACATGATTTTGGACAATGTTCATGGAACTCAGCTTGAAACGTACTTGCAGACTTAAAAACCCTTGCCTATTGTAGATCGCTCCTGTCCTTCCAGTGCTGAACGAAAAACAATGATTATGGACCCTGTTTTCATGCGAAATGGCTAAAATAAATGTTTCACGTTTCTTTCACTCAAACAGTGTCTCCTGTCATATGCTGAACTGGTCGCATTGGGGATTTGGCCTAAAACATGATTTTGGACAATGTTCATGGAACTCCGCTTGAAACGTACTTGCAGACTTAAAAACCTTGCCTATTGTAGATCGCGCCTGTCCTTCCAGTGCTGAACGAAAAACAAAGATTTTAGACCCTGTTTTCATGCGAAATGGCTAAAAGAAATGTTTCACGTTTGTTTCACTCAAACAGTGTCTCCTGTCATATGCTGAACTGGTCGCATTGTGGATTTGGCCTAAAACATGATTTTGGACAATGTTCATGGAACTCAGCTTGAAACGTACTTGCAGACTTAAAAACCCTTGCCTATTGTATATCGCGCCTGTCCTTCCAGTGCTGAACGAAAAACAATGATTTTGGACCCTGTTTTCATGCGAAATGGCTAAAATAAATATTTCACGTTTGTTTCACTCAAACAGTGTCTCCTGTCATATGCTGAACTGGTCGCATTGGGGATTTGGCCTAAATCATGATTTTGGACAATGTTCATGGAACTCAGCTTGAAACGTACTTGCAGACTTAAAAACCCTTGCCTATTGTAGATCGCGCCTGTCCTTCCAGTGCTGAACGAAAAACAATGATTATGGACCCTGTTTTCATGCGAAATGGCTAAAAGAAATGTTTCATGTTTCTTTCACTCAAACAGTGTCTCCTGTCATATGCTGAACTGGTCGCATTTGGGATTTGGCCTAAAACATGATTTTGGACAATGTTCATGTAACTCAGCTTGAAACATACTTGCAGATTTAAAAACCCTTGCCTATTGTAGATCGCGCCTGTCCTTCCAGTGCTGAACGAAAAACAATGATTTTGGACCCTGTTTTCATGCGAAATGGCTAAAAGAAATATTTCACGTTTGTTTCACTCAAACAGTGTCTCCTGTCATATGCTGAACTGGTTGCATTGTGGATTTGGCCTAAAACATGATTTTGGACAATGTTCATGGAACTCCGCTTGAAACGTACTTGCAGACTTAAAAACCTTGCCTATTGTAGATCGCGCCTGTCCTTCCAGTGCTGAACGAAAAACAATGATTTTGGACCCTGTTTTCATGCGAAATGGCTAAAATAAATGTTTCACGTTTGTTTCACTCAAACAGTGTCTCCTGTCATATGCTGAACTGGTCGCATTGGGGATTTGGCCTAAAACATGATTTTGGACAATGTTCATGGAACTCAGCTTGAAACGTACTTGCAGACTTAAAAACCCTTGCCTATTGTATATCGCGCCTGTCCTTCCAGTGCTGAACGAAAAACAATGATTTTGGACCCTGTTTTCATGCGAAATGGCTAAAATAAATATTTCACGTTTGTTTCACTCAAACAGTGTCTCCTGTCATATGCTGAACTGGTCGCATTGGGGATTTGGCCTAAAACATGATTTTGGACAATGTTCATGGAACTCAGCTTGAAACGTACTTGCAGACTTAAAAACCCTTGCCTATTGTAGATCGCGCCTGTCCTTCCAGTGCTGAACGAAAAACAATGATTTTGGACCCTGTTTTCATGCGAAATGGCTAAAATAAATATTTCACGTTTGTTTCACTCAAACAGTGTCTCCTGTCATATGCTGAACTGGTCGCATTGGGGATTTGGCCTAAAACATGATTTTGGACAATGTTCATGGAACTCAGCTTGAAACGTACTTGCAGACTTAAAAACCCTTGCCTATTGTAGATCGCTCCTGTCCTTCCAGTGCTGAACGAAAAACAATGATTTTGGATCCTGTTTTCATGCGAAATGGCTAAAAGAAATGTTTCACGTTTGTTTCACTCAAACAGTGTCTCCTGTCATATGCTGAACTGGTCGCATTGGGGATTTGGCCTAAATCATGATTTTGGACAATGTTCATGGAACTCAGCTTGAAACGTACTTGCAGACTTAAAAACCCTTGCCTATTGTAGATCGCGCCTGTCCTTCCAGTGCTGAACGAAAAACAATGATTATGGACCCTGTTTTCATGCGAAATGGCTAAAAGAAATATTTCACGTTTCTTTCACTCAAACAGTGTCTCCTGTCATATGCTGAACTGGTCGCATTGGGGATTTGGCCTAAAACATGATTTTGGACAATGTTCATGGAACTCAGCTTGAAACATACTTGCAGACTTAAAAACCCTTGCCTATTGTAGATCGCGCCTGTCCTTCCAGTGCTGAACGAAAAACAATGATTTTGGACCCTGTTTTCATGCGAAATGGCTAAAATAAATATTTCACGTTTGTTTCACTCAAACAGTGTCTCCTGTCATATGCTGAACTGGTTGCATTGTGGATTTGGCCTAAAACATGATTTTGGACAATGTTCATGGAACTCAGCTTGAAACGTACTTGCAGACTTAAAAACCCTTGCCTATTGTATATCGCGCCTGTCCTTCCAGTGCTGAACGAAAAACAATGATTTTGGACCCTGTTTTCATGCGAAATGGCTAAAATAAATATTTCACGTTTGTTTCACTCAAACAGTGTCTCCTGTCATATGCTGAACTGGTCGCATTGGGGATTTGGCCTAAAACATGATTTTGGACAATGTTCATGGAACTCAGCTTGAAACGTACTTGCAGACTTAAAAACCCTTGCCTATTGTAGATCGCGCCTGTCCTTCCAGTGCTGAACGAAAAACAATGATTTTGGACCCTGTTTTCATGCGAAATGGCTAAAATAAATATTTCACGTTTGTTTCACTCAAACAGTGTCTCCTGTCATATGCTGAACTGGTCGCATTGGGGATTTGGCCTAAAACATGATTTTGGACAATGTTCATGGAACTCAGCTTGAAACGTACTTGCAGACTTAAAAACCCTTGCCTATTGTAGATCGCTCCTGTCCTTCCAGTGCTGAACGAAAAACAATGATTTTGGATCCTGTTTTCATGCGAAATGGCTAAAAGAAATATTTCACGTTTGTTTCACTCAAACAGTGTCTCCTGTCATATGCTGAACTGGTCGCATTGGGGATTTGGCCTAAATCATGATTTTGGACAATGTTCATGGAACTCAGCTTGAAACGTACTTGCAGACTTAAAAACCCTTGCCTATTGTAGATCGCGCCTGTCCTTCCAGTGCTGAACGAAAAACAATGATTATGGACCCTGTTTTCATGCGAAATGGCTAAAAGAAATGTTTCACGTTTCTTTCACTCAAACAGTGTCTCCTGTCATATGCTGAACTGGTCGCATTGGGGATTTGGCCTAAAACATGATTTTGGACAATGTTCATGGAACTCAGCTTGAAACATACTTGCAGACTTAAAAACCCTTGCCTATTGTAGATCGCGCCTGTCCTTCCAGTGCTGAACGAAAAACAATGATTTTGGACCCTGTTTTCATGCGAAATGGCTAAAAGAAATATTTCACGTTTGTTTCACTCAAACAGTGTCTCCTGTCATATGCTGAACTGGTTGCATTGTGGATTTGGCCTAAAACATGATTTTGGACAATGTTCATGGAACTCAGCTTGAAACGTACTTGCAGACTTAAAAACCCTTGCCTATTGTATATCGCGCCTACCCCTTCCAGTGCTGAACGAAAAACAATGATTTTGGACCCTGTTTTCATGCGAAATGGCTAAAATAAATATTTCACGTTTGTTTCACTCAAACAGTGTCTCCTGTCATATGCTGAACTGGTCGCATTGGGGATTTGGCCTAAAACATGATTTTGGACAATGTTCATGGAACTCAGCTTGAAACGTACTTGCAGACTTAAAAACCCTTGCCTATTGTAGATCGCGCCTGTCCTTCCAGTGCTGAACGAAAAACAATGATTATGGACCCTGTTTTCATGCGAAATGGCTAAAAGAAATGTTTCACGTTTCTTTCACTCAAACAGTGTCTCCTGTCATATGCTGAACTGGTCGCATTGGGGATTTGGCCTAAAACATGATTTTGGACAATGTTCATGGAACTCACCTTGAAACGTACTTGCAGACTTAAAAACCCTTGCCTATTGTATATCGCGCCTGTCCTTCCAGTGCTGAACGAAAAACAATGATTTTGGACCCTGTTTTCATGCGAAATGGCTAAAATAAATATTTCACGTTTGTTTCACTCAAACAGTGTCTACTGTCAAATGCTGAACTGGTCGCATTGGGGATTTGGCCTAAAACATGATTTTGGACAATGTTCATGGAACTCAGCTTGAAACGTACTTGCAGACTTAAAAACCCTTGCCTATTGTATATCGCGCCTGTCCTTCCAGTGCTGAACGAAAAACAATGATTTTGGACCCTGTTTTCATGCGAAATGGCTAAAATAAATATTTCACGTTTGTTTCACTCAAACAGTGTCTCCTGTCATATGCTGAACTGGTTGCATTGTGGATTTGGCCTAAAACATGATTTTGGACAATGTTCATGGAACTCAGCTTGAAACGTACTTGCAGACTTAAAAACCCTTGCCTATTGTATATCGCGCCTACCCCTTCCAGTGCTGAACGAAAAACAATGATTTTGGACCCTGTTTTCATGCGAAATGGCTAAAATAAATATTTCACGTTTGTTTCACTCAAACAGTGTCTCCTGTCATATGCTGAACTGGTCGCATTGGGGATTTGGCCTAAAACATGATTTTGGACAATGTTCATGGAACTCAGCTTGAAACGTACTTGCAGACTTAAAAACCCTTGCCTATTGTAGATCGCGCCTGTCCTTCCAGTGCTGAACGAAAAACAATGATTATGGACCCTGTTTTCATGCGAAATGGCTAAAAGAAATATTTCACGTTTGTTTCACTCAAACAGTGTCTCCTGTCATATGCTGAACTGGTCGCATTGGGGATTTGGCCTAAAACATGATTTTGGACAATGTTCATGGAACTCAGCTTGAAACATACTTGCAGACTTAAAAACCCTTGCCTATTGTATATCGCGCCTGTCCTTCCAGTGCTGAACGAAAAACAATGATTTTGGACCCTGTTTTAATGCTAAATGGCTAAAAGAAATATTTCACGTTTGTTTCACTCAAACAGTGTCTCCTGTCATATGCTGAACTGGTTGCATTGTGGATTTGGCCTAAAACATGATTTTGGACAATGTTCATGGAACTCAGCTTGAAACGTACTTGCAGACTTAAAAACCCTTGCCTATTGTAGATCGCGCCTGTCCTTCCAGTGCTGAACGAAAAACAATGATTTTGGACCCTGTTTTCATGCGAAATGGCTAAAATAAATATTTCACGTTTGTTTCACTCAAACAGTGTCTCCTGTCATATGCTGAACTGGTCGCATTGGGGATTTGGCCTAAAACATGATTTTGGACAATGTTCATGGAACTCAGCTTGAAACGTACTTGCAGACTTAAAAACCCTTGCCTATTGTATATCGCGCCTGTCCTTCCAGTGCTGAACGAAAAACAATGATTTTGGACCCTGTTTTCATGCGAAATGGCTAAAATAAATGTTTCACGTTTGTTTCACTCAAACAGTGTCTCCTGTCATATGCTGAACTGGTCGCATTGGGGATTTGGCCTAAAACATGATTTTGGACAATGTTCATGGAACTCAGCTTGAAACGTACTTGCAGACTTAAAAACCCTTGCCTATTGTAGATCGCTCCTGTCCTTCCAGTGCTGAACGAAAAACAATGATTTTGGATCCTGTTTTCATGCGAAATGGCTAAAATAAATATTTCACGTTTGTTTCACTCAAACAGTGTCTCCTGTCATATGCTGAACTGGTCGCATTGGGGATTTGGCCTAAATCATGATTTTGGACAATGTTCATGGAACTCAGCTTGAAACGTACTTGCAGACTTAAAAACCCTTGCCTATTGTAGATCGCGCCTGTCCTTCCAGTGCTGAACGAAAAACAATGATTATGGACCCTGTTTTCATGCGAAATGGCTAAAAGAAATGTTTCACGTTTCTTTCACTCAAACAGTGTCTCCTGTCATATGCTGAACTGGTCGCATTGGGGATTTGGCCTAAAACATGATTTTGGACAATGTTCATGGAACTCAGCTTGAAACATACTTGCAGACTTAAAAACCCTTGCCTATTGTAGATCGCGCCTGTCCTTCCAGTGCTGAACGAAAAACAATGATTTTGGACCCTGTTTTCATGCGAAATGGCTAAAAGAAATATTTCACGTTTGTTTCACTCAAACAGTGTCTCCTGTCATATGCTGAACTGGTTGCATTGTGGATTTGGCCTAAAACATGATTTTGGACAATGTTCATGGAACTCAGCTTGAAACGTACTTGCAGACTTAAAAACCCTTGCCTATTGTATATCGCGCCTACCCCTTCCAGTGCTGAACGAAAAACAATGATTTTGGACCCTGTTTTCATGCGAAATGGCTAAAATAAATATTTCACGTTTGTTTCACTCAAACAGTGTCTCCTGTCATATGCTGAACTGGTCGCATTGGGGATTTGGCCTAAATCATGATTTTGGACAATGTTCATGGAACTCAGCTTGAAACGTACTTGCAGACTTAAAAACCCTTGCCTATTGTAGATCGCGCCTGTCCTTCCAGTGCTGAACGAAAAACAATGATTATGGACCCTGTTTTCATGCGAAATGGCTAAAAGAAATGTTTCACGTTTCTTTCACTCAAACAGTGTCTCCTGTCATATGCTGAACTGGTCGCATTGGGGATTTGGCCTAAAACATGATTTTGGACAATGTTCATGGAACTCAGCTTGAAACATACTTGCAGACTTAAAAACCCTTGCCTATTGTAGATCGCGCCTGTCCTTCCAGTGCTGAACGAAAAACAATGATTTTGGACCCTGTTTTCATGCGAAATGGCTAAAAGAAATATTTCACGTTTGTTTCACTCAAACAGTGTCTCCTGTCATATGCTGAACTGGTTGCATTGTGGATTTGGCCTAAAACATGATTTTGGACAATGTTCATGGAACTCAGCTTGAAACGTACTTGCAGACTTAAAAACCCTTGCCTATTGTATATCGCGCCTACCCCTTCCAGTGCTGAACGAAAAACAATGATTTTGGACCCTGTTTTCATGCGAAATGGCTAAAATAAATATTTCACGTTTGTTTCACTCAAACAGTGTCTCCTGTCATATGCTGAACTGGTCGCATTGGGGATTTGGCCTAAAACATGATTTTGGACAATGTTCATGGAACTCAGCTTGAAACGTACTTGCAGACTTAAAAACCCTTGCCTATTGTAGATCGCTCCTGTCCTTCCAGTGCTGAACGAAAAACAATGATTATGGACCCTGTTTTCATGCGAAATGGCTAAAATAAATGTTTCACGTTTCTTTCACTCAAACAGTGTCTCCTGTCATATGCTGAACTGGTCGCATTGGGGATTTGGCCTAAAACATGATTTTGGACAATGTTCATGGAACTCAGCTTGAAACATACTTGCAGACTTAAAAACCCTTGCCTATTGTAGATCGCGCCTGTCCTTCCAGTGCTGAACGAAAAACAATGATTTTGGACCCTGTTTTCATGCGAAATGGCTAAAAGAAATATTTCACGTTTGTTTCACTCAAACAGTGTCTCCTGTCATATGCTGAACTGGTTGCATTGTGGATTTGGCCTAAAACATGATTTTGGACAATGTTCATGGAACTCAGCTTGAAACGTACTTGCAGACTTAAAAACCCTTGCCTATTGTATATCGCGCCTACCCCTTCCAGTGCTGAACGAAAAACAATGATTTTGGACCCTGTTTTCATGCGAAATGGCTAAAATAAATATTTCACGTTTGTTTCACTCAAACAGTGTCTCCTGTCATATGCTGAACTGGTCGCATTGGGGATTTGGCCTAAATCATGATTTTGGACAATGTTCATGGAACTCAGCTTGAAACGTACTTGCAGACTTAAAAACCCTTGCCTATTGTAGATCGCGCCTGTCCTTCCAGTGCTGAACGAAAAACAATGATTATGGACCCTGTTTTCATGCGAAATGGCTAAAAGAAATGTTTCACGTTTCTTTCACTCAAACAGTGTCTCCTGTCATATGCTGAACTGGTCGCATTGGGGATTTGGCCTAAAACATGATTTTGGACAATGTTCATGGAACTCAGCTTGAAACATACTTGCAGACTTAAAAACCCTTGCCTATTGTAGATCGCGCCTGTCCTTCCAGTGCTGAACGAAAAACAATGATTTTGGACCCTGTTTTCATGCGAAATGGCTAAAAGAAATATTTCACGTTTGTTTCACTCAAACAGTGTCTCCTGTCATATGCTGAACTGGTTGCATTGTGGATTTGGCCTAAAACATGATTTTGGACAATGTTCATGGAACTCAGCTTGAAACGTACTTGCAGACTTAAAAACCCTTGCCTATTGTATATCGCGCCTACCCCTTCCAGTGCTGAACGAAAAACAATGATTTTGGACCCTGTTTTCATGCGAAATGGCTAAAATAAATATTTCACGTTTGTTTCACTCAAACAGTGTCTCCTGTCATATGCTGAACTGGTCGCATTGGGGATTTGGCCTAAAACATGATTTTGGACAATGTTCATGGAACTCAGCTTGAAACGTACTTGCAGACTTAAAAACCCTTGCCTATTGTAGATCGCTCCTGTCCTTCCAGTGCTGAACGAAAAACAATGATTATGGACCCTGTTTTCATGCGAAATGGCTAAAATAAATGTTTCACGTTTCTTTCACTCAAACAGTGTCTCCTGTCATATGCTGAACTGGTCGCATTGGGGATTTGGCCTAAAACATGATTTTGGACAATGTTCATGGAACTCCGCTTGAAACGTACTTGCAGACTTAAAAACCCTTGCCTATTGTATATCGCGCCTGTCCTTCCAGTGCTGAACGAAAAACAATGATTATGGACCCTGTTTTCATGCGAAATGGCTAAAATAAATGTTTCACGTTTCTTTCACTCAAACAGTGTCTCCTGTCATATGCTGAACTGGTCGCATTGGGGATTTGGCCTAAAACATGATTTTGGACAATGTTCATGGAACTCCGCTTGAAACGTACTTGCAGACTTAAAAACCCTTGCCTATTGTATATCGCGCCTGTCCTTCCAGTGCTGAACGAAAAACAATGATTTTGGACCCTGTTTTCATGCGAAATGGCTAAAATAAATATTTCACGTTTGTTTCACTCAAACAGTGTCTCCTGTCATATGCTGAACTGGTCGCATTGGGGATTTGGCCTAAAACATGATTTTGGACAATGTTCATGGAACTCAGCTTGAAACGTACTTGCAGACTTAAAAACCCTTGCCTATTGTAGATCGCTCCTGTCCTTCCAGTGCTGAACGAAAAACAATGATTTTGGATCCTGTTTTCATGCGAAATGGCTAAAAGAAATATTTCACGTTTGTTTCACTCAAACAGTGTCTCCTGTCATATGCTGAACTGGTCGCATTGGGGATTTGGCCTAAATCATGATTTTGGACAATGTTCATGGAACTCAGCTTGAAACGTACTTGCAGACTTAAAAACCCTTGCCTATTGTAGATCGCGCCTGTCCTTCCAGTGCTGAACGAAAAACAATGATTATGGACCCTGTTTTCATGCGAAATGGCTAAAAGAAATGTTTCACGTTTCTTTCACTCAAACAGTGTCTCCTGTCATATGCTGAACTGGTCGCATTGGGGATTTGGCCTAAAACATGCTTTTGGACAATGTTCATGGAACTCAGCTTGAAACATACTTGCAGACTTAAAAACCCTTGCCTATTGTAGATCGCGCCTGTCCTTCCAGTGCTGAACGAAAAACAATGATTTTGGACCCTGTTTTCATGCGAAATGGCTAAAAGAAATATTTCACGTTTGTTTCACTCAAACAGTGTCTCCTGTCATATGCTGAACTGGTTGCATTGTGGATTTGGCCTAAAACATGATTTTGGACAATGTTCATGGAACTCAGCTTGAAACGTACTTGCAGACTTAAAAACCCTTGCCTATTGTATATCGCGCCTACCCCTTCCAGTGCTGAACGAAAAACAATGATTTTGGACCCTGTTTTCATGCGAAATGGCTAAAATAAATATTTCACGTTTGTTTCACTCAAACAGTGTCTCCTGTCATATGCTGAACTGGTCGCATTGGAGATTTGGCCTAAAACATGATTTTGGACAATGTTCATGGAACTCAGCTTGAAACGTACTTGCAGACTTAAAAACCCTTGCCTATTGTAGATCGCTCCTGTCCTTCCAGTGCTGAACGAAAAACAATGATTATGGACCCTGTTTTCATGCGAAATGGCTAAAATAAATGTTTCACGTTTCTTTCACTCAAACAGTGTCTCCTGTCATATGCTGAACTGGTCGCATTGGGGATTTGGCCTAAAACATGATTTTGGACAATGTTCATGGAACTCCGCTTGAAACGTACTTGCAGACTTAAAAACCTTGCCTATTGTAGATCGCGCCTGTCCTTCCAGTGCTGAACGAAAAACAAAGATTTTAGACCCTGTTTTCATGCGAAATGGCTAAAAGAAATGTTTCACGTTTGTTTCACTCAAACAGTGTCTCCTGTCATATGCTGAACTGGTCGCATTGTGGATTTGGCCTAAAACATGATTTTGGACAATGTTCATGGAACTCAGCTTGAAACGTACTTGCAGACTTAAAAACCCTTGCCTATTGTAGATCGCTCCTGTCCTTCCAGTGCTGAACGAAAAACAATGATTTTGGATCCTGTTTTCATGCGAAATGGCTAAAAGAAATATTTCACGTTTGTTTCACTCAAACAGTGTCTCCTGTCATATGCTGAACTGGTCGCATTGGGGATTTGGCCTAAAACATGATTTTGGACAATGTTCATGGAACTCCGCTTGAAACGTACTTGCAGACTTAAAAACCCTTGCCTATTGTATATCGCGCCTGTCCTTCCAGTGCTGAACGAAAAACAATGATTATGGACCCTGTTTTCATGCGAAATGGCTAAAATAAATGTTTCACGTTTCTTTCACTCAAACAGTGTCTCCTGTCATATGCTGAACTGGTCGCATTGGGGATTTGGCCTAAAACATGATTTTGGACAATGTTCATGGAACTCCGCTTGAAACGTACTTGCAGACTTAAAAACCCTTGCCTATTGTATATCGCGCCTGTCCTTCCAGTGCTGAACGAAAAACAATGATTTTGGACCCTGTTTTCATGCGAAATGGCTAAAATAAATATTTCACGTTTGTTTCACTCAAACAGTGTCTCCTGTCATATGCTGAACTGGTCGCATTGGGGATTTGGCCTAAAACATGATTTTGGACAATGTTCATGGAACTCAGCTTGAAACGTACTTGCAGACTTAAAAACCCTTGCCTATTGTAGATCGCTCCTGTCCTTCCAGTGCTGAACGAAAAACAATGATTATGGACCCTGTTTTCATGCGAAATGGCTAAAATAAATGTTTCACGTTTCTTTCACTCAAACAGTGTCTCCTGTCATATGCTGAACTGGTCGCATTGGGGATTTGGCCTAAAACATGATTTTGGACAATGTTCATGGAACTCCGCTTGAAACGTACTTGCAGACTTAAAAACCTTGCCTATTGTAGATCGCGCCTGTCCTTCCAGTGCTGAACGAAAAACAAAGATTTTAGACCCTGTTTTCATGCGAAATGGCTAAAAGAAATGTTTCACGTTTGTTTCACTCAAACAGTGTCTCCTGTCATATGCTGAACTGGTCGCATTGTGGATTTGGCCTAAAACATGATTTTGGACAATGTTCATGGAACTCAGCTTGAAACGTACTTGCAGACTTAAAAACCCTTGCCTATTGTAGATCGCTCCTGTCCTTCCAGTGCTGAACGAAAAACAATGATTATGGACCCTGTTTTCATGCGAAATGGCTAAAATAAATGTTTCACGTTTCTTTCACTCAAACAGTGTCTCCTGTCATATGCTGAACTGGTCGCATTGGGGATTTGGCCTAAAACATGATTTTGGACAATGTTCATGGAACTCCGCTTGAAACGTACTTGCAGACTTAAAAACCTTGCCTATTGTAGATCGCGCCTGTCCTTCCAGTGCTGAACGAAAAACAAAGATTTTAGACCCTGTTTTCATGCGAAATGGCTAAAAGAAATGTTTCACGTTTGTTTCACTCAAACAGTGTCTCCTGTCATATGCTGAACTGGTCGCATTGTGGATTTGGCCTAAAACATGATTTTGGACAATGTTCATGGAACTCAGCTTGAAACGTACTTGCAGACTTAAAAACCCTTGCCTATTGTAGATCGCTCCTGTCCTTCCAGTGCTGAACGAAAAACAATGATTTTGGATCCTGTTTTCATGCGAAATGGCTAAAAGAAATATTTCACGTTTGTTTCACTCAAACAGTGTCTCCTGTCATATGCTGAACTGGTCGCATTGGGGATTTGGCCTAAAACATGATTTTGGACAATGTTCATGGAACTCCGCTTGAAACGGACTTGCAGACTTAAAAACCCTTGCCTATTGTATATCGCGCCTGTCCTTCCAGTGCTGAACGAAAAACAATGATTATGGACCCTGTTTTCATGCGAAATGGCTAAAATAAATGTTTCACGTTTCTTTCACTCAAACAGTGTCTCCTGTCATATGCTGAACTGGTCGCATTGGGGATTTGGCCTAAAACATGATTTTGGACAATGTTCATGGAACTCCGCTTGAAACGTACTTGCAGACTTAAAAACCTTGCCTATTGTAGATCGCGCCTGTCCTTCCAGTGCTGAACGAAAAACAAAGATTTTAGACCCTGTTTTCATGCGAAATGGCTAAAAGAAATGTTTCACGTTTGTTTCACTCAAACAGTGTCTCCTGTCATATGCTGAACTGGTCGCATTGTGGATTTGGCCTAAAACATGATTTTGGACAATGTTCATGGAACTCAGCTTGAAACGTACTTGCAGACTTAAAAACCCTTGCCTATTGTAGATCGCTCCTGTCCTTCCAGTGCTGAACGAAAAACAATGATTATGGACCCTGTTTTCATGCGAAATGGCTAAAATAAATGTTTCACGTTTCTTTCACTCAAACAGTGTCTCCTGTCATATGCTGAACTGGTCGCATTGGGGATTTGGCCTAAAACATGATTTTGGACAATGTTCATGGAACTCCGCTTGAAACGTACTTGCAGACTTAAAAACCTTGCCTATTGTAGATCGCGCCTGTCCTTCCAGTGCTGAACGAAAAACAAAGATTTTAGACCCTGTTTTCATGCGAAATGGCTAAAAGAAATGTTTCACGTTTGTTTCACTCAAACAGTGTCTCCTGTCATATGCTGAACTGGTCGCATTGTGGATTTGGCCTAAAACATGATTTTGGACAATGTTCATGGAACTCAGCTTGAAACGTACTTGCAGACTTAAAAACCCTTGCCTATTGTAGATCGCTCCTGTCCTTCCAGTGCTGAACGAAAAACAATGATTTTGGATCCTGTTTTCATGCGAAATGGCTAAAAGAAATATTTCACGTTTGTTTCACTCAAACAGTGTCTCCTGTCATATGCTGAACTGGTCGCATTGGGGATTTGGCCTAAAACATGATTTTGGACAATGTTCATGGAACTCCGCTTGAAACGTACTTGCAGACTTAAAAACCCTTGCCTATTGTATATCGCGCCTGTCCTTCCAGTGCTGAACGAAAAACAATGATTATGGACCCTGTTTTCATGCGAAATGGCTAAAATAAATGTTTCACGTTTCTTTCACTCAAACAGTGTCTCCTGTCATATGCTGAACTGGTCGCATTGGGGATTTGGCCTAAAACATGATTTTGGACAATGTTCATGGAACTCCGCTTGAAACGTACTTGCAGACTTAAAAACCCTTGCCTATTGTATATCGCGCCTGTCCTTCCAGTGCTGAACGAAAAACAATGATTTTGGACCCTGTTTTCATGCGAAATGGCTAAAATAAATATTTCACGTTTGTTTCACTCAAACAGTGTCTCCTGTCATATGCTGAACTGGTCGCATTGGGGATTTGGCCTAAAACATGATTTTGGACAATGTTCATGGAACTCAGCTTGAAACATACTTGCAGACTTAAAAACCCTTGCCTATTGTAGATCGCGCCTGTCCTTCCAGTGCTGAACGAAAAACAATGATTTTGGACCCTGTTTTCATGCGAAATGGCTAAAAGAAATATTTCACGTTTGTTTCACTCAAACAGTGTCTCCTGTCATATGCTGAACTGGTTGCATTGTGGATTTGGCCTAAAACATGATTTTGGACAATGTTCATGGAACTCAGCTTGAAACGTACTTGCAGACTTAAAAACCCTTGCCTATTGTATATCGCGCCTACCCCTTCCAGTGCTGAACGAAAAACAATGATTTTGGACCCTGTTTTCATGCGAAATGGCTAAAATAAATATTTCACGTTTGTTTCACTCAAACAGTGTCTCCTGTCATATGCTGAACTGGTCGCATTGGAGATTTGGCCTAAAACATGATTTTGGACAATGTTCATGGAACTCAGCTTGAAACGTACTTGCAGACTTAAAAACCCTTGCCTATTGTAGATCGCTCCTGTCCTTCCAGTGCTGAACGAAAAACAATGATTATGGACCCTGTTTTCATGCGAAATGGCTAAAATAAATGTTTCACGTTTCTTTCACTCAAACAGTGTCTCCTGTCATATGCTGAACTGGTCGCATTGGGGATTTGGCCTAAAACATGATTTTGGACAATGTTCATGGAACTCCGCTTGAAACGTACTTGCAGACTTAAAAACCTTGCCTATTGTAGATCGCGCCTGTCCTTCCAGTGCTGAACGAAAAACAAAGATTTTAGACCCTGTTTTCATGCGAAATGGCTAAAAGAAATGTTTCACGTTTGTTTCACTCAAACAGTGTCTCCTGTCATATGCTGAACTGGTCGCATTGTGGATTTGGCCTAAAACATGATTTTGGACAATGTTCATGGAACTCAGCTTGAAACGTACTTGCAGACTTAAAAACCCTTGCCTATTGTAGATCGCTCCTGTCCTTCCAGTGCTGAACGAAAAACAATGATTTTGGATCCTGTTTTCATGCGAAATGGCTAAAAGAAATATTTCACGTTTGTTTCACTCAAACAGTGTCTCCTGTCATATGCTGAACTGGTCGCATTGGGGATTTGGCCTAAAACATGATTTTGGACAATGTTCATGGAACTCCGCTTGAAACGTACTTGCAGACTTAAAAACCCTTGCCTATTGTATATCGCGCCTGTCCTTCCAGTGCTGAACGAAAAACAATGATTATGGACCCTGTTTTCATGCGAAATGGCTAAAATAAATGTTTCACGTTTCTTTCACTCAAACAGTGTCTCCTGTCATATGCTGAACTGGTCGCATTGGGGATTTGGCCTAAAACATGATTTTGGACAATGTTCATGGAACTCCGCTTGAAACGTACTTGCAGACTTAAAAACCCTTGCCTATTGTATATCGCGCCTGTCCTTCCAGTGCTGAACGAAAAACAATGATTTTGGACCCTGTTTTCATGCGAAATGGCTAAAATAAATATTTCACGTTTGTTTCACTCAAACAGTGTCTCCTGTCATATGCTGAACTGGTCGCATTGGGGATTTGGCCTAAAACATGATTTTGGACAATGTTCATGGAACTCAGCTTGAAACGTACTTGCAGACTTAAAAACCCTTGCCTATTGTAGATCGCTCCTGTCCTTCCAGTGCTGAACGAAAAACAATGATTTTGGATCCTGTTTTCATGCGAAATGGCTAAAAGAAATATTTCACGTTTGTTTCACTCAAACAGTGTCTCCTGTCATATGCTGAACTGGTCGCATTGGGGATTTGGCCTAAATCATGATTTTGGACAATGTTCATGGAACTCAGCTTGAAACGTACTTGCAGACTTAAAAACCCTTGCCTATTGTAGATCGCGCCTGTCCTTCCAGTGCTGAACGAAAAACAATGATTATGGACCCTGTTTTCATGCGAAATGGCTAAAAGAAATGTTTCACGTTTCTTTCACTCAAACAGTGTCGCCTGTCATATGCTGAACTGGTCGCATTGGGGATTTGGCCTAAAACATGCTTTTGGACAATGTTCATGGAACTCAGCTTGAAACATACTTGCAGACTTAAAAACCCTTGCCTATTGTAGATCGCGCCTGTCCTTCCAGTGCTGAACGAAAAACAATGATTTTGGACCCTGTTTTCATGCGAAATGGCTAAAAGAAATATTTCACGTTTGTTTCACTCAAACAGTGTCTCCTGTCATATGCTGAACTGGTTGCATTGTGGATTTGGCCTAAAACATGATTTTGGACAATGTTCATGGAACTCAGCTTGAAACGTACTTGCAGACTTAAAAACCCTTGCCTATTGTATATCGTGCCTACCCCTTCCAGTGCTGAACGAAAAACAATGATTTTGGACCCTGTTTTCATGCGAAATGGCTAAAATAAATATTTCACGTTTGTTTCACTCAAACAGTGTCTCCTGTCATATGCTGAACTGGTCGCATTGGAGATTTGGCCTAAAACATGATTTTGGACAATGTTCATGGAACTCAGCTTGAAACGTACTTGCAGACTTAAAAACCCTTGCCTATTGTAGATCGCTCCTGTCCTTCCAGTGCTGAACGAAAAACAATGATTATGGACCCTGTTTTCATGCGAAATGGCTAAAATAAATGTTTCACGTTTCTTTCACTCAAACAGTGTCTCCTGTCATATGCTGAACTGGTCGCATTGGGGATTTGGCCTAAAACATGATTTTGGACAATGTTCATGGAACTCCGCTTGAAACGTACTTGCAGACTTAAAAACCCTTGCCTATTGTAGATCGCTCCTGTCCTTCCAGTGCTGAACGAAAAACAATGATTATGGACCCTGTTTTCATGCGAAATGGCTAAAATAAATGTTTCACGTTTCTTTCACTCAAACAGTGTCTCCTGTCATATGCTGAACTGGTCGCATTGGGGATTTGGCCTAAAACATGATTTTGGACAATGTTCATGGAACTCCGCTTGAAACGTACTTGCAGACTTAAAAACCTTGCCTATTGTAGATCGCGCCTGTCCTTCCAGTGCTGAACGAAAAACAAAGATTTTAGACCCTGTTTTCATGCGAAATGGCTAAAAGAAATGTTTCACGTTTGTTTCACTCAAACAGTGTCTCCTGTCATATGCTGAACTGGTCGCATTGGGGATTTGGCCTAAAACATGATTTTGGACAATGTTCATGGAACTCAGCTTGAAACGTACTTGCAGACTTAAAAACCCTTGCCTATTGTAGATCGCTCCTGTCCTTCCAGTGCTGAACGAAAAACAATGATTTTGGATCCTGTTTTCATGCGAAATGGCTAAAATAAATATTTCACGTTTGTTTCACTCAAACAGTGTCTCCTGTCATATGCTGAACTGGTCGCATTGGGGATTTGGCCTAAAACATGATTTTGGACAATGTTCATGGAACTCAGCTTGAAACGTACTTGCAGACTTAAAAACCCTTGCCTATTGTAGATCGCTCCTGTCCTTCCAGTGCTGAACGAAAAACAATGATTATGGACCCTGTTTTCATGCGAAATGGCTAAAATAAATGTTTTCACGTTTCTTTCACTCAAACAGTGTCTCCTGTCATATGCTGAACTGGTCGCATTGGGGATTTGGCCTAAAACATGATTTTGGACAATGTTCATGGAACTCCGCTTGAAACGTACTTGCAGACTTAAAAACCTTGCCTATTGTAGATCGCGCCTGTCCTTCCAGTGCTGAACGAAAAACAAAGATTTTAGACCCTGTTTTCATGCGAAATGGCTAAAAGAAATGTTTCACGTTTGTTTCACTCAAACAGTGTCTCCTGTCATATGCTGAACTGGTCGCATTGTGGATTTGGCCTAAAACATGATTTTGGACAATGTTCATGGAACTCAGCTTGAAACGTACTTGCAGACTTAAAAACCCTTGCCTATTGTAGATCGCTCCTGTCCTTCCAGTGCTGAACGAAAAACAATGATTTTGGATCCTGTTTTCATGCGAAATGGCTAAAAGAAATATTTCACGTTTGTTTCTCTCAAACAGTGTCTCCTGTCATATGCTGAACTGGTTGCATTGTGGATTTGGCCTAAAACATGATTTTGGACAATGTTCATGGAACTCAGCTTGAAACGTACTTGCAGACTTAAAAACCCTTGCCTATTGTATATCGCGCCTACCCCTTCCAGTGCTGAACGAAAAACAATGATTTTGGACCCTGTTTTCATGCGAAATGGCTAAAATAAATATTTCACGTTTGTTTCACTCAAACAGTGTCTCCTGTCATATGCTGAACTGGTCGCATTGGAGATTTGGCCTAAAACATGATTTTGGACAATGTTCATGGAACTCAGCTTGAAACGTACTTGCAGACTTAAAAACCCTTGCCTATTGTAGATCGCTCCTGTCCTTCCAGTGCTGAACGAAAAACAATGATTATGGACCCTGTTTTCATGCGAAATGGCTAAAATAAATGTTTCACGTTTCTTTCACTCAAACAGTGTCTCCTGTCATATGCTGAACTGGTCGCATTGGGGATTTGGCCTAAAACATGATTTTGGACAATGTTCATGGAACTCCGCTTGAAACGTACTTGCAGACTTAAAAACCTTGCCTATTGTAGATCGCGCCTGTCCTTCCAGTGCTGAACGAAAAACAAAGATTTTAGACCCTGTTTTCATGCGAAATGGCTAAAAGAAATGTTTCACGTTTGTTTCACTCAAACAGTGTCTCCTGTCATATGCTGAACTGGTCGCATTGGGGATTTGGCCTAAAACATGATTTTGGACAATGTTCATGGAACTCAGCTTGAAACGTACTTGCAGACTTAAAAACCCTTGCCTATTGTAGATCGCTCCTGTCCTTCCAGTGCTGAACGAAAAACAATGATTTTGGATCCTGTTTTCATGCGAAATGGCTAAAATAAATATTTCACGTTTGTTTCACTCAAACAGTGTCTCCTGTCATATGCTGAACTGGTCGCATTGGGGATTTGGCCTAAATCATGATTTTGGACAATGTTCATGGAACTCAGCTTGAAACGTACTTGCAGACTTAAAAACCCTTGCCTATTGTAGATCGCGCCTGTCCTTCCAGTGCTGAACGAAAAACAATGATTATGGACCCTGTTTTCATGCGAAATGGCTAAAAGAAATGTTTCACGTTTCTTTCACTCAAACAGTGTCTCCTGTCATATGCTGAACTGGTCGCATTGGGGATTTGGCCTAAAACATGATTTTGGACAATGTTCATGGAACTCAGCTTGAAACATACTTGCAGACTTAAAAACCCTTGCCTATTGTAGATCGCGCCTGTCCTTCCAGTGCTGAACGAAAAACAATGATTTTGGACCCTGTTTTCATGCGAAATGGCTAAAAGAAATATTTCACGTTTGTTTCACTCAAACAGTGTCTCCTGTCATATGCTGAACTGGTTGCATTGTGGATTTGGCCTAAAACATGATTTTGGACAATGTTCATGGAACTCAGCTTGAAACGTACTTGCAGACTTAAAAACCCTTGCCTATTGTATATCGCGCCTACCCCTTCCAGTGCTGAACGAAAAACAATGATTTTGGACCCTGTTTTCATGCGAAATGGCTAAAATAAATATTTCACGTTTGTTTCACTCAAACAGTGTCTCCTGTCATATGCTGAACTGGTCGCATTGGGGATTTGGCCTAAAACATGATTTTGGACAATGTTCATGGAACTCAGCTTGAAACGTACTTGCAGACTTAAAAACCCTTGCCTATTGTAGATCGCTCCTGTCCTTCCAGTGCTGAACGAAAAACAATGATTATGGACCCTGTTTTCATGCGAAATGGCTAAAATAAATGTTTCACGTTTCTTTCAC
This sequence comes from Coregonus lavaretus, assembly GCF_964263955.1. NCBI lineage: Eukaryota > Metazoa > Chordata > Actinopteri > Salmoniformes > Salmonidae > Coregonus > Coregonus lavaretus. The sequence goes on from NC_139993.1 coordinate 17,199,596, forward strand.
TCAAACAGTGTCTCCTGTCATATGCTGAACTGGTCGCATTGGGGATTTGGCCTAAAACATGATTTTGGACAATGTTCATGGAACTCCGCTTGAAACGTACTTGCAGACTTAAAAACCCTTGCCTATTGTATATCGCGCCTGTCCTTCCAGTGCTGAACGAAAAACAATGATTATGGACCCTGTTTTCATGCGAAATGGCTAAAATAAATGTTTCACGTTTCTTTCACTCAAACAGTGTCTCCTGTCATATGCTGAACTGGTCGCATTGGGGATTTGGCCTAAAACATGATTTTGGACAATGTTCATGGAACTCCGCTTGAAACGTACTTGCAGACTTAAAAACCCTTGCCTATTGTATATTGCGCCTGTCCTTCCAGTGCTGAACGAAAAACAATGATTTTGGACCCTGTTTTCATGCGAAATGGCTAAAATAAATATTTTACGTTTGTTTCACTCAAACAGTGTCTCCTGTCATATGCTGAACTGGTCGCATTGGGGATTTGGCCTAAAACATGATTTTGGACAATGTTCATGGAACTCAGCTTGAAACGTACTTGCAGACTTAAAAACCCTTGCCTATTGTAGATCGCTCCTGTCCTTCCAGTGCTGAACGAAAAACAATGATTTTGGATCCTGTTTTCATGCGAAATGGCTAAAATAAATATTTCACGTTTGTTTCACTCAAACAGTGTCTCCTGTCATATGCTGAACTGGTCGCATTGGGGATTTGGCCTAAAACATGATTTTGGACAATGTTCATGGAACTCAGCTTGAAACGTACTTGCAGACTTAAAAACCCTTGCCTATTGTAGATCGCTCCTGTCCTTCCAGTGCTGAACGAAAAACAATGATTATGGACCCTGTTTTCATGCGAAATGGCTAAAATAAATGTTTCACGTTTCTTTCACTCAAACAGTGTCTCCTGTCATATGCTGAACTGGTCGCATTGGGGATTTGGCCTAAAACATGATTTTGGACAATGTTCATGGAACTCCGCTTGAAACGTACTTGCAGACTTAAAAACCTTGCCTATTGTAGATCGCGCCTGTCCTTCCAGTGCTGAACGAAAAACAAAGATTTTAGACCCTGTTTTCATGCGAAATGGCTAAAAGAAATGTTTCACGTTTGTTTCACTCAAACAGTGTCTCCTGTCATATGCTGAACTGGTCGCATTGTGGATTTGGCCTAAAACATGATTTTGGACAATGTTCATGGAACTCAGCTTGAAACGTACTTGCAGACTTAAAAACCCTTGCCTATTGTAGATCGCTCCTGTCCTTCCAGTGCTGAACGAAAAACAATGATTTTGGATCCTGTTTTCATGCGAAATGGCTAAAAGAAATATTTCACGTTTGTTTCTCTCAAACAGTGTCTCCTGTCATATGCTGAACTGGTTGCATTGTGGATTTGGCCTAAAACATGATTTTGGACAATGTTCATGGAACTCAGCTTGAAACGTACTTGCAGACTTAAAAACCCTTGCCTATTGTATATCGCGCCTACCCCTTCCAGTGCTGAACGAAAAACAATGATTTTGGACCCTGTTTTCATGCGAAATGGCTAAAATAAATATTTCACGTTTGTTTCACTCAAACAGTGTCTCCTGTCATATGCTGAACTGGTCGCATTGGAGATTTGGCCTAAAACATGATTTTGGACAATGTTCATGGAACTCAGCTTGAAACGTACTTGCAGACTTAAAAACCCTTGCCTATTGTAGATCGCTCCTGTCCTTCCAGTGCTGAACGAAAAACAATGATTATGGACCCTGTTTTCATGCGAAATGGCTAAAATAAATGTTTCACGTTTCTTTCACTCAAACAGTGTCTCCTGTCATATGCTGAACTGGTCGCATTGGGGATTTGGCCTAAAACATGATTTTGGACAATGTTCATGGAACTCCGCTTGAAACGTACTTGCAGACTTAAAAACCTTGCCTATTGTAGATCGCGCCTGTCCTTCCAGTGCTGAACGAAAAACAAAGATTTTAGACCCTGTTTTCATGCGAAATGGCTAAAAGAAATGTTTCACGTTTGTTTCACTCAAACAGTGTCTCCTGTCATATGCTGAACTGGTCGCATTGGGGATTTGGCCTAAAACATGATTTTGGACAATGTTCATGGAACTCAGCTTGAAACGTACTTGCAGACTTAAAAACCCTTGCCTATTGTAGATCGCTCCTGTCCTTCCAGTGCTGAACGAAAAACAATGATTTTGGATCCTGTTTTCATGCGAAATGGCTAAAATAAATATTTCACGTTTGTTTCACTCAAACAGTGTCTCCTGTCATATGCTGAACTGGTCGCATTGGGGATTTGGCCTAAATCATGATTTTGGACAATGTTCATGGAACTCAGCTTGAAACGTACTTGCAGACTTAAAAACCCTTGCCTATTGTAGATCGCGCCTGTCCTTCCAGTGCTGAACGAAAAACAATGATTATGGACCCTGTTTTCATGCGAAATGGCTAAAAGAAATGTTTCACGTTTCTTTCACTCAAACAGTGTCTCCTGTCATATGCTGAACTGGTCGCATTGGGGATTTGGCCTAAAACATGATTTTGGACAATGTTCATGGAACTCAGCTTGAAACATACTTGCAGACTTAAAAACCCTTGCCTATTGTAGATCGCGCCTGTCCTTCCAGTGCTGAACGAAAAACAATGATTTTGGACCCTGTTTTCATGCGAAATGGCTAAAAGAAATATTTCACGTTTGTTTCACTCAAACAGTGTCTCCTGTCATATGCTGAACTGGTTGCATTGTGGATTTGGCCTAAAACATGATTTTGGACAATGTTCATGGAACTCAGCTTGAAACGTACTTGCAGACTTAAAAACCCTTGCCTATTGTATATCGCGCCTACCCCTTCCAGTGCTGAACGAAAAACAATGATTTTGGACCCTGTTTTCATGCGAAATGGCTAAAATAAATATTTCACGTTTGTTTCACTCAAACAGTGTCTCCTGTCATATGCTGAACTGGTCGCATTGGGGATTTGGCCTAAAACATGATTTTGGACAATGTTCATGGAACTCAGCTTGAAACGTACTTGCAGACTTAAAAACCCTTGCCTATTGTAGATCGCTCCTGTCCTTCCAGTGCTGAACGAAAAACAATGATTATGGACCCTGTTTTCATGCGAAATGGCTAAAATAAATGTTTCACGTTTCTTTCACTCAAACAGTGTCTCCTGTCATATGCTGAACTGGTCGCATTGGGGATTTGGCCTAAAACATGATTTTGGACAATGTTCATGGAACTCCGCTTGAAACGTACTTGCAGACTTAAAAACCCTTGCCTATTGTATATCGCGCCTGTCCTTCCAGTGCTGAACGAAAAACAATGATTATGGACCCTGTTTTCATGCGAAATGGCTAAAATAAATGTTTCACGTTTCTTTCACTCAAACAGTGTCTCCTGTCATATGCTGAACTGGTCGCATTGGGGATTTGGCCTAAAACATGATTTTGGACAATGTTCATGGAACTCCGCTTGAAACGTACTTGCAGACTTAAAAACCCTTGCCTATTGTATATTGCGCCTGTCCTTCCAGTGCTGAACGAAAAACAATGATTTTGGACCCTGTTTTCATGCGAAATGGCTAAAATAAATATTTTACGTTTGTTTCACTCAAACAGTGTCTCCTGTCATATGCTGAACTGGTCGCATTGGGGATTTGGCCTAAAACATGATTTTGGACAATGTTCATGGAACTCAGCTTGAAACGTACTTGCAGACTTAAAAACCCTTGCCTATTGTAGATCGCTCCTGTCCTTCCAGTGCTGAACGAAAAACAATGATTTTGGATCCTGTTTTCATGCGAAATGGCTAAAAGAAATATTTCACGTTTGTTTCACTCAAACAGTGTCTCCTGTCATATGCTGAACTGGTCGCATTGGGGATTTGGCCTAAATCATGATTTTGGACAATGTTCATGGAACTCAGCTTGAAACGTACTTGCAGACTTAAAAACCCTTGCCTATTGTAGATCGCGCCTGTCCTTCCAGTGCTGAACGAAAAACAATGATTATGGACCCTGTTTTCATGCGAAATGGCTAAAAGAAATGTTTCACGTTTCTTTCACTCAAACAGTGTCTCCTGTCATATGCTGAACTGGTCGCATTGGGGATTTGGCCTAAAACATGCTTTTGGACAATGTTCATGGAACTCAGCTTGAAACATACTTGCAGACTTAAAAACCCTTGCCTATTGTAGATCGCGCCTGTCCTTCCAGTGCTGAACGAAAAACAATGATTTTGGACCCTGTTTTCATGCGAAATGGCTAAAAGAAATATTTCACGTTTGTTTCACTCAAACAGTGTCTCCTGTCATATGCTGAACTGGTTGCATTGTGGATTTGGCCTAAAACATGATTTTGGACAATGTTCATGGAACTCAGCTTGAAACGTACTTGCAGACTTAAAAACCCTTGCCTATTGTATATCGCGCCTACCCCTTCCAGTGCTGAACGAAAAACAATGATTTTGGACCCTGTTTTCATGCGAAATGGCTAAAATAAATATTTCACGTTTGTTTCACTCAAACAGTGTCTCCTGTCATATGCTGAACTGGTCGCATTGGAGATTTGGCCTAAAACATGATTTTGGACAATGTTCATGGAACTCAGCTTGAAACGTACTTGCAGACTTAAAAACCCTTGCCTATTGTAGATCGCTCCTGTCCTTCCAGTGCTGAACGAAAAACAATGATTATGGACCCTGTTTTCATGCGAAATGGCTAAAATAAATGTTTGACGTTTCTTTCACTCAAACAGTGTCTCCTGTCATATGCTGAACTGGTCGCATTGGGGATTTGGCCTAAAACATGATTTTGGACAATGTTCATGGAACTCCGCTTGAAACGTACTTGCAGACTTAAAAACCTTGCCTATTGTAGATCGCGCCTGTCCTTCCAGTGCTGAACGAAAAACAAAGATTTTAGACCCTGTTTTCATGCGAAATGGCTAAAAGAAATGTTTCACGTTTGTTTCACTCAAATAGTGTCTCCTGTCATATGCTGAACTGGTCGCATTGTGGATTTGGCCTAAAACATGATTTTGGACAATGTTCATGGAACTCAGCTTGAAACGTACTTGCAGACTTAAAAACCCTTGCCTATTGTATATCGCGCCTGTCCTTCCAGTGCTGAACGAAAAACAATGATTTTGGACCCTGTTTTCATGCGAAATGGCTAAAATAAATATTTCACGTTTGTTTCACTCAAACAGTGTCTCCTGTCATATGCTGAACTGGTCGCATTGGGGATTTGGCCTAAATCATGATTTTGGACAATGTTCATGGAACTCAGCTTGAAACGTACTTGCAGACTTAAAAACCCTTGCCTATTGTAGATCGCGCCTGTCCTTCCAGTGCTGAACGAAAAACAATGATTATGGACCCTGTTTTCATGCGAAATGGCTAAAAGAAATGTTTCATGTTTCTTTCACTCAAACAGTGTCTCCTGTCATATGCTGAACTGGTCGCATTTGGGATTTGGCCTAAAACATGATTTTGGACAATGTTCATGGAACTCAGCTTGAAACATACTTGCAGATTTAAAAACCCTTGCCTATTGTAGATCGCGCCTGTCCTTCCAGTGCTGAACGAAAAACAATGATTTTGGACCCTGTTTTCATGCGAAATGGCTAAAAGAAATATTTCACGTTTGTTTCACTCAAACAGTGTCTCCTGTCATATGCTGAACTGGTTGCATTGTGGATTTGGCCTAAAACATGATTTTGGACAATGTTCATGGAACTCCGCTTGAAACGTACTTGCAGACTTAAAAACCTTGCCTATTGTAGATCGCGCCTGTCCTTCCAGTGCTGAACGAAAAACAATGATTTTGGACCCTGTTTTCATGCGAAATGGCTAAAATAAATGTTTCACGTTTGTTTCACTCAAACAGTGTCTCCTGTCATATGCTGAACTGGTCGCATTGGGGATTTGGCCTAAAACATGATTTTGGACAATGTTCATGGAACTCAGCTTGAAACGTACTTGCAGACTTAAAAACCCTTGCCTATTGTATATCGCGCCTGTCCTTCCAGTGCTGAACGAAAAACAATGATTTTGGACCCTGTTTTCATGCGAAATGGCTAAAATAAATATTTCACGTTTGTTTCACTCAAACAGTGTCTCCTGTCATATGCTGAACTGGTCGCATTGGGGATTTGGCCTAAAACATGATTTTGGACAATGTTCATGGAACTCAGCTTGAAACGTACTTGCAGACTTAAAAACCCTTGCCTATTGTAGATCGCTCCTGTCCTTCCAGTGCTGAACGAAAAACAATGATTTTGGATCCTGTTTTCATGCGAAATGGCTAAAAGAAATATTTCACGTTTGTTTCACTCAAACAGTGTCTCCTGTCATATGCTGAACTGGTCGCATTGGGGATTTGGCCTAAATCATGATTTTGGACAATGTTCATGGAACTCAGCTTGAAACGTACTTGCAGACTTAAAAACCCTTGCCTATTGTAGATCGCGCCTGTCCTTCCAGTGCTGAACGAAAAACAATGATTATGGACCCTGTTTTCATGCGAAATGGCTAAAAGAAATGTTTCACGTTTCTTTCACTCAAACAGTGTCTCCTGTCATATGCTGAACTGGTCGCATTGGGGATTTGGCCTAAATCATGATTTTGGACAATGTTCATGGAACTCCGCTTGAAACGTACTTGCAGACTTAAAAACCTTGCCTATTGTAGATCGCGCCTGTCCTTCCAGTGCTGAACGAAAAACAAAGATTTTAGACCCTGTTTTCATGCGAAATGGCTAAAAGAAATGTTTCACGTTTGTTTCACTCAAACAGTGTCTCCTGTCATATGCTGAACTTGTCGCATTGTGGATTTGGCCTAAAACATGATTTTGGACAATGTTCATGGAACTCAGCTTGAAACGTACTTGCAGACTTAAAAACCCTTGCCTATTGTATATCGCGCCTGTCCTTCCAGTGCTGAACGAAAAACAATGATTTTGGACCCTGTTTTCATGCGAAATGGCTAAAATAAATATTTCACGTTTGTTTCACTCAAACAGTGTCTCCTGTCATATGCTGAACTGGTCGCATTGGGGATTTGGACTAAATCATGATTTTGGACAATGTTCATGGAACTCAGCTTGAAACGTACTTGCAGACTTAAAAACCCTTGCCTATTGTAGATCGCGCCTGTCCTTCCAGTGCTGAACGAAAAACAATGATTATGGACCCTGTTTTCATGCGAAATGGCTAAAAGAAATGTTTCATGTTTCTTTCACTCAAACAGTGTCTCCTGTCATATGCTGAACTGGTCGCATTTGGGATTTGGCCTAAAACATGATTTTGGACAATGTTCATGGAACTCAGCTTGAAACATACTTGCAGATTTAAAAACCCTTGCCTATTGTAGATCGCGCCTGTCCTTCCAGTGCTGAACGAAAAACAATGATTTTGGACCCTGTTTTCATGCGAAATGGCTAAAAGAAATATTTCACGTTTGTTTCACTCAAACAGTGTCTCCTGTCATATGCTGAACTGGTTGCATTGTGGATTTGGCCTAAAACATGATTTTGGACAATGTTCATGGAACTCCGCTTGAAACGTACTTGCAGACTTAAAAACCTTGCCTATTGTAGATCGCGCCTGTCCTTCCAGTGCTGAACGAAAAACAATGATTTTGGACCCTGTTTTCATGCGAAATGGCTAAAATAAATGTTTCACGTTTGTTTCACTCAAACAGTGTCTCCTGTCATATGCTGAACTGGTCGCATTGGGGATTTGGCCTAAAACATGATTTTGGACAATGTTCATGGAACTCAGCTTGAAACGTACTTGCAGACTTAAAAACCCTTGCCTATTGTATATCGCGCCTGTCCTTCCAGTGCTGAAAGAAAAACAATGATTTTGGACCCTGTTTTCATGCGAAATGGCTAAAATAAATATTTCACGTTTGTTTCACTCAAACAGTGTCTCCTGTCATATGCTGAACTGGTCGCATTGGGGATTTGGCCTAAATCATGATTTTGGACAATGTTCATGGAACTCAGCTTGAAACGTACTTGCAGACTTAAAAACCCTTGCCTATTGTAGATCGCGCCTGTCCTTCCAGTGCTGAACGAAAAACAATGATTATGGACCCTGTTTTCATGCGAAATGGCTAAAAGAAATGTTTCACGTTTCTTTCACTCAAACAGTGTCTCCTGTCATATGCTGAACTGGTCGCATTGGGGATTTGGCCTAAAACATGATTTTGGACAATGTTCATGGAACTCCGCTTGAAACGTACTTGCAGACTTAAAAACCTTGCCTATTGTAGATCGCGCCTGTCCTTCCAGTGCTGAACGAAAAACAAAGATTTTAGACCCTGTTTTCATGCGAAATGGCTAAAATAAATATTTCACGTTTGTTTCACTCAAACAGTGTCTCCTGTCATATGCTGAACTGGTCGCATTGGGGATTTGGCCTAAAACATGATTTTGGACAATGTTCATGGAACTCAGCTTGAAACGTACTTGCAGACTTAAAAACCCTTGCCTATTGTAGATCGCTCCTGTCCTTCCAGTGCTGAACGAAAAACAATGATTATGGACCCTGTTTTCATGCGAAATGGCTAAAATAAATGTTTCACGTTTCTTTCACTCAAACAGTGTCTCCTGTCATATGCTGAACTGGTCGCATTGGGGATTTGGCCTAAAACATGATTTTGGACAATGTTCATGGAACTCCGCTTGAAACGTACTTGCAGACTTAAAAACCTTGCCTATTGTAGATCGCGCCTGTCCTTCCAGTGCTGAACGAAAAACAATGATTTTAGACCCTGTTTTCATGCGAAATGGCTAAAAGAAATGTTTCACGTTTGTTTCACTCAAACAGTGTCTCCTGTCATATGCTGAACTGGTCGCATTGTGGATTTGGCCTAAAACATGATTTTGGACAATGTTCATGGAACTCAGCTTGAAACGTACTTGCAGACTTAAAAACCCTTGCCTATTGTATATCGCGCCTGTCCTTCCAGTGCTGAACGAAAAACAATGATTTTGGACCCTGTTTTCATGCGAAATGGCTAAAATAAATATTTCACGTTTGTTTCACTCAAACAGTGTCTCCTGTCATATGCTGAACTGGTCGCATTGGGGATTTGGCCTAAATCATGATTTTGGACAATGTTCATGGAACTCAGCTTGAAACGTACTTGCAGACTTAAAAACCCTTGCCTATTGTAGATCGCGCCTGTCCTTCCAGTGCTGAACGAAAAACAATGATTATGGACCCTGTTTTCATGCGAAATGGCTAAAAGAAATGTTTCATGTTTCTTTCACTCAAACAGTGTCTCCTGTCATATGCTGAACTGGTCGCATTTGGGATTTGGCCTAAAACATGATTTTGGACAATGTTCATGGAACTCAGCTTGAAACATACTTGCAGATTTAAAAACCCTTGCCTATTGTAGATCGCGCCTGTCCTTCCAGTGCTGAACGAAAAACAATGATTTTGGACCCTGTTTTCATGCGAAATGGCTAAAAGAAATATTTCACGTTTGTTTCACTCAAACAGTGTCTCCTGTCATATGCTGAACTGGTTGCATTGTGGATTTGGCCTAAAACATGATTTTGGACAATGTTCATGGAACTCCGCTTGAAACGTACTTGCAGACTTAAAAACCTTGCCTATTGTAGATCGCGCCTGTCCTTCCAGTGCTGAACGAAAAACAATGATTTTGGACCCTGTTTTCATGCGAAATGGCTAAAAGAAATATTTCACGTTTGTTTCACTCAAACAGTGTCTCCTGTCATATGCTGAACTGGTCGCATTGGGGATTTGGCCTAAATCATGATTTTGGACAATGTTCATGGAACTCAGCTTGAAACGTACTTGCAGACTTAAAAACCCTTGCCTATTGTAGATCGCGCCTGTCCTTCCACTGCTGAATGAAAAACAATGATTATGGACCCTGTTTTCATGCGAAATGGCTAAAAGAAATGTTTCACGTTTCTTTCACTCAAACAGTGTCTCCTGTCATATGCTGAACTGGTCGCATTGGGGATTTGGCCTAAATCATGATTTTGGACAATGTTCATGGAACTCAGCTTGAAACGTACTTGCAGACTTAAAAACCCTTGCCTATTGTAGATCGCGCCTGTCCTTCCAGTGCTGAACGAAAAACAATGATTATGGACCCTGTTTTCATGCGAAATGGCTAAAAGAAATGTTTCATGTTTCTTTCACTCAAACAGTGTCTCCTGTCATATGCTGAACTGGTCGCATTTGGGATTTGGCCTAAAACATGATTTTGGACAATGTTCATGGAACTCAGCTTGAAACATACTTGCAGATTTAAAAACCCTTGCCTATTGTAGATCGCGCCTGTCCTTCCAGTGCTGAACGAAAAACAATGATTTTGGACCCTGTTTTCATGCGAAATGGCTAAAAGAAATATTTCACGTTTGTTTCACTCAAACAGTGTCTCCTGTCATATGCTGAACTGGTTGCATTGTGGATTTGGCCTAAAACATGATTTTGGACAATGTTCATGGAACTCCGCTTGAAACGTACTTGCAGACTTAAAAACCTTGCCTATTGTAGATCGCGCCTGTCCTTCCAGTGCTGAACAAAAAACAATGATTTTGGACCCTGTTTTCATGCGAAATGGCTAAAAGAAATATTTCACGTTTGTTTCACTCAAACAGTGTCTCCTGTCATATGCTGAACTGGTCGCATTGGGGATTTGGCCTAAAACATGATTTTGGACAATGTTCATGGAACTCCGCTTGAAACGTACTTGCAGACTTAAAAACCTTGCCTATTGTAGATCGCGCCTGTCCTTCCAGTGCTGAACGAAAAACAATGATTTTGGACCCTGTTTTCATGCGAAATGGCTAAAAGAAATATTTCACGTTTGTTTCACTCAAACAGTGTCTCCTGTCATATGCTGAACTGGTCGCATTGGGGATTTGGCCTAAATCATGATTTTGGACAATGTTCATGGAACTCAGCTTGAAACATACTTGCAGATTTAAAAACCCTTGCCTATTGTAGATCGCGCCTGTCCTTCCAGTGCTGAACGAAAAACAATGATTTTGGACCCTGTTTTCATGCGAAATGGCTAAAAGAAATATTTCACGTTTGTTTCACTCAAACAGTGTCTCCTGTCATATGCTGAACTGGTCGCATTGGGGATTTGGCCTAAATCATGATTTTGGACAATGTTCATGGAACTCAGCTTGAAACGTACTTGCAGACTTAAAAACCCTTGCCTATTGTAGATCGCGCCTGTCCTTCCACTGCTGAATGAAAAACAATGATTATGGACCCTGTTTTCATGCGAAATGGCTAAAAGAAATGTTTCACGTTTCTTTCACTCAAACAGTGTCTCCTGTCATATGCTGAACTGGTCGCATTGGGGATTTGGCCTAAATCATGATTTTGGACAATGTTCATGGAACTCAGCTTGAAACGTACTTGCAGACTTAAAAACCCTTGCCTATTGTAGATCGCGCCTGTCCTTCCAGTGCTGAACGAAAAACAATGATTATGGACCCTGTTTTCATGCGAAATGGCTAAAAGAAATGTTTCATGTTTCTTTCACTCAAACAGTGTCTCCTGTCATATGCTGAACTGGTCGCATTTGGGATTTGGCCTAAAACATGATTTTGGACAATGTTCATGGAACTCAGCTTGAAACATACTTGCAGATTTAAAAACCCTTGCCTATTGTAGATCGCGCCTGTCCTTCCAGTGCTGAACGAAAAACAATGATTTTGGACCCTGTTTTCATGCGAAATGGCTAAAAGAAATATTTCACGTTTGTTTCACTCAAACAGTGTCTCCTGTCATATGCTGAACTGGTTGCATTGTGGATTTGGCCTAAAACATGATTTTGGACAATGTTCATGGAACTCCGCTTGAAACGTACTTGCAGACTTAAAAACCTTGCCTATTGTAGATCGCGCCTGTCCTTCCAGTGCTGAACGAAAAACAATGATTTTGGACCCTGTTTTCATGCGAAATGGCTAAAAGAAATATTTCACGTTTGTTTCACTCAAACAGTGTCTCCTGTCATATGCTGAACTGGTCGCATTGGGGATTTGGCCTAAATCATGATTTTGGACAATGTTCATGGAACTCAGCTTGAAACGTACTTGCAGACTTAAAAACCCTTGCCTATTGTAGATCGCGCCTGTCCTTCCACTGCTGAATGAAAAACAATGATTATGGACCCTGTTTTCATGCGAAATGGCTAAAAGAAATGTTTCACGTTTCTTTCACTCAAACAGTGTCTCCTGTCATATGCTGAACTGGTCGCATTGGAGATTTGGCCTAAAACATGATTTTGGACAATGTTCATGGAACTCAGCTTGAAACGTACTTGCAGACTTAAAAACCCTTGCCTATTGTAGATCGCGCCTGTCCTTCCAGTGCTGAATGAAAAACAATGATTTTGGACCCTGTTTTCATGCGAAATGGCTAAAAGAAATATTTCACGTTTGTTTCACTCAAACAGTGTCTCCTGTCATATGCTGAACTGGTCGCATTGTGGATTTGGCCTAAAACATGATTTTGGACAATGTTCATGGAACTCAGCTTGAAACGTACTTGCAGACTTAAAAACCCTTGCCTATTGTAGATTGCGCCTGTCCTTCCAGTGCTGAACGAAAAACAATGATTTTGGACCCTGTTTTCATGCGAAATGGCTAAAATAAATATTTCATGTTTGTTTCACTCAAACAGTGTCTCCTGTCATATGCTGAACTGGTAGCATTGGGGATTTGACCTAAAACATGATTTTGGACAATGTTCATGGAACTCAGCTTGAAACGTACTTGCAGACTTAAAAACCCTTGCCTATTGTAGATCGCGCCTGTCCTTCCAGTGCTGAACGAAAAAACAATGATTTTGGACCCTGTTTTCATGCGAAATGGCTAAAAGAAATGTTTCACGTTTGTTTCACTCAAACAGTGTCTCCTGTCATATGCTGAACTGGTCGCATTGGGGATTTGGCCTAAAACATGATTTTGGACAATGTTCATGGAACTCAGCTTGAAACGTACTTGCAGACTTAAAAACCCTTGCCTATTGTAGATCGCGCCTGTCCTTCCAGTGCTGAACGAAAAACAATGATTTTGGACCCTGTTTTCATGCGAAATGGCTAAAAGAAATATTTCACGTTTGTTTCACTCAAACAGTGTCTCCTGTCATATGCTGAACTGGTCGCATTGGGGATTTGGCCTAAAACATGATTTTGGACAATGTTCATGGAACTCAGCTTGAAACGTACTTGCAGACTTAAAAACCCTTGCCTATTGTAGATCGCGCCTGTCCTTCCAGTGCTGAACGAAAAACAATGATTTTGGACCCTGTTTTCATGCGAAATGGCTAAAAGAAATATTTCACGTTTGTTTCACTCAAACAGTGTCTCCTGTCATATGCTGAACTGGTCGCATTGGGGATTTGGCCTAAAACATGATTTTGGACAATGTTCATGGAACTCAGCTTGAAACGTACTTGCAGACTTAAAATCCCTTGCCTATTGTAGATCGCGCCTGTCCTTCCAGTGCTGAACGAAAAACAATGATTTTGGACCCTGTTTTCATGCGAAATGGCTAAAAGAAATATTTCACGTTTGTTTCACTCAAACAGTGTCTCCTGTCATATGCTGAACTGGTCGCATTGGGGATTTGGCCTAAAACATGATTTTGGACAATGTTCATGGAACTCAGCTTGAAACGTACTTGCAGACTTAAAATCCCTTGCCTATTGTAGATCGCGCCTGTCCTTCCAGTGCTGAACGAAAAACAATGATTTTGGACCCTGTTTTCATGCGAAATGGCTAAAATAAATATTTCACGTTTGTTTCACTCAAACAGTGTCTCCTGTCATATGCTGAACTGGTCGCATTGGGGATTTGGCCTAAAACATGATTTTGGACAATGTTCATGGAACTCAGCTTGAAACGTACTTGCAGACTTAAAATCCCTTGCCTATTGTAGATCGCGCCTGTCCTTCCAGTGCTGAACGAAAAACAATGATTTTGGACCCTGTTTTCATGCGAAATGGCTAAAATAAATATTTCACGTTTGTTTCACTCAAACAGTGTCTCCTGTCATATGCTGAACTGGTCGCATTGGGGATTTGGCCTAAAACATGATTTTGGACAATGTTCATGGAACTCAGCTTGAAACGTACTTGCAGACTTAAAAACCCTTGCCTATTGTAGATCGCGCCTGTCCTTCCAGTGCTGAACGAAAAACAATGATTTTGGACCCTGTTTTCATGCGAAATGGCTAAAAGAAATATTTCACGTTTGTTTCACTCAAACAGTGTCTCCTGTCATATGCTGAACTGGTCGCATTGGGGATTTGGCCTAAAACATGATTTTGGACAATGTTCATGGAACTCAGCTTGAAACGTACTTGCAGACTTAAAAACCCTTGCCTATTGTAGATCGCGCCTGTCCTTCCAGTGCTGAACGAAAAACAATGATTTTGGACCCTGTTTTCATGCGAAATGGCTAAAATAAATATTTCACGTTTGTTTCACTCAAACAGTGTCTCCTGTCATATGCTGAACTGGTCGCATTGGGGATTTGGCCTAAAACATGATTTTGGACAATGTTCATGGAACTCAGCTTGAAACGTACTTGCAGACTTAAAATCCCTTGCCTATTGTAGATCGCGCCTGTCCTTCCAGTGCTGAACGAAAAACAATGATTTTGGACCCTGTTTTCATGCGAAATGGCTAAAAGAAATATTTCACGTTTGTTTCACTCAAACAGTGTCTCCTGTCATATGCTGAACTGGTCGCATTGGGGATTTGGCCTAAAACATGATTTTGGACAATGTTCATGGAACTCAGCTTGAAACGTACTTGCAGACTTAAAATCCCTTGCCTATTGTAGATCGCGCCTGTCCTTCCAGTGCTGAACGAAAAACAATGATTTTGGACCCTGTTTTCATGCGAAATGGCTAAAATAAATATTTCAAATTTGTTTCACTCAAACAGTGTCTCCTGTCATATGCTGAACTGGTCGCATTGGGGATTTGGCCTAAAACATGATTTTGGACAATGTTCATGGAACTCAGCTTGAAACGTACTTGCAGACTTAAAAACCCTTGCCTATTGTAGATCGCGCCTGTCCTTCCAGTGCTGAACGAAAAACAATGATTTTGGACCCTGTTTTCATGCGAAATGGCTAAAAGAAATATTTCACGTTTGTTTCACTCAAACAGTGTCTCCTGTCATATGCTGAACTGGTCGCATTGGGGATTTGGCCTAAAACATGATTTTGGACAATGTTCATGGAACTCAGCTTGAAACGTACTTGCAGACTTAAAATCCCTTGCCTATTGTAGATCGCGCCTGTCCTTCCAGTGCTGAACGAAAAACAATGATTTTGGACCCTGTTTTCATGCGAAATGGCTAAAAGAAATATTTCACGTTTGTTTCACTCAAACAGTGTCTCCTGTCATATGCTGAACTGGTCGCATTGGGGATTTGGCCTAAAACATGATTTTGGACAATGTTCATGGAACTCAGCTTGAAACGTACTTGCAGACTTAAAATCCCTTGCCTATTGTAGATCGCGCCTGTCCTTCCAGTGCTGAACGAAAAACAATGATTTTGGACCCTGTTTTCATGCGAAATGGCTAAAAGAAATATTTCACGTTTGTTTCACTCAAACAGTGTCTCCTGTCATATGCTGAACTGGTCGCATTGTGGATTTGGCCTAAAACATGATTTTGGACAATGTTCATGGAACTCAGCTTGAAACGTACTTGCAGACTTAAAATCCCTTGCCTATTGTAGATCGCGCCTGTCCTTCCAGTGCTGAACGAAAAACAATGATTTTGGACCCTGTTTTCATGCGAAATGGCTAAAATAAATATTTCACGTTTGTTTCACTCAAACAGTGTCTCCTGTCATATGCTGAACTGGTCGCATTGGGGATTTGGCCTAAAACATGATTTTGGACAATGTTCATGGAACTCAGCTTGAAACGTACTTGCAGACTTAAAAACCCTTGCCTATTGTAGATCGCGCCTGTCCTTCCAGTGCTGAACGAAAAACAATGATTTTGGACCCTGTTTTCATGCGAAATGGCTAAAAGAAATATTTCACGTTTGTTTCACTCAAACAGTGTCTCCTGTCATATGCTGAACTGGTCGCATTGTGGATTTGGCCTAAAACATGATTTTGGACAATGTTCATGGAACTCAGCTTGAAACGTACTTGCAGACTTAAAAACCCTTGCCTATTGTAGATTGCGCCTGTCCTTCCAGTGCTGAACGAAAAACAATGATTTTGGACCCTGTTTTCATGCGAAATGGCTAAAATAAATATTTCATGTTTGTTTCACTCAAACAGTGTCTCCTGTCATATGCTGAACTGGTCGCATTGGGGATTTGGCCTAAAACATGATTTTGGACAATGTTCATGGAACTCAGCTTGAAACGTACTTGCAGACTTAAAAACCCTTGCCTATTGTAGATCGCGCCTGTCCTTCCAGTGCTGAACGAAAAACAATGATTTTGGACCCTGTTTTCATGCGAAATGGCTAAAAGAAATATTTCACGTTTGTTTCACTCAAACAGTGTCTCCTGTCATATGCTGAACTGGTCGCATTGGGGATTTGGCCTAAAACATGATTTTGGACAATGTTCATGGAACTCAGCTTGAAACGTACTTGCAGACTTAAAAACCCTTGCCTATTGTAGATCGCGCCTGTCCTTCCAGTGCTGAACGAAAAACAATGATTTTGGACCCTGTTTTCATGCGAAATGGCTAAAAGAAATATTTCACGTTTGTTTCACTCAAACAGTGTCTCCTGTCATATGCTGAACTGGTCGCATTGGGGATTTGGCCTAAAACATGATTTTGGACAATGTTCATGGAACTCAGCTTGAAACGTACTTGCAGACTTAAAATCCCTTGCCTATTGTAGATCGCGCCTGTCCTTCCAGTGCTGAACGAAAAACAATGATTTTGGACCCTGTTTTCATGCGAAATGGCTAAAAGAAATATTTCACGTTTGTTTCACTCAAACAGTGTCTCCTGTCATATGCTGAACTGGTCGCATTGGGGATTTGGCCTAAAACATGATTTTGGACAATGTTCATGGAACTCAGCTTGAAACGTACTTGCAGACTTAAAATCCCTTGCCTATTGTAGATCGCGCCTGTCCTTCCAGTGCTGAACGAAAAACAATGATTTTGGACCCTGTTTTCATGCGAAATGGCTAAAATAAATATTTCACGTTTGTTTCACTCAAACAGTGTCTCCTGTCATATGCTGAACTGGTCGCATTGGGGATTTGGCCTAAAACATGATTTTGGACAATGTTCATGGAACTCAGCTTGAAACGTACTTGCAGACTTAAAAACCCTTGCCTATTGTAGATCGCGCCTGTCCTTCCAGTGCTGAACGAAAAACAATGATTTTGGACCCTGTTTTCATGCGAAATGGCTAAAAGAAATATTTCACGTTTGTTTCACTCAAACTGTGTCTCCTGTCATATGCTGAACTGGTCGCATTGGGGATTTGGCCTAAAACATGATTTTGGACAATGTTCATGGAACTCAGCTTGAAACGTACTTGCAGACTTAAAAACCCTTGCCTATTGTAGATCGCGCCTGTCCTTCCAGTGCTGAACGAAAAACAATGATTATGGACCCTGTTTTCATGCGAAATGGCTAAAATAAATATTTCACCTTTGTTTCACTCAAACAGTGTCTCCTGTCATATGATGAACTGGTCGCATTGGGGATTTGGCCTAAAACATGATTTTGGACAATGTTCATGGAACTCAGCTTGAAACGTACTTGCAGACTTAAAAACCCTTGCCTATTGTAGATCGCGCCTGTCCTTCCAGTGCTGAATGAAAAACAATGATTTTGGACCCTGTTTTCATGCGAAATGGCTAAAATAAATATTTCACGTTTGTTTCACTCAAACAGTGTCTCCTGTCATATGCTGAACTGGTCGCATTGGGGATTTGGCCTAAAACATGATTTTAGACAATGGTCATGGAACTCAGCTTGAAACGTACTTGCAGACTTAAAAACCCTTGCCTATTGTAGATCGCGCCTGTCCTTCCAGTGCTGAACGAAAAACAATGATTATGGACCCTGTTTTCATGCGAAATGGCTAAAAGAAATGTTTCACGTTTCTTTCACTCAAACAGTGTCTCCTGTCATATGCTGAACTGGTCGCATTGGGGATTTGGCCTAAAACATGATTTTGGACAATGTTCATGGAACTCAGCTTGAAACGTACTTGCAGACTTAAAAACCCTTGCCTATTGTAGATCGCGCCTGTCCTTCCAGTGCTGAACGAAAAACAATGATTATGGACCCTGTTTTCATGCGAAATGGCTAAAATAAATATTTCACCTTTGTTTCACTCAAACAGTGTCTCCTGTCATATGATGAACTGGTCGCATTGGGGATTTGGCCTAAAACATGATTTTGGACAATGTTCATGGAACTCAGCTTGAAACGTACTTGCAGACTTAAAAACCCTTGCCTATTGTAGATCGTGCCTGTCCTTCCAGTGCTGAATGAAAAACAATGATTTTGGACCCTGTTTTCATGCGAAATGGCTAAAATAAATATTTCACGTTTGTTTCACTCAAACAGTGTCTCCTGTCATATGCTGAACTGGTCGCATTGGGGATTTGGCCTAAAACATGATTTTAGACAATGGTCATGGAACTCAGCTTGAAACGTACTTGCAGACTTAAAAACCCTTGCCTATTGTAGATCGCGCCTGTCCTTCCAGTGCTGAACGAAAAACAATGATTATGGACCCTGTTTTCATGCGAAATGGCTAAAAGAAATGTTTCACGTTTCTTTCACTCAAACAGTGTCTCCTGTCATATGCTGAACTGGTCGCATTGGGGATTTGGCCTAAAACATGATTTTGGACAATGTTCATGGAACTCAGCTTGAAACGTACTTGCAGACTTAAAAACCCTTGCCTATTGTAGATCGCTCCTGTCCTTCCAGTGCTGAACGAAAAACAATGATTTTGGACCCTGTTTTCATGCGAAATGGCTAAAAGAAATATTTCACGTTTGTTTCACTCAAACAGTGTCTCCTGTCATATGCTGAACTGGTTGCATTGTGGATTTGGCCTAAAACATGATTTTGGACAATGTTCATGGAACTCCGCTTGAAACGTACTTGCAGACTTAAAAACCTTGCCTATTGTAGATCGCGCCTGTCCTTCCAGTGCTGAACGAAAAACAATGATTTTAGACCCTGTTTTCATGCGAAATGGCTAAAAGAAATGTTTCACGTTTGTTTCACTCAAACAGTGTCTCCTGTCATATGCTGAACTGGTCGCATTGTGGATTTGGCCTAAAACATGATTTTGGACAATGTTCATGGAACTCAGCTTGAAACGTACTTGCAGAGTTAAAAACCCTTGCCTATTGTAGATCGCGCCTGTCCTTCCAGTGCTGAACGAAAAACAATGATTTTGGACCCTGTTTTCATGCGAAATGGCTAAAATAAATATTTCACGTTTGTTTCACTCAAACAGTGTCTCCTGTCATATGCTGAACTGGTAGCATTGGGGATTTGGCCTAAAACATGATTTTGGACAATGTTCATGGAACTCAGCTTGAAACGTACTTGCAGACTTAAAAACCCTTGCCTATTGTAGATCGCGCCTGTCCTTCCAGTGCTGAACGAAAAACAATGATTTTGGACCCTGTTTTCATGCGAAATGGCTAAAATAAATGTTTCACGTTTGTTTCACTCAAACAGTGTCTCCTGTCATATGCTGAACTGGTCGCATTGGGGATTTGGCCTAAAACATGATTTTGGACAATGTTCATGGAATTCAGCTTGAAACGTACTTGCAGACTTAAAAACCCTTGCCTATTGTAGATCGCGCCTGTCCTTCCAGTGCTGAAAGAAAAACAATGATTTTGGACCCTGTTTTCATGCGAAATGGCTAAAATAAATATTTCACGTTTGTTTCACTCAAACAGTGTCTCCTGTCATATGCTGAACTGGTCGCATTGGGGATTTGGCCTAAAACATGATTTTGGACAATGTTCATGGAACTCAGCTTGAAACGTACTTGCAGACTTAAAAACCCTTGCCTATTGTAGATCGCGCCTGTCCTTCCAGTGCTGAACGAAAAACAATGATTTTGGACCCTGTTTTCATGCGAAATGGCTAAAATAAATATTTCACATTTGTTTCACTCAAACAGTGTCTCCTGTCATATGCTAAACTGGTCGCATTGGGGATTTGGCCTAAAACATGATTTTGGACAATGTTCATGGAACTCAGCTTGAAACGTACTTGCAGACTTAAAAACCCTTGCCTATTGTAGATCGCGCCTGTCCTTCCAGTGCTGAACGAAAAACAATGATTTTGGACCCTGTTTTCATGCGAAATGGCTAAAATAAATATTTCACGTTTGTTTCACTCAAACAGTGTCTCCTGTCATATGCTGAACTGGTAGCATTGGGGATTTGGCCTAAAACATGATTTTGGACAATGTTCATGGAACTCAGCTTGAAACGTACTTGCAGACTTAAAAACCCTTGCCTATTGTAGATCGCGCCTGTCCTTCCAGTGCTGAACGAAAAACAATGATTTTGGACCCTGTTTTCATGCGAAATGGCTAAAATAAATGTTTCACGTTTGTTTCACTCAAACAGTGTCTCCTGTCATATGCTGAACTGGTCGCATTGGGGATTTGGCCTAAAACATGATTTTGGACAATGTTCATGGAATTCAGCTTGAAACGTACTTGCAGACTTAAAAACCCTTGCCTATTGTAGATCGCGCCTGTCCTTCCAGTGCTGAAAGAAAAACAATGATTTTGGACCCTGTTTTCATGCGAAATGGCTAAAATAAATATTTCACGTTTGTTTCACTCAAACAGTGTCTCCTGTCATATGCTGAACTGGTCGCATTGGGGATTTGGCCTAAAACATGATTTTGGACAATGTTCATGGAACTCAGCTTGAAACGTACTTGCAGACTTAAAAACCCTTGCCTATTGTAGATCGCGCCTGTCCTTCCAGTGCTGAACGAAAAACAATGATTTTGGACCCTGTTTTCATGCGAAATGGCTAAAATAAATATTTCACGTTTGTTTCACTCAAACAGTGTCTCCTGTCATATGCTGAACTGGTCGCATTGGGGATTTGGCCTAAAACATGATTTTGGACAATGTTCATGGAACTCAGCTTGAAACGTACTTGCAGACTTAAAAACCCTTGCCTATTGTAGATCGCGCCTGTCCTTCCAGTGCTGAACGAAAAACAATGATTTTGGACCCTGTTTTCATGCGAAATGGCTAAAATAAATGTTTCACGTTTGTTTCACTCAAACAGTGTCTCCTGTCATATGCTGAACTGGTCGCATTGGGGATTTGGCCTAAAACATGATTTTGGACAATGTTCATGGAATTCAGCTTGAAACGTACTTGCAGACTTAAAAACCCTTGCCTATTGTAGATCGCGCCTGTCCTTCCAGTGCTGAAAGAAAAACAATGATTTTGGACCCTGTTTTCATGCGAAATGGCTAAAATAAATATTTCACGTTTGTTTCACTCAAACAGTGTCTCCTGTCATATGCTGAACTGGTCGCATTGGGGATTTGGCCTAAAACATGATTTTGGACAATGTTCATGGAACTCAGCTTGAAACGTACTTGCAGACTTAAAAACCCTTGCCTATTGTAGATCGCGCCTGTCCTTCCAGTGCTGAACGAAAAACAATGATTTTGGACCCTGTTTTCATGCGAAATGGCTCAAATAAATATTTCACGTTTGTTTCACTCAAACAGTGTCTCCTGTCATATGCTGAACTGGTCGCATTGGGGATTTGGCCTAAAACATGATTTTGGACAATGTTCATGGAACTCAGCTTGAAACGTACTTGCAGACTTAAAAACCCTTGCCTATTGTAGATCGCTCCTGTCCTTCCAGTGCTGAACGAAAAACAATGATTTTGGACCCTGTTTTCATGCGAAATGGCTAAAAGAAATATTTCACGTTTGTTTCACTCAAACAGTGTCTCCTGTCATATGCTGAACTGGTTGCATTGTGGATTTGGCCTAAAACATGATTTTGGACAATGTTCATGGAACTCCGCTTGAAACGTAGTTGCAGACTTAAAAACCTTGCCTATTGTAGATCGCGCCTGTCCTTCCAGTGCTGAACGAAAAACTATGATTTTAGACCCTGTTTTCATGCGAAATGGCTAAAAGAAATGTTTCACGTTTGTTTCACTCAAAGAGTGTCTCCTGTCATATGCTGAACTGGTCGCATTGTGGATTTGGCCTAAAACATGATTTTGGACAATGTTCATGGAACTCAGCTTGAAACGTACTTGCAGACTTAAAAACCCTTGCCTATTATAGATCGCGCCTGTCCTTCCAGTGCTGAACGAAAAACAATGATTTTGGACCCTGTTTTCATGCGAAATGGCTAAAATAAATATTTCACGTTTGTTTCACTCAAACAGTGTCTCCTGTCATATGCTGAACTGGTAGCATTGGGGATTTGGCCTAAAACATGATTTTGGACAATGTTCATGGAACTCAGCTTGAAACGTACTTGCAGACTTAAAAACCCTTGCCTATTGTAGATCGCTCCTGTCCTTCCAGTGCTGAACGAAAAACAATGATTTTGGACCCTGTTTTCATGCGAAATGGCTAAAAGAAATATTTCACGTTTGTTTCACTCAAACAGTGTCTCCTGTCATATGCTGAACTGGTTGCATTGTGGATTTGGCCTAAAACATGATTTTGGACAATGTTCATGGAACTCCGCTTGAAACGTACTTGCAGACTTAAAAACCTTGCCTATTGTAGATCGCGCCTGTCCTTCCAGTGCTGAACGAAAAACTATGATTTTAGACCCTGTTTTCATGCGAAATGGCTAAAAGAAATGTTTCACGTTTGTTTCACTCAAACAGTGTCTCCTGTCATATGCTGAACTGGTCGCATTGTGGATTTGGCCTAAAACATGATTTTGGACAATGTTCATGGAACTCAGCTTGAAACGTACTTGCAGACTTAAAAACCCTTGCCTATTGTAGATCGCGCCTGTCCTTCCAGTGCTGAACGAAAAACAATGATTTTGGACCCTGTTTTCAAGCGAAATGGCTAAAATAAATATTTCACCTTTGTTTCACTCAAACAGTGTCTCCTGTCATATGATGAACTGGTCGCATTGGGGATTTGGCCTAAAACATGATTTTGGACAATGTTCATGGAACTCAGCTTGAAACGTACTTGCAGACTTAAAAACCCTTGCCTATTGTAGATCGCGCCTGTCCTTCCAGTGCTGAATGAAAAACAATGATTTTGGACCCTGTTTTCATGCGAAATGGCTAAAATAAATATTTCACGTTTGTTTCACTCAAACAGTGTCTCCTGTCATATGCTGAACTGGTCGCATTGGGGATTTGGCCTAAAACATGATTTTAGACAATGGTCATGGAACTCAGCTTGAAACGTACTTGCAGACTTAAAAACCCTTGCCTATTGTAGATCGCGCCTGTCCTTCCAGTGCTGAACGAAAAACAATGATTATGGACCCTGTTTTCATGCGAAATGGCTAAAAGAAATGTTTCACGTTTCTTTCACTCAAACAGTGTCTCCTGTCATATCCTGAACTGGTCGCATTGGGGATTTGGCCTAAAACATGATTTTGGACAATGTTCATGGAACTCAGCTTGAAACGTACTTGCAGACTTAAAAACCCTTGCCTATTGTAGATCGCTCCTGTCCTTCCAGTGCTGAACGAAAAACAATGATTTTGGACCCTGTTTTCATGCGAAATGGCTAAAAGAAATATTTCACGTTTGTTTCACTCAAACAGTGTCTCCTGTCATATGCTGAACTGGTTGCATTGTGGATTTGGCCTAAAACATGATTTTGGACAATGTTCATGGAACTCCGCTTGAAACGTACTTGCAGACTTAAAAACCTTGCCTATTGTAGATCGCGCCTGTCCTTCCAGTGCTGAACGAAAAACAATGATTTTAGACCCTGTTTTCATGCGAAATGGCTAAAAGAAATGTTTCACGTTTGTTTCACTCAAACAGTGTCTCCTGTCATATGCTGAACTGGTCGCATTGTGGATTTGGCCTAAAACATGATTTTGGACAATGTTCATGGAACTCAGCTTGAAACGTACTTGCAGACTTAAAAACCCTTGCCTATTGTAGATCGCGCCTGTCCTTCCAGTGCTGAACGAAAAACAATGATTTTGGACCCTGTTTTCATGCGAAATGGCTAAAATAAATATTTCACCTTTGTTTCACTCAAACAGTGTCTCCTGTCATATGATGAACTGGTCGCATTGGGGATTTGGCCTAAAACATGATTTTGGACAATGTTCATGGAACTCAGCTTGAAACGTACTTGCAGACTTAAAAACCCTTGCCTATTGTAGATCGCGCCTGTCCTTCCAGTGCTGAATGAAAAACAATGATTTTGGACCCTGTTTTCATGCGAAATGGCTAAAATAAATATTTCACGTTTGTTTCACTCAAACAGTGTCTCCTGTCATATGCTGAACTGGTCGCATTGGGGATTTGGCCTAAAACATGATTTTAGACAATGGTCATGGAACTCAGCTTGAAACGTACTTGCAGACTTAAAAACCCTTGCCTATTGTAGATCGCGCCTGTCCTTCCAGTGCTGAACGAAAAACAATGATTATGGACCCTGTTTTCATGCGAAATGGCTAAAAGAAATGTTTCACGTTTCTTTCACTCAAACAGTGTCTCCTGTCATATCCTGAACTGGTCGCATTGGGGATTTGGCCTAAAACATGATTTTGGACAATGTTCATGGAACTCAGCTTGAAACGTACTTGCAGACTTAAAAACCCTTGCCTATTGTAGATCGCTCCTGTCCTTCCAGTGCTGAACGAAAAACAATGATTTTGGACCCTGTTTTCATGCGAAATGGCTAAAAGAAATATTTCACGTTTGTTTCACTCAAACAGTGTCTCCTGTCATATGCTGAACTGGTTGCATTGTGGATTTGGCCTAAAACATGATTTTGGACAATGTTCATGGAACTCCGCTTGAAACGTACTTGCAGACTTAAAAACCTTGCCTATTGTAGATCGCGCCTGTCCTTCCAGTGCTGAACGAAAAACAATGATTTTAGACCCTGTTTTCATGCGAAATGGCTAAAAGAAATGTTTCACGTTTGTTTCACTCAAACAGTGTCTCCTGTCATATGCTGAACTGGTCGCATTGTGGATTTGGCCTAAAACATGATTTTGGACAATGTTCATGGAACTCAGCTTGAAACGTACTTGCAGACTTAAAAACCCTTGCCTATTGTAGATCGCGCCTGTCCTTCCAGTGCTGAACGAAAAACAATGATTATGGACCCTGTTTTCATGCGAAATGGCTAAAATAAATATTTCACCTTTGTTTCACTCAAACAGTGTCTCCTGTCATATGATGAACTGGTCGCATTGGGGATTTGGCCTAAAACATGATTTTGGACAATGTTCATGGAACTCAGCTTGAAACGTACTTGCAGACTTAAAAACCCTTGCCTATTGTAGATCGCGCCTGTCCTTCCAGTGCTGAATGAAAAACAATGATTTTGGACCCTGTTTTCATGCGAAATGGCTAAAATAAATATTTCACGTTTGTTTCACTCAAACAGTGTCTCCTGTCATATGCTGAACTGGTCGCATTGGGGATTTGGCCTAAAACATGATTTTAGACAATGGTCATGGAACTCAGCTTGAAACGTACTTGCAGACTTAAAAACCCTTGCCTATTGTAGATCGCGCCTGTCCTTCCAGTGCTGAACGAAAAACAATGATTATGGACCCTGTTTTCATGCGAAATGGCTAAAAGAAATGTTTCACGTTTCTTTCACTCAAACAGTGTCTCCTGTCATATGCTGAACTGGTCGCATTGGGGATTTGGCCTAAAACATGATTTTGGACAATGTTCATGGAACTCAGCTTGAAACGTACTTGCAGACTTAAAAACCCTTGCCTATTGTAGATCGCTCCTGTCCTTCCAGTGCTGAACGAAAAACAATGATTTTGGACCCTGTTTTCATGCGAAATGGCTAAAAGAAATATTTCACGTTTGTTTCACTCAAACAGTGTCTCCTGTCATATGCTGAACTGGTTGCATTGTGGATTTGGCCTAAAACATGATTTTGGACAATGTTCATGGAACTCCGCTTGAAACGTACTTGCAGACTTAAAAACCTTGCCTATTGTAGATCGCGCCTGTCCTTCCAGTGCTGAACGAAAAACAATGATTTTAGACCCTGTTTTCATGCGAAATGGCTAAAAGAAATGTTTCACGTTTGTTTCACTCAAACAGTGTCTCCTGTCATATGCTGAACTGGTCGCATTGTGGATTTGGCCTAAAACATGATTTTGGACAATGTTCATGGAACTCAGCTTGAAACGTACTTGCAGACTTAAAAACCCTTGCCTATTGTAGATCGCGCCTGTCCTTCCAGTGCTGAACGAAAAACAATGATTTTGGACCCTGTTTTCATGCGAAATGGCTAAAATAAATGTTTCACGTTTGTTTCACTCAAACAGTGTCTCCTGTCATATGCTGAACTGGTCGCATTGGGGATTTGGCCTAAAACAGGATTTTGGACAATGTTCATGGAATTCAGCTTGAAACGTACTTGCAGACTTAAAAACCCTTGCCTATTGTAGATCGCGCCTGTCCTTCCAGTGCTGAAAGAAAAACAATGATTTTGGACCCTGTTTTCATGCGAAATGGCTAAAATAAATATTTCACGTTTGTTTCACTCAAACAGTGTCTCCTGTCATATGCTGAACTGGTCGCATTGGGGATTTGGCCTAAAACATGATTTTGGACAATGTTCATGGAACTCAGCTTGAAACGTACTTGCAGACTTAAAAACCCTTGCCTATTGTAGATCGCGCCTGTCCTTCCAGTGCTGAACGAAAAACAATGATTTTGGACCCTGTTTTCATGCGAAATGGCTAAAATAAATATTTCACGTTTGTTTCACTCAAACAGTGTCTCCTGTCATATGCTGAACTGGTCGCATTGGGGATTTGGCCTAAAACATGATTTTGGACAATGTTCATGGAACTCAGCTTGAAACGTACTTGCAGACTTAAAAACCCTTGCCTATTGTAGATCGCTCCTGTCCTTCCAGTGCTGAACGAAAAACAATGATTTTGGACCCTGTTTTCATGCGAAATGGCTAAAAGAAATATTTCACGTTTGTTTCACTCAAACAGTGTCTCCTGTCATATGCTGAACTGGTTGCATTGTGGATTTGGCCTAAAACATGATTTTGGACAATGTTCATGGAACTCCGCTTGAAACGTAGTTGCAGACTTAAAAACCTTGCCTATTGTAGATCGCGCCTGTCCTTCCAGTGCTGAACGAAAAACTATGATTTTAGACCCTGTTTTCATGCGAAATGGCTAAAAGAAATGTTTCACGTTTGTTTCACTCAAAGAGTGTCTCCTGTCATATGCTGAACTGGTCGCATTGTGGATTTGGCCTAAAACATGATTTTGGACAATGTTCATGGAACTCAGCTTGAAACGTACTTGCAGACTTAAAAACCCTTGCCTATTGTAGATCGCGCCTGTCCTTCCAGTGCTGAACGAAAAACAATGATTTTGGACCCTGTTTTCATGCGAAATGGCTAAAATAAATATTTCACGTTTGTTTCACTCAAGCAGTGTCTCCTGTCATATGCTGAACTGGTAGCATTGGGGATTTGGCCTAAAACATGATTTTGGACAATGTTCATGGAACTCAGCTTGAAACGTACTTGCAGACTTAAAAACCCTTGCCTATTGTAGATCGCTCCTGTCCTTCCACTGCTGAACGAAAAACAATGATTTTGGACCCTGTTTTCATGCGAAATGGCTAAAAGAAATATTTCACGTTTGTTTCACTCAAACAGTGTCTCCTGTCATATGCTGAACTGGTTGCATTGTGGATTTGGCCTAAAACATGATTTTGGACAATGTTCATGGAACTCCGCTTGAAACGTACTTGCAGACTTAAAAACCTTGCCTATTGTAGATCGCGCCTGTCCTTCCAGTGCTGAACGAAAAACTATGATTTTAGACCCTGTTTTCATGCGAAATGGCTAAAAGAAATGTTTCACGTTTGTTTCACTCAAACAGTGTCTCCTGTCATATGCTGAACTGGTCGCATTGTGGATTTGGCCTAAAACATGATTTTGGACAATGTTCATGGAACTCAGCTTGAAACGTACTTGCAGACTTAAAAACCCTTGCCTATTGTAGATCGCGCCTGTCCTTCCAGTGCTGAACGAAAAACAATGATTTTGGACCCTGTTTTCATGCGAAATGGCTAAAATAAATATTTCACGTTTGTTTCACTCAAACAGTGTCTCCTGTCATATGCTGAACTGGTAGCATTGGGGATTTGGCCTAAAACATGATTTTGGACAATGTTCATGGAACTCCGCTTGAAACGTACTTGCAGACTTAAAAACCCTTGCCTATTGTAGATCGCGCCTGTCCTTCCAGTGCTGAACGAAAAACTATGATTTTAGACCCTGTTTTCATGCGAAATGGCTAAAAGAAATGTTTCACGTTTGTTTCACTCAAAGAGTGTCTCCTGTCATATGCTGAACTGGTCGCATTGTGGATTTGGCCTAAAACATGATTTTGGACAATGTTCATGGAACTCAGCTTGAAACGTACTTGCAGACTTAAAAACCCTTGCCTATTGTAGATCGCGCCTGTCCTTCCAGTGCTGAACGAAAAACAATGATTTTGGACCCTGTTTTCATGCGAAATGGCTAAAATAAATATTTCACGTTTGTTTCACTCAAACAGTGTCTCCTGTCATATGCTGAACTGGTAGCATTGGGGATTTGGCCTAAAACATGATTTTGGACAATGTTCATGGAACTCAGCTTGAAACGTACTTGCAGACTTAAAAACCCTTGCCTATTGTAGATCGCTCCTGTCCTTCCAGTGCTGAACGAAAAACAATGATTTTGGACCCTGTTTTCATGCGAAATGGCTAAAATAAATATTTCACGTTTGTTTCACTCAAACAGTGTCTCCTGTCATATGCTGAACTGGTTGCATTGTGGATTTGGCCTAAAACATGATTTTGGACAATGTTCATGGAACTCCGCTTGAAACGTACTTGCAGACTTAAAAACCTTGCCTATTGTAGATCGCGCCTGTCCTTCCAGTGCTGAACGAAAAACTATGATTTTAGACCCTGTTTTCATGCGAAATGGCTAAAAGAAATGTTTCACGTTTGTTTCACTCAAACAGTGTCTCCTGTCATATGCTGAACTGGTCGCATTGTGGATTTGGCCTAAAACATGATTTTGGACAATGTTCATGGAACTCAGCTTGAAACGTACTTGCAGACTTAAAAACCCTTGCCTATTGTAGATCGCGCCTGTCCTTCCAGTGCTGAACGAAAAACAATGATTTTGGACCCTGTTTTCATGCGAAATGGCTAAAAGAAATATTTCACGTTTGTTTCACTCAAACAGTGTCTCCTGTCATATGCTGAACTGGTAGCATTGGGGATTTGGCCTAAAACATGATTTTGGACAATGTTCATGGAACTCAGCTTGAAACGTACTTGCAGACTTAAAAACCCTTGCCTATTGTAGATCGCGCCTGTCCTTCCAGTGCTGAACGAAAAACAATGATTTTGGACCCTGTTTTCATGCGTAATGGCTAAAAGAAATGTTTCACGTTTGTTTCACTCAAACAGTGTCTCCTGTCATATGCTGAACTGGTCGCATTGGGGATTTGGCCTAAAACATGATTTTGGACAATGTTCATGGAACTCAGCTTGAAACGTACTTGCAGACTTAAAAACCCTTGCCTATTGTAGATCGCTCCTGTCCTTCCAGTGCTGAACGAAAAACAATGATTTTGGACCCTGTTTTCTATGGAGGACTAAAAGTGCCACAATTAAATAAATAAATACACCATTAAATAATTACTTAAATGTGTCATTAATTAATTAAAATTAGAATTAAATACATAAATGTGTTATTAAATGTGTCATTAATTAATTCAAATACCGATTCATTTTATGTAAAATACATATATAATAATTTCACTATTTACATTTACATTTCATGGTCCTGCGTTGGAGTGCTTCCTGAATTACTTAAAACTGTCAAACTGACCCATCAAAAGTTGGTAGGTGGAACCTAACGCCTGATTGGTTACCCTCTGCATCAAGCCAAGACAAATCAATTCCGGATAATGTCAGCAGGTCCTGCTTCTACATCCTCTGCTAAGTTTAAAATGTCTCTAACCAACTCCCTGGAAAGTTCACGGAGATCCTCCATTGTCTCTATCCAGGTTGGCCTACTCTACTTCAGACCAAAGCAATGGATCAGACTAGATTCGCGTTAGCCCCGCCCACTGACTTTGATGGGTCATTTTGACAGTTTTAAGTAATTCATGAATCACTGCAATGCAGGATCATGAAATGTAAATGTAAATAGTGAAATAATTATATATGTATTTTACATAAAATGAATCGGTATTTGAATTAATTAATGATACATTTAATTACACATTTATGTATTTAATTCTAATTTTAATTAATTAATGACACATTTAAGTAATTATTTAATGGTGTATTTATTTATTTAATTGTGGCACTTTTAGTCCTCCATAGTTTTCATGCGAAATGGCTAAAATAAATATTTCACGTTTGTTTCACTCAAACAGTGTCTCCTGTCATATGCTGAACTGGTTGCATTGTGGATTTGGCCTAAAACATGATTTTGGACAATGTTCATGGAACTCCGCTTGAAACGTACTTGCAGACTTAAAAACCTTGCCTATTGTAGATCGCGCCTGTCCTTCCAGTGCTGAACGAAAAACTATGATTTTAGACCCTGTTTTCATGCGAAATGGCTAAAAGAAATGTTTCACGTTTGTTTCACTCAAACAGTGTCTCCTGTCATATGCTGAACTGGTCGCATTGTGGATTTGGCCTAAAACATGATTTTGGACAATGTTCATGGAACTCAGCTTGAAACGTACTTGCAGACTTAAAAACCCTTGCCTATTGTAGATCGCGCCTGTCCTTCCAGTGCTGAACGAAAAACAATGATTTTGGACCCTGTTTTCATGCGAAATGGCTAAAATAAATATTTCACGTTTGTTTCACTCAAACAGTGTCTCCTGTCATATGCTGAACTGGTAGCATTGGGGATTTGGCCTAAAACATGATTTTGGACAATGTTCATGGAACTCAGCTTGAAACGTACTTGCAGACTTAAAAACCCTTGCCTATTGTAGATCGCGCCTGTCCTTCCAGTGCTGAACGAAAAACAATGATTTTGGACCCTGTTTTCATGCGTAATGGCTAAAAGAAATGTTTCACGTTTGTTTCACTCAAACAGTGTCTCCTGTCATATGCTGAACTGGTCGCATTGGGGATTTGGCCTAAAACATGATTTTGGACAATGTTCATGGAACTCAGCTTGAAACGTACTTGCAGACTTAAAAACCCTTGCCTATTGTAGATCGCGCCTGTCCTTCCAGTGCTGAAAGAAAAACAATGATTTTGGACCCTGTTTTCATGCGAAATGGCTAAAATAAATATTTCACGTTTTTTTCACTCAAACAGTGTCTCCTGTCATATGCTGAACTGGTCGCATTGGGGATTTGGCCTAAAACATGATTTTGGACAATGTTCATGGAACTCAGCTTGAAACGTACTTGCAGACTTAAAAACCCTTGCCTATTGTAGATCGCGCCTGTCCTTCCAGTGCTGAACGAAAAACAATGATTTTGGACCCTGTTTTCATGCGAAATGGCTAAAATAAATATTTCACGTTTGTTTCACTCAAACAGTGTCTCCTGTCAAATGCTGAACTGGTCGCATTGGGGATTTGGCCTAAAACATGATTTTGGACAATGTTCATGGAACTCAGCTTGAAACGTACTTGCAGACTTAAAATCCCTTGCCTATTGTAGATTGCGCCTGTCCTTCCAGTGCTGAACGAAAAACTATGATTTTGGACCCTGTTTTCATGCGAAATGGCTAAAAGAAATATTTCACGTTTGTTTCACTCAAACAGTGTCTCCTGTCATATGCTGAACTGGTCGCATTGGGGATTTGGCCTAAAACATGATTTTGGACAATGTTCATGGAACTCAGCTTGAAACGTACTTGCAGACTTAAAAACCCTTGCCTATTGTAGATCGCGCCTGTCCTTCCAGTGCTGAACGAAAAACAATGATTTTGGACCCTGTTTTCATGCGAAATGGCTAAAATAAATATTTCACGTTTGTTTCACTCAAACAGTGTCTCCTGTCATATGCTGAACTGGTCGCATTGGGGATTTGGCCTAAAACATGATTTTGGACAATGTTCATGGAACTCAGCTTGAAACGTACTTGCAGACTTAAAAACCCTTGCCTATTGTAGATCGCGCCTGTCCTTCCAGTGCTGAACGAAAAACAATGATTTTGGACCCTGTTTTCATGCGAAATGGCTAAAATAAATATTTCACGTTTGTTTCACTCAAACAGTGTCTCCTGTCATATGCTGAACTGGTCGCATTGGGGATTTGGCCTAAAACATGATTTTGGACAATGTTCATGGAACTCAGCTTGAAACATACTTGCAGACTTAAAAACCCTTGCCTATTGTAGATCGCGCCTGTCCTTCCAGTGCTGAACGAAAAACAATGATTTTGGACCCTGTTTTCATGTGAAATGGCTAAAAGAAATATTTCACGTTTGTTTCACTCAAACAGTGTCTCCTGTCATATGCTGAACTGGTCGCATTGGGGATTTGGCCTAAAACATGATTTTGGACAATGTTCATGGAACTCAGCTTGAAACGTACTTGAAGACTTAAAATCCCTTGCCTATTGTAGATCGCGCCTGTCCTTCCAGTGCTGAACGAAAAACAATGATTTTGGACCCTGTTTTCATGCGAAATGGCTAAAAGAAATGTTTCACGTTTGTTTCACTCAAACAGTGTCTCCTGTCATATGCTGAACTGGTCGCATTGGGGATTTGGCCTAAAACATGATTTTGGACAATGTTCATGGAACTCAGCTTGAAACGTACTTGCAGACTTAAAAACCCTTGCCTATTGTAGATCGCGCCTGTCCTTCCAGTGCTGAACGAAAAACAATGATTATGGACCCTGTTTTCATGCGAAATGGCTAAAATAAATATTTCACCTTTGTTTCACTCAAACAGTGTCTCCTGTCATATGATGAACTGGTCGCATTGGGGATTTGGCCTAAAACATGATTTTGGACAATGTTCATGGAACTCAGCTTGAAACGTACTTGCAGACTTAAAAACCCTTGCCTATTGTAGATCGCGCCTGTCCTTCCAGTGCTGAACGAAAAACAATGATTTTGGACCCTGTTTTCATGCGAAATGGCTAAAAGAAATATTTCACGTTTGTTTCACTCAAACAGTGTCTCCTGTCATATGCTGAACTGGTTGCATTGTGGATTTGGCCTAAAACATGATTTTGGACAATGTTCATGGAACTCCGCTTGAAACGTACTTGCAGACTTAAAAACCTTGCCTATTGTAGATCGCGCCTGTCCTTCCAGTGCTGAACGAAAAACAATGATTTTAGACCCTGTTTTCATGCGAAATGGCTAAAATAAATATTTCACGTTTGTTTCACTCAAACAGTGTCTCCTGTCATATGCTGAACTGGTAGCATTGGGGATTTGGCCTAAAACATGATTTTGGACAATGTTCATGGAACTCAGCTTGAAACGTACTTGCAGACTTAAAAACCCTTGCCAATTGTAGATCGCGCCTGTCCTTCCAGTGCTGAACGAAAAACAATGATTTTGGACCCTGTTTTCATGCGAAATGGCTAAAAGAAATGTTTCACGTTTGTTTCACTCAAACAGTGTCTCCTGTCATATGCTGAACTGGTCGCATTGGGGATTTGGCCTAAAACATGATTTTGGACAATGTTCATGGAACTCAGCTTGAAACGTACTTGCAGACTTAAAAACCCTTGCCTATTGTAGATCGCGCCTGTCCTTCCAGTGCTGAAAGAAAAACAATGATTTTGGACCCTGTTTTCATGCGAAATGGCTAAAATAAATATTTCACGTTTGTTTCACTCAAACAGTGTCTCCTGTCATATGCTGAACTGGTCGCATTGGGGATTTGGCCTAAAACATGATTTTGGACAATGTTCATGGAACTCAGCTTGAAACGTACTTGCAGACTTAAAAACCCTTGCCTATTGTATATCGCGCCTGTCCTTCCAGTGCTGAACGAAAAACAATGATTTTGGACTCTGTTTTCATGCGAAATGGCTAAAATAAATGTTTCACGTTTGTTTCACTCAAACAGTGTCTCCTGTCATATGCTGAACTGGTCGCATTGGGGATTTGGCCTAAAACATGATTTTGGACAATGTTCATGGAAATCCGCTTGAAACGTACTTGCAGACTTAAAAACCCTTGCCTATTGTAGATCGCGCCTGTCCTTCCAGTGCTGAACGAAAAACAATGATTTTGGACTCTGTTTTCATGCGAAATGGCTAAAATAAATGTTTCACGTTTGTTTCACTCAAACAGTGTCTCCTGTCATATGCTGAACTGGTCGCATTGGGGATTTGGCCTAAAACATGATTTTGGACAATGTTCATGGAAATCCGCTTGAAACGTACTTGCAGACTTAAAAACCCTTGCCTATTGTAGATCGCGCCTGTCCTTCCAGTGCTGAACGAAAAACAATGATTTTGGACCCTGTTTTCATGCGAAATGGCTAAAAGAAATATTTCACGTTTGTTTCACTCAAACAGTGTCTCCTGTCATATGCTGAACTGGTTGCATTGTGGATTTGGCCTAAAACATGATTTTGGACAATGTTCATGGAACTCCGCTTGAAACGTACTTGCAGACTTAAAAACCTTGCCTATTGTAGATCGCGCCTGTCCTTCCAGTGCTGAACGAAAAACAATGATTTTAGACCCTGTTTTCATGCGAAATGGCTAAAAGAAATGTTTCACGTTTGTTTCACTCAAACAGTGTCTCCTGTCATATGCTGAACTGGTCGCATTGTGGATTTGGCCTAAAACATGATTTTGGACAATGTTCATGGAACTCAGCTTGAAACGTACTTGCAGACTTAAAAACCCTTGCCTATTGTAGATCGCGCCTGTCCTTCCAGTGCTGAACGAAAAACAATGATTTTGGACCCTGTTTTCATGCGAAATGGCTAAAATAAATATTTCACGTTTGTTTCACTCAAACAGTGTCTCCTGTCATATGCTGAACTGGTAGCATTGGGGATTTGGCCTAAAACATGATTTTGGACAATGTTCATGGAACTCAGCTTGAAACGTACTTGCAGACTTAAAAACCCTTGCCAATTGTAGATCGCGCCTGTCCTTCCAGTGCTGAACGAAAAACAATGATTTTGGACCCTGTTTTCATGCGAAATGGCTAAAAGAAATGTTTCACGTTTGTTTCACTCAAACAGTGTCTCCTGTCATATGCTGAACTGGTCGCATTGGGGATTTGGCCTAAAACATGATTTTGGACAATGTTCATGGAACTCCGCTTGAAACGTACTTGCAGACTTAAAAACCCTTGCATATTGTAGATCGCGCCTGTCCTTCCAGTGCTGAAAGAAAAACAATGATTTTGGACCCTGTTTTCATGCGAAATGGCTAAAATAAATATTTCACGTTTGTTTCACTCAAACAGTGTCTCCTGTCATATGCTGAACTGGTCGCATTGGGGATTTGGCCTAAAACATGATTTTGGACAATGTTCATGGAACTCAGCTTGAAACGTACTTGCAGACTTAAAAACCCTTGCCTATTGTAGATCGCGCCTGTCCTTCCAGTGCTGAACGAAAAACAATGATTTTGGACCCTGTTTTCATGCGAAATGGCTAAAATAAATATTTCACGTTTGTTTCACTCAAACAGTGTCTCCTGTCATATGCTGAACTGGTAGCATTGGGGATTTGGCCTAAAACATGATTTTGGACAATGTTCATGGAACTCAGCTTGAAACGTACTTGCAGACTTAAAAACCCTTGCCTATTGTAGATCGCGCCTGTCCTTCCAGTGCTGAACGAAAAACAATGATTTTGGACCCTGTTTTCATGCGAAATGGCTAAAAGAAATATTTCACGTTTGTTTCACTCAAACAGTGTCTCCTGTCATATGCTGAACTGGTCGCATTGGGGATTTGGCCTAAAACATGATTTTGGACAATGTTCATGGAACTCAGCTTGAAACGTACTTGCAGACTTAAAAACCCTTGCCTATTGTAGATCGCGCCTGTCCTTCCAGTGCTGAACGAAAAACAATGATTTTGGACCCTGTTTTCATGCGAAATGGCTAAAATAAATATTTCACGTTTGTTTCACTCAAACAGTGTCTC
The DNA here is from genome assembly GCF_964263955.1 of Coregonus lavaretus. Classification (NCBI taxonomy): domain Eukaryota; kingdom Metazoa; phylum Chordata; class Actinopteri; order Salmoniformes; family Salmonidae; genus Coregonus; species Coregonus lavaretus. The sequence goes on from NC_139993.1 coordinate 17,235,979, forward strand.
CTGTCATATGCTGAACTGGTAGCATTGGGGATTTGGCCTAAAACATGATTTTGGACAATGTTCATGGAACTCAGCTTGAAACGTACTTGCAGACTTAAAAACCCTTGCCTATTGTAGATCGCGCCTGTCCTTCCAGTGCTGAACGAAAAACAATGATTTTGGACCCTGTTTTCATGCGAAATGGCTAAAAGAAATATTTCACGTTTGTTTCACTCAAACAATGTCTCCTGTCATATGCTGAACTGGTCGCATTGGGGATTTGGCCTAAAACATGATTTTGGACAATGTTCATGGAACTCAGCTTGAAACGTACTTGCAGACTTAAAATCCCTTGCCTATTGTAGATCGCGCCTGTCCTTCCAGTGCTGAACGAAAAACAATGATTTTGGACCCTGTTTTCATGCGAAATGGCTAAAAGAAATATTTCACGTTTGTTTCACTCAAACAGTGTCTCCTGTCATATGCTGAACTGGTCGCATTGGGGATTTGGCCTAAAACATGATTTTGGACAATGTTCATGGAACTCAGCTTGAAACGTACTTGCAGACTTAAAAACCCTTGCCTATTGTAGATCGCGCCTGTCCTTCCAGTGCTGAACGAAAAACAATGATTTTGGACCCTGTTTTCATGCGAAATGGCTAAAATAAATATTTCACGTTTGTTTCACTCAAACAGTGTCTCCTGTCATATGCTGAACTGGTCGCATTGGGGATTTGGCCTAAAACATGATTTTGGACAATGTTCATGGAACTCAGCTTGAAACGTACTTGCAGACTTAAAAACCCTTGCCTATTGTAGATCGCGCCTGTCCTTCCAGTGCTGAACGAAAAACAATGATTTTGGACCCTGTTTTCATGCGAAATGGCTAAAATAAATATTTCACGTTTGTTTCACTCAAACAGTGTCTCCTGTCATATGCTGAACTGGTCGCATTGGGGATTTGGCCTAAAACATGATTTTGGACAATGTTCATGGAACTCAGCTTGAAACGTACTTGCAGACTTAAAAACCCTTGCCTATTGTAGATCGCGCCTGTCCTTCCAGTGCTGAACGAAAAACAATGATTTTGGACCCTGTTTTCATGCGAAATGGCTAAAATAAATATTTCACGTTTGTTTCACTCAAACAGTGTCTCCTGTCATATGCTGAACTGGTCGCATTGGGGATTTGGCCTAAAACATGATTTTGGACAATGTTCATGGAACTCAGCTTGAAACATACTTGCAGACTTAAAAACCCTTGCCTATTGTAGATCGCGCCTGTCCTTCCAGTGCTGAACGAAAAACAATGATTTTGGACCCTGTTTTCATGCGAAATGGCTAAAATAAATATTTCACGTTTGTTTCACTCAAACAGTGTCTCCTGTCATATGCTGAACTGGTCGCATTGGGGATTTGGCCTAAAACATGATTTTGGACAATGTTCATGGAACTCAGCTTGAAACGTACTTGCAGACTTAAAATCCCTTGCCTATTGTAGATCGCGCCTGTCCTTCCAGTGCTGAAAGAAAAACAATGATTTTGGACCCTGTTTTCATGCGAAATGGCTAAAATAAATATTTCACGTTTGTTTCACTCAAACAGTGTCTCCTGTCATATGCTGAACTGGTCGCATTGGGGATTTGGCCTAAAACATGATTTTGGACAATGTTCATGGAACTCAGCTTGAAACGTACTTGCAGACTTAAAAACCCTTGCCTATTGTATATCGCGCCTGTCCTTCCAGTGCTGAACGAAAAACAATGATTTTGGACTCTGTTTTCATGCGAAATGGCTAAAATAAATGTTTCACGTTTGTTTCACTCAAACAGTGTCTCCTGTCATATGCTGAACTGGTCGCATTGGGGATTTGGCCTAAAACATGATTTTGGACAATGTTCATGGAAATCCGCTTGAAACGTACTTGCAGACTTAAAAACCCTTGCCTATTGTAGATCGCGCCTGTCCTTCCAGTGCTGAACGAAAAACAATGATTTTGGACTCTGTTTTCATGCGAAATGGCTAAAATAAATGTTTCACGTTTGTTTCACTCAAACAGTGTCTCCTGTCATATGCTGAACTGGTCGCATTGGGGATTTGGCCTAAAACATGATTTTGGACAATGTTCATGGAAATCCGCTTGAAACGTACTTGCAGACTTAAAAACCCTTGCCTATTGTAGATCGCGCCTGTCCTTCCAGTGCTGAACGAAAAACAATGATTTTGGACCCTGTTTTCATGCGAAATGGCTAAAAGAAATATTTCACGTTTGTTTCACTCAAACAGTGTCTCCTGTCATATGCTGAACTGGTTGCATTGTGGATTTGGCCTAAAACATGATTTTGGACAATGTTCATGGAACTCCGCTTGAAACGTACTTGCAGACTTAAAAACCTTGCCTATTGTAGATCGCGCCTGTCCTTCCAGTGCTGAACGAAAAACAATGATTTTAGACCCTGTTTTCATGCGAAATGGCTAAAAGAAATGTTTCACGTTTGTTTCACTCAAACAGTGTCTCCTGTCATATGCTGAACTGGTCGCATTGTGGATTTGGCCTAAAACATGATTTTGGACAATGTTCATGGAACTCAGCTTGAAACGTACTTGCAGACTTAAAAACCCTTGCCTATTGTAGATCGCGCCTGTCCTTCCAGTGCTGAACGAAAAACAATGATTTTGGACCCTGTTTTCATGCGAAATGGCTAAAATAAATATTTCACGTTTGTTTCACTCAAACAGTGTCTCCTGTCATATGCTGAACTGGTAGCATTGGGGATTTGGCCTAAAACATGATTTTGGACAATGTTCATGGAACTCAGCTTGAAACGTACTTGCAGACTTAAAAACCCTTGCCAATTGTAGATCGCGCCTGTCCTTCCAGTGCTGAACGAAAAACAATGATTTTGGACCCTGTTTTCATGCGAAATGGCTAAAAGAAATGTTTCACGTTTGTTTCACTCAAACAGTGTCTCCTGTCATATGCTGAACTGGTCGCATTGGGGATTTGGCCTAAAACATGATTTTGGACAATGTTCATGGAACTCCGCTTGAAACGTACTTGCAGACTTAAAAACCCTTGCCTATTGTAGATCGCGCCTGTCCTTCCAGTGCTGAAAGAAAAACAATGATTTTGGACCCTGTTTTCATGCGAAATGGCTAAAATAAATATTTCACGTTTGTTTCACTCAAACAGTGTCTCCTGTCATATGCTGAACTGGTCGCATTGGGGATTTGGCCTAAAACATGATTTTGGACAATGTTCATGGAACTCAGCTTGAAACGTACTTGCAGACTTAAAAACCCTTGCCTATTGTAGATCGCGCCTGTCCTTCCAGTGCTGAACGAAAAACAATGATTTTGGACCCTGTTTTCATGCGAAATGGCTAAAATAAATATTTCACGTTTGTTTCACTCAAACAGTGTCTCCTGTCATATGCTGAACTGGTAGCATTGGGGATTTGGCCTAAAACATGATTTTGGACAATGTTCATGGAACTCAGCTTGAAACGTACTTGCAGACTTAAAAACCCTTGCCTATTGTAGATCGCGCCTGTCCTTCCAGTGCTGAACGAAAAACAATGATTTTGGACCCTGTTTTCATGCGAAATGGCTAAAAGAAATATTTCACATTTGTTTCACTCAAACAATGTCTCCTGTCATATGCTGAACTGGTCGCATTGGGGATTTGGCCTAAAACATGATTTTGGACAATGTTCATGGAACTCAGCTTGAAACGTACTTGCAGACTTAAAATCCCTTGCCTATTGTAGATCGCGCCTGTCCTTCCAGTGCTGAACGAAAAACAATGATTTTGGACCCTGTTTTCATGCGAAATGGCTAAAAGAAATATTTCACGTTTGTTTCACTCAAACAGTGTCTCCTGTCATATGCTGAACTGGTCGCATTGGGGATTTGGCCTAAAACATGATTTTGGACAATGTTCATGGAACTCAGCTTGAAACGTACTTGCAGACTTAAAAACCCTTGCCTATTGTAGATCGCGCCTGTCCTTCCAGTGCTGAACGAAAAACAATGATTTTGGACCCTGTTTTCATGCGAAATGGCTAAAATAAATATTTCACGTTTGTTTCACTCAAACAGTGTCTCCTGTCATATGCTGAACTGGTCGCATTGGGGATTTGGCCTAAAACATGATTTTGGACAATGTTCATGGAACTCAGCTTGAAACGTACTTGCAGACTTAAAAACCCTTGCCTATTGTAGATCGCGCCTGTCCTTCCAGTGCTGAACGAAAAACAATGATTTTGGACCCTGTTTTCATGCGAAATGGCTAAAATAAATATTTCACGTTTGTTTCACTCAAACAGTGTCTCCTGTCATATGCTGAACTGGTCGCATTGGGGATTTGGCCTAAAACATGATTTTGGACAATGTTCATGGAACTCAGCTTGAAACGTACTTGCAGACTTAAAAACCCTTGCCTATTGTAGATCGCGCCTGTCCTTCCAGTGCTGAACGAAAAACAATGATTTTGGACCCTGTTTTCATGCGAAATGGCTAAAATAAATATATCACGTTTGTTTCACTCAAACAGTGTCTCCTGTCATATGCTGAACTGGTCGCATTGGGGATTTGGCCTAAAACATGATTTTGGACAATGTTCATGGAACTCAGCTTGAAACGTACTTGCAGACTTAAAAACCCTTGCCTATTGTAGATCGCGACTGTCCTTCCAGTGCTGAACGAAAAACAATGATTTTGGACCCTGTTTTCATGCGAAATGGCTAAAATAAATATTTCACGTTTGTTTCACTCAAACAGTGTCTCCTGTCATATGCTGAACTGGTCGCATTGGGGATTTGGCCTAAAACATGATTTTGGACAATGTTCATGGAACTCAGCTTGAAACGTACTTGCAGACTTAAAAACCCTTGCCTATTGTAGATCGCGCCTGTCCTTCCAGTGCTGAACGAAAAACAATGATTTTGGACCCTGTTTTCATGCGAAATGGCTAAAATAAATATTTCACGTTTGTTTCACTCAAACAGTGTCTCCTGTCATATGCTGAACTGGTCGCATTGGGGATTTGGCCTAAAACATGATTTTGGACAATGTTCATTGAACTCAGCTTGAAACGTACTTGCAGACTTAAAATCCCTTGCCTATTGTAGATCGCGCCTGTCCTTCCAGTGCTGAACGAAAAACAATGATTTTGGACCCTGTTTTCATGCGAAATGGCTAAAAGAAATATTTCACGTTTGTTTCACTCAAACAGTGTCTCCTGTCATATGCTGAACTGGTCGCATTGTGGATTTGGCCTAAAACATGATTTTGGACAATGTTCATGGAACTCAGCTTGAAACGTACTTGCAGACTTAAAAACCCTTGCCTATTGTAGATCGCGCCTGTCCTTCCAGTGCTGAACGAAAAACAATGATTTTGGACCCTGTTTTCATGCGAAATGGCTAAAATAAATATTTCACGTTTGTTTCACTCAAACAGTGTCTCCTGTCATATGCTGAACTGGTAGCATTGGGGATTTGGCCTAAAACATGATTTTGGACAATGTTCATGGAACTCAGCTTGAAACGTACTTGCAGACTTAAAAACCCTTGCCAATTGTAGATCGCGCCTGTCCTTCCAGTGCTGAACGAAAAACAATGATTTTGGACCCTGTTTTCATGCGAAATGGCTAAAAGAAATGTTTCACGTTTGTTTCACTCAAACAGTGTCTCCTGTCATATGCTGAACTGGTCGCATTGGGGATTTGGCCTAAAACATGATTTTGGACAATGTTCATGGAACTCAGCTTGAAACGTACTTGCAGACTTAAAAACCCTTGCCTATTGTAGATCGCGCCTGTCCTTCCAGTGCTGAACGAAAAACAATGATTTTGGACCCTGTTTTCATGCGAAATGGCTAAAATAAATATTTCACGTTTGTTTCACTCAAACAGTGTCTCCTGTCATATGCTGAACTGGTCGCATTGGGGATTTGGCCTAAAACATGATTTTGGACAATGTTCATTGAACTCAGCTTGAAACGTACTTGCAGACTTAAAATCCCTTGCCTATTGTAGATCGCGCCTGTCCTTCCAGTGCTGAACGAAAAACAATGATTTTGGACCCTGTTTTCATGCGAAATGGCTAAAAGAAATATTTCACGTTTGTTTCACTCAAACAGTGTCTCCTGTCATATGCTGAACTGGTCGCATTGTGGATTTGGCCTAAAACATGATTTTGGACAATGTTCATGGAACTCAGCTTGAAACGTACTTGCAGACTTAAAAACCCTTGCCTATTGTAGATCGCGCCTGTCCTTCCAGTGCTGAACGAAAAACAATGATTTTGGACCCTGTTTTCATGCGAAATGGCTAAAATAAATATTTCACGTTTGTTTCACTCAAACAGTGTCTCCTGTCATATGCTGAACTGGTAGCATTGGGGATTTGGCCTAAAACATGATTTTGGACAATGTTCATGGAACTCAGCTTGAAACGTACTTGCAGACTTAAAAACCCTTGCCAATTGTAGATCGCGCCTGTCCTTCCAGTGCTGAACGAAAAACAATGATTTTGGACCCTGTTTTCATGCGAAATGGCTAAAAGAAATGTTTCACGTTTGTTTCACTCAAACAGTGTCTCCTGTCATATGCTGAACTGGTCGCATTGGGGATTTGGCCTAAAACATGATTTTGGACAATGTTCATGGAACTCCGCTTGAAACGTACTTGCAGACTTAAAAACCCTTGCCTATTGTAGATCGCGCCTGTCCTTCCAGTGCTGAAAGAAAAACAATGATTTTGGACCCTGTTTTCATGCGAAATGGCTAAAATAAATATTTCACGTTTGTTTCACTCAAACAGTGTCTCCTGTCATATGCTGAACTGGTCGCATTGGGGATTTGGCCTAAAACATGATTTTGGACAATGTTCATGGAACTCAGCTTGAAACGTACTTGCAGACTTAAAAACCCTTGCCTATTGTAGATCGCGCCTGTCCTTCCAGTGCTGAACGAAAAACAATGATTTTGGACCCTGTTTTCATGCGAAATGGCTAAAAGAAATATTTCACGTTTGTTTCACTCAAACAGTGTCTCCTGTCATATGCTGAACTGGTAGCATTGGGGATTTGGCCTAAAACATGATTTTGGACAATGTTCATGGAACTCAGCTTGAAACGTACTTGCAGACTTAAAAACCCTTGCCTATTGTAGATCGCGCCTGTCCTTCCAGTGCTGAACGAAAAACAATGATTTTGGACCCTGTTTTCATGCGAAATGGCTAAAAGAAATATTTCACGTTTGTTTCACTCAAACAGTGTCTCCTGTCATATGCTGAACTGGTAGCATTGGGGATTTGGCCTAAAACATGATTTTGGACAATGTTCATGGAACTCAGCTTGAAACGTACTTGCAGACTTAAAAACCCTTGCCAATTGTAGATCGCGCCTGTCCTTCCAGTGCTGAACGAAAAACAATGATTTTGGACCCTGTTTTCATGCGAAATGGCTAAAAGAAATGTTTCACGTTTGTTTCACTCAAACAGTGTCTCCTGTCATATGCTGAACTGGTCGCATTGGGGATTTGGCCTAAAACATGATTTTGGACAATGTTCATGGAACTCCGCTTGAAACGTACTTGCAGACTTAAAAACCCTTGCCTATTGTAGATCGCGCCTGTCCTTCCAGTGCTGAAAGAAAAACAATGATTTTGGACCCTGTTTTCATGCGAAATGGCTAAAATAAATATTTCACGTTTGTTTCACTCAAACAGTGTCTCCTGTCATATGCTGAACTGGTCGCATTGGGGATTTGGCCTAAAACATGATTTTGGACAATGTTCATGGAACTCAGCTTGAAACGTACTTGCAGACTTAAAAACCCTTGCCTATTGTAGATCGCGCCTGTCCTTCCAGTGCTGAACGAAAAACAATGATTTTGGACCCTGTTTTCATGCGAAATGGCTAAAATAAATATTTCACGTTTGTTTCACTCAAACAGTGTCTCCTGTCATATGCTGAACTGGTAGCATTGGGGATTTGGCCTAAAACATGATTTTGGACAATGTTCATGGAACTCAGCTTGAAACGTACTTGCAGACTTAAAAACCCTTGCCTATTGTAGATCGCGCCTGTCCTTCCAGTGCTGAACGAAAAACAATGATTTTGGACCCTGTTTTCATGCGAAATGGCTAAAAGAAATATTTCACGTTTGTTTCACTCAAACAATGTCTCCTGTCATATGCTGAACTGGTCGCATTGGGGATTTGGCCTAAAACATGATTTTGGACAATGTTCATGGAACTCAGCTTGAAACGTACTTGCAGACTTAAAATCCCTTGCCTATTGTAGATCGCGCCTGTCCTTCCAGTGCTGAACGAAAAACAATGATTTTGGACCCTGTTTTCATGCGAAATGGCTAAAAGAAATATTTCACGTTTGTTTCACTCAAACAGTGTCTCCTGTCATATGCTGAACTGGTCGCATTGGGGATTTGGCCTAAAACATGATTTTGGACAATGTTCATGGAACTCAGCTTGAAACGTACTTGCAGACTTAAAAACCCTTGCCTATTGTAGATCGCGCCTGTCCTTCCAGTGCTGAACGAAAAACAATGATTTTGGACCCTGTTTTCATGCGAAATGGCTAAAATAAATATTTCACGTTTGTTTCACTCAAACAGTGTCTCCTGTCATATGCTGAACTGGTCGCATTGGGGATTTGGCCTAAAACATGATTTTGGACAATGTTCATGGAACTCAGCTTGAAACGTACTTGCAGACTTAAAAACCCTTGCCTATTGTAGATCGCGCCTGTCCTTCCAGTGCTGAACGAAAAACAATGATTTTGGACCCTGTTTTCATGCGAAATGGCTAAAATAAATATTTCACGTTTGTTTCACTCAAACAGTGTCTCCTGTCATATGCTGAACTGGTCGCATTGGGGATTTGGCCTAAAACATGATTTTGGACAATGTTCATGGAACTCAGCTTGAAACGTACTTGCAGACTTAAAAACCCTTGCCTATTGTAGATCGCGACTGTCCTTCCAGTGCTGAACGAAAAACAATGATTTTGGACCCTGTTTTCATGCGAAATGGCTAAAATAAATATTTCACGTTTGTTTCACTCAAACAGTGTCTCCTGTCATATGCTGAACTGGTCGCATTGGGGATTTGGCCTAAAACATGATTTTGGACAATGTTCATGGAACTCAGCTTGAAACGTACTTGCAGACTTAAAAACCCTTGCCTATTGTAGATCGCGCCTGTCCTTCCAGTGCTGAACGAAAAACAATGATTTTGGACCCTGTTTTCATGCGAAATGGCTAAAAGAAATATTTCACGTTTGTTTCACTCAAACAGTGTCTCCTGTCATATGCTGAACTGGTCGCATTGGGGATTTGGCCTAAAACATGATTTTGGACAATGTTCATTGAACTCAGCTTGAAACGTACTTGCAGACTTAAAATCCCTTGCCTATTGTAGATCGCGCCTGTCCTTCCAGTGCTGAACGAAAAACAATGATTTTGGACCCTGTTTTCATGCGAAATGGCTAAAAGAAATATTTCACGTTTGTTTCACTCAAACAGTGTCTCCTGTCATATGCTGAACTGGTCGCATTGGGGATTTGGCCTAAAACATGATTTTGGACAATGTTCATGGAACTCAGCTTGAAACGTACATGCAGACTTAAAATCCCTTGCCTATTGTAGATCGCGCCTGTCCTTCCAGTGCTGAACGAAAAACAATGATTTTGGACCCTGTTTTCATGCGAAATGGCTAAAATAAATATTTCACGTTTGTTTCACTCAAACAGTGTCTCCTGTCATATGCTGAACTGGTCGCATTGGGGATTTGGCCTAAAACATGATTTTGGACAATGTTCATGGAACTCAGCTTGAAACGTACTTGCAGACTTAAAATCCCTTGCCTATTGTAGATCGCGCCTGTCCTTCCAGTGCTGAACGAAAAACAATGATTTTGGACCCTGTTTTCATGCGAAATGGCTAAAAGAAATATTTCACGTTTGTTTCACTCAAACAGTGTCTCCTGTCATATGCTGAACTGGTCGCATTGGGGATTTGGCCTAAAACATGATTTTGGACAATGTTCATGGAACTCAGCTTGAAACGTACTTGCAGACTTAAAAACCCTTGCCTATTGTAGATCGCGCCTGTCCTTCCAGTGCTGAACGAAAAACAATGATTTTGGACCCTGTTTTCATGCGAAATGGCTAAAATAAATATTTCACGTTTGTTTCACTCAAACAGTGTCTCCTGTCATATGCTGAACTGGTCGCATTGGGGATTTGGCCTAAAACATGATTTTGGACAATGTTCATGGAACTCAGCTTGAAACGTACTTGCAGACTTAAAAACTCTTGCCTATTGTAGATCGCGCCTGTCCTTCCAGTGCTGAACGAAAAACAATGATTTTGGACCCTGTTTTCATGCGAAATGGCTAAAATAAATATTTCACGTTTGTTTCACTCAAACAGTGTCTCCTGTCATATGCTGAACTGGTCGCATTGGGGATTTGGCCTAAAACATGATTTTGGACAATGTTCATGGAACTCAGCTTGAAACGTACTTGCAGACTTAAAAACCCTTGCCTATTGTAGATCGCGACTGTCCTTCCAGTGCTGAACGAAAAACAATGATTTTGGACCCTGTTTTCATGCGAAATGGCTAAAATAAATATTTCACGTTTGTTTCACTCAAACAGTGTCTCCTGTCATATGCTGAACTGGTCGCATTGGGGATTTGGCCTAAAACATGATTTTGGACAATGTTCATGGAACTCAGCTTGAAACGTACTTGCAGACTTAAAAACCCTTGCCTATTGTAGATCGCGCCTGTCCTTCCAGTGCTGAACGAAAAACAATGATTTTGGACCCTGTTTTCATGCGAAATGGCTAAAATAAATATTTCACGTTTGTTTCACTCAAACAGTGTCTCCTGTCATATGCTGAACTGGTCGCATTGGGGATTTGGCCTAAAACATGATTTTGGACAATGTTCATGGAACTCAGCTTGAAACATACTTGCAGACTTAAAAACCCTTGCCTATTGTAGATCGCGCCTGTCCTTCCAGTGCTGAACGAAAAACAATGATTTTGGACCCTGTTTTCATGCGAAATGGCTAAAATAAATATTTCACGTTTGTTTCACTCAAACAGTGTCTCCTGTCATATGCTGAACTGGTCGCATTGGGGATTTGGCCTAAAACATGATTTTGGACAATGTTCATGGAACTCAGCTTGAAACGTACTTGCAGACTTAAAATCCCTTGCCTATTGTAGATCGCGCCTGTCCTTCCAGTGCTGAATGAAAAACAATGATTTTGGACCCTGTTTTCATGCGAAATGGCTAAAAGAAATATTTCACGTTTGTTTCACTCAAACAGTGTCTCCTGTCATATGCTGAACTGGTCGCATTGGGGATTTGGCCTAAAACATGATTTTGGACAATGTTCATGGAACTCAGCTTGAAACGTACTTGCAGACTTAAAAACCCTTGCCTATTGTAGATCGCGCCTGTCCTTCCAGTGCTGAACGAAAAACAATGATTTTGGACCCTGTTTTCATGCGAAATGGCTAAAAGAAATATTTCACGTTTGTTTCACTCAAACAGTGTCTCCTGTCATATGCTGAACTGGTCGCATTGTGGATTTGGCCTAAAACATGATTTTGGACAATGTTCATGGAACTCAGCTTGAAACGTACTTGCAGACTTAAAATCCCTTGCCTATTGTAGATCGCGCCTGTCCTTCCAGTGCTGAACGAAAAACAATGATTTTGGACCCTGTTTTCATGCGAAATGGCTAAAATAAATATTTCACGTTTGTTTCACTCAAACAGTGTCTCCTGTCATATGCTGAACTGGTCGCATTGGGGATTTGGCCTAAAACATGATTTTGGACAATGTTCATGGAACTCAGCTTGAAACGTACTTGCAGACTTAAAATCCCTTGCCTATTGTAGATCGCGCCTGTCCTTCCAGTGCTGAACGAAAAACAATGATTTTGGACCCTGTTTTCATGCGAAATGGCTAAAAGAAATATTTCAATTTTGTTTCACTCAAACAGTGTCTCCTGTCATATGCTGAACTGGTCGCATTGGGGATTTGGCCTAAAACATGATTTTGGACAATGTTCATGGAACTCAGCTTGAAACGTACTTGCAGACTTAAAAACCCTTGCCTATTGTAGATCGCGCCTGTCCTTCCAGTGCTGAACGAAAAACAATGATTTTGGACCCTGTTTTCATGCGAAATGGCTAAAATAAATATTTCACGTTTGTTTCACTCAAACAGTGTCTCCTGTCATATGCTGAAATGGTCGCATTGGGGATTTGGCCTAAAACATGATTTTGGACAATGTTCATGGAACTCAGCTTGAAACGTACTTGCAGACTTAAAAACCCTTGCCTATTGTAGATCGCGCCTGTCCTTCCAGTGCTGAACGAAAAACAATGATTTTGGACCCTGTTTTCATGCGAAATGGCTAAAATAAATATTTCACGTTTGTTTCACTCAAACAGTGTCTCCTGTCATATGCTGAACTGGTCGCATTGGGGATTTGGCCTAAAACATGATTTTGGACAATGTTCATGGAACTCAGCTTGAAACGTACTTGGAGACTTAAAAACTCTTGCCTATTGTAGATCGCGCCTGTCCTTCCAGTGCTGAACGAAAAACAATGATTTTGGACCCTGTTTTCATGCGAAATGGCTAAAATAAATATTTCACGTTTGTTTCACTCAAACAGTGTCTCCTGTCATATGCTGAACTGGTCGCATTGGGGATTTGGCCTAAAACATGATTTTGGACAATGTTCATGGAACTCAGCTTGAAACGTACTTGCAGACTTAAAAACCCTTGCCTATTGTAGATCGCGCCTGTCCTTCCAGTGCTGAACGAAAAACAATGATTTTGGACCCTGTTTTCATGCGAAATGGCTAAAATAAATATTTCACGTTTGTTTCACTCAAACAGTGTCTCCTGTCATATGCTGAACTGGTCGCATTGGGGATTTGGCCTAAAACATGATTTTGGACAATGTTCATGGAACTCAGCTTGAAACGTACTTGCAGACTTAAAAACCCTTGCCTATTGTAGATCGCGCCTGTCCTTCCAGTGCTGAACAAAAAACAATGATTTTGGACCCTGTTTTCATGCGAAATGGCTAAAAGAAATATTTCACGTTTGTTTCACTCAAACAGTGTCTCCTGTCATATGCTGAACTGGTCGCATTGTGGATTTGGCCTAAAACATGATTTTGGACAATGTTCATGGAACTCAGCTTGAAACGTACTTGCAGACTTAAAATCCCTTGCCTATTGTAGATCGCGCCTGTCCTTCCAGTGCTGAACGAAAAACAATGATTTTGGACCCTGTTTTCATGCGAAATGGCTAAAATAAATATTTCACGTTTGTTTCACTCAAACAGTGTCTCCTGTCATATGCTGAACTGGTCGCATTGGGGATTTGGCCTAAAACATGATTTTGGACAATGTTCATGGAACTCAGCTTGAAACGTACTTGCAGACTTAAAAACCCTTGCCTATTGTAGATCGCGCCTGTCCTTCCAGTGCTGAACGAAAAACAATGATTTTGGACCCTGTTTTCATGCGAAATGGCTAAAATAAATATTTCACGTTTGTTTCACTCAAACAGTGTCTCCTGTCATATGCTGAAATGGTCGCATTGGGGATTTGGCCTAAAACATGATTTTGGACAATGTTCATGGAACTCAGCTTGAAACGTACTTGCAGACTTAAAAACCCTTGCCTATTGTAGATCGCGCCTGTCCTTCCAGTGCTGAACGAAAAACAATGATTTTGGACCCTGTTTTCATGCGAAATGGCTAAAATAAATATTTCACGTTTGTTTCACTCAAACAGTGTCTCCTGTCATATGCTGAACTGGTCGCATTGGGGATTTGGCCTAAAACATGATTTTGGACAATGTTCATGGAACTCAGCTTGAAACGTACTTGGAGACTTAAAAACTCTTGCCTATTGTAGATCGCGCCTGTCCTTCCAGTGCTGAACGAAAAACAATGATTTTGGACCCTGTTTTCATGCGAAATGGCTAAAATAAATATTTCACGTTTGTTTCACTCAAACAGTGTCTCCTGTCATATGCTGAACTGGTCGCATTGGGGATTTGGCCTAAAACATGATTTTGGACAATGTTCATGGAACTCAGCTTGAAACGTACTTGCAGACTTAAAAACCCTTGCCTATTGTAGATCGCGCCTGTCCTTCCAGTGCTGAACGAAAAACAATGATTTTGGACCCTGTTTTCATGCGAAATGGCTAAAAGAAATATTTCACGTTTGTTTCACTCAAACAGTGTCTCCTGTCATATGCTGAACTGGTCGCATTGGGGATTTGGCCTAAAACATGATTTTGGACAATGTTCATGGAACTCAGCTTGAAACGTACTTGCAGACTTAAAAACCCTTGCCTATTGTAGATCGCGCCTGTCCTTCCAGTGCTGAACAAAAAACAATGATTTTGGACCCTGTTTTCATGCGAAATGGCTAAAAGAAATATTTCACGTTTGTTTCACTCAAACAGTGTCTCCTGTCATATGCTGAACTGGTCGCATTGTGGATTTGGCCTAAAACATGATTTTGGACAATGTTCATGGAACTCAGCTTGAAACGTACTTGCAGACTTAAAATCCCTTGCCTATTGTAGATCGCGCCTGTCCTTCCAGTGCTGAACGAAAAACAATGATTTTGGACCCTGTTTTCATGCGAAATGGCTAAAATAAATATTTCACGTTTGTTTCACTCAAACAGTGTCTCCTGTCATATGCTGAACTGGTCGCATTGGGGATTTGGCCTAAAACATGATTTTGGACAATGTTCATGGAACTCAGCTTGAAACGTACTTGCAGACTTAAAATCCCTTGCCTATTGTAGATCGCGCCTGTCCTTCCAGTGCTGAACGAAAAACAATGATTATGGACCCTGTTTTCATGCGAAATGGCTAAAATAAATATTTCACCTTTGTTTCACTCAAACAGTGTCTCCTGTCATATGATGAACTGGTCGCATTGGGGATTTGGCCTAAAACATGATTTTGGACAATGTTCATGGAACTCAGCTTGAAACGTACTTGCAGACTTTAAATCCCTTGCCTATTGTAGATCGCGCCTGTCCTTCCAGTGCTAAACGAAAAAAAATGATTTTGGACCCTGTTTTCATGCGAAATGGCTAAAAGAAATATTTCACGTTTGTTTCACTCAAACAGTGTCTCCTGTCATATGCTGAACTGGTCGCATTGGGGATTTGGCCTAAAACATGATTTTGGACAATGTTCATGGAACTCAGCTTGAAACGTACTTGCAGACTTAAAAACCCTTGCCTATTGTAGATCGCGACTGTCCTTCCAGTGCTGAACGAAAAACAATGATTTTGGACCCTGTTTTCATGCGAAATGGCTAAAATAAATATTTCACGTTTGTTTCACTCAAACAGTGTCTCCTGTCATATGCTGAACTGGTCGCATTGGGGATTTGGCCTAAAACATGATTTTGGACAATGTTCATGGAACTCAGCTTGAAACGTACTTGCAGACTTAAAAACCCTTGCCTATTGTAGATCGCGCCTGTCCTTCCAGTCCTGAATGAAAAACAATGATTTTGGACCCTGTTTTCATGCGAAATGGGCTAAAAGAAATATTTCACGTTTGTTTCACTCAAACAGTGTCTCCTGTCATATGCTGAACTGGTCGCATTGGGGATTTGGCCTAAAACATGATTTTGGACAATGTTCATGGAACTCAGCTTGAAACGTACTTGCAGACTTAAAAACCCTTGCCTATTGTAGATCGCGCCTGTCCTTCCAGTGCTGAACAAAAAACAATGATTTTGGACCCTGTTTTCATGCGAAATGGCTAAAAGAAATATTTCACGTTTGTTTCACTCAAACAGTGTCTCCTGTCATATGCTGAACTGGTCGCATTGTGGATTTGGCCTAAAACATGATTTTGGACAATGTTCATGGAACTCAGCTTGAAACGTACTTGCAGACTTAAAATCCCTTGCCTATTGTAGATCGCGCCTGTCCTTCCAGTGCTGAACGAAAAACAATGATTTTGGACCCTGTTTTCATGCGAAATGGCTAAAATAAATATTTCACGTTTGTTTCACTCAAACAGTGTCTCCTGTCATATGCTGAACTGGTCGCATTGGGGATTTGGCCTAAAACATGATTTTGGACAATGTTCATGGAACTCAGCTTGAAACGTACTTGCAGACTTAAAATCCCTTGCCTATTGTAGATCGCGCCTGTCCTTCCAGTGCTGAACGAAAAACAATGATTATGGACCCTGTTTTCATGCGAAATGGCTAAAATAAATATTTCACCTTTGTTTCACTCAAACAGTGTCTCCTGTCATATGATGAACTGGTCGCATTGGGGATTTGGCCTAAAACATGATTTTGGACAATGTTCATGGAACTCAGCTTGAAACGTACTTGCAGACTTTAAATCCCTTGCCTATTGTAGATCGCGCCTGTCCTTCCAGTGCTAAACGAAAAAAAATGATTTTGGACCCTGTTTTCATGCGAAATGGCTAAAAGAAATATTTCACGTTTGTTTCACTCAAACAGTGTCTCCTGTCATATGCTGAACTGGTCGCATTGGGGATTTGGCCTAAAACATGATTTTGGACAATGTTCATGGAACTCAGCTTGAAACGTACTTGCAGACTTAAAAACCCTTGCCTATTGTAGATCGCGACTGTCCTTCCAGTGCTGAACGAAAAACAATGATTTTGGACCCTGTTTTCATGCGAAATGGCTAAAATAAATATTTCACGTTTGTTTCACTCAAACAGTGTCTCCTGTCATATGCTGAACTGGTCGCATTGGGGATTTGGCCTAAAACATGATTTTGGACAATGTTCATGGAACTCAGCTTGAAACGTACTTGCAGACTTAAAAACCCTTGCCTATTGTAGATCGCGCCTGTCCTTCCAGTCCTGAATGAAAAACAATGATTTTGGACCCTGTTTTCATGCGAAATGGGCTAAAAGAAATATTTCACGTTTGTTTCACTCAAACAGTGTCTCCTGTCATATGCTGAACTGGTCGCATTGGGGATTTGGCCTAAAACATGATTTTGGACAATGTTCATGGAACTCAGCTTGAAACGTACTTGCAGACTTAAAAACCCTTGCCTATTGTAGATCGCGCCTGTCCTTCCAGTGCTGAACGAAAAACAATGATTTTGGACCCTGTTTTCATGCGAAATGGCTAAAAGAAATATTTCACGTTTGTTTCACTCAAACAGTGTCTCCTGTCATATGCTGAACTGGTAGCATTGGGGATTTGGCCTAAAACATGATTTTGGACAATGTTCATGGAACTCAGCTTGAAACGTACATGCAGACTTAAAATCCCTTGCCTATTGTAGATCGCGCCTGTCCTTCCAGTGCTGAACGAAAAACAATGATTTTGGACCCTGTTTTCATGCGAAATGGCTAAAAGAAATATTTCACGTTTCTTTCACTCAAACAGTGTCTCCTGTCATATGCTGAACTGGTCGCATTGGGGATTTGGCCTAAAACATGATTTTGGACAATGTTCATGGAACTCAGCTTGAAACGTACTTGCAGACTTAAAAACCCTTGCCTATTGTAGATCGCGCCTGTCCTTCCAGTGCTGAACGAAAAACAATGATTTTGGACCCTGTTTTCATGCGAAATGGCTAAAAGAAATATTTCACGTTTGTTTCACTCAAACAGTGTCTCCTGTCATATGCTGAACTGGTCGCATTGGGGATTTGGCCTAAAACATGATTTTGGACAATGTTCATGGAACTCAGCTTGAAACGTACTTGCAGACTTAAAAACCCTTGCCTATTGTAGATCGCGCCTGTCCTTCCAGTGCTGAACGAAAAACAATGATTTTGGACCCTGTTTTCATGCGAAATGGCTAAAAGAAATATTTCACGTTTGTTTCACTCAAACAGTGTCTCCTGTCATATGCTGAACTGGTCGCATTGGGGATTTGGCCTAAAACATGATTTTGGACAATGTTCATTGAACTCAGCTTGAAACGTACTTGCAGACTTAAAATCCCTTGCCTATTGTAGATCGCGCCTGTCCTTCCAGTGCTGAACGAAAAACAATGATTTTGGACCCTGTTTTCATGCGAAATGGCTAAAAGAAATATTTCACGTTTGTTTCACTCAAACAGTGTCTCCTGTCATATGCTGAACTGGTCGCATTGGGGATTTGGCCTAAAACATGATTTTGGACAATGTTCATGGAACTCAGCTTGAAACGTACATGCAGACTTAAAATCCCTTGCCTATTGTAGATCGCGCCTGTCCTTCCAGTGCTGAACGAAAAACAATGATTTTGGACCCTGTTTTCATGCGAAATGGCTAAAAGAAATATTTCACGTTTGTTTCACTCAAACAGTGTCTCCTGTCATATGCTGAACTGGTCGCATTGGGGATTTGGCCTAAAACATGATTTTGGACAATGTTCATGGAACTCAGCTTGAAACGTACTTGCAGACTTAAAAACCCTTGCCTATTGTAGATCGCGCCTGTCCTTCCAGTGCTGAACGAAAAACAATGATTTTGGACCCTGTTTTCATGCGAAATGGCTAAAATAAATATTTCACGTTTGTTTCACTCAAACAGTGTCTCCTGTCATATGCTGAACTGGTCGCATTGGGGATTTGGCCTAAAACATGATTTTGGACAATGTTCATGGAACTCAGCTTGAAACGTACTTGCAGACTTAAAAACCCTTGCCTATTGTAGATCGCGCCTGTCCTTCCAGTGCTGAACGAAAAACAATGATTTTGGACCCTGTTTTCATGCGAAATGGCTAAAATAAATATTTCACGTTTGTTTCACTCAAACAGTGTCTCCTGTCATATGCTGAACTGGTCGCATTGGGGATTTGGCCTAAAACATGATTTTGGACAATGTTCATGGAACTCAGCTTGAAACATACTTGCAGACTTAAAAACCCTTGCCTATTGTAGATCGCGCCTGTCCTTCCAGTGCTGAACGAAAAACAATGATTTTGGACCCTGTTTTCATGCGAAATGGCTAAAATAAATATTTCACGTTTGTTTCACTCAAACAGTGTCTCCTGTCATATGCTGAACTGGTCGCATTGGGGATTTGGCCTAAATCATGATTTTGGACAATGTTCATGGAACTCAGCTTGAAACGTACTTGCAGACTTAAAATCCCTTGCCTATTGTAGATCGCGCCTGTCCTTCCAGTGCTGAACGAAAAACAATGATTTTGGACCCTGTTTTCATGCGAAATGGCTAAAATAAATATTTCACGTTTGTTTCACTCAAACAGTGTCTCCTGTCATATGCTGACCTGGTCGCATTGGGGATTTGGCCTAAAACATGATTTTGGACAATGTTCATGGAACTCAGCTTGAAACGTACTTGCAGACTTAAAATCCCTTGCCTATTGTAGATCGCGCCTGTCCTTCCAGTGCTGAACGAAAAACAATGATTTTGGACCCTGTTTTCATGCGAAATGGCTAAAAGAAATATTTCACGTTTGTTTCACTCAAACAGTGTCTCCTGTCATATGCTGAACTGGTCGCATTGGGGATTTTGCCTAAAACATGATTTTGGACAATGTTCATGGAACTCAGCTTGAAACGTACTTGCAGACTTAAAATCCCTTGCCTATTGTAGATCGCGCCTGTCCTTCCAGTGCTGAACGAAAAACAATGATTATGGACCCTGTTTTCATGCGAAATGGCTAAAATAAATATTTCACCTTTGTTTCACTCAAACAGTGTCTCCTGTCATATGATGAACTGGTCGCATTGGGGATTTGGCCTAAAACATGATTTTGGACAATGTTCATGGAACTCAGCTTGAAACGTACTTGCAGACTTAAAATCCCTTGCCTATTGTAGATCGCGCCTGTCCTTCCAGTGCTGAACGAAAAACAATGATTTTGGACCCTGTTTTCATGCGAAATGGCTAAAAGAAATATTTCACGTTTGTTTCACTCAAACAGTGTCTCCTGTCATATGCTGAACTGGTCGCATTGTGGATTTGGCCTAAAACATGATTTTGGACAATGTTCATGGAACTCAGCTTGAAACGTACTTGCAGACTTAAAATCCCTTGCCTATTGTAGATCGCGCCTGTCCTTCCAGTGCTGAACGAAAAACAATGATTTTGGACCCTGTTTTCATGCGAAATGGCTAAAAGAAATATTTCACGTTTGTTTCACTCAAACAGTGTCTCCTGTCATATGCTGAACTGGTCGCATTGGGGATTTGGCCTAAAACATGATTTTGGACAATGTTCATGGAACTCAGCTTGAAACGTACTTGCAGACTTAAAAACCCTTGCCTATTGTAGATCGCGCCTGTCCTTCCAGTGCTGAACGAAAAACAATGATTATGGACCCTGTTTTCATGCGAAATGGCTAAAATAAATATTTCACCTTTGTTTCACTCAAACAGTGTCTCCTGTCATATGCTGAACTGGTCGCATTGTGGATTTTGCCTAAAACATGATTTTGGACAATGTTCATGGAACTCAGCTTGAAACGTACTTGCAGACTTAAAATCCCTTGCCTATTGTAGATCGCGCCTGTCCTTCCAGTGCTGAACGAAAAAAAATGATTTTGGACCCTGTTTTCATGCGAAATGGCTAAAAGAAATATTTCACGTTTGTTTCACTCAAACAGTGTCTCCTGTCATATGCTGAACTGGTCGCATTGGGGATTTGGCCTAAAACATGATTTTGGACAATGTTCATGGAACTCAGCTTGAAAAGTACTTGCAGACTTAAAAACCCTTGCCTATTGTAGATCGCGCCTGTCCTTCCAGTGCTGAACGAAAAACAATGATTTTGGACCCTGTTTTCATGCGAAATGGCTAAAAGAAATATTTCACGTTTGTTTCACTCAAACAGTGTCTCCTGTCATATGCTGAACTGGTCGCATTGGGGATTTGGCCTAAAACATGATTTTGGACAATGTTCATGGAACTCAGCTTGAAACGTACTTGCAGACTTAAAAACCCTTGCCTATTGTAGATCGCGCCTGTCCTTCCAGTGCTGAACGAAAAACAATGATTTTGGACCCTGTTTTCATGCGAAATGGCTAAAAGAAATATTTCACGTTTGTTTCACTCAAACAGTGTCTCCTGTCATATGCTGAACTGGTCGCATTGGGGATTTGGCCTAAAACATGATTTTGGACAATGTTCATTGAACTCAGCTTGAAACGTACTTGCAGACTTAAAATCCCTTGCCTATTGTAGATCGCGCCTGTCCTTCCAGTGCTGAACGAAAAACAATGATTTTGGACCCTGTTTTCATGCGAAATGGCTAAAAGAAATATTTCACGTTTGTTTCACTCAAACAGTGTCTCCTGTCATATGCTGAACTGGTAGCATTGGGGATTTGGCCTAAAACATGATTTTGGACAATGTTCATGGAACTCAGCTTGAAACGTACATGCAGACTTAAAATCCCTTGCCTATTGTAGATCGCGCCTGTCCTTCCAGTGCTGAACGAAAAACAATGATTTTGGACCCTGTTTTCATGCGAAATGGCTAAAAGAAATATTTCACGTTTCTTTCACTCAAACAGTGTCTCCTGTCATATGCTGAACTGGTCGCATTGGGGATTTGGCCTAAAACATGATTTTGGACAATGTTCATGGAACTCAGCTTGAAACGTACTTGCAGACTTAAAAACCCTTGCCTATTGTAGATCGCGCCTGTCCTTCCAGTGCTGAACGAAAAACAATGATTTTGGACCCTGTTTTCATGCGAAATGGCTAAAATAAATATTTCACGTTTGTTTCACTCAAACAGTGTCTCCTGTCATATGCTGAACTGGTCGCATTGGGGATTTGGCCTAAAACATGATTTTGGACAATGTTCATGGAACTCAGCTTGAAACGTACTTGCAGACTTAAAAACCCTTGCCTATTGTAGATCGCGCCTGTCCTTCCAGTGCTGAACGAAAAACAATGATTTTGGACCCTGTTTTCATGCGAAATGGCTAAAAGAAATATTTCACGTTTGTTTCACTCAAACAGTGTCTCCTGTCATATGCTGAACTGGTCGCATTGGGGATTTGGCCTAAAACATGATTTTGGACAATGTTCATGGAACTCAGCTTGAAACATACTTGCAGACTTAAAAACCCTTGCCTATTGTAGATCGCGCCTGTCCTTCCAGTGCTGAACGAAAAACAATGATTTTGGACCCTGTTTTCATGCGAAATGGCTAAAATAAATATTTCACGTTTGTTTCACTCAAACAGTGTCTCCTGTCATATGCTGAACTGGTCGCATTGGGGATTTGGCCTAAAACATGATTTTGGACAATGTTCATGGAACTCAGCTTGAAACGTACTTGCAGACTTAAAATCCCTTGCCTGTTGTAGATCGCGCCTGTCCTTCCAGTGCTGAACGAAAAACAATGATTTTGGACCCTGTTTTCATGCGAAATGGCTAAAAGAAATATTTCACGTTTGTTTCACTCAAACAGTGTCTCCTGTCATATGCTGAACTGGTCGCATTGGGGATTTGGCCTAAAACATGATTTTGGACAATGTTCATGGAACTCAGCTTGAAACGTACTTGCAGACTTAAAAACCCTTGCCTATTGTAGATCGCGCCTGTCCTTCCAGTGCTGAACGAAAAACAATGATTTTGGACCCTGTTTTCATGCGAAATGGCTAAAAGAAATATTTCACGTTTGTTTCACTCAAACAGTGTCTCCTGTCATATGCTGAACTGGTCGCATTGTGGATTTGGCCTAAAACATGATTTTGGACAATGTTCATGGAACTCAGCTTGAAACGTACTTGCAGACTTAAAATCCCTTGCCTATTGTAGATCGCGCCTGTCCTTCCAGTGCTGAACGAAAAACAATGATTTTGGACCCTGTTTTCATGCGAAATGGCTAAAAGAAATATTTCACGTTTGTTTCACTCAAACAGTGTCTCCTGTCATATGCTGAACTGGTCGCATTGGGGATTTGGCCTAAAACATGATTTTGGACAATGTTCATGGAACTCAGCTTGAAACGTACTTGCAGACTTAAAATCCCTTGCCTATTGTAGATCGCGCCTGTCCTTCCAGTGCTGAACGAAAAACAATGATTATGGACCCTGTTTTCATGCGAAATGGCTAAAATAAATATTTCACCTTTGTTTCACTCAAACAGTGTCTCCTGTCATATGATGAACTGGTCGCATTGGGGATTTGGCCTAAAACATGATTTTGGACAATGTTCATGGAACTCAGCTTGAAACGTACTTGCAGACTTAAAATCCCTTGCCTATTGTAGATCGCGCCTGTCCTTCCAGTGCTAAACGAAAAAAAATGATTTTGGACCCTGTTTTCATGCAAAATGGCTAAAAGAAATATTTCACGTTTGTTTCACTCAAACAGTGTCTCCTGTCATATGCTGAACTGGTCGCATTGGGGATTTCGCCTAAAACATGATTTTGGACAATGTTCATGGAACTCAGCTTGAAACGTACTTGCAGACTTAAAATCCCTTGCCTATTGTAGATCGCGCCTGTCCTTCCAGTGCTGAACGAAAAACAATGATTTTGGACCCTGTTTTCATGCGAAATGGCTAAAAGAAATATTTCACGTTTGTTTCACTCAAACAGTGTCTCCTGTCATATGCTGAACTGGTCGCATTGGGGATTTGGCCTAAAACATGATTTTGGACAATGTTCATGGAACTCAGCTTGAAACGTACTTGCAGACTTAAAATCCCTTGCCTATTGTAGATCGCGCCTGTCCTTCCAGTGCTGAACGAAAAACAATGATTTTGGACCCTGTTTTCATGCGAAATGGCTAAAAGAAATATTTCACGTTTGTTTCACTCAAACAGTGTCTCCTGTCATATGCTGAACTGGTCGCATTGGGGATTTGGCCTAAAACATGATTTTGGACAATGTTCATGGAACTCAGCTTGAAACGTACTTGCAGACTTAAAATCCCTTGCCTATTGTAGATCGCGCCTGTCCTTCCAGTGCTGAACGAAAAACAATGATTATGGACCCTGTTTTCATGAGAAATGGCTAAAATAAATATTTCACCTTTGTTTCACTCAAACAGTGTCTCCTGTCATATGATGAACTGGTCGCATTGGGGATTTGGCCTAAAACATGATTTTGGACAATGTTCATGGAACTCAGCTTGAAACGTACTTGCAGACTTAAAATCCCTTGCCTATTGTAGATCGCGCCTGTCCTTCCAGTGCTAAACGAAAAAAAATGATTTTGGACCCTGTTTTCATGCGAAATGGCTAAAAGAAATATTTCACGTTTGTTTCACTCAAACAGTGTCTCCTGTCATATGCTGAACTGGTCGCATTGGGGATTTCGCCTAAAACATGATTTTGGACAATGTTCATGGAACTCAGCTTGAAACGTACTTGCAGACTTAAAATCCCTTGCCTATTGTAGATCGCGCCTGTCCTTCCAGTGCTGAACGAAAAACAATGATTTTGGACCCTGTTTTCATGCGAAATGGCTAAAAGAAATATTTCACGTTTGTTTCACTCAAACAGTGTCTCCTGTCATATGCTGAACTGGTCGCATTGTGGATTTTGCCTAAAACATGATTTTGGACAATGTTCATGGAACTCAGCTTGAAACGTACTTGCAGACTTAAAATCCCTTGCCTATTGTAGATCGCGCCTGTCCTTCCAGTGCTGAACGAAAAAAAATGATTTTGGACCCTGTTTTCATGCGAAATGGCTAAAAGAAATATTTCACGTTTGTTTCACTCAAACAGTGTCTCCTGTCATATGCTGAACTGGTCGCATTGGGGATTTGGCCTAAAACATGATTTTGGACAATGTTCATGGAACTCAGCTTGAAAAGTACTTGCAGACTTAAAAACCCTTGCCTATTGTAGATCGCGCCTGTCCTTCCAGTGCTGAACGAAAAACAATGATTTTGGACCCTGTTTTCATGCGAAATGGCTAAAAGAAATATTTCACGTTTGTTTCACTCAAACAGTGTCTCCTGTCATATGCTGAACTGGTCGCATTGGGGATTTGGCCTAAAACATGATTTTGGACAATGTTCATGGAACTCAGCTTGAAACGTACTTGCAGACTTAAAAACCCTTGCCTATTGTAGATCGCGCCTGTCCTTCCAGTGCTGAACGAAAAACAATGATTTTGGACCCTGTTTTCATGCGAAATGGCTAAAAGAAATATTTCACGTTTGTTTCACTCAAACAGTGTCTCCTGTCATATGCTGAACTGGTCGCATTGGGGATTTGGCCTAAAACATGATTTTGGACAATGTTCATTGAACTCAGCTTGAAACGTACTTGCAGACTTAAAATCCCTTGCCTATTGTAGATCGCGCCTGTCCTTCCAGTGCTGAACGAAAAACAATGATTTTGGACCCTGTTTTCATGCGAAATGGCTAAAAGAAATATTTCACGTTTGTTTCACTCAAACAGTGTCTCCTGTCATATGCTGAACTGGTAGCATTGGGGATTTGGCCTAAAACATGATTTTGGACAATGTTCATGGAACTCAGCTTGAAACGTACATGCAGACTTAAAATCCCTTGCCTATTGTAGATCGCGCCTGTCCTTCCAGTGCTGAACGAAAAACAATGATTTTGGACCCTGTTTTCATGCGAAATGGCTAAAAGAAATATTTCACGTTTCTTTCACTCAAACAGTGTCTCCTGTCATATGCTGAACTGGTCGCATTGGGGATTTGGCCTAAAACATGATTTTGGACAATGTTCATGGAACTCAGCTTGAAACGTACTTGCAGACTTAAAAACCCTTGCCTATTGTAGATCGCGCCTGTCCTTCCAGTGCTGAACGAAAAACAATGATTTTGGACCCTGTTTTCATGCGAAATGGCTAAAATAAATATTTCACGTTTGTTTCACTCAAACAGTGTCTCCTGTCATATGCTGAACTGGTCGCATTGGGGATTTGGCCTAAAACATGATTTTGGACAATGTTCATGGAACTCAGCTTGAAACGTACTTGCAGACTTAAAAACCCTTGCCTATTGTAGATCGCGCCTGTCCTTCCAGTGCTGAACGAAAAACAATGATTTTGGACCCTGTTTTCATGCGAAATGGCTAAAAGAAATATTTCACGTTTGTTTCACTCAAACAGTGTCTCCTGTCATATGCTGAACTGGTCGCATTGGGGATTTGGCCTAAAACATGATTTTGGACAATGTTCATGGAACTCAGCTTGAAACATACTTGCAGACTTAAAAACCCTTGCCTATTGTAGATCGCGCCTGTCCTTCCAGTGCTGAACGAAAAACAATGATTTTGGACCCTGTTTTCATGCGAAATGGCTAAAATAAATATTTCACGTTTGTTTCACTCAAACAGTGTCTCCTGTCATATGCTGAACTGGTCGCATTGGGGATTTGGCCTAAAACATGATTTTGGACAATGTTCATGGAACTCAGCTTGAAACGTACTTGCAGACTTAAAATCCCTTGCCTGTTGTAGATCGCGCCTGTCCTTCCAGTGCTGAACGAAAAACAATGATTTTGGACCCTGTTTTCATGCGAAATGGCTAAAAGAAATATTTCACGTTTGTTTCACTCAAACAGTGTCTCCTGTCATATGCTGAACTGGTCGCATTGGGGATTTGGCCTAAAACATGATTTTGGACAATGTTCATGGAACTCAGCTTGAAACGTACTTGCAGACTTAAAAACCCTTGCCTATTGTAGATCGCGCCTGTCCTTCCAGTGCTGAACGAAAAACAATGATTTTGGACCCTGTTTTCATGCGAAATGGCTAAAAGAAATATTTCACGTTTGTTTCACTCAAACAGTGTCTCCTGTCATATGCTGAACTGGTCGCATTGTGGATTTGGCCTAAAACATGATTTTGGACAATGTTCATGGAACTCAGCTTGAAACGTACTTGCAGACTTAAAATCCCTTGCCTATTGTAGATCGCGCCTGTCCTTCCAGTGCTGAACGAAAAACAATGATTTTGGACCCTGTTTTCATGCGAAATGGCTAAAAGAAATATTTCACGTTTGTTTCACTCAAACAGTGTCTCCTGTCATATGCTGAACTGGTCGCATTGGGGATTTGGCCTAAAACATGATTTTGGACAATGTTCATGGAACTCAGCTTGAAACGTACTTGCAGACTTAAAATCCCTTGCCTATTGTAGATCGCGCCTGTCCTTCCAGTGCTGAACGAAAAACAATGATTATGGACCCTGTTTTCATGCGAAATGGCTAAAATAAATATTTCACCTTTGTTTCACTCAAACAGTGTCTCCTGTCATATGATGAACTGGTCGCATTGGGGATTTGGCCTAAAACATGATTTTGGACAATGTTCATGGAACTCAGCTTGAAACGTACTTGCAGACTTAAAATCCCTTGCCTATTGTAGATCGCGCCTGTCCTTCCAGTGCTAAACGAAAAAAAATGATTTTGGACCCTGTTTTCATGCAAAATGGCTAAAAGAAATATTTCACGTTTGTTTCACTCAAACAGTGTCTCCTGTCATATGCTGAACTGGTCGCATTGGGGATTTCGCCTAAAACATGATTTTGGACAATGTTCATGGAACTCAGCTTGAAACGTACTTGCAGACTTAAAATCCCTTGCCTATTGTAGATCGCGCCTGTCCTTCCAGTGCTGAACGAAAAACAATGATTTTGGACCCTGTTTTCATGCGAAATGGCTAAAAGAAATATTTCACGTTTGTTTCACTCAAACAGTGTCTCCTGTCATATGCTGAACTGGTCGCATTGGGGATTTGGCCTAAAACATGATTTTGGACAATGTTCATGGAACTCAGCTTGAAACGTACTTGCAGACTTAAAATCCCTTGCCTATTGTAGATCGCGCCTGTCCTTCCAGTGCTGAACGAAAAACAATGATTTTGGACCCTGTTTTCATGCGAAATGGCTAAAAGAAATATTTCACGTTTGTTTCACTCAAACAGTGTCTCCTGTCATATGCTGAACTGGTCGCATTGGGGATTTGGCCTAAAACATGATTTTGGACAATGTTCATGGAACTCAGCTTGAAACGTACTTGCAGACTTAAAATCCCTTGCCTATTGTAGATCGCGCCTGTCCTTCCAGTGCTGAACGAAAAACAATGATTATGGACCCTGTTTTCATGAGAAATGGCTAAAATAAATATTTCACCTTTGTTTCACTCAAACAGTGTCTCCTGTCATATGATGAACTGGTCGCATTGGGGATTTGGCCTAAAACATGATTTTGGACAATGTTCATGGAACTCAGCTTGAAACGTACTTGCAGACTTAAAATCCCTTGCCTATTGTAGATCGCGCCTGTCCTTCCAGTGCTAAACGAAAAAAAATGATTTTGGACCCTGTTTTCATGCGAAATGGCTAAAAGAAATATTTCACGTTTGTTTCACTCAAACAGTGTCTCCTGTCATATGCTGAACTGGTCGCATTGGGGATTTCGCCTAAAACATGATTTTGGACAATGTTCATGGAACTCAGCTTGAAACGTACTTGCAGACTTAAAATCCCTTGCCTATTGTAGATCGCGCCTGTCCTTCCAGTGCTGAACGAAAAACAATGATTTTGGACCCTGTTTTCATGCGAAATGGCTAAAAGAAATATTTCACGTTTGTTTCACTCAAACAGTGTCTCCTGTCATATGCTGAACTGGTCGCATTGGGGATTTGGCCTAAAACATGATTTTGGACAATGTTCATGGAACTCAGCTTGAAACGTACTTGCAGACTTAAAATCCCTTGCCTATTGTAGATCGCGCCTGTCCTTCCAGTGCTGAACGAAAAACAATGATTTTGGACCCTGTTTTCATGCGAAATGGCTAAAAGAAATATTTCACGTTTGTTTCACTCAAACAGTGTCTCCTGTCATATGCTGAACTGGTCGCATTGGGGATTTGGCCTAAAACATGATTTTGGACAATGTTCATGGAACTCAGCTTGAAACGTACTTGCAGACTTAAAATCCCTTGCCTATTGTAGATCGCGCCTGTCCTTCCAGTGCTGAACGAAAAACAATGATTTTGGACCCTGTTTTCATGCGAAATGGCTAAAAGAAATATTTCACGTTTGTTTCACTCAAACAGTGTCTCCTGTCATATGCTGAACTGGTCGCATTGGGGATTTGGCCTAAAACATGATTTTGGACAATGTTCATGGAACTCAGCTTGAAACGTACTTGCAGACTTAAAAACCCTTGCCTATTGTAGATCGCGCCTGTCCTTCCAGTGCTGAACGAAAAACAATAATTATGGACCCTGTTTTCATGCGAAATGGCTAAAAGAAATATTTCACGTTTGTTTCACTCAAACAGTGTCTCCTGTCATATGCTGAACTGGTAGCATTGGGGATTTGGCCTAAAACATGATTTTGGACAATGTTCATGGAACTCAGCTTGAAACGTACATGCAGACTTAAAATCCCTTGCCTATTGTAGATCGCGCCTGTCCTTCCAGTGCTGAACGAAAAACAATGATTTTGGACCCTGTTTTCATGCGAAATGGCTAAAAGAAATATTTCACGTTTCTTTCACTCAAACAGTGTCTCCTGTCATATGCTGAACTGGTCGCATTGGGGATTTGGCCTAAAACATGATTTTGGACAATGTTCATGGAACTCAGCTTGAAACGTACTTGCAGACTTAAAATCCCTTGCCTATTGTAGATCGCGCCTGTCCTTCCAGTGCTGAACGAAAAACAATGATTTTGGACCCTGTTTTCATGCGAAATGGCTAAAAGAAATATTTCACGTTTGTTTCACTCAAACAGTGTCTCCTGTCATATGCTGAACTGGTCGCATTGGGGATTTGGCCTAAAACATGATTTTGGACAATGTTCATGGAACTCAGCTTGAAACGTACTTGCAGACTTAAAATCCCTTGCCTATTGTAGATCGCGCCTGTCCTTCCAGTGCTGAACGAAAAACAATGATTTTGGACCCTGTTTTCATGCGAAATGGCTAAAAGAAATATTTCACGTTTGTTTCACTCAAACAGTGTCTCCTGTCATATGCTGAACTGGTCGCATTGGGGATTTGGCCTAAAACATGATTTTGGACAATGTTCATGGAACTCAGCTTGAAACGTACTTGCAGACTTAAAAACCCTTGCCTATTGTAGATCGCGCCTGTCCTTCCAGTGCTGAACGAAAAACAATAATTATGGACCCTGTTTTCATGCGAAATGGCTAAAAGAAATATTTCACGTTTGTTTCACTCAAACAGTGTCTCCTGTCATATGCTGAACTGGTAGCATTGGGGATTTGGCCTAAAACATGATTTTGGACAATGTTCATGGAACTCAGCTTGAAACGTACATGCAGACTTAAAATCCCTTGCCTATTGTAGATCGCGCCTGTCCTTCCAGTGCTGAACGAAAAACAATGATTTTGGACCCTGTTTTCATGCGAAATGGCTAAAAGAAATATTTCACGTTTCTTTCACTCAAACAGTGTCTCCTGTCATATGCTGAACTGGTCGCATTGGGGATTTGGCCTAAAACATGATTTTGGACAATGTTCATGGAACTCAGCTTGAAACGTACTTGCAGACTTAAAAACCCTTGCCTATTGTAGACCGCGCCTGTCCTTCCAGTGCTGAACGAAAAACAATGATTTTGGACCCTGTTTTCATGCGAAATGGCTAAAATAAATATTTCACGTTTGTTTCACTCAAACAGTGTCTCCTGTCATATGCTGAACTGGTCGCATTGGGGATTTGGCCTAAAACATGATTTTGGACAATGTTCATGGAACTCAGCTTGAAACGTACTTGCAGACTTAAAAACCCTTGCCTATTGTAGATCGCGCCTGTCCTTCCAGTGCTGAACAAAAAACAATGATTTTGGACCCTGTTTTCATGCGAAATGGCTAAAATAAATATTTCACGTTTGTTTCACTCAAACAGTGTCTCCTGTCATGTGCTGAACTGGTCGCATTGGGGATTTGGCCTAAAACATGATTTTGGACAATGTTCATGGAACTCAGCTTGAAACATACTTGCAGACTTAAAAACCCTTGCCTATTGTAGATCGCGCCTGTCCTTCCAGTGCTGAACGAAAAACAATGATTTTGGACCCTGTTTTCATGCGAAATGGCTAAAATAAATATTTCACGTTTGTTTCACTCAAACAGTGTCTCCTGTCATATGCTGAACTGGTCGCATTGGGGATTTGGCCTAAAACATGATTTTGGACAACGTTCATGGAACTCAGCTTGAAACGTACTTGCAGACTTAAAAACCCTTGCCTATTGTAGATCGCGCCTGTCCTTCCAGTGCTGAACGAAAAACAATGATTTTGGACCCTGTTTTCATGCGAAATGGCTAAAAGAAATATTTCACGTTTGTTTCACTCAAACAGTGTCTCCTGTCATATGCTGAACTGGTCGCATTGTGGATTTGGCCTAAAACATGATTTTGGACAATGTTCATGGAACTCAGCTTGAAACGTACTTGCAGACTTAAAATCCCTTGCCTATTGTAGATCGCGCCTGTCCTTCCAGTGCTGAACGAAAAACAATGATTTTGGACCCTGTTTTCATGCGAAATGGCTAAAAGAAATATTTCACGTTTGTTTCACTCAAACAGTGTCTCCTGTCATATGCTGAACTGGTCGCATTGGGGATTTGGCCTAAAACATGATTTTGGACAATGTTCATGGAACTCAGCTTGAAACGTACTTGCAGACTTAAAATCCCTTGCCTATTGTAGATCGCGCCTGTCCTTCCAGTGCTGAACGAAAAACAATGATTATGGACCCTGTTTTCATGCGAAATGGCTAAAATAAATATTTCACCTTTGTTTCACTCAAACAGTGTCTCCTGTCATATGATGAACTGGTCGCATTGGGGATTTGGCCTAAAACATGATCTTGGACAATGTTCATGGAACTCAGCTTGAAACGTACTTGCAGACTTAAAATCCCTTGCCTATTGTAGATCGCGCCTGTCCTTCCAGTGCTAAACGAAAAAAAATTATTTTGGACCCTGTTTTCATGCGAAATGGCTAAAAGAAATATTTCACGTTTGTTTCACTCAAACAGTGTCTCCTGTCATATGCTGAACTGGTCGCATTGGGGATTTCGCCTAAAACATGATTTTGGACAATGTTCATGGAACTCAGCTTGAAACGTACTTGCAGACTTAAAATCCCTTGCCTATTGTAGATCGCGCCTGTCCTTCCAGTGCTGAACGAAAAACAATGATTTTGGACCCTGTTTTCATGCGAAATGGCTAAAAGAAATATTTCACGTTTGTTTCACTCAAACAGTGTCTCCTGTCATATGCTGAACTGGTCGCATTGGGGATTTGGCCTAAAACATGATTTTGGACAATGTTCATGGAACTCAGCTTGAAACGTACTTGCAGACTTAAAATCCCTTGCCTATTGTAGATCGCGCCTGTCCTTCCAGTGCTGAACGAAAAACAATGATTTTGGACCCTGTTTTCATGCGAAATGGCTAAAAGAAATATTTCACGTTTGTTTCACTCAAACAGTGTCTCCTGTCATATGCTGAACTGGTCGCATTGGGGATTTGGCCTAAAACATGATTTTGGACAATGTTCATGGAACTCAGCTTGAAACGTACTTGCAGACTTAAAATCCCTTGCCTATTGTAGATCGCGCCTGTCCTTCCAGTGCTGAACGAAAAACAATGATTTTGGACCCTGTTTTCATGCGAAATGGCTAAAATAAATATTTCACGTTTGTTTCACTCAAACAGTGTCTCCTGTCATATGCTGAACTGGTCGCATTGGGGATTTGGCCTAAAACATGATTTTGGACAATGTTCATGGAACTCAGCTTGAAACGTACTTGCAGACTTAAAAACCCTTGCCTATTGTAGATCGCGCCTGTCCTTCCAGTGCTGAACGAAAAACAATGATTATGGACCCTGTTTTCATGCGAAATGGCTAAAATAAATATTTCACCTTTGTTTCACTCAAACAGTGTCTCCTGTCATATGATGAACTGGTCGCATTGGGGATTTGGCCTAAAACATGATTTTGGACAATGTTCATGGAACTCAGCTTGAAACGTACTTGCAGACTTAAAAACCCTTGCCTATTGTAGATCGCGCCTGTCCTTCCAGTGCTGAACGAAAAACAATGATTTTGGACCCTGTTTTCATGCGAAATGGCTAAAATAAATATTTCACGTTTGTTTCACTCAAACAGTGTCTCCTGTCATATGCTGAACTGGTCGCATTGTGGATTTGGCCTAAAACATGATTTTGGACAATGTTCATGGAACTCAGCTTGAAACGTACTTGCAGACTTAAAATCCCTTGCCTATTGTAGATCGCGCCTGTCCTTCCAGTGCTGAACGAAAAACAATGATTTTGGACCCTGTTTTCATGCGAAATGGCTAAAAGAAATATTTCACGTTTGTTTCACTCAAACAGTGTCTCCTGTCATATGCTGAACTGGTCGCATTGGGGATTTGGCCTAAAACATGATTTTGGACAATGTTCATGGAACTCAGCTTGAAACGTACTTGCAGACTTAAAAACCCTTGCCTATTGTAGATCGCGCCTGTCCTTCCAGTGCTGAACGAAAAACAATGATTTTGGACCCTGTTTTCATGCGAAATGGCTAAAATAAATATTTCACGTTTGTTTTACTCAAACAGTGTCTCCTGTCATATGCTGAACTGGTCGCATTGTGGATTTGGCCTAAAACATGATTTTGGACAATGTTCATGGAACTCAGCTTGAAACGTACTTGCAGACTTAAAAACCCTTGCCTATTGTAGATCGCGCCTGTCCTTCCAGTGCTGAACGAAAAACAATGATTATGGACCCTGTTTTCATGCGAAATGGCTAAAATAAATATTTCACCTTTGTTTCACTCAAACAGTGTCTCCTGTCATATGATGAACTGGTCGCATTGGGGATTTGGCCTAAAACATGATTTTGGACAATGTTCATGGAACTCAGCTTGAAACGTACTTGCAGACTTAAAAACCCTTGCCTATTGTAGATCGCGCCTGTCCTTCCAGTGCTGAACGAAAAACAATGATTTTGGACCCTGTTTTCATGCGAAATGGCTAAAAGAAATATTTCACGTTTGTTTCACTCAAACAGTGTCTCCTGTCATATGCTGAACTGGTCGCATTGGGGATTTGGCCTAAAACATGATTTTGGACAATGTTCATGGAACTCAGCTTGAAACGTACTTGCAGACTTAAAAACCCTTGCCTATTGTAGATCGCGCCTGTCCTTCCAGTGCTGAACGAAAAACAATGATTTTGGACCCTGTTTTCATGCGAAATGGCTAAAAGAAATGTTTCACGTTTGTTTCACTCAAACAGTGTCTCATGTCATATGCTGAACTGGTTGCATTGTGGATTTGGCCTAAAACATGATTTTGGACAATGTTCATGGAACTCCGCTTGAAACGTACTTGCAGACTTAAAAACCCTTGCCTATTGTAGATCGCGCCTGTCCTTCCAGTGCTGAACGAAAAACAATGATTTTGGACCCTGTTTTCATGCGAAATGGCTAAAAGAAATATTTCACGTTTGTTTCACTCAAACAGTGTCTCCTGTCATATGCTGAACTGGTCGCATTGTGGATTTGGCCTAAAACATGATTTTGGACAATGTTCATGGAACTCAGCTTGAAACGTACTTGCAGACTTAAAATCCCTTGCCTATTGTAGATCGCGCCTGTCCTTCCAGTGCTGAACGAAAAACAATGATTTTGGACCCTGTTTTCATGCGAAATGGCTAAAAGAAATATTTCACATTTGTTTCACTCAAACAGTGTCTCCTGTCATATGCTGAACTGGTCGCATTGGGGATTTGGCCTAAAACATGATTTTGGACAATGTTCATGGAACTCCGCTTGAAACGTACTTGCAGACTTAAAAACCCTTGCCTATTGTAGATCGCGCCTGTCCTTCCAGTGCTGAACGAAAAACAATGATTTTGGACCCTGTTTTCATGCGAAATGGCTAAAAGAAATATTTCACGTTTGTTTCACTCAAACAGTGTCTCCTGTCATATGCTGAACTGGTCGCATTGTGGATTTGGCCTAAAACATGATTTTGGACAATGTTCATGGAACTCAGCTTGAAACGTACTTGCAGACTTAAAATCCCTTGCCTATTGTAGATCGCGCCTGTCCTTCCAGTGCTGAACGAAAAACAATGATTTTGGACCCTGTTTTCATGCGAAATGGCTAAAAGAAATATTTCACATTTGTTTCACTCAAACAGTGTCTCCTGTCATATGCTGAACTGGTCGCATTGGGGATTTGGCCTAAAACATGATTTTGGACAATGTTCATGGAACTCAGCTTGAAACGTACTTGCAGACTTAAAAACCCTTGCCTATTGTAGATCGCGCCTGTCCTTCCAGTGCTGAACGAAAAACAATGATTATGGACCCTGTTTTCATGCGAAATGGCTAAAATAAATATCTCACCTTTGTTTCACTCAAACAGTGTCTCCTGTCATATGATGAACTGGTCGCATTGGGGATTTGGCCTAAAACATGATTTTGGACAATGTTCATGGAACTCAGCTTGAAACGTACTTGCAGACTTAAAAACCCTTGCCTATTGTAGATCGCGCCTGTCCTTCCAGTGCTGAACGAAAAACAATGATTTTGGACCCTGTTTTCATGCGAAATGGCTAAAAGAAATGTTTCACGTTTGTTTCACTCAAACAGTGTCTCCTGTCATATGCTGAACTGGTCGCATTGTGGATTTGGCCTAAAACATGATTTTGGACAATGTTCATGGAACTCAGCTTGAAACGTACTTGCAGACTTAAAATCCCTTGCCTATTGTAGATCGCGCCTGTCCTTCCAGTGCTGAACGAAAAACAATGATTTTGGACCCTGTTTTCATGCGAAATGGCTAAAATAAATATTTCACGTTTGTTTTACTCAAACAGTGTCTCCTGTCATATGCTGAACTGGTCGCATTGGGGATTTGGCCTAAAACATGATTTTGGACAATGTTCATGGAACTCAGCTTGAAACGTACTTGCAGACTTAAAAACCCTTGCCTATTGTAGATCGCGCCTGTCCTTCCAGTGCTGAACGAAAAACAATGATTTTGGACCCTGTTTTCATGCGAAATGGCTAAAAGAAATATTTCACGTTTGTTTCACTCAAACAGTGTCTCCTGTCATATGCTGAACTGGTCGCATTGTGGATTTGGCCTAAAACATGATTTTGGACAATGTTCATGGAACTCAGCTTGAAACGTACTTGCAGACTTAAAATCCCTTGCCTATTGTAGATCGCGCCTGTCCTTCCAGTGCTGAACGAAAAACAATGATTTTGGACCCTGTTTTCATGCGAAATGGCTAAAAGAAATATTTCACGTTTGTTTCACTCAAACAGTGTCTCCTGTCATATGCTGAACTGGTCGCATTGTGGATTTGGCCTAAAACATGATTTTGGACAATGTTCATGGAACTCAGCTTGAAACGTACTTGCAGACTTAAAATCCCTTGCCTATTGTAGATCGCGCCTGTCCTTCCAGTGCTGAACGAAAAACAATGATTTTGGACCCTGTTTTCATGCGAAATGGCTAAAAGAAATATTTCACGTTTGTTTTACTCAAACAGTGTCTCCTGTCATATGCTGAACTGGTCGCATTGGGGATTTGGCCTAAAACATGATTTTGGACAATGTTCATGGAACTCAGCTTGAAACGTACTTGCAGACTTAAAAACCCTTGCCTATTGTAGATCGCGCCTGTCCTTCCAGTGCTGAACGAAAAACAATGATTTTGGACCCTGTTTTCATGCGAAATGGCTAAAAGAAATATTTCACGTTTGTTTCACTCAAACAGTGTCTCCTGTCATATGCTGAACTGGTCGCATTGTGGATTTGGCCTAAAACATGATTTTGGACAATGTTCATGGAACTCAGCTTGAAACGTACTTGCAGACTTAAAATCCCTTGCCTATTGTAGATCGCGCCT
Source organism: Coregonus lavaretus (assembly GCF_964263955.1). Taxonomy (NCBI): domain Eukaryota; kingdom Metazoa; phylum Chordata; class Actinopteri; order Salmoniformes; family Salmonidae; genus Coregonus; species Coregonus lavaretus. The sequence continues at coordinate 17,272,880 of NC_139993.1, forward strand.
GTCCTTCCAGTGCTGAACGAAAAACAATGATTTTGGACCCTGTTTTCATGCGAAATGGCTAAAAGAAATATTTCACGTTTGTTTCACTCAAACAGTGTCTCCTGTCATATGCTGAACTGGTCGCATTGTGGATTTGGCCTAAAACATGATTTTGGACAATGTTCATGGAACTCAGCTTGAAACGTACTTGCAGACTTAAAATCCCTTGCCTATTGTAGATCGCGCCTGTCCTTCCAGTGCTGAACGAAAAACAATGATTTTGGACCCTGTTTTCATGCGAAATGGCTAAAAGAAATATTTCACGTTTGTTTCACTCAAACAGTGTCTCCTGTCATATGCTGAACTGGTCGCATTGGGGATTTGGCCTAAAACATGATTTTGGACAATGTTCATGGAACTCAGCTTGAAACGTACTTGCAGACTTAAAAACCCTTGCCTATTGTAGATCGCGCCTGTCCTTCCAGTGCTGAACGAAAAACAATGATTTTGGACCCTGTTTTCATGCGAAATGGCTAAAATAAATATTTCTTGTTTGTTTTACTCAAACAGTGTCTCCTGTCATATGCTGAACTGGTCGCATTGGGGATTTGGCCTAAAACATGATTTTGGACAATGTTCATGGAACTCAGCTTGAAACGTACTTGCAGACTTAAAAACCCTTGCCTATTGTAGATCGCGCCTGTCCTTCCAGTGCTGAACGAAAAACAATGATTTTGGACCCTGTTTTCATGCGAAATGGCTAAAAGAAATATTTCACGTTTGTTTCACTCAAACAGTGTCTCCTGTCATATGCTGAACTGGTCGCATTGTGGATTTGGCCTAAAACATGATTTTGGACAATGTTCATGGAACTCAGCTTGAAACGTACTTGCAGACTTAAAAACCCTTGCCTATTGTAGATCGCGCCTGTCCTTCCAGTGCTGAACGAAAAACAATGATTATGGACCCTGTTTTCATGCGAAATGGCTAAAATAAATATTTCACCTTTGTTTCACTCAAACAGTGTCTCCTGTCATATGATGAACTGGTCGCATTGGGGATTTGGCCTAAAACATGATTTTGGACAATGTTCATGGAACTCAGCTTGAAACGTACTTGCAGACTTAAAAACCCTTGCCTATTGTAGATCGCGCCTGTCCTTCCAGTGCTGAACGAAAAACAATGATTTTGGACCCTGTTTTCATGCGAAATGGCTAAAAGAAATATTTCACGTTTGTTTTACTCAAACAGTGTCTTCTGTCATATGCTGAACTGGTCGCATTGGGGATTTGGCCTAAAACATGATTTTGGACAATGTTCATGGAACTCAGCTTGAAACGTACTTGCAGACTTAAAAACCCTTGCCTATTGTAGATCGCGCCTGTCCTTCCAGTGCTGAACGAAAAACAATGATTTTGGACCCTGTTTTCATGCGAAATGGCTAAAAGAAATATTTCACGTTTGTTTCACTCAAACAGTGTCTCCTGTCATATGCTGAACTGGTCGCATTGTGGATTTGGCCTAAAACATGATTTTGGACAATGTTCATGGAACTCAGCTTGAAACGTACTTGCAGACTTAAAAACCCTTGCCTATTGTAGATCGCGCCTGTCCTTCCAGTGCTGAACGAAAAACAATGATTATGGACCCTGTTTTCATGCGAAATGGCTAAAATAAATATTTCACCTTTGTTTCACTCAAACAGTGTCTCCTGTCATATGATGAACTGGTCGCATTGGGGATTTGGCCTAAAACATGATTTTGGACAATGTTCATGGAACTCAGCTTGAAACGTACTTGCAGACTTAAAAACCCTTGCCTATTGTAGATCGCGCCTGTCCTTCCAGTGCTGAACGAAAAACAATGATTTTGGACCCTGTTTTCATGCGAAATGGCTAAAAGAAATATTTCACGTTTGTTTCACTCAAACAGTGTCTCCTGTCATATGCTGAACTGGTCGCATTGTGGATTTGGCCTAAAACATGATTTTGGACAATGTTCATGGAACTCAGCTTGAAACGTACTTGCAGACTTAAAAACCCTTGCCTATTGTAGATCGCGCCTGTCCTTCCAGTGCTGAACGAAAAACAATGATTATGGACCCTGTTTTCATGCGAAATGGCTAAAAGAAATATTTCACGTTTGTTTGACTCAAACAGTGTCTCCTGTCATATGCTGAACTGGTCGCATTGGGGATTTGGCCTAAAACATAATTTTGGACAATGTTCATGGAACTCAGCTTGAAACGTACTTGCAGACTTAAAAACCCTTGCCTATTGTAGATCGCGCCTGTCCTTCCAGTGCTGAACGAAAAACAATGATTTTGGACCCTGTTTTCATGCGAAATGGCTAAAAGAAATATTTCACGTTTGTTTCACTCAAACAGTGTCTCCTGTCATATGCTGAACTGGTCGCATTGTGGATTTGGCCTAAAACATGATTTTGGACAATGTTCATGGAACTCAGCTTGAAACGTACTTGCAGACTTAAAAACCCTTGCCTATTGTAGATCGCGCCTGTCCTTCCAGTGCTGAACGAAAAACAATGATTATGGACCCTGTTTTCATGCGAAATGGCTCAAATAAATATTTCACCTTTGTTTCACTCAAACAGTGTCTCCTGTCATATGATGAACTGGTCGCATTGGGGATTTGGCCTAAAACATGATTTTGGACAATGTTCATGGAACTCAGCTTGAAACGTACTTGCAGACTTAAAAACCCTTGCCTATTGTAGATCGCGCCTGTCCTTCCAGTGCTGAACGAAAAACAATGATTTTGGACCCTGTTTTCATGCGAAATGGCTAAAAGAAATATTTCACGTTTGTTTCACTCAAACAGTGTCTCCTGTCATATGCTGAACTGGTCGCATTGGGGATTTGGCCTAAAACATGATTTTGGACAATGTTCATGGAACTCAGCTTGAAACGTACTTGCAGACTTAAAAACCCTTGGCTATTGTAGATCGCGCCTGTCCTTCCAGTGCTGAACGAAAAACAATGATTTTGGACCCTGTTTTCATGCGAAATGGCTAAAAGAAATGTTTCACGTTTGTTTCACTCAAACAGTGTCTCATGTCATATTCTGAACTGGTTGCATTGTGGATTTGGCCTAAAACATGATTTTGGACAATGTTCATGGAACTCCGCTTGAAACGTACTTGCAGACTTAAAAACCCTTGCCTATTGTAGATCGCGCCTGTCCTTCCAGTGCTGAACGAAAAACAATGATTTTGGACCCTGTTTTCATGCGAAATGGCTAAAAGAAATATTTCACGTTTGTTTCACTCAAACAGTGTCTCCTGTCATATGCTGAACTGGTCGCATTGTGGATTTGGCCTAAAACATGATTTTGGACAATGTTCATGGAACTCAGCTTGAAACGTACTTGCAGACTTAAAATCCCTTGCCTATTGTAGATCGCGCCTGTCCTTCCAGTGCTGAACGAAAAACAATGATTTTGGACCCTGTTTTCATGCGAAATGGCTAAAAGAAATATTTCACATTTGTTTCACTCAAACAGTGTCTCCTGTCATATGCTGAACTGGTCGCATTGGGGATTTGGCCTAAAACATGATTTTGGACAATGTTCATGGAACTCCGCTTGAAACGTACTTGCAGACTTAAAAACCCTTGCCTATTGTAGATCGCGCCTGTCCTTCCAGTGCTGAACGAAAAACAATGATTTTGGACCCTGTTTTCATGCGAAATGGCTAAAAGAAATATTTCACGTTTGTTTCACTCAAACAGTGTCTCCTGTCATATGCTGAACTGGTCGCATTGTGGATTTGGCCTAAAACATGATTTTGGACAATGTTCATGGAACTCAGCTTGAAACGTACTTGCAGACTTAAAATCCCTTGCCTATTGTAGATCGCGCCTGTCCTTCCAGTGCTGAACGAAAAACAATGATTTTGGACCCTGTTTTCATGCGAAATGGCTAAAAGAAATATTTCACATTTGTTTCACTCAAACAGTGTCTCCTGTCATATGCTGAACTGGTCGCATTGGGGATTTGGCCTAAAACATGATTTTGGACAATGTTCATGGAACTCAGCTTGAAACGTACTTGCAGACTTAAAAACCCTTGCCTATTGTAGATCGCGCCTGTCCTTCCAGTGCTGAACGAAAAACAATGATTTTGGACCCTGTTTTCATGCGAAATGGCTAAAAGAAATATTTCACGTTTGTTTCACTCAAACAGTGTCTCCTGTCATATGCTGAACTGGTCGCATTGTGGATTTGGCCTAAAACATGATTTTGGACAATGTTCATGGAACTCAGCTTGAAACGTACTTGCAGACTTAAAAACCCTTGCCTATTGTAGATCGCGCCTGTCCTTCCAGTGCTGAACGAAAAACAATGATTATGGACCCTGTTTTCATGCGAAATGGCTAAAATAAATATTTCACCTTTGTTTCACTCAAACAGTGTCTCCTGTCATATGATGAACTGGTCGCATTGGGGATTTGGCCTAAAACATGATTTTGGACAATGTTCATGGAACTCAGCTTGAAACGTACTTGCAGACTTAAAAACCCTTGCCTATTGTAGATCGCGCCTGTCCTTCCAGTGCTGAACGAAAAACAATGATTTTGGACCCTGTTTTCATGCGAAATGGCTAAAAGAAATATTTCACGTTTGTTTTACTCAAACAGTGTCTTCTGTCATATGCTGAACTGGTCGCATTGGGGATTTGGCCTAAAACATGATTTTGGACAATGTTCATGGAACTCAGCTTGAAACGTACTTGCAGACTTAAAAACCCTTGCCTATTGTAGATCGCGCCTGTCCTTCCAGTGCTGAACGAAAAACAATGATTTTGGACCCTGTTTTCATGCGAAATGGCTAAAAGAAATATTTCACGTTTGTTTCACTCAAACAGTGTCTCCTGTCATATGCTGAACTGGTCGCATTGTGGATTTGGCCTAAAACATGATTTTGGACAATGTTCATGGAACTCAGCTTGAAACGTACTTGCAGACTTAAAAACCCTTGCCTATTGTAGATCGCGCCTGTCCTTCCAGTGCTGAACGAAAAACAATGATTATGGACCCTGTTTTCATGCGAAATGGCTAAAATAAATATTTCACCTTTGTTTCACTCAAACAGTGTCTCCTGTCATATGATGAACTGGTCGCATTGGGGATTTGGCCTAAAACATGATTTTGGACAATGTTCATGGAACTCAGCTTGAAACGTACTTGCAGACTTAAAAACCCTTGCCTATTGTAGATCGCGCCTGTCCTTCCAGTGCTGAACGAAAAACAATGATTTTGGACCCTGTTTTCATGCGAAATGGCTAAAAGAAATATTTCACGTTTGTTTCACTCAAACAGTGTCTCCTGTCATATGCTGAACTGGTCGCATTGTGGATTTGGCCTAAAACATGATTTTGGACAATGTTCATGGAACTCAGCTTGAAACGTACTTGCAGACTTAAAAACCCTTGCCTATTGTAGATCGCGCCTGTCCTTCCAGTGCTGAACGAAAAACAATGATTATGGACCCTGTTTTCATGCGAAATGGCTAAAAGAAATATTTCACGTTTGTTTGACTCAAACAGTGTCTCCTGTCATATGCTGAACTGGTCGCATTGGGGATTTGGCCTAAAACATAATTTTGGACAATGTTCATGGAACTCAGCTTGAAACGTACTTGCAGACTTAAAAACCCTTGCCTATTGTAGATCGCGCCTGTCCTTCCAGTGCTGAACGAAAAACAATGATTTTGGACCCTGTTTTCATGCGAAATGGCTAAAAGAAATATTTCACGTTTGTTTCACTCAAACAGTGTCTCCTGTCATATGCTGAACTGGTCGCATTGTGGATTTGGCCTAAAACATGATTTTGGACAATGTTCATGGAACTCAGCTTGAAACGTACTTGCAGACTTAAAAACCCTTGCCTATTGTAGATCGCGCCTGTCCTTCCAGTGCTGAACGAAAAACAATGATTATGGACCCTGTTTTCATGCGAAATGGCTCAAATAAATATTTCACCTTTGTTTCACTCAAACAGTGTCTCCTGTCATATGATGAACTGGTCGCATTGGGGATTTGGCCTAAAACATGATTTTGGACAATGTTCATGGAACTCAGCTTGAAACGTACTTGCAGACTTAAAAACCCTTGCCTATTGTAGATCGCGCCTGTCCTTCCAGTGCTGAACGAAAAACAATGATTTTGGACCCTGTTTTCATGCGAAATGGCTAAAAGAAATATTTCACGTTTGTTTCACTCAAACAGTGTCTCCTGTCATATGCTGAACTGGTCGCATTGGGGATTTGGCCTAAAACATGATTTTGGACAATGTTCATGGAACTCAGCTTGAAACGTACTTGCAGACTTAAAAACCCTTGGCTATTGTAGATCGCGCCTGTCCTTCCAGTGCTGAACGAAAAACAATGATTTTGGACCCTGTTTTCATGCGAAATGGCTAAAAGAAATGTTTCACGTTTGTTTCACTCAAACAGTGTCTCATGTCATATTCTGAACTGGTTGCATTGTGGATTTGGCCTAAAACATGATTTTGGACAATGTTCATGGAACTCCGCTTGAAACGTACTTGCAGACTTAAAAACCCTTGCCTATTGTAGATCGCGCCTGTCCTTCCAGTGCTGAACGAAAAACAATGATTTTGGACCCTGTTTTCATGCGAAATGGCTAAAAGAAATATTTCACGTTTGTTTCACTCAAACAGTGTCTCCTGTCATATGCTGAACTGGTCGCATTGTGGATTTGGCCTAAAACATGATTTTGGACAATGTTCATGGAACTCAGCTTGAAACGTACTTGCAGACTTAAAATCCCTTGCCTATTGTAGATCGCGCCTGTCCTTCCAGTGCTGAACGAAAAACAATGATTTTGGACCCTGTTTTCATGCGAAATGGCTAAAAGAAATATTTCACATTTGTTTCACTCAAACAGTGTCTCCTGTCATATGCTGAACTGGTCGCATTGGGGATTTGGCCTAAAACATGATTTTGGACAATGTTCATGGAACTCCGCTTGAAACGTACTTGCAGACTTAAAAACCCTTGCCTATTGTAGATCGCGCCTGTCCTTCCAGTGCTGAACGAAAAACAATGATTTTGGACCCTGTTTTCATGCGAAATGGCTAAAAGAAATATTTCACGTTTGTTTCACTCAAACAGTGTCTCCTGTCATATGCTGAACTGGTCGCATTGTGGATTTGGCCTAAAACATGATTTTGGACAATGTTCATGGAACTCAGCTTGAAACGTACTTGCAGACTTAAAATCCCTTGCCTATTGTAGATCGCGCCTGTCCTTCCAGTGCTGAACGAAAAACAATGATTTTGGACCCTGTTTTCATGCGAAATGGCTAAAAGAAATATTTCACATTTGTTTCACTCAAACAGTGTCTCCTGTCATATGCTGAACTGGTCGCATTGGGGATTTGGCCTAAAACATGATTTTGGACAATGTTCATGGAACTCAGCTTGAAACGTACTTGCAGACTTAAAAACCCTTGCCTATTGTAGATCGCGCCTGTCCTTCCAGTGCTGAACGAAAAACAATGATTATGGACCCTGTTTTCATGCGAAATGGCTAAAATAAATATTTCACCTTTGTTTCACTCAAACAGTGTCTCCTGTCATATGATGAACTGGTCGCATTGGGGATTTGGCCTAAAACATGATTTTGGACAATGTTCATGGAACTCAGCTTGAAACGTACTTGCAGACTTAAAAACCCTTGCCTATTGTAGATCGCGCCTGTCCTTCCAGTGCTGAACGAAAAACAATGATTTTGGACCCTGTTTTCATGCGAAATGGCTAAAAGAAATGTTTCACGTTTGTTTCACTCAAACAGTGTCTCCTGTCATATGCTGAACTGGTCGCATTGTGGATTTGGCCTAAAACATGATTTTGGACAATGTTCATGGAACTCAGCTTGAAACGTACTTGCAGACTTAAAATCCCTTGCCTATTGTAGATCGCGCCTGTCCTTCCAGTGCTGAACGAAAAACAATGATTTTGGACCCTGTTTTCATGCGAAATGGCTAAAATAAATATTTCACGTTTGTTTTACTCAAACAGTGTCTCCTGTCATATGCTGAACTGGTCGCATTGGGGATTTGGCCTAAAACATGATTTTGGACAATGTTCATGGAACTCAGCTTGAAACGTACTTGCAGACTTAAAAACCCTTGCCTATTGTAGATCGCGCCTGTCCTTCCAGTGCTGAACGAAAAACAATGATTTTGGACCCTGTTTTCATGCGAAATGGCTAAAAGAAATATTTCACGTTTGTTTCACTCAAACAGTGTCTCCTGTCATATGCTGAACTGGTCGCATTGTGGATTTGGCCTAAAACATGATTTTGGACAATGTTCATGGAACTCAGCTTGAAACGTACTTGCAGACTTAAAATCCCTTGCCTATTGTAGATCGCGCCTGTCCTTCCAGTGCTGAACGAAAAACAATGATTTTGGACCCTGTTTTCATGCGAAATGGCTAAAAGAAATATTTCACATTTGTTTCACTCAAACAGTGTCTCCTGTCATATGCTGAACTGGTCGCATTGGGGATTTGGCCTAAAACATGATTTTGGACAATGTTCATGGAACTCAGCTTGAAACGTACTTGCAGACTTAAAAACCCTTGCCTATTGTAGATCGCGCCTGTCCTTCCAGTGCTGAACGAAAAACAATGATTTTGGACCCTGTTTTCATGCGAAATGGCTAAAATAAATATTTCACGTTTGTTTCACTCAAACAGTGTCTCCTGTCATATGCTGAACTGGTCGCATTGGGGATTTGGCCTAAAACATGATTTTGGACAATGTTCATGGAACTCAGCTTGAAACGTACTTGCAGACTTAAAATCCCTTGCCTATTGTAGATCGCGCCTGTCCTTCCAGTGCTGAACGAAAAACAATGATTTTGGACCCTGTTTTCATGCGAAATGGCTAAAAGAAATATTTAACATTTGTTTCACTCAAACAGTGTCTCCTGTCATATGCTGAACTGGTCGCATTGGGGATTTGGCCTAAAACATGATTTTGGACAATGTTCATGGAACTCAGCTTGAAACGTACTTGCAGACTTAAAAACCCTTGCCTATTGTAGATCTTGCCTGTCCTTCCAGTGCTGAACGAAAAACAATGATTTTGGACCCTGTTTTCATGCGAAATGGCTAAAATAAATATTTCACGTTTGTTTCACTCAAACAGTGTCTCCTGTCATATGCTGAACTGGTCGCATTGGGGATTTGGCCTAAAACATGATTTTGGACAATGTTCATGGAACTCAGCTTGAAACGTACTTGCAGACTTAAAAACCCTTGCCTATTGTAGATCGCGCCTGTCCTTCCAGTGCTGAACGAAAAACAATGATTATGGACCCTGTTTTCATGCGAAATGGCTAAAATAAATATTTCACCTTTGTTTCACTCAAACAGTGTCTCCTGTCATATGATGAACTGGTCGCATTGGGGATTTGGCCTAAAACATGATTTTGGACAATGTTCATGGAACTCAGCTTGAAACGTACTTGCAGACTTAAAAACCCTTGCCTATTGTAGATCGCGCCTGTCCTTCCAGTGCTGAACGAAAAACAATGATTTTGGACCCTGTTTTCATGCGAAATGGCTAAAAGAAATATTTCACGTTTGTTTCACTCAAACAGTGTCTCCTGTCATATGCTGAACTGGTCGCATTGTGGATTTGGCCTAAAACATGATTTTGGACAATGTTCATGGAACTCCGCTTGAAACGTACTTGCAGACTTAAAAACCCTTGCCTATTGTAGATCGCGCCTGTCCTTCCAGTGCTGAACGAAAAACAATGATTATGGACCCTGTTTTCATGCGAAATGGCTAAAATAAATATTTCACGTTTGTTTCACTCAAACAGTGTCTCCTGTCATATGATGAACTGGTCGCATTGGGGATTTGGCCTAAAACATGATTTTGGACAATGTTCATGGAACTCAGCTTGAAACGTACTTGCAGACTTAAAAACCCTTGCCTATTGTAGATCGCGCCTGTCCTTCCAGTGCTGAACGAAAAACAATGATTTTGGACCCTGTTTTCATGCGAAATGGCTAAAAGAAATATTTCACGTTTGTTTCACTCAAACAGTGTCTCCTGTCATATGCTGAACTGGTCGCATTGGGGATTTGGCCTAAAACATGATTTTGGACAATGTTCATGGAACTCAGCTTGAAACGTACTTGCAGACTTAAAAACCCTTGCCTATTGTAGATCGCGCCTGTCCTTCCAGTGCTGAACGAAAAACAATGATTTTGGACCCTGTTTTCATGCGAAATGGCTAAAAGAAATATTTCACGTTTGTTTCACTCAAACAGTGTCTCCTGTCATATGCTGAACTGGTCGCATTGTGGATTTGGCCTAAAACATGATTTTGGACAATGTTCATGGAACTCAGCTTGAAACGTACTTGCAGACTTAAAATCCCTTGCCTATTGTAGATCGCGCCTGTCCTTCCAGTGCTGAACGAAAAACAATGATTTTGGACCCTGTTTTCATGCGAAATGGCTAAAATAAATATTTCACGTTTGTTTCACTCAAACAGTGTCTCCTGTCATATGCTGAACTGGTCGCATTGGGGATTTGGCCTAAAACATGATTTTGGACAATGTTCATGGAACTCAGCTTGAAACGTACTTGCAGACTTAAAAACCCTTGCCTATTGTAGATCGCGCCTGTCCTTCCAGTGCTGAACGAAAAACAATGATTTTGGACCCTGTTTTCATGCGAAATGGCTAAAAGAAATATTTCACGTTTGTTTCACTCAAACAGTGTCTCCTGTCATATGCTGAACTGGTCGCATTGTGGATTTGGCCTAAAACATGATTTTGGACAATGTTCATGGAACTCCGCTTGAAACGTACTTGCAGACTTAAAAACCCTTGCCTATTGTAGATCGCGCCTGTCCTTCCAGTGCTGAACGAAAAACAATGATTATGGACCCTGTTTTCATGCGAAATGGCTAAAATAAATATTTCACCTTTGTTTCACTCAAACAGTGTCTCCTGTCATATGATGAACTGGTCGCATTGGGGATTTGGCCTAAAACATGATTTTGGACAATGTTCATGGAACTCAGCTTGAAACGTACTTGCAGACTTAAAAACCCTTGCCTATTGTAGATCGCGCCTGTCCTTCCAGTGCTGAACGAAAAACAATGATTTTGGACCCTGTTTTCATGCGAAATGGCTAAAAGAAATATTTCACGTTTGTTTCACTCAAACAGTGTCTCCTGTCATATGCTGAACTGGTCGCATTGGGGATTTGGCCTAAAACATGATTTTGGACAATGTTCATGGAACTCAGCTTGAAACGTACTTGCAGACTTAAAAACCCTTGCCTATTGTAGATCGCGCCTGTCCTTCCAGTGCTGAACGAAAAACAATGATTTTGGACCCTGTTTTCATGCGAAATGGCTAAAAGAAATGTTTCACGTTTGTTTCACTCAAACAGTGTCTCATGTCATATTCTGAACTGGTTGCATTGTGGATTTGGCCTAAAACATGATTTTGGACAATGTTCATGGAACTCCGCTTGAAACGTACTTGCAGACTTAAAAACCCTTGCCTATTGTAGATCGCGCCTGTCCTTCCAGTGCTGAACGAAAAACAATGATTTTGGACCCTGTTTTCATGCGAAATGGCTAAAATAAATATTTCACGTTTGTTTCACTCAAACAGTGTCTCCTGTCATATGCTGAACTGGTCGCATTGTGGATTTGGCCTAAAACATGATTTTGGACAATGTTCATGGAACTCAGCTTGAAACGTACTTGCAGACTTAAAATCCCTTGCCTATTGTAGATCGCGCCTGTCCTTCCAGTGCTGAACGAAAAACAATGATTTTGGACCCTGTTTTCATGCGAAATGGCTAAAAGAAATATTTCACATTTGTTTCACTCAAACAGTGTCTCCTGTCATATGCTGAACTGGTCGCATTGGGGATTTGGCCTAAAACATGATTTTGGACAATGTTCATGGAACTCCGCTTGAAACGTACTTGCAGACTTAAAAACCCTTGCCTATTGTAGATCGCGCCTGTCCTTCCAGTGCTGAACGAAAAACAATGATTTTGGACCCTGTTTTCATGCGAAATGGCTAAAAGAAATATTTCACGTTTGTTTCACTCAAACAGTGTCTCCTGTCATATGCTGAACTGGTCGCATTGTGGATTTGGCCTAAAACATGATTTTGGACAATGTTCATGGAACTCAGCTTGAAACGTACTTGCAGACTTAAAATCCCTTGCCTATTGTAGATCGCGCCTGTCCTTCCAGTGCTGAACGAAAAACAATGATTTTGGACCCTGTTTTCATGCGAAATGGCTAAAAGAAATATTTCACATTTGTTTCACTCAAACAGTGTCTCCTGTCATATGCTGAACTGGTCGCATTGGGGATTTGGCCTAAAACATGATTTTGGACAATGTTCATGGAACTCAGCTTGAAACGTACTTGCAGACTTAAAAACCCTTGCCTATTGTAGATCGCGCCTGTCCTTCCAGTGCTGAACGAAAAACAATGATTATGGACCCTGTTTTCATGCGAAATGGCTAAAATAAATATTTCACCTTTGTTTCACTCAAACAGTGTCTCCTGTCATATGATGAACTGGTCGCATTGGGGATTTGGCCTAAAACATGATTTTGGACAATGTTCATGGAACTCAGCTTGAAACGTACTTGCAGACTTAAAAACCCTTGCCTATTGTAGATCGCGCCTGTCCTTCCAGTGCTGAACGAAAAACAATGATTTTGGACCCTGTTTTCATGCGAAATGGCTAAAAGAAATGTTTCACGTTTGTTTCACTCAAACAGTGTCTCCTGTCATATGCTGAACTGGTCGCATTGTGGATTTGGCCTAAAACATGATTTTGGACAATGTTCATGGAACTCAGCTTGAAACGTACTTGCAGACTTAAAATCCCTTGCCTATTGTAGATCGCGCCTGTCCTTCCAGTGCTGAACGAAAAACAATGATTTTGGACCCTGTTTTCATGCGAAATGGCTAAAATAAATATTTCACGTTTGTTTCACTCAAACAGTGTCTCCTGTCATATGCTGAACTGGTCGCATTGTGGATTTGGCCTAAAACATGATTTTGGACAATGTTCATGGAACTCAGCTTGAAACGTACTTGCAGACTTAAAACCCCTTGCCTATTGTAGATCGCGCCTGTCCTTCCAGTGCTGAACGAAAAACAATGATTTTGGACCCTGTTTTCATGCGAAATGGCTAAAATAAATATTTCACGTTTGTTTCACTCAGTGTCTCCTGTCATATGCTGAACTGGTCGCATTGTGGATTTGGCCTAAAACATGATTTTGGACAATGTTCATGGAACTCAGCTTGAAACGTACTTGCAGACTTAAAACCCCTTGCCTATTGTAGATCGCGCCTGTCCTTCCAGTGCTGAACGAAAAACAATGATTTTGGACCCTGTTTTCATGCGAAATGGCTAAAATAAATATTTCACGTTTGTTTCACTCAAACAGTGTCTCCTGTCATATGCTGAACTGGTCGCATTGGGGATTTGGCCTAAAACATGATTTTGGACAATGTTCATGGAACTCAGCTTGAAACGTACTTGCAGACTTAAAATCCCTTGCCTATTGTAGATCGCGCCTGTCCTTCCAGTGCTGAACGAAAAACAATGATTTTGGACCCTGTTTTCATGCGAAATGGCTAAAAGAAATATTTCACATTTGTTTCACTCAAACAGTGTCTCCTGTCATATGCTGAACTGGTCGCATTGGGGATTTGGCCTAAAACATGATTTTGGACAATGTTCATGGAACTCCGCTTGAAACGTACTTGCAGACTTAAAAACCCTTGCCTATTGTAGATCGCGCCTGTCCTTCCAGTGCTGAACGAAAAACAATGATTATGGACCCTGTTTTCATGCGAAATGGCTAAAATAAATATTTCACCTTTGTTTCACTCAAACAGTGTCTCCTGTCATATGATGAACTGGTCGCATTGGGGATTTGGCCTAAAACATGATTTTGGACAATGTTCATGGAACTCAGCTTGAAACGTACTTGCAGACTTAAAAACCCTTGCCTATTGTAGATCGCGCCTGTCCTTCCAGTGCTGAACGAAAAACAATGATTTTGGACCCTGTTTTCATGCGAAATGGCTAAAAGAAATGTTTCACGTTTGTTTCACTCAAACAGTGTCTCCTGTCATATGCTGAACTGGTCGCATTGTGGATTTGGCCTAAAACATGATTTTGGACAATGTTCATGGAACTCAGCTTGAAACGTACTTGCAGACTTAAAATCCCTTGCCTATTGTAGATCGCGCCTGTCCTTCCAGTGCTGAACGAAAAACAATGATTTTGGACCCTGTTTTCATGCGAAATGGCTAAAATAAATATTTCACGTTTGTTTCACTCAAACAGTGTCTCCTGTCATATGCTGAACTGGTCGCATTGTGGATTTGGCCTAAAACATGATTTTGGACAATGTTCATGGAACTCAGCTTGAAACGTACTTGCAGACTTAAAACCCCTTGCCTATTGTAGATCGCGCCTGTCCTTCCAGTGCTGAACGAAAAACAATGATTTTGGACCCTGTTTTCATGCGAAATGGCTAAAATAAATATTTCACGTTTGTTTCACTCAGTGTCTCCTGTCATATGCTGAACTGGTCGCATTGTGGATTTGGCCTAAAACATGATTTTGGACAATGTTCATGGAACTCAGCTTGAAACGTACTTGCAGACTTAAAACCCCTTGCCTATTGTAGATCGCGCCTGTCCTTCCAGTGCTGAACGAAAAACAATGATTTTGGACCCTGTTTTCATGCGAAATGGCTAAAATAAATATTTCACGTTTGTTTCACTCAAACAGTGTCTCCTGTCATATGCTGAACTGGTCGCATTGGGGATTTGGCCTAAAACATGATTTTGGACAATGTTCATGGAACTCAGCTTGAAACGTACTTGCAGACTTAAAATCCCTTGCCTATTGTAGATCGCGCCTGTCCTTCCAGTGCTGAACGAAAAACAATGATTTTGGACCCTGTTTTCATGCGAAATGGCTAAAAGAAATATTTCACATTTGTTTCACTCAAACAGTGTCTCCTGTCATATGCTGAACTGGTCGCATTGGGGATTTGGCCTAAAACATGATTTTGGACAATGTTCATGGAACTCCGCTTGAAACGTACTTGCAGACTTAAAAACCCTTGCCTATTGTAGATCGCGCCTGTCCTTCCAGTGCTGAACGAAAAACAATGATTTTGGACCCTGTTTTCATGCGAAATGGCTAAAAGAAATATTTCACGTTTGTTTCACTCAAACAGTGTCTCCTGTCATATGCTGAACTGGTCGCATTGTGGATTTGGCCTAAAACATGATTTTGGACAATGTTCATGGAACTCAGCTTGAAACGTACTTGCAGACTTAAAATCCCTTGCCTATTGTAGATCGCGCCTGTCCTTCCAGTGCTGAACGAAAAACAATGATTTTGGACCCTGTTTTCATGCGAAATGGCTAAAAGAAATATTTCACATTTGTTTCACTCAAACAGTGTCTCCTGTCATATGCTGAACTGGTCGCATTGGGGATTTGGCCTAAAACATGATTTTGGACAATGTTCATGGAACTCAGCTTGAAACGTACTTGCAGACTTAAAAACCCTTGCCTATTGTAGATCGCGCCTGTCCTTCCAGTGCTGAACGAAAAACAATGATTATGGACCCTGTTTTCATGCGAAATGGCTAAAATAAATATTTCACCTTTGTTTCACTCAAACAGTGTCTCCTGTCATATGATGAACTGGTCGCATTGGGGATTTGGCCTAAAACATGATTTTGGACAATGTTCATGGAACTCAGCTTGAAACGTACTTGCAGACTTAAAAACCCTTGCCTATTGTAGATCGCGCCTGTCCTTCCAGTGCTGAACGAAAAACAATGATTTTGGACCCTGTTTTCATGCGAAATGGCTAAAAGAAATGTTTCACGTTTGTTTCACTCAAACAGTGTCTCCTGTCATATGCTGAACTGGTCGCATTGTGGATTTGGCCTAAAACATGATTTTGGACAATGTTCATGGAACTCAGCTTGAAACGTACTTGCAGACTTAAAATCCCTTGCCTATTGTAGATCGCGCCTGTCCTTCCAGTGCTGAACGAAAAACAATGATTTTGGACCCTGTTTTCATGCGAAATGGCTAAAATAAATATTTCACGTTTGTTTCACTCAAACAGTGTCTCCTGTCATATGCTGAACTGGTCGCATTGTGGATTTGGCCTAAAACATGATTTTGGACAATGTTCATGGAACTCAGCTTGAAACGTACTTGCAGACTTAAAACCCCTTGCCTATTGTAGATCGCGCCTGTCCTTCCAGTGCTGAACGAAAAACAATGATTTTGGACCCTGTTTTCATGCGAAATGGCTAAAATAAATATTTCACGTTTGTTTCACTCAGTGTCTCCTGTCATATGCTGAACTGGTCGCATTGTGGATTTGGCCTAAAACATGATTTTGGACAATGTTCATGGAACTCAGCTTGAAACGTACTTGCAGACTTAAAACCCCTTGCCTATTGTAGATCGCGCCTGTCCTTCCAGTGCTGAACGAAAAACAATGATTTTGGACCCTGTTTTCATGCGAAATGGCTAAAATAAATATTTCACGTTTGTTTCACTCAAACAGTGTCTCCTGTCATATGCTGAACTGGTCGCATTGGGGATTTGGCCTAAAACATGATTTTGGACAATGTTCATGGAACTCAGCTTGAAACGTACTTGCAGACTTAAAAACCCTTGCCTATTGTAGATCGCGCCTGTCCTTCCAGTGCTGAACGAAAAACAATGATTTTGGACCCTGTTTTCATGCGAAATGGCTAAAAGAAATATTTCACGTTTGTTTCACTCAAACAGTGTCTCCTGTCATATGCTGAACTGGTCGCATTGTGGATTTGGCCTAAAACATGATTTTGGACAATGTTCATGGAACTCCGCTTGAAACGTACTTGCAGACTTAAAAACCCTTGCCTATTGTAGATCGCGCCTGTCCTTCCAGTGCTGAACGAAAAACAATGATTATGGACCCTGTTTTCATGCGAAATGGCTAAAATAAATATTTCACCTTTGTTTCACTCAAACAGTGTCTCCTGTCATATGATGAACTGGTCGCATTGGGGATTTGGCCTAAAACATGATTTTGGACAATGTTCATGGAACTCAGCTTGAAACGTACTTGCAGACTTAAAAACCCTTGCCTATTGTAGATCGCGCCTGTCCTTCCAGTGCTGAACGAAAAACAATGATTTTGGACCCTGTTTTCATGCGAAATGGCTAAAAGAAATATTTCACGTTTGTTTCACTCAAACAGTGTCTCCTGTCATATGCTGAACTGGTCGCATTGGGGATTTGGCCTAAAACATGATTTTGGACAATGTTCATGGAACTCAGCTTGAAACGTACTTGCAGACTTAAAAACCCTTGCATATTGTAGATCGCGCCTGTCCTTCCAGTGCTGAACGAAAAACAATGATTTTGGACCCTGTTTTCATGCGAAATGGCTAAAAGAAATGTTTCACGTTTGTTTCACTCAAACAGTGTCTCATGTCATATTCTGAACTGGTTGCATTGTGGATTTGGCCTAAAACATGATTTTGGACAATGTTTATGGAACTCCGCTTGAAACGTACTTGCAGACTTAAAAACCCTTGCCTATTGTAGATCGCGCCTGTCCTTCCAGTGCTGAACGAAAAACAATGATTTTGGACCCTGTTTTCATGCGAAATGGCTAAAAGAAATATTTCACGTTTGTTTCACTCAAACAGTGTCTCCTGTCATATGCTGAACTGGTCGCATTGTGGATTTGGCCTAAAACATGATTTTGGACAATGTTCATGGAACTCAGCTTGAAACGTACTTGCAGACTTAAAATCCCTTGCCTATTGTAGATCGCGCCTGTCCTTCCAGTGCTGAACGAAAAACAATGATTTTGGACCCTGTTTTCATGCGAAATGGCTAAAAGAAATATTTCACATTTGTTTCACTCAAACAGTGTCTCCTGTCATATGCTGAACTGGTCGCATTGGGGATTTGGCCTAAAACATGATTTTGGACAATGTTCATGGAACTCCGCTTGAAACGTACTTGCAGACTTAAAAACCCTTGCCTATTGTAGATCGCGCCTGTCCTTCCAGTGCTGAACGAAAAACAATGATTTTGGACCCTGTTTTCATGCGAAATGGCTAAAAGAAATATTTCACGTTTGTTTCACTCAAACAGTGTCTCCTGTCATATGCTGAACTGGTCGCATTGGGGATTTGGCCTAAAACATGATTTTGGACAATGTTCATGGAACTCAGCTTGAAACGTACTTGCAGACTTAAAAACCCTTGCCTATTGTAGATCGCGCCTGTCCTTCCAGTGCTGAACGAAAAACAATGATTATGGACCCTGTTTTCATGCGAAATGGCTAAAATAAATATTTCACCTTTGTTTCACTCAAACAGTGTCTCCTGTCATATGATGAACTGGTCGCATTGGGGATTTGGCCTAAAACATGATTTTGGACAATGTTCATGGAACTCAGCTTGAAACGTACTTGCAGACTTAAAAACCCTTGCCTATTGTAGATCGCGCCTGTCCTTCCAGTGCTGAACGAAAAACAATGATTTTGGACCCTGTTTTCATGCGAAATGGCTAAAAGAAATGTTTCACGTTTGTTTCACTCAAACAGTGTCTCCTGTCATATGCTGAACTGGTCGCATTGTGGATTTGGCCTAAAACATGATTTTGGACAATGTTCATGGAACTCAGCTTGAAACGTACTTGCAGACTTAAAATCCCTTGCCTATTGTAGATCGCGCCTGTCCTTCCAGTGCTGAACGAAAAACAATGATTTTGGACCCTGTTTTCATGCGAAATGGCTAAAAGAAATATTTCACGTTTGTTTCACTCAAACAGTGTCTCCTGTCATATGCTGAACTGGTCGCATTGTGGATTTGGCCTAAAACATGATTTTGGACAATGTTCATGGAACTCAGCTTGAAACGTACTTGCAGACTTAAAATCCCTTGCCTATTGTAGATCGCGCCTGTCCTTCCAGTGCTGAACGAAAAACAATGATTTTGGACCCTGTTTTCATGCGAAATGGCTAAAAGAAATATTTCACATTTGTTTCACTCAAACAGTGTCTCCTGTCATATGCTGAACTGGTCGCATTGGGGATTTGGCCTAAAACATGATTTTGGACAATGTTCATGGAACTCCGCTTGAAACGTACTTGCAGACTTAAAAACCCTTGCCTATTGTAGATCGCGCCTGTCCTTCCAGTGCTGAACGAAAAACAATGATTTTGGACCCTGTTTTCATGCGAAATGGCTAAAAGAAATATTTCACGTTTGTTTCACTCAAACAGTGTCTCCTGTCATATGCTGAACTGGTCGCATTGTGGATTTGGCCTAAAACATGATTTTGGACAATGTTCATGGAACTCAGCTTGAAACGTACTTGCAGACTTAAAATCCCTTGCCTATTGTAGATCGCGCCTGTCCTTCCAGTGCTGAACGAAAAACAATGATTTTGGACCCTGTTTTCATGCGAAATGGCTAAAAGAAATATTTCACATTTGTTTCACTCAAACAGTGTCTCCTGTCATATGCTGAACTGGTCGCATTGGGGATTTGGCCTAAAACATGATTTTGGACAATGTTCATGGAACTCAGCTTGAAACGTACTTGCAGACTTAAAAACCCTTGCCTATTGTAGATCGCGCCTGTCCTTCCAGTGCTGAACGAAAAACAATGATTATGGACCCTGTTTTCATGCGAAATGGCTAAAATAAATATTTCACCTTTGTTTCACTCAAACAGTGTCTCCTGTCATATGATGAACTGGTCGCATTGGGGATTTGGCCTAAAACATGATTTTGGACAATGTTCATGGAACTCAGCTTGAAACGTACTTGCAGACTTAAAAACCCTTGCCTATTGTAGATCGCGCCTGTCCTTCCAGTGCTGAACGAAAAACAATGATTTTGGACCCTGTTTTCATGCGAAATGGCTAAAAGAAATGTTTCACGTTTGTTTCACTCAAACAGTGTCTCCTGTCATATGCTGAACTGGTCGCATTGTGGATTTGGCCTAAAACATGATTTTGGACAATGTTCATGGAACTCAGCTTGAAACGTACTTGCAGACTTAAAATCCCTTGCCTATTGTAGATCGCGCCTGTCCTTCCAGTGCTGAACGAAAAACAATGATTTTGGACCCTGTTTTCATGCGAAATGGCTAAAATAAATATTTCACGTTTGTTTTACTCAAACAGTGTCTCCTGTCATATGCTGAACTGGTCGCATTGGGGATTTGGCCTAAAACATGATTTTGGACAATGTTCATGGAACTCAGCTTGAAACGTACTTGCAGACTTAAAAACCCTTGCCTATTGTAGATCGCGCCTGTCCTTCCAGTGCTGAACGAAAAACAATGATTTTGGACCCTGTTTTCATGCGAAATGGCTAAAAGAAATATTTCACGTTTGTTTCACTCAAACAGTGTCTCCTGTCATATGCTGAACTGGTCGCATTGTGGATTTGGCCTAAAACATGATTTTGGACAATGTTCATGGAACTCAGCTTGAAACGTACTTGCAGACTTAAAATCCCTTGCCTATTGTAGATCGCGCCTGTCCTTCCAGTGCTGAACGAAAAACAATGATTTTGGACCCTGTTTTCATGCGAAATGGCTAAAAGAAATATTTCACATTTGTTTCACTCAAACAGTGTCTCCTGTCATATGCTGAACTGGTCGCATTGGGGATTTGGCCTAAAACATGATTTTGGACAATGTTCATGGAACTCAGCTTGAAACGTACTTGCAGACTTAAAAACCCTTGCCTATTGTAGATCGCGCCTGTCCTTCCAGTGCTGAACGAAAAACAATGATTTTGGACCCTGTTTTCATGCGAAATGGCTAAAATAAATATTTCACGTTTGTTTCACTCAAACAGTGTCTCCTGTCATATGCTGAACTGGTCGCATTGGGGATTTGGCCTAAAACATGATTTTGGACAATGTTCATGGAACTCAGCTTGAAACGTACTTGCAGACTTAAAAACCCTTGCCTATTGTAGATCGCGCCTGTCCTTCCAGTGCTGAACGAAAAACAATGATTTTGGACCCTGTTTTCATGCGAAATGGCTAAAAGAAATGTTTCACGTTTGTTTCACTCAAACAGTGTCTCATGTCATATGCTGAACTGGTTGCATTGTGGATTTGGCCTAAAACATGATTTTGGACAATGTTCATGGAACTCCGCTTGAAACGTACTTGCAGACTTAAAAACCCTTGCCTATTGTAGATCGCGCCTGTCCTTCCAGTGCTGAACGAAAAACAATGATTATGGACCCTGTTTTCATGCGAAATGGCTAAAATAAATATTTCACCTTTGTTTCACTCAAACAGTGTCTCCTGTCATATGATGAACTGGTCGCATTGGGGATTTGGCCTAAAACATGATTTTGGACAATGTTCATGGAACTCAGCTTGAAACGTACTTGCAGACTTAAAAACCCTTGCCTATTGTAGATCGCGCCTGTCCTTCCAGTGCTGAACGAAAAACAATGATTTTGGACCCTGTTTTCATGCGAAATGGCTAAAAGAAATGTTTCACGTTTGTTTCACTCAAACAGTGTCTCCTGTCATATGCTGAACTGGTCGCATTGTGGATTTGGCCTAAAACATGATTTTGGACAATGTTCATGGAACTCAGCTTGAAACGTACTTGCAGACTTAAAATCCCTTGCCTATTGTAGATCGCGCCTGTCCTTCCAGTGCTGAACGAAAAACAATGATTTTGGACCCTGTTTTCATGCGAAATGGCTAAAATAAATATTTCACGTTTGTTTTACTCAAACAGTGTCTCCTGTCATATGCTGAACTGGTCGCATTGGGGATTTGGCCTAAAACATGATTTTGGACAATGTTCATGGAACTCAGCTTGAAACGTACTTGCAGACTTAAAAACCCTTGCCTATTGTAGATCGCGCCTGTCCTTCCAGTGCTGAACGAAAAACAATGATTTTGGACCCTGTTTTCATGCGAAATGGCTAAAAGAAATATTTCACGTTTGTTTCACTCAAACAGTGTCTCCTGTCATATGCTGAACTGGTCGCATTGTGGATTTGGCCTAAAACATGATTTTGGACAATGTTCATGGAACTCAGCTTGAAACGTACTTGCAGACTTAAAATCCCTTGCCTATTGTAGATCGCGCCTGTCCTTCCAGTGCTGAACGAAAAACAATGATTTTGGACCCTGTTTTCATGCGAAATGGCTAAAAGAAATATTTCACATTTGTTTCACTCAAACAGTGTCTCCTGTCATATGCTGAACTGGTCGCATTGGGGATTTGGCCTAAAACATGATTTTGGACAATGTTCATGGAACTCAGCTTGAAACGTACTTGCAGACTTAAAAACCCTTGCCTATTGTAGATCGCGCCTGTCCTTCCAGTGCTGAACGAAAAACAATGATTTTGGACCCTGTTTTCATGCGAAATGGCTAAAATAAATATTTCACGTTTGTTTCACTCAAACAGTGTCTCCTGTCATATGCTGAACTGGTCGCATTGGGGATTTGGCCTAAAACATGATTTTGGACAATGTTCATGGAACTCAGCTTGAAACGTACTTGCAGACTTAAAAACCCTTGCCTATTGTAGATCGCGCCTGTCCTTCCAGTGCTGAACGAAAAACAATGATTTTGGACCCTGTTTTCATGCGAAATGGCTAAAAGAAATGTTTCACGTTTGTTTCACTCAAACAGTGTCTCATGTCATATGCTGAACTGGTTGCATTGTGGATTTGGCCTAAAACATGATTTTGGACAATGTTCATGGAACTCCGCTTGAAACGTACTTGCAGACTTAAAAACCCTTGCCTATTGTAGATCGCGCCTGTCCTTCCAGTGCTGAACGAAAAACAATGATTTTGGACCCTGTTTTCATGCGAAATGGCTAAAAGAAATGTTTCACGTTTGTTTCACTCAAACAGTGTCTCCTGTCATATGCTGAACTGGTCGCATTGGGGATTTGGCCTAAAACATGATTTTGGACAATGTTCATGGAACTCAGCTTGAAACGTACTTGCAGACTTAAAAACCCTTGCCTATTGTAGATCGCGCCTGTCCTTCCAGTGCTGAACGAAAAACAATGATTTTGGACCCTGTTTTCATGCGAAATGGCTAAAATAAATATTTCACGTTTGTTTCACTCAAACAGTGTCTCCTGTCACATGCTGAACTGGTAGCATTGGGGATTTGGCCTAAAACATGATTTTGGACAATGTTCATGGAACTCAGCTTGAAACGTACTTGCAGACTTAAAAACCCTTGCCTATTGTAGATCGTGCCTGTCCTTCCAGTGCTGAACGAAAAACAATGATTTTGGACCCTGTTTTCATGCGAAATGGCAAAAATAAATATTTCACGTTTGTTTCACTCAAACAGTGTCTCCTGTCATATGCTGAACTGGTCGCATTGGGGATTTGGCCTAAAACATGATTTTGGACAATGTTCATGGATCTCAGCTTGAAACGTACTTGCAGACTTAAAAACCCTTGCCTATTGTAGATCGCGCCTGTCCTTCCAGTTCTGAACGAAAAACAATGATTTTGGAACCTGTTTTCATGCGAAATGGCTAAAATAAATATTTCACGTTTGTTTCACTCAAACAGTGTCTCCTGTCATATGCTGAACTGGTCGCATTGGGGATTTGGCCTAAAACATGATTTTGGACAATGTTCATGGAACTCAGCTTGAAACGTACTTGCAGACTTAAAAACCCTGGCCTATTGTAGACCGCGCCTGTCCTTCCAGTGCTGAACGAAAAACAATGATTTTGGACCCTGTTTTCATGCGAAATGGCTAAAAGAAATATTTCACGTTTGTTTCACTCAAACAGTGTCTCCTGTCATATGCTGAACTGGTCGCATTGGGGATTTGGCCTAAAACATGATTTTGGACAATGTTCATGGAACTCAGCTTGAAACGTACTTGCAGACTTAAAATCCCTTGCCTATTGTAGATCGCGCCTGTCCTTCCAGTGCTGAACGAAAAACAATGATTTTGGACCCTGTTTTCATGCGAAATGGCTAAAAGAAATATTTCACGTTTGTTTCACTCAAACAGTGTCTCCTGTCATATGCTGAACTGGTCGCATTGGGGATTTGGCCTAAAACATGATTTTGGACAATGTTCATGGAACTCAGCTTGAAACGTACTTGCAGACTTAAAAACCCTTGCCTATTGTAGATCGCGCCTGTCCTTCCAGTGCTGAACGAAAAACAATGATTTTGGACCCTGTTTTCATGCGAAATGGCTAAAATAAATATTTCACGTTTGTTTCACTCAAACAGCGTCTCCTGTCATATGCTGAACTGGTCGCATTGGGGATTTGGCCTAAAACATGATTTTGGACAATGTTCATGGAACTCAGCTTGAAACGTACTTGCAGACTTAAAAACCCTTGCCTATTGTAGATCGCGCCTGTCCTTCCAGTGCTGAACGAAAAACAATGATTTTCGACCCTGTTTTCATGCGAAATGGCTAAAAGAAATATTTCACGTTTGTTTCACTCAAACAGTGTCTCCTGTCATATGCTGAACTGGTCGCATTGGGGATTTGGCCTAAAACATGATTTTGGACAATGTTCATGGAACTCAGCTTGAAACGTACTTGCAGACTTAAAATCCCTTGCCTATTGTAGATCGCGCCTGTCCTTCCAGTGCTGAACGAAAAACAATGATTTTGGACCCTGTTTTCATGCGAAATGGCTAAAATAAATATTTCACGTTTGTTTCACTCAAACAGTGTCTCCTGTCACATGCTGAACTGGTAGCATTGGGGATTTGGCCTAAAACATGATTTTGGACAATGTTCATGGAACTCAGCTTGAAACGTACTTGCAGACTTAAAAACCCTTGCCTATTGTAGATCGCGCCTGTCCTTCCAGTGCTGAACGAAAAACAATGATTTTGGACCCTGTTTTCATGCGAAATGGCTAAAAGAAATATTTCACGTTTGTTTCACTCAAACAGTGTCTCCTGTCATATGCTGAACTGGTCGCATTGGGGATTTGGCCTAAAACATGATTTTGGACAATGTTCATGGAACTCAGCTTGAAACGTACTTGCAGACTTAAAATCCCTTGCCTATTGTAGATCGCGCCTGTCCTTCCAGTGCTGAACGAAAAACAATGATTTTGGACCCTGTTTTCATGCGAAATGGCTAAAAGAAATATTTCACGTTTGTTTCACTCAAACAGTGTCTCCTGTCATATGCTGAACTGGTCGCATTGGGGATTTGGCCTAAAACATGATTTTGGACAATGTTCATGGAACTCAGCTTGAAACGTACTTGCAGACTTAAAAACCCTTGCCTATTGTAGATCGCGCCTGTCCTTCCAGTGCTGAACGAAAAACAATGATTTTGGACCCTGTTTTCATGCGAAATGGCTAAAATAAATATTTCACGTTTGTTTCACTCAAACAGTGTCTCCTGTCATATGCTGAACTGGTCGCATTGGGGATTTGGCCTAAAACATGATTTTGGACAATGTTCATGGAACTCAGCTTGAAACGTACTTGCAGACTTAAAAACCCTTGCCTATTGTAGATCGCGCCTGTCCTTCCAGTGCTGAACGAAAAACAATGATTATGGACCCTGTTTTCATGCGAAATGGCTAAAATAAATATTTCACCTTTGTTTCACTCAAACAGTGTCTCCTGTCATATGATGAAGTGGTCGCATTGGGGATTTGGCCTAAAACATGATTTTGGACAATGTTCATGGAACTCAGCTTGAAACGTACTTGCAGACTTAAAAACCCTTGCCTATTGTAGATCGCGCCTGTCCTTCCAGTGCTGAACGAAAAACAATGATTTTGGACCCTGTTTTCATGCGAAATGGCTAAAATAAATATTTCACGTTTGTTTCACTCAAACAGTGTCTCCTGTCATATGCTGAACTGGTCGCATTGGGGATTTGGCCTAAAACATGATTTTGGACAATGTTCATGGAACTCAGCTTGAAACGTACTTGCAGACTTAAAAACCCTTGCCTATTGTAGATCGCGCCTGTCCTTCCAGTGCTGAACGAAAAACAATGATTTTGGACCCTGTTTTCATGCGAAATGGCTAAAAGAAATGTTTCACGTTTGTTTCACTCAAACAGTGTCTCCTGTCATATGCTGAACTGGTTGCATTGTGGATTTGGCCTAAAACATGATTATGGACAATGTTCATGGAACTCCGCTTGAAACGTACTTGCAGACTTAAAATCCCTTGCCTATTGTAGATCGCGCCTGTCCTTCCAGTGCTGAACGAAAAACAATGATTATGGACCCTGTTTTCATGCGAAATGGCTAAAATAAATATTTCACCTTTGTTTCACTCAAACAGTGTCTCCTGTCATATGATGAACTGGTCGCATTGGGGTTTTGGCCTAAAACATGATTTTGGACAATGTTCATGGAATTCAGCTTGAAACGTACTTGCAGACTTAAAAACCCTTGCCTATTGTAGATCGCGCCTGTCCTTCCAGTGCTGAACGAAAAACAATGATTTTCGACCCTGTTTTCATGCGAAATGGCTAAAAGAAATATTTCACGTTTGTTTCACTCAAACAGTGTCTCCTGTCATATGCTGAACTGGTCGCATTGGGGATTTGGCCTAAAACATGATTTTGGACAATGTTCATGGAACTCAGCTTGAAACGTACTTGCAGACTTAAAATCCCTTGCCTATTGTAGATCGCGCCTGTCCTTCCAGTGCTGAACGAAAAACAATGATTTTGGACCCTGTTTTCATGCGAAATGGCTAAAATAAATATTTCACGTTTGTTTCACTCAAACAGTGTCTCCTGTCACATGCTGAACTGGTAGCATTGGGGATTTGGCCTAAAACATGATTTTGGACAATGTTCATGGAACTCAGCTTGAAACGTACTTGCAGACTTAAAAACCCTTGCCTATTGTAGATCGCGCCTGTCCTTCCAGTGCTGAACGAAAAACAATGATTTTGGACCCTGTTTTCATGCGAAATGGCTAAAAGAAATATTTCACGTTTGTTTCACTCAAACAGTGTCTCCTGTCATATGCTGAACTGGTCGCATTGGGGATTTGGCCTAAAACATGATTTTGGACAATGTTCATGGAACTCAGCTTGAAACGTACTTGCAGACTTAAAATCCCTTGCCTATTGTAGATCGCGCCTGTCCTTCCAGTGCTGAACGAAAAACAATGATTTTGGACCCTGTTTTCATGCGAAATGGCTAAAAGAAATATTTCACGTTTGTTTCACTCAAACAGTGTCTCCTGTCATATGCTGAACTGGTCGCATTGGGGATTTGGCCTAAAACATGATTTTGGACAATGTTCATGGAACTCAGCTTGAAACGTACTTGCAGACTTAAAAACCCTTGCCTATTGTAGATCGCGCCTGTCCTTCCAGTGCTGAACGAAAAACAATGATTTTGGACCCTGTTTTCATGCGAAATGGCTAAAATAAATATTTCACGTTTGTTTCACTCAAACAGTGTCTCCTGTCATATGCTGAACTGGTCGCATTGGGGATTTGGCCTAAAACATGATTTTGGACAATGTTCATGGAACTCAGCTTGAAACGTACTTGCAGACTTAAAAACCCTTGCCTATTGTAGATCGCGCCTGTCCTTCCAGTGCTGAACGAAAAACAATGATTATGGACCCTGTTTTCATGCGAAATGGCTAAAATAAATATTTCACCTTTGTTTCACTCAAACAGTGTCTCCTGTCATATGATGAAGTGGTCGCATTGGGGATTTGGCCTAAAACATGATTTTGGACAATGTTCATGGAACTCAGCTTGAAACGTACTTGCAGACTTAAAAACCCTTGCCTATTGTAGATCGCGCCTGTCCTTCCAGTGCTGAACGAAAAACAATGATTTTGGACCCTGTTTTCATGCGAAATGGCTAAAATAAATATTTCACGTTTGTTTCACTCAAACAGTGTCTCCTGTCATATGCTGAACTGGTCGCATTGGGGATTTGGCCTAAAACATGATTTTGGACAATGTTCATGGAACTCAGCTTGAAACGTACTTGCAGACTTAAAAACCCTTGCCTATTGTAGATCGCGCCTGTCCTTCCAGTGCTGAACGAAAAACAATGATTTTGGACCCTGTTTTCATGCGAAATGGCTAAAAGAAATGTTTCACGTTTGTTTCACTCAAACAGTGTCTCCTGTCATATGCTGAACTGGTTGCATTGTGGATTTGGCCTAAAACATGATTATGGACAATGTTCATGGAACTCCGCTTGAAACGTACTTGCAGACTTAAAATCCCTTGCCTATTGTAGATCGCGCCTGTCCTTCCAGTGCTGAACGAAAAACAATGATTATGGACCCTGTTTTCATGCGAAATGGCTAAAATAAATATTTCACCTTTGTTTCACTCAAACAGTGTCTCCTGTCATATGATGAACTGGTCGCATTGGGGTTTTGGCCTAAAACATGATTTTGGACAATGTTCATGGAATTCAGCTTGAAACGTACTTGCAGACTTAAAAACCCTTGCCTATTGTAGATCGCGCCTGTCCTTCCAGTGCTGAACGAAAAACAATAATTTTGGACCCTGTTTTCATGCGAAATGGCTAAAATAAATATGTCACGTTTGTTTCACTCAAACAGTGTCTCCTGTCATGTGCTGAACTGGTCGCATTGGGGATTTGGCCTAAAAAATGATTTTGGACAATGTTCATGGAACTCAGCTTGAAACGTACTTGCAGACTTAAAAACCCTTGCCTATGTTAGATCGCGCCTGTCCTTCCAGTGCTGAACGAAAAACAATGATTTTGGACCCTGTTTTCATGCGAAATGGCTAAAATAAATGTTTCACGTTTGTTTCACTCAAACAGTGTCTCCTGTCATATGCTGAACTGGTCGCATTGGGGATTTGGCCTAAAACATGATTTTGGACAATGTTCATGGAACTCCGCTTGAAACGTACTTGCAGACTTAAAAACCCTTGCCTATTGTAGATCGCGCCTGTCCTTCCAGTGCTGAACGAAAAACAATGATTTTGGACCCTGTTTTCATGCGAAATGGCTAAAATAAATATTTCACGTTTGTTTCACTCAAACAGTGTCTCCTGTCATATGCTGAACTGGTCGCATTGGGGATTTGGTCTAAAACATGATTTTGGACAATGTTCATGGAACTCAGCTTGAAACGTACTTGCAGACTTAAAAACCCTTGCCTATTGTAGATCGCGCCTGTCCTTCCAGTGCTGAACGAAAAACAATGATTTTGGACCCTGTTTTCATGCGAAATGGCTAAAATAAATGTTTCACGTTTGTTTCACTCAAACAGTGTCTCCTGTCACATGCTGAACTGGTAGCATTGGGGATTTGGCCTAAAACATGATTTTGGACAATGTTCATGGAACTCAGCTTGAAACGTACTTGCAGACTTAAAAACCCTTGCCTATTGTAGATCGCGCCTGTCCTTCCAGTGCTGAACAAAAAACAATGATTTTGGACCCTGTTTTCATGCGAAATGGCAAAAATAAATATTTCACGTTTGTTTCACTCAAACAGTGTCTCCTGTCTTATGCTGAACTGGTCGCATTGGGGATTTGGCCTAAAACATGATTTTGGACAATGTTCATGGATCTCAGCTTGAAACGTACTTGCAGACTTAAAAACCCTTGCCTATTGTAGATCGCGCCTGTCCTTCCAGTGCTGAACGAAAAACAATGATTTTGGACCCTGTTTTCAT
The DNA here is from genome assembly GCF_964263955.1 of Coregonus lavaretus. Taxonomy (NCBI): domain Eukaryota; kingdom Metazoa; phylum Chordata; class Actinopteri; order Salmoniformes; family Salmonidae; genus Coregonus; species Coregonus lavaretus. The sequence continues at coordinate 17,302,654 of NC_139993.1, forward strand.
GCGAAATGGCTAAAAGAAATATTTCACGTTTGTTTCACTCAAACAGTGTCTCCTGTCATATGCTGAACTGGTCGCATTGGGGATTTGGCCTAAAACATGATTTTGGACAATGTTCATGGAACTCAGCTTGAAACGTACTTGCAGACTTAAAATCCCTTGCCTATTGTAGATCGCGCCTGTCCTTCCAGTGCTGAACAAAAAACTATGATTTTGGACCCTGTTTTCATGCGAAATGGCTCAAATAAATATTTCACGTTTGTTTCACTCAAACAGTGTCTCCTGTCATATGCTGAACTGGTCGCATTGGGGATTTGGCCTAAAACATGATTTTGGACAATGTTCATGGAACTCAGCTTGAAACGTACTTGCAGACTTAAAAACCCTTGCCTATTGTAGATCGCGCCTGTCCTTCCAGTGCTGAACGAAAAACAATGATTATGGACCCTGTTTTCATGCGAAATGGCTAAAATAAATATTTCACGTTTGTTTCACTCAAACAGTGTCTCCTGTCATATGATGAACTGGTCGCATTGGGGATTTGGCCTAAAACATGATTTTGGACAATGTTCATGGAACTCAGCTTGAAACGTACTTGCAGACTTAAAAACCCTTGCCTATTGTAGATCGCGCCTGTCCTTCCAGTGCTGAACGAAAAACAATAATTTTGGACCCTGTTTTCATGCGAAATGGCTAAAATAAATATTTCACGTTTGTTTCACTCAAACAGTGTCTCCTGTCATATGCTGAACTGGTCGCATTGGGGATTTGGCCTAAAAAATTATTTTGGACAATGTTCATGGAACTCCGCTTGAAACGTACTTGCAGACTTAAAAACCCTTGCCTATTGTAGATCGCGCCTGTCCTTCCAGTGCTGAACGAAAAACAATGATTTTGGACCCTGTTTTCATGCGAAATGGCTAAAATAAATGTTTCACGTTTGTTTCACTCAAACAGTGTCTCCTGTCATATGCTGAACTGGTCGCATTGGGGATTTGGCCTAAAACATGATTTTGGACAATGTTCATGGAACTCAGCTTGAAAGGTACTTGCAGACTTAAAAACCCTTGCCTATTGTAGATCGCGCCTGTCCTTCCAGTGCTGAACGAAAAACAATGATTTTGGACCCTGTTTTCATGCGAAATGGCAAAAATAAATATTTCACGTTTGTTTCACTCAAACAGTGTCTCCTGTCATATGCTGAACTGGTCGCATTGTGGATTTGGCCTAAAACATGATTTTGGACAATGTTCATGGATCTCAGCTTGAAACGTACTTGCAGACTTAAAAACCCTTGCCTATTGTAGATCGCGCCTGTCCTTCCAGTGCTGAACGAAAAACAATGATTTTGGACCCTGTTTTCATGCGAAATGGCTAAAAGAAATATTTCACGTTTGTTTCACTCAAACAGTGTCTCCTGTCATATGCTGAACTGGTCACATTGGGGATTTGGCCTAAAACATGATTTTGGACAATGTTCATGGAACTCAGCTTGAAACGTACTTGCAGACTTAAAAACCCTTGCCTATTGTAGATCGCGCCTGTCCTTCCAGTGCTGAACGAAAAACAATGATTTTGGACCCTGTTTTCATGCGAAATGGCTAAAATAAATATTTCACGTTTGTTTCACTCAAACAGTGTCTCCTGTCATATGCTGAACTGGTCGCATTGGGGATTTGGCCTAAAACATGATTTTGGACAATGTTCATGGAACTCAGCTTGAAACGTACTTGCAGACTTAAAAACCCTTGCCTATTGTAGATCGCGCCTGTCCTTCCAGTGCTGAACGAAAAACAATGATTTTGGACCCTGTTTTCATGCGAAATGGCTAAAATAAATATTTCACGTTTGTTTCACTCAAACAGTGTCTCCTGTCATATGCTGAACTGGTCGCATTGGGGATTTGGCCTAAAACATGATTTTGGACAATGTTCATGGAACTCAGCTTGAAACGTACTTGCAGACTTAAAAACCCTTGCCTATTGTAGATCGCTCCTGTCCTTCCAGTGCTGAACGAAAAACAATGATTTTGGACCCTGTTTTCATGCTAAATGGCTAAAAGAAATATATCACGTTTGTTTCACTCAAACAGTGTCTCCTGTCATATGCTGAACTGGTCGCATTGGGGATTTGGCCTAAAACATGATTTTGGACAATGTTCATGGAACTCAGCTTGAAACGTACTTGCAGACTTAAAAACCCTTGCCTATTGTAGATCGCGCCTGTCCTTCCAGTGCTGAACGAAAAACAATGATTTTGGACCCTGTTTTCATGCGAAATGGCTAAAATAAATGTTTCACGTTTGTTTCACTCAAACAGTGTCTCCTGTCATATGCTGAACTGGTCACATTGGGGATTTGGCCTAAAACATGATTTTGGACAATGTTCATGGAACTCAGCTTGAAACGTACTTGCAGACTTAAAAACCCTTGCCTATTGTAGATCGCGCCTGTCCTTCCAGTGCTGAACGAAAAACAATGATTTTGGACCCTGTTTTCATGCGAAATGGCTAAAATAAATATTTCACGTTTGTTTCACTCAAACAGTGTCTCCTGTCATATGCTGAACTGGTCGCATTGGGGATTTGGCCTAAAACATGATTTTGGACAATGTTCATGGAACTCAGCTTGAAACGTACTTGCAGACTTAAAAACCCTTGCCTATTGTAGATCGCGCCTGTCCTTCCAGTGCTGAACGAAAAACAATGATTTTGGACCCTGTTTTCATGCGAAATGGCTAAAATAAATATTTCACGTTTGTTTCACTCAAACAGTGTCTCCTGTCATATGCTGAACTGGTCGCATTGGGGATTTGGCCTAAAACATGATTTTGGACAATGTTCATGGAACTCAGCTTGAAACGTACTTGCAGACTTAAAAACCCTTGCCTATTGTAGATCGCTCCTGTCCTTCCAGTGCTGAACGAAAAACAATGATTTTGGACCCTGTTTTCATGCTAAATGGCTAAAAGAAATATTTCACGTTTGTTTCACTCAAACAGTGTCTCCTGTCATATGCTGAACTGGTCGCATTGGGGATTTGGCCTAAAACATGATTTTGGACAATGTTCATGGAACTCAGCTTGAAACGTACTTGCAGACTTAAAAACCCTTGCCTATTGTAGATCGCGCCTGTCCTTCCAGTGCTGAACGAAAAACAATGATTTTGGACCCTGTTTTCATGCGAAATGGCTAAAATAAATGTTTCACGTTTGTTTCACTCAAACAGTGTCTCCTGTCATATGCTGAACTGGTCGCATTGGGGATTTGGCCTAAAACATGATTTTGGACAATGTTCATGGAACTCAGCTTGAAACGTACTTGCAGACTTAAAAACCCTTGCCTATTGTATATCGCGCCTGTCCTTCCAGTGCTGAACGAAAAACAATGATTTTGGACCCTGTTTTCATGCGAAATGGCTAAAATAAATATTTCACGTTTGTTTCACTCAAACAGTGTCTCCTGTCATATGCTGAACTGGTCGCATTGGGGATTTGGCCTAACACATGATTTTGGACAATGTTCATGGAACTCAGCTTGAAACGTACTTGCAGACTTAAAAACCCTTGCCTATTGTAGATCGCTCCTGTCCTTCCAGTGCTGAACGAAAAACAATGATTTTGGACCCTGTTTTCATGCGAAATGGCTAAAATAAATATTTCACGTTTGTTTCACTCAAACAGTGTCTCCTGTCATATGCTGAACTGGTCGCATTGGGGATTTGGCCTAAATCATGATTTTGGACAATGTTCATGGAACTCAGCTTGAAACATACTTGCAGACTTAAAAACCCTTGCCTATTGTAGATCGCGCCTGTCCTTCCAGTGCTGAACGAAAAACAATGATTTTGGACCCTGTTTTCATGCGAAATGGCTAAAAGAAATATTTCACGTTTGTTTCACTCAAACAGTGTCTCCTGTCATATGCTGAACTGGTTGCATTGTGGATTTGGCCTAAAACATGATATTGGACAATGTTCATGGAACTCCGCTTGAAACGTACTTGCAGACTTAAAAACCTTGCCTATTGTAGATCGCACCTGTCCTTCCAGTGCTGAACGAAAAACAATGATTTTAGACCCTGTTTTCATGCGAAATGGCTAAAATAAAAATTTCACGTTTGTTTCACTCAAACAGTGTCTCCTGTCATATGCTGAACTGGTCGCATTGGGGATTTGGCCTAAAACATGATTTTGGACAATGTTCATGGAACTCAGCTTGAAACGTACTTGCAGACTTAAAAACCCTTGCCTATTGTAGATCGCGCCTGTCCTTCCAGTGCTGAACGAAAAACAATGATTTTGGACCCTGTTTTCATGCGAAATGGCTAAAATAAATATTTCACGTTTGTTTCACTCAAACAGTGTCTCCTGTCATATGCTGAACTGGTCGCATTGGGGATTTGGCCTAAAACATGATTTTGGACAACGTTCATGGAGCTCAGCTTGAAAGGTACTTGCAGACTTAAAAACCCTTGCCTATTGTAGATCGCGCCTGTCCTTCCAGTGCTGAACGAAAAACAATGATTTTGGACCCTGTTTTCATGCGAAATGGCTAAAATAAATATTTCACGTTTGTTTCACTCAAACAGTGTCTCCTGTCATATGCTGAACTGGTCGCATTGGGGATTTGGCCTAAAACATGATTTTGGACAATGTTCATGGAACTCAGCTTGAAACGTACTTGCAGACTTAAAAACCCTTGCCTATTGAATATCGCGCCTGTCCTTCCAGTGCTGAACGAAAAACAATGATTTTGGACCCTGTTTTCATGCGAAATGGCTAAAATAAATATTTCACGTTTGTTTCACTCAAACAGTGTCTCCTGTCATATGCTGAACTGGTCGCATTGGGGATTTGGCCTAAAACATGATTTTGGACAATGTTCATGGAACTCAGCTTGAAACGTACTTGCAGACTTAAAAACCCTTGCCTATTGTAGATCGCTCCTGTCCTTCCAGTGCTGAACGAAAAACAATGATTTTGGACCCTGTTTTCATGCGAAATGGCTAAAATAAATGTTTCACGTTTGTTTCACTCAAACAGTGTCTCCTGTCATATGCTGAACTGGTTGCATTGTGGATTTGGCCTAAAACATGATTTTGGACAATGTTCATGGAACTCCGCTTGAAACGTACTTGCAGACTTAAAAACCCTTGCCTATTGTAGATCGCGCCTGTCCTTCCAGTGCTGAACGAAAAACAATGATTTTGGACCCTGTTTTCATGCGAAATGGCTAAAATAAATATTTCACGTTTGTTTCACTCAAACAGTGTCTCCTGTCATATGCTGAACTGGTCGCATTGGGGATTTGGCCAAAAACATGATTTTGGACAATGTTCATGGAACTCAGCTTGAAACGTACTTGCAGACTTAAAAACCCTTGCCTATTGTAGATCGCTCCTGTCCTTCCAGTGCTGAACGAAAAACAATGATTTTGGACCCTGTTTTCATGCGAAATGGCTAAAATAAATGTTTCACGTTTGTTTCACTCAAACAGTGTCTCCTGTCATATGCTGAACTGGTTGCATTGTGGATTTGGCCTAAAACATGATTTTGGACAATGTTCATGGAACTCCGCTTGAAACGTACTTGCAGACTTAAAAACCCTTGCCTATTGTAGATCGCGCCTGTCCTTCCAGTGCTGAACGAAAAACAATGATTTGGACCCTGTTTTCATGCGAAATGGCTAAAATAAATGTTTCACGTTTGTTTCACTCAAACAGTGTCTCCTGTCATATGCTGAACTGGTCGCATTGGGGATTTGGCCTAAAACATGATTTTGGACAATGTTCATGGAACTCAGCTTGAAACGTACTTGCAGACTTAAAAACCCTTGCCTATTGAATATCGCGCCTGTCCTTCCAGTGCTGAACGAAAAACAATGATTTTGGACCCTGTTTTCATGCGAAATGGCTAAAATAAATGTTTCACGTTTGTTTCACTCAAACAGTGTCTCCTGTCATATGCTGAACTGGTCGCATTGGGGATTTGGCCTAAAACATGATTTTGGACAATGTTCATGGAACTCAGCTTGAAACGTACTTGCAGACTTAAAAACCCTTGCCTATTGAATATCGCGCCTGTCCTTCCAGTGCTGAACGAAAAACAATGATTTTGGACCCTGTTTTCATGCGAAATGGCTAAAATAAATATTTCACGTTTGTTTCACTCAAACAGTGTCTCCTGTCATATGCTGAACTGGTCGCATTGGGGATTTGGCCTAAAACATGATTTTGGACAATGTTCATGGAACTCAGCTTGAAACGTACTTGCAGACTTAAAAACCCTTGCCTATTGTAGATCGCGCCTGTCCTTCCAGTGCTGAACGAAAAACAATGATTTTGGACCCTGTTTTCATGCGAAATGGCTAAAATAAATATTTCACGTTTGTTTCACTCAAACAGCGTCTCCTGTCATATGCTGAACTGGTCGCATTGGGGATTTGGCCTAAAACATGATTTTGGACAATGTTCATGGAACTCAGCTTGAAACGTACTTGCAGACTTAAAAACCCTTGCCTATTGTAGATCGCGCCTGTCCTTCCAGTGCTGAACGAAAAACAATGATTTTCGACCCTGTTTTCATGCGAAATGGCTAAAAGAAATATTTCACGTTTGTTTCACTCAAACAGTGTCTCCTGTCATATGCTGAACTGGTCGCATTGGGTATTTGGCCTAAAACATGATTTTGGACAATGTTCATGGAACTCAGCTTGAAACGTACTTGCAGACTTAAAATCCCTTGCCTATTGTAGATCGCGCCTGTCCTTCCAGTGCTGAACAAAAAACTATGATTTTGGACCCTGTTTTCATGCGAAATGGCTAAAATAAATATTTCACGTTTGTTTCACTCAAACAGTGTCTCCTGTCATATGCTGAACTGGTCGCATTGGGGATTTGGCCTAAAACATGATTTTGGACAATGTTCATGGAACTCAGCTTGAAACGTACTTGCAGACTTAAAAACCCTTGCCTATTGTAGATTGCGCCTGTCCTTCCAGTGCTGAACGAAAAACAATGATTATGGACCCTGTTTTCATGCGAAATGGCTAAAATAAATATTTCACCTTTGTTTCACTCAAACAGTGTCTCCTGTCATATGATGAACTGGTCGCATTGGGGATTTGGCCTAAAACATGATTTTGGACAATGTTCATGGAACTCAGCTTGAAACGTACTTGCAGACTTAAAAACCCTTGCCTATTGTAGATCGCGCCTGTCCTTCCAGTGCTGAACGAAAAACAATAATTTTGGACCCTGTTTTCATGCGAAATGGCTAAAATAAATATTTCACGTTTGTTTCACTCAAACAGTGTCTCCTGTCATATGCTGAACTGGTCGCATTGGGGATTTGGCCTAAAAAATGATTTTGGACAATGTTCATGGAACTCAGCTTGAAACGTACTTGCAGACTTAAAAACCCTTGCCTATTGTAGATCGCGCCTGTCCTTCCAGTGCTGAACGAAAAACAATGATTTTGGACCCTGTTTTCATGCGAAATGGCTAAAATAAATGTTTCACGTTTGTTTCACTCAAACAGTGTCTCCTGTCATATGCTGAACTGGTTGCATTGTGGATTTGGCCTAAAACATGATTTTGGACAATGTTCATGGAACTCCGCTTGAAACGTACTTGCAGACTTAAAAACCCTTGCCTATTGTAGATCGCGCCTGTCCTTCCAGTGCTGAACGAAAAACAATGATTTTGGACCCTGTTTTCATGCGAAATGGCTAAAATAAATGTTTCACGTTTGTTTCACTCAAACAGTGTCTCCTGTCATATGCTGAACTGGTCGCATTGGGGATTTGGCCTAAAACATGATTTTGGACAATGTTCATGGAACTCAGCTTGAAACGTACTTGCAGACTTAAAAACCCTTGCCTATTGTAGATCGCGCCTGTCCTTCCAGTGCTGAACGAAAAACAATGATTTTGGACCCTGTTTTCATGCGAAATGGCAAAAATAAATATTTCACGTTTGTTTCACTCAAACAGTGTCTCCTGTCATATGCTGAACTGGTCGCATTGGGGATTTGGCCTAAAACATGATTTTGGACAATGTTCATGGATCTCAGCTTGAAACGTACTTGCAGACTTAAAAACCCTTGCCTATTGTAGATCGCGCCTGTCCTTCCAGTGCTGAACGAAAAACAATGATTTTGGACCCTGTTTTCATGCGAAATGGCTAAAATAAATATTTCACGTTTGTTTCACTCAAACAGTGTCTCCTGTCATATGCTGAACTGGTCGCATTGGGGATTTGGCCTAAAACATGATTTTGGACAATGTTCATGGAACTCAGCTTGAAACGTACTTGCAGACTTAAAAACCCTGGCCTATTGTAGATCGCGCCTGTCCTTCCAGTGCTGAACGAAAAACAATGATTTTGGACCCTGTTTTCATGCGAAATGGCTAAAATAAATATTTCACGTTTGTTTCACTCAAACAGTGTCTCCTGTCATATGCTGAACTGGTCGCATTGGGGATTTGGCCTAAAACATGATTTTGGACAATGTTCATGGAACTCAGCTTGAAACGTACTTGCAGACTTAAAAACCCTTGCCTATTGTAGATCGCGCCTGTCCTTCCAGTGCTGAACGAAAAACAATGATTTTGGACCCTGTTTTCATGCGAAATGGCTAAAATAAATATTTCACGTTTGTTTCACTCAAACAGTGTCTCCTGTCATATGCTGAACTGGTCGCATTGGGGATTTGGCCTAAAACATGATTTTGGACAATGTTCATGGAACTCAGCTTGAAACGTACTTGCAGACTTAAAAACCCTTGCCTATTGTAGATCGCTCCTGTCCTTCCAGTGCTGAACGAAAAACAATGATTTTGGACCCTGTTTTCATGCTAAATGGCTAAAAGAAATATTTCACGTTTGTTTCACTCAAACAGTGTCTCCTGTCATATGCTGAACTGGTCGCATTGGGGATTTGGCCTAAAACATGATTTTGGACAATGTTCATGGAACTCAGCTTGAAACGTACTTGCAGACTTAAAAACCCTTGCCTATTGTATATCGCGCCTGTCCTTCCAGTGCTGAACGAAAAACAATGATTTTGGACCCTGTTTTCATGCGAAATGGCTAAAATAAATATTTCACGTTTGTTTCACTCAAACAGTGTCTCCTGTCATATGCTGACCTGGTCGCATTGGGGATTTGGCCTAAAACATGATTTTGGACAATGTTCATGGAACTCAGCTTGAAACGTACTTGCAGACTCAAAAACCCTTGCCTATTGTAGATCGCTCCTGTCCTTCCAGTGCTGAACGAAAAACAATGATTTTGGACCCTGTTTTCATGCGAAATGGCTAAAATAAATATTTCACGTTTGTTTCACTCAAACAGTGTCTCCAGTCATATGCTGAACTGGTCGCATTGGGGATTTGGCCTAAATCATGATTTTGGACAATGTTCATGGAACTCAGCTTGAAACATACTTGCAGACTTAAAAACCCTTGCCTATTGTAGATCGCGCCTGTCCTTCCAGTGCTGAACGAAAAACAATGATTTTGGACCCTGTTTTCATGCGCAATGGCTAAAAGAAATATTTCACGTTTGTTTCACTCAAACAGTGTCTCCTGTCATATGCTGAACTGGTTGCATTGTGGATTTGGCCTAAAACATGATATTGGACAATGTTCATGGAACTCCGCTTGAAACGTACTTGCAGACTTAAAAACCTTGCCTATTGTAGATCGCACCTGTCCTTCCAGTGCTGAACGAAAAACAATGATTTTAGACCCTGTTTTCATGCGAAATGGCTAAAATAAATATTTCACGTTTGTTTCACTCAAACAGTGTCTCCTGTCATATGCTGAACTGGTCGCATTGGGGATTTGGCCTAAAACATGATTTTGGACAATGTTCATGGAACTCAGCTTGAAACGTACTTGCAGACTTAAAAACCCTTGCCTATTGTAGATCGCGCCTGTCCTTCCAGTGCTGAACGAAAAACAATGATTTTGGACCCTGTTTTCATGCGAAATGGCTAAAATAAATATTTCACGTTTGTTTCACTCAAACAGTGTCTCCTGTCATATGCTGAACTGGTCGCATTGGGGATTTGGCCTAAAACATGATTTTGGACAATGTTCATGGAACTCAGCTTGAAAGGTACTTGCAGACTTAAAAACCCTTGCCTATTGTAGATCGCGCCTGTCCTTCCAGTGCTGAACGAAAAACAATGATTTTGGACCCTGTTTTCATGCGAAATGGCTAAAATAAATATTTCACGTTTGTTTCACTCAAACAGCGTCTCCTGTCATATGCTGAACTGGTCGCATTGGGGATTTGGCCTAAAACATGATTTTGGACAATGTTCATGGAACTCAGCTTGAAACGTACTTGCAGACTTAAAAACCCTTGCCTATTGTAGATCGCGCCTGTCCTTCCAGTGCTGAACGAAAAACAATGATTTTCGACCCTGTTTTCATGCGAAATGGCTAAAATAAATATTTCACGTTTGTTTCACTCAAACAGTGTCTCCTGTCATATGCTGAACTGGTCGCATTGGGGATTTGGCCTAAAACATGATTTTGGACAATGTTCATGGAACTCAGCTTGAAACGTACTTGCAGACTTAAAATCCCTTGCCTATTGTAGATCGCGCCTGTCCTTCCAGTGCTGAACAAAAAACTATGATTTTGGACCCTGTTTTCATGCGAAATGGCTAAAATAAATATTTCACGTTTGTTTCACTCAAACAGTGTCTCCTGTCATATGCTGAACTGGTCGCATTGGGGATTTGGCCTAAAACATGATTTTGGACAATGTTCATGGAACTCAGCTTGAAACGTACTTGCAGACTTAAAAACCCTTGCCTATTGTAGATTGCGCCTGTCCTTCCAGTGCTGAACGAAAAACAATGATTATGGACCCTGTTTTCATGCGAAATGGCTAAAATAAATATTTCACCTTTGTTTCACTCAAACAGTGTCTCCTGTCATATGATGAACTGGTCGCATTGGGGATTTGGCCTAAAACATGATTTTGGACAATGTTCATGGAACTCAGCTTGAAACGTACTTGCAGACTTAAAAACCCTTGCCTATTGTAGATCGCGCCTGTCCTTCCAGTGCTGAACGAAAAACAATAATTTTGGACCCTGTTTTCATGCGAAATGGCTAAAATAAATATTTCACGTTTGTTTCACTCAAACAGTGTCTCCTGTCATATGCTGAACTGGTCGCATTGGGGATTTGGCCTAAAAAATGATTTTGGACAATGTTCATGGAACTCAGCTTGAAACGTACTTGCAGACTTAAAAACCCTTGCCTATTGTAGATCGCGCCTGTCCTTCCAGTGCTGAACGAAAAACAATGATTTTGGACCCTGTTTTCATGCGAAATGGCTAAAATAAATGTTTCACGTTTGTTTCACTCAAACAGTGTCTCCTGTCATATGCTGAACTGGTTGCATTGTGGATTTGGCCTAAAACATGATTTTGGACAATGTTCATGGAACTCCGCTTGAAACGTACTTGCAGACTTAAAAACCCTTGCCTATTGTAGATCGCGCCTGTCCTTCCAGTGCTGAACGAAAAACAATGATTTTGGACCCTGTTTTCATGCGAAATGGCTAAAATAAATGTTTCACGTTTGTTTCACTCAAACAGTGTCTCCTGTCATATGCTGAACTGGTCGCATTGGGGATTTGGCCTAAAACATGATTTTGGACAATGTTCATGGAACTCAGCTTGAAACGTACTTGCAGACTTAAAAACCCTTGCCTATTGTAGATCGCGCCTGTCCTTCCAGTGCTGAACGAAAAACAATGATTTTGGACCCTGTTTTCATGCGAAATGGCAAAAATAAATATTTCACGTTTGTTTCACTCAAACAGTGTCTCCTGTCATATGCTGAACTGGTCGCATTGGGGATTTGGCCTAAAACATGATTTTGGACAATGTTCATGGATCTCAGCTTGAAACGTACTTGCAGACTTAAAAACCCTTGCCTATTGTAGATCGCGCCTGTCCTTCCAGTGCTGAACGAAAAACAATGATTTTGGACCCTGTTTTCATGCGAAATGGCTAAAATAAATATTTCACGTTTGTTTCACTCAAACAGTGTCTCCTGTCATATGCTGAACTGGTCGCATTGGGGATTTGGCCTAAAACATGATTTTGGACAATGTTCATGGAACTCAGCTTGAAACGTACTTGCAGACTTAAAAACCCTGGCCTATTGTAGATCGCGCCTGTCCTTCCAGTGCTGAACGAAAAACAATGATTTTGGACCCTGTTTTCATGCGAAATGGCTAAAATAAATATTTCACGTTTGTTTCACTCAAACAGTGTCTCCTGTCATATGCTGAACTGGTCGCATTGGGGATTTGGCCTAAAACATGATTTTGGACAATGTTCATGGAACTCAGCTTGAAACGTACTTGCAGACTTAAAAACCCTTGCCTATTGTAGATCGCGCCTGTCCTTCCAGTGCTGAACGAAAAACAATGATTTTGGACCCTGTTTTCATGCGAAATGGCTAAAATAAATATTTCACGTTTGTTTCACTCAAACAGTGTCTCCTGTCATATGCTGAACTGGTCGCATTGGGGATTTGGCCTAAAACATGATTTTGGACAATGTTCATGGAACTCAGCTTGAAACGTACTTGCAGACTTAAAAACCCTTGCCTATTGTAGATCGCTCCTGTCCTTCCAGTGCTGAACGAAAAACAATGATTTTGGACCCTGTTTTCATGCTAAATGGCTAAAAGAAATATTTCACGTTTGTTTCACTCAAACAGTGTCTCCTGTCATATGCTGAACTGGTCGCATTGGGGATTTGGCCTAAAACATGATTTTGGACAATGTTCATGGAACTCAGCTTGAAACGTACTTGCAGACTTAAAAACCCTTGCCTATTGTAGATCGCGCCTGTCCTTCCAGTGCTGAACGAAAAACAATGATTTTGGACCCTGTTTTCATGCGAAATGGCTAAAATAAATGTTTCACGTTTGTTTCACTCAAACAGTGTCTCCTGTCATATGCTGAACTGGTCGCATTGGGGATTTGGCCTAAAACATGATTTTGGACAATGTTCATGGAACTCAGCTTGAAAGGTACTTGCAGACTTAAAAACCCTTGCCTATTGTAGATCGCGCCTGTCCTTCCAGTGCTGAACGAAAAACAATGATTTTGGACCCTGTTTTCATGCGAAATGGCTAAAATAAATGTTTCACGTTTGTTTCACTCAAACAGTGTCTCCTGTCATATGCTGAACTGGTCGCATTGGGGATTTGGCCTAAAACATGATTTTGGACAATGTTCATGGAACTCAGCTTGAAAGGTACTTGCAGACTTAAAAACCCTTGCCTATTGTAGATCGCGCCTGTCCTTCCAGTGCTGAACGAAAAACAATGATTTTGGACCCTGTTTTCATGCGAAATGGCTAAAATAAATATTTCACGTTTGTTTCACTCAAACAGCGTCTCCTGTCATATGCTGAACTGGTCGCATTGGGGATTTGGCCTAAAACATGATTTTGGACAATGTTCATGGAACTCAGCTTGAAACGTACTTGCAGACTTAAAAACCCTTGCCTATTGTAGATCGCGCCTGTCCTTCCAGTGCTGAACGAAAAACAATGATTTTCGACCCTGTTTTCATGCGAAATGGCTAAAATAAATATTTCACGTTTGTTTCACTCAAACAGTGTCTCCTGTCATATGCTGAACTGGTCGCATTGGGGATTTGGCCTAAAACATGATTTTGGACAATGTTCATGGAACTCAGCTTGAAACGTACTTGCAGACTTAAAATCCCTTGCCTATTGTAGATCGCGCCTGTCCTTCCAGTGCTGAACAAAAAACTATGATTTTGGACCCTGTTTTCATGCGAAATGGCTAAAATAAATATTTCACGTTTGTTTCACTCAAACAGTGTCTCCTGTCATATGCTGAACTGGTCGCATTGGGGATTTGGCCTAAAACATGATTTTGGACAATGTTCATGGAACTCAGCTTGAAACGTACTTGCAGACTTAAAAACCCTTGCCTATTGTAGATTGCGCCTGTCCTTCCAGTGCTGAACGAAAAACAATGATTATGGACCCTGTTTTCATGCGAAATGGCTAAAATAAATATTTCACCTTTGTTTCACTCAAACAGTGTCTCCTGTCATATGATGAACTGGTCGCATTGGGGATTTGGCCTAAAACATGATTTTGGACAATGTTCATGGAACTCAGCTTGAAACGTACTTGCAGACTTAAAAACCCTTGCCTATTGTAGATCGCGCCTGTCCTTCCAGTGCTGAACGAAAAACAATGATTTTGGACCCTGTTTTCATGCGAAATGGCTAAAATAAATATTTCACGTTTGTTTCACTCAAACAGTGTCTCCTGTCATATGCTGAACTGGTCGCATTGGGGATTTGGCCTAAAACATGATTTTGGACAATGTTCATGGAACTCAGCTTGAAACGTACTTGCAGACTTAAAAACCCTTGCCTATTGTAGATCGCTCCTGTCCTTCCAGTGCTGAACGAAAAACAATGATTTTGGACCCTGTTTTCATGCTAAATGGCTAAAAGAAATATTTCACGTTTGTTTCACTCAAACAGTGTCTCCTGTCATATGCTGAACTGGTCGCATTGGGGATTTGGCCTAAAACATGATTTTGGACAATGTTCATGGAACTCAGCTTGAAACGTACTTGCAGACTTAAAAACCCTTGCCTATTGTAGATCGCGCCTGTCCTTCCAGTGCTGAACGAAAAACAATGATTTTGGACCCTGTTTTCATGCGAAATGGCTAAAATAAATGTTTCACGTTTGTTTCACTCAAACAGTGTCTCCTGTCATATGCTGAACTGGTCGCATTGGGGATTTGGCCTAAAACATGATTTTGGACAATGTTCATGGAACTCAGCTTGAAAGGTACTTGCAGACTTAAAAACCCTTGCCTATTGTAGATCGCGCCTGTCCTTCCAGTGCTGAACGAAAAACAATGATTTTGGACCCTGTTTTCATGCGAAATGGCTAAAATAAATGTTTCACGTTTGTTTCACTCAAACAGTGTCTCCTGTCATATGCTGAACTGGTCGCATTGGGGATTTGGCCTAAAACATGATTTTGGACAATGTTCATGGAACTCAGCTTGAAAGGTACTTGCAGACTTAAAAACCCTTGCCTATTGTAGATCGCGCCTGTCCTTCCAGTGCTGAACGAAAAACAATGATTTTGGACCCTGTTTTCATGCGAAATGGCTAAAATAAATATTTCACGTTTGTTTCACTCAAACAGCGTCTCCTGTCATATGCTGAACTGGTCGCATTGGGGATTTGGCCTAAAACATGATTTTGGACAATGTTCATGGAACTCAGCTTGAAACGTACTTGCAGACTTAAAAACCCTTGCCTATTGTAGATCGCGCCTGTCCTTCCAGTGCTGAACGAAAAACAATGATTTTCGACCCTGTTTTCATGCGAAATGGCTAAAATAAATATTTCACGTTTGTTTCACTCAAACAGTGTCTCCTGTCATATGCTGAACTGGTCGCATTGGGGATTTGGCCTAAAACATGATTTTGGACAATGTTCATGGAACTCAGCTTGAAACGTACTTGCAGACTTAAAATCCCTTGCCTATTGTAGATCGCGCCTGTCCTTCCAGTGCTGAACAAAAAACTATGAATTTGGACCCTGTTTTCATGCGAAATGGCTAAAATAAATATTTCACGTTTGTTTCACTCAAACAGTGTCTCCTGTCATATGCTGAACTGGTCGCATTGGGGATTTGGCCTAAAACATGATTTTGGACAATGTTCATGGAACTCAGCTTGAAACGTACTTGCAGACTTAAAAACCCTTGCCTATTGTAGATTGCGCCTGTCCTTCCAGTGCTGAACGAAAAACAATGATTATGGACCCTGTTTTCATGCGAAATGGCTAAAATAAATATTTCACCTTTGTTTCACTCAAACAGTGTCTCCTGTCATATGATGAACTGGTCGCATTGGGGATTTGGCCTAAAACATGATTTTGGACAATGTTCATGGAACTCAGCTTGAAACGTACTTGCAGACTTAAAAACCCTTGCCTATTGTAGATCGCGCCTGTCCTTCCAGTGCTGAACGAAAAACAATAATTTTGGACCCTGTTTTCATGCGAAATGGCTAAAATAAATATTTCACGTTTGTTTCACTCAAACAGTGTCTCCTGTCATATGCTGAACTGGTCGCATTGGGGATTTGGCCTAAAAAATGATTTTGGACAATGTTCATGGAACTCAGCTTGAAACGTACTTGCAGACTTAAAAACCCTTGCCTATTGTAGATCGCGCCTGTCCTTCCAGTGCTGAACGAAAAACAATGATTTTGGACCCTGTTTTCATGCGAAATGGCTAAAATAAATGTTTCACGTTTGTTTCACTCAAACAGTGTCTCCTGTCATATGCTGAACTGGTTGCATTGTGGATTTGGCCTAAAACATGATTTTGGACAATGTTCATGGAACTCCGCTTGAAACGTACTTGCAGACTTAAAAACCCTTGCCTATTGTAGATCGCGCCTGTCCTTCCAGTGCTGAACGAAAAACAATGATTTTGGACCCTGTTTTCATGCGAAATGGCTAAAATAAATGTTTCACGTTTGTTTCACTCAAACAGTGTCTCCTGTCATATGCTGAACTGGTCGCATTGGGGATTTGGCCTAAAACATGATTTTGGACAATGTTCATGGAACTCAGCTTGAAACGTACTTGCAGACTTAAAAACCCTTGCCTATTGTAGATCGCGCCTGTCCTTCCAGTGCTGAACGAAAAACAATGATTTTGGACCCTGTTTTCATGCGAAATGGCAAAAATAAATATTTCACGTTTGTTTCACTCAAACAGTGTCTCCTGTCATATGCTGAACTGGTCGCATTGGGGATTTGGCCTAAAACATGATTTTGGACAATGTTCATGGATCTCAGCTTGAAACGTACTTGCAGACTTAAAAACCCTTGCCTATTGTAGATCGCGCCTGTCCTTCCAGTGCTGAACGAAAAACAATGATTTTGGACCCTGTTTTCATGCGAAATGGCTAAAATAAATATTTCACGTTTGTTTCACTCAAACAGTGTCTCCTGTCATATGCTGAACTGGTCGCATTGGGGATTTGGCCTAAAACATGATTTTGGACAATGTTCATGGAACTCAGCTTGAAACGTACTTGCAGACTTAAAAACCCTGGCCTATTGTAGATCGCGCCTGTCCTTCCAGTGCTGAACGAAAAACAATGATTTTGGACCCTGTTTTCATGCGAAATGGCTAAAATAAATATTTCACGTTTGTTTCACTCAAACAGTGTCTCCTGTCATATGCTGAACTGGTCGCATTGGGGATTTGGCCTAAAACATGATTTTGGACAATGTTCATGGAACTCAGCTTGAAACGTACTTGCAGACTTAAAAACCCTTGCCTATTGTAGATCGCGCCTGTCCTTCCAGTGCTGAACGAAAAACAATGATTTTGGACCCTGTTTTCATGCGAAATGGCTAAAATAAATATTTCACGTTTGTTTCACTCAAACAGTGTCTCCTGTCATATGCTGAACTGGTCGCATTGGGGATTTGGCCTAAAACATGATTTTGGACAATGTTCATGGAACTCAGCTTGAAACGTACTTGCAGACTTAAAAACCCTTGCCTATTGTAGATCGCTCCTGTCCTTCCAGTGCTGAACGAAAAACAATGATTTTGGACCCTGTTTTCATGCTAAATGGCTAAAAGAAATATTTCACGTTTGTTTCACTCAAACAGTGTCTCCTGTCATATGCTGAACTGGTCGCATTGGGGATTTGGCCTAAAACATGATTTTGGACAATGTTCATGGAACTCAGCTTGAAACGTACTTGCAGACTTAAAAACCCTTGCCTATTGTAGATCGCGCCTGTCCTTCCAGTGCTGAACGAAAAACAATGATTTTGGACCCTGTTTTCATGCGAAATGGCTAAAATAAATGTTTCACGTTTGTTTCACTCAAACAGTGTCTCCTGTCATATGCTGAACTGGTCGCATTGGGGATTTGGCCTAAAACATGATTTTGGACAATGTTCATGGAACTCAGCTTGAAAGGTACTTGCAGACTTAAAAACCCTTGCCTATTGTAGATCGCGCCTGTCCTTCCAGTGCTGAACGAAAAACAATGATTTTGGACCCTGTTTTCATGCGAAATGGCTAAAATAAATGTTTCACGTTTGTTTCACTCAAACAGTGTCTCCTGTCATATGCTGAACTGGTCGCATTGGGGATTTGGCCTAAAACATGATTTTGGACAATGTTCATGGAACTCAGCTTGAAAGGTACTTGCAGACTTAAAAACCCTTGCCTATTGTAGATCGCGCCTGTCCTTCCAGTGCTGAACGAAAAACAATGATTTTGGACCCTGTTTTCATGCGAAATGGCTAAAATAAATATTTCACGTTTGTTTCACTCAAACAGCGTCTCCTGTCATATGCTGAACTGGTCGCATTGGTGATTTGGCCTAAAACATGATTTTGGACAATGTTCATGGAACTCAGCTTGAAACGTACTTGCAGACTTAAAAACCCTTGCCTATTGTAGATCGCGCCTGTCCTTCCAGTGCTGAACGAAAAACAATGATTTTCGACCCTGTTTTCATGCGAAATGGCTAAAATAAATATTTCACGTTTGTTTCACTCAAACAGTGTCTCCTGTCATATGCTGAACTGGTCGCATTGGGGATTTGGCCTAAAACATGATTTTGGACAATGTTCATGGAACTCAGCTTGAAACGTACTTGCAGACTTAAAATCCCTTGCCTATTGTAGATCGCGCCTGTCCTTCCAGTGCTGAACAAAAAACTATGAATTTGGACCCTGTTTTCATGCGAAATGGCTAAAATAAATATTTCACGTTTGTTTCACTCAAACAGTGTCTCCTGTCATATGCTGAACTGGTCGCATTGGGGATTTGGCCTAAAACATGATTTTGGACAATGTTCATGGAACTCAGCTTGAAACGTACTTGCAGACTTAAAAACCCTTGCCTATTGTAGATTGCGCCTGTCCTTCCAGTGCTGAACGAAAAACAATGATTATGGACCCTGTTTTCATGCGAAATGGCTAAAATAAATATTTCACCTTTGTTTCACTCAAACAGTGTCTCCTGTCATATGATGAACTGGTCGCATTGGGGATTTGGCCTAAAACATGATTTTGGACAATGTTCATGGAACTCAGCTTGAAACGTACTTGCAGACTTAAAAACCCTTGCCTATTGTAGATCGCGCCTGTCCTTCCAGTGCTGAACGAAAAACAATAATTTTGGACCCTGTTTTCATGCGAAATGGCTAAAATAAATATTTCACGTTTGTTTCACTCAAACAGTGTCTCCTGTCATATGCTGAACTGGTCGCATTGGGGATTTGGCCTAAAAAATGATTTTGGACAATGTTCATGGAACTCAGCTTGAAACGTACTTGCAGACTTAAAAACCCTTGCCTATTGTAGATCGCGCCTGTCCTTCCAGTGCTGAACGAAAAACAATGATTTTGGACCCTGTTTTCATGCGAAATGGCTAAAATAAATGTTTCACGTTTGTTTCACTCAAACAGTGTCTCCTGTCATATGCTGAACTGGTTGCATTGTGGATTTGGCCTAAAACATGATTTTGGACAATGTTCATGGAACTCCGCTTGAAACGTACTTGCAGACTTAAAAACCCTTGCCTATTGTAGATCGCGCCTGTCCTTCCAGTGCTGAACGAAAAACAATGATTTTGGACCCTGTTTTCATGCGAAATGGCTAAAATAAATGTTTCACGTTTGTTTCACTCAAACAGTGTCTCCTGTCATATGCTGAACTGGTCGCATTGGGGATTTGGCCTAAAACATGATTTTGGACAATGTTCATGGAACTCAGCTTGAAACGTACTTGCAGACTTAAAAACCCTTGCCTATTGTAGATCGCGCCTGTCCTTCCAGTGCTGAACGAAAAACAATGATTTTGGACCCTGTTTTCATGCGAAATGGCAAAAATAAATATTTCACGTTTGTTTCACTCAAACAGTGTCTCCTGTCATATGCTGAACTGGTCGCATTGGGGATTTGGCCTAAAACATGATTTTGGACAATGTTCATGGATCTCAGCTTGAAACGTACTTGCAGACTTAAAAACCCTTGCCTATTGTAGATCGCGCCTGTCCTTCCAGTGCTGAACGAAAAACAATGATTTTGGACCCTGTTTTCATGCGAAATGGCTAAAATAAATATTTCACGTTTGTTTCACTCAAACAGTGTCTCCTGTCATATGCTGAACTGGTCGCATTGGGGATTTGGCCTAAAACATGATTTTGGACAATGTTCATGGAACTCAGCTTGAAACGTACTTGCAGACTTAAAAACCCTGGCCTATTGTAGATCGCGCCTGTCCTTCCAGTGCTGAACGAAAAACAATGATTTTGGACCCTGTTTTCATGCGAAATGGCTAAAATAAATATTTCACGTTTGTTTCACTCAAACAGTGTCTCCTGTCATATGCTGAACTGGTCGCATTGGGGATTTGGCCTAAAACATGATTTTGGACAATGTTCATGGAACTCAGCTTGAAACGTACTTGCAGACTTAAAAACCCTTGCCTATTGTAGATCGCGCCTGTCCTTCCAGTGCTGAACGAAAAACAATGATTTTGGACCCTGTTTTCATGCGAAATGGCTAAAATAAATATTTCACGTTTGTTTCACTCAAACAGTGTCTCCTGTCATATGCTGAACTGGTCGCATTGGGGATTTGGCCTAAAACATGATTTTGGACAATGTTCATGGAACTCAGCTTGAAACGTACTTGCAGACTTAAAAACCCTTGCCTATTGTAGATCGCTCCTGTCCTTCCAGTGCTGAACGAAAAACAATGATTTTGGACCCTGTTTTCATGCTAAATGGCTAAAAGAAATATTTCACGTTTGTTTCACTCAAACAGTGTCTCCTGTCATATGCTGAACTGGTCGCATTGGGGATTTGGCCTAAAACATGATTTTGGACAATGTTCATGGAACTCAGCTTGAAACGTACTTGCAGACTTAAAAACCCTTGCCTATTGTAGATCGCGCCTGTCCTTCCAGTGCTGAACGAAAAACAATGATTTTGGACCCTGTTTTCATGCGAAATGGCTAAAATAAATGTTTCACGTTTGTTTCACTCAAACAGTGTCTCCTGTCATATGCTGAACTGGTCGCATTGGGGATTTGGCCTAAAACATGATTTTGGACAATGTTCATGGAACTCAGCTTGAAACGTACTTGCAGACTTAAAAACCCTTGCCTATTGTATATCGCGCCTGTCCTTCCAGTGCTGAACGAAAAACAATGATTTTGGACCCTGTTTTCATGCGAAATGGCTAAAATAAATATTTCACGTTTGTTTCACTCAAACAGTGTCTCCTGTCATATGCTGACCTGGTCGCATTGGGGTTTTGGCCTAAAACATGATTTTGGACAATGTTCATGGAACTCAGCTTGAAACGTACTTGCAGACTTAAAAACCCTTGCCTATTGTAGATCGCTCCTGTCCTTCCAGTGCTGAACGAAAAACAATGATTTTGGACCCTGTTTTCATGCGAAATGGCTAAAATAAATATTTCACGTTTGTTTCACTCAAACAGTGTCTCCAGTCATATGCTGAACTGGTCGCATTGGGGATTTGGCCTAAATCATGATTTTGGACAATGTTCATGGAACTCAGCTTGAAACATACTTGCAGACTTAAAAACCCTTGCCTATTGTAGATCGCGCCTGTCCTTCCAGTGCTGAACGAAAAACAATGATTTTGGACCCTGTTTTCATGCGAAATGGCTAAAAGAAATATTTCACGTTTGTTTCACTCAAACAGTGTCTCCTGTCATATGCTGAACTGGTTGCATTGTGGATTTGGCCTAAAACATGATATTGGACAATGTTCATGGAACTCCGCTTGAAACGTACTTGCAGACTTAAAAACCTTGCTTATTGTAGATCGCACCTGTCCTTCCAGTGCTGAACGAAAAACAATGATTTTAGACCCTGTTTTCATGCGAAATGGCTAAAAGAAATATTTCACGTTTGTTTCACTCAAACAGTGTCTCCTGTCATATGCTGAACTGGTCGCATTGGGGATTTGGCCTAAAACATGATTTTGGACAATGTTCATGGAACTCAGCTTGAAACGTACTTGCAGACTTAAAAACCCTTGCCTATTGTAGATCGCGCCTGTCCTTCCAGTGCTGAACGAAAAACAATGATTTTGGACCCTGTTTTCATGCGAAATGGCTAAAATAAATATTTCACGTTTGTTTCACTCAAACAGTGGAAGGACATATGCTGAACTGGTCTCATTGGGGATTTGGCCCAAAACATGATTTTGGACAATGTTCATGGAACTCAGCTTGAAACGTACTTGCAGACTTAAAAACCCTTGCCTATTGTAGATCGCGCCTGTCCTTCCAGTGCTGAACGAAAAACAATGATTTTGGACCCTGTTTTCATGCGAAATGGCTAAAATAAATATTTCACCTTTGTTTCACTCAAACAGTGTCTCCTGTCATATGCTGAACTGGTCGCATTGGGGATTTGGCCTAAAACATGATTTTGGACAATGTTCATGGAACTCAGCTTGAAACGTACTTGCAGACTTAAAAACCCTTGCCTATTGTAGATCGCTCCTGTCCTTCCAGTGCTGAACGAAAAACAATGATTTTGGACCCTGTTTTCATGCTAAATGGCTAAAAGAAATATTTCACGTTTGTTTCACTCAAACAGTGTCTCCTGTCATATGCTGAACTGGTCTCATTGGGGATTTGGCCTAAAACATGATTTTGGACAATGTTCATGGAACTCAGCTTGAAACGTACTTGCAGACTTAAAAACCCTTGCCTATTGTAGATCGCGCCTGTCCTTCCAGTGCTGAACGAAAAACAATGATTTTGGACCCTGTTTTCATGCGAAATGGCTAAAATAAATATTTCACGTTTGTTTCACTCAAACAGTGGAAGGACATATGCTGAACTGGTCTCATTGGGGATTTGGCCCAAAACATGATTTTGGACAATGTTCATGGAACTCAGCTTGAAACGTACTTGCAGACTTAAAAACCCTTGCCTATTGTAGATCGCGCCTGTCCTTCCAGTGCTGAACGAAAAACAATGATTTTGGACCCTGTTTTCATGCGAAATGGCTAAAATAAATGTTTCACGTTTGTTTCACTCAAACAGTGTCTCCTGTCATATGCTGAACTGGTCGCATTGGGGATTTGGCCTAAAACATGATTTTGGACAATGTTCATGGAACTCAGCTTGAAACGTACTTGCAGACTTAAAAACCCTTGCCTATTGTATATCGCGCCTGTCCTTCCAGTGATGAACGAAAAACAATGATTTTGGACCCTGTTTTCATGCGAAATGGCTAAAATAAATATTTCACGTTTGTTTCACTCAAACAGTGTCTCCTGTCATATGCTGAACTGGTCGCATTGGGGATTTGGCCTAAAACATGATTTTGGACAATGTTCATGGAACTCAGCTTGAAACGTACTTGCAGACTTAAAAACCCTTGCCTATTGTAGATCGCTCCTGTCCTTCCAGTGCTGAACGAAAAACAATGATTTTGGACCCTGTTTTCATGCGAAATGGCTAAAATAAATATTTCACGTTTGTTTCACTCAAACAGTGTCTCCTGTCATATGCTGAACTGGTCGCATTGGGGATTTGGCCTAAATCATGATTTTGGACAATGTTCATGGAACTCAGCTTGAAACATACTTGCAGACTTAAAAACCCTTGCCTATTGTAGATCGCGCCTGTCCTTCCAGTGCTGAACGAAAAACAATGATTTTGGACCCTGTTTTCATGCGAAATGGCTAAAATAAATATTTCACGTTTGTTTCACTCAAACAGTGTCTCCTGTCATATGCTGAACTGGTCGCATTGGGGATTTGGCCTAAATCATGATTTTGGACAATGTTCATGGAACTCAGCTTGAAACATACTTGCAGACTTAAAAACCCTTGCCTATTGTAGATCGCGCCTGTCCTTCCAGTGCTGAACGAAAAACAATGATTTTGGACCCTGTTTTCATGCGAAATGGCTAAAAGAAATATTTCACGTTTGTTTCACTCAAACAGTGTCTCCTGTCATATGCTGAACTGGTTGCATTGTGGATTTGGCCTAAAACATGATATTGGACAATGTTCATGGAACTCAGCTTGAAACGTACTTGCAGACTTAAAAACCCTTGCCTATTGAATATCGCGCCTGTCCTTCCAGTGCTGAACGAAAAACAATGATTTTGGACCCTGTTTTCATGCGAAATGGCAAAAATAAATATTTCACGTTTGTTTCACTCAAACAGTGTCTCCTGTCATATGCTGAACTGGTCGCATTGGGGATTTGGCCTAAAACATGATTTTGGACAATGTTCATGGATCTCAGCTTGAAACGTACTTGCAGACTTAAAAACCCTTGCCTATTGTAGATCGCGCCTGTCCTTCCAGTGCTGAACGAAAAACAATGATTTTGGACTCTGTTTTCATGCGAAATGGCTAAAAGAAATATTTCACGTTTGTTTCACTCAAACAGTGTCTCCTGTCATATGCTGAACTGGTCGCATTGGGGATTTGGCCTAAAACATGATTTTGGACAATGTTCATGGAACTCAGCTTGAAACGTACTTGCAGACTTAAAAACCCTTGCCTATTGTAGATCGCGCCTGTCCTTCCAGTGCTGAACGAAAAACAATGATTTTGGACCCTGTTTTCATGCGAAATGGCTAAAATAAATATTTCACGTTTGTTTCACTCAAACAGTGTCTCCTGTCATATGCTGAACTGGTCGCATTGGGGATTTGGCCTAAAACATGATTTTGGACAATGTTCATGGAACTCAGCTTGAAACGTACTTGCAGACTTAAAAACCCTTGCCTATTGTAGATCGCTCCTGTCCTTCCAGTGCTGAACGAAAAACAATGATTTTGGACCCTGTTTTCATGCTAAATGGCTAAAAGAAATATTTCACGTTTGTTTCACTCAAACAGTGTCTCCTGTCATATGCTGAACTGGTCGCATTGGGGATTTGGCCTAAAACATGATTTTGGACAATGTTCATGGAACTCAGCTTGAAACGTACTTGCAGACTTAAAAACCCTTGCCTATTGTAGATCGCGCCTGTCCTTCCAGTGCTGAACGAAAAACAATGATTTTGGACCCTGTTTTCATGCGAAATGGCTAAAATAAATGTTTCACGTTTGTTTCACTCAAACAGTGTCTCCTGTCATATGCTGAACTGGTCGCATTGGGGATTTGGCCTAAAACATGATTTTGGACAATGTTCATGGAACTCAGCTTGAAACGTACTTGCAGACTTAAAAACCCTTGCCTATTGTATATCGCGCCTGTCCTTCCAGTGCTGAACGAAAAACAATGATTTTGGACCCTGTTTTCATGCGAAATGGCTAAAATAAATATTTCACGTTTGTTTCACTCAAACAGTGTCTCCTGTCATATGCTGAACTGGTCGCATTGGGGATTTGGCCTAAAACATGATTTTGGACAATGTTCATGGAACTCAGCTTGAAACGTACTTGCAGACTTAAAAACCCTTGCCTATTGTAGATCGCTCCTGTCCTTCCAGTGCTGAACGAAAAACAATGATTTTGGACCCTGTTTTCATGCGAAATGGCTAAAATAAATATTTCACGTTTGTTTCACTCAAACAGTGTCTCCTGTCATATGCTGAACTGGTCGCATTGGGGATTTGGCCTAAATCATGATTTTGGACAATGTTCATGGAACTCAGCTTGAAACATACTTGCAGACTTAAAAACCCTTGCCTATTGTAGATCGCGCCTGTCCTTCCAGTGCTGAACGAAAAACAATGATTTTGGACCCTGTTTTCATGCGAAATGGCTAAAAGAAATATTTCACGTTTGTTTCACTCAAACATTGTCTCCTGTCATATGCTGAACTGGTTGCATTGTGGATTTGGCCTAAAACATGATTTTGGACAATGTTCATGGAACTCAGCTTGAAAGGTACTTGCAGACTTAAAAACCCTTGCCTATTGAATATCGCGCCTGTCCTTCCAGTGCTGAACGAAAAACAATGATTTTGGACCCTGTTTTCATGCGAAATGGCTAAAATAAATATTTCACGTTTGTTTCACTCAAACAGTGTCTCCTGTCATATGCTGAACTGGTCGCATTGGGGATTTGGCCTAAAACATGATTTTGGACAATGTTCATGGAACTCAGCTTGAAACGTACTTGCAGACTTAAAAACCCTTGCCTATTGTAGATCGCGCCTGTCCTTCCAGTGCTGAACGAAAAACAATGATTTTGGACCCTGTTTTCATGCGAAATGGCTAAAATAAATATTTCACCTTTGTTTCACTCAAACAGTGTCTCCTGTCATATGCTGAACTGGTCGCATTGGGGATTTGGCCTAAAACATGATTTTGGACAATGTTCATGGATCTCAGCTTGAAACGTACTTGCAGACTTAAAAACCCTTGCCTATTGTAGATCGCGCCTGTCCTTCCAGTGCTGAACGAAAAACAATGATTTTGGACCCTGTTTTCATGCGAAATGGCTAAAATAAATATTTCACGTTTGTTTCACTCAAACAGTGTCTCCTGTCATATGCTGAACTGGTCGCATTGGGGATTTGGCCTAAAACATGATTTTGGACAATGTTCATGGAACTCAGCTTGAAACGTACTTGCAGACTTAAAAACCCTTGCCTATTGTAGATCGCTCCTGTCCTTCCAGTGCTGAACGAAAAACAATGATTTTGGACCCTGTTTTCATGCTAAATGGCTAAAAGAAATATTTCACGTTTGTTTCACTCAAACAGTGTCTCCTGTCATATGCTGAACTGGTCTCATTGGGGATTTGGCCTAAAACATGATTTTGGACAATGTTCATGGAACTCAGCTTGAAACGTACTTGCAGACTTAAAAACCCTTGCCTATTGTAGATCGCGCCTGTCCTTCCAGTGCTGAACGAAAAACAATGATTTTGGACCCTGTTTTCATGCGAAATGGCTAAAATAAATATTTCACGTTTGTTTCACTCAAACAGTGTCTCCTGTCATATGCTGAACTGGTCGCATTGGGGATTTGGCCTAAAACATGATTTTGGACAATGTTCATGGAACTCAGCTTGAAACGTACTTGCAGACTTAAAAACCCTTGCCTATTGAATATCGCGCCTGTCCTTCCAGTGCTGAACGAAAAACAATGATTTTGGACCCTGTTTTCATGCGAAATGGCTAAAATAAATATTTCACGTTTGTTTCACTCAAACAGTGTCTCCTGTCATATGCTGAACTGGTCGCATTGGGGATTTGGCCTAAAACATGATTTTGGACAATGTTCATGGAACTCAGCTTGAAACGTACTTGCAGACTTAAAAACCCTTGCCTATTGTAGATCGCTCCTGTCCTTCCAGTGCTGAACGAAAAACAATGATTTTGGACCCTGTTTTCATGCGAAATGGCTAAAATAAATATTTCACGTTTGTTTCACTCAAACAGTGTCTCCTGTCATATGCTGAACTGGTCGCATTGGGGATTTGGCCTAAATCATGATTTTGGACAATGTTCATGGAACTCAGCTTGAAACATACTTGCAGACTTAAAAACCCTTGCCTATTGTAGATCGCGCCTGTCCTTCCAGTGCTGAACGAAAAACAATGATTTTGGACCCTGTTTTCATGCGAAATGGCTAAAAGAAATATTTCACGTTTGTTTCACTCAAACAGTGTCTCCTGTCATATGCTGAACTGGTTGCATTGTGGATTTGGCCTAAAACATGATATTGGACAATGTTCATGGAACTCAGCTTGAAACGTACTTGCAGACTTAAAAACCCTTGCCTATTGAATATCGCGCCTGTCCTTCCAGTGCTGAACGAAAAACAATGATTTTGGACCCTGTTTTCATGCGAAATGGCAAAAATAAATATTTCACGTTTGTTTCACTCAAACAGTGTCTCCTGTCATATGCTGAACTGGTCGCATTGGGGATTTGGCCTAAAACATGATTTTGGACAATGTTCATGGATCTCAGCTTGAAACGTACTTGCAGACTTAAAAACCCTTGCCTATTGTAGATCGCGCCTGTCCTTCCAGTGCTGAACGAAAAACAATGATTTTGGACTCTGTTTTCATGCGAAATGGCTAAAAGAAATATTTCACGTTTGTTTCACTCAAACAGTGTCTCCTGTCATATGCTGAACTGGTCGCATTGGGGATTTGGCCTAAAACATGATTTTGGACAATGTTCATGGAACTCAGCTTGAAACGTACTTGCAGACTTAAAAACCCTTGCCTATTGTAGATCGCGCCTGTCCTTCCAGTGCTGAACGAAAAACAATGATTTTGGACCCTGTTTTCATGCGAAATGGCTAAAATAAATATTTCACGTTTGTTTCACTCAAACAGTGTCTCCTGTCATATGCTGAACTGGTCGCATTGGGGATTTGGCCTAAAACATGATTTTGGACAATGTTCATGGAACTCAGCTTGAAACGTACTTGCAGACTTAAAAACCCTTGCCTATTGTAGATCGCTCCTGTCCTTCCAGTGCTGAACGAAAAACAATGATTTTGGACCCTGTTTTCATGCTAAATGGCTAAAAGAAATATTTCACGTTTGTTTCACTCAAACAGTGTCTCCTGTCATATGCTGAACTGGTCGCATTGGGGATTTGGCCTAAAACATGATTTTGGACAATGTTCATGGAACTCAGCTTGAAACGTACTTGCAGACTTAAAAACCCTTGCCTATTGTAGATCGCGCCTGTCCTTCCAGTGCTGAACGAAAAACAATGATTTTGGACCCTGTTTTCATGCGAAATGGCTAAAATAAATGTTTCACGTTTGTTTCACTCAAACAGTGTCTCCTGTCATATGCTGAACTGGTCGCATTGGGGATTTGGCCTAAAACATGATTTTGGACAATGTTCATGGAACTCAGCTTGAAACGTACTTGCAGACTTAAAAACCCTTGCCTATTGTATATCGCGCCTGTCCTTCCAGTGCTGAACGAAAAACAATGATTTTGGACCCTGTTTTCATGCGAAATGGCTAAAATAAATATTTCACGTTTGTTTCACTCAAACAGTGTCTCCTGTCATATGCTGAACTGGTCGCATTGGGGATTTGGCCTAAAACATGATTTTGGACAATGTTCATGGAACTCAGCTTGAAACGTACTTGCAGACTTAAAAACCCTTGCCTATTGTAGATCGCTCCTGTCCTTCCAGTGCTGAACGAAAAACAATGATTTTGGACCCTGTTTTCATGCGAAATGGCTAAAATAAATATTTCACGTTTGTTTCACTCAAACAGTGTCTCCTGTCATATGCTGAACTGGTCGCATTGGGGATTTGGCCTAAATCATGATTTTGGACAATGTTCATGGAACTCAGCTTGAAACATACTTGCAGACTTAAAAACCCTTGCCTATTGTATATCCCGCCTGTCCTTCCAGTGCTGAACGAAAAACAATGATTTTGGACCCTGTTTTCATGCGAAATGGCTAAAAGAAATATTTCACGTTTGTTTCACTCAAACATTGTCTCCTGTCATATGCTGAACTGGTTGCATTGTGGATTTGGCCTAAAACATGATATTGGACAATGTTCATGGAACTCCGCTTGAAACGTACTTGCAGACTTAAAAACCTTGCCTATTGTAGATCGCACCTGTCCTTCTAGTGCTGAACGAAAAACAATGATTTTAGATCCTGTTTTCATGCGAAATGGCTAAAAGAAATATTTCACGTTTGTTTCACTCAAACAGTGTCTCCTGTCATATGCTGAACTGGTCGCATTGTGGATTTGGCCTAAAACATGATTTTGGACAATGTTCATGGAACTCAGCTTGAAACGTACTTGCAGACTTAAAAACCCTTGCCTATTGTAGATCGCGCCTGTCCTTCCAGTGCTGAACGAAAAACAATGATTTTGGACCCTGTTTTCATGCGAAATGGCTAAAATAAATATTTCACGTTTGTTTCACTCAAACAGTGTCTCCTGTCATATGCTGAACTGGTCGCATTGGGGATTTGGCCTAAAACATGATTTTGGACAATGTTCATGGAACTCAGCTTGAAAGGTACTTGCAGACTTAAAAACCCTTGCCTATTGTAGATCGCGCCTGTCCTTCCAGTGCTGAACGAAAAACAATGATTTTGGACGCTGTTTTCATGCGAAATGGCTAAAATAAATATTTCACGTTTGTTTCACTCAAACAGTGTCTCCTGTCATATGCTGAACTGGTCGCATTGGGGATTTGGCCTAAAACATGATTTTGGACAATGTTCATGGAACTCAGCTTGAAACGTACTTGCAGACTTAAAAACACTTGCCTATTGAATATCGCGCCTGTCCTTCCAGTGCTGAACGAAAAACAATGATTTTGGACCCTGTTTTCATGCGAAATGGCTAAAATAAATATTTCACGTTTGTTTCACTCAAACAGTGTCTCCTGTCATATGCTGAACTGGTCGCATTGGGGATTTGGCCTAAAACATGATTTTGGACAATGTTCATGGAACTCAGCTTGAAACGTACTTGCAGACTTAAAAACCCTTGCCTATTGTAGATCGCGCCTGTCCTTCCAGTGCTGAACGAAAAACAATGATTTTGGACCCTGTTTTCATGCGAAATGGCTAAAATAAATATTTCACCTTTGTTTCACTCAAACAGTGTCTCCTGTCATATGATGAACTGGTCGCATTGGGGATTTGGCCTAAAACATGATTTTGGACAATGTTCATGGATCTCAGCTTGAAACGTACTTGCAGACTTAAAAACCCTTGCCTATTGTAGATCGCGCCTGTCCTTCCAGTGCTGAACGAAAAACAATGATTTTGGACCCTGTTTTCATGCGAAATGGCTAAAAGAAATATTTCACGTTTGTTTCACTCAAACAGTGTCTCCTGTCATATGCTGAACTGGTCGCATTGGGGATTTGGCCTAAAACATGATTTTGGACAATGTTCATGGAACTCAGCTTGAAACGTACTTGCAGACTTAAAAACCCTTGCCTATTGTAGATCGCTCCTGTCCTTCCAGTGCTGAACGAAAAACAATGATTTTGGACCCTGTTTTCATGCTAAATGGCTAAAAGAAATATTTCACGTTTGTTTCACTCAAACAGTGTCTCCTGTCATATGCTGAACTGGTCTCATTGGGGATTTGGCCTAAAACATGATTTTGGACAATGTTCATGGAACTCAGCTTGAAACGTACTTGCAGACTTAAAAACCCTTGCCTATTGTAGATCGCGCCTGTCCTTCCAGTGCTGAACGAAAAACAATGATTTTGGACCCTGTTTTCATGCGAAATGGCTAAAATAAATATTTCACGTTTGTTTCACTCAAACAGTGTCTCCTGTCATATGCTGAACTGGTCGCATTGGGGATTTGGCCTAAAACATGATTTTGGACAATGTTCATGGAACTCAGCTTGAAACGTACTTGCAGACTTAAAAACACTTGCCTATTGAATATCGCGCCTGTCCTTCCAGTGCTGAACGAAAAACAATGATTTTGGACCCTGTTTTCATGCGAAATGGCTAAAATAAATATTTCACGTTTGTTTCACTCAAACAGTGTCTCCTGTCATATGCTGAACTGGTCGCATTGGGGATTTGGCCTAAAACATGATTTTGGACAATGTTCATGGAACTCAGCTTGAAACGTACTTGCAGACTTAAAAACCCTTGCCTATTGTAGATCGCGCCTGTCCTTCCAGTGCTGAACGAAAAACAATGATTTTGGACCCTGTTTTCATGCGAAATGGCTAAAATAAATATTTCACCTTTGTTTCACTCAAACAGTGTCTCCTGTCATATGCTGAACTGGTCGCATTGGGGATTTGGCCTAAAACATGATTTTGGACAATGTTCATGGATCTCAGCTTGAAACGTACTTGCAGACTTAAAAACCCTTGCCTATTGTAGATCGCGCCTGTCCTTCCAGTGCTGAACGAAAAACAATGATTTTGGACCCTGTTTTCATGCGAAATGGCTAAAAGAAATATTTCACGTTTGTTTCACTCAAACAGTGTCTCCTGTCATATGCTGAACTGGTCGCATTGGGGATTTGGCCTAAAACATGATTTTGGACAATGTTCATGGAACTCAGCTTGAAACGTACTTGCAGACTTAAAAACCCTTGCCTATTGTAGATCGCTCCTGTCCTTCCAGTGCTGAACGAAAAACAATGATTTTGGACCCTGTTTTCATGCTAAATGGCTAAAAGAAATATTTCACGTTTGTTTCACTCAAACAGTGTCTCCTGTCATATGCTGAACTGGTCTCATTGGGGATTTGGCCTAAAACATGATTTTGGACAATGTTCATGGAACTCAGCTTGAAACGTACTTGCAGACTTAAAAACCCTTGCCTATTGTAGATCGCGCCTGTCCTTCCAGTGCTGAACGAAAAACAATGATTTTGGACCCTGTTTTCATGCGAAATGGCTAAAATAAATATTTCACGTTTGTTTCACTCAAACAGTGGAAGGACATATGCTGAACTGGTCTCATTGGGGATTTGGCCCAAAACATGATTTTGGACAATGTTCATGGAACTCAGCTTGAAACGTACTTGCAGACTTAAAAACCCTTGCCTATTGTAGATCGCGCCTGTCCTTCCAGTGCTGAACGAAAAACAATGATTTTGGACCCTGTTTTCATGCGAAATGGCTAAAATAAATATTTCACCTTTGTTTCACTCAAACAGTGTCTCCTGTCACATGCTGAACTGGTAGCATTGGGGATTTGGCCTAAAACATGATTTTGGACAATGTTCATGGAACTCAGCTTGAAACGTACTTGCAGACTTAAAAACCCTTGCCTATTGTAGATCGCGCCTGTCCTTCCAGTGCTGAACGAAAAACAATGATTTTGGACCCTGTTTTCATGCGAAATGGCTAAAATAAATGTTTCACGTTTGTTTCACTCAAACAGTGTCTCCTGTCATATGCTGAACTGGTCGCATTGGGGATTTGGCCTAAAACATGATTTTGGACAATGTTCATGGAACTCAGCTTGAAACGTACTTGCAGACTTAAAAACCCTTGCCTATTGTATATCGCGCCTGTCCTTCCAGTGCTGAACGAAAAACAATGATTTTGGACCCTGTTTTCATGCGAAATGGCTAAAATAAATATTTCACGTTTGTTTCACTCAAACAGTGTCTCCTGTCATATGCTGAACTGGTCGCATTGGGGATTTGGCCTAAAACATGATTTTGGACAATGTTCATGGAACTCAGCTTGAAACGTACTTGCAGACTTAAAAACCCTTGCCTATTGTAGATCGCTCCTGTCCTTCCAGTGCTGAACGAAAAACAATGATTTTGGACCCTGTTTTCATGCGAAATGGCTAAAATAAATATTTCACGTTTGTTTCACTCAAACAGTGTCTCCTGTCATATGCTGAACTGGTCGCATTGGGGATTTGGCCTAAATCATGATTTTGGACAATGTTCATGGAACTCAGCTTGAAACATACTTGCAGACTTAAAAACCCTTGCCTATTGTAGATCGCGCCTGTCCTTCCAGTGCTGAACGAAAAACAATGATTTTGGACCCTGTTTTCATGCGAAATGGCTAAAAGAAATATTTCACGTTTGTTTCACTCAAACAGTGTCTCCTGTCATATGCTGAACTGGTTGCATTGTGGATTTGGCCTAAAACATGATATTGGACAATGTTCATGGAACTCCGCTTGAAACGTACTTGCAGACTTAAAAACCTTGCCTATTGTAGATCGCACCTGTCCTTCCAGTGCTGAACGAAAAACAATGATTTTAGACCCTGTTTTCATGCGAAATGGCTAAAAGAAATATTTCACGTTTGTTTCACTCAAACAGTGTCTCCTGTCATATGCTGAACTGGTCGCATTGTGGATTTGGCCTAAAACATGATTTTGGACAATGTTCATGGAACTCAGCTTGAAACGTACTTGCAGACTTAAAAACCCTTGCCTATTGTAGATCGCGCCTGTCCTTCCAGTGCTGAACGAAAAACAATGATTTTGGACGCTGTTTTCATGCGAAATGGCTAAAATAAATATTTCACGTTTGTTTCACTCAAACAGTGTCTCCTGTCATATGCTGAACTGGTCGCATTGGGGATTTGGCCTAAAACATGATTTTGGACAATGTTCATGGAACTCAGCTTGAAACGTACTTGCAGACTTAAAAACCCTTGCCTATTGAATATCGCGCCTGTCCTTCCAGTGCTGAACGAAAAACAATGATTTTGGACCCTGTTTTCATGCGAAATGGCTAAAATAAATATTTCACGTTTGTTTCACTCAAACAGTGTCTCCTGTCATATGCTGAACTGGTCGCATTGGGGATTTGGCCTAAAACATGATTTTGGACAATGTTCATGGAACTCAGCTTGAAACGTACTTGCAGACTTAAAAACCCTTGCCTATTGTAGATCGCGCCTGTCCTTCCAGTGCTGAACGAAAAACAATGATTTTGGACCCTGTTTTCATGCGAAATGGCTAAAATAAATATTTCACCTTTGTTTCACTCAAACAGTGTCTCCTGTCATATGCTGAACTGGTCGCATTGGGGATTTGGCCTAAAACATGATTTTGGACAATGTTCATGGATCTCAGCTTGAAACGTACTTGCAGACTTAAAAACCCTTGCCTATTGTAGATCGCGCCTGTCCTTCCAGTGCTGAACGAAAAACAATGATTTTGGACCCTGTTTTCATGCGAAATGGCTAAAATAAATATTTCACGTTTGTTTCACTCAAACAGTGTCTCCTGTCATATGCTGAACTGGTCGCATTGGGGATTTGGCCTAAAACATGATTTTGGACAATGTTCATGGAACTCAGCTTGAAACGTACTTGCAGACTTAAAAACCCTTGCCTATTGTAGATCGCTCCTGTCCTTCCAGTGCTGAACGAAAAACAATGATTTTGGACCCTGTTTTCATGCTAAATGGCTAAAAGAAATATTTCACGTTTGTTTCACTCAAACAGTGTCTCCTGTCATATGCTGAACTGGTCTCATTGGGGATTTGGCCTAAAACATGATTTTGGACAATGTTCATGGAACTCAGCTTGAAACGTACTTGCAGACTTAAAAACCCTTGCCTATTGTAGATCGCGCCTGTCCTTCCAGTGCTGAACGAAAAACAATGATTTTGGACCCTGTTTTCATGCGAAATGGCTAAAATAAATATTTCACGTTTGTTTCACTCAAACAGTGTCTCCTGTCATATGCTGAACTGGTCGCATTGGGGATTTGGCCTAAAACATGATTTTGGACAATGTTCATGGAACTCAGCTTGAAACGTACTTGCAGACTTAAAAACCCTTGCCTATTGTAGATCGCTCCTGTCCTTCCAGTGCTGAACGAAAAACAATGATTTTGGACCCTGTTTTCATGCGAAATGGCTAAAATAAATATTTCACGTTTGTTTCACTCAAACAGTGTCTCCTGTCATATGCTGAACTGGTCGCATTGGGGATTTGGCCTAAATCATGATTTTGGACAATGTTCATGGAACTCAGCTTGAAACATACTTGCAGACTTAAAAACCCTTGCCTATTGTAGATCGCGCCTGTCCTTCCAGTGCTGAACGAAAAACAATGATTTTGGACCCTGTTTTCATGCGAAATGGCTAAAAGAAATATTTCACGTTTGTTTCACTCAAACATTGTCTCCTGTCATATGCTGAACTGGTTGCATTGTGGATTTGGCCTAAAACATGATATTGGACAATGTTCATGGAACTCCGCTTGAAACGTACTTGCAGACTTAAAAACCTTGCCTATTGTAGATCGCACCTGTCCTTCCAGTGCTGAACGAAAAACAATGATTTTAGACCCTGTTTTCATGCGAAATGGCTAAAAGAAATATTTCACGTTTGTTTCACTCAAACAGTGTCTCCTGTCATATGCTGAACTGGTCGCATTGTGGATTTGGCCTAAAACATGATTTTGGACAATGTTCATGGAACTCAGCTTGAAACGTACTTGCAGACTTAAAAACCCTTGCCTATTGTAGATCGCGCCTGTCCTTCCAGTGCTGAACGAAAAACAATGATTTTGGACCCTGTTTTCATGCGAAATGGCTAAAATAAATATTTCACGTTTGTTTCACTCAAACAGTGTCTCCTGTCATATGCTGAACTGGTCGCATTGGGGATTTGGCCTAAAACATGATTTTGGACAATGTTCATGGAACTCAGCTTGAAAGGTACTTGCAGACTTAAAAACCCTTGCCTATTGTAGATCGCGCCTGTCCTTCCAGTGCTGAACGAAAAACAATGATTTTGGACGCTGTTTTCATGCGAAATGGCTAAAATAAATATTTCACGTTTGTTTCACTCAAACAGTGTCTCCTGTCATATGCTGAACTGGTCGCATTGGGGATTTGGCCTAAAACATGATTTTGGACAATGTTCATGGAACTCAGCTTGAAACGTACTTGCAGACTTAAAAACACTTGCCTATTGAATATCGCGCCTGTCCTTCCAGTGCTGAACGAAAAACAATGATTTTGGACCCTGTTTTCATGCGAAATGGCTAAAATAAATATTTCACGTTTGTTTCACTCAAACAGTGTCTCCTGTCATATGCTGAACTGGTCGCATTGGGGATTTGGCCTAAAACATGATTTTGGACAATGTTCATGGAACTCAGCTTGAAACGTACTTGCAGACTTAAAAACCCTTGCCTATTGTAGATCGCGCCTGTCCTTCCAGTGCTGAACGAAAAACAATGATTTTGGACCCTGTTTTCATGCGAAATGGCTAAAATAAATATTTCACCTTTGTTTCACTCAAACAGTGTCTCCTGTCATATGCTGAACTGGTCGCATTGGGGATTTGGCCTAAAACATGATTTTGGACAATGTTCATGGATCTCAGCTTGAAACGTACTTGCAGACTTAAAAACCCTTGCCTATTGTAGATCGCGCCTGTCCTTCCAGTGCTGAACGAAAAACAATGATTTTGGACCCTGTTTTCATGCGAAATGGCTAAAAGAAATATTTCACGTTTGTTTCACTCAAACAGTGTCTCCTGTCATATGCTGAACTGGTCGCATTGGGGATTTGGCCTAAAACATGATTTTGGACAATGTTCATGGAACTCAGCTTGAAACGTACTTGCAGACTTAAAAACCCTTGCCTATTGTAGATCGCGCCTGTCCTTCCAGTGCTGAACGAAAAACAATGATTTTGGACCCTGTTTTCATGCTAAATGGCTAAAAGAAATATTTCACGTTTGTTTCACTCAAACAGTGTCTCCTGTCATATGCTGAACTGGTCTCATTGGGGATTTGGCCTAAAACATGATTTTGGACAATGTTCATGGAACTCAGCTTGAAACGTACTTGCAGACTTAAAAACCCTTGCCTATTGTAGATCGCGCCTGTCCTTCCAGTGCTGAACGAAAAACAATGATTTTGGACCCTGTTTTCATGCGAAATGGCTAAAAGAAATGTTTCACGTTTGTTTCACTCAAACAGTGTCTCCTGTCATATGCTGAACTGGTCGCATTGGGGATTTGGCCTAAAACATGATTTTGGACAATGTTCATGGAACTCAGCTTGAAACGTACTTGCAGACTTAAAAACCCTTGCCTATTGTAGATCGCGCCTGTCCTTCCAGTGCTGAACGAAAAACAATGATTTTGGACCCTGTTTTCATGCGAAATGGCTAAAATAAATATTTCACGTTTGTTTCACTCAAACAGTGTCTCCTGTCATATGCTGAACTGGTCGCATTGGGGATTTGGCCTAAAACATGATTTTGGACAATGTTCATGGAACTCAGCTTGAAACGTACTTGCAGACTTAAAAACCCTTGCCTATTGTAGATCGCTCCTGTCCTTCCAGTGCTGAACGAAAAACAATGATTTTGGACCCTGTTTTCATGCGAAATGGCTAAAATAAATATTTCACGTTTGTTTCACTCAAACAGTGTCTCCTGTCATATGCTGAACTGGTCGCATTGGGGATTTGGCCTAAATCATGATTTTGGACAATGTTCATGGAACTCAGCTTGAAACATACTTGCAGACTTAAAAACCCTTGCCTATTGTAGATCGCGCCTGTCCTTCCAGTGCTGAACGAAAAACAATGATTTTGGACCCTGTTTTCATGCGAAATGGCTAAAAGAAATATTTCACGTTTGTTTCACTCAAACAGTGTCTCCTGTCATATGCTGAACTGGTTGCATTGTGGATTTGGCCTAAAACATGATATTGGACAATGTTCATGGAACTCCGCTTGAAACGTACTTGCAGACTTAAAAACCTTGCCTATTGTAGATCGCACCTGTCCTTCCAGTGCTGAACGAAAAACAATGATTTTAGACCCTGTTTTCATGCGAAATGGCTAAAAGAAATATTTCACGTTTGTTTCACTCAAACAGTGTCTCCTGTCATATGCTGAACTGGTCGCATTGTGGATTTGGCCTAAAACATGATTTTGGACAATGTTCATGGAACTCAGCTTGAAACGTACTTGCAGACTTAAAAACCCTTGCCTATTGTAGATCGCGCCTGTCCTTCCAGTGCTGAACGAAAAACAATGATTTTGGACCCTGTTTTCATGCGAAATGGCTAAAATAAATATTTCACCTTTGTTTCACTCAAACAGTGTCTCCTGTCATATGCTGAACTGGTCGCATTGGGGATTTGGCCTAAAACATGATTTTGGACAATGTTCATGGAACTCAGCTTGAAAGGTACTTGCAGACTTAAAAACCCTTGCCTATTGTAGATCGCGCCTGTCCTTCCAGTGCTGAACGAAAAACAATGATTTTGGACCCTGTTTTCATGCGAAATGGCTAAAATAAATATTTCACGTTTGTTTCACTCAAACAGTGTCTCCTGTCATATGCTGAACTGGTCGCATTGGGGATTTGGCCTAAAACATGATTTTGGACAATGTTCATGGAACTCAGCTTGAAACGTACTTGCAGACTTAAAAACCCTTGCCTATTGAATATCGCGCCTGTCCTTCCAGTGCTGAACGAAAAACAATGATTTTGGACCCTGTTTTCATGCGAAATGGCTAAAATAAATATTTCACGTTTGTTTCACTCAAACAGTGTCTCCTGTCATATGCTGAACTGGTCGCATTGGGGATTTGGCCTAAAACATGATTTTGGACAATGTTCATGGAACTCAGCTTGAAACGTACTTGCAGACTTAAAAACCCTTGCCTATTGTAGATCGCTCCTGTCCTTCCAGTGCTGAACGAAAAACAATGATTTTGGACCCTGTTTTCATGCGAAATGGCTAAAATAAATGTTTCACGTTTGTTTCACTCAAACAGTGTCTCCTGTCATATGCTGAACTGGTTGCATTGTGGATTTGGCCTAAAACATGATTTTGGACAATGTTCATGGAACTCCGCTTGAAACGTACTTGCAGACTTAAAAACCCTTGCCTATTGTAGATCGCGCCTGTCCTTCCAGTGCTGAACGAAAAACAATGATTTTGGACCCTGTTTTCATGCGAAATGGCTAAAATAAATGTTTCACGTTTGTTTCACTCAAACAGTGTCTCCTGTCATATGCTGAACTGGTCGCATTGGGGATTTGGCCTAAAACATGATTTTGGACAATGTTCATGGAACTCAGCTTGAAACGTACTTGCAGACTTAAAAACCCTTGCCTATTGTAGATCGCGCCTGTCCTTCCAGTGCTGAACGAAAAACAATGATTATGGACCCTGTTTTCATGCGAAATGGCTAAAATAAATATTTCACCTTTGTTTCACTCAAACAGTGTCTCCTGTCATATGATGAACTGGTCGCATTGGGGATTTGGCCTAAAACATGATTTTGGACAATGTTCATGGAACTCAGCTTGAAACGTACTTGCAGACTTAAAAACCCTTGCCTATTGTAGATCGCGCCTGTCCTTCCAGTGCTGAACGAAAAACAATGATTTTGGACCCTGTTTTCATGCGAAATGGCTAAAAGAAATATTTCACGTTTGTTTCACTCAAACAGTGTCTCCTGTCATATGCTGAACTGGTCGCATTGGGGATTTGGCCTAAAACATGATTTTGGACAATGTTCATGGAACTCAGCTTGAAACGTACTTGCAGACTTAAAAACCCTTGCCTATTGTAGATCGCGCCTGTCCTTCCAGTGCTGAACGAAAAACAATGATTTTGGACCCTGTTTTCATGCGAAATGGCTAAAAGAAATATTTCACGTTTGTTTCACTCAAACAGTGTCTCCTGTCATATGCTGAACTGGTTGCATTGTGGATTTGGCCTAAAACATGATATTGGACAATGTTCATGGAACTCCGCTTGAAACGTACTTGCAGACTTAAAAACCTTGCCTATTGTAGATCGCACCTGTCCTTCCAGTGCTGAACGAAAAACAATGATTTTAGACCCTGTTTTCATGCGAAATGGCTAAAAGAAATATTTCACGTTTGTTTCACTCAAACAGTGTCTCCTGTCATATGCTGAACTGGTCGCATTGTGGATTTGGCCTAAAACATGATTTTGGACAATGTTCATGGAACTCAGCTTGAAACGTACTTGCAGACTTAAAAACCCTTGCCTATTGTAGATCGCGCCTGTCCTTCCAGTGCTGAACGAAAAACAATGATTTTGGACCCTGTTTTCATGCGAAATGGCTAAAATAAATATTTCACGTTTGTTTCACTCAAACAGTGTCTCCTGTCATATGCTGAACTGGTCGCATTGGGGATTTGGCCTAAAACATGATTTTGGACAATGTTCATGGAACTCAGCTTGAAAGGTACTTGCAGACTTAAAAACCCTTGCCTATTGTAGATCGCGCCTGTCCTTCCAGTGCTGAACGAAAAACAATGATTTTGGACCCTGTTTTCATGCGAAATGGCTAAAATAAATATTTCACGTTTGTTTCACTCAAACAGTGTCTCCTGTCATATGCTGAACTGGTCGCATTGGGGATTTGGCCTAAAACATGATTTTGGACAATGTTCATGGAACTCAGCTTGAAACGTACTTGCAGACTTAAAAACCCTTGCCTATTGTAGATCGCTCCTGTCCTTCCAGTGCTGAACGAAAAACAATGATTTTGGACCCTGTTTTCATGCGAAATGGCTAAAATAAATGTTTCACGTTTGTTTCACTCAAACAGTGTCTCCTGTCATATGCTGAACTGGTTGCATTGTGGATTTGGCCTAAAACATGATTTTGGACAATGTTCATGGAACTCCGCTTGAAACGTACTTGCAGACTTAAAAACCCTTGCCTATTGTAGATCGCGCCTGTCCTTCCAGTGCTGAACGAAAAACAATGATTTTGGACCCTGTTTTCATGCGAAATGGCTAAAATAAATGTTTCACGTTTGTTTCACTCAAACAGTGTCTCCTGTCATATGCTGAACTGGTCGCATTGGGGATTTGGCCTAAAACATGATTTTGGACAATGTTCATGGAACTCAGCTTGAAACGTACTTGCAGACTTAAAAACCCTTGCCTATTGTAGATCGCGCCTGTCCTTCCAGTGCTGAACGAAAAACAATGATTTTGGACCCTGTTTTCATGCGAAATGGCTAAAATAAATATTTCACGTTTGTTTCACTCAAACAGTGTCTCCTGTCATATGCTGAACTGGTCGCATTGGGGATTTGGCCTAAAACATGATTTTGGACAATGTTCATGGAACTCAGCTTGAAACGTACTTGCAGACTTAAAAACCCTTGCCTATTGTAGATCGCGCCTGTCCTTCCAGTGCTGAACGAAAAACAATGATTTTGGACCCTGTTTTCATGCGAAATGGCTAAAATAAATATTTCACCTTTGTTTCACTCAAACAGTGTCTCCTGTCTTATGCTGAACTGGTCGAATTGGGGATTTGGCCTAAAACATGATTTTGGACAATGTTCATGGATCTCAGCTTGAAACGTACTTGCAGACTTAAAAACCCTTGCCTATTGTAGATCGCGCCTGTCCTTCCAGTGCTGAACGAAAAACAATGATTTTGGACCCTGTTTTCATGCGAAATGGCTAAAATAAATATTTCACGTTTGTTTCACTCAAACAGCGTCTCCTGTCATATGCTGAACTGGTCGCATTGGGGATTTGGCCTAAAACATGATTTTGGACAATGTTCATGGAACTCAGCTTGAAACGTACTTGCAGACTTAAAAACCCTTGCCTATTGTAGATCGCGCCTGTCCTTCCAGTGCTGAACGAAAAACAATGATTTTCGACCCTGTTTTCATGCGAAATGGCTAAAAGAAATATTTCACGTTTGTTTCACTCAAACAGTGTCTCCTGTCATATGCTGAACTGGTCGCATTGGGGATTTGGCCTAAAACATGATTTTGGACAATGTTCATGGAACTCAGCTTGAAACGTACTTGCAGACTTAAAATCCCTTGCCTATTATAGATCGCGCCTGTCCTTCCAGTGCTGAACGAAAAACAATGATTTTGGACCCTGTTTTCATGCGAAATGGCTAAAATAAATATTTCACGTTTGTTTCACTCAAACAGCGTCTCCTGTCATATGCTGAACTGGTCGCATTGGGGATTTGGCCTAAAACATGATTTTGGACAATGTTCATGGAACTCAGCTTGAAACGTACTTGCAGACTTAAAAACCCTTGCCTATTGTAGATCGCGCCTGTCCTTCCAGTGCTGAACGAAAAACAATGATTTTCGACCCTGTTTTCATGCGAAATGGCTAAAAGAAATATTTCACGTTTGTTTCACTCAAACAGTGTCTCCTGTCATATGCTGAACTGGTCGCATTGGGGATTTGGCCTAAAACATGATTTTGGACAATGTTCATGGAACTCAGCTTGAAACGTACTTGCAGACTTAAAATCCCTTGCCTATTATAGATCGCGCCTGTCCTTCCAGTGCTGAACAAAAAACTATGATTTTGGACCCTGTTTTCATGCGAAATGGCTAAAATAAATATTTCACGTTTGTTTCACTCAAACAGTGTCTCCTGTCAAATGCTGAACTGGTCGCATTGGGGATTTGGCCTAAAACATGATTTTGGACAATGTTCATGGAACTCAGCTTGAAACGTACTTGCAGACTTAAAAACCCTTGCCTATTGTAGATCGCGCCTGTCCTTCCAGTGCTGAACGAAAAACAATGATTATGGACCCTGTTTTCATGCGAAATGGCTAAAATAAATATTTCACCTTTGTTTCACTCAAACAGTGTCTCCTGTCATATGATGAACTGGT
Source organism: Coregonus lavaretus (assembly GCF_964263955.1). Classification (NCBI taxonomy): domain Eukaryota; kingdom Metazoa; phylum Chordata; class Actinopteri; order Salmoniformes; family Salmonidae; genus Coregonus; species Coregonus lavaretus. The sequence continues at coordinate 17,345,841 of NC_139993.1, forward strand.
CGCATTGGGGATTTGGCCTAAAACATGATTTTGGACAATGTTCATGGAACTCAGCTTGAAACGTACTTGCAGACTTAAAAACCCTTGCCTATTGTAGATCGCGCCTGTCCTTCCAGTGCTGAACGAAAAACAATAATTTTGGACCCTGTTTTCATGCGAAATGGCTAAAATAAATATTTCACGTTTGTTTCACTCAAACAGTGTCTCCTGTCATATGCTGAACTGGTCGCATTGGGGATTTGGCCTAAAAAATGATTTTGGACAATGTTCATGGAACTCAGCTTGAAACGTACTTGCAGACTTAAAAACCCTTGCCTATTGTAGATCGCGCCTGTCCTTCCAGTGCTGAACGAAAAACAATGATTTTGGACCCTGTTTTCATGCGAAATGGCTAAAATAAATGTTTCACGTTTGTTTCACTCAAACAGTGTCTCCTGTCATATGCTGAACTGGTTGCATTGTGGATTTGGCCTAAAACATGATTTTGGACAATGTTCATGGAACTCCGCTTGAAACGTACTTGCAGACTTAAAAACCCTTGCCTATTGTAGATCGCGCCTGTCCTTCCAGTGCTGAACGAAAAACAATGATTTTGGACCCTGTTTTCATGCGAAATGGCAAAAATAAATATTTCACGTTTGTTTCACTCAAACAGTGTCTCCTGTCTTATGCTGAACTGGTCGAATTGGGGATTTGGCCTAAAACATGATTTTGGACAATGTTCATGGATCTCAGCTTGAAACGTACTTGCAGACTTAAAAACCCTTGCCTATTGTAGATCGCGCCTGTCCTTCCAGTGCTGAACGAAAAACAATGATTTTCGACCCTGTTTTCATGCGAAATGGCTAAAAGAAATATTTCACGTTTGTTTCACTCAAACAGTGTCTCCTGTCATATGCTGAACTGGTCGCATTGGGGATTTGGCCTAAAACATGATTTTGGACAATGTTCATGGAACTCAGCTTGAAACGTACTTGCAGACTTAAAAACCCTTGCCTATTGTAGATCGCTCCTGTCCTTCCAGTGCTGAACGAAAAACAATGATTTTGGACCCTGTTTTCATGCGAAATGGCTAAAATAAATATTTCACGTTTGTTTCACTCAAACAGTGTCTCCTGTCATATGCTGAACTGGTCGCATGCTGAACTGGTCGCATTGGGGATTTGGCCTAAATCATGATTTTGGACAATGTTCATGGAACTCAGCTTGAAACATACTTGCAGACTTAAAAACCCTTGCCTATTGTAGATCGCGCCTGTCCTTCCAGTGCTGAACGAAAAACAATGATTTTGGACCCTGTTTTCATGCGAAATGGCTAAAAGAAATATTTCACGTTTGTTTCACTCAAACAGTGTCTCCTGTCATATGCTGAACTGGTTGCATTGTGGATTTGGCCTAAAACATGATATTGGACAATGTTCATGGAACTCCGCTTGAAACGTACTTGCAGACTTAAAAACCCTTGCCTATTGTAGATCGCGCCTGTCCTTCCAGTGCTGAACGAAAAACAATGATTTTGGACCCTGTTTTCATGCGAAATGGCTAAAATAAATATTTCACATTTGTTTCACTCAAACAGTGTCTCCTGTCATATGCTGAACTGGTCGCATTGGGGATTTGGCCTAAAACATGATTTTGGACAATGTTCATGGAACTCAGCTTGAAAGGTACTTGCAGACTTAAAAACCCTTGCCTATTGTAGATCGCGCCTGTCCTTCCAGTGCTGAACGAAAAACAATGATTTTGGACCCTGTTTTCATGCGAAATGGCTAAAATCAATATTTCACGTTTGTTTCACTCAAACAGTGTCTCCTGTCATATGCTGAACTGGTCGCATTGGGGATTTGGCCTAAAACATGATTTTGGACAATGTTCATGGAACTCAGCTTGAAACGTACTTGCAGACTTAAAAACCCTTGCCTATTGTAGATCGCTCCTGTCCTTCCAGTGCTGAACGAAAAACAATGATTTTGGACCCTGTTTTCATGCGAAATGGCTAAAATAAATATTTCACGTTTGTTTCACTCAAACAGTGTCTCCTGTCATATGCTGAACTGGTCGCATTGGGGATTTGGCCTAAAACATGATTTTGGACAATGTTCATGGAACTCAGCTTGAAACGTACTTGCAGACTTAAAAACCCTTGCCTATTGTAGATCGCGCCTGTCCTTCCAGTGCTGAACGAAAAACAATGATTTTGGACCCTGTTTTCATGCGAAATGGCTAAAATAAATATTTCACCTTTGTTTCACTCAAACAGTGTCTCCTGTCTTATGCTGAACTGGTCGAATTGGGGATTTGGCCTAAAACATGATTTTGGACAATGTTCATGGATCTCAGCTTGAAACGTACTTGCAGACTTAAAAACCCTTGCCTATTGTAGATCGCGCCTGTCCTTCCAGTGCTGAACGAAAAACAATGATTTTGGACCCTGTTTTCATGCGAAATGGCTAAAATAAATATTTCACGTTTGTTTCACTCAAACAGCGTCTCCTGTCATATGCTGAACTGGTCGCATTGGGGATTTGGCCTAAAACATGATTTTGGACAATGTTCATGGAACTCAGCTTGAAACGTACTTGCAGACTTAAAAACCCTTGCCTATTGTAGATCGCGCCTGTCCTTCCAGTGCTGAACGAAAAACAATGATTTTCGACCCTGTTTTCATGCGAAATGGCTAAAAGAAATATTTCACGTTTGTTTCACTCAAACAGTGTCTCCTGTCATATGCTGAACTGGTCGCATTGGGGATTTGGCCTAAAACATGATTTTGGACAATGTTCATGGAACTCAGCTTGAAACGTACTTGCAGACTTAAAATCCCTTGCCTATTGTAGATCGCGCCTGTCCTTCCAGTGCTGAACAAAAAACTATGATTTTGGACCCTGTTTTCATGCGAAATGGCTAAAATAAATATTTCACGTTTGTTTCACTCAAACAGTGTCTCCTGTCAAATGCTGAACTGGTCGCATTGGGGATTTGGCCTAAAACATGATTTTGGACAATGTTCATGGAACTCAGCTTGAAACGTACTTGCAGACTTAAAAACCCTTGCCTATTGTAGATCGCGCCTGTCCTTCCAGTGCTGAACGAAAAACAATGATTATGGACCCTGTTTTCATGCGAAATGGCTAAAATAAATATTTCACCTTTGTTTCACTCAAACAGTGTCTCCTGTCATATGATGAACTGGTCGCATTGGGGATTTGGCCTAAAACATGATTTTGGACAATGTTCATGGAACTCAGCTTGAAACGTACTTGCAGACTTAAAAACCCTTGCCTATTGTAGATCGCACCTGTCCTTCCAGTGCTGAACGAAAAACAATAATTTTGGACCCTGTTTTCATGCGAAATGGCTAAAATAAATATTTCACGTTTGTTTCACTCAAACAGTGTCTCCTGTCATATGCTGAACTGGTCGCATTGGGGATTTGGCCTAAAAAATGATTTTGGACAATGTTCATGGAACTCAGCTTGAAACGTACTTGCAGACTTAAAAACCCTTGCCTATTGTAGATCGCGCCTGTCCTTCCAGTGCTGAACGAAAAACAATGATTTTGGACCCTGTTTTCATGCGAAATGGCTAAAATAAATGTTTCACGTTTGTTTCACTCAAACAGTGTCTCCTGTCATATGCTGAACTGGTTGCATTGTGGATTTGGCCTAAAACATGATTTTGGACAATGTTCATGGAACTCCGCTTGAAACGTACTTGCAGACTTAAAAACCCTTGCCTATTGTAGATCGCGCCTGTCCTTCCAGTGCTGAACGAAAAACAATGATTTTGGACCCTGTTTTCATGCGAAATGGCAAAAATAAATATTTCACGTTTGTTTCACTCAAACAGTGTCTCCTGTCTTATGCTGAACTGGTCGAATTGGGGATTTGGCCTAAAACATGATTTTGGACAATGTTCATGGATCTCAGCTTGAAACGTACTTGCAGACTTAAAAACCCTTGCCTATTGAAGATCGCGCCTGTCCTTCCAGTGCTGAACGAAAAACAATGATTTTCGACCCTGTTTTCATGCGAAATGGCTAAAAGAAATATTTCACGTTTGTTTCACTCAAACAGTGTCTCCTGTCATATGCTGAACTGGTCGCATTGGGGATTTGGCCTAAAACATGATTTTGGACAATGTTCATGGAACTCAGCTTGAAACGTACTTGCAGACTTAAAATCCCTTGCCTATTGTAGATCGCGCCTGTCCTTCCAGTGCTGAACAAAAAACTATGATTTTGGACCCTGTTTTCATGCGAAATGGCTAAAATAAATATTTCACGTTTGTTTCACTCAAACAGTGTCTCCTGTCATATGCTGAACTGGTCGCATTGGGGATTTGGCCTAAAACATGATTTTGGACAATGTTCATGGAACTCAGCTTGAAACGTACTTGCAGACTTAAAAACCCTTGCCTATTGTAGATCGCGCCTGTCCTTCCAGTGCTGACGAAAAACAATGATTATGGACCCTGTTTTCATGCGAAATGGCTAAAATAAATATTTCACCTTTGTTTCACTCAAACAGTGTCTCCTGTCATATGATGAACTGGTCGCATTGGGGATTTGGCCTAAAACATGATTTTGGACAATGTTCATGGAACTCAGCTTGAAACGTACTTGCAGACTTAAAAACCCTTGCCTATTGTAGATCGCGCCTGTCCTTCCAGTGCTGAACGAAAAACAATAATTTTGGACCCTGTTTTCATGCGAAATGGCTAAAATAAATATTTCACGTTTGTTTCACTCAAACAGTGTCTCCTGTCATATGCTGAACTGGTCGCATTGGGGATTTGGCCTAAAAAATGATTTTGGACAATGTTCATGGAACTCAGCTTGAAACGTACTTGCAGACTTAAAAACCCTTGCCTATTGTAGATCGCGCCTGTCCTTCCAGTGCTGAACGAAAAACAATGATTTTGGACCCTGTTTTCATGCGAAATGGCTAAAATAAATGTTTCACGTTTGTTTCACTCAAACAGTGTCTCCTGTCATATGCTGAACTGGTTGCATTGTGGATTTGGCCTAAAACATGATTTTGGACAATGTTCATGGAACTCCGCTTGAAACGTACTTGCAGACTTAAAAACCCTTGCCTATTGTAGATCGCGCCTGTCCTTCCAGTGCTGAACGAAAAACAATGATTTTGGACCCTGTTTTCATGCGAAATGGCTAAAATAAATGTTTCACGTTTGTTTCACTCAAACAGTGTCTCCTGTCATATGCTGAACTGGTCGCATTGGGGATTTGGCCTAAAACATAATTTGGACAATGTTCATGGAACTCAGCTTGAAACGTACTTGCAGACTTAAAAACCCTTGCCTATTGTAGATCGCTCCTGTCCTTCCAGTGCTGAACGAAAAACAATGATTTTGGACCCTGTTTTCATGCGAAATGGCTAAAATAAATATTTCACGTTTGTTTCACTCAAACAGTGTCTCCTGTCATATGCTGAACTGGTCGCATTGGGGATTTGGCCTAAAACATAATTTGGACAATGTTCATGGAACTCAGCTTGAAACGTACTTGCAGACTTAAAAACCCTTGCCTATTGTAGATCGCGCCTGTCCTTCCAGTGCTGAACGAAAAACAATGATTTTGGACCCTGTTTTCATGCGAAATGGCTAAAATAAATATTTCACCTTTGTTTCACTCAAACAGTGTCTCCTGTCATATGCTGAACTGGTCGCATTGGGGATTTGGCCTAAAACATGATTTTGGACAATGTTCATGGATCTCAGCTTGAAACGTACTTGCAGACTTAAAAACCCTTGCCTATTGTAGATCGCGCCTGTCCTTCCAGTGCTGAACGAAAAACAATGATTTTGGACCCTGTTTTCATGCGAAATGGCTAAAATAAATATTTCACGTTTGTTTCACTCAAACAGTGTCTCCTGTCATATGCTGAACTGGTCACATTGGGGATTTGGCCTAAAACATGATTTTGGACAATGTTCATGGAACTCAGCTTGAAACGTACTTGCAGACTTAAAAACCCTTGCCTATTGTAGATCGCGCCTGTCCTTCCAGTGCTGAACGAAAAACAATGATTTTGGACCCTGTTTTCATGCGAAATGGCTAAAATAAATATTTCACGTTTGTTTCACTCAAACAGTGTCTCCTGTCATATGCTGAACTGGTCGCATTGGGGATTTGGCCTAAAACATGATTTTGGACAATGTTCATGGAACTCAGCTTGAAACGTACTTGCAGACTTAAAAACCCTTGCCTATTGTAGATCGCGCCTGTCCTTCCAGTGCTGAACGAAAAACAATGATTTTGGACCCTGTTTTCATGCGAAATGGCTAAAATAAATGTTTCACGTTTGTTTCACTCAAACAGTGTCTCCTGTCATATGCTGAACTGGTCGCATTGGGGATTTGGCCTAAAACATGATTTTGGACAATGTTCATGGAACTCAGCTTGAAACGTACTTGCAGACTTAATAACCCTTGCCTATTGTAGATCGCGCCTGTCCTTCCAGTGCTGAACGAAAAACAATGATTTTGGACCCTGTTTTCATGCGAAATGGCTAAAATAAATATTTCACGTTTGTTTCACTCAAACAGTGTCTCCTGTCATATGCTGAACTGGTCGCATTGGGGATTTCGCCTAAAACATGATTTTGGACAATGTTCATGGAACTCAGCTTGAAACGTACTTGCAGACTTAAAAACCCTTGCCTATTGTAGATCGCTCCTGTCCTTCCAGTGCTGAACGAAAAACAATGATTTTGGACCCTGTTTTCATGCTAAATGGCTAAAAGAAATATTTCACGTTTGTTTCACTCAAACAGTGTCTCCTGTCATATGCTGAACTGGTCGCATTGGGGATTTGGCCTAAAACATGATTTTGGACAATGTTCATGGAACTCAGCTTGAAACGTACTTGCAGACTTAAATACCCTTGCCTATTGTAGATCGTGCCTGTCCTTCCAGTGCTGAACGAAAAACAATGATTTTGGACCCTGTTTTCATGCGAAATGGCTAAAATAAATATTTCACGTTTGTTTCACTCAAACAGTGTCTCCTGTCATATGCTGAACTGGTCGCATTGGGGATTTGGCCTAAAACATGATTTTGGACAATGTTCATGGAACTCAGCTTGAAACGTACTTGCAGACTTAAAAACCCTTGCCTATTGTAGATCGCTCCTGTCCTTCCAGTGCTGAACGAAAAACAATAATTTTGGACCCTGTTTTCATGCTAAATGGCTAAAAGAAATATTTCACGTTTGTTTCACTCAAACAGTGTCTCCTGTCATATGCTGAACTGGTCGCATTGGGGATTTGGCCTAAAACATGATTTTGGACAATGTTCATGGAACTCAGCTTGAAACGTACTTGCAGACTTAAAAACCCTTGCCTATTGTAGATCGCGCCTGTCCTTCCAGTGCTGAACGAAAAACAATGATTTTGGACCCTGTTTTCATGCGAAATGGCTAAAATAAATGTTTCACGTTTGTTTCACTCAAACAGTGTCTCCTGTCATATGCTGAACTGGTCGCATTGGGGATTTGGCCTAAAACATAATTTGGACAATGTTCATGGAACTCAGCTTGAAACGTACTTGCAGACTTAAAATCCCTTGCCTATTGTAGATCGCGCCTGTCCTTCCAGTGCTGAACAAAAAACTATGATTTTGGACCCTGTTTTCATGCGAAATGGCTAAAATAAATATTTCACGTTTGTTTCACTCAAACAGTGTCTCCTGTCATATGCTGAACTGGTCGCATTGGGGATTTGGCCTAAAACATGATTTTGGACAATGTTCATGGAACTCAGCTTGAAACGTACTTGCAGACTTAAAAACCCTTGCCTATTGTAGATCGCGCCTGTCCTTCCAGTGCTGACGAAAAACAATGATTATGGACCCTGTTTTCATGCGAAATGGCTAAAATAAATATTTCACGTTTGTTTCACTCAAACAGTGTCTCCTGTCATATGATGAACTGGTCGCATTGGGGATTTGGCCTAAAACATGATTTTGGACAATGTTCATGGAACTCAGCTTGAAACGTACTTGCAGACTTAAAAACCCTTGCCTATTGTAGATCGCGCCTGTCCTTCCAGTGCTGAACGAAAAACAATAATTTTGGACCCTGTTTTCATGCGAAATGGCTAAAATAAATATTTCACGTTTGTTTCACTCAAACAGTGTCTCCTGTCATATGCTGAACTGGTCGCATTGGGGATTTGGCCTAAAAAATGATTTTGGACAATGTTCATGGAACTCAGCTTGAAACGTACTTGCAGACTTAAAAACCCTTGCCTATTGTAGATCGCGCCTGTCCTTCCAGTGCTGAACGAAAAACAATGATTTTGGACCCTGTTTTCATGCGAAATGGCTAAAATAAATGTTTCACGTTTGTTTCACTCAAACAGTGTCTCCTGTCATATGCTGAACTGGTTGCATTGTGGATTTGGCCTAAAACATGATTTTGGACAATGTTCATGGAACTCCGCTTGAAACGTACTTGCAGACTTAAAAACCCTTGCCTATTGTAGATCGCGCCTGTCCTTCCAGTGCTGAACGAAAAACAATGATTTTGGACCCTGTTTTCATGCGAAATGGCTAAAATAAATGTTTCACGTTTGTTTCACTCAAACAGTGTCTCCTGTCATATGCTGAACTGGTCGCATTGGGGATTTGGCCTAAAACATAATTTGGACAATGTTCATGGAACTCAGCTTGAAACGTACTTGCAGACTTAAAAACCCTTGCCTATTGTAGATCGCTCCTGTCCTTCCAGTGCTGAACGAAAAACAATGATTTTGGACCCTGTTTTCATGCGAAATGGCTAAAATAAATATTTCACGTTTGTTTCACTCAAACAGTGTCTCCTGTCATATGCTGAACTGGTCGCATTGGGGATTTGGCCTAAAACATAATTTGGACAATGTTCATGGAACTCAGCTTGAAACGTACTTGCAGACTTAAAAACCCTTGCCTATTGTAGATCGCGCCTGTCCTTCCAGTGCTGAACGAAAAACAATGATTTTGGACCCTGTTTTCATGCGAAATGGCTAAAATAAATATTTCACCTTTGTTTCACTCAAACAGTGTCTCCTGTCATATGCTGAACTGGTCGCATTGGGGATTTGGCCTAAAACATGATTTTGGACAATGTTCATGGAACTCAGCTTGAAACGTACTTGCAGACTTAAAAACCCTGGCCTATTGTAGATCGCGCCTGTCCTTCCAGTGCTGAACGAAAAACAATGATTTTGGACCCTGTTTTCATGCGAAATGGCTAAAATAAATATTTCACGTTTGTTTCACTCAAACAGTGTCTCCTGTCATATGCTGAACTGGTCGCATTGGGGATTTGGCCTAAAACATGATTTTGGACAATGTTCATGGAACTCAGCTTGAAACGTACTTGCAGACTTAAAAACCCTTGCCTATTGTAGATCGCGCCTGTCCTTCCAGTGCTGAACGAAAAACAATGATTTTGGACCCTGTTTTCATGCGAAATGGCTAAAATAAATATTTCACGTTTGTTTCACTCAAACAGTGTCTCCTGTCATATGCTGAACTGGTCGCATTGGGGATTTGGCCTAAAACATGATTTTGGACAATGTTCATGGAACTCAGCTTGAAACGTACTTGCAGACTTAAAAACCCTTGCCTATTGTAGATCGCTCCTGTCCTTCCAGTGCTGAACGAAAAACAATGATTTTGGACCCTGTTTTCATGCTAAATGGCTAAAAGAAATATTTCACGTTTGTTTCACTCAAACAGTGTCTCCTGTCATATGCTGAACTGGTCGCATTGGGGATTTGGCCTAAAACATGATTTTGGACAATGTTCATGGAACTCAGCTTGAAACGTACTTGCAGACTTAAAAACCCTTGCCTATTGTAGATCGCGCCTGTCCTTCCAGTGCTGAACGAAAAACAATGATTTTGGACCCTGTTTTCATGCGAAATGGCTAAAATAAATGTTTCACGTTTGTTTCACTCAAACAGTGTCTCCTGTCATATGCTGAACTGGTCGCATTGGGGATTTGGCCTAAAACATGATTTTGGACAATGTTCATGGAACTCAGCTTGAAACGTACTTGCAGACTTAATAACCCTTGCCTATTGTAGATCGCGCCTGTCCTTCCAGTGCTGAACGAAAAACAATGATTTTGGACCCTGTTTTCATGCGAAATGGCTAAAATAAATATTTCACGTTTGTTTCACTCAAACAGTGTCTCCTGTCATATGCTGAACTGGTCGCATTGGGGATTTCGCCTAAAACATGATTTTGGACAATGTTCATGGAACTCAGCTTGAAACGTACTTGCAGACTTAAAAACCCTTGCCTATTGTAGATCGCTCCTGTCCTTCCAGTGCTGAACGAAAAACAATGATTTTGGACCCTGTTTTCATGCTAAATGGCTAAAAGAAATATTTCACGTTTGTTTCACTCAAACAGTGTCTCCTGTCATATGCTGAACTGGTCGCATTGGGGATTTGGCCTAAAACATGATTTTGGACAATGTTCATGGAACTCAGCTTGAAACGTACTTGCAGACTTAAAAACCCTTGCCTATTGTAGATCGTGCCTGTCCTTCCAGTGCTGAACGAAAAACAATGATTTTGGACCCTGTTTTCATGCGAAATGGCTAAAATAAATATTTCACGTTTGTTTCACTCAAACAGTGTCTCCTGTCATATGCTGAACTGGTCGCATTGGGGATTTGGCCTAAAACATGATTTTGGACAATGTTCATGGAACTCAGCTTGAAACGTACTTGCAGACTTAAAAACCCTTGCCTATTGTAGATCGCTCCTGTCCTTCCAGTGCTGAACGAAAAACAATAATTTTGGACCCTGTTTTCATGCTAAATGGCTAAAAGAAATATTTCACGTTTGTTTCACTCAAACAGTGTCTCCTGTCATATGCTGAACTGGTCGCATTGGGGATTTGGCCTAAAACATGATTTTGGACAATGTTCATGGAACTCAGCTTGAAACGTACTTGCAGACTTAAAAACCCTTGCCTATTGTAGATCGCGCCTGTCCTTCCAGTGCTGAACGAAAAACAATGATTTTGGACCCTGTTTTCATGCGAAATGGCTAAAATAAATGTTTCACGTTTGTTTCACTCAAACAGTGTCTCCTGTCATATGCTGAACTGGTCGCATTGGGGATTTGGCCTAAAACATAATTTGGACAATGTTCATGGAACTCAGCTTGAAACGTACTTGCAGACTTAAAAACCCTTGCCTATTGTAGATCGCGCCTGTCCTTCCAGTGCTGAACGAAAAACAATGATTTTGGACCCTGTTTTCATGCGAAATGGCTAAAATAAATATTTCACCTTTGTTTCACTCAAACAGTGTCTCCTGTCACATGCTGAACTGGTCGCATTGGGGATTTGGCCTAAAACATGATTTTGGACAATGTTCATGGAACTCAGCTTGAAACGTACTTGCAGACTTAAAAACCCTTGCCTATTGTAGATCGCTCCTGTCCTTCCAGTGCTGAACGAAAAACAATGATTTTGGACCCTGTTTTCATGCGAAATGGCAAAAATAAATATTTCACGTTTGTTTCACTCAAACAGTGTCTCCTGTCATATGCTGAACTGGTCGCATTGGGGATTTGGCCTAAAACATGATTTTGGACAATGTTCATGGATCTCAGCTTGAAACGTACTTGCAGACTTAAAAACCCTTGCCTATTGTAGATCGCGCCTGTCCTTCCAGTGCTGAACGAAAAACAATGATTTTGGACCCTGTTTTCATGCGAAATGGCTAAAAGAAATATTTCACGTTTGTTTCACTCAAACAGTGTCTCCTGTCATATGCTGAACTGGTCACATTGGGGATTTGGCCTAAAACATGATTTTGGACAATGTTCATGGAACTCAGCTTGAAACGTACTTGCAGACTTAAAAACCCTTGCCTATTGTAGATCGCGCCTGTCCTTCCAGTGCTGAACGAAAAACAATGATTTTGGACCCTGTTTTCATGCGAAATGGCTAAAATAAATATTTCACGTTTGTTTCACTCAAACAGTGTCTCCTGTCATATGCTGAACTGGTCGCATTGGGGATTTGGCCTAAAACATGATTTTGGACAATGTTCATGGAACTCAGCTTGAAACGTACTTGCAGACTTAAAAACCCTGGCCTATTGTAGATCGCGCCTGTCCTTCCAGTGCTGAACGAAAAACAATGATTTTGGACCCTGTTTTCATGTGAAATGGCTAAAATAAATATTTCACGTTTGTTTCACTCAAACAGTGTCTCCTGTCATATGCTGAACTGGTCGCATTGGGGATTTGGCCTAAAACATGATTTTGGACAATGTTCATGGAACTCAGCTTGAAACGTACTTGCAGACTTAAAAACCCTTGCCTATTGTAGATCGCGCCTGTCCTTCCAGTGCTGAACGAAAAACAATGATTTTGGACCCTGTTTTCATGCGAAATGGCTAAAATAAATATTTCACGTTTGTTTCACTCAAACAGTGTCTCCTGTCATATGCTGAACTGGTCGCATTGGGGATTTGGCCTAAAACATGATTTTGGACAATGTTCATGGAACTCAGCTTGAAACGTACTTGCAGACTTAAAAACCCTTGCCTATTGTAGATCGCTCCTGTCCTTCCAGTGCTGAACGAAAAACAATGATTTTGGACCCTGTTTTCATGCTAAATGGCTAAAAGAAATATTTCACGTTTGTTTCACTCAAACAGTGTCTCCTGTCATATGCTGAACTGGTCACATTGGGGATTTGGCCTAAAACATGATTTTGGACAATGTTCATGGAACTCAGCTTGAAACGTACTTGCAGACTTAAAAACCCTTGCCTATTGTAGATCGCGCCTGTCCTTCCAGTGCTGAACGAAAAACAATGATTTTGGACCCTGTTTTCATGCGAAATGGCTAAAATAAATATTTCACGTTTGTTTCACTCAAACAGTGTCTCCTGTCATATGCTGAACTGGTCGCATTGGGGATTTGGCCTAAAACATGATTTTGGACAATGTTCATGGAACTCAGCTTGAAACGTACTTGCAGACTTAAAAACCCTGGCCTATTGTAGATCGCGCCTGTCCTTCCAGTGCTGAACGAAAAACAATGATTTTGGACCCTGTTTTCATGCGAAATGGCTAAAATAAATATTTCACGTTTGTTTCACTCAAACAGTGTCTCCTGTCATATGCTGAACTGGTCGCATTGGGGATTTGGCCTAAAACATGATTTTGGACAATGTTCATGGAACTCAGCTTGAAACGTACTTGCAGACTTAAAAACCCTTGCCTATTGTAGATCGCGCCTGTCCTTCCAGTGCTGAACGAAAAACAATGATTTTGGACCCTGTTTTCATGCGAAATGGCTAAAATAAATATTTCACGTTTGTTTCACTCAAACAGTGTCTCCTGTCATATGCTGAACTGGTCGCATTGGGGATTTGGCCTAAAACATGATTTTGGACAATGTTCATGGAACTCAGCTTGAAACGTACTTGCAGACTTAAAAACCCTTGCCTATTGTAGATCGCTCCTGTCCTTCCAGTGCTGAACGAAAAACAATGATTTTGGACCCTGTTTTCATGCTAAATGGCTAAAAGAAATATTTCACGTTTGTTTCACTCAAACAGTGTCTCCTGTCATATGCTGAACTGGTCGCATTGGGGATTTGGCCTAAAACATGATTTTGGACAATGTTCATGGAACTCAGCTTGAAACGTACTTGCAGACTTAAAAACCCTTGCCTATTGTAGATCGCGCCTGTCCTTCCAGTGCTGAACGAAAAACAATGATTTTGGACCCTGTTTTCATGCGAAATGGCTAAAATAAATGTTTCACGTTTGTTTCACTCAAACAGTGTCTCCTGTCATATGCTGAACTGGTCGCATTGGGGATTTGGCCTAAAACATAATTTGGACAATGTTCATGGAACTCAGCTTGAAACGTACTTGCAGACTTAAAAACCCTTGCCTATTGTAGATCGCGCCTGTCCTTCCAGTGCTGAACGAAAAACAATGATTTTGGACCCTGTTTTCATGCGAAATGGCTAAAATAAATATTTCACCTTTGTTTCACTCAAACAGTGTCTCCTGTCACATGCTGAACTGGTAGCATTGGGGATTTGGCCTAAAACATGATTTTGGACAATGTTCATGGAACTCAGCTTGAAACGTACTTGCAGACTTAAAAACCCTTGCCTATTGTAGATCGCTCCTGTCCTTCCAGTGCTGAACGAAAAACAATGATTTTGGACCCTGTTTTCATGCGAAATGGCAAAAATAAATATTTCACGTTTGTTTCACTCAAACAGTGTCTCCTGTCATATGCTGAACTGGTCGCATTGGGGATTTGGCCTAAAACATGATTTTGGACAATGTTCATGGATCTCAGCTTGAAACGTACTTGCAGACTTAAAAACCCTTGCCTATTGTAGATCGCGCCTGTCCTTCCAGTGCTGAACGAAAAACAATGATTTTGGACCCTGTTTTCATGCGAAATGGCTAAAAGAAATATTTCACGTTTGTTTCACTCAAACAGTGTCTCCTGTCATATGCTGAACTGGTCACATTGGGGATTTGGCCTAAAACATGATTTTGGACAATGTTCATGGAACTCAGCTTGAAACGTACTTGCAGACTTAAAAACCCTTGCCTATTGTAGATCGCGCCTGTCCTTCCAGTGCTGAACGAAAAACAATGATTTTGGACCCTGTTTTCATGCGAAATGGCTAAAATAAATATTTCACGTTTGTTTCACTCAAACAGTGTCTCCTGTCATATGCTGAACTGGTCGCATTGGGGATTTGGCCTAAAACATGATTTTGGACAATGTTCATGGAACTCAGCTTGAAACGTACTTGCAGACTTAAAAACCCTGGCCTATTGTAGATCGCGCCTGTCCTTCCAGTGCTGAACGAAAAACAATGATTTTGGACCCTGTTTTCATGTGAAATGGCTAAAATAAATATTTCACGTTTGTTTCACTCAAACAGTGTCTCCTGTCATATGCTGAACTGGTCGCATTGGGGATTTGGCCTAAAACATGATTTTGGACAATGTTCATGGAACTCAGCTTGAAACGTACTTGCAGACTTAAAAACCCTTGCCTATTGTAGATCGCGCCTGTCCTTCCAGTGCTGAACGAAAAACAATGATTTTGGACCCTGTTTTCATGCGAAATGGCTAAAATAAATATTTCACGTTTGTTTCACTCAAACAGTGTCTCCTGTCATATGCTGAACTGGTCGCATTGGGGATTTGGCCTAAAACATGATTTTGGACAATGTTCATGGAACTCAGCTTGAAACGTACTTGCAGACTTAAAAACCCTTGCCTATTGTAGATCGCTCCTGTCCTTCCAGTGCTGAACGAAAAACAATGATTTTGGACCCTGTTTTCATGCTAAATGGCTAAAAGAAATATTTCACGTTTGTTTCACTCAAACAGTGTCTCCTGTCATATGCTGAACTGGTCACATTGGGGATTTGGCCTAAAACATGATTTTGGACAATGTTCATGGAACTCAGCTTGAAACGTACTTGCAGACTTAAAAACCCTTGCCTATTGTAGATCGCGCCTGTCCTTCCAGTGCTGAACGAAAAACAATGATTTTGGACCCTGTTTTCATGCGAAATGGCTAAAATAAATATTTCACGTTTGTTTCACTCAAACAGTGTCTCCTGTCATATGCTGAACTGGTCGCATTGGGGATTTGGCCTAAAACATGATTTTGGACAATGTTCATGGAACTCAGCTTGAAACGTACTTGCAGACTTAAAAACCCTGGCCTATTGTAGATCGCGCCTGTCCTTCCAGTGCTGAACGAAAAACAATGATTTTGGACCCTGTTTTCATGCGAAATGGCTAAAATAAATATTTCACGTTTGTTTCACTCAAACAGTGTCTCCTGTCATATGCTGAACTGGTCGCATTGGGGATTTGGCCTAAAACATGATTTTGGACAATGTTCATGGAACTCAGCTTGAAACGTACTTGCAGACTTAAAAACCCTTGCCTATTGTAGATCGCGCCTGTCCTTCCAGTGCTGAACGAAAAACAATGATTTTGGACCCTGTTTTCATGCGAAATGGCTAAAATAAATATTTCACGTTTGTTTCACTCAAACAGTGTCTCCTGTCATATGCTGAACTGGTCGCATTGGGGATTTGGCCTAAAACATGATTTTGGACAATGTTCATGGAACTCAGCTTGAAACGTACTTGCAGACTTAAAAACCCTTGCCTATTGTAGATCGCTCCTGTCCTTCCAGTGCTGAACGAAAAACAATGATTTTGGACCCTGTTTTCATGCTAAATGGCTAAAAGAAATATTTCACGTTTGTTTCACTCAAACAGTGTCTCCTGTCATATGCTGAACTGGTCGCATTGGGGATTTGGCCTAAAACATGATTTTGGACAATGTTCATGGAACTCAGCTTGAAACGTACTTGCAGACTTAAAAACCCTTGCCTATTGTAGATTGCGCCTGTCCTTCCAGTGCTGAACGAAAAACAATGATTTTGGACCCTGTTTTCATGCGAAATGGCTAAAATAAATGTTTCACGTTTGTTTCACTCAAACAGTGTCTCCTGTCATATGCTGAACTGGTCGCATTGGGGATTTGGCCTAAAACATGATTTTGGACAATGTTCATGGAACTCAGCTTGAAACGTACTTGCAGACTTAATAACCCTTGCCTATTGTAGATCGCGCCTGTCCTTCCAGTGCTGAACGAAAAACAATGATTTTGGACCCTGTTTTCATGCGAAATGGCTAAAATAAATATTTCACGTTTGTTTCACTCAAACAGTGTCTCCTGTCATATGCTGAACTGGTCGCATTGGGGATTTCGCCTAAAACATGATTTTGGACAATGTTCATGGAACTCAGCTTGAAACGTACTTGCAGACTTAAAAACCCTGGCCTATTGTAGATCGCGCCTGTCCTTCCAGTGCTGAACGAAAAACAATGATTTTGGACCCTGTTTTCATGTGAAATGGCTAAAATAAATATTTCACGTTTGTTTCACTCAAACAGTGTCTCCTGTCATATGCTGAACTGGTCGCATTGGGGATTTGGCCTAAAACATGATTTTGGACAATGTTCATGGAACTCAGCTTGAAACGTACTTGCAGACTTAAAAACCCTTGCCTATTGTAGATCGCGCCTGTCCTTCCAGTGCTGAACGAAAAACAATGATTTTGGACCCTGTTTTCATGCTAAATGGCTAAAAGAAATATTTCACGTTTGTTTCACTCAAACAGTGTCTCCTGTCATATGCTGAACTGGTCGCATTGGGGATTTGGCCTAAAACATGATTTTGGACAATGTTCATGGAACTCAGCTTGAAACGTACTTGCAGACTTAAAAACCCTTGCCTATTGTAGATCGCGCCTGTCCTTCCAGTGCTGAACGAAAAACAATGATTTTGGACCCTGTTTTCATGCGAAATGGCTAAAATAAATGTTTCACGTTTGTTTCACTCAAACAGTGTCTCCTGTCATATGCTGAACTGGTCGCATTGGGGATTTGGCCTAAAACATGATTTTGGACAATGTTCATGGAACTCAGCTTGAAACGTACTTGCAGACTTAATAACCCTTGCCTATTGTAGATCGCGCCTGTCCTTCCAGTGCTGAACGAAAAACAATGATTTTGGACCCTGTTTTCATGCGAAATGGCTAAAATAAATATTTCACGTTTGTTTCACTCAAACAGTGTCTCCTGTCATATGCTGAACTGGTCGCATTGGGGATTTCGCCTAAAACATGATTTTGGACAATGTTCATGGAACTCAGCTTGAAACGTACTTGCAGACTTAAAAACCCTTGCCTATTGTAGATCGCTCCTGTCCTTCCAGTGCTGAACGAAAAACAATGATTTTGGACCCTGTTTTCATGCTAAATGGCTAAAAGAAATATTTCACGTTTGTTTCACTCAAACAGTGTCTCCTGTCATATGCTGAACTGGTCGCATTGGGGATTTGGCCTAAAACATGATTTTGGACAATGTTCATGGAACTCAGCTTGAAACGTACTTGCAGACTTAAAAACCCTTGCCTATTGTAGATCGTGCCTGTCCTTCCAGTGCTGAACGAAAAACAATGATTTTGGACCCTGTTTTCATGCGAAATGGCTAAAA
The DNA here is from genome assembly GCF_964263955.1 of Coregonus lavaretus. Taxonomy (NCBI): domain Eukaryota; kingdom Metazoa; phylum Chordata; class Actinopteri; order Salmoniformes; family Salmonidae; genus Coregonus; species Coregonus lavaretus. The sequence continues at coordinate 17,363,951 of NC_139993.1, forward strand.
TAAATATTTCACGTTTGTTTCACTCAAACAGTGTCTCCTGTCATATGCTGAACTGGTCGCATTGGGGATTTGGCCTAAAACATGATTTTGGACAATGTTCATGGAACTCAGCTTGAAACGTACTTGCAGACTTAAAAACCCTTGCCTATTGTAGATCGCTCCTGTCCTTCCAGTGCTGAACGAAAAACAATAATTTTGGACCCTGTTTTCATGCTAAATGGCTAAAAGAAATATTTCACGTTTGTTTCACTCAAACAGTGTCTCCTGTCATATGCTGAACTGGTCGCATTGGGGATTTGGCCTAAAACATGATTTTGGACAATGTTCATGGAACTCAGCTTGAAACGTACTTGCAGACTTAAAAACCCTTGCCTATTGTAGATCGCGCCTGTCCTTCCAGTGCTGAACGAAAAACAATGATTTTGGACCCTGTTTTCATGCGAAATGGCTAAAATAAATGTTTCACGTTTGTTTCACTCAAACAGTGTCTCCTGTCATATGCTGAACTGGTCGCATTGGGGATTTGGCCTAAAACATAATTTGGACAATGTTCATGGAACTCAGCTTGAAACGTACTTGCAGACTTAAAAACCCTTGCCTATTGTAGATCGCGCCTGTCCTTCCAGTGCTGAACGAAAAACAATGATTTTGGACCCTGTTTTCATGCGAAATGGCTAAAATAAATATTTCACCTTTGTTTCACTCAAACAGTGTCTCCTGTCACATGCTGAACTGGTAGCATTGGGGATTTGGCCTAAAACATGATTTTGGACAATGTTCATGGAACTCAGCTTGAAACGTACTTGCAGACTTAAAAACCCTTGCCTATTGTAGATCGCTCCTGTCCTTCCAGTGCTGAACGAAAAACAATGATTTTGGACCCTGTTTTCATGCGAAATGGCAAAAATAAATATTTCACGTTTGTTTCACTCAAACAGTGTCTCCTGTCATATGCTGAACTGGTCGCATTGGGGATTTGGCCTAAAACATGATTTTGGACAATGTTCATGGATCTCAGCTTGAAACGTACTTGCAGACTTAAAAACCCTTGCCTATTGTAGATCGCGCCTGTCCTTCCAGTGCTGAACGAAAAACAATGATTTTGGACCCTGTTTTCATGCGAAATGGCTAAAAGAAATATTTCACGTTTGTTTCACTCAAACAGTGTCTCCTGTCATATGCTGAACTGGTCACATTGGGGATTTGGCCTAAAACATGATTTTGGACAATGTTCATGGAACTCAGCTTGAAACGTACTTGCAGACTTAAAAACCCTTGCCTATTGTAGATCGCGCCTGTCCTTCCAGTGCTGAACGAAAAACAATGATTTTGGACCCTGTTTTCATGCGAAATGGCTAAAATAAATATTTCACGTTTGTTTCACTCAAACAGTGTCTCCTGTCATATGCTGAACTGGTCGCATTGGGGATTTGGCCTAAAACATGATTTTGGACAATGTTCATGGAACTCAGCTTGAAACGTACTTGCAGACTTAAAAACCCTGGCCTATTGTAGATCGCGCCTGTCCTTCCAGTGCTGAACGAAAAACAATGATTTTGGACCCTGTTTTCATGTGAAATGGCTAAAATAAATATTTCACGTTTGTTTCACTCAAACAGTGTCTCCTGTCATATGCTGAACTGGTCGCATTGGGGATTTGGCCTAAAACATGATTTTGGACAATGTTCATGGAACTCAGCTTGAAACGTACTTGCAGACTTAAAAACCCTTGCCTATTGTAGATCGCGCCTGTCCTTCCAGTGCTGAACGAAAAACAATGATTTTGGACCCTGTTTTCATGCGAAATGGCTAAAATAAATATTTCACGTTTGTTTCACTCAAACAGTGTCTCCTGTCATATGCTGAACTGGTCGCATTGGGGATTTGGCCTAAAACATGATTTTGGACAATGTTCATGGAACTCAGCTTGAAACGTACTTGCAGACTTAAAAACCCTTGCCTATTGTAGATCGCTCCTGTCCTTCCAGTGCTGAACGAAAAACAATGATTTTGGACCCTGTTTTCATGCTAAATGGCTAAAAGAAATATTTCACGTTTGTTTCACTCAAACAGTGTCTCCTGTCATATGCTGAACTGGTCACATTGGGGATTTGGCCTAAAACATGATTTTGGACAATGTTCATGGAACTCAGCTTGAAACGTACTTGCAGACTTAAAAACCCTTGCCTATTGTAGATCGCGCCTGTCCTTCCAGTGCTGAACGAAAAACAATGATTTTGGACCCTGTTTTCATGCGAAATGGCTAAAATAAATATTTCACGTTTGTTTCACTCAAACAGTGTCTCCTGTCATATGCTGAACTGGTCGCATTGGGGATTTGGCCTAAAACATGATTTTGGACAATGTTCATGGAACTCAGCTTGAAACGTACTTGCAGACTTAAAAACCCTGGCCTATTGTAGATCGCGCCTGTCCTTCCAGTGCTGAACGAAAAACAATGATTTTGGACCCTGTTTTCATGCGAAATGGCTAAAATAAATATTTCACGTTTGTTTCACTCAAACAGTGTCTCCTGTCATATGCTGAACTGGTCGCATTGGGGATTTGGCCTAAAACATGATTTTGGACAATGTTCATGGAACTCAGCTTGAAACGTACTTGCAGACTTAAAAACCCTTGCCTATTGTAGATCGCGCCTGTCCTTCCAGTGCTGAACGAAAAACAATGATTTTGGACCCTGTTTTCATGCGAAATGGCTAAAATAAATATTTCACGTTTGTTTCACTCAAACAGTGTCTCCTGTCATATGCTGAACTGGTCGCATTGGGGATTTGGCCTAAAACATGATTTTGGACAATGTTCATGGAACTCAGCTTGAAACGTACTTGCAGACTTAAAAACCCTTGCCTATTGTAGATCGCTCCTGTCCTTCCAGTGCTGAACGAAAAACAATGATTTTGGACCCTGTTTTCATGCTAAATGGCTAAAAGAAATATTTCACGTTTGTTTCACTCAAACAGTGTCTCCTGTCATATGCTGAACTGGTCGCATTGGGGATTTGGCCTAAAACATGATTTTGGACAATGTTCATGGAACTCAGCTTGAAACGTACTTGCAGACTTAAAAACCCTTGCCTATTGTAGATTGCGCCTGTCCTTCCAGTGCTGAACGAAAAACAATGATTTTGGACCCTGTTTTCATGCGAAATGGCTAAAATAAATGTTTCACGTTTGTTTCACTCAAACAGTGTCTCCTGTCATATGCTGAACTGGTCGCATTGGGGATTTGGCCTAAAACATGATTTTGGACAATGTTCATGGAACTCAGCTTGAAACGTACTTGCAGACTTAATAACCCTTGCCTATTGTAGATCGCGCCTGTCCTTCCAGTGCTGAACGAAAAACAATGATTTTGGACCCTGTTTTCATGCGAAATGGCTAAAATAAATATTTCACGTTTGTTTCACTCAAACAGTGTCTCCTGTCATATGCTGAACTGGTCGCATTGGGGATTTCGCCTAAAACATGATTTTGGACAATGTTCATGGAACTCAGCTTGAAACGTACTTGCAGACTTAAAAACCCTGGCCTATTGTAGATCGCGCCTGTCCTTCCAGTGCTGAACGAAAAACAATGATTTTGGACCCTGTTTTCATGTGAAATGGCTAAAATAAATATTTCACGTTTGTTTCACTCAAACAGTGTCTCCTGTCATATGCTGAACTGGTCGCATTGGGGATTTGGCCTAAAACATGATTTTGGACAATGTTCATGGAACTCAGCTTGAAACGTACTTGCAGACTTAAAAACCCTTGCCTATTGTAGATCGCGCCTGTCCTTCCAGTGCTGAACGAAAAACAATGATTTTGGACCCTGTTTTCATGCGAAATGGCTAAAATAAATATTTCACGTTTGTTTCACTCAAACAGTGTCTCCTGTCATATGCTGAACTGGTCGCATTGGGGATTTGGCCTAAAACATGATTTTGGACAATGTTCATGGAACTCAGCTTGAAACGTACTTGCAGACTTAAAAACCCTTGCCTATTGTAGATCGCTCCTGTCCTTCCAGTGCTGAACGAAAAACAATGATTTTGGACCCTGTTTTCATGCTAAATGGCTAAAAGAAATATTTCACGTTTGTTTCACTCAAACAGTGTCTCCTGTCATATGCTGAACTGGTCACATTGGGGATTTGGCCTAAAACATGATTTTGGACAATGTTCATGGAACTCAGCTTGAAACGTACTTGCAGACTTAAAAACCCTTGCCTATTGTAGATCGCGCCTGTCCTTCCAGTGCTGAACGAAAAACAATGATTTTGGACCCTGTTTTCATGCGAAATGGCTAAAATAAATATTTCACGTTTGTTTCACTCAAACAGTGTCTCCTGTCATATGCTGAACTGGTCGCATTGGGGATTTGGCCTAAAACATGATTTTGGACAATGTTCATGGAACTCAGCTTGAAACGTACTTGCAGACTTAAAAACCCTGGCCTATTGTAGATCGCGCCTGTCCTTCCAGTGCTGAACGAAAAACAATGATTTTGGACCCTGTTTTCATGCGAAATGGCTAAAATAAATATTTCACGTTTGTTTCACTCAAACAGTGTCTCCTGTCATATGCTGAACTGGTCGCATTGGGGATTTGGCCTAAAACATGATTTTGGACAATGTTCATGGAACTCAGCTTGAAACGTACTTGCAGACTTAAAAACCCTTGCCTATTGTAGATCGCGCCTGTCCTTCCAGTGCTGAACGAAAAACAATGATTTTGGACCCTGTTTTCATGCGAAATGGCTAAAATAAATATTTCACGTTTGTTTCACTCAAACAGTGTCTCCTGTCATATGCTGAACTGGTCGCATTGGGGATTTGGCCTAAAACATGATTTTGGACAATGTTCATGGAACTCAGCTTGAAACGTACTTGCAGACTTAAAAACCCTTGCCTATTGTAGATCGCTCCTGTCCTTCCAGTGCTGAACGAAAAACAATGATTTTGGACCCTGTTTTCATGCTAAATGGCTAAAAGAAATATTTCACGTTTGTTTCACTCAAACAGTGTCTCCTGTCATATGCTGAACTGGTCGCATTGGGGATTTGGCCTAAAACATGATTTTGGACAATGTTCATGGAACTCAGCTTGAAACGTACTTGCAGACTTAAAAACCCTTGCCTATTGTAGATTGCGCCTGTCCTTCCAGTGCTGAACGAAAAACAATGATTTTGGACCCTGTTTTCATGCGAAATGGCTAAAATAAATGTTTCACGTTTGTTTCACTCAAACAGTGTCTCCTGTCATATGCTGAACTGGTCGCATTGGGGATTTGGCCTAAAACATGATTTTGGACAATGTTCATGGAACTCAGCTTGAAACGTACTTGCAGACTTAATAACCCTTGCCTATTGTAGATCGCGCCTGTCCTTCCAGTGCTGAACGAAAAACAATGATTTTGGACCCTGTTTTCATGCGAAATGGCTAAAATAAATATTTCACGTTTGTTTCACTCAAACAGTGTCTCCTGTCATATGCTGAACTGGTCGCATTGGGGATTTCGCCTAAAACATGATTTTGGACAATGTTCATGGAACTCAGCTTGAAACGTACTTGCAGACTTAAAAACCCTTGCCTATTGTAGATCGCTCCTGTCCTTCCAGTGCTGAACGAAAAACAATGATTTTGGACCCTGTTTTCATGCTAAATGGCTAAAAGAAATATTTCACGTTTGTTTCACTCAAACAGTGTCTCCTGTCATATGCTGAACTGGTCGCATTGGGGATTTGGCCTAAAACATGATTTTGGACAATGTTCATGGAACTCAGCTTGAAACGTACTTGCAGACTTAAAAACCCTTGCCTATTGTAGATCGTGCCTGTCCTTCCAGTGCTGAACGAAAAACAATGATTTTGGACCCTGTTTTCATGCGAAATGGCTAAAATAAATATTTCACGTTTGTTTCACTCAAACAGTGTCTCCTGTCATATGCTGAACTGGTCGCATTGGGGATTTGGCCTAAAACATGATTTTGGACAATGTTCATGGAACTCAGCTTGAAACGTACTTGCAGACTTAAAAACCCTTGCCTATTGTAGATCGCTCCTGTCCTTCCAGTGCTGAACGAAAAACAATAATTTTGGACCCTGTTTTCATGCTAAATGGCTAAAAGAAATATTTCACGTTTGTTTCACTCAAACAGTGTCTCCTGTCATATGCTGAACTGGTCGCATTGGGGATTTGGCCTAAAACATGATTTTGGACAATGTTCATGGAACTCAGCTTGAAACGTACTTGCAGACTTAAAAACCCTTGCCTATTGTAGATCGCGCCTGTCCTTCCAGTGCTGAACGAAAAACAATGATTTTGGACCCTGTTTTCATGCGAAATGGCTAAAATAAATGTTTCACGTTTGTTTCACTCAAACAGTGTCTCCTGTCATATGCTGAACTGGTCGCATTGGGGATTTGGCCTAAAACATAATTTGGACAATGTTCATGGAACTCAGCTTGAAACGTACTTGCAGACTTAAAAACCCTTGCCTATTGTAGATCGCGCCTGTCCTTCCAGTGCTGAACGAAAAACAATGATTTTGGACCCTGTTTTCATGCGAAATGGCTAAAATAAATATTTCACCTTTGTTTCACTCAAACAGTGTCTCCTGTCACATGCTGAACTGGTAGCATTGGGGATTTGGCCTAAAACATGATTTTGGACAATGTTCATGGAACTCAGCTTGAAACGTACTTGCAGACTTAAAAACCCTTGCCTATTGTAGATCGCTCCTGTCCTTCCAGTGCTGAACGAAAAACAATGATTTTGGACCCTGTTTTCATGCGAAATGGCAAAAATAAATATTTCACGTTTGTTTCACTCAAACAGTGTCTCCTGTCATATGCTGAACTGGTCGCATTGGGGATTTGGCCTAAAACATGATTTTGGACAATGTTCATGGATCTCAGCTTGAAACGTACTTGCAGACTTAAAAACCCTTGCCTATTGTAGATCGCGCCTGTCCTTCCAGTGCTGAACGAAAAACAATGATTTTGGACCCTGTTTTCATGCGAAATGGCTAAAAGAAATATTTCACGTTTGTTTCACTCAAACAGTGTCTCCTGTCATATGCTGAACTGGTCACATTGGGGATTTGGCCTAAAACATGATTTTGGACAATGTTCATGGAACTCAGCTTGAAACGTACTTGCAGACTTAAAAACCCTTGCCTATTGTAGATCGCGCCTGTCCTTCCAGTGCTGAACGAAAAACAATGATTTTGGACCCTGTTTTCATGCGAAATGGCTAAAATAAATATTTCACGTTTGTTTCACTCAAACAGTGTCTCCTGTCATATGCTGAACTGGTCGCATTGGGGATTTGGCCTAAAACATGATTTTGGACAATGTTCATGGAACTCAGCTTGAAACGTACTTGCAGACTTAAAAACCCTGGCCTATTGTAGATCGCGCCTGTCCTTCCAGTGCTGAACGAAAAACAATGATTTTGGACCCTGTTTTCATGTGAAATGGCTAAAATAAATATTTCACGTTTGTTTCACTCAAACAGTGTCTCCTGTCATATGCTGAACTGGTCGCATTGGGGATTTGGCCTAAAACATGATTTTGGACAATGTTCATGGAACTCAGCTTGAAACGTACTTGCAGACTTAAAAACCCTTGCCTATTGTAGATCGCGCCTGTCCTTCCAGTGCTGAACGAAAAACAATGATTTTGGACCCTGTTTTCATGCGAAATGGCTAAAATAAATATTTCACGTTTGTTTCACTCAAACAGTGTCTCCTGTCATATGCTGAACTGGTCGCATTGGGGATTTGGCCTAAAACATGATTTTGGACAATGTTCATGGAACTCAGCTTGAAACGTACTTGCAGACTTAAAAACCCTTGCCTATTGTAGATCGCTCCTGTCCTTCCAGTGCTGAACGAAAAACAATGATTTTGGACCCTGTTTTCATGCTAAATGGCTAAAAGAAATATTTCACGTTTGTTTCACTCAAACAGTGTCTCCTGTCATATGCTGAACTGGTCGCATTGGGGATTTGGCCTAAAACATGATTTTGGACAATGTTCATGGAACTCAGCTTGAAACGTACTTGCAGACTTAAAAACCCTTGCCTATTGTAGATCGCGCCTGTCCTTCCAGTGCTGAACGAAAAACAATGATTTTGGACCCTGTTTTCATGCGAAATGGCTAAAATAAATGTTTCACGTTTGTTTCACTCAAACAGTGTCTCCTGTCATATGCTGAACTGTTCGCATTGGGGATTTGGCCTAAAACATGATTTTGGACAATGTTCATGGAACTCAGCTTGAAACGTACTTGCAGACTTAAAAACCCTTGCCTATTGTAGATCGCGCCTGTCCTTCCAGTGCTGAACGAAAAACAATGATTTTGGACCCTGTTTTCATGCGAAATGGCTAAAATAAATATTTCACGTTTGTTTCACTCAAACAGTGTCTCCTGTCATATGCTGAACTGGTCGCATTGGGGATTTGGCCTAAAACATGATTTTGGACAATGTTCATGGAACTCAGCTTGAAACGTACTTGCAGACTTAAAAACCCTTGCCTATTGTAGATCGCTCCTGTCCTTCCAGTGCTGAACGAAAAACAATGATTTTGGACCCTGTTTTCATGCTAAATGGCTAAAAGAAATATTTCACGTTTGTTTCACTCAAACAGTGTCTCCTGTCACATGCTGAACTGGTCGCATTGGGGATTTGGCCTAAAACATGATTTTGGACAATGTTCATGGAACTCAGCTTGAAACGTACTTGCAGACTTAAAAACCCTTGCCTATTGTAGATCGTGCCTGTCCTTCCAGTGCTGAACGAAAAACAATGATTTTGGACCCTGTTTTCATGCGAAATGGCTAAAATAAATATTTCACGTTTGTTTCACTCAAACAGTGTCTCCTGTCATATGCTGAACTGGTCGCATTGGGGATTTGGCCTAAAACATGATTTTGGACAATGTTCATGGAACTCAGCTTGAAACGTACTTGCAGACTTAAAAACCCTTGCCTATTGTAGATCGCTCCTGTCCTTCCAGTGCTGAACGAAAAACAATAATTTTGGACCCTGTTTTCATGCTAAATGGCTAAAAGAAATATTTCACGTTTGTTTCACTCAAACAGTGTCTCCTGTCATATGCTGAACTGGTCGCATTGGGGATTTGGCCTAAAACATGATTTTGGACAATGTTCATGGAACTCAGCTTGAAACGTACTTGCAGACTTAAAAACCCTTGCCTATTGTAGATCGCGCCTGTCCTTCCAGTGCTGAACGAAAAACAATGATTTTGGACCCTGTTTTCATGCGAAATGGCTAAAATAAATATTTCACCTTTGTTTCACTCAAACAGTGTCTCCTGTCACATGCTGAACTGGTAGCATTGGGGATTTGGCCTAAAACATGATTTTGGACAATGTTCATGGAACTCAGCTTGAAACGTACTTGCAGACTTAAAAACCCTTGCCTATTGTAGATCGCGCCTGTCCTTCCAGTGCTGAACGAAAAACAATGATTTTGGACCCTGTTTTCATGCGAAATGGCAAAAATAAATATTTCACGTTTGTTTCACTCAAACAGTGTCTCCTGTCATATGCTGAACTGGTCGCATTGGGGATTTGGCCTAAAACATGATTTTGGACAATGTTCATGGAACTCAGCTTGAAACGTACTTGCAGACTTAAAAACCCTTGCCTATTGTAGATCGCGCCTGTCCTTCCAGTGCTGAACGAAAAACAATGATTTTGGACCCTGTTTTCATGCGAAATGGCTAAAATCAATATTTCACGTTTGTTTCACTCAAACAGTGTCTCCTGTCATATGCTGAACTGGTCGCATTGGGGATTTGGCCTAAAACATGATTTTGGACAATGTTCATGGAACTCAGCTTGAAACGTACTTGCAGACTTAAAAACCCTTGCCTATTGTAGATCGCTCCCGTCCTTCCAGTGCTGAACGAAAAACAATGATTTTGGACCCTGTTTTCATGCTAAATGGCTAAAAGAAATATTTCACGTTTGTTTCACTCAAACAGTGTCTCCTGTCATATGCTGAACTGGTCGCATTGGGGATTTGGCCTAAAACATGATTTTGGACAATGTTCATGGAACTCAGCTTGAAACGTACTTGCAGACTTAAAAACCCTTGCCTATTGTAGATCGTGCCTGTCCTTCCAGTGCTGAACGAAAAACAATGATTTTGGACCCTGTTTTCATGCGAAATGGCTAAAATAAATATTTCACGTTTGTTTCACTCAAACAGTGTCTCCTGTCATATGCTGAACTGGTCGCATTGGGGATTTGGCCTAAAACATGATTTTGGAAAATGTTCATGGAACTCAGCTTGAAACGTACTTGCAGACTTAAAAACCCTTGCCTATTGTAGATCGCTCCTGTCCTTCCAGTGCTGAACGAAAAACAATAATTTTGGACCCTGTTTTCATGCTAAATGGCTAAAAGAAATATTTCACGTTTGTTTCACTCAAACAGTGTCTCCTGTCATATGCTGAACTGGTCGCATTGGGGATTTGGCCTAAAACATGATTTTGGACAATGTTCATGGAACTCAGCTTGAAACGTACTTGCAGACTTAAAAACCCTTGCCTATTGTAGATCGCGCCTGTCCTTCCAGTGCTGAACGAAAAACAATGATTTTGGACCCTGTTTTCATGCGAAATGGCTAAAATAAATATTTCACCTTTGTTTCACTCAAACAGTGTCTCCTGTCATATGCTGAACTGGTCGCATTGGGGATTTGGCCTAAAACATGATTTTGGACAATGTTCATGGAACTCAGCTTGAAACGTACTTGCAGACTTAAAAACCCTTGCCTATTGTAGATCGCGCCTGTCCTTCCAGTGCTGAACGAAAAACAATGATTTTGGACCCTGTTTTCATGCGAAATGGCTAAAAGAAATATTTCACCTTTGTTTCACTCAAACAGTGTCTCCTGTCATATGCTGAACTGGTCGCATTGGGGATTTGGCCTAAAACATGATTTTGGACAATGTTCATGGAACTCAGCTTGAAACGTACTTGCAGACTTAAAAACCCTGGCCTATTGTAGATCGCGCCTGTCCTTCCAGTGCTGAACGAAAAACAATGATTTTGGACCCTGTTTTCATGCGAAATGGCTAAAATAAATATTTCACGTTTGTTTCACTCAAACAGTGTCTCCTGTCATATGCTGAACTGGTCGCATTGGGGATTTGGCCTAAAACATGATTTTGGACAATGTTCATGGAACTCAGCTTGAAACGTACTTGCAGACTTAAAAACCCTTGCCTATTGTAGATCGCGCCTGTCCTTCCAGTGCTGAACGAAAAACAATGATTTTGGACCCTGTTTTCATGCGAAATGGCTAAAATAAATATTTCACGTTTGTTTCACTCAAACAGTGTCTCCTGTCATATGCTGAACTGACCGCATTGGGGATTTGGCCTAAAACATGATTTTGGACAATGTTCATGGAACTCAGCTTGAAACGTACTTGCAGACTTAAAAACCCTTGCCTATTGTAGATCGCTCCTGTCCTTCCAGTGCTGAACGAAAAACAATGATTTTGGACCCTGTTTTCATGCTAAATGGCTAAAAGAAATATTTCACGTTTGTTTCACTCAAACAGTGTCTCCTGTCATATGCTGAACTGGTCGCATTGGGGATTTGGCCTAAAACATGATTTTGGACAATGTTCATGGAACTCAGCTTGAAACGTACTTGCAGACTTAAAAACCCTTGCCTATTGTAGATCGCGCCTGTCCTTCCAGTGCTGAACGAAAAACAATGATTTTGGACCCTGTTTTCATGCGAAATGGCTAAAATAAATGTTTCACGTTTGTTTCACTCAAACAGTGTCTCCTGTCATATGCTGAACTGGTCGCATTGGGGATTTGGCCTAAAACATGATTTTGGACAATGTTCATGGAACTCAGCTTGAAACGTACTTGCAGACTTAAAAACCCTTGCCTATTGTAGATCGCGCCTGTCCTTCCAATGCTGAACGAAAAACAATGATTTTGGACCCTGTTTTCATGCGAAATGGCTAAAATAAATATTTCACGTTTGTTTCACTCAAACAGTGTCTCCTGTCATATGCTGAACTGGTCGCATTGGGGATTTGGCCTAAAACATGATTTTGGACAATGTTCATGGAACTCAGCTTGAAACGTACTTGCAGACTTAAAAACCCTTGCCTATTGTAGATCGCTCCTGTCCTTCCAGTGCTGAACGAAAAACAATGATTTTGGACCCTGTTTTCATGCTAAATGGCTAAAAGAAATATTTCACGTTTGTTTCACTCAAACAGTGTCTCCTGTCATATGCTGAACTGGTCGCATTGGGGATTTGGCCTAAAACATGATTTTGGACAATGTTCATGGAACTCAGCTTGAAACGTACTTGCAGACTTAAATACCCTTGCCTATTGTAGATCGTGCCTGTCCTTCCAGTGCTGAACGAAAAACAATGATTTTGGACCCTGTTTTCATGCGAAATGGCTAAAATAAATATTTCACGTTTGTTTCACTCAAACAGTGTCTCCTGTCATATGCTGAACTGGTCGCATTGGGGATTTGGCCTAAAACATGATTTTGGACAATGTTCATGGAACTCAGCTTGAAACGTACTTGCAGACTTAAAAACCCTTGCCTATTGTAGATCGCGCCTGTCCTTCCAGTGCTGAACGAAAAACAATGATTTTGGACCCTGTTTTCATGCGAAATGGCTAAAATAAATATTTCACGTTTGTTTCACTCAAACAGTGTCTCCTGTCATATGCTGAACTGGTCGCATTGGGGATTTGGCCTAAAACATGATTTTGGACAATGTTCATGGAACTCAGCTTGAAACGTACTTGCAGACTTAAAAACCCTTGCCTATTGTAGATCGCTCCCGTCCTTCCAGTGCTGAACGAAAAACAATGATTTTGGACCCTGTTTTCATGCTAAATGGCTAAAAGAAATATTTCACGTTTGTTTCACTCAAACAGTGTCTCCTGTCATATGCTGAACTGGTCGCATTGGGGATTTGGCCTAAAACATGATTTTGGACAATGTTCATGGAACTCAGCTTGAAACGTACTTGCAGACTTAAAAACCCTTGCCTATTGTAGATCGTGCCTGTCCTTCCAGTGCTGAACGAAAAACAATGATTTTGGACCCTGTTTTCATGCGAAATGGCTAAAATAAATATTTCACGTTTGTTTCACTCAAACAGTGTCTCCTGTCATATGCTGAACTGGTCGCATTGGGGATTTGGCCTAAAACATGATTTTGGACAATGTTCATGGAACTCAGCTTGAAACGTACTTGCAGACTTAAAAACCCTTGCCTATTGTAGATCGCTCCTGTCCTTCCAATGCTGAACGAAAAACAATAATTTTGGACCCTGTTTTCATGCTAAATGGCTAAAAGAAATATTTCACGTTTGTTTCACTCAAACAGTGTCTCCTGTCATATGCTGAACTGGTCGCATTGGGGATTTGGCCTAAAACATGATTTTGGACAATGTTCATGGAACTCAGCTTGAAACGTACTTGCAGACTTAAAAACCCTTGCCTATTGTAGATCGCGCCTGTCCTTCCAGTGCTGAACGAAAAACAATGATTTTGGACCCTGTTTTCATGCGAAATGGCTAAAATAAATATTTCACCTTTGTTTCACTCAAACAGTGTCTCCTGTCATATGCTGAACTGGTCGCATTGGGGATTTGGCCTAAAACATGATTTTGGACAATGTTCATGGAACTCAGCTTGAAACGTACTTGCAGACTTAAAAACCCTTGCCTATTGTAGATCGTGCCTGTCCTTCCAGTGCTGAACGAAAAACAATGATTTTGGACCCTGTTTTCATGCGAAATGGCTAAAATAAATATTTCACGTTTGTTTCACTCAAACAGTGTCTCCTGTCATATGCTGAACTGGTCGCATTGGGGATTTGGCCTAAAACATGATTTTGGACAATGTTCATGGAACTCAGCTTGAAACGTACTTGCAGACTTAAAAACCCTTGCCTATTGTAGATCGCTCCTGTCCTTCCAGTGCTGAACGAAAAACAATGATTTTGGACCCTGTTTTCATGCTAAATGGCTAAAAGAAATATTTCACGTTTGTTTCACTCAAACAGTGTCTCCTGTCATATGCTGAACTGGTCGCATTGGGGATTTGGCCTAAAACATGATTTTGGACAATGTTCATGGAACTAAACTTGAAACGTACTTGCAGACTTAAAAACCCTTGCCTATTGTAGATCGCGCCTGTCCTTCCAGTGCTGAACGAAAAACAATGATTTTGGACCCTGTTTTCATGCGAAATGGCTAAAAGAAATATTTCACGTTTGTTTCACTCAAACAGTGTCTCCTGTCATATGCTGAACTGGTCGCATTGGGGATTTGGCCTAAAACATGATTTTGGACAATGTTCATGGAACTCAGCTTGAAACGTACTTGCAGACTTAAAAACCCTTGCCTATTGTAGATCGCGCCTGTCCTTCCAGTGCTGAACGAAAAACAATGATTTTGGACCCTGTTTTCATGCGAAATGGCTAAAATAAATATTTCACCTTTGTTTCACTCAAACAGTGTCTCCTGTCACATGCTGAACTGGTAGCATTGGGGATTTGGCCTAAAACATGATTTTGGACAATGTTCATGGAACTCAGCTTGAAACGTACTTGCAGACTTAAAAACCCTTGCCTATTGTAGATCGCGCCTGTCCTTCCAGTGCTGAACGAAAAACAATGATTTTGGACCCTGTTTTCATGCGAAATGGCAAAAATTTATATTTCACGTTTGTTTCACTCAAACAGTGTCTCCTGTCATATGCTGAACTGGTCTTATTGGGGATTTGGCCTAAAACATGATTTTGGACAATGTTCATGGATCTCAGCTTGAAACGTACTTGCAGACTTAAAAACCCTTGCCTATTGTAGATCGCGCCTGTCCTTCCAGTGCTGAACGAAAAACAATGATTTTGGACCCTGTTTTCATGCGAAATGGCTAAAATAAATATTTCACATTTGTTTCACTCAAACAGTGTCTCCTGTCATATGCTGAACTGGTCGCATTGGGGATTTGGCCTAAAACATGATTTTGGACAATGTTCATGGAACTCAGCTTGAAACGTACTTGCAGACTTAAAAACCCTTGCCTATTGTAGATCGCGCCTGTCCTTCCAGTGCTGAACGAAAAACAATGATTTTGGACCCTGTTTTCATGCGAAATGGCTAAAATAAATATTTCACGTTTGTTTCACTCAAACAGTGTCTCCTGTCATATGCTGAACTGGTCGCATTGGGGATTTGGCCTAAAACATGATTTTGGACAATGTTCATGGAACTCAGCTTGAAACGTACTTGCAGACTTAAAAACCCTTGCCTATTGTAGATCGCTCCTGTCCTTCCAGTGCTGAACGAAAAACAATGATTTTGGACCCTGTTTTCATGCTAAATGGCTAAAAGAAATATTTCACGTTTGTTTCACTCAAACAGTGTCTCCTGTCATATGCTGAACTGGTCGCATTGGGGATTTGGCCTAAAACATGATTTTGGACAATGTTCATGGAACTCAGCTTGAAACGTACTTGCAGACTTAAAAACCCTTGCCTATTGTAGATCGTGCCTGTCCTTCCAGTGCTGAACGAAAAACAATGATTTTGGACCCTGTTTTCATGCGAAATGGCTAAAATAAATATTTCACGTTTGTTTCACTCAAACAGTGTCTCCTGTCATATGCTGAACTGGTCGCATTGGGGATTTGGCCTAAAACATGATTTTGGACAATGTTCATGGAACTCAGCTTGAAACGTACTTGCAGACTTAAAAACCCTTGCCTATTGTAGATCGCTCCTGTCCTTCCAGTGCTGAACGAAAAACAATGATTTTGGACCCTGTTTTCATGCTAAATGGCTAAAAGAAATATTTCACGTTTGTTTCACTCAAACAGTGTCTCCTGTCATATGCTGAACTGGTCGCATTGGGGATTTGGCCTAAAACATGATTTTGGACAATGTTCATGGAACTCAGCTTGAAACGTACTTGCAGACTTAAAAACCCTTGCCTATTGTAGATCGCGCCTGTCCTTCCAGTGCTGAACGAAAAACAATGATTTTGGACCCTGTTTTCATGCGAAATGGCTAAAATAAATGTTTCACGTTTGTTTCACTCAAACAGTGTCTCCTGTCATATGCTGAACTGGTCGCATTGGGGATTTGGCCTAAAAAATGATTTTGGACAATGTTCATGGAACTCAGCTTGAAACGTACTTGCAGACTTAAAAACCCTTGCCTATTGTAGATCGCGCCTGTCCTTCCAGTGCTGAACGAAAAACAATGATTTTGGACCCTGTTTTCATGCGAAATGGCTAAAATAAATGTTTCACGTTTGTTTCACTCAAACAGTGTCTCCTGTCATATGCTGAACTGGTTGCATTGTGGATTTGGCCTAAAACATGATTTTGGACAATGTTCATGGAACTCCGCTTGAAACGTACTTGCAGACTTAAAAACCCTTGCCTATTGTAGATCGCGCCTGTCCTTCCAGTGCTGAACGAAAAACAATGATTTTGGACCCTGTTTTCATGCGAAATGGCTAAAATAAATGTTTCACGTTTGTTTCACTCAAACAGTGTCTCCTGTCATATGCTGAACTGGTCGCATTGGGGATTTGGCCTAAAACATGATTTTGGACAATGTTCATGGAACTCAGCTTGAAACGTACTTGCAGACTTAAAAACCCTTGCCTATTGTATATCGCGCCTGTCCTTCCAGTGCTGAACGAAAAACAATGATTTTGGACCCTGTTTTCATGCGAAATGGCTAAAATAAATATTTCACCTTTGTTTCACTCAAACAGTGTCTCCTGTCACATGCTGAACTGGTAGCATTGGGGATTTGGCCTAAAACATGATTTTGGACAATGTTCATGGAACTCAGCTTGAAACGTACTTGCAGACTTAAAAACCCTTGCCTATTGTAGATCGCGCCTGTCCTTCCAGTGCTGAACGAAAAACAATGATTTTGGACCCTGTTTTCATGCGAAATGGCAAAAATAAATATTTCACGTTTGTTTCACTCAAACAGTGTCTCCTGTCATATGCTGAACTGGTCGCATTGGGGATTTGGCCTAAAACATGATTTTGGACAATGTTCATGGATCTCAGCTTGAAACGTACTTGCAGACTTAAAAACCCTTGCCTATTGTAGATCGCGCCTGTCCTTCCAGTGCTGAACGAAAAACAATGATTTTGGACCCTGTTTTCATGCGAAATGGCTAAAATAAATATTTCACGTTTGTTTCACTCAAACAGTGTCTCCTGTCATATGCTGAACTGGTCGCATTGGGGATTTGGCCTAAAACATGATTTTGGACAATGTTCATGGAACTCAGCTTGAAACGTACTTGCAGACTTAAAAACCCTGGCCTATTGTAGATCGCGCCTGTCCTTCCAGTGCTGAACGAAAAACAATGATTTTGGACCCTGTTTTCATGCGAAATGGCTAAAATAAATATTTCACGTTTGTTTCACTCAAACAGTGTCTCCTGTCATATGCTGAACTGGTCGCATTGGGGATTTGGCCTAAAACATGATTTTGGACAATGTTCATGGAACTCAGCTTGAAACGTACTTGCAGACTTAAAAACCCTTGCCTATTGTAGATCGCGCCTGTCCTTCCAGTGCTGAACGAAAAACAATGATTTTGGACCCTGTTTTCATGCGAAATGGCTAAAATCAATATTTCACGTTTGTTTCACTCAAACAGTGTCTCCTGTCATATGCTGAACTGGTCGCATTGGGGATTTGGCCTAAAACATGATTTTGGACAATGTTCATGGAACTCAGCTTGAAACGTACTTGCAGACTTGAAAACCCTTGCCTATTGTAGATCGCTCCTGTCCTTCCAGTGCTGAACGAAAAACAATGATTTTGGACCCTGTTTTCATGCGAAATGGCTAAAATAAATATTTCACGTTTGTTTCACTCAAACAGTGTCTCCTGTCATATGCTGAACTGGTCACATTGGGGATTTGGCCTAAAACATGATTTTGGACAATGTTCATGGAACTCAGCTTGAAACGTACTTGCAGACTTAAAAACCCTTGCCTATTGTAGATCGCTCCTGTCC
The DNA here is from genome assembly GCF_964263955.1 of Coregonus lavaretus. Classification (NCBI taxonomy): domain Eukaryota; kingdom Metazoa; phylum Chordata; class Actinopteri; order Salmoniformes; family Salmonidae; genus Coregonus; species Coregonus lavaretus. The sequence continues at coordinate 17,382,049 of NC_139993.1, forward strand.
TTCCAGTGCTGAACGAAAAACAATGATTTTGGACCCTGTTTTCATGCTAAATGGCTAAAAGAAATATTTCACGTTTGTTTCACTGGTCGCATTGGGGATTTGGCCTAAAACATGATTTTGGACAATGTTCATGGAACTCAGCTTGAAACGTACTTGCAGACTTAAAAACCCTTGCCTATTGTAGATCGCTCCTGTCCTTCCAGTGCTGAACGAAAAACAATGATTTTGGACCCTGTTTTCATGCTAAATGGCTAAAAGAAATATTTCACGTTTGTTTCACTCAAACAGTGTCTCCTGTCATATGCTGAACTGGTCGCATTGGGGATTTGGCCTAAAACATGATTTTGGACAATGTTCATGGAACTCAGCTTGAAACGTACTTGCAGACTTAAAAACCCTTGCCTATTGTAGATCGCGCCTGTCCTTCCAGTGCTGAACGAAAAACAATGATTTTGGACCCTGTTTTCATGCGAAATGGCTAAAATAAATGTTTCACGTTTGTTTCACTCAAACAGTGTCTCCTGTCATATGCTGAACTGGTCGCATTGGGGATTTGGCCTAAAACATGATTTTGGACAATGTTCATGGAACTCAGCTTGAAACGTACTTGCAGACTTAAAAACCCTTGCCTATTGTATATCGCGCCTGTCCTTCCAGTGCTGAACGAAAAACAATGATTTTGGACCCTGTTTTCATGCGAAATGGCTAAAATAAATATTTCACGTTTGTTTCACTCAAACAGTGTCTCCTGTCATATGCTGAACTGGTCGCATTGGGGATTTGGCCTAAAACATGATTTTGGACAATGTTCATGGAACTCAGCTTGAAACGTACTTGCAGACTTAAAAACCCTTGCCTATTGTAGATCGCTCCTGTCCTTCCAGTGCTGAACGAAAAACAATGATTTTGGACCCTGTTTTCATGCGAAATGGCTAAAATAAATATTTCACGTTTGTTTCACTCAAACAGTGTCTCCTGTCATATGCTGAACTGGTCGCATGCTGAACTGGTCGCATTGGGGATTTGGCCTAAATCATGATTTTGGACAATGTTCATGGAACTCAGCTTGAAACATACTTGCAGACTTAAAAACCCTTGCCTATTGTAGATCGCGCCTGTCCTTCCAGTGCTGAACGAAAAACAATGATTTTGGACCCTGTTTTCATGCGAAATGGCTAAAAGAAATATTTCACGTTTGTTTCACTCAAACAGTGTCTCCTGTCATATGCTGAACTGGTTGCATTGTGGATTTGGCCTAAAACATGATATTGGACAATGTTCATGGAACTCCGCTTGAAACGTACTTGCAGACTTAAAAACCCTTGCCTATTGTAGATCGCGCCTGTCCTTCCAGTGCTGAACGAAAAACAATGATTTTGGACCCTGTTTTCATGCGAAATGGCTAAAATAAATATTTCACGTTTGTTTCACTCAAACAGTGTCTCCTGTCATATGCTGAACTGGTCGCATTGGGGATTTGGCCTAAAACATGATTTTGGACAATGTTCATGGAAATCAGCTTGAAAGGTACTTGCAGACTTAAAAACCCTTGCCTATTGTAGATCGCGCCTGTCCTTCCAGTGCTGAACGAAAAACAATGATTTTGGACCCTGTTTTCATGCGAAATGGCTAAAATCAATATTTCACGTTTGTTTCACTCAAACAGTGTCTCCTGTCATATGCTGAACTGGTCGCATTGGGGATTTGGCCTAAAACATGATTTTGGACAATGTTCATGGAACTCAGCTTGAAACGTACTTGCAGACTTAAAAACCCTTGCCTATTGTAGATCGCGCCTGTCCTTCCAGTGCTGAACGAAAAACAATGATTTTGGACCCTGTTTTCATGCGAAATGGCTAAAATCAATATTTCACGTTTGTTTCACTCAAACAGTGTCTCCTGTCATATGCTGAACTGGTCGCATTGGGGATTTGGCCTAAAACATGATTTTGGACAATGTTCATGGAACTCAGCTTGAAACGTACTTGCAGACTTAAAAACCCTTGCCTATTGTAGATCGCTCCTGTCCTTCCAGTGCTGAACGAAAAACAATGATTTTGGACCCTGTTTTCATGCTAAATGGCTAAAAGAAATATTTCACGTTTGTTTCACTCAAACAGTGTCTCCTGTCATATGCTGAACTGGTCGCATTGGGGATTTGGCCTAAAACATGATTTTGGACAATGTTCATGGAACTCAGCTTGAAACGTACTTGCAGACTTAAAAACCCTTGCCTATTGTAGATCGCGCCTGTCCTTCCAGTGCTGAACGAAAAACAATGATTTTGGACCCTGTTTTCATGAGAAATGGCTAAAATAAATGTTTCACGTTTGTTTCACTCAAACAGTGTCTCCTGTCATATGCTGAACTGGTCGCATTGGGGATTTGGCCTAAAACATGATTTTGGACAATGTTCATGGAACTCAGCTTGAAACGTACTTGCAGACTTAAAAACCCTTGCCTATTGTATATCGCGCCTGTCCTTCCAGTGCTGAACGAAAAACAATGATTTTGGACCCTGTTTTCATGCGAAATGGCTAAAATAAATATTTCACGTTTGTTTCACTCAAACAGTGTCTCCTGTCATATGCTGAACTGGTCGCATTGGGGATTTGGCCTAAAACATGATTTTGGACAATGTTCATGGAAATCAGCTTGAAAGGTACTTGCAGACTTAAAAACCCTTGCCTATTGTAGATCGCGCCTGTCCTTCCAGTGCTGAACGAAAAACAATGATTTTGGACCCTGTTTTCATGCGAAATGGCTAAAATCAATATTTCACGTTTGTTTCACTCAAACAGTGTCTCCTGTCATATGCTGAACTGGTCGCATTGGGGATTTGGCCTAAAACATGATTTTGGACAATGTTCATGGAACTCAGCTTGAAACGTACTTGCAGACTTAAAAACCCTTGCCTATTGTAGATCGCGCCTGTCCTTCCAGTGCTGAACGAAAAACAATGATTTTGGACCCTGTTTTCATGCGAAATGGCTAAAATCAATATTTCACGTTTGTTTCACTCAAACAGTGTCTCCTGTCATATGCTGAACTGGTCGCATTGGGGATTTGGCCTAAAACATGATTTTGGACAATGTTCATGGAACTCAGCTTGAAACGTACTTGCAGACTTAAAAACCCTTGCCTATTGTAGATCGCTCCTGTCCTTCCAGTGCTGAACGAAAAACAATGATTTTGGACCCTGTTTTCATGCTAAATGGCTAAAAGAAATATTTCACGTTTGTTTCACTCAAACAGTGTCTCCTGTCATATGCTGAACTGGTCGCATTGGGGATTTGGCCTAAAACATGATTTTGGACAATGTTCATGGAACTCAGCTTGAAACGTACTTGCAGACTTAAAAACCCTTGCCTATTGTAGATCGCGCCTGTCCTTCCAGTGCTGAACGAAAAACAATGATTTTGGACCCTGTTTTCATGAGAAATGGCTAAAATAAATGTTTCACGTTTGTTTCACTCAAACAGTGTCTCCTGTCATATGCTGAACTGGTCGCATTGGGGATTTGGCCTAAAACATGATTTTGGACAATGTTCATGGAACTCAGCTTGAAACGTACTTGCAGACTTAAAAACCCTTGCCTATTGTAGATCGCGCCTGTCCTTCCAGTGCTGAACGAAAAACAATGATTTTGGACCCTGTTTTCATGAGAAATGGCTAAAATAAATGTTTCACGTTTGTTTCACTCAAACAGTGTCTCCTGTCATATGCTGAACTGGTCGCATTGGGGATTTGGCCTAAAACATGATTTTGGACAATGTTCATGGAACTCAGCTTGAAACGTACTTGCAGACTTAAAAACCCTTGCCTATTGTATATCGCGCCTGTCCTTCCAGTGCTGAACGAAAAACAATGATTTTGGACCCTGTTTTCATGCGAAATGGCTAAAATAAATATTTCACGTTTGTTTCACTCAAACAGTGTCTCCTGTCATATGCTGAACTGGTCGCATTGGGGATTTGGCCTAAAACATGATTTTGGACAATGTTCATGGAACTCAGCTTGAAACGTACTTGCAGACTTAAAAACCCTTGCCTATTGTAGATCGCTCCTGTCCTTCCAGTGCTGAACGAAAAACAATGATTTTGGACCCTGTTTTCATGCGAAATGGCTAAAATAAATATTTCACGTTTGTTTCACTCAAACAGTGTCTCCTGTCATATGCTGAACTGGTCGCATGCTGAACTGGTCGCATTGGGGATTTGGCCTAAATCATGATTTTGGACAATGTTCATGGAACTCAGCTTGAAAGGTACTTGAAGACTTAAAAACCCTTGCCTATTGTAGATCGCGCCTGTCCTTCCAGTGCTGAACGAAAAACAATGATTTTGGACCCTGTTTTCATGCGAAATGGCTAAAATAAATATTTCACGTTTGTTTCACTCAAACAGTGTCTCCTGTCATATGCTGAACTGGTCGCATTGGGGATTTGGCCTAAAACATGATTTTGGACAATGTTCATGGAACTCAGCTTGAAACATACTTGCAGACTTAAAAACCCTTGCCTATTGTAGATCGCGCCTGTCCTTCCAGTGCTGAACGAAAAACAATGATTTTGGACCCTGTTTTCATGCGAAATGGCTAAAAGAAATATTTCACGTTTGTTTCACTCAAACAGTGTCTCCTGTCATATGCTGAACTGGTTGCATTGTGGATTTGGCCTAAAACATGATATTGGACAATGTTCATGGAACTCCGCTTGAAACGTACTTGCAGACTTAAAAACCCTTGCCTATTGTAGATCGCGCCTGTCCTTCCAGTGCTGAACAAAAAACAATGATTTTGGACCCTGTTTTCATGCGAAATGGCTAAAATAAATATTTCACGTTTGTTTCACTCAAACAGTGTCTCCTGTCATATGCTGAACTGGTCGCATTGGGGATTTGGCCTAAAACATGATTTTGGACAATGTTCATGGAACTCAGCTTGAAAGGTACTTGCAGACTTAAAAACCCTTGCCTATTGTAGATCGCGCCTGTCCTTCCAGTGCTGAACGAAAAACAATGATTTTGGACCCTGTTTTCATGCGAAATGGCTAAAATAAATATTTCACGTTTGTTTCACTCAAACAGTGTCTCCTGTCATATGCTGAACTGGTCGCATTGGGGATTTGGCCTAAAACATGATTTTGGACAATGTTCATGGAACTCAGCTTGAAACGTACTTGCAGACTTAAAAACCCTTGCCTATTGAATATCGCGCCTGTCCTTCCAGTGCTGAACGAAAAACAATGATTTTGGACCCTGTTTTCATGCGAAATGGCTAAAAAGAAATATTTCACATTTGTTTCACTCAAACAGTGTCTCCTGTCATATGCTGAACTGGTCGCATTGGGGATTTGGCCTAAAACATGATTTTGGACAATGTTCATGGAACTCAGCTTGAAACGTACTTGCAGACTTAAAAACCCTTGCCTATTGTAGATCGCGCCTGTCCTTCCAGTGCTGAACGAAAAACAATGATTTCGGACGCTGTTTTCATGCGAAATGGCTAAAATAAATATTTCACGTTTGTTTCACTCAAACAGTGTCTCCTGTCATATGCTGAACTGGTTGCATTGTGGATTTGGCCTAAAACATGATATTGGACAATGTTCATGGAACTCCGCTTGAAACGTACTTGCAGACTTAAAAACCTTGCCTATTGTAGATCGCACCTGTCCTTCCAGTGCTGAACGAAAAACAATGATTTTAGACCCTGTTTTCATGCGAAATGGCTAAAATAAATATTTCACGTTTGTTTCACTCAAACAGTGTCTCCTGTCATATGCTGAACTGGTCGCATTGGGGATTTGGCCTAAAACATGATTTTGGACAATGTTCATGGAACTCAGCTTGAAACGTACTTGCAGACTTAAAAACCCTTGCCTATTGTAGATCGCGCCTGTCCTTCCAGTGCTGAACGAAAAACAATGATTTTGGACCCTGTTTTCATGCGAAATGGCTAAAATAAATATTTCACGTTTGTTTCACTCAAACAGTGTCTCCTGTCATATGCTGAACTGGTCGCATTGGGGATTTGGCCTAAAACATGATTTTGGACAATGTTCATGGAACTCAGCTTGAAAGGTACTTGCAGACTTAAAAACCCTTGCCTATTGTAGATCGCGCCTGTCCTTCCAGTGCTGAACGAAAAACAATGATTTTGGACCCTGTTTTCATGCGAAATGGCTAAAATAAATATTTCACGTTTGTTTCACTCAAACAGTGTCTCCTGTCATATGCTGAACTGGTCGCATTGGGGATTTGGCCTAAAACATGATTTTGGACAATGTTCATGGAACTCAGCTTGAAACATACTTGCAGACTTAAAAACCCTTGCCTATTGTAGATCGCGCCTGTCCTTCCAGTGCTGAACGAAAAACAATGATTTTGGACCCTGTTTTCATGCGAAATGGCTAAAAGAAATATTTCACGTTTGTTTCACTCAAACAGTGTCTCCTGTCATATGCTGAACTGGTTGCATTGTGGATTTGGCCTAAAACATGATATTGGACAATGTTCATGGAACTCCGCTTGAAACGTACTTGCAGACTTAAAAACCTTGCCTATTGTAGATCGCACCTGTCCTTCCAGTGCTGAACGAAAAACAATGATTTTAGACCCTGTTTTCATGCGAAATGGCTAAAATAAATATTTCACGTTTGTTTCACTCAAACAGTGTCTCCTGTCATATGCTGAACTGGTCGCATTGGGGATTTGGCCTAAAACATGATTTTGGACAATGTTCATGGAACTCAGCTTGAAACGTACTTGCAGACTTAAAAACCCTTGCCTATTGTAGATCGCGCCTGTCCTTCCAGTGCTGAACAAAAAACAATGATTTTGGACCCTGTTTTCATGCGAAATGGCTAAAATAAATATTTCACGTTTGTTTCACTCAAACAGTGTCTCCTGTCATATGCTGAACTGGTCGCATTGGGGATTTGGCCTAAAACATGATTTTGGACAATGTTCATGGAACTCAGCTTGAAAGGTACTTGCAGACTTAAAAACCCTTGCCTATTGTAGATCGCGCCTGTCCTTCCAGTGCTGAACGAAAAACAATGATTTTGGACCCTGTTTTCATGCGAAATGGCTAAAATAAATATTTCACGTTTGTTTCACTCAAACAGTGTCTCCTGTCATATGCTGAACTGGTCGCATTGGGGATTTGGCCTAAAACATGATTTTGGACAATGTTCATGGAACTCAGCTTGAAACGTACTTGCAGACTTAAAAACCCTTGCCTATTGTAGATCGCGCCTGTCCTTCCAGTGCTGAACGAAAAAACAATGATTTTGGACCCTGTTTTCATGCGAAATGGCTAAAAGAAATATTTCACGTTTGTTTCACTCAAACAGTGTCTCCTGTCATATGCTGAACTGGTCGCATTGGGGATTTGGCCTAAAACATGATTTTGGACAATGTTCATGGAACTCAGCTTGAAAGGTACTTGCAGACTTAAAAACCCTTGCCTATTGTAGATCGCGCCTGTCCTTCCAGTGCTGAACGAAAAACAATGATTTCGGACGCTGTTTTCATGCGAAATGGCTAAAATAAATATTTCACGTTTGTTTCACTCAAACAGTGTCTCCTGTCATATGCTGAACTGGTCGCATTGGGGATTTGGCCTAAAACATGATTTTGGACAATGTTCATGGAACTCAGCTTGAAACGTACTTGCAGACTTAAAAACCCTTGCCTATTGTAGATCGCGCCTGTCCTTCCAGTGCTGAACAAAAACCAATGATTTTGGACCCTGTTTTCATGCGAAATGGCTAAAATAAATATTTCACGTTTGTTTCACTCAAACAGTGTCTCCTGTCATATGCTGAACTGGTCGCATTGGGGATTTGGCCTAAAACATGATTTTGGACAATGTTCATGGAACTCAGCTTGAAACGTACTTGCAGACTTAAAAACCCTTGCCTATTGTAGATCGCGCCTGTCCTTCCAGTGCTGAACGAAAAACAATGATTTTGGACCCTGTTTTCATGCGAAATGGCTAAAAGAAATATTTCACGTTTGTTTCACTCAAACAGTGTCTCCTGTCATATGCTGAACTGGTCGCATTGTGGATTTGGCCTAAAACATGATTTTGGACAATGTTCATGGAACTCAGCTTGAAACATACTTGCAGACTTAAAAACCCTTGCCTATTGTAGATCGCGCCTGTCCTTCCAGTGCTGAACGAAAAACAATGATTTTGGACCCTGTTTTCATGCGAAATGGCTAAAATAAATATTTCACGTTTGTTTCACTCAAACAGTGTCTCCTGTCATATGCTGAACTGGTCGCATTGGGGATTTGGCCTAAAACATGATTTTGGACAATGTTCATGGAACTCAGCTTGAAACGTACTTGCAGACTTAAAAACCCTTGCCTATTGAATATCGCGCCTGTCCTTCCAGTGCTGAACGAAAAACAATGATTTTGGACCCTGTTTTCATGCGAAATGGCTAAAATAAATATTTCACGTTTGTTTCGCTCAAACAGTGTCTCCTGTCATATGCTGAACTGGTCGCATTGGGGATTTGGCCTAAAACATGATTTTGGACAATGTTCATGGAACTCAGCTTGAAACGTACTTGCAGACTTAAAAACCCTTGCCTATTGTAGATCGCGCCTGTCCTTCCAGTGCTGAACGAAAAACAATGATTTCGGACGCTGTTTTCATGCGAAATGGCTAAAATAAATATTTCACGTTTGTTTCACTCAAACAGTGTCTCCTGTCATATGCTGAACTGGTCGCATTGGGGATTTGGCCTAAAACATGATTTTGGACAATGTTCATGGAACTCAGCTTGAAACGTACTTGCAGACTTAAAAACCCTTGCCTATTGTAGATCGCGCCTGTCCTTCCAGTGCTGAACGAAAAACAATGATTTTGGACCCTGTTTTCATGCGAAATGGCTAAAAGAAATATTTCACGTTTGTTTCACTCAAACAGTGTCTCCTGTCATATGCTGAACTGGTCGCATTGTGGATTTGGCCTAAAACATGATTTTGGACAATGTTCATGGAACTCAGCTTGAAACGTACTTGCAGACTTAAAAACCCTTGCCTATTGTAGATCGCGCCTGTCCTTCCAGTGCTGAACGAAAAACAATGATTTTGGACCCTGTTTTCATGCGAAATGGCTAAAAGAAATGTTTCACGTTTGTTTCACTCAAACAGTGTCTCCTGTCATATGCTGAACTGGTCGCATTGTGGATTTGGCCTAAAACATGATTTTGGACAATGTTCATGGAACTCAGCTTGAAACGTACTTGCAGACTTAAAAACCCTTGCCTATTGTAGATCGCGCCTGTCCTTCCAGTGCTGAACGAAAAAACAATGATTTTGGACCCTGTTTTCATGCGAAATGGCTAAAAGAAATATTTCACGTTTGTTTCACTCAAACAGTGTCTCCTGTCATATGCTGAACTGGTCGCATTGGGGATTTGGCCTAAAACATGATTTTGGACAATGTTCATGGAACTCAGCTTGAAAGGTACTTGCAGACTTAAAAACCCTTGCCTATTGTAGATCGCGCCTGTCCTTCCAGTGCTGAACGAAAAACAATGATTTCGGACGCTGTTTTCATGCGAAATGGCTAAAATAAATATTTCACGTTTGTTTCACTCAAACAGTGTCTCCTGTCATATGCTGAACTGGTCGCATTGGGGATTTGGCCTAAAACATGATTTTGGACAATGTTCATGGAACTCAGCTTGAAACGTACTTGCAGACTTAAAAACCCTTGCCTATTGTAGATCGCGCCTGTCCTTCCAGTGCTGAACAAAAACCAATGATTTTGGACCCTGTTTTCATGCGAAATGGCTAAAATAAATATTTCACGTTTGTTTCACTCAAACAGTGTCTCCTGTCATATGCTGAACTGGTCGCATTGGGGATTTGGCCTAAAACATGATTTTGGACAATGTTCATGGAACTCAGCTTGAAACGTACTTGCAGACTTAAAAACCCTTGCCTATTGTAGATCGCGCCTGTCCTTCCAGTGCTGAACGAAAAACAATGATTTTGGACCCTGTTTTCATGCGAAATGGCTAAAAGAAATATTTCACGTTTGTTTCACTCAAACAGTGTCTCCTGTCATATGCTGAACTGGTCGCATTGTGGATTTGGCCTAAAACATGATTTTGGACAATGTTCATGGAACTCAGCTTGAAACATACTTGCAGACTTAAAAACCCTTGCCTATTGTAGATCGCGCCTGTCCTTCCAGTGCTGAACGAAAAACAATGATTTTGGACCCTGTTTTCATGCGAAATGGCTAAAATAAATATTTCACGTTTGTTTCACTCAAACAGTGTCTCCTGTCATATGCTGAACTGGTCGCATTGGGGATTTGGCCTAAAACATGATTTTGGACAATGTTCATGGAACTCAGCTTGAAACGTACTTGCAGACTTAAAAACCCTTGCCTATTGAATATCGCGCCTGTCCTTCCAGTGCTGAACGAAAAACAATGATTTTGGACCCTGTTTTCATGCGAAATGGCTAAAATAAATATTTCACGTTTGTTTCGCTCAAACAGTGTCTCCTGTCATATGCTGAACTGGTCGCATTGGGGATTTGGCCTAAAACATGATTTTGGACAATGTTCATGGAACTCAGCTTGAAACGTACTTGCAGACTTAAAAACCCTTGCCTATTGTAGATCGCGCCTGTCCTTCCAGTGCTGAACGAAAAACAATGATTTCGGACGCTGTTTTCATGCGAAATGGCTAAAATAAATATTTCACGTTTGTTTCACTCAAACAGTGTCTCCTGTCATATGCTGAACTGGTCGCATTGGGGATTTGGCCTAAAACATGATTTTGGACAATGTTCATGGAACTCAGCTTGAAACGTACTTGCAGACTTAAAAACCCTTGCCTATTGTAGATCGCGCCTGTCCTTCCAGTGCTGAACGAAAAACAATGATTTTGGACCCTGTTTTCATGCGAAATGGCTAAAAGAAATATTTCACGTTTGTTTCACTCAAACAGTGTCTCCTGTCATATGCTGAACTGGTCGCATTGTGGATTTGGCCTAAAACATGATTTTGGACAATGTTCATGGAACTCAGCTTGAAACGTACTTGCAGACTTAAAAACCCTTGCCTATTGTAGATCGCGCCTGTCCTTCCAGTGCTGAACGAAAAACAATGATTTTGGACCCTGTTTTCATGCGAAATGGCTAAAAGAAATGTTTCACGTTTGTTTCACTCAAACAGTGTCTCCTGTCATATGCTGAACTGGTCGCATTGTGGATTTGGCCTAAAACATGATTTTGGACAATGTTCATGGAACTCAGCTTGAAACGTACTTGCAGACTTAAAAACCCTTGCCTATTGTAGATCGCGCCTGTCCTTCCAGTGCTGAACGAAAAACAATGATTTTGGACCCTGTTTTCATGCGAAATGGCTAAAATAAATGTTTCACTTTTGTTTCACTCAAACAGTGTCTCCTGTCATATGCTGAACTGGTCGCATTGGGGATTTGGCCTAAAACATGATTTTGGACAATGTTCATGGAACTCAGCTTGAAACGTACTTGCAGACTTAAAAACCCTTGCCTATTGTAGATCGCGCCTGTCCTTCCAGTGCTGAACGAAAAACAATGATTTTGGACCCTGTTTTCATGCGAAATGGCTAAAAGAAATATTTCACGTTTGTTTCACTCAAACAGTGTCTCCTGTCATATGCTGAACTGGTTGCATTGTGGATTTGGCCTAAAACATGATATTGGACAATGTTCATGGAACTCCGCTTGAAACGTACTTGCAGACTTAAAAACCTTGCCTATTGTAGATCGCACCTGTCCTTCCAGTGCTGAACGAAAAACAATGATTTTAGACCCTGTTTTCATGCGAAATGGCTAAAATAAATATTTCACGTTTGTTTCACTCAAACAGTGTCTCCTGTCATATGCTGAACTGGTCGCATTGGGGATTTGGCCTAAAACATGATTTTGGACAATGTTCATGGAACTCAGCTTGAAACGTACTTGCAGACTTAAAAACCCTTGCCTATTGTAGATCGCGCCTGTCCTTCCAGTGCTGAACAAAAAACAATGATTTTGGACCCTGTTTTCATGCGAAATGGCTAAAATAAATATTTCACGTTTGTTTCACTCAAACAGTGTCTCCTGTCATATGCTGAACTGGTCGCATTGGGGATTTGGCCTAAAACATGATTTTGGACAATGTTCATGGAACTCAGCTTGAAAGGTACTTGCAGACTTAAAAACCCTTGCCTATTGTAGATCGCGCCTGTCCTTCCAGTGCTGAACGAAAAACAATGATTTTGGACCCTGTTTTCATGCGAAATGGCTAAAATAAATATTTCACGTTTGTTTCACTCAAACAGTGTCTCCTGTCATATGCTGAACTGGTCGCATTGGGGATTTGGCCTAAAACATGATTTTGGACAATGTTCATGGAACTCAGCTTGAAACGTACTTGCAGACTTAAAAACCCTTGCCTATTGTAGATCGCGCCTGTCCTTCCAGTGCTGAACGAAAAAACAATGATTTTGGACCCTGTTTTCATGCGAAATGGCTAAAAGAAATATTTCACGTTTGTTTCACTCAAACAGTGTCTCCTGTCATATGCTGAACTGGTCGCATTGGGGATTTGGCCTAAAACATGATTTTGGACAATGTTCATGGAACTCAGCTTGAAAGGTACTTGCAGACTTAAAAACCCTTGCCTATTGTAGATCGCGCCTGTCCTTCCAGTGCTGAACGAAAAACAATGATTTCGGACGCTGTTTTCATGCGAAATGGCTAAAATAAATATTTCACGTTTGTTTCACTCAAACAGTGTCTCCTGTCATATGCTGAACTGGTCGCATTGGGGATTTGGCCTAAAACATGATTTTGGACAATGTTCATGGAACTCAGCTTGAAACGTACTTGCAGACTTAAAAACCCTTGCCTATTGTAGATCGCGCCTGTCCTTCCAGTGCTGAACAAAAACCAATGATTTTGGACCCTGTTTTCATGCGAAATGGCTAAAATAAATATTTCACGTTTGTTTCACTCAAACAGTGTCTCCTGTCATATGCTGAACTGGTCGCATTGGGGATTTGGCCTAAAACATGATTTTGGACAATGTTCATGGAACTCAGCTTGAAACGTACTTGCAGACTTAAAAACCCTTGCCTATTGTAGATCGCGCCTGTCCTTCCAGTGCTGAACGAAAAACAATGATTTTGGACCCTGTTTTCATGCGAAATGGCTAAAAGAAATATTTCACGTTTGTTTCACTCAAACAGTGTCTCCTGTCATATGCTGAACTGGTCGCATTGTGGATTTGGCCTAAAACATGATTTTGGACAATGTTCATGGAACTCAGCTTGAAACATACTTGCAGACTTAAAAACCCTTGCCTATTGTAGATCGCGCCTGTCCTTCCAGTGCTGAACGAAAAACAATGATTTTGGACCCTGTTTTCATGCGAAATGGCTAAAATAAATATTTCACGTTTGTTTCACTCAAACAGTGTCTCCTGTCATATGCTGAACTGGTCGCATTGGGGATTTGGCCTAAAACATGATTTTGGACAATGTTCATGGAACTCAGCTTGAAACGTACTTGCAGACTTAAAAACCCTTGCCTATTGAATATCGCGCCTGTCCTTCCAGTGCTGAACGAAAAACAATGATTTTGGACCCTGTTTTCATGCGAAATGGCTAAAATAAATATTTCACGTTTGTTTCGCTCAAACAGTGTCTCCTGTCATATGCTGAACTGGTCGCATTGGGGATTTGGCCTAAAACATGATTTTGGACAATGTTCATGGAACTCAGCTTGAAACGTACTTGCAGACTTAAAAACCCTTGCCTATTGTAGATCGCGCCTGTCCTTCCAGTGCTGAACGAAAAACAATGATTTCGGACGCTGTTTTCATGCGAAATGGCTAAAATAAATATTTCACGTTTGTTTCACTCAAACAGTGTCTCCTGTCATATGCTGAACTGGTCGCATTGGGGATTTGGCCTAAAACATGATTTTGGACAATGTTCATGGAACTCAGCTTGAAACGTACTTGCAGACTTAAAAACCCTTGCCTATTGTAGATCGCGCCTGTCCTTCCAGTGCTGAACGAAAAACAATGATTTTGGACCCTGTTTTCATGCGAAATGGCTAAAAGAAATATTTCACGTTTGTTTCACTCAAACAGTGTCTCCTGTCATATGCTGAACTGGTCGCATTGTGGATTTGGCCTAAAACATGATTTTGGACAATGTTCATGGAACTCAGCTTGAAACGTACTTGCAGACTTAAAAACCCTTGCCTATTGTAGATCGCGCCTGTCCTTCCAGTGCTGAACGAAAAACAATGATTTTGGACCCTGTTTTCATGCGAAATGGCTAAAAGAAATGTTTCACGTTTGTTTCACTCAAACAGTGTCTCCTGTCATATGCTGAACTGGTCGCATTGTGGATTTGGCCTAAAACATGATTTTGGACAATGTTCATGGAACTCAGCTTGAAACGTACTTGCAGACTTAAAAACCCTTGCCTATTGTAGATCGCGCCTGTCCTTCCAGTGCTGAACGAAAAACAATGATTTTGGACCCTGTTTTCATGCGAAATGGCTAAAAGAAATATTTCACGTTTGTTTCACTCAAACAGTGTCTCCTGTCATATGCTGAACTGGTCGCATTGGGGATTTGGCCTAAAACATGATTTTGGACAATGTTCATGGAACTCAGCTTGAAAGGTACTTGCAGACTTAAAAACCCTTGCCTATTGTAGATCGCGCCTGTCCTTCCAGTGCTGAACGAAAAACAATGATTTCGGACGCTGTTTTCATGCGAAATGGCTAAAATAAATATTTCACGTTTGTTTCACTCAAACAGTGTCTCCTGTCATATGCTGAACTGGTCGCATTGGGGATTTGGCCTAAAACATGATTTTGGACAATGTTCATGGAACTCAGCTTGAAACGTACTTGCAGACTTAAAAACCCTTGCCTATTGTAGATCGCGCCTGTCCTTCCAGTGCTGAACAAAAACCAATGATTTTGGACCCTGTTTTCATGCGAAATGGCTAAAATAAATATTTCACGTTTGTTTCACTCAAACAGTGTCTCCTGTCATATGCTGAACTGGTCGCATTGGGGATTTGGCCTAAAACATGATTTTGGACAATGTTCATGGAACTCAGCTTGAAACGTACTTGCAGACTTAAAAACCCTTGCCTATTGAATATCGCGCCTGTCCTTCCAGTGCTGAACGAAAAACAATGATTTTGGACCCTGTTTTCATGCGAAATGGCTAAAATAAATATTTCACGTTTGTTTCGCTCAAACAGTGTCTCCTGTCATATGCTGAACTGGTCGCATTGGGGATTTGGCCTAAAACATGATTTTGGACAATGTTCATGGAACTCAGCTTGAAACGTACTTGCAGACTTAAAAACCCTTGCCTATTGTAGATCGCGCCTGTCCTTCCAGTGCTGAACGAAAAACAATGATTTCGGACGCTGTTTTCATGCGAAATGGCTAAAATAAATATTTCACGTTTGTTTCACTCAAACAGTGTCTCCTGTCATATGCTGAACTGGTCGCATTGGGGATTTGGCCTAAAACATGATTTTGGACAATGTTCATGGAACTCAGCTTGAAACGTACTTGCAGACTTAAAAACCCTTGCCTATTGTAGATCGCGCCTGTCCTTCCAGTGCTGAACGAAAAACAATGATTTTGGACCCTGTTTTCATGCGAAATGGCTAAAAGAAATATTTCACGTTTGTTTCACTCAAACAGTGTCTCCTGTCATATGCTGAACTGGTCGCATTGTGGATTTGGCCTAAAACATGATTTTGGACAATGTTCATGGAACTCAGCTTGAAACGTACTTGCAGACTTAAAAACCCTTGCCTATTGTAGATCGCGCCTGTCCTTCCAGTGCTGAACGAAAAACAATGATTTTGGACCCTGTTTTCATGCGAAATGGCTAAAAGAAATGTTTCACGTTTGTTTCACTCAAACAGTGTCTCCTGTCATATGCTGAACTGGTCGCATTGTGGATTTGGCCTAAAACATGATTTTGGACAATGTTCATGGAACTCAGCTTGAAACGTACTTGCAGACTTAAAAACCCTTGCCTATTGTAGATCGCGCCTGTCCTTCCAGTGCTGAACGAAAAACAATGATTTTGGACCCTGTTTTCATGCGAAATGGCTAAAAGAAATATTTCACGTTTGTTTCACTCAAACAGTGTCTCCTGTCATATGCTGAACTGGTCGCATTGGGGATTTGGCCTAAAACATGATTTTGGACAATGTTCATGGAACTCAGCTTGAAAGGTACTTGCAGACTTAAAAACCCTTGCCTATTGTAGATCGCGCCTGTCCTTCCAGTGCTGAACGAAAAACAATGATTTCGGACGCTGTTTTCATGCGAAATGGCTAAAATAAATATTTCACGTTTGTTTCACTCAAACAGTGTCTCCTGTCATATGCTGAACTGGTCGCATTGGGGATTTGGCCTAAAACATGATTTTGGACAATGTTCATGGAACTCAGCTTGAAACGTACTTGCAGACTTAAAAACCCTTGCCTATTGTAGATCGCGCCTGTCCTTCCAGTGCTGAACAAAAACCAATGATTTTGGACCCTGTTTTCATGCGAAATGGCTAAAATAAATATTTCACGTTTGTTTCACTCAAACAGTGTCTCCTGTCATATGCTGAACTGGTCGCATTGGGGATTTGGCCTAAAACATGATTTTGGACAATGTTCATGGAACTCAGCTTGAAACGTACTTGCAGACTTAAAAACCCTTGCCTATTGTAGATCGCGCCTGTCCTTCCAGTGCTGAACGAAAAACAATGATTTTGGACCCTGTTTTCATGCGAAATGGCTAAAAGAAATATTTCACGTTTGTTTCACTCAAACAGTGTCTCCTGTCATATGCTGAACTGGTCGCATTGTGGATTTGGCCTAAAACATGATTTTGGACAATGTTCATGGAACTCAGCTTGAAACATACTTGCAGACTTAAAAACCCTTGCCTATTGTAGATCGCGCCTGTCCTTCCAGTGCTGAACGAAAAACAATGATTTTGGACCCTGTTTTCATGCGAAATGGCTAAAATAAATATTTCACGTTTGTTTCACTCAAACAGTGTCTCCTGTCATATGCTGAACTGGTCGCATTGGGGATTTGGCCTAAAACATGATTTTGGACAATGTTCATGGAACTCAGCTTGAAACGTACTTGCAGACTTAAAAACCCTTGCCTATTGAATATCGCGCCTGTCCTTCCAGTGCTGAACGAAAAACAATGATTTTGGACCCTGTTTTCATGCGAAATGGCTAAAATAAATATTTCACGTTTGTTTCGCTCAAACAGTGTCTCCTGTCATATGCTGAACTGGTCGCATTGGGGATTTGGCCTAAAACATGATTTTGGACAATGTTCATGGAACTCAGCTTGAAACGTACTTGCAGACTTAAAAACCCTTGCCTATTGTAGATCGCGCCTGTCCTTCCAGTGCTGAACGAAAAACAATGATTTCGGACGCTGTTTTCATGCGAAATGGCTAAAATAAATATTTCACGTTTGTTTCACTCAAACAGTGTCTCCTGTCATATGCTGAACTGGTCGCATTGGGGATTTGGCCTAAAACATGATTTTGGACAATGTTCATGGAACTCAGCTTGAAACGTACTTGCAGACTTAAAAACCCTTGCCTATTGTAGATCGCGCCTGTCCTTCCAGTGCTGAACGAAAAACAATGATTTTGGACCCTGTTTTCATGCGAAATGGCTAAAAGAAATATTTCACGTTTGTTTCACTCAAACAGTGTCTCCTGTCATATGCTGAACTGGTCGCATTGTGGATTTGGCCTAAAACATGATTTTGGACAATGTTCATGGAACTCAGCTTGAAACGTACTTGCAGACTTAAAAACCCTTGCCTATTGTAGATCGCGCCTGTCCTTCCAGTGCTGAACGAAAAACAATGATTTTGGACCCTGTTTTCATGCGAAATGGCTAAAAGAAATGTTTCACGTTTGTTTCACTCAAACAGTGTCTCCTGTCATATGCTGAACTGGTCGCATTGTGGATTTGGCCTAAAACATGATTTTGGACAATGTTCATGGAACTCAGCTTGAAACGTACTTGCAGACTTAAAAACCCTTGCCTATTGTAGATCGCGCCTGTCCTTCCAGTGCTGAACGAAAAACAATGATTTTGGACCCTGTTTTCATGCGAAATGGCTAAAATAAATGTTTCACTTTTGTTTCACTCAAACAGTGTCTCCTGTCATATGCTGAACTGGTCGCATTGGGGATTTGGCCTAAAACATGATTTTGGACAATGTTCATGGAACTCAGCTTGAAACGTACTTGCAGACTTAAAAACCCTTGCCTATTGTAGATCGCGCCTGTCCTTCCAGTGCTGAACGAAAAACAATGATTTTGGACCCTGTTTTCATGCGAAATGGCTAAAAGAAATATTTCACGTTTGTTTCACTCAAACAGTGTCTCCTGTCATATGCTGAACTGGTTGCATTGTGGATTTGGCCTAAAACATGATATTGGACAATGTTCATGGAACTCCGCTTGAAACGTACTTGCAGACTTAAAAACCTTGCCTATTGTAGATCGCACCTGTCCTTCCAGTGCTGAACGAAAAACAATGATTTTAGACCCTGTTTTCATGCGAAATGGCTAAAATAAATATTTCACGTTTGTTTCACTCAAACAGTGTCTCCTGTCATATGCTGAACTGGTCGCATTGGGGATTTGGCCTAAAACATGATTTTGGACAATGTTCATGGAACTCAGCTTGAAACGTACTTGCAGACTTAAAAACCCTTGCCTATTGTAGATCGCGCCTGTCCTTCCAGTGCTGAACAAAAAACAATGATTTTGGACCCTGTTTTCATGCGAAATGGCTAAAATAAATATTTCACGTTTGTTTCACTCAAACAGTGTCTCCTGTCATATGCTGAACTGGTCGCATTGGGGATTTGGCCTAAAACATGATTTTGGACAATGTTCATGGAACTCAGCTTGAAAGGTACTTGCAGACTTAAAAACCCTTGCCTATTGTAGATCGCGCCTGTCCTTCCAGTGCTGAACGAAAAACAATGATTTTGGACCCTGTTTTCATGCGAAATGGCTAAAATAAATATTTCACGTTTGTTTCACTCAAACAGTGTCTCCTGTCATATGCTGAACTGGTCGCATTGGGGATTTGGCCTAAAACATGATTTTGGACAATGTTCATGGAACTCAGCTTGAAACGTACTTGCAGACTTAAAAACCCTTGCCTATTGTAGATCGCGCCTGTCCTTCCAGTGCTGAACGAAAAAACAATGATTTTGGACCCTGTTTTCATGCGAAATGGCTAAAAGAAATATTTCACGTTTGTTTCACTCAAACAGTGTCTCCTGTCATATGCTGAACTGGTCGCATTGGGGATTTGGCCTAAAACATGATTTTGGACAATGTTCATGGAACTCAGCTTGAAAGGTACTTGCAGACTTAAAAACCCTTGCCTATTGTAGATCGCGCCTGTCCTTCCAGTGCTGAACGAAAAACAATGATTTCGGACGCTGTTTTCATGCGAAATGGCTAAAATAAATATTTCACGTTTGTTTCACTCAAACAGTGTCTCCTGTCATATGCTGAACTGGTCGCATTGGGGATTTGGCCTAAAACATGATTTTGGACAATGTTCATGGAACTCAGCTTGAAACGTACTTGCAGACTTAAAAACCCTTGCCTATTGTAGATCGCGCCTGTCCTTCCAGTGCTGAACAAAAACCAATGATTTTGGACCCTGTTTTCATGCGAAATGGCTAAAATAAATATTTCACGTTTGTTTCACTCAAACAGTGTCTCCTGTCATATGCTGAACTGGTCGCATTGGGGATTTGGCCTAAAACATGATTTTGGACAATGTTCATGGAACTCAGCTTGAAACGTACTTGCAGACTTAAAAACCCTTGCCTATTGTAGATCGCGCCTGTCCTTCCAGTGCTGAACGAAAAACAATGATTTTGGACCCTGTTTTCATGCGAAATGGCTAAAAGAAATATTTCACGTTTGTTTCACTCAAACAGTGTCTCCTGTCATATGCTGAACTGGTCGCATTGTGGATTTGGCCTAAAACATGATTTTGGACAATGTTCATGGAACTCAGCTTGAAACATACTTGCAGACTTAAAAACCCTTGCCTATTGTAGATCGCGCCTGTCCTTCCAGTGCTGAACGAAAAACAATGATTTTGGACCCTGTTTTCATGCGAAATGGCTAAAATAAATATTTCACGTTTGTTTCACTCAAACAGTGTCTCCTGTCATATGCTGAACTGGTCGCATTGGGGATTTGGCCTAAAACATGATTTTGGACAATGTTCATGGAACTCAGCTTGAAACGTACTTGCAGACTTAAAAACCCTTGCCTATTGAATATCGCGCCTGTCCTTCCAGTGCTGAACGAAAAACAATGATTTTGGACCCTGTTTTCATGCGAAATGGCTAAAATAAATATTTCACGTTTGTTTCACTCAAACAGTGTCTCCTGTCATATGCTGAACTGGTCGCATTGTGGATTTGGCCTAAAACATGATTTTGGACAATGTTCATGGAACTCAGCTTGAAACGTACT
Organism: Coregonus lavaretus; assembly: GCF_964263955.1. Lineage (NCBI taxonomy): Eukaryota > Metazoa > Chordata > Actinopteri > Salmoniformes > Salmonidae > Coregonus > Coregonus lavaretus. The sequence goes on from NC_139993.1 coordinate 17,402,666, forward strand.
TGCAGACTTAAAAACCCTTGCCTATTGTAGATCGCGCCTGTCCTTCCAGTGCTGAACGAAAAACAATGATTTTGGACCCTGTTTTCATGCGAAATGGCTAAAATAAATGTTTCACTTTTGTTTCACTCAAACAGTGTCTCCTGTCATATGCTGAACTGGTCGCATTGGGGATTTGGCCTAAAACATGATTTTGGACAATGTTCATGGAACTCAGCTTGAAACGTACTTGCAGACTTAAAAACCCTTGCCTATTGTAGATCGCGCCTGTCCTTCCAGTGCTGAACGAAAAACAATGATTTTGGACCCTGTTTTCATGCGAAATGGCTAAAAGAAATGTTTCACGTTTGTTTCACTCAAACAGTGTCTCCTGTCATATGCTGAACTGGTCGAATTGGGGATTTGGCCTAAAACATGATTTTGGACAATGTTCATGGAACTCAGCTTGAAACGTACTTGCAGACTTAAAAACCCTTGCCTATTGTAGATCGCGCCTGTCCTTCCAGTGCTGAACGAAAAACAATGATTTTGGACCCTGTTTTCATGCGAAATGGCTAAAAGAAATGTTTCACGTTTGTTTCACTCAAACAGTGTCTCCTGTCATATGCTGAACTGGTCGCATTGTGGATTTGGCCTAAAACATGATTTTGGACAATGTTCATGGAACTCAGCTTCAAACGTACTTGCAGAATTAAAAACCCTTGCCTATTGTAGATCGCGCCTGTCCTTCCAGTGCTGAACGAAAAACAATGATTTTGGACCCTGTTTTCATGCGAAATGGCTAAAATAAATATTTCACGTTTGTTTCACTCAAACAGTGTCTCCTGTCATATGCTGAACTGGTCGCATTGGGGATTTGGCCTAAAACATGATTTTGGACAATGTTCATGGAACTCAGCTTGAAAGGTACTTGCAGACTTAAAAACCCTTGCCTATTGTAGATCGCGCCTGTCCTTCCAGTGCTGAACGAAAAACAATGATTTTGGACCCTGTTTTCATGCGAAATGGCTAAAATAAATATTTCACGTTTGTTTCACTCAAACAGTGTCTCCTGTCATATGCTGAACTGGTCGCATTGGGGATTTGGCCTAAAACATGATTTTGGACAATGTTCATGGAACTCAGCTTGAAACGTACTTGCAGACTTAAAAACCCTTGCCTATTGAATATCGCGCCTGTCCTTCCAGTGCTGAACGAAAAACAATGATTTTGGACCCTGTTTTCATGCGAAATGGCTAAAATAAATATTTCACGTTTGTTTCGCTCAAACAGTGTCTCCTGTCATATGCTGAACTGGTCGCATTGGGGATTTGGCCTAAAACATGATTTTGGACAATGTTCATGGAACTCAGCTTGAAACGTACTTGCAGACTTAAAAACCCTTGCCTATTGTAGATCGCGCCTGTCCTTCCAGTGCTGAACGAAAAACAATGATTTTGGACCCTGTTTTCATGCGAAATGGCTAAAATAAATATTTCACGTTTGTTTCACTCAAACAGTGTCTCCTGTCATATGCTGAACTGGTCGCATTGGGGATTTGGCCTAAAACATGATTTTGGACAATGTTCATGGAACTCAGCTTGAAACGTACTTGCAGACTTAAAAACCCTTGCCTATTGAATATCGCGCCTGTCCTTCCAGTGCTGAACGAAAAACAATGATTTTGGACCCTGTTTTCATGCGAAATGGCTAAAATAAATATTTCACGTTTGTTTCACTCAAACAGTGTCTCCTGTCATATGCTGAACTGGTCGCATTGGGGATTTGGCCTAAAACATGATTTTGGACAATGTTCATGGAACTCAGCTTGAAACGTACTTGCAGACTTAAAAACCCTTGCCTATTGTAGATCGCGCCTGTCCTTCCAGTGCTGAACGAAAAACAATGATTTCGGACGCTGTTTTCATGCGAAATGGCTAAAATAAATATTTCACGTTTGTTTCACTCAAACAGTGTCTCCTGTCATATGCTGAACTGGTCGCATTGGGGATTTGGCCTAAAACATGATTTTGGACAATGTTCATGGAACTCAGCTTGAAACGTACTTGCAGACTTAAAAACCCTTGCCTATTGTAGATCGCGCCTGTCCTTCCAGTGCTGAACGAAAAACAATGATTTTGGACCCTGTTTTCATGCGAAATGGCTAAAAGAAATATTTCACGTTTGTTTCACTCAAACAGTGTCTCCTGTCATATGCTGAACTGGTCGCATTGTGGATTTGGCCTAAAACATGATTTTGGACAATGTTCATGGAACTCAGCTTGAAACGTACTTGCAGACTTAAAAACCCTTGCCTATTGTAGATCGCGCCTGTCCTTCCAGTGCTGAACGAAAAACAATGATTTTGGACCCTGTTTTCATGCGAAATGGCTAAAAGAAATGTTTCACGTTTGTTTCACTCAAACAGTGTCTCCTGTCATATGCTGAACTGGTCGCATTGTGGATTTGGCCTAAAACATGATTTTGGACAATGTTCATGGAACTCAGCTTGAAACGTACTTGCAGACTTAAAAACCCTTGCCTATTGTAGATCGCGCCTGTCCTTCCAGTGCTGAACGAAAAACAATGATTTTGGACCCTGTTTTCATGCGAAATGGCTAAAATAAATGTTTCACTTTTGTTTCACTCAAACAGTGTCTCCTGTCATATGCTGAACTGGTCGCATTGGGGATTTGGCCTAAAACATGATTTTGGACAATGTTCATGGAACTCAGCTTGAAACGTACTTGCAGACTTAAAAACCCTTGCCTATTGTAGATCGCGCCTGTCCTTCCAGTGCTGAACGAAAAACAATGATTTTGGACCCTGTTTTCATGCGAAATGGCTAAAAGAAATGTTTCACGTTTGTTTCACTCAAACAGTGTCTCCTGTCATATGCTGAACTGGTCGAATTGGGGATTTGGCCTAAAACATGATTTTGGACAATGTTCATGGAACTCAGCTTGAAACGTACTTGCAGACTTAAAAACCCTTGCCTATTGTAGATCGCGCCTGTCCTTCCAGTGCTGAACGAAAAACAATGATTTTGGACCCTGTTTTCATGCGAAATGGCTAAAAGAAATGTTTCACGTTTGTTTCACTCAAACAGTGTCTCCTGTCATATGCTGAACTGGTCGCATTGTGGATTTGGCCTAAAACATGATTTTGGACAATGTTCATGGAACTCAGCTTCAAACGTACTTGCAGAATTAAAAACCCTTGCCTATTGTAGATCGCGCCTGTCCTTCCAGTGCTGAACGAAAAACAATGATTTTGGACCCTGTTTTCATGCGAAATGGCTAAAATAAATATTTCACGTTTGTTTCACTCAAACAGTGTCTCCTGTCATATGCTGAACTGGTCGCATTGGGGATTTGGCCTAAAACATGATTTTGGACAATGTTCATGGAACTCAGCTTGAAGCGTGCTTGCAGACTTAAAAACCCTTGCCTATTGTAGATCGCGCCTGTCTTTCCAGTGCTGAACGAAAAACAATGATTTTGGACCCTGTTTTCATGCGAAATGGCTAAAATAAATATTTCACGTTTGTTTCACTCAAACAGTGTCTCCTGTCATATGCTGAACTGGTCGCATTGGGGATTTGGCCTAAAACATGATTTTGGACAATGTTCATGGAACTCAGCTTGAAAGGTACTTGCAGACTTAAAAACCCTTGCCTATTGTAGATCGCGCCTGTCCTTCCAGTGCTGAACGAAAAACAATGATTTTGGACCCTGTTTTCATAAGAAATGGCTAAAATAAATATTTCACGTTTGTTTCACTCAAACAGTGTCTCCTGTCATATGCTGAACTGGTCGCATTGGGGATTTGGCCTAAAACATGATTTTGGACAATGTTCATGGAACTCAGCTTGAAACGTACTTGCAGACTTAAAAACCCTTGCCTATTGAATATCGCGCCTGTCCTTCCAGTGCTGAACGAAAAACAATGATTTTGGACCCTGTTTTCATGCGAAATGGCTAAAATAAATATTTCACGTTTGTTTCACTCAAACAGTGTCTCCTGTCATATGCTGAACTGGTCGCATTGTGGATTTGGCCTAAAACATGATTTTGGACAATGTTCATGGAACTCAGCTTGAAACGTACTTGCAGACTTAAAAACCCTTGCCTATTGTAGATCGCGCCTGTCCTTCCAGTGCTGAACAAAAACCAATGATTTTGGACCCTGTTTTCATGCGAAATGGCTAAAATAAATATTTCACGTTTGTTTCACTCAAACAGTGTCTCCTGTCATATGCTGAACTGGTCGCATTGGGGATTTGGCCTAAAACATGATTTTGGACAATGTTCATGGAACTCAGCTTGAAACGTACTTGCAGACTTAAAAACCCTTGCCTATTGTAGATCGCGCCTGTCCTTCCAGTGCTGAACAAAAACCAATGATTTTGGACCCTGTTTTCATGCGAAATGGCTAAAATAAATATTTCACGTTTGTTTCACTCAAACAGTGTCTCCTGTCATATGCTGAACTGGTCGCATTGTGGATTTGGCCTAAAACATGATTTTGGACAATGTTCATGGAACTCAGCTTGAAACGTACTTGCAGACTTAAAAACCCTTGCCTATTGTAGATCGCGCCTGTCCTTCCAGTGCTGAACGAAAAACAATGATTTTGGACCCTGTTTTCATGCGAAATGGCTAAAAGAAATATTTCACGTTTGTTTCACTCAAACAGTGTCTCCTGTCATATGCTGAACTGGTCGCATTGTGGATTTGGCCTAAAACATGATTTTGGACAATGTTCATGGAACTCAGCTTGAAACATACTTGCAGACTTAAAAACCCTTGCCTATTGTAGATTGCGCCTGTCCTTCCAGTGCTGAACGAAAAACAATGATTTTGGACCCTGTTTTCATGCGAAATGGCTAAAAGAAATATTTCACGTTTGTTTCACTCAAACAGTGTCTCCTGTCATATGCTGAACTGGTTGCATTGTGGATTTGGCCTAAAACATGATTTTGGACAATGTTCATGGAACTCCGCTTGAAACGTACTTGCAGACTTAAAAACCTTGCCTATTGTAGATCGCGCCTGTCCTTCCAGTGCTGAACGAAAAACAATGATTTTAGACCCTGTTTTCATGCGAAATGGCTAAAATAAATATTTCACGTTTGTTTCACTCAAACAGTGTCTCCTGTCATATGCTGAACTGGTCGCATTGGGGATTTGGCCTAAAACATGATTTTGGACAATGTTCATGGAACTCAGCTTGAAACGTACTTGCAGACTTAAAAACCCTTGCCTATTGTAGATCGCGCCTGTCCTTCCAGTGCTGAACGAAAAACAATGATTTTGGACCCTGTTTTCATGCGAAATGGCTAAAAGAAATATTTCACGTTTGTTTCACTCAAACAGTGTCTCCTGTCATATGCTGAACTGGTCGCATTGTGGATTTGGCCTAAAACATGATTTTGGACAATGTTCATGGAACTCAGCTTGAAACGTACTTGCAGACTTAAAAACCCTTGCCTATTGTAGAACGCGCCTGTCCTTCCAGTGCTGAACGAAAAACAATGATTTCGGACGCTGTTTTCATGCGAAATGGCTAAAATAAATATTTCACGTTTGTTTCACTCAAACAGTGTCTCCTGTCATATGCTGAACTGGTCGCATTGTGGATTTGGCCTAAAACATGATTTTGGACAATGTTCATGGAACTCAGCTTGAAACGTACTTGCAGACTTAAAAACCCTTGCCTATTGTAGATCGCGCCTGTCCTTCCAGTGCTGAACAAAAACCAATGATTTTGGACCCTGTTTTCATGCGAAATGGCTAAAATAAATATTTCACGTTTGTTTCACTCAAACAGTGTCTCCTGTCATATGCTGAACTGGTCGCATTGGGGATTTGGCCTAAAACATGATTTTGGACAATGTTCATGGAACTCAGCTTGAAAGGTACTTGCAGACTTAAAAACCCTTGCCTATTGTAGATCGCGCCTGTCCTTCCAGTGCTGAACGAAAAACAATGATTTTGGACCCTGTTTTCATGCGAAATGGCTAAAAGAAATATTTCACGTTTGTTTCACTCAAACAGTGTCTCCTGTCATATGCTGAACTGGTTGCATTGTGGATTTGGCCTAAAACATGATATTGGACAATGTTCATGGAACTCCGCTTGAAACGTACTTGCAGACTTAAAAACCTTGCCTATTGTAGATCGCACCTGTCCTTCCAGTGCTGAACGAAAAACAATGATTTTAGACCCTGTTTTCATGCGAAATGGCTAAAATAAATATTTCACGTTTGTTTCACTCAAACAGTGTCTCCTGTCATATGCTGAACTGGTCGCATTGGGGATTTGGCCTAAAACATGATTTTGGACAATGTTCATGGAACTCAGCTTGAAACGTACTTGCAGACTTAAAAACCCTTGCCTATTGTAGATCGCGCCTGTCCTTCCAGTGCTGAACAAAAAACAATGATTTTGGACCCTGTTTTCATGCGAAATGGCTAAAATAAATATTTCACGTTTGTTTCACTCAAACAGTGTCTCCTGTCATATGCTGAACTGGTCGCATTGGGGATTTGGCCTAAAACATGATTTTGGACAATGTTCATGGAACTCAGCTTGAAAGGTACTTGCAGACTTAAAAACCCTTGCCTATTGTAGATCGCGCCTGTCCTTCCAGTGCTGAACGAAAAACAATGATTTTGGACCCTGTTTTCATGCGAAATGGCTAAAATAAATATTTCACGTTTGTTTCACTCAAACAGTGTCTCCTGTCATATGCTGAACTGGTCGCATTGGGGATTTGGCCTAAAACATGATTTTGGACAATGTTCATGGAACTCAGCTTGAAACGTACTTGCAGACTTAAAAACCCTTGCCTATTGAATATCGCGCCTGTCCTTCCAGTGCTGAACGAAAAACAATGATTTTGGACCCTGTTTTCATGCGAAATGGCTAAAATAAATATTTCACGTTTGTTTCACTCAAACAGTGTCTCCTGTCATATGCTGAACTGGTCGCATTGGGGATTTGGCCTAAAACATGATTTTGGACAATGTTCATGGAACTCAGCTTGAAACGTACTTGCAGACTTAAAAACCCTTGCCTATTGTAGATCGCGCCTGTCCTTCCAGTGCTGAACAAAAACCAATGATTTTGGACCCTGTTTTCATGCGAAATGGCTAAAATAAATATTTCACGTTTGTTTCACTCAAACAGTGTCTCCTGTCATATGCTGAACTGGTCGCATTGGGGATTTGGCCTAAAACATGATTTTGGACAATGTTCATGGAACTCAGCTTGAAACGTACTTGCAGACTTAAAAACCCTTGCCTATTGTAGATCGCGCCTGTCCTTCCAGTGCTGAACGAAAAACAATGATTTTGGACCCTGTTTTCATGCGAAATGGCTAAAAGAAATATTTCACGTTTGTTTCACTCAAACAGTGTCTCCTGTCATATGCTGAACTGGTCGCATTGTGGATTTGGCCTAAAACATGATTTTGGACAATGTTCATGGAACTCAGCTTGAAACATACTTGCAGACTTAAAAACCCTTGCCTATTGTAGATCGCGCCTGTCCTTCCAGTGCTGAACGAAAAAACAATGATTTTGGACCCTGTTTTCATGCGAAATGGCTAAAAGAAATATTTCACGTTTGTTTCACTCAAACAGTGTCTCCTGTCATATGCTGAACTGGTCGCATTGGGGATTTGGCCTAAAACATGATTTTGGACAATGTTCATGGAACTCAGCTTGAAAGGTACTTGCAGACTTAAAAACCCTTGCCTATTGTAGATCGCGCCTGTCCTTCCAGTGCTGAACGAAAAACAATGATTTCGGACGCTGTTTTCATGCGAAATGGCTAAAATAAATATTTCACGTTTGTTTCACTCAAACAGTGTCTCCTGTCATATGCTGAACTGGTCGCATTGGGGATTTGGCCTAAAACATGATTTTGGACAATGTTCATGGAACTCAGCTTGAAACGTACTTGCAGACTTAAAAACCCTTGCCTATTGTAGATCGCGCCTGTCCTTCCAGTGCTGAACGAAAAACAATGATTTTGGACCCTGTTTTCATGCGAAATGGCTAAAAGAAATATTTCACGTTTGTTTCACTCAAACAGTGTCTCCTGTCATATGCTGAACTGGTCGCATTGGGGATTTGGCCTAAAACATGATTTTGGACAATGTTCATGGAACTCAGCTTGAAAGGTACTTGCAGACTTAAAAACCCTTGCCTATTGTAGATCGCGCCTGTCCTTCCAGTGCTGAACGAAAAACAATGATTTTGGACCCTGTTTTCATGCGAAATGGCTAAAATAAATATTTCACGTTTGTTTCACTCAAACAGTGTCTCCTGTCATATGCTGAACTGGTCGCATTGGGGATTTGGCCTAAAACATGATTTTGGACAATGTTCATGGAACTCAGCTTGAAACGTACTTGCAGACTTAAAAACCCTTGCCTATTGAATATCGCGCCTGTCCTTCCAGTGCTGAACGAAAAACAATGATTTTGGACCCTGTTTTCATGCGAAATGGCTAAAATAAATATTTCACGTTTGTTTCACTCAAACAGTGTCTCCTGTCATATGCTGAACTGGTCGCATTGGGGATTTGGCCTAAAACATGATTTTGGACAATGTTCATGGAACTCAGCTTGAAACGTACTTGCAGACTTAAAAACCCTTGCCTATTGTAGATCGCGCCTGTCCTTCCAGTGCTGAACGAAAAACAATGATTTTGGACCCTGTTTTCATGCGAAATGGCTAAAATAAATATTTCACGTTTGTTTCACTCAAACAGTGTCTCCTGTCATATGCTGAACTGGTCGCATTGGGGATTTGGCCTAAAACATGATTTTGGACAATGTTCATGGAACTCAGCTTGAAACGTACTTGCAGACTTAAAAACCCTTGCCTATTGAATATCGCGCCTGTCCTTCCAGTGCTGAACGAAAAACAATGATTTTGGACCCTGTTTTCATGCGAAATGGCTAAAATAAATATTTCACGTTTGTTTCACTCAAACAGTGTCTCCTGTCATATGCTGAACTGGTCGCATTGGGGATTTGGCCTAAAACATGATTTTGGACAATGTTCATGGAACTCAGCTTGAAACGTACTTGCAGACTTAAAAACCCTTGCCTATTGTAGATCGCGCCTGTCCTTCCAGTGCTGAACGAAAAACAATGATTTCGGACGCTGTTTTCATGCGAAATGGCTAAAATAAATATTTCACGTTTGTTTCACTCAAACAGTGTCTCCTGTCATATGCTGAACTGGTCGCATTGGGGATTTGGCCTAAAACATGATTTTGGACAATGTTCATGGAACTCAGCTTGAAACGTACTTGCAGACTTAAAAACCCTTGCCTATTGTAGATCGCGCCTGTCCTTCCAGTGCTGAACGAAAAACAATGATTTTGGACCCTGTTTTCATGCGAAATGGCTAAAAGAAATATTTCACGTTTGTTTCACTCAAACAGTGTCTCCTGTCATATGCTGAACTGGTCGCATTGTGGATTTGGCCTAAAACATGATTTTGGACAATGTTCATGGAACTCAGCTTGAAACGTACTTGCAGACTTAAAAACCCTTGCCTATTGTAGATCGCGCCTGTCCTTCCAGTGCTGAACGAAAAACAATGATTTTGGACCCTGTTTTCATGCGAAATGGCTAAAAGAAATGTTTCACGTTTGTTTCACTCAAACAGTGTCTCCTGTCATATGCTGAACTGGTCGCATTGGGGATTTGGCCTAAAACATGATTTTGGACAATGTTCATGGAACTCAGCTTGAAACGTACTTGCAGACTTAAAAACCCTTGCCTATTGTAGATCGCGCCTGTCCTTCCAGTGCTGAACGAAAAACAATGATTTTGGACCCTGTTTTCATGCGAAATGGCTAAAATAAATGTTTCACTTTTGTTTCACTCAAACAGTGTCTCCTGTCATATGCTGAACTGGTCGCATTGGGGATTTGGCCTAAAACATGATTTTGGACAATGTTCATGGAACTCAGCTTGAAACGTACTTGCAGACTTAAAAACCCTTGCCTATTGTAGATCGCGCCTGTCCTTCCAGTGCTGAACGAAAAACAATGATTTTGGACCCTGTTTTCATGCGAAATGGCTAAAAGAAATGTTTCACGTTTGTTTCACTCAAACAGTGTCTCCTGTCATATGCTGAACTGGTCGAATTGGGGATTTGGCCTAAAACATGATTTTGGACAATGTTCATGGAACTCAGCTTGAAACGTACTTGCAGACTTAAAAACCCTTGCCTATTGTAGATCGCGCCTGTCCTTCCAGTGCTGAACGAAAAACAATGATTTTGGACCCTGTTTTCATGCGAAATGGCTAAAAGAAATGTTTCACGTTTGTTTCACTCAAACAGTGTCTCCTGTCATATGCTGAACTGGTCGCATTGTGGATTTGGCCTAAAACATGATTTTGGACAATGTTCATGGAACTCAGCTTCAAACGTACTTGCAGAATTAAAAACCCTTGCCTATTGTAGATCGCGCCTGTCCTTCCAGTGCTGAACGAAAAACAATGATTTTGGACCCTGTTTTCATGCGAAATGGCTAAAATAAATATTTCACGTTTGTTTCACTCAAACAGTGTCTCCTGTCATATGCTGAACTGGTCGCATTGGGGATTTGGCCTAAAACATGATTTTGGACAATGTTCATGGAACTCAGCTTGAAAGGTACTTGCAGACTTAAAAACCCTTGCCTATTGTAGATCGCGCCTGTCCTTCCAGTGCTGAACGAAAAACAATGATTTTGGACCCTGTTTTCATGCGAAATGGCTAAAATAAATATTTCACGTTTGTTTCACTCAAACAGTGTCTCCTGTCATATGCTGAACTGGTCGCATTGGGGATTTGGCCTAAAACATGATTTTGGACAATGTTCATGGAACTCAGCTTGAAACGTACTTGCAGACTTAAAAACCCTTGCCTATTGAATATCGCGCCTGTCCTTCCAGTGCTGAACGAAAAACAATGATTTTGGACCCTGTTTTCATGCGAAATGGCTAAAATAAATATTTCACGTTTGTTTCACTCAAACAGTGTCTCCTGTCATATGCTGAACTGGTCGCATTGGGGATTTGGCCTAAAACATGATTTTGGACAATGTTCATGGAACTCAGCTTGAAACGTACTTGCAGACTTAAAAACCCTTGCCTATTGTAGATCGCGCCTGTCCTTCCAGTGCTGAACGAAAAACAATGATTTTGGACCCTGTTTTCATGCGAAATGGCTAAAAGAAATATTTCACGTTTGTTTCACTCAAACAGTGTCTCCTGTCATATGCTGAACTGGTCGCATTGGGGATTTGGCCTAAAACATGATTTTGGACAATGTTCATGGAACTCAGCTTGAAACGTACTTGCAGACTTAAAAACCCTTGCCTATTGAATATCGCGCCTGTCCTTCCAGTGCTGAACGAAAAACAATGATTTTGGACCCTGTTTTCATGCGAAATGGCTAAAATAAATATTTCACGTTTGTTTCACTCAAACAGTGTCTCCTGTCATATGCTGAACTGGTCGCATTGGGGATTTGGCCTAAAACATGATTTTGGACAATGTTCATGGAACTCAGCTTGAAACGTACTTGCAGACTTAAAAACCCTTGCCTATTGTAGATCGCGCCTGTCCTTCCAGTGCTGAACGAAAAACAATGATTTCGGACGCTGTTTTCATGCGAAATGGCTAAAATAAATATTTCACGTTTGTTTCACTCAAACAGTGTCTCCTGTCATATGCTGAACTGGTCGCATTGGGGATTTGGCCTAAAACATGATTTTGGACAATGTTCATGGAACTCAGCTTGAAACGTACTTGCAGACTTAAAAACCCTTGCCTATTGTAGATCGCGCCTGTCCTTCCAGTGCTGAACGAAAAACAATGATTTTGGACCCTGTTTTCATGCGAAATGTCTAAAAGAAATATTTCACGTTTGTTTCACTCAAACAGTGTCTCCTGTCATATGCTGAACTGGTCGCATTGTGGATTTGGCCTAAAACATGATTTTGGACAATGTTCATGGAACTCAGCTTGAAACGTACTTGCAGACTTAAAAACCCTTGCCTATTGTAGATCGCGCCTGTCCTTCCAGTGCTGAACGAAAAACAATGATTTTGGACCCTGTTTTCATGCGAAATGGCTAAAAGAAATGTTTCACGTTTGTTTCACTCAAACAGTGTCTCCTGTCATATGCTGAACTGGTCGCATTGTGGATTTGGCCTAAAACATGATTTTGGACAATGTTCATGGAACTCAGCTTGAAACGTACTTGCAGACTTAAAAACCCTTGCCTATTGTAGATCGCGCCTGTCCTTCCAGTGCTGAACGAAAAACAATGATTTTGGACCCTGTTTTCATGCGAAATGGCTAAAATAAATGTTTCACTTTTGTTTCACTCAAACAGTGTCTCCTGTCATATGCTGAACTGGTCGCATTGGGGATTTGGCCTAAAACATGATTTTGGACAATGTTCATGGAACTCAGCTTGAAACGTACTTGCAGACTTAAAAACCCTTGCCTATTGTAGATCGCGCCTGTCCTTCCAGTGCTGAACGAAAAACAATGATTTTGGACCCTGTTTTCATGCGAAATGGCTAAAAGAAATGTTTCACGTTTGTTTCACTCAAACAGTGTCTCCTGTCATATGCTGAACTGGTCGAATTGGGGATTTGGCCTAAAACATGATTTTGGACAATGTTCATGGAACTCAGCTTGAAACGTACTTGCAGACTTAAAAACCCTTGCCTATTGTAGATCGCGCCTGTCCTTCCAGTGCTGAACGAAAAACAATGATTTTGGACCCTGTTTTCATGCGAAATGGCTAAAAGAAATGTTTCACGTTTGTTTCACTCAAACAGTGTCTCCTGTCATATGCTGAACTGGTCGCATTGTGGATTTGGCCTAAAACATGATTTTGGACAATGTTCATGGAACTCAGCTTCAAACGTACTTGCAGAATTAAAAACCCTTGCCTATTGTAGATCGCGCCTGTCCTTCCAGTGCTGAACGAAAAACAATGATTTTGGACCCTGTTTTCATGCGAAATGGCTAAAATAAATATTTCACGTTTGTTTAATTCAAACAGTGTCTCCTGTCATATGCTGAACTGGTCGCATTGGGGATTTGGCCTAAAACATGATTTTGGACAATGTTCATGGAACTCAGCTTGAAGCGTGCTTGCAGACTTAAAAACCCTTGCCTATTGTAGATCGCGCCTGTCTTTCCAGTGCTGAACGAAAAACAATGATTTTGGACCCTGTTTTCATGCGAAATGGCTAAAATAAATATTTCACGTTTGTTTCACTCAAACAGTGTCTCCTGTCATATGCTGAACTGGTCGCATTGGGGATTTGGCCTAAAACATGATTTTGGACAATGTTCATGGAACTCAGCTTGAAAGGTACTTGCAGACTTAAAAACCCTTGCCTATTGTAGATCGCGCCTGTCCTTCCAGTGCTGAACGAAAAACAATGATTTTGGACCCTGTTTTCATAAGAAATGGCTAAAATAAATATTTCACTTTTGTTTCACTCAAACAGTGTCTCCTGTCATATGCTGAACTGGTCGCATTGGGGATTTGGCCTAAAACATGATTTTGGACAATGTTCATGGAACTCAGCTTGAAACGTACTTGCAGACTTAAAAACCCTTGCCTATTGTAGATCGCGCCTGTCCTTCCAGTGCTGAACGAAAAACAATGATTTTGGACCCTGTTTTCATGCGAAATGGCTAAAAGAAATGTTTCACGTTTGTTTCACTCAAACAGTGTCTCCTGTCATATGCTGAACTGGTCGAATTGGGGATTTGGCCTAAAACATGATTTTGGACAATGTTCATGGAACTCAGCTTGAAACGTACTTGCAGACTTAAAAACCCTTGCCTATTGTAGATCGCGCCTGTCCTTCCAGTGCTGAACGAAAAACAATGATTTTGGACCCTGTTTTCATGCGAAATGGCTAAAAGAAATGTTTCACGTTTTTTCACTCAAACAGTGTCTCCTGTCATATGCTGAACTGGTCGCATTGTGGATTTGGCCTAAAACATGATTTTGGACAATGTTCATGGAACTCAGCTTCAAACGTACTTGCAGAATTAAAAACCCTTGCCTATTGTAGATCGCGCCTGTCCTTCCAGTGCTGAACGAAAAACAATGATTTTGGACCCTGTTTTCATGCGAAATGGCTAAAATAAATATTTCACGTTTGTTTAATTCAAACAGTGTCTCCTGTCATATGCTGAACTGGTCGCATTGGGGATTTGGCCTAAAACATGATTTTGGACAATGTTCATGGAACTCAGCTTGAAAGGTACTTGCAGACTTAAAAACCCTTGCCTATTGTAGATCGCGCCTGTCCTTCCAGTGCTGAACGAAAAACAATGATTTTGGACCCTGTTTTCATGCGAAATGGCTAAAATAAATATTTCACGTTTGTTTCACTCAAACAGTGTCTCCTGTCATATGCTGAACTGGTCGCATTGGGGATTTGGCCTAAAACATGATTTTGGACAATGTTCATGGAACTCAGCTTGAAACGTACTTGCAGACTTAAAAACCCTTGCCTATTGAATATCGCGCCTGTCCTTCCAGTGCTGAACGAAAAACAATGATTTTGGACCCTGTTTTCATGCGAAATGGCTAAAATAAATATTTCACGTTTGTTTCACTCAAACAGTCTCCTGTCATATGCTGAACTGGTCGCATTGGGGATTTGGCCTAAAACATGATTTTGGACAATGTTCATGGAACTCAGCTTGAAACGTACTTGCAGACTTAAAAACCCTTGCCTATTGTAGATCGCGCCTGTCCTTCCAGTGCTGAACGAAAAACAATGATTTTGGACCCTGTTTTCATGCGAAATGGCTAAAAGAAATATTTCACGTTTGTTTCACTCAAACAGTGTCTCCTGTCATATGCTGAACTGGTCGCATTGGGGATTTGGCCTAAAACATGATTTTGGACAATGTTCATGGAACTCAGCTTGAAACGTACTTGCAGACTTAAAAACCCTTGCCTATTGAATATCGCGCCTGTCCTTCCAGTGCTGAACGAAAAACAATGATTTTGGACCCTGTTTTCATGCGAAATGGCTAAAATAAATATTTAACGTTTGTTTCACTCAAACAGTGTCTCCTGTCATATGCTGAACTGGTCGCATTGGGGATTTGGCCTAAAACATGATTTTGGACAATGTTCATGGAACTCAGCTTGAAACGTACTTGCAGACTTAAAAACCCTTGCCTATTGTAGATCGCGCCTGTCCTTCCAGTGCTGAACGAAAAACAATGATTTTGGACCCTGTTTTCATGCGAAATGTCTAAAAGAAATATTTCACGTTTGTTTCACTCAAACAGTGTCTCCTGTCATATGCTGAACTGGTCGCATTGTGGATTTGGCCTAAAACATGATTTTGGACAATGTTCATGGAACTCAGCTTGAAACGTACTTGCAGACTTAAAAACCCTTGCCTATTGTAGATCGCGCCTGTCCTTCCAGTGCTGAACGAAAAACAATGATTTTGGACCCTGTTTTCATGCGAAATGGCTAAAAGAAATGTTTCACGTTTGTTTCACTCAAACAGTGTCTCCTGTCATATGCTGAACTGGTCGCATTGTGGATTTGGCCTAAAACATGATTTTGGACAATGTTCATGGAACTCAGCTTGAAACGTACTTGCAGACTTAAAAACCCTTGCCTATTGTAGATCGCGCCTGTCCTTCCAGTGCTGAACGAAAAACAATGATTTTGGACCCTGTTTTCATGCGAAATGGCTAAAATAAATGTTTCACTTTTGTTTCACTCAAACAGTGTCTCCTGTCATATGCTGAACTGGTCGCATTGGGGATTTGGCCTAAAACATGATTTTGGACAATGTTCATGGAACTCAGCTTGAAACGTACTTGCAGACTTAAAAACCCTTGCCTATTGTAGATCGCGCCTGTCCTTCCAGTGCTGAACGAAAAACAATGATTTTGGACCCTGTTTTCATGCGAAATGGCTAAAAGAAATGTTTCACGTTTGTTTCACTCAAACAGTGTCTCCTGTCATATGCTGAACTGGTCGAATTGGGGATTTGGCCTAAAACATGATTTTGGACAATGTTCATGGAACTCAGCTTGAAACGTACTTGCAGACTTAAAAACCCTTGCCTATTGTAGATCGCGCCTGTCCTTCCAGTGCTGAACGAAAAACAATGATTTTGGACCCTGTTTTCATGCGAAATGGCTAAAAGAAATGTTTCACGTTTGTTTCACTCAAACAGTGTCTCCTGTCATATGCTGAACTGGTCGCATTGTGGATTTGGCCTAAAACATGATTTTGGACAATGTTCATGGAACTCAGCTTCAAACGTACTTGCAGAATTAAAAACCCTTGCCTATTGTAGATCGCGCCTGTCCTTCCAGTGCTGAACGAAAAACAATGATTTTGGACCCTGTTTTCATGCGAAATGGCTAAAATAAATATTTCACGTTTGTTTAATTCAAACAGTGTCTCCTGTCATATGCTGAACTGGTCGCATTGGGGATTTGGCCTAAAACATGATTTTGGACAATGTTCATGGAACTCAGCTTGAAGCGTGCTTGCAGACTTAAAAACCCTTGCCTATTGTAGATCGCGCCTGTCTTTCCAGTGCTGAACGAAAAACAATGATTTTGGACCCTGTTTTCATGCGAAATGGCTAAAATAAATATTTCACGTTTGTTTCACTCAAACAGTGTCTCCTGTCATATGCTGAACTGGTCGCATTGGGGATTTGGCCTAAAACATGATTTTGGACAATGTTCATGGAACTCAGCTTGAAAGGTACTTGCAGACTTAAAAACCCTTGCCTATTGTAGATCGCGCCTGTCCTTCCAGTGCTGAACGAAAAACAATGATTTTGGACCCTGTTTTCATAAGAAATGGCTAAAATAAATATTTCACTTTTGTTTCACTCAAACAGTGTCTCCTGTCATATGCTGAACTGGTCGCATTGGGGATTTGGCCTAAAACATGATTTTGGACAATGTTCATGGAACTCAGCTTGAAACGTACTTGCAGACTTAAAAACCCTTGCCTATTGTAGATCGCGCCTGTCCTTCCAGTGCTGAACGAAAAACAATGATTTTGGACCCTGTTTTCATGCGAAATGGCTAAAAGAAATGTTTCACGTTTGTTTCACTCAAACAGTGTCTCCTGTCATATGCTGAACTGGTCGAATTGGGGATTTGGCCTAAAACATGATTTTGGACAATGTTCATGGAACTCAGCTTGAAACGTACTTGCAGACTTAAAAACCCTTGCCTATTGTAGATCGCGCCTGTCCTTCCAGTGCTGAACGAAAAACAATGATTTTGGACCCTGTTTTCATGCGAAATGGCTAAAAGAAATGTTTCACGTTTTTTCACTCAAACAGTGTCTCCTGTCATATGCTGAACTGGTCGCATTGTGGATTTGGCCTAAAACATGATTTTGGACAATGTTCATGGAACTCAGCTTCAAACGTACTTGCAGAATTAAAAACCCTTGCCTATTGTAGATCGCGCCTGTCCTTCCAGTGCTGAACGAAAAACAATGATTTTGGACCCTGTTTTCATGCGAAATGGCTAAAATAAATATTTCACGTTTGTTTAATTCAAACAGTGTCTCCTGTCATATGCTGAACTGGTCGCATTGGGGATTTGGCCTAAAACATGATTTTGGACAATGTTCATGGAACTCAGCTTGAAGCGTGCTTGCAGACTTAAAAACCCTTGCCTATTGTAGATCGCGCCTGTCTTTCCAGTGCTGAACGAAAAACAATGATTTTGGACCCTGTTTTCATGCGAAATGGCTAAAATAAATATTTCACGTTTGTTTCACTCAAACAGTGTCTCCTGTCATATGCTGAACTGGTCGCATTGGGGATTTGGCCTAAAACATGATTTTGGACAATGTTCATGGAACTCAGCTTGAAAGGTACTTGCAGACTTAAAAACCCTTGCCTATTGTAGATCGCGCCTGTCCTTCCAGTGCTGAACGAAAAACAATGATTTTGGACCCTGTTTTCATAAGAAATGGCTAAAATAAATATTTCACTTTTGTTTCACTCAAACAGTGTCTCCTGTCATATGCTGAACTGGTCGCATTGGGGATTTGGCCTAAAACATGATTTTGGACAATGTTCATGGAACTCAGCTTGAAACGTACTTGCAGACTTAAAAACCCTTGCCTATTGAATATCGCGCCTGTCCTTCCAGTGCTGAACGAAAAACAATGATTTTGGACCCTGTTTTCATGCGAAATGGCTAAAATAAATATTTCACGTTTGTTTCACTCAAACAGTGTCTCCTGTCATATGCTGAACTGGTCGCATTGTGGATTTGGCCTAAAACATGATTTTGGACAATGTTCATGGAACTCAGCTTGAAACGTACTTGCAGACTTAAAAACCCTTGCCTATTGTAGATCGCGCCTGTCCTTCCAGTGCTGAACAAAAACCAATGATTTTGGACCCTGTTTTCATGCGAAATGGCTAAAATAAATATTTCACGTTTGTTTCACTCAAACAGTGTCTCCTGTCATATGCTGAACTGGTCGCATTGGGGATTTGGCCTAAAACATGATTTTGGACAATGTTCATGGAACTCAGCTTGAAACGTACTTGCAGACTTAAAAACCCTTGCCTATTGTAGATCGCGCCTGTCCTTCCAGTGCTGAACAAAAACCAATGATTTTGGACCCTGTTTTCATGCGAAATGGCTAAAATAAATATTTCACGTTTGTTTCACTCAAACAGTGTCTCCTGTCATATGCTGAACTGGTCGCATTGTGGATTTGGCCTAAAACATGATTTTGGACAATGTTCATGGAACTCAGCTTGAAACGTACTTGCAGACTTAAAAACCCTTGCCTATTGTAGATCGCGCCTGTCCTTCCAGTGCTGAACGAAAAACAATGATTTTGGACCCTGTTTTCATGCGAAATGGCTAAAAGAAATATTTCACGTTTGTTTCACTCAAACAGTGTCTCCTGTCATATGCTGAACTGGTCGCATTGTGGATTTGGCCTAAAACATGATTTTGGACAATGTTCATGGAACTCAGCTTGAAACGTACTTGCAGACTTAAAAACCCTTGCCTATTGTAGATCGCGCCTGTCCTTCCAGTGCTGAACAAAAACCAATGATTTTGGACCCTGTTTTCATGCGAAATGGCTAAAATAAATATTTCACGTTTGTTTCACTCAAACAGTGTCTCCTGTCATATGCTGAACTGGTCGCATTGGGGATTTGGCCTAAAACATGATTTTGGACAATGTTCATGGAACTCAGCTTGAAACGTACTTGCAGACTTAAAAACCCTTGCCTATTGTAGATCGCGCCTGTCCTTCCAGTGCTGAACAAAAACCAATGATTTTGGACCCTGTTTTCATGCGAAATGGCTAAAATAAATATTTCACGTTTGTTTCACTCAAACAGTGTCTCCTGTCATATGCTGAACTGGTCGCATTGTGGATTTGGCCTAAAACATGATTTTGGACAATGTTCATGGAACTCAGCTTGAAACGTACTTGCAGACTTAAAAACCCTTGCCTATTGTAGATCGCGCCTGTCCTTCCAGTGCTGAACGAAAAACAATGATTTTGGACCCTGTTTTCATGCGAAATGGCTAAAAGAAATATTTCACGTTTGTTTCACTCAAACAGTGTCTCCTGTCATATGCTGAACTGGTCGCATTGTGGATTTGGCCTAAAACATGATTTTGGACAATGTTCATGGAACTCAGCTTGAAACATACTTGCAGACTTAAAAACCCTTGCCTATTGTAGATCGCGCCTGTCCTTCCAGTGCTGAACGAAAAACAATGATTTTGGACCCTGTTTTCATGCGAAATGGCTAAAAGAAATATTTCACGTTTGTTTCACTCAAACAGTGTCTCCTGTCATATGCTGAACTGGTTGCATTGTGGATTTGGCCTAAAACATGATTTTGGACAATGTTCATGGAACTCCGCTTGAAACGTACTTGCAGACTTAAAAACCTTGCCTATTGTAGATCGCGCCTGTCCTTCCAGTGCTGAACGAAAAACAATGATTTTAGACCCTGTTTTCATGCGAAATGGCTAAAATAAATATTTCACGTTTGTTTCACTCAAACAGTGTCTCCTGTCATATGCTGAACTGGTCGCATTGGGGATTTGGCCTAAAACATGATTTTGGACAATGTTCATGGAACTCAGCTTGAAACGTACTTGCAGACTTAAAAACCCTTGCCTATTGTAGATCGCGCCTGTCCTTCCAGTGCTGAACGAAAAACAATGATTTTGGACCCTGTTTTCATGCGAAATGGCTAAAAGAAATATTTCACGTTTGTTTCACTCAAACAGTGTCTCCTGTCATATGCTGAACTGGTCGCATTGTTGATTTGGCCTAAAACATGATTTTGGACAATGTTCATGGAACTCAGCTTGAAACGTACTTGCAGACTTAAAAACCCTTGCCTATTGTAGAACGCGCCTGTCCTTCCAGTGCTGAACGAAAAACAATGATTTCGGACGCTGTTTTCATGCGAAATGGCTAAAATAAATATTTCACGTTTGTTTCACTCAAACAGTGTCTCCTGTCATATGCTGAACTGGTCGCATTGTGGATTTGGCCTAAAACATGATTTTGGACAATGTTCATGGAACTCAGCTTGAAACGTACTTGCAGACTTAAAAACCCTTGCCTATTGTAGATCGCGCCTGTCCTTCCAGTGCTGAACAAAAACCAATGATTTTGGACCCTGTTTTCATGCGAAATGGCTAAAATAAATATTTCACGTTTGTTTCACTCAAACAGTGTCTCCTGTCATATGCTGAACTGGTCGCATTGGGGATTTGGCCTAAAACATGATTTTGGACAATGTTCATGGAACTCAGCTTGAAACGTACTTGCAGACTTAAAAACCCTTGCCTATTGAATATCGCGCCTGTCCTTCCAGTGCTGAACGAAAAACAATGATTTTGGACCCTGTTTTCATGCGAAATGGCTAAAATAAATATTTCACGTTTGTTTCACTCAAACAGTGTCTCCTGTCATATGCTGAACTGGTCGCATTGTGGATTTGGCCTAAAACATGATTTTGGACAATGTTCATGGAACTCAGCTTGAAACGTACTTGCAGACTTAAAAACCCTTGCCTATTGTAGATCGCGCCTGTCCTTCCAGTGCTGAACAAAAACCAATGATTTTGGACCCTGTTTTCATGCGAAATGGCTAAAATAAATATTTCACGTTTGTTTCACTCAAACAGTGTCTCCTGTCATATGCTGAACTGGTCGCATTGGGGATTTGGCCTAAAACATGATTTTGGACAATGTTCATGGAACTCAGCTTGAAACGTACTTGCAGACTTAAAAACCCTTGCCTATTGTAGATCGCGCCTGTCCTTCCAGTGCTGAACAAAAACCAATGATTTTGGACCCTGTTTTCATGCGAAATGGCTAAAATAAATATTTCACGTTTGTTTCACTCAAACAGTGTCTCCTGTCATATGCTGAACTGGTCGCATTGGGGATTTGGCCTAAAACATGATTTTGGACAATGTTCATGGAACTCAGCTTGAAACGTACTTGCAGACTTAAAAACCCTTGCCTATTGTAGATCGCGCCTGTCCTTCCAGTGCTGAACGAAAAACAATGATTTTGGACCCTGTTTTCATGCGAAATGGCTAAAAGAAATATTTCACGTTTGTTTCACTCAAACAGTGTCTCCTGTCATATGCTGAACTGGTCGCATTGTGGATTTGGCCTAAAACATGATTTTGGACAATGTTCATGGAACTCAGCTTGAAACATACTTGCAGACTTAAAAACCCTTGCCTATTGTAGATCGCGCCTGTCCTTCCAGTGCTGAACGAAAAACAATGATTTTGGACCCTGTTTTCATGCGAAATGGCTAAAAGAAATATTTCACGTTTGTTTCACTCAAACAGTGTCTCCTGTCATATGCTGAACTGGTTGCATTGTGGATTTGGCCTAAAACATGATTTTGGACAATGTTCATGGAACTCCGCTTGAAACGTACTTGCAGACTTAAAAACCTTGCCTATTGTAGATCGCGCCTGTCCTTCCAGTGCTGAACGAAAAACAATGATTTTAGACCCTGTTTTCATGCGAAATGGCTAAAATAAATATTTCACGTTTGTTTCACTCAAACAGTGTCTCCTGTCATATGCTGAACTGGTCGCATTGGGGATTTGGCCTAAAACATGATTTTGGACAATGTTCATGGAACTCAGCTTGAAACGTACTTGCAGACTTAAAAACCCTTGCCTATTGTAGATCGCGCCTGTCCTTCCAGTGCTGAACGAAAAACAATGATTTTGGACCCTGTTTTCATGCGAAATGGCTAAAAGAAATATTTCACGTTTGTTTCACTCAAACAGTGTCTCCTGTCATATGCTGAACTGGTCGCATTGTGGATTTGGCCTAAAACATGATTTTGGACAATGTTCATGGAACTCAGCTTGAAACGTACTTGCAGACTTAAAAACCCTTGCCTATTGTAGAACGCGCCTGTCCTTCCAGTGCTGAACGAAAAACAATGATTTCGGACGCTGTTTTCATGCGAAATGGCTAAAATAAATATTTCACGTTTGTTTCACTCAAACAGTGTCTCCTGTCATATGCTGAACTGGTCGCATTGTGGATTTGGCCTAAAACATGATTTTGGACAATGTTCATGGAACTCAGCTTGAAACGTACTTGCAGACTTAAAAACCCTTGCCTATTGTAGATCGCGCCTGTCCTTCCAGTGCTGAACAAAAACCAATGATTTTGGACCCTGTTTTCATGCGAAATGGCTAAAATAAATATTTCACGTTTGTTTCACTCAAACAGTGTCTCCTGTCATATGCTGAACTGGTCGCATTGTGGATTTGGCCTAAAACATGATTTTGGACAATGTTCATGGAACTCAGCTTGAAACGTACTTGCAGACTTAAAAACCCTTGCCTATTGTAGATCGCGCCTGTCCTTCCAGTGCTGAACAAAAACCAATGATTTTGGACCCTGTTTTCATGCGAAATGGCTAAAATAAATATTTCACGTTTGTTTCACTCAAACAGTGTCTCCTGTCATATGCTGAACTGGTCGCATTGGGGATTTGGCCTAAAACATGATTTTGGACAATGTTCATGGAACTCAGCTTGAAACGTACTTGCAGACTTAAAAACCCTTGCCTATTGAATATCGCGCCTGTCCTTCCAGTGCTGAACGAAAAACAATGATTTTGGACCCTGTTTTCATGCGAAATGGCTAAAATAAATATTTCACGTTTGTTTCACTCAAACAGTGTCTCCTGTCATATGCTGAACTGGTCGCATTGTGGATTTGGCCTAAAACATGATTTTGGACAATGTTCATGGAACTCAGCTTGAAACGTACTTGCAGACTTAAAAACCCTTGCCTATTGTAGATCGCGCCTGTCCTTCCAGTGCTGAACAAAAACCAATGATTTTGGACCCTGTTTTCATGCGAAATGGCTAAAATAAATATTTCACGTTTGTTTCACTCAAACAGTGTCTCCTGTCATATGCTGAACTGGTCGCATTGGGGATTTGGCCTAAAACATGATTTTGGACAATGTTCATGGAACTCAGCTTGAAACGTACTTGCAGACTTAAAAACCCTTGCCTATTGTAGATCGCGCCTGTCCTTCCAGTGCTGAACAAAAACCAATGATTTTGGACCCTGTTTTCATGCGAAATGGCTAAAATAAATATTTCACGTTTGTTTCACTCAAACAGTGTCTCCTGTCATATGCTGAACTGGTCGCATTGGGGATTTGGCCTAAAACATGATTTTGGACAATGTTCATGGAACTCAGCTTGAAACGTACTTGCAGACTTAAAAACCCTTGCCTATTGTAGATCGCGCCTGTCCTTCCAGTGCTGAACGAAAAACAATGATTTTGGACCCTGTTTTCATGCGAAATGGCTAAAAGAAATATTTCACGTTTGTTTCACTCAAACAGTGTCTCCTGTCATATGCTGAACTGGTCGCATTGTGGATTTGGCCTAAAACATGATTTTGGACAATGTTCATGGAACTCAGCTTGAAACATACTTGCAGACTTAAAAACCCTTGCCTATTGTAGATCGCGCCTGTCCTTCCAGTGCTGAACGAAAAACAATGATTTTGGACCCTGTTTTCATGCGAAATGGCTAAAAGAAATATTTCACGTTTGTTTCACTCAAACAGTGTCTCCTGTCATATGCTGAACTGGTTGCATTGTGGATTTGGCCTAAAACATGATTTTGGACAATGTTCATGGAACTCCGCTTGAAACGTACTTGCAGACTTAAAAACCTTGCCTATTGTAGATCGCGCCTGTCCTTCCAGTGCTGAACGAAAAACAATGATTTTAGACCCTGTTTTCATGCGAAATGGCTAAAATAAATATTTCACGTTTGTTTCACTCAAACAGTGTCTCCTGTCATATGCTGAACTGGTCGCATTGGGGATTTGGCCTAAAACATGATTTTGGACAATGTTCATGGAACTCAGCTTGAAACGTACTTGCAGACTTAAAAACCCTTGCCTATTGTAGATCGCGCCTGTCCTTCCAGTGCTGAACGAAAAACAATGATTTTGGACCCTGTTTTCATGCGAAATGGCTAAAAGAAATATTTCACGTTTGTTTCACTCAAACAGTGTCTCCTGTCATATGCTGAACTGGTCGCATTGTGGATTTGGCCTAAAACATGATTTTGGACAATGTTCATGGAACTCAGCTTGAAACGTACTTGCAGACTTAAAAACCCTTGCCTATTGTAGAACGCGCCTGTCCTTCCAGTGCTGAACGAAAAACAATGATTTCGGACGCTGTTTTCATGCGAAATGGCTAAAATAAATATTTCACGTTTGTTTCACTCAAACAGTGTCTCCTGTCATATGCTGAACTGGTCGCATTGTGGATTTGGCCTAAAACATGATTTTGGACAATGTTCATGGAACTCAGCTTGAAACGTACTTGCAGACTTAAAAACCCTTGCCTATTGTAGATCGCGCCTGTCCTTCCAGTGCTGAACAAAAACCAATGATTTTGGACCCTGTTTTCATGCGAAATGGCTAAAATAAATATTTCACGTTTGTTTCACTCAAACAGTGTCTCCTGTCATATGCTGAACTGGTCGCATTGTGGATTTGGCCTAAAACATGATTTTGGACAATGTTCATGGAACTCAGCTTGAAACATACTTGCAGACTTAAAAACCCTTGCCTATTGTAGATCGCGCCTGTCCTTCCAGTGCTGAACGAAAAACAATGATTTTGGACCCTGTTTTCATGCGAAATGGCTAAAAGAAATATTTCACGTTTGTTTCACTCAAACAGTGTCTCCTGTCATATGCTGAACTGGTTGCATTGTGGATTTGGCCTAAAACATGATTTTGGACAATGTTCATGGAACTCCGCTTGAAACGTACTTGCAGACTTAAAAACCTTGCCTATTGTAGATCGCGCCTGTCCTTCCAGTGCTGAACGAAAAACAATGATTTTGGACCCTGTTTTCATGCGAAATGGCTAAAAGAAATATTTCACGTTTGTTTCACTCAAACAGTGTCTCCTGTCATATGCTGAACTGGTTGCATTGTGGATTTGGCCTAAAACATGATTTTGGACAATGTTCATGGAACTCAGCTTGAAACGTACTTGCAGACTTAAAAACCCTTGCCTATTGTAGATCGCGCCTGTCCTTCCAGTGCTGAACGAAAAACAATGATTTTGGACCCTGTTTTCATGCGAAATGGCTAAAAGAAATATTTCACGTTTGTTTCACTCAAACAGTGTCTCCTGTCATATGCTGAACTGGTCGCATTGTGGATTTGGCCTAAAACATGATTTTGGACAATGTTCATGGAACTCAGCTTGAAACGTACTTGCAGACTTAAAAACCCTTGCCTATTGTAGATCGCGCCTGTCCTTCCAGTGCTGAACGAAAAACAATGATTTTGGACCCTGTTTTCATGCGAAATGGCTAAAAGAAATGTTTCACGTTTGTTTCACTCAAACAGTGTCTCCTGTCATATGCTGAACTGGTCGCATTGTGGATTTGGCCTAAAACATGATTTTGGACAATGTTCATGGAACTCAGCTTGAAACGTACTTGCAGACTTAAAAACCCTTGCCTATTGTAGATCGCGCCTGTCCTTCCAGTGCTGAACGAAAAACAATGATTTTGGACCCTGTTTTCATGCGAAATGGCTAAAATAAATGTTTCACTTTTGTTTCACTCAAACAGTGTCTCCTGTCATATGCTGAACTGGTCGCATTGGGGATTTGGCCTAAAACATGATTTTGGACAATGTTCATGGAACTCAGCTTGAAACGTACTTGCAGACTTAAAAACCCTTGCCTATTGTAGATCGCGCCTGTCCTTCCAGTGCTGAACGAAAAACAATGATTTTGGACCCTGTTTTCATGCGAAATGGCTAAAAGAAATGTTTCACGTTTGTTTCACTCAAACAGTGTCTCCTGTCATATGCTGAACTGGTCGAATTGGGGATTTGGCCTAAAACATGATTTTGGACAATGTTCATGGAACTCAGCTTGAAACGTACTTGCAGACTTAAAAACCCTTGCCTATTGTAGATCGCGCCTGTCCTTCCAGTGCTGAACGAAAAACAATGATTTTGGACCCTGTTTTCATGCGAAATGGCTAAAATAAATATTTCACGTTTGTTTCACTCAAACAGTGTCTCCTGTCATATGCTGAACTGGTCGCATTGGGGATTTGGCCTAAAACATGATTTTGGACAATGTTCATGGAACTCAGCTTGAAGCGTACTTGCAGACTTAAAAACCCTTGCCTATTGTAGATTGCGCCTGTCTTTCCAGTGCTGAACGAAAAACAATGATTTTGGACCCTGTTTTCATGCGAAATGGCTAAAATAAATATTTCACGTTTGTTTCACTCAAACAGTGTCTCCTGTCATATGCTGAACTGGTCGCATTGGGGATTTGGCCTAAAACATGATTTTGGACAATGTTCATGGAACTCAGCTTGAAACGTACTTGCAGACTTACAAACCCTTGCCTATTGTATATCGCGCCTGTCCTTCCAGTGCTGAACGAAAAACAATGATTTTGGACCCTGTTTTCATGCGAAATGGCTAAAATAAATATTTCACGTTTGTTTCACTCAAACAGTGTCTCCTGTCATATGCTGAACTGGTCGCATTGGGGATTTGGCCTAAAACATGATTTTGGACAATGTTCATGGAACTCAGCTTGAAACGTACTTGCAGACTTAAAAACCCTTGCCTATTGTAGATCGCGCCTGTCCTTCCAGTGCTGAACGAAAAACAATGATTTCGGACGCTGTTTTCATGCGAAATGGCTAAAATAAATATTTCACGTTTGTTTCACTCAAACAGTGTCTCCTGTCATATGCTGAACTGGTCGCATTGTGGATTTGGCCTAAAACATGATTTTGGACAATGTTCATGGAACTCAGCTTGAAACGTACTTGCAGACTTAAAAACCCTTGCCTATTGTAGATCGCGCCTGTCCTTCCAGTGCTGAACAAAAACCAATGATTTTGGACCCTGTTTTCATGCGAAATGGCTAAAATAAATATTTCACGTTTGTTTCACTCAAACAGTGTCTCCTGTCATATGCTGAACTGGTCGCATTGGGGATTTGGCCTAAAACATGATTTTGGACAATGTTCATGGAACTCAGCTTGAAACGTACTTGCAGACTTAAAAACCCTTGCCTATTGAATATCGCGCCTGTCCTTCCAGTGCTGAACGAAAAACAATGATTTTGGACCCTGTTTTCATGCGAAATGGCTAAAATAAATATTTCACGTTTGTTTCACTCAAACAGTGTCTCCTGTCATATGCTGAACTGGTCGCATTGTGGATTTGGCCTAAAACATGATTTTGGACAATGTTCATGGAACTCAGCTTGAAACGTACTTGCAGACTTAAAAACCCTTGCCTATTGTAGATCGCGCCTGTCCTTCCAGTGCTGAACAAAAACCAATGATTTTGGACCCTGTTTTCATGCGAAATGGCTAAAATAAATATTTCACGTTTGTTTCACTCAAACAGTGTCTCCTGTCATATGCTGAACTGGTCGCATTGGGGATTTGGCCTAAAACATGATTTTGGACAATGTTCATGGAACTCAGCTTGAAACGTACTTGCAGACTTAAAAACCCTTGCCTATTGTAGATCGCGCCTGTCCTTCCAGTGCTGAACAAAAACCAATGATTTTGGACCCTGTTTTCATGCGAAATGGCTAAAATAAATATTTCACGTTTGTTTCACTCAAACAGTGTCTCCTGTCATATGCTGAACTGGTCGCATTGGGGATTTGGCCTAAAACATGATTTTGGACAATGTTCATGGAACTCAGCTTGAAACGTACTTGCAGACTTAAAAACCCTTGCCTATTGTAGATCGCGCCTGTCCTTCCAGTGCTGAACGAAAAACAATGATTTTGGACCCTGTTTTCATGCGAAATGGCTAAAAGAAATATTTCACGTTTGTTTCACTCAAACAGTGTCTCCTGTCATATGCTGAACTGGTCGCATTGTGGATTTGGCCTAAAACATGATTTTGGACAATGTTCATGGAACTCAGCTTGAAACATACTTGCAGACTTAAAAACCCTTGCCTATTGTAGATCGCGCCTGTCCTTCCAGTGCTGAACGAAAAACAATGATTTTGGACCCTGTTTTCATGCGAAATGGCTAAAAGAAATATTTCACGTTTGTTTCACTCAAACAGTGTCTCCTGTCATATGCTGAACTGGTTGCATTGTGGATTTGGCCTAAAACATGATTTTGGACAATGTTCATGGAACTCCGCTTGAAACGTACTTGCAGACTTAAAAACCTTGCCTATTGTAGATCGCGCCTGTCCTTCCAGTGCTGAACGAAAAACAATGATTTTAGACCCTGTTTTCATGCGAAATGGCTAAAATAAATATTTCACGTTTGTTTCACTCAAACAGTGTCTCCTGTCATATGCTGAACTGGTCGCATTGGGGATTTGGCCTAAAACATGATTTTGGACAATGTTCATGGAACTCAGCTTGAAACGTACTTGCAGACTTAAAAACCCTTGCCTATTGTAGATCGCGCCTGTCCTTCCAGTGCTGAACGAAAAACAATGATTTTGGACCCTGTTTTCATGCGAAATGGCTAAAAGAAATATTTCACGTTTGTTTCACTCAAACAGTGTCTCCTGTCATATGCTGAACTGGTCGCATTGTGGATTTGGCCTAAAACATGATTTTGGACAATGTTCATGGAACTCAGCTTGAAACGTACTTGCAGACTTAAAAACCCTTGCCTATTGTAGAACGCGCCTGTCCTTCCAGTGCTGAACGAAAAACAATGATTTCGGACGCTGTTTTCATGCGAAATGGCTAAAATAAATATTTCACGTTTGTTTCACTCAAACAGTGTCTCCTGTCATATGCTGAACTGGTCGCATTGTGGATTTGGCCTAAAACATGATTTTGGACAATGTTCATGGAACTCAGCTTGAAACGTACTTGCAGACTTAAAAACCCTTGCCTATTGTAGATCGCGCCTGTCCTTCCAGTGCTGAACAAAAACCAATGATTTTGGACCCTGTTTTCATGCGAAATGGCTAAAAGAAATATTTCACGTTTGTTTCACTCAAACAGTGTCTCCTGTCATATGCTGAACTGGTCGCATTGTGGATTTGGCCTAAAACATGATTTTGGACAATGTTCATGGAACTCAGCTTGAAACATACTTGCAGACTTAAAAACCCTTGCCTATTGTAGATCGCGCCTGTCCTTCCAGTGCTGAACGAAAAACAATGATTTTGGACCCTGTTTTCATGCGAAATGGCTAAAAGAAATATTTCACGTTTGTTTCACTCAAACAGTGTCTCCTGTCATATGCTGAACTGGTTGCATTGTGGATTTGGCCTAAAACATGATTTTGGACAATGTTCATGGAACTCCGCTTGAAACGTACTTGCAGACTTAAAAACCTTGCCTATTGTAGATCGCGCCTGTCCTTCCAGTGCTGAACGAAAAACAATGATTTTAGACCCTGTTTTCATGCGAAATGGCTAAAATAAATATTTCACGTTTGTTTCACTCAAACAGTGTCTCCTGTCATATGCTGAACTGGTCGCATTGGGGAATTGGCCTAAAACATGATTTTGGACAATGTTCATGGAACTCAGCTTGAAACGTACTTGCAGACTTAAAAACCCTTGCCTATTGTAGATCGCGCCTGTCCTTCCAGTGCTGAACGAAAAACAATGATTTTGGACCCTGTTTTCATGCGAAATGGCTAAAAGAAATATTTCACGTTTGTTTCACTCAAACAGTGTCTCCTGTCATATGCTGAACTGGTCGCATTGTGGATTTGGCCTAAAACATGATTTTGGACAATGTTCATGGAACTCAGCTTGAAACGTACTTGCAGACTTAAAAACCCTTGCCTATTGTAGATCGCGCCTGTCCTTCCAGTGCTGAACGAAAAACAATGATTTTGGACCCTGTTTTCATGCGAAATGGCTAAAAGAAATGTTTCACGTTTGTTTCACTCAAACAGTGTCTCCTGTCATATGCTGAACTGGTCGCATTGTGGATTTGGCCTAAAACATGATTTTGGACAATGTTCATGGAACTCAGCTTGAAACGTACTTGCAGACTTAAAAACCCTTGCCTATTGTAGATCGCGCCTGTCCTTCCAGTGCTGAACGAAAAACAATGATTTTGGACCCTGTTTTCATGCGAAATGGCTAAAATAAATGTTTCACTTTTGTTTCACTCAAACAGTGTCTCCTGTCATATGCTGAACTGGTCGCATTGGGGATTTGGCCTAAAACATGATTTTGGACAATGTTCATGGAACTCAGCTTGAAACGTACTTGCAGACTTAAAAACCCTTGCCTATTGTAGATCGCGCCTGTCCTTCCAGTGCTGAACGAAAAACAATGATTTTGGACCCTGTTTTCATGCAAAATGGCTAAAAGAAATGTTTCACGTTTGTTTCACTCAAACAGTGTCTCCTGTCATATGCTGAACTGGTCGAATTGGGGATTTGGCCTAAAACATGATTTTGGACAATGTTCATGGAACTCAGCTTGAAACGTACTTGCAGACTTAAAAACCCTTGCCTATTGTAGATCGCGCCTGTCCTTCCAGTGCTGAACGAAAAACAATGATTTTGGACCCTGTTTTCATGCGAAATGGCTAAAATAAATATTTCACGTTTGTTTCACTCAAACAGTGTCTCCTGTCATATGCTGAACTGGTCGCATTGGGGATTTGGCCTAAAACATGATTTTGGACAATGTTCATGGAACTCAGCTTGAAGCGTACTTGCAGACTTAAAAACCCTTGCCTATTGTAGATTGCGCCTGTCTTTCCAGTGCTGAACGAAAAACAATGATTTTGGACCCTGTTTTCATGCGAAATGGCTAAAATAAATATTTCACGTTTGTTTCACTCAAACAGTGTCTCCTGTCATATGCTGAACTGGTCGCATTGGGGATTTGGCCTAAAACATGATTTTGGACAATGTTCATGGAACTCAGCTTGAAACGTACTTGCAGACTTACAAACCCTTGCCTATTGTATATCGCGCCTGTCCTTCCAGTGCTGAACGAAAAACAATGATTTTGGACCCTGTTTTCATGCGAAATGGCTAAAATAAATATTTCACGTTTGTTTCACTCAAACAGTGTCTCCTGTCATATGCTGAACTGGTCGCATTGGGGATTTGGCCTAAAACATGATTTTGGACAATGTTCATGGAACTCAGCTTGAAACGTACTTGCAGACTTAAAAACCCTTGCCTATTGTAGATCGCGCCTGTCCTTCCAGTGCTGAACGAAAAACAATGATTTCGGACGCTGTTTTCATGCGAAATGGCTAAAATAAATATTTCACGTTTGTTTCACTCAAACAGTGTCTCCTGTCATATGCTGAACTGGTCGCATTGTGGATTTGGCCTAAAACATGATTTTGGACAATGTTCATGGAACTCAGCTTGAAACGTACTTGCAGACTTAAAAACCCTTGCCTATTGTAGATCGCGCCTGTCCTTCCAGTGCTGAACAAAAAACAATGATTTTGGACCCTGTTTTCATGCGAAATGGCTAAAATAAATATTTCTCGTTTGTTTCACTCAAACAGTGTCTCCTGTCATATGCTGAACTGGTCGCATTGGGGATTTGGCCTAAAACATGATTTTGGACAATGTTCATGGAACTCAGCTTGAAACGTACTTGCAGACTTAAAAACCCTTGCCTATTGTAGATCGCGCCTGTCCTTCCAGTGCTGAACGAAAAACAATGATTTTGGACCCTGTTTTCATGCGAAATGGCTAAAAGAAATGTTTCACTTTTGTTTCACTCAAACAGTGTCTCCTGTCATATGCTGAACTGGTCGCATTGGGGATTTGGCCTAAAACATGATTTTGGACAATGTTCATGGAACTCAGCTTGAAACGTACTTGCAGACTTAAAAACCCTTGCCTATTGTAGATCGCGCCTGTCCTTCCAGTGCTGAACGAAAAACAATGATTTTGGACCCTGTTTTCATGCGAAATGGCTAAAAGAAATGTTTCACGTTTGTTTCACTCAAACAGTGTCTCCTGTCATATGCTGAACTGGTCGCATTGGGGATTTGGCCTAAAACATGATTTTGGACAATGTTCATGGAACTCAGCTTGAAACGTACTTGCAGACTTAAAAACCCTTGCCTATTGTAGATCGCGCCTGTCCTTCCAGTGCTGAACGAAAAACAATGATTTTGGACCCTGTTTTCATGCGAAATGGCTAAAAGAAATGTTTCACGTTTGTTTCACTCAAACAGTGTCTCCTGTCATATGCTGAACTGGTCGCATTGTGGATTTGGCCTAAAACATGAATTTGGACAATGTTCATGGAACTCAGCTTGAAACGTACTTGCAGAATTAAAAACCCTTGCCTATTGTAGATCGCGCCTGTCCTTCCAGTGCTGAACGAAAAACAATGATTTTGGACCCTGTTTTCATGCGAAATGGCTAAAATAAATATTTCACGTTTGTTTCACTCAAACAGTGTCTCCTGTCATATGCTGAACTGGTCGCATTGGGGATTTGGCCTAAAACATGATTTTGGACAATGTTCATGGAACTCAGCTTGAAGTGTACTTGCAGACTTAAAAACCCTTGCCTATTGTAGATCGCGCCTGTCTTTCCAGTGCTGAACGAAAAACAATGATTTTGGACCCTGTTTTCATGCGAAATGGCTAAAATAAATATTTCACGTTTGTTTCACTCAAACAGTGTCTCCTGTCATATGCTGAACTGGTCGCATTGGGGATTTGGCCTAAAACATGATTTTGGACAATGTTCATGGAACTCAGCTTGAAACGTACTTGCAGACTTAAAAACCCTTGCCTATTGTAGATCGCGCCTGTCCTTCCAGTGCTGAACGAAAAACAATGATTTTGGACCCTGTTTTCATGCGAAATGGCTAAAAGAAATGTTTCACGTTTGTTTCACTCAAACAGTGTCTCCTGTCATATGCTGAACTGGTCGCATTGTGGATTTGGCCTAAAACATGATTTTGGACAATGTTCATGGAACTCAGCTTGAAACGTACTTGCAGACTTAAAAACCCTTGCCTATTGTAGATCGCGCCTGTCCTTCCAGTGCTGAACGAAAAACAATGATTTTGGACCCTGTTTTCATGCGAAATGGCTAAAAGAAATATTTCACGTTTGTTTCACTCAAACAGTGTCTCCTGTCATATGCTGAACTGGTCGCATTGGGGATTTGGCCTAAAACATGATTTTGGACAATGTTCATGGAACTCAGCTTGAAACGTACTTGCAGACTTAAAAACCCTTGCCTATTGTAGATCGCGCCTGTCCTTCCAGTGCTGAACGAAAAACAATGATTTTGGACCCTGTTTTCATGCGAAATGGCTAAAAGAAATGTTTCACGTTTGTTTCACTCAAACAGTGTCTCCTGTCATATGCTGAACTGGTCGCATTGGGGATTTGGCCTAAAACATGATTTTGGACAATGTTCATGGAACTCAGCTTGAAACGTACTTGCAGACTTAAAAACCCTTGCCTATTGTAGATCGCGCCTGTCCTTCCAGTGCTGAACGAAAAACAATGATTTTGGACCCTGTTTTCATGCGAAATGGCTAAAAGAAATGTTTCACGTTTGTTTCACTCAAACAGTGTCTCCTGTCATATGCTGAACTGGTCGCATTGTGGATTTGGCCTAAAACATGATTTTGGACAATGTTCATGGAACTCAGCTTGAAACGTACTTGCAGACTTAAAAACCCTTGCCTATTGTAGATCGCGCCTGTCCTTCCAGTGCTGAACGAAAAACAATGATTTTGGACCCTGTTTTCATGCGAAATGGCTAAAAGAAATGTTTCACGTTTGTTTCACTCAAACAGTGTCTCCTGTCATATGCTGAACTGGTCGCATTGTGGATTTGGCCTAAAACATGAATTTGGACAATGTTCATGGAACTCAGCTTGAAACGTACTTGCAGAATTAAAAACCCTTGCCTATTGTAGATCGCGCCTGTCCTTCCAGTGCTGAACGAAAAACAATGATTTTGGACCC
Organism: Coregonus lavaretus; assembly: GCF_964263955.1. Classification (NCBI taxonomy): domain Eukaryota; kingdom Metazoa; phylum Chordata; class Actinopteri; order Salmoniformes; family Salmonidae; genus Coregonus; species Coregonus lavaretus. The sequence goes on from NC_139993.1 coordinate 17,437,238, forward strand.
TGTTTTCATGCGAAATGGCTAAAATAAATATTTCACGTTTGTTTCACTCAAACAGTGTCTCCTGTCATATGCTGAACTGGTCGCATTGGGGATTTGGCCTAAAACATGATTTTGGACAATGTTCATGGAACTCAGCTTGAAGTGTACTTGCAGACTTAAAAACCCTTGCCTATTGTAGATCGCGCCTGTCTTTCCAGTGCTGAACGAAAAACAATGATTTTGGACCCTGTTTTCATGCGAAATGGCTAAAATAAATATTTCACGTTTGTTTCACTCAAACAGTGTCTCCTGTCATATGCTGAACTGGTCTCTTTGGGGATTTGGCCTAAAACATGATTTTGGACAATGTTCATGGAACTCAGCTTGAAACGTACTTGCAGACTTAAAAACCCTTGCCTAAAGTAGATCGCGCCTGTCCTTCCAGTGCTGAACGAAAAACAATGATTTTGGACCCTGTTTTCATGCGAAATGGCTAAAAGAAATGTTTCACGTTTGTTTCACTCAAACAGTGTCTCCTGTCATATGATGAACTGGTCGCATTGTGGATTTGGCCTAAAACATGATTTTGGACAATGTTCATGGAACTCAGCTTGAAACATACTTGCAGACTTAAAAAACCTTGCCTATTGTAGATCGCGCCTGTACTTCCAGTGCTGAACGAAAAACAATGATTTTGGACCCTGTTTTCATGCGAAATGGCTAAAATAAATGTTTCACGTTTGTTTCACTCAAACAGTGTCTCCTGTCATATGCTGAACTGGTCGCATTGTGGATTTGGCCTAAAACATGATTTTGGACAATGTTCATGGAACTCAGCTTGAAACGTACTTGCAGACTTAAAAACCCTTGCCTATTGTAGATCGCGCCTGTCTTTCCAGTGCTGAACGAAAAACAATGATTTTGGACCCTGTTTTCATGCGAAATGGCTAAAATAAATATTTCACGTTTGTTTCACTCAAACAGTGTCTCCTGTCATATGCTGAACTGGTCGCATTGGGGATTTGGCCTAAAACATGATTTTGGACAATGTTCATGGAACTCAGCTTGAAACGTACTTGCAGACTTAAAAACCCTTGCCTATTGTAGATCGCGCCTGTCCTTCCAGTGCTGAACGAAAAACAATGATTTTGGACCCTGTTTTCATGCGAAATGGCTAAAAGAAATGTTTCACGTTTGTTTCACTCAAACAGTGTCTCCTGTCATATGCTGAACTGGTCGCATTGTGGATTTGGCCTAAAACATGATTTTGGACAATGTTCATGGAACTCAGCTTGAAACGTACTTGCAGACTTAAAAACCCTTGCCTATTGTAGATCGCGCCTGTCCTTCCAGTGCTGAACGAAAAACAATGATTTTGGACCCTGTTTTCATGCGAAATGGCTAAAAGAAATATTTCACGTTTGTTTCACTCAAACAGTGTCTCCTGTCATATGCTGAACTGGTCGCATTGGGGATTTGGCCTAAAACATGATTTTGGACAATGTTCATGGAACTCAGCTTGAAACGTACTTGCAGACTTAAAAACCCTTGCCTATTGTAGATCGCGCCTGTCCTTCCAGTGCTGAACGAAAAACAATGATTTTGGACCCTGTTTTCATGCGAAATGGCTAAAAGAAATGTTTCACGTTTGTTTCACTCAAACAGTGTCTCCTGTCATATGCTGAACTGGTCGCATTGGGGATTTGGCCTAAAACATGATTTTGGACAATGTTCATGGAACTCAGCTTGAAACGTACTTGCAGACTTAAAAACCCTTGCCTATTGTAGATCGCGCCTGTCCTTCCAGTGCTGAACGAAAAACAATGATTTTGGACCCTGTTTTCATGCGAAATGGCTAAAAGAAATGTTTCACGTTTGTTTCACTCAAACAGTGTCTCCTGTCATATGCTGAACTGGTCGCATTGTGGATTTGGCCTAAAACATGAATTTGGACAATGTTCATGGAACTCAGCTTGAAACGTACTTGCAGAATTAAAAACCCTTGCCTATTGTAGATCGCGCCTGTCCTTCCAGTGCTGAACGAAAAACAATGATTTTGGACCCTGTTTTCATGCGAAATGGCTAAAATAAATATTTCACGTTTGTTTCACTCAAACAGTGTCTCCTGTCATATGCTGAACTGGTCGCATTGGGGATTTGGCCTAAAACATGATTTTGGACAATGTTCATGGAACTCAGCTTGAAGTGTACTTGCAGACTTAAAAACCCTTGCCTATTGTAGATCGCGCCAGTCTTTCCAGTGCTGAACGAAAAACAATGATTTTGGACCCTGTTTTCATGCGAAATGGCTAAAATAAATATTTCACGTTTGTTTCACTCAAACAGTGTCTCCTGTCATATGCTGAACTGGTCTCTTTGGGGATTTGGCCTAAAACATGATTTTGGACAATGTTCATGGAACTCAGCTTGAAACGTACTTGCAGACTTAAAAACCCTTGCCTAAAGTAGATCGCGCCTGTCCTTCCAGTGCTGAACGAAAAACAATGATTTTGGACCCTGTTTTCATGCGAAATGGCTAAAAGAAATGTTTCACGTTTGTTTCACTCAAACAGTGTCTCCTGTCATATGATGAACTGGTCGCATTGTGGATTTGGCCTAAAACATGATTTTGGACAATGTTCATGGAACTCAGCTTGAAACATACTTGCAGACTTAAAAAACCTTGCCTATTGTAGATCGCGCCTGTACTTCCAGTGCTGAACGAAAAACAATGATTTTGGACCCTGTTTTCATGCGAAATGGCTAAAATAAATGTTTCACGTTTGTTTCACTCAAACAGTGTCTCCTGTCATATGCTGAACTGGTCGCATTGTGGATTTGGCCTAAAACATGATTTTGGACAATGTTCATGGAACTCAGCTTGAAACGTACTTGCAGACTTAAAAACCCTTGCCTATTGTAGATCGCGCCTGTCCTTCCAGTGCTGAACGAAAAACAATGATTTTGGACCCTGTTTTCATGCGAAATGGCTAAAAGAAATGTTTCACGTTTGTTTCACTCAAACAGTGTCTCCTGTCATATGCTGAACTGGTCGCATTGGGGATTTGGCCTAAAACATGATTTTGGACAATGTTCATGGAACTCAGCTTGAAACGTACTTGCAGACTTAAAAACCCTTGCCTATTATAGATCGCGCCTGTCCTTCCAGTGCTGAACGAAAAACAATGATTTTGGACCCTGTTTTCATGTGAAATGGCTAAAAGAAATGTTTCACTTTTGTTTCACTCAAACAGTGTCTCCTGTCATATGCTGAACTGGTTGCATAGGGGATTTGGCCTAAAACATGATTTTGGACAATGTTCATGGAACTCAGCTTGAAACGTACTTGCAGACTTAAAAACTCTTGCCTATTGTAGATTGCGCCTGTCCTTCCAGTGCTGAACGAAAAACAATGATTTTGGACCCTGTTTTCATGCGAAATGGCTAAAATAAATATTTCACGTTTGTTTCACTCAAACAGTGTCTCCTGTCATATGCTGAACTGGTCTCTGGGGATTTGGCCTAAAACATGATTTTGGACAATGTTCATGGAACTCAGCTTGAAACGTACTTGCAGACTTAAAAACTCTTGCCTATTGTAGATTGCGCCTGTCCTTCCAGTGCTGAACGAAAAACAATGATTTTGGACCCTGTTTTCATGCGAAATGGCTAAAAGAAATGTTTCACGTTTGTTTCACTCAGACAGTGTCTCCTGTCATATGATGAACTGGGCGCATTGTGGATTTGGCCTAAAACATGATTTTGGACAATGTTCATGGAACTCAGCTTGAAACATACTTGCAGACTTAAAAAACCTTGCCTATTGTAGATCGCGCCTGTACTTCCAGTGCTGAACGAAAAACAATGATTTTGGACCCTGTTTTCATGCGAAATGGCTAAAATAAATGTTTCACGTTTGTTTCACTCAAACAGTGTCTCCTGTCATATGCTGAACTGGTCGCATTGTGGATTTGGCCTAAAACATGATTTTGGACAATGTTCATGGAACTCAGCTTGAAACGTACTTGCAGACTTAAAAACCCTTGCCTATTGTAGATCGCGCCTGTCCTTCCAGTGCTGAACGAAAAACAATGATTTTGGACCCTGTTTTCATGCGAAATGGCTAAAAGAAATGTTTCACGTTTGTTTCACTCAAACAGTGTCTCCTGTCATATGATGAACTGGTCGCATTGTGGATTTGGCCTAAAACATGATTTTGGACAATGTTCATGGAACTCAGCTTGAAACATACTTGCAGACTTAAAAAACCTTGCCTATTGTAGATCGCGCCTGTACTTCCAGTGCTGAACGAAAAACAATGATTTTGGACCCTGTTTTCATGCGAAATGGCTAAAATAAATATTTCACGTTTGTTTCACTCAAACAGTGTCTCCTGTCATATGCTGAACTGGTCTCTTTGGGGATTTGGCCTAAAACATGATTTTGGACAATGTTCATGGAACTCAGCTTGAAACGTACTTGCAGACTTAAAAACCCTTGCCTAAAGTAGATCGCGCCTGTCCTTCCAGTGCTGAACGAAAAACAATGATTTTGGACCCTGTTTTCATGCGAAATGGCTAAAAGAAATGTTTCACGTTTGTTTCACTCAAACAGTGTCTCCTGTCATATGATGAACTGGTCGCATTGTGGATTTGGCCTAAAACATGATTTTGGACAATGTTCATGGAACTCAGCTTGAAACATACTTGCAGACTTAAAAAACCTTGCCTATTGTAGATCGCGCCTGTACTTCCAGTGCTGAACGAAAAACAATGATTTTGGACCCTGTTTTCATGCGAAATGGCTAAAATAAATGTTTCACGTTTGTTTCACTCAAACAGTGTCTCCTGTCATATGCTGAACTGGTCGCATTGTGGATTTGGCCTAAAACATGATTTTGGACAATGTTCATGGAACTCAGCTTGAAACGTACTTGCAGACTTAAAAACCCTTGCCTATTGTAGATCGCGCCTGTCCTTCCAGTGCTGAACGAAAAACAATGATTTTGGACCCTGTTTTCATGCGAAATGGCTAAAATAAATGTTTCACGTTTGTTTCACTCAAACAGTGTCTCCTGTCATATGCTGAACTGGTCGCATTGGGGATTTGGCCTAAAACATGATTTTGGACAATGTTCATGGAACTCAGCTTGAAACGTACTTGCAGACTTAAAAACCCTTGCCTATTATAGATTGCGCCTGTCCTTCCAGTGCTGAACGAAAAACAATGATTTTGGACCCTGTTTTCATGTGAAATGGCTAAAATAAATGTTTCACGTTTGTTTCACTCAAACAGTGTCTCCTGTCATATGCTGAACTGGTCGCATTGTGGATTTGGCCTAAAACATGATTTTGGACAATGTTCATGGAACTCAGCTTGAAACGTACTTGCAGACTTAAAAACCCTTGCCTATTGTAGATCGCGCCTGTCCTTCCAGTGCTGAACGAAAAACAATGATTTTGGACCCTGTTTTCATGTGAAATGGCTAAAAGAAATGTTTCACTTTTGTTTCACTCAAACAGTGTCTCCTGTCATATGCTGAACTGGTTGCATAGGGGATTTGGCCTAAAACATGATTTTGGACAATGTTCATGGAACTCAGCTTGAAACGTACTTGCAGACTTAAAAACCCTTGCCTATTGTAGATTGCGCCTGTCCTTCCAGTGCTGAACGAAAAACAATGATTTTGGACCCTGTTTTCATGCGAAATGGCTAAAATAAATATTTCACGTTTGTTTCACTCAAACAGTGTCTCCTGTCATATGCTGAACTGGTCTCTGGGGATTTGGCCTAAAACATGATTTTGGACAATGTTCATGGAACTCAGCTTGAAACGTACTTGCAGACTTAAAAACCCTTGCCTAAAGTAGATCGCGCCTGTCCTTCCAGTGCTGAACGAAAAACAATGATTTTGGACCCTGTTTTCATGCGAAATGGCTAAAAGAAATGTTTCACGTTTGTTTCACTCAAACAGTGTCTCCTGTCATATGATGAACTGGTCGCATTGTGGATTTGGCCTAAAACATGATTTTGGACAATGTTCATGGAACTCAGCTTGAAACATACTTGCAGACTTAAAAAACCTTGCCTATTGTAGATTGCGCCTGTACTTCCAGTGCTGAACGAAAAACAATGATTTTGGACCCTGTTTTCATGCGAAATGGCTAAAATAAATGTTTCACGTTTGTTTCACTCAAACAGTGTCTCCTGTCATATGCTGAACTGGTCGCATTGTGGATTTGGCCTAAAACATGATTTTGGACAATGTTCATGGAACTCAGCTTGAAACGTACTTGCAGACTTAAAAACCCTTGCCTATTGTAGATCGCGCCTGTCCTTCCAGTGCTGAACGAAAAAAAAATGATTTTGGACCCTGTTTTCATGCGAAATGGCTAAAATAAATGTTTCACGTTTGTTTCACTCAAACAGTGTCTCCTGTCATATGCTGAACTGGTCGCATTGGGGATTTGGCCTAAAACATGATTTTGGACAATGTTCATGGAACTCAGCTTGAAACGTACTTGCAGACTTAAAAACCCTTGCCTATTATAGATCGCGCCTGTCCTTCCAGTGCTGAACGAAAAACAATGATTTTGGACCCTGTTTTCATGTGAAATGGCTAAAAGAAATGTTTCACTTTTGTTTCACTCAAACAGTGTCTCCTGTCATATGCTGAACTGGTTGCATAGGGGATTTGGCCTAAAACATGATTTTGGACAATGTTCATGGAACTCAGCTTGAAACGTACTTGCAGACTTAAAAACCCTTGCCTATTGTAGATCGCGCCTGTCCTTCCAGTGCTGAACGAAAAACAATGATTTTGGACCCTGTTTTCATGCGAAATGGCTAAAAGAAATGTTTCACGTTTGTTTCACTCAAACAGTGTCTCCTGTCATATGATGAACTGGTCGCATTGTGGATTTGGCCTAAAACATGATTTTGGACAATGTTCATGGAACTCAGCTTGAAACGTACTTGCAGACTTAAAAACCCTTGCCTATTGTAGATCGCGCCTGTACTTCCAGTGCTGAACGAAAAACAATGATTTTGGACCCTGTTTTCATGCGAAATGGCTAAAATAAATGTTTCACGTTTGTTTCACTCAAACAGTGTCTCCTGTCATATGCTGAACTGGTCGCATTGTGGATTTGGCCTAAAACATGATTTTGGACAATGTTCATGGAACTCAGCTTGAAACGTACTTGCAGACTTAAAAACCCTTGCCTATTGTAGATCGCGCCTGTCCTTCCAGTGCTGAACGAAAAACAATGATTTTGGACCCTGTTTTCATGCGAAATGGCTAAAATAAATGTTTCACGTTTGTTTCACTCAAACAGTGTCTCCTGTCATATGCTGAACTGGTCGCATTGGGGATTTGGCCTAAAACATGATTTTGGACAATGTTCATGGAACTCAGCTTGAAACGTACTTGCAGACTTAAAAACCCTTGCCTATTGTAGATCGCGCCTGTCCTTCCAGTGCTGAACGAAAAACAATGATTTTGGACCCTGTTTTCATGTGAAATGGCTAAAAGAAATGTTTCACGTTTGTTTCACTCAAACAGTGTCTCCTGTCATATGCTGAACTGGTCGCATTGTGGATTTGGCCTAAAACATGATTTTGGACAATGTTCATGGAACTCAGCTTGAAACGTACTTGCAGACTTAAAAACCCTTGCCTATTGTAGATCGCGCCTGTCCTTCCAGTGCTGAACGAAAAACAATGATTTTGGACCCTGTTTTCATGTGAAATGGCTAAAAGAAATGTTTCACGTTTGTTTCACTCAAACAGTGTCTCCTGTCATATGCTGAACTGGTCGCATTGTGGATTTGGCCTAAAACATGATTTTGGACAATGTTCATGGAACTCAGCTTGAAACGTACTTGCAGACTTAAAAACCCTTGCCTATTGTAGATCGCGCCTGTCCTTCCAGTGCTGAACGAAAAACAATGATTTTGGACCCTGTTTTCATGCGAAATGGCTAAAATAAATATTTCACGTTTGTTTCACTCAAACAGTGTCTCCTGTCATATGCTGAACTGGTCTCATTGGGGATTTGGCCTAAAACATGATTTTGGACAATGTTCATGGAACTCAGCTTGAAACGTACTTGCAGACTTAAAAACCCTTGCCTATTGTAGATCGCGCCTGTCCTTCCAGTGCTGAACGAAAAACAATGATTTTGGACCCTGTTTTCATGCGAAATGGCTAAAAGAAATGTTTCACGTTTGTTTCACTCAAACAGTGTCTCCTGTCATATGCTGAACTGGTCGCATTGTGGATTTGGCCTAAAACATGAATTTGGACAATGTTCATGGAACTCAGCTTGAAACGTACTTGCAGAATTAAAAACCCTTGCCTATTGTAGATCGCGCCTGTCCTTCCAGTGCTGAACGAAAAACAATGATTTTGGACCCTGTTTTCATGCGAAATGGCTAAAATAAATATTTCACGTTTGTTTCACTCAAACAGTGTCTCCTGTCATATGCTGAACTGGTCGCATTGGGGATTTGGCCTAAAACATGATTTTGGACAATGTTCATGGAACTCAGCTTGAAGTGTACTTGCAGACTTAAAAACCCTTGCCTATTGTAGATCGCGCCTGTCTTTCCAGTGCTGAACGAAAAACAATGATTTTGGACCCTGTTTTCATGCGAAATGGCTAAAATAAAAATTTCACGTTTGTTTCACTCAAACAGTGTCTCCTGTCATATGCTGAACTGGTCGCATTGGGGATTTGGCCTAAAACATGATTTTGGACAATGTTCATGGAACTCAGCTTGAAACGTACTTGCAGACTTAAAAACCCTTGCCTATTGTAGATCGCGCCTGTCCTTCCAGTGCTGAACGAAAAACAATGATTTTGGACCCTGTTTTCATGCGAAATGGCTAAAAGAAATGTTTCACGTTTGTTTCACTCAAACAGTGTCTCCTGTCATATGCTGAACTGGTCGCATTGTGGATTTGGCCTAAAACATGATTTTGGACAATGTTCATGGAACTCAGCTTGAAACGTACTTGCAGACTTAAAAACCCTTGCCTATTGTAGATCGCGCCTGTCCTTCCAGTGCTGAACGAAAAACAATGATTTTGGACCCTGTTTTCATGCGAAATGGCTAAAAGAAATGTTTCACGTTTGTTTCACTCAAACAGTGTCTCCTGTCATATGATGAACTGGTCGCATTGTGGATTTGGCCTAAAACATGATTTTGGACAATGTTCATGGAACTCAGCTTGAAACGTACTTGCAGACTTAAAAACCCTTGCCTATTGTAGATCGCGCCTGTACTTCCAGTGCTGAACGAAAAACAATGATTTTGGACCCTGTTTTCATGCGAAATGGCTAAAATAAATGTTTCACGTTTGTTTCACTCAAACAGTGTCTCCTGTCATATGCTGAACTGGTCGCATTGTGGATTTGGCCTAAAACATGATTTTGGACAATGTTCATGGAACTCAGCTTGAAACGTACTTGCAGACTTAAAAACCCTTGCCTATTGTAGATCGCGCCTGTCCTTCCAGTGCTGAACGAAAAACAATGATTTTGGACCCTGTTTTCATGCGAAATGGCTAAAAGAAATGTTTCACGTTTGTTTCACTCAAACAGTGTCTCCTGTCATATGCTGAACTGGTCGCATTGGGGATTTGGCCTAAAACATGATTTTGGACAATGTTCATGGAACTCAGCTTGAAACGTACTTGCAGACTTAAAAACCCTTGCCTATTATAGATCGCGCCTGTCCTTCCAGTGCTGAACGAAAAACAATGATTTTGGACCCTGTTTTCATGTGAAATGGCTAAAAGAAATGTTTCACTTTTGTTTCACTCAAACAGTGTCTCCTGTCATATGCTGAACTGGTTGCATAGGGGATTTGGCCTAAAACATGATTTTGGACAATGTTCATGGAACTCAGCTTGAAACGTACTTGCAGACTTAAAAACCCTTGCCTATTGTAGATCGCGCCTGTCCTTCCAGTGCTGAACGAAAAACAATGATTTTGGACCCTGTTTTCATGCGAAATGGCTAAAAGAAATGTTTCACGTTTGTTTCACTCAAACAGTGTCTCCTGTCATATGATGAACTGGTCGCATTGTGGATTTGGCCTAAAACATGATTTTGGACAATGTTCATGGAACTCAGCTTGAAACGTACTTGCAGACTTAAAAACCCTTGCCTATTGTAGATCGCGCCTGTACTTCCAGTGCTGAACGAAAAACAATGATTTTGGACCCTGTTTTCATGCGAAATGGCTAAAATAAATGTTTCACGTTTGTTTCACTCAAACAGTGTCTCCTGTCATATGCTGAACTGGTCGCATTGTGGATTTGGCCTAAAACATGATTTTGGACAATGTTCATGGAACTCAGCTTGAAACGTACTTGCAGACTTAAAAACCCTTGCCTATTGTAGATCGCGCCTGTCCTTCCAGTGCTGAACGAAAAACAATGATTTTGGACCCTGTTTTCATGCGAAATGGCTAAAATAAATGTTTCACGTTTGTTTCACTCAAACAGTGTCTCCTGTCATATGCTGAACTGGTCGCATTGGGGATTTGGCCTAAAACATGATTTTGGACAATGTTCATGGAACTCAGCTTGAAACGTACTTGCAGACTTAAAAACCCTTGCCTATTATAGATCGCGCCTGTCCTTCCAGTGCTGAACGAAAAACAATGATTTTGGACCCTGTTTTCATGTGAAATGGCTAAAAGAAATGTTTCACGTTTGTTTCACTCAAACAGTGTCTCCTGTCATATGCTGAACTGGTTGCATAGGGGATTTGGCCTAAAACATGATTTTGGACAATGTTCATGGAACTCAGCTTGAAACGTACTTGCAGACTTAAAAACCCTTGCCTATTGTAGATCGCGCCTGTCCTTCCAGTGCTGAACGAAAAACAATGATTTTGGACCCTGTTTTCATGTGAAATGGCTAAAAGAAATGTTTCACGTTTGTTTCACTCAAACAGTGTCTCCTGTCATATGCTGAACTGGTCGCATTGTGGATTTGGCCTAAAACATGATTTTGGACAATGTTCATGGAACTCAGCTTGAAACGTACTTGCAGACTTAAAAACCCTTGCCTATTGTAGATCGCGCCTGTCCTTCCAGTGCTGAACGAAAAACAATGATTTTGGACCCTGTTTTCATGCGAAATGGCTAAAATAAATATTTCACGTTTGTTTCACTCAAACAGTGTCTCCTGTCATATGCTGAACTGGTCTCATTGGGGATTTGGCCTAAAACATGATTTTGGACAATGTTCATGGAACTCAGCTTGAAACGTACTTGCAGACTTAAAAACCCTTGCCTATTGTAGATCGCGCCTGTCCTTCCAGTGCTGAACGAAAAACAATGATTTTGGACCCTGTTTTCATGCGAAATGGCTAAAAGAAATGTTTCACGTTTGTTTCACTCAAACAGTGTCTCCTGTCATATGCTGAACTGGTCGCATTGTGGATTTGGCCTAAAACATGAATTTGGACAATGTTCATGGAACTCAGCTTGAAACGTACTTGCAGAATTAAAAACCCTTGCCTATTGTAGATCGCGCCTGTCCTTCCAGTGCTGAACGAAAAACAATGATTTTGGACCCTGTTTTCATGCGAAATGGCTAAAATAAATATTTCACGTTTGTTTCACTCAAACAGTGTCTCCTGTCATATGCTGAACTGGTCGCATTGGGGATTTGGCCTAAAACATGATTTTGGACAATGTTCATGGAACTCAGCTTGAAGTGTACTTGCAGACTTAAAAACCCTTGCCTATTGTAGATCGCGCCTGTCTTTCCAGTGCTGAACGAAAAACAATGATTTTGGACCCTGTTTTCATGCGAAATGGCTAAAATAAAAATTTCACGTTTGTTTCACTCAAACAGTGTCTCCTGTCATATGCTGAACTGGTCGCATTGGGGATTTGGCCTAAAACATGATTTTGGACAATGTTCATGGAACTCAGCTTGAAACGTACTTGCAGACTTAAAAACCCTTGCCTATTGTAGATCGCGCCTGTCCTTCCAGTGCTGAACGAAAAACAATGATTTTGGACCCTGTTTTCATGCGAAATGGCTAAAAGAAATGTTTCACGTTTGTTTCACTCAAACAGTGTCTCCTGTCATATGCTGAACTGGTCGCATTGTGGATTTGGCCTAAAACATGATTTTGGACAATGTTCATGGAACTCAGCTTGAAACGTACTTGCAGACTTAAAAACCCTTGCCTATTGTAGATCGCGCCTGTCCTTCCAGTGCTGAACGAAAAACAATGATTTTGGACCCTGTTTTCATGCGAAATGGCTAAAAGAAATGTTTCACGTTTGTTTCACTCAAACAGTGTCTCCTGTCATATGATGAACTGGTCGCATTGTGGATTTGGCCTAAAACATGATTTTGGACAATGTTCATGGAACTCAGCTTGAAACGTACTTGCAGACTTAAAAACCCTTGCCTATTGTAGATCGCGCCTGTACTTCCAGTGCTGAACGAAAAACAATGATTTTGGACCCTGTTTTCATGCGAAATGGCTAAAATAAATGTTTCACGTTTGTTTCACTCAAACAGTGTCTCCTGTCATATGCTGAACTGGTCGCATTGTGGATTTGGCCTAAAACATGATTTTGGACAATGTTCATGGAACTCAGCTTGAAACGTACTTGCAGACTTAAAAACCCTTGCCTATTGTAGATCGCGCCTGTCCTTCCAGTGCTGAACGAAAAACAATGATTTTGGACCCTGTTTTCATGCGAAATGGCTAAAATAAATGTTTCACGTTTGTTTCACTCAAACAGTGTCTCCTGTCATATGCTGAACTGGTCGCATTGGGGATTTGGCCTAAAACATGATTTTGGACAATGTTCATGGAACTCAGCTTGAAACGTACTTGCAGACTTAAAAACCCTTGCCTATTATAGATCGCGCCTGTCCTTCCAGTGCTGAACGAAAAACAATGATTTTGGACCCTGTTTTCATGTGAAATGGCTAAAAGAAATGTTTCACTTTTGTTTCACTCAAACAGTGTCTCCTGTCATATGCTGAACTGGTTGCATAGGGGATTTGGCCTAAAACATGATTTTGGACAATGTTCATGGAACTCAGCTTGAAACGTACTTGCAGACTTAAAAACCCTTGCCTATTGTAGATCGCGCCTGTCCTTCCAGTGCTGAACGAAAAACAATGATTTTGGACCCTGTTTTCATGCGAAATGGCTAAAAGAAATGTTTCACGTTTGTTTCACTCAAACAGTGTCTCCTGTCATATGATGAACTGGTCGCATTGTGGATTTGGCCTAAAACATGATTTTGGACAATGTTCATGGAACTCAGCTTGAAACGTACTTGCAGACTTAAAAACCCTTGCCTATTGTAGATCGCGCCTGTACTTCCAGTGCTGAACGAAAAACAATGATTTTGGACCCTGTTTTCATGCGAAATGGCTAAAATAAATGTTTCACGTTTGTTTCACTCAAACAGTGTCTCCTGTCATATGCTGAACTGGTCGCATTGTGGATTTGGCCTAAAACATGATTTTGGACAATGTTCATGGAACTCAGCTTGAAACGTACTTGCAGACTTAAAAACCCTTGCCTATTGTAGATCGCGCCTGTCCTTCCAGTGCTGAACGAAAAACAATGATTTTGGACCCTGTTTTCATGCGAAATGGCTAAAATAAATGTTTCACGTTTGTTTCACTCAAACAGTGTCTCCTGTCATATGCTGAACTGGTCGCATTGGGGATTTGGCCTAAAACATGATTTTGGACAATGTTCATGGAACTCAGCTTGAAACGTACTTGCAGACTTAAAAACCCTTGCCTATTATAGATCGCGCCTGTCCTTCCAGTGCTGAACGAAAAACAATGATTTTGGACCCTGTTTTCATGTGAAATGGCTAAAATAAATGTTTCACGTTTGTTTCACTCAAACAGTGTCTCCTGTCATATGATGAACTGGTCGCATTGTGGATTTGGCCTAAAACATGATTTTGGACAATGTTCATGGAACTCAGCTTGAAACGTACTTGCAGACTTAAAAACCCTTGCCTATTGTAGATCGCGCCTGTACTTCCAGTGCTGAACGAAAAACAATGATTTTGGACCCTGTTTTCATGCGAAATGGCTAAAATAAATGTTTCACGTTTGTTTCACTCAAACAGTGTCTCCTGTCATATGCTGAACTGGTCGCATTGTGGATTTGGCCTAAAACATGATTTTGGACAATGTTCATGGAACTCAGCTTGAAACGTACTTGCAGACTTAAAAACCCTTGCCTATTGTAGATCGCGCCTGTCCTTCCAGTGCTGAACGAAAAACAATGATTTTGGACCCTGTTTTCATGCGAAATGGCTAAAATAAATGTTTCACGTTTGTTTCACTCAAACAGTGTCTCCTGTCATATGCTGAACTGGTCGCATTGGGGATTTGGCCTAAAACATGATTTTGGACAATGTTCATGGAACTCAGCTTGAAACGTACTTGCAGACTTAAAAACCCTTGCCTATTATAGATCGCGCCTGTCCTTCCAGTGCTGAACGAAAAACAATGATTTTGGACCCTGTTTTCATGTGAAATGGCTAAAAGAAATGTTTCACGTTTGTTTCACTCAAACAGTGTCTCCTGTCATATGCTGAACTGGTTGCATAGGGGATTTGGCCTAAAACATGATTTTGGACAATGTTCATGGAACTCAGCTTGAAACGTACTTGCAGACTTAAAAACCCTTGCCTATTGTAGATCGCGCCTGTCCTTCCAGTGCTGAACGAAAAACAATGATTTTGGACCCTGTTTTCATGTGAAATGGCTAAAAGAAATGTTTCACGTTTGTTTCACTCAAACAGTGTCTCCTGTCATATGCTGAACTGGTCGCATTGTGGATTTGGCCTAAAACATGATTTTGGACAATGTTCATGGAACTCAGCTTGAAACGTACTTGCAGACTTAAAAACCCTTGCCTATTGTAGATCGCGCCTGTCCTTCCAGTGCTGAACGAAAAACAATGATTTTGGACCCTGTTTTCATGCGAAATGGCTAAAATAAATATTTCACGTTTGTTTCACTCAAACAGTGTCTCCTGTCATATGCTGAACTGGTCTCATTGGGGATTTGGCCTAAAACATGATTTTGGACAATGTTCATGGAACTCAGCTTGAAACGTACTTGCAGACTTAAAAACCCTTGCCTATTGTAGATCGCGCCTGTCCTTCCAGTGCTGAACGAAAAACAATGATTTTGGACCCTGTTTTCATGCGAAATGGCTAAAAGAAATGTTTCACGTTTGTTTCACTCAAACAGTGTCTCCTGTCATATGCTGAACTGGTCGCATTGTGGATTTGGCCTAAAACATGAATTTGGACAATGTTCATGGAACTCAGCTTGAAACGTACTTGCAGAATTAAAAACCCTTGCCTATTGTAGATCGCGCCTGTCCTTCCAGTGCTGAACGAAAAACAATGATTTTGGACCCTGTTTTCATGCGAAATGGCTAAAATAAATATTTCACGTTTGTTTCACTCAAACAGTGTCTCCTGTCATATGCTGAACTGGTCGCATTGGGGATTTGGCCTAAAACATGATTTTGGACAATGTTCATGGAACTCAGCTTGAAGTGTACTTGCAGACTTAAAAACCCTTGCCTATTGTAGATCGCGCCTGTCTTTCCAGTGCTGAACGAAAAACAATGATTTTGGACCCTGTTTTCATGCGAAATGGCTAAAATAAAAATTTCACGTTTGTTTCACTCAAACAGTGTCTCCTGTCATATGCTGAACTGGTCGCATTGGGGATTTGGCCTAAAACATGATTTTGGACAATGTTCATGGAACTCAGCTTGAAACGTACTTGCAGACTTAAAAACCCTTGCCTATTGTAGATCGCGCCTGTCCTTCCAGTGCTGAACGAAAAACAATGATTTTGGACCCTGTTTTCATGCGAAATGGCTAAAAGAAATGTTTCACGTTTGTTTCACTCAAACAGTGTCTCCTGTCATATGCTGAACTGGTCGCATTGTGGATTTGGCCTAAAACATGATTTTGGACAATGTTCATGGAACTCAGCTTGAAACGTACTTGCAGACTTAAAAACCCTTGCCTATTGTAGATCGCGCCTGTCCTTCCAGTGCTGAACGAAAAACAATGATTTTGGACCCTGTTTTCATGCGAAATGGCTAAAAGAAATATTTCACGTTTGTTTCACTCAAACAGTGTCTCCTGTCATATGCTGAACTGGTCGCATTGTGGATTTGGCCTAAAACATGATTTTGGACAATGTTCATGGAACTCAGCTTGAAACGTACTTGCAGACTTAAAAACCCTTGCCTATTGTAGATTGCGCCTGTCCTTCCAGTGCTGAACGAAAAACAATGATTTTGGACCCTGTTTTCATGCGAAATGGCTAAAATAAATATTTCACGTTTGTTTCACTCAAACAGTGTCTCCTGTCATATGCTGAACTGGTCTCTTTGGGGATTTGGCCTAAAACATGATTTTGGACAATGTTCATGGAACTCAGCTTGAAACGTACTTGCAGACTTAAAAACCCTTGCCTATTGTAGATCGCGCCTGTCCTTCCAGTGCTGAACGAAAAACAATGATTTTGGACCCTGTTTTCATGCGAAATGGCTAAAAGAAATGTTTCACGTTTGTTTCACTCAAACAGTGTCTCCTGTCATATGATGAACTGGTCGCATTGTGGATTTGGCCTAAAACATGATTTTGGACAATGTTCATGGAACTCAGCTTGAAACGTACTTGCAGACTTAAAAACCCTTGCCTATTGTAGATCGCGCCTGTACTTCCAGTGCTGAACGAAAAACAATGATTTTGGACCCTGTTTTCATGCGAAATGGCTAAAATAAATGTTTCACGTTTGTTTCACTCAAACAGTGTCTCCTGTCATATGCTGAACTGGTCGCATTGTGGATTTGGCCTAAAACATGATTTTGGACAATGTTCATGGAACTCAGCTTGAAACGTACTTGCAGACTTAAAAACCCTTGCCTATTGTAGATCGCGCCTGTCCTTCCAGTGCTGAACGAAAAACAATGATTTTGGACCCTGTTTTCATGCGAAATGGCTAAAAGAAATGTTTCACGTTTGTTTCACTCAAACAGTGTCTCCTGTCATATGCTGAACTGGTCGCATTGGGGATTTGGCCTAAAACATGATTTTGGACAATGTTCATGGAACTCAGCTTGAAACGTACTTGCAGACTTAAAAACCCTTGCCTATTATAGATCGCGCCTGTCCTTCCAGTGCTGAACGAAAAACAATGATTTTGGACCCTGTTTTCATGTGAAATGGCTAAAAGAAATGTTTCACTTTTGTTTCACTCAAACAGTGTCTCCTGTCATATGCTGAACTGGTTGCATAGGGGATTTGGCCTAAAACATGATTTTGGACAATGTTCATGGAACTCAGCTTGAAACGTACTTGCAGACTTAAAAACCCTTGCCTATTGTAGATCGCGCCTGTCCTTCCAGTGCTGAACGAAAAACAATGATTTTGGACCCTGTTTTCATGCGAAATGGCTAAAAGAAATGTTTCACGTTTGTTTCACTCAAACAGTGTCTCCTGTCATATGATGAACTGGTCGCATTGTGGATTTGGCCTAAAACATGATTTTGGACAATGTTCATGGAACTCAGCTTGAAACGTACTTGCAGACTTAAAAACCCTTGCCTATTGTAGATCGCGCCTGTACTTCCAGTGCTGAACGAAAAACAATGATTTTGGACCCTGTTTTCATGCGAAATGGCTAAAATAAATGTTTCACGTTTGTTTCACTCAAACAGTGTCTCCTGTCATATGCTGAACTGGTCGCATTGTGGATTTGGCCTAAAACATGATTTTGGACAATGTTCATGGAACTCAGCTTGAAACGTACTTGCAGACTTAAAAACCCTTGCCTATTGTAGATCGCGCCTGTCCTTCCAGTGCTGAACGAAAAACAATGATTTTGGACCCTGTTTTCATGCGAAATGGCTAAAATAAATGTTTCACGTTTGTTTCACTCAAACAGTGTCTCCTGTCATATGCTGAACTGGTCGCATTGGGGATTTGGCCTAAAACATGATTTTGGACAATGTTCATGGAACTCAGCTTGAAACGTACTTGCAGACTTAAAAACCCTTGCCTATTATAGATCGCGCCTGTCCTTCCAGTGCTGAACGAAAAACAATGATTTTGGACCCTGTTTTCATGTGAAATGGCTAAAAGAAATGT
The DNA here is from genome assembly GCF_964263955.1 of Coregonus lavaretus. Lineage (NCBI taxonomy): Eukaryota > Metazoa > Chordata > Actinopteri > Salmoniformes > Salmonidae > Coregonus > Coregonus lavaretus. The sequence goes on from NC_139993.1 coordinate 17,455,426, forward strand.
TTCACGTTTGTTTCACTCAAACAGTGTCTCCTGTCATATGCTGAACTGGTTGCATAGGGGATTTGGCCTAAAACATGATTTTGGACAATGTTCATGGAACTCAGCTTGAAACGTACTTGCAGACTTAAAAACCCTTGCCTATTGTAGATCGCGCCTGTCCTTCCAGTGCTGAACGAAAAACAATGATTTTGGACCCTGTTTTCATGCGAAATGGCTAAAATAAATATTTCACGTTTGTTTCACTCAAACAGTGTCTCCTGTCATATGCTGAACTGGTCTCTTTGGGGATTTGGCCTAAAACATGATTTTGGACAATGTTCATGGAACTCAGCTTGAAACGTACTTGCAGACTTAAAAACCCTTGCCTATTGTAGATCGCGCCTGTCCTTCCAGTGCTGAACGAAAAACAATGATTTTGGACCCTGTTTTCATGCGAAATGGCTAAAAGAAATGTTTCACGTTTGTTTCACTCAAACAGTGTCTCCTGTCATATGATGAACTGGTCGCATTGTGGATTTGGCCTAAAACATGATTTTGGACAATGTTCATGGAACTCAGCTTGAAACGTACTTGCAGACTTAAAAACCCTTGCCTATTGTAGATCGCGCCTGTCCTTCCAGTGCTGAACGAAAAACAATGATTTTGGACCCTGTTTTCATGCGAAATGGCTAAAATAAATGTTTCACGTTTGTTTCACTCAAACAGTGTCTCCTGTCATATGCTGAACTGGTCGCATTGGGGATTTGGCCTAAAACATGATTTTGGACAATGTTCATGGAACTCAGCTTGAAACGTACTTGCAGACGTAAAAACCCTTGCCTATTATAGATCGCGCCTGTCTTTCCAGTGCTGAACGAAAAACAATGATTTTGGACCCTGTTTTCATGTGAAATGGCTAAAAGAAATGTTTCACGTTTGTTTCACTCAAACAGTGTCTCCTGTCATATGCTGAACTGGTTGCATAGGGGATTTGGCCTAAAACATGATTTTGGACAATGTTCATGGAACTCAGCTTGAAACGTACTTGCAGACTTAAAAACCCTTGCCTATTGTAGATCGCGCCTGTCCTTCCAGTGCTGAACGAAAAACAATGATTTTGGACCCTGTTTTCATGCGAAATGGCTAAAATAAATATTTCACGTTTGTTTCACTCAAACAGTGTCTCCTGTCATATGCTGAACTGGTCTCATTGGGGATTTGGCCTAAAACATGATTTTGGACAATGTTCATGGAACTCAGCTTGAAACGTACTTGCAGACTTAAAAACCCTTGCCTATTGTAGATCGCGCCTGTCCTTCCAGTGCTGAACGAAAAAAAATGATTTTGGACCCTGTTTTCATGCGAAATGGCTAAAAGAAATGTTTCACGTTTGTTTCACTCAAACAGTGTCTCCTGTCATATGCTGAACTGGTCGCATTGTGGATTTGGCCTAAAACATGATTTTGGACAATGTTCATGGAACTCAGCTTGAAACGTACTTGCAGACTTAAAAACCCTTGCCTATTGTAGATCGCGCCTGTCCTTCCAGTGCTGAACGAAAAACAATGATTTTGGACCCTGTTTTCATGCGAAATGGCTAAAAGAAATGTTTCACGTTTGTTTCACTCAAACAGTGTCTCCTGTCATATGCTGAACTGGTCGCATTGTGGATTTGGCCTAAAACATGAATTTGGACAATGTTCATGGAACTCAGCTTGAAACGTACTTGCAGAATTAAAAACCCTTGCCTATTGTAGATCGCGCCTGTCCTTCCAGTGCTGAACGAAAAACAATGATTTTGGACCCTGTTTTCATGCGAAATGGCTAAAATAAATATTTCACGTTTGTTTCACTCAAACAGTGTCTCCTGTCATATGCTGAACTGGTCTCTTTGGGGATTTGGCCTAAAACATGATTTTGGACAATGTTCATGGAACTCAGCTTGAAACGTACTTGCAGACTTAAAAACCCTTGCCTATTGTAGATCGCGCCTGTCCTTCCAGTGCTGAACGAAAAACAATGATTTTGGACCCTGTTTTCATGCGAAATGGCTAAAAGAAATGTTTCACGTTTGTTTCACTCAAACAGTGTCTCCTGTCATATGATGAACTGGTCGCATTGTGGATTTGGCCTAAAACATGATTTTGGACAATGTTCATGGAACTCAGCTTGAAACGTACTTGCAGACTTAAAAACCCTTGCCTATTGTAGATCGCGCCTGTACTTCCAGTGCTGAACGAAAAACAATGATTTTGGACCCTGTTTTCATGCGAAATGGCTAAAATAAATGTTTCACGTTTGTTTCACTCAAACAGTGTCTCCTGTCATATGCTGAACTGGTCGCATTGTGGATTTGGCCTAAAACATGATTTTGGACAATGTTCATGGAACTCAGCTTGAAACGTACTTGCAGACTTAAAAACCCTTGCCTATTGTAGATCGCGCCTGTCCTTCCAGTGCTGAACGAAAAACAATGATTTTGGACCCTGTTTTCATGCGAAATGGCTAAAAGAAATGTTTCACGTTTGTTTCACTCAAACAGTGTCTCCTGTCATATGCTGAACTGGTCGCATTGGGGATTTGGCCTAAAACATGATTTTGGACAATGTTCATGGAACTCAGCTTGAAACGTACTTGCAGACTTAAAAACCCTTGCCTATTATAGATCGCGCCTGTCCTTCCAGTGCTGAACGAAAAACAATGATTTTGGACCCTGTTTTCATGTGAAATGGCTAAAAGAAATGTTTCACTTTTGTTTCACTCAAACAGTGTCTCCTGTCATATGCTGAACTGGTTGCATAGGGGATTTGGCCTAAAACATGATTTTGGACAATGTTCATGGAACTCAGCTTGAAACGTACTTGCAGACTTAAAAACCCTTGCCTATTGTAGATCGCGCCTGTCCTTCCAGTGCTGAACGAAAAACAATGATTTTGGACCCTGTTTTCATGCGAAATGGCTAAAAGAAATGTTTCACGTTTGTTTCACTCAAACAGTGTCTCCTGTCATATGATGAACTGGTCGCATTGTGGATTTGGCCTAAAACATGATTTTGGACAATGTTCATGGAACTCAGCTTGAAACGTACTTGCAGACTTAAAAACCCTTGCCTATTGTAGATCGCGCCTGTCCTTCCAGTGCTGAACGAAAAACAATGATTTTGGACCCTGTTTTCATGCGAAATGGCTAAAATAAATGTTTCACGTTTGTTTCACTCAAACAGTGTCTCCTGTCATATGCTGAACTGGTCGCATTGGGGATTTGGCCTAAAACATGATTTTGGACAATGTTCATGGAACTCAGCTTGAAACGTACTTGCAGACTTAAAAACCCTTGCCTATTATAGATCGCGCCTGTCCTTCCAGTGCTGAACGAAAAACAATGATTTTGGACCCTGTTTTCATGCGAAATGGCTAAAATAAATGTTTCACGTTTGTTTCACTCAAACAGTGTCTCCTGTCATATGCTGAACTGGTCGCATTGGGGATTTGGCCTAAAACATGATTTTGGACAATGTTCATGGAACTCAGCTTGAAACGTACTTGCAGACTTAAAAACCCTTGCCTATTATAGATCGCGCCTGTCCTTCCAGTGCTGAACGAAAAACAATGATTTTGGACCCTGTTTTCATGTGAAATGGCTAAAAGAAATGTTTCACGTTTGTTTCACTCAAACAGTGTCTCCTGTCATATGCTGAACTGGTTGCATAGGGGATTTGGCCTAAAACATGATTTTGGACAATGTTCATGGAACTCAGCTTGAAACGTACTTGCAGACTTAAAAACCCTTGCCTATTGTAGATCGCGCCTGTCCTTCCAGTGCTGAACGAAAAACAATGATTTTGGACCCTGTTTTCATGCGAAATGGCTAAAATAAATGTTTCACGTTTGTTTCACTCAAACAGTGTCTCCTGTCATATGCTGAACTGGTCGCATTGGGGATTTGGCCTAAAACATGATTTTGGACAATGTTCATGGAACTCAGCTTGAAACGTACTTGCAGACTTAAAAACCCTTGCCTATTATAGATCGCGCCTGTCCTTCCAGTGCTGAACGAAAAACAATGATTTTGGACCCTGTTTTCATGTGAAATGGCTAAAAGAAATGTTTCACGTTTGTTTCACTCAAACAGTGTCTCCTGTCATATGCTGAACTGGTTGCATAGGGGATTTGGCCTAAAACATGATTTTGGACAATGTTCATGGAACTCAGCTTGAAACGTACTTGCAGACTTAAAAACCCTTGCCTATTGTAGATCGCGCCTGTCCTTCCAGTGCTGAACGAAAAACAATGATTTTGGACCCTGTTTTCATGCGAAATGGCTAAAATAAATATTTCACGTTTGTTTCACTCAAACAGTGTCTCCTGTCATATGCTGAACTGGTCTCTTTGGGGATTTGGCCTAAAACATGATTTTGGACAATGTTCATGGAACTCAGCTTGAAACGTACTTGCAGACTTAAAAACCCTTGCCTATTGTAGATCGCGCCTGTACTTCCAGTGCTGAATGAAAAACAATGATTTTGGACCCTGTTTTCATGCGAAATGGCTAAAATAAATGTTTCACGTTTGTTTCACTCAAACAGTGTCTCCTTTCATATGCTGAACTGGTCGCATTGTGGATTTGGCCTAAAACATGATTTTGGACAATGTTCATGGAACTCAGCTTGAAACGTACTTGCAGACTTAAAAACCCTTGCCTATTGTAGATCGCGCCTGTCCTTCCAGTGCTGAACGAAAAACAATGATTTTGGACCCTGTTTTCATGCGAAATGGCTAAAATAAATGTTTCACGTTTGTTTCACTCAAACAGTGTCTCCTGTCATATGCTGAACTGGTCGCATTGGGGATTTGGCCTAAAACATGATTTTGGACAATGTTCATGGAACTCAGCTTGAAACGTACTTGCAGACGTAAAAACCCTTGCCTATTGTAGATCGCGCCTGTCCTTCCAGTGCTGAACGAAAAACAATGATTTTGGACCCTGTTTTCATGCGAAATGGCTAAAATAAATGTTTCACGTTTGTTTCACTCAAACAGTGTCTCCTGTCATATGCTGAACTGGTCGCATTGTGGATTTGGCCTAAAACATGAATTTGGACAATGTTCATGGAACTCAGCTTGAAACGTACTTGCAGAATTAAAAACCCTTGCCTATTGTAGATCGCGCCTGTCCTTCCAGTGCTGAACGAAAAACAATGATTTTGGACCCTGTTTTCATGCGAAATGGCTAAAATAAATATTTCACGTTTGTTTCACTCAAACAGTGTCTCCTGTCATATGCTGAACTGGTCTCTTTGGGGATTTGGCCTAAAACATGATTTTGGACAATGTTCATGGAACTCAGCTTGAAACGTACTTGCAGACTTAAAAACCCTTGCCTATTGTAGATCGCGCCTGTCCTTCCAGTGCTGAACGAAAAACAATGATTTTGGACCCTGTTTTCATGCGAAATGGCTAAAAGAAATGTTTCACGTTTGTTTCACTCAAACAGTGTCTCCTGTCATATGATGAACTGGTCGCATTGTGGATTTGGCCTAAAACATGATTTTGGACAATGTTCATGGAACTCAGCTTGAAACGTACTTGCAGACTTAAAAACCCTTGCCTATTGTAGATCGCGCCTGTACTTCCAGTGCTGAACGAAAAACAATGATTTTGGACCCTGTTTTCATGCGAAATGGCTAAAATAAATGTTTCACGTTTGTTTCACTCAAACAGTGTCTCCTGTCATATGCTGAACTGGTCGCATTGTGGATTTGGCCTAAAACATGATTTTGGACAATGTTCATGGAACTCAGCTTGAAACGTACTTGCAGACTTAAAAACCCTTGCCTATTGTAGATCGCGCCTGTCCTTCCAGTGCTGAACGAAAAACAATGATTTTGGACCCTGTTTTCATGCGAAATGGCTAAAATAAATGTTTCACGTTTGTTTCACTCAAACAGTGTCTCCTGTCATATGCTGAACTGGTCGCATTGGGGATTTGGCCTAAAACATGATTTTGGACAATGTTCATGGAACTCAGCTTGAAACGTACTTGCAGACTTAAAAACCCTTGCCTATTATAGATCGCGCCTGTCCTTCCAGTGCTGAACGAAAAACAATGATTTTGGACCCTGTTTTCATGTGAAATGGCTAAAAGAAATGTTTCACGTTTGTTTCACTCAAACAGTGTCTCCTGTCATATGCTGAACTGGTTGCATAGGGGATTTGGCCTAAAACATGATTTTGGACAATGTTCATGGAACTCAGCTTGAAACGTACTTGCAGACTTAAAAACCCTTGCCTATTGTAGATCGCGCCTGTCCTTCCAGTGCTGAACGAAAAACAATGATTTTGGACCCTGTTTTCATGCGAAATGGCTAAAATAAATATTTCACGTTTGTTTCACTCAAACAGTGTCTCCTGTCATATGCTGAACTGGTCTCTTTGGGGATTTGGCCTAAAACATGATTTTGGACAATGTTCATTGAACTCAGCTTGAAACGTACTTGCAGACTTAAAAACCCTTGCCTATTGTAGATCGCGCCTGTACTTCCAGTGCTGAACGAAAAACAATGATTTTGGACCCTGTTTTCATGCGAAATGGCTAAAATAAATGTTTCACGTTTGTTTCACTCAAACAGTGTCTCCTGTCATATGCTGAACTGGTCGCATTGTGGATTTGGCCTAAAACATGATTTTGGACAATGTTCATGGAACTCAGCTTGAAACGTACTTGCAGACTTAAAAACCCTTGCCTATTGTAGATCGCGCCTGTCCTTCCAGTGCTGAACGAAAAACAATGATTTTGGACCCTGTTTTCATGCGAAATGGCTAAAATAAATGTTTCACGTTTGTTTCACTCAAACAGTGTCTCCTGTCATATGCTGAACTGGTCGCATTGGGGATTTGGCCTAAAACATGATTTTGGACAATGTTCATGGAACTCAGCTTGAAACGTACTTGCAGACGTAAAAACCCTTGCCTATTGTAGATCGCGCCTGTCCTTCCAGTGCTGAACGAAAAACAATGATTTTGGACCCTGTTTTCATGCGAAATGGCTAAAATAAATGTTTCACGTTTGTTTCACTCAAACAGTGTCTCCTGTCATATGCTGAACTGGTCGCATTGTGGATTTGGCCTAAAACATGAATTTGGACAATGTTCATGGAACTCAGCTTGAAACGTACTTGCAGAATTAAAAACCCTTGCCTATTGTAGATCGCGCCTGTCCTTCCAGTGCTGAACGAAAAACAATGATTTTGGACCCTGTTTTCATGCGAAATGGCTAAAATAAATATTTCACGTTTGTTTCACTCAAACAGTGTCTCCTGTCATATGCTGAACTGGTCTCTTTGGGGATTTGGCCTAAAACATGATTTTGGACAATGTTCATGGAACTCAGCTTGAAACGTACTTGCAGACTTAAAAACCCTTGCCTATTGTAGATCGCGCCTGTCCTTCCAGTGCTGAACGAAAAACAATGATTTTGGACCCTGTTTTCATGCGAAATGGCTAAAAGAAATGTTTCACGTTTGTTTCACTCAAACAGTGTCTCCTGTCATATGATGAACTGGTCGCATTGTGGATTTGGCCTAAAACATGATTTTGGACAATGTTCATGGAACTCAGCTTGAAACGTACTTGCAGACTTAAAAACCCTTCCCTATTGTAGATCGCGCCTGTACTTCCAGTGCTGAACGAAAAACAATGATTTTGGACCCTGTTTTCATGCGAAATGGCTAAAATAAATGTTTCACGTTTGTTTCACTCAAACAGTGTCTCCTGTCATATGCTGAACTGGTCGCATTGTGGATTTGGCCTAAAACATGATTTTGGACAATGTTCATGGAACTCAGCTTGAAACGTACTTGCAGACTTAAAAACCCTTGCCTATTGTAGATCGCGCCTGTCCTTCCAGTGCTGAACGAAAAACAATGATTTTGGACCCTGTTTTCATGCGAAATGGCTAAAATAAATGTTTCACGTTTGTTTCACTCAAACAGTGTCTCCTGTCATATGCTGAACTGGTCGCATTGGGGATTTGGCCTAAAACATGATTTTGGACAATGTTCATGGAACTCAGCTTGAAACGTACTTGCAGACGTAAAAACCCTTGCCTATTATAGATCGCGCCTGTCCTTCCAGTGCTGAACGAAAAACAATGATTTTGGACCCTGTTTTCATGTGAAATGGCTAAAAGAAATGTTTCACGTTTGTTTCACTCAAACAGTGTCTCCTGTCATATGATGAACTGGTCGCATTGTGGATTTGGCCTAAAACATGATTTTGGACAATGTTCATGGAACTCAGCTTGAAACGTACTTGCAGACTTAAAAACCCTTGCCTATTGTAGATCGCGCCTGTCCTTCCAGTGCTGAACGAAAAACAATGATTTTGGACCCTGTTTTCATGCGAAATGGCTAAAATAAATGTTTCACGTTTGTTTCACTCAAACAGTGTCTCCTGTCATATGCTGAACTGGTCGCATTGTGGATTTGGCCTAAAACATGATTTTGGACAATGTTCATGGAACTCAGCTTGAAACGTACTTGCAGACTTAAAAACCCTTGCCTATTGTAGATCGCGCCTGTCCTTCCAGTGCTGAACGAAAAACAATGATTTTGGACCCTGTTTTCATGCGAAATGGCTAAAATAAATGTTTCACGTTTGTTTCACTCAAACAGTGTCTCCTGTCATATGCTGAACTGGTCGCATTGGGGATTTGGCCTAAAACATGATTTTGGACAATGTTCATGGAACTCAGCTTGAAGTGTACTTGCAGACTTAAAAACCCTTGCCTATTGTAGATCGCGCCTGTCTTTCCAGTGCTGAACGAAAAACAATGATTTTGGACCCTGTTTTCATGCGAAATGGCTAAAATAAATATTTCACGTTTGTTTCACTCAAACAGTGTCTCCTGTCATATGCTGAACTGGTCGCATTGGGGATTTGGCCTACAACATGATTTTGGACAATGTTCATGGAACTCAGCTTGAAACGTACTTGCAGACTTAAAAACCCTTGCCTATTATAGATCGCGCCTGTCCTTCCAGTGCTGAACGAAAAACAATGATTTTGGACCCTGTTTTCATGTGAAATGGCTAAAAGAAATGTTTCACGTTTGTTTCACTCAAACAGTGTCTCCTGTCATATGCTGAACTGGTTGCATAGGGGATTTGGCCTAAAACATGATTTTGGACAATGTTCATGGAACTCAGCTTGAAACGTACTTGCAGACTTAAAAACCCTTGCCTATTGTAGATCGCGCCTGTCCTTCCAGTGCTGAACGAAAAACAATGATTTTGGCCCCTGTTTTCATGCGAAATGGCTAAAATAAATATTTCACGTTTGTTTCACTCAAACAGTGTCTCCTGTCATATGCTGAACTGGTCTCATTGGGGATTTGGCCTAAAACATGATTTTGGACAATGTTCATGGAACTCAGCTTGAAACGTACTTGCAGACTTAAAAACCCTTGCCTATTGTAGATCGCGCCTGTCCTTCCAGTGCTGAACGAAAAACAATGATTTTGGACCCTGTTTTCATGCGAAATGGCTAAAATAAATGTTTCACGTTTGTTTCACTCAAACAGTGTCTCCTGTCATATGCTGAACTGGTCGCATTGTGGATTTGGCCTAAAACATGATTTTGGACAATGTTCATGGAACTCAGCTTGAAACGTACTTGCAGACTTAAAAACCCTTGCCTATTGTAGATCGCGCCTGTCCTTCCAGTGCTGAACGAAAAACAATGATTTTGGACCCTGTTTTCATGCGAAATGGCTAAAATAAATGTTTCACGTTTGTTTCACTCAAACAGTGTCTCCTGTCATATGCTGAACTGGTCGCATTGGGGATTTGGCCTAAAACATGATTTTGGACAATGTTCATGGAACTCAGCTTGAAGTGTACTTGCAGACTTAAAAACCCTTGCCTATTGTAGATCGCGCCTGTCTTTCCAGTGCTGAACGAAAAACAATGATTTTGGACCCTGTTTTCATGCGAAATGGCTAAAATAAATATTTCACGTTTGTTTCACTCAAACAGTGTCTCCTGTCATATGCTGAACTGGTCGCATTGGGGATTTGGCCTACAACATGATTTTGGACAATGTTCATGGAACTCAGCTTGAAACGTACTTGCAGACTTAAAAACCCTTGCCTATTATAGATCGCGCCTGTCCTTCCAGTGCTGAACGAAAAACAATGATTTTGGACCCTGTTTTCATGTGAAATGGCTAAAAGAAATGTTTCACGTTTGTTTCACTCAAACAGTGTCTCCTGTCATATGCTGAACTGGTCGCATTGTGGATTTGGCCTAAAACATGATTTTGGACAATGTTCATGGAACTCAGCTTGAAACGTACTTGCAGACTTAAAAACCCTTGCCTATTGTAGATTGCGCCTGTCCTTCCAGTGCTGAACGAAAAACAATGATTTTGGCCCCTGTTTTCATGCGAAATGGCTAAAATAAATATTTCACGTTTGTTTCACTCAAACAGTGTCTCCTGTCATATGCTGAACTGGTCTCATTGGGGATTTGGCCTAAAACATGATTTTGGACAATGTTCATGGAACTCAGCTTGAAACGTACTTGCAGACTTAAAAACCCTTGCCTATTGTAGATCGCGCCTGTCCTTCCAGTGCTGAACGAAAAACAATGATTTTGGACCCTGTTTTCATGCGAAATGGCTAAAAGAAATGTTTCACGTTTGTTTCACTCAAACAGTGTCTCCTGTCATATGCTGAACTGGTCGCATTGTGGATTTGGCCTAAAACATGATTTTGGACAATGTTCATGGAACTCAGCTTGAAACGTACTTGCACACTTAAAAACCCTTGCCTATTGTAGATCGCGCCTGTCCTTCCAGTGCTGAACGAAAAACAATGATTTTGGACCCTGTTTTCATGCGAAATGGCTAAAATAAATGTTTCACGTTTGTTTCACTCAAACAGTGTCTCCTGTCATATGCTGAACTGGTCGCATTGTGGATTTGGCCTAAAACATGAATTTGGACAATGTTCATGGAACTCAGCTTGAAACGTACTTGCAGAATTAAAAACCCTTGCCTATTGTAGATCGCGCCTGTCCTTCCAGTGCTGAACGAAAAACAATGATTTTGGACCCTGTTTTCATGCGAAATGGCTAAAATAAATATTTCACGTTTGTTTCACTCAAACAGTGTCTCCTGTCATATGCTGAACTGGTCTCTTTGGGGATTTGGCCTAAAACATGATTTTGGACAATGTTCATGGAACTCAGCTTGAAACGTACTTGCAGACTTAAAAACCCTTGCCTATTGTAGATCGCGCCTGTACTTCCAGTGCTGAACGAAAAACAATGATTTTGGACCCTGTTTTCATGCGAAATGGCTAAAATAAATGTTTCACGTTTGTTTCACTCAAACAGTGTCTCCTGTCATATGCTGAACTGGTCGCATTGTGGATTTGGCCTAAAACATGATTTTGGACAATGTTCATGGAACTCAGCTTGAAACGTACTTGCAGACTTAAAAACCCTTGCCTATTGTAGATCGCGCCTGTCCTTCCAGTGCTGAACGAAAAACAATGATTTTGGACCCTGTTTTCATGCGAAATGGCTAAAATAAATGTTTCACGTTTGTTTCACTCAAACAGTGTCTCCTGTCATATGCTGAACTGGTCGCATTGGGGATTTGGCCTAAAACATGATTTTGGACAATGTTCATGGAACTCAGCTTGAAACGTACTTGCAGACGTAAAAACCCTTGCCTATTGTAGATCGCGCCTGTCCTTCCAGTGCTGAACGAAAAACAATGATTTTGGACCATGTTTTCATGCGAAATGGCTAAAATAAATGTTTCACGTTTGTTTCACTCAAACAGTGTCTCCTGTCATATGCTGAACTGGTCGCATTGTGGATTTGGCCTAAAACATGATTTTGGACAATGTTCATGGAACTCAGCTTGAAACGTACTTGCACACTTAAAAACCCTTGCCTATTGTAGATCGCGCCTGTCCTTCCAGTGCTGAACGAAAAACAATGATTTTGGACCCTGTTTTCATGCGAAATGGCTAAAATAAATGTTTCACGTTTGTTTCACTCAAACAGTGTCTCCTGTCATATGCTGAACTGGTCGCACTGTGGATTTGGCCTAAAACATGAATTTGGACAATGTTCATGGAACTCAGCTTGAAACGTACTTGCAGAATTAAAAACCCTTGCCTATTGTAGATCGCGCCTGTCCTTCCAGTGCTGAACGAAAAACAATGATTTTGGACCCTGTTTTCATGCGAAATGGCTAAAATAAATATTTCACGTTTGTTTCACTCAAACAGTGTCTCCTGTCATATGCTGAACTGGTCTCTTTGGGGATTTGGCCTAAAACATGATTTTGGACAATGTTCATGGAACTCAGCTTGAAACGTACTTGCAGACTTAAAAACCCTTGCCTATTGTAGATCGCGCCTGTACTTCCAGTGCTGAACGAAAAACAATGATTTTGGACCCTGTTTTCATGCGAAATGGCTAAAATAAATGTTTCACGTTTGTTTCACTCAAACAGTGTCTCCTGTCATATGCTGAACTGGTCGCATTGGGGATTTGGCCTAAAACATGATTTTGGACAATGTTCATGGAACTCAGCTTGAAACGTACTTGCAGACGTAAAAACCCTTGCCTATTGTAGATCGCGCCTGTCCTTCCAGTGCTGAACGAAAAACAATGATTTTGGACCCTGTTTTCATGCGAAATGGCTAAAATAAATGTTTCACGTTTGTTTCACTCAAACAGTGTCTCCTGTCATATGCTGAACTGGTCGCATTGTGGATTTGGCCTAAAACATGAATTTGGACAATGTTCATGGAACTCAGCTTGAAACGTACTTGCAGAATTAAAAACCCTTGCCTATTGTAGATCGCGCCTGTCCTTCCAGTGCTGAACGAAAAACAATGATTTTGGACCCTGTTTTCATGCGAAATGGCTAAAATAAATATTTCACGTTTGTTTCACTCAAACAGTGTCTCCTGTCATATGCTGAACTGGTCTCTTTGGGGATTTGGCCTAAAACATGATTTTGGACAATGTTCATGGAACTCAGCTTGAAACGTACTTGCAGACTTAAAAACCCTTGCCTATTGTAGATCGCGCCTGTACTTCCAGTGCTGAACGAAAAACAATGATTTTGGACCCTGTTTTCATGCGAAATGGCTAAAATAAATGTTTCACGTTTGTTTCACTCAAACAGTGTCTCCTGTCATATGCTGAACTGGTCGCATTGTGGATTTGGCCTAAAACATGATTTTGGACAATGTTCATGGAACTCAGCTTGAAACGTACTTGCAGACTTAAAAACCCTTGCCTATTGTAGATCGCGCCTGTCCTTCCAGTGCTGAACGAAAAACAATGATTTTGGACCCTGTTTTCATGCGAAATGGCTAAAATAAATGTTTCACGTTTGTTTCACTCAAACAGTGTCTCCTGTCATATGCTGAACTGGTCGCATTGGGGATTTGGCCTAAAACATGATTTTGGACAATGTTCATGGAACTCAGCTTGAAACGTACTTGCAGACGTAAAAACCCTTGCCTATTGTAGATCGCGCCTGTCCTTCCAGTGCTGAACGAAAAACAATGATTTTGGACCCTGTTTTCATGCGAAATGGCTAAAATAAATGTTTCACGTTTGTTTCACTCAAACAGTGTCTCCTGTCATATGCTGAACTGGTCGCATTGTGGATTTGGCCTAAAACATGAATTTGGACAATGTTCATGGAACTCAGCTTGAAACGTACTTGCAGAATTAAAAACCCTTGCCTATTGTAGATCGCGCCTGTCCTTCCAGTGCTGAACGAAAAACAATGATTTTGGACCCTGTTTTCATGCGAAATGGCTAAAATAAATATTTCACGTTTGTTTCACTCAAACAGTGTCTCCTGTCATATGCTGAACTGGTCTCTTTGGGGATTTGGCCTAAAACATGATTTTGGACAATGTTCATGGAACTCAGCTTGAAACGTACTTGCAGACTTAAAAACCCTTGCCTATTGTAGATCGCGCCTGTCCTTCCAGTGCTGAACGAAAAACAATGATTTTGGACCCTGTTTTCATGCGAAATGGCTAAAAGAAATGTTTCACGTTTGTTTCACTCAAACAGTGTCTCCTGTCATATGATGAACTGGTCGCATTGTGGATTTGGCCTAAAACATGATTTTGGACAATGTTCATGGAACTCAGCTTGAAACGTACTTGCAGACTTAAAAACCCTTCCCTATTGTAGATCGCGCCTGTACTTCCAGTGCTGAACGAAAAACAATGATTTTGGACCCTGTTTTCATGCGAAATGGCTAAAATAAATGTTTCACGTTTGTTTCACTCAAACAGTGTCTCCTGTCATATGCTGAACTGGTCGCATTGTGGATTTGGCCTAAAACATGATTTTGGACAATGTTCATGGAACTCAGCTTGAAACGTACTTGCAGACTTAAAAACCCTTGCCTATTGTAGATCGCGCCTGTCCTTCCAGTGCTGAACGAAAAACAATGATTTTGGACCCTGTTTTCATGCGAAATGGCTAAAATAAATGTTTCACGTTTGTTTCACTCAAACAGTGTCTCCTGTCATATGCTGAACTGGTCGCATTGGGGATTTGGCCTAAAACATGATTTTGGACAATGTTCATGGAACTCAGCTTGAAACGTACTTGCAGACGTAAAAACCCTTGCCTATTATAGATCGCGCCTGTCCTTCCAGTGCTGAACGAAAAACAATGATTTTGGACCCTGTTTTCATGTGAAATGGCTAAAAGAAATGTTTCACGTTTGTTTCACTCAAACAGTGTCTCCTGTCATATGATGAACTGGTCGCATTGTGGATTTGGCCTAAAACATGATTTTGGACAATGTTCATGGAACTCAGCTTGAAACGTACTTGCAGACTTAAAAACCCTTGCCTATTGTAGATCGCGCCTGTCCTTCCAGTGCTGAACGAAAAACAATGATTTTGGACCCTGTTTTCATGCGAAATGGCTAAAATAAATGTTTCACGTTTGTTTCACTCAAACAGTGTCTCCTGTCATATGCTGAACTGGTCGCATTGTGGATTTGGCCTAAAACATGAATTTGGACAATGTTCATGGAACTCAGCTTGAAACGTACTTGCAGAATTAAAAACCCTTGCCTATTGTAGATCGCGCCTGTCCTTCCAGTGCTGAACGAAAAACAATGATTTTGGACCCTGTTTTCATGCGAAATGGCTAAAATAAATGTTTCACGTTTGTTTCACTCAAACAGTGTCTCCTGTCATATGCTGAACTGGTCTCTTTGGGGATTTGGCCTAAAACATGATTTTGGACAATGTTCATGGAACTCAGCTTGAAACGTACTTGCAGACTTAAAAACCCTTGCCTATTGTAGATCGCGCCTGTACTTCCAGTGCTGAACGAAAAACAATGATTTTGGACCCTGTTTTCATGCGAAATGGCTAAAATAAATGTTTCACGTTTGTTTCACTCAAACAGTGTCTCCTGTCATATGCTGAACTGGTCGCATTGTGGATTTGGCCTAAAACATGATTTTGGACAATGTTCATGGAACTCAGCTTGAAACGTACTTGCAGACTTAAAAACCCTTGCCTATTGTAGATCGCGCCTGTCCTTCCAGTGCTGAACGAAAAACAATGATTTTGGACCCTGTTTTCATGCGAAATGGCTAAAATAAATGTTTCACGTTTGTTTCACTCAAACAGTGTCTCCTGTCATATGCTGAACTGGTCGCATTGGGGATTTGGCCTAAAACATGATTTTGGACAATGTTCATGGAACTCAGCTTGAAACGTACTTGCAGACGTAAAAACCCTTGCCTATTGTAGATCGCGCCTGTCCTTCCAGTGCTGAACGAAAAACAATGATTTTGGACCCTGTTTTCATGCGAAATGGCTAAAATAAATGTTTCACGTTTGTTTCACTCAAACAGTGTCTCCTGTCATATGCTGAACTGGTCGCATTGTGGATTTGGCCTAAAACATGATTTTGGACAATGTTCATGGAACTCAGCTTGAAACGTACTTGCACACTTAAAAACCCTTGCCTATTGTAGATCGCGCCTGTCCTTCCAGTGCTGAACGAAAAACAATGATTTTGGACCCTGTTTTCATGCGAAATGGCTAAAATAAATGTTTCACGTTTGTTTCACTCAAACAGTGTCTCCTGTCATATGCTGAACTGGTCGCATTGTGGATTTGGCCTAAAACATGAATTTGGACAATGTTCATGGAACTCAGCTTGAAACGTACTTGCAGAATTAAAAACCCTTGCCTATTGTAGATCGCGCCTGTCCTTCCAGTGCTGAACGAAAAACAATGATTTTGGACCCTGTTTTCATGCGAAATGGCTAAAATAAATATTTCACGTTTGTTTCACTCAAACAGTGTCTCCTGTCATATGCTGAACTGGTCTCTTTGGGGATTTGGCCTAAAACATGATTTTGGACAATGTTCATGGAACTCAGCTTGAAACGTACTTGCAGACTTAAAAACCCTTGCCTATTGTAGATCGCGCCTGTACTTCCAGTGCTGAACGAAAAACAATGATTTTGGACCCTGTTTTCATGCGAAATGGCTAAAATAAATGTTTCACGTTTGTTTCACTCAAACAGTGTCTCCTGTCATATGCTGAACTGGTCGCATTGTGGATTTGGCCTAAAACATGATTTTGGACAATGTTCATGGAACTCAGCTTGAAACGTACTTGCAGACTTAAAAACCCTTGCCTATTGTAGATCGCGCCTGTCCTTCCAGTGCTGAACGAAAAACAATGATTTTGGACCCTGTTTTCATGCGAAATGGCTAAAATAAATGTTTCACGTTTGTTTCACTCAAACAGTGTCTCCTGTCATATGCTGAACTGGTCGCATTGGGGATTTGGCCTAAAACATGATTTTGGACAATGTTCATGGAACTCAGCTTGAAACGTACTTGCAGACGTAAAAACCCTTGCCTATTGTAGATCGCGCCTGTCCTTCCAGTGCTGAACGTTAAACAATGATTTTGGACCCTGTTTTCATGCGAAATGGCTAAAATAAATGTTTCACGTTTGTTTCACTCAAACAGTGTCTCCTGTCATATGCTGAACTGGTCGCATTGTGGATTTGGCCTAAAACATGAATTTGGACAATGTTCATGGAACTCAGCTTGAAACGTACTTGCAGAATTAAAAACCCTTGCCTATTGTAGATCGCGCCTGTCCTTCCAGTGCTGAACGAAAAACAATGATTTTGGACCCTGTTTTCATGCGAAATGGCTAAAATAAATATTTCACGTTTGTTTCACTCAAACAGTGTCTCCTGTCATATGCTGAACTGGTCTCTTTGGGGATTTGGCCTAAAACATGATTTTGGACAATGTTCATGGAACTCAGCTTGAAACGTACTTGCAGACTTAAAAACCCTTGCCTATTGTAGATCGCGCCTGTACTTCCAGTGCTGAACGAAAAACAATGATTTTGGACCCTGTTTTCATGCGAAATGGCTAAAATAAATGTTTCACGTTTGTTTCACTCAAACAGTGTCTCCTGTCATATGCTGAACTGGTCGCATTGTGGATTTGGCCTAAAACATGATTTTGGACAATGTTCATGGAACTCAGCTTGAAACGTACTTGCAGACTTAAAAACCCTTGCCTATTGTAGATCGCGCCTGTCCTTCCAGTGCTGAACGAAAAACAATGATTTTGGACCCTGTTTTCATGCGAAATGGCTAAAATAAATGTTTCACGTTTGTTTCACTCAAACAGTGTCTCCTGTCATATGCTGAACTGGTCGCATTGGGGATTTGGCCTAAAACATGATTTTGGACAATGTTCATGGAACTCAGCTTGAAACGTACTTGCAGACGTAAAAACCCTTGCCTATTGTAGATCGCGCCTGTCCTTCCAGTGCTGAACGAAAAACAATGATTTTGGACCCTGTTTTCATGCGAAATGGCTAAAATAAATGTTTCACGTTTGTTTCACTCAAACAGTGTCTCCTGTCATATGCTGAACTGGTCGCATTGTGGATTTGGCCTAAAACATGAATTTGGACAATGTTCATGGAACTCAGCTTGAAACGTACTTGCAGAATTAAAAACCCTTGCCTATTGTAGATCGCGCCTGTCCTTCCAGTGCTGAACGAAAAACAATGATTTTGGACCCTGTTTTCATGCGAAATGGCTAAAATAAATATTTCACGTTTGTTTCACTCAAACAGTGTCTCCTGTCATATGCTGAACTGGTCTCTTTGGGGATTTGGCCTAAAACATGATTTTGGACAATGTTCATGGAACTCAGCTTGAAACGTACTTGCAGACTTAAAAACCCTTGCCTATTGTAGATCGCGCCTGTCCTTCCAGTGCTGAACGAAAAACAATGATTTTGGACCCTGTTTTCATGCGAAATGGCTAAAAGAAATGTTTCACGTTTGTTTCACTCAAACAGTGTCTCCTGTCATATGATGAACTGGTCGCATTGTGGATTTGGCCTAAAACATGATTTTGGACAATGTTCATGGAACTCAGCTTGAAACGTACTTGCAGACTTAAAAACCCTTCCCTATTGTAGATCGCGCCTGTACTTCCAGTGCTGAACGAAAAACAATGATTTTGGACCCTGTTTTCATGCGAAATGGCTAAAATAAATGTTTCACGTTTGTTTCACTCAAACAGTGTCTCCTGTCATATGCTGAACTGGTCGCATTGTGGATTTGGCCTAAAACATGATTTTGGACAATGTTCATGGAACTCAGCTTGAAACGTACTTGCAGACTTAAAAACCCTTGCCTATTGTAGATCGCGCCTGTCCTTCCAGTGCTGAACGAAAAACAATGATTTTGGACCCTGTTTTCATGCGAAATGGCTAAAATAAATGTTTCACGTTTGTTTCACTCAAACAGTGTCTCCTGTCATATGCTGAACTGGTCGCATTGGGGATTTGGCCTAAAACATGATTTTGGACAATGTTCATGGAACTCAGCTTGAAACGTACTTGCAGACGTAAAAACCCTTGCCTATTATAGATCGCGCCTGTCCTTCCAGTGCTGAACGAAAAACAATGATTTTGGACCCTGTTTTCATGTGAAATGGCTAAAAGAAATGTTTCACGTTTGTTTCACTCAAACAGTGTCTCCTGTCATATGATGAACTGGTCGCATTGTGGATTTGGCCTAAAACATGATTTTGGACAATGTTCATGGAACTCAGCTTGAAACGTACTTGCAGACTTAAAAACCCTTGCCTATTGTAGATCGCGCCTGTCCTTCCAGTGCTGAACGAAAAACAATGATTTTGGACCCTGTTTTCATGCGAAATGGCTAAAATAAATGTTTCACGTTTGTTTCACTCAAACAGTGTCTCCTGTCATATGCTGAACTGGTCGCATTGTGGATTTGGCCTAAAACATGATTTTGGACAATGTTCATGGAACTCAGCTTGAAACGTACTTGCAGACTTAAAAACCCTTGCCTATTGTAGATCGCGCCTGTCCTTCCAGTGCTGAACGAAAAACAATGATTTTGGACCCTGTTTTCATGCGAAATGGCTAAAATAAATGTTTCACGTTTGTTTCACTCAAACAGTGTCTCCTGTCATATGCTGAACTGGTCGCATTGGGGATTTGGCCTAAAACATGATTTTGGACAATGTTCATGGAACTCAGCTTGAAGTGTACTTGCAGACTTAAAAACCCTTGCCTATTGTAGATCGCGCCTGTCTTTCCAGTGCTGAACGAAAAACAATGATTTTGGACCCTGTTTTCATGCGAAATGGCTAAAAGAAATGTTTCACGTTTGTTTCACTCAAACAGTGTCTCCTGTCATATGCTGAACTGGTCGCATTGTGGATTTGGCCTAAAACATGATTTTGGACAATGTTCATGGAACTCAGCTTGAAACGTACTTGCACACTTAAAAACCCTTGCCTATTGTAGATCGCGCCTGTCCTTCCAGTGCTGAACGAAAAACAATGATTTTGGACCCTGTTTTCATGCGAAATGGCTAAAATAAATGTTTCACGTTTGTTTCACTCAAACAGTGTCTCCTGTCATATGCTGAACTGGTCGCATTGTGGATTTGGCCTAAAACATGAATTTGGACAATGTTCATGGAACTCAGCTTGAAACGTACTTGCAGAATTAAAAACCCTTGCCTATTGTAGATCGCGCCTGTCCTTCCAGTGCTGAACGAAAAACAATGATTTTGGACCCTGTTTTCATGCGAAATGGCTAAAATAAATATTTCACGTTTGTTTCACTCAAACAGTGTCTCCTGTCATATGCTGAACTGGTCGCATTGGGGATTTGGCCTAAAACATGATTTTGGACAATGTTCATGGAACTCAGCTTGAAGTGTACTTGCAGACTTAAAAACCCTTGCCTATTGTAGATCGCGCCTGTCTTTCCAGTGCTGAACGAAAAACAATGATTTTGGACCCTGTTTTCATGCGAAATGGCTAAAATAAATATTTCACGTTTGTTTCACTCAAACAGTGTCTCCTGTCATATGCTGAACTGGTCGCATTGGGGATTTGGCCTAAAACATGATTTTGGACAATGTTCATGGAACTCAGCTTGAAACGTACTTGCAGACTTAAAAACCCTTGCCTATTGTAGATCGCGCCTGTCCTTCCAGTGCTGAACGAAAAACAATGATTTTGGACCCTGTTTTCATGCGAAATGGCTAAAAGAAATGTTTCACGTTTGTTTCACTCAAACAGTGTCTCCTGTCATATGCTGAACTGGTCGCATTGTGGATTTGGCCTAAAACATGATTTTGGACAATGTTCATGGAACTCAGCTTGAAACGTACTTGCAGACTTAAAAACCCTTGCCTATTGTAGATCGCGCCTGTCCTTCCAGTGCTGAACGAAAAACAATGATTTTGGACCCTGTTTTCATGCGAAATGGCTAAAAGAAATATTTCACGTTTGTTTCACTCAAACAGTGTCTCCTGTCATATGCTGAACTGGTCGCATTGGGGATTTGGCCTAAAACATGATTTTGGACAATGTTCATGGAACTCAGCTTGAAACGTACTTGCAGACGTAAAAACCCTTGCCTATTATAGATCGCGCCTGTCCTTCCAGTGCTGAACGAAAAACAATGATTTTGGACCCTGTTTTCATGTGAAATGGCTAAAAGAAATGTTTCACGTTTGTTTCACTCAAACAGTGTCTCCTGTCATATGATGAACTGGTCGCATTGTGGATTTGGCCTAAAACATGATTTTGGACAATGTTCATGGAACTCAGCTTGAAACGTACTTGCAGACTTAAAAACCCTTGCCTATTGTAGATCGCGCCTGTCCTTCCAGTGCTGAACGAAAAACAATGATTTTGGACCCTGTTTTCATGCGAAATGGCTAAAATAAATGTTTCACGTTTGTTTCACTCAAACAGTGTCTCCTGTCATATGCTGAACTGGTCGCATTGTGGATTTGGCCTAAAACATGATTTTGGACAATGTTCATGGAACTCAGCTTGAAACGTACTTGCAGACTTAAAAACCCTTGCCTATTGTAGATCGCGCCTGTCCTTCCAGTGCTGAACGAAAAACAATGATTTTGGACCCTGTTTTCATGCGAAATGGCTAAAATAAATGTTTCACGTTTGTTTCACTCAAACAGTGTCTCCTGTCATATGCTGAACTGGTCGCATTGGGGATTTGGCCTAAAACATGATTTTGGACAATGTTCATGGAACTCAGCTTGAAGTGTACTTGCAGACTTAAAAACCCTTGCCTATTGTAGATCGCGCCTGTCTTTCCAGTGCTGAACGAAAAACAATGATTTTGGACCCTGTTTTCATGCGAAATGGCTAAAAGAAATGTTTCACGTTTGTTTCACTCAAACAGTGTCTCCTGTCATATGCTGAACTGGTCGCATTGTGGATTTGGCCTAAAACATGATTTTGGACAATGTTCATGGAACTCAGCTTGAAACGTACTTGCACACTTAAAAACCCTTGCCTATTGTAGATCGCGCCTGTCCTTCCAGTGCTGAACGAAAAACAATGATTTTGGACCCTGTTTTCATGCGAAATGGCTAAAATAAATGTTTCACGTTTGTTTCACTCAAACAGTGTCTCCTGTCATATGCTGAACTGGTCGCATTGTGGATTTGGCCTAAAACATGAATTTGGACAATGTTCATGGAACTCAGCTTGAAACGTACTTGCAGAATTAAAAACCCTTGCCTATTGTAGATCGCGCCTGTCCTTCCAGTGCTGAACGAAAAACAATGATTTTGGACCCTGTTTTCATGCGAAATGGCTAAAATAAATATTTCACGTTTGTTTCACTCAAACAGTGTCTCCTGTCATATGCTGAACTGGTCGCATTGGGGATTTGGCCTAAAACATGATTTTGGACAATGTTCATGGAACTCAGCTTGAAGTGTACTTGCAGACTTAAAAACCCTTGCCTATTGTAGATCGCGCCTGTCTTTCCAGTGCTGAACGAAAAACAATGATTTTGGACCCTGTTTTCATGCGAAATGGCTAAAATAAATATTTCACGTTTGTTTCACTCAAACAGTGTCTCCTGTCATATGCTGAACTGGTCGCATTGGGGATTTGGCCTAAAACATGATTTTGGACAATGTTCATGGAACTCAGCTTGAAACGTACTTGCAGACTTAAAAACCCTTGCCTATTGTAGATCGCGCCTGTCCTTCCAGTGCTGAACGAAAAACAATGATTTTGGACCCTGTTTTCATGCGAAATGGCTAAAAGAAATATTTCACGTTTGTTTCACTCAAACAGTGTCTCCTATCATATGCTGAACTGGTCGCATTGTGGATTTGGCCTAAAACATGATTTTGGACAATGTTCATGGAACTCAGCTTGAAACGTACTTGCAGACTTAAAAACCCTTGCCTATTGTAGATTGCGCCTGTCCTTCCAGTGCTGAACGAAAAACAATGATTTTGGAACCTGTTTTCATGCGAAATGGCTAAAATAAATATTTCACGTTTGTTTCACTCAAACAGTGTCTCCTGTCATATGCTGAACTGGTCTCTTTGGGGATTTGGCCTAAAACATGATTTTGGACAATGTTCATGGAACTCAGCTTGAAACGTACTTGCAGACTTAAAAACCCTTGCCTATTGTAGATCGCGCCTGTCCTTCCAGTGCTTAACGAAAAACAATGATTTTGGACCCTGTTTTCATGCGAAATGGCTAAAAGAAATGTTTCACGTTTGTTTCACTCAAACAGTGTCTCCTGTCATATGATGAACTGGTCGCATTGTGGATTTGGCCTAAAACATGATTTTGGACAATGTTCATGGAACTCAGCTTGAAACGTACTTGCAGACTTAAAAACCCTTGCCTATTGTAGATCGCGCCTGTACTTCCAGTGCTGAACGAAAAACAATGATTTTGGACCCTGTTTTCATGCGAAATGGCTAAAATAAATGTTTCACGTTTGTTTCACTCAAACAGTGTCTCCTGTCATATGCTGAACTGGTCGCATTGTGGATTTGGCCTAAAACATGATTTTGGACAATGTTCATGGAACTCAGCTTGAAACGTACTTGCAGACTTAAAAACCCTTGCCTATTGTAGATCGCGCCTGTCCTTCCAGTGCTGAACGAAAAACAATGATTTTGGACCCTGTTTTCATGCGAAATGGCTAAAATAAATGTTTCACGTTTGTTTCACTCAAACAGTGTCTCCTGTCATATGCTGAACTGGTCGCATTGGGGATTTGGCCTAAAACATGATTTTGGACAATGTTCATGGAACTCAGCTTGAAACGTACTTGCAGACTTAAAAACCCTTGCCTATTATAGATCGCGCCTGTCCTTCCAGTGCTGAACGGAAAACAATGATTTTGGACCCTGTTTTCATGTGAAATGGCTATAAGAAATGTTTCACTTTTGTTTCACTCAAACAGTGTCTCCTGTCATATGATGAACTGGTCGCATTGTGGATTTGGCCTAAAACATGATTTTGGACAATGTTCATGGAACTCAGCTTGAAACGTACTTGCAGACTTAAAAACCCTTGCCTATTGTAGATCGCGCCTGTACTTCCAGTGCTGAACGAAAAACAATGATTTTGGACCCTGTTTTCATGCGAAATGGCTAAAATAAATGTTTCACGTTTGTTTCACTCAAACAGTGTCTCCTGTCATATGCTGAACTGGTCGCATTGTGGATTTGGCCTAAAACATGATTTTGGACAATGTTCATGGAACTCAGCTTGAAACGTACTTGCAGACTTAAAAACCCTTGCCTATTGTAGATCGCGCCTGTCCTTCCAGTGCTGAACGAAAAACAATGATTTTGGACCCTGTTTTCATGCGAAATGGCTAAAATAAATGTTTCACGTTTGTTTCACTCAAACAGTGTCTCCTGTCATATGCTGAACTGGTCGCATTGGGGATTTGGCCTAAAACATGATTTTGGACAATGTTCATGGAACTCAGCTTGAAACGTACTTGCAGACTTAAAAACCCTTGCCTATTATAGATCGCGCCTGTCCTTCCAGTGCTGAACAAAAAACAATGATTTTGGACCCTGTTTTCATGTGAAATGGCTAAAAGAAATGTTTCACGTTTGTTTCACTCAAACAGTGTCTCCTGTCATATGCTGAACTGGTTGCATAGGGGATTTGGCCTAAAACATGATTTTGGACAATGTTCATGGAACTCAGCTTGAAACGTACTTGCAGACTTAAAAACCCTTGCCTATTGTAGATCGCGCCTGTCCTTCCAGTGCTGAACGAAAAACAATGATTTTGGCCCCTGTTTTCATGCGAAATGGCTAAAATAAATATTTCACGTTTGTTTCACTCAAACAGTGTCTCCTGTCATATGCTGAACTGGTCTCATTGGGGATTTGGCCTAAAACATGATTTTGGACAATGTTCATGGAACTCAGCTTGAAACGTACTTGCAGACTTAAAAACCCTTGCCTATTGTAGATCGCGCCTGTCCTTCCAGTGCTGAACGAAAAACAATGATTTTGGACCCTGTTTTCATGCGAAATGGCTAAAATAAATGTTTCACGTTTGTTTCACTCAAACAGTGTCTCCTGTCATATGCTGAACTGGTCGCATTGGGGATTTGGCCTAAAACATGATTTTGGACAATGTTCATGGAACTCAGCTTGAAACGTACTTGCAGACTTAAAAAACCTTGCCTATTATAGATCGCGCCTGTCCTTCCAGTGCTGAACGAAAAACAATGATTTTGGACCCTGTTTTCATGTGAAATGGCTAAAAGAAATGTTTCACGTTTGTTTCACTCAAACAGTGTCTCCTGTCATATGCTGAACTGGTTGCATAGGGGATTTGGCCTAAAACATGATTTTGGACAATGTTCATGGAACTCAGCTTGAAACGTACTTGCAGACTTAAAAACCCTTGCCTATTGTAGATCGCGCCTGTCCTTCCAGTGCTGAACGAAAAACAATGATTTTGGCCCCTGTTTTCATGCGAAATGGCTAAAATAAATATTTCACGTTTGTTTCACTCAAACAGTGTCTCCTGTCATATGCTGAACTGGTCTCATTGGGGATTTGGCCTAAAACATGATTTTGGACAATGTTCATGGAACTCAGCTTGAAACGTACTTGCAGACTTAAAAACCCTTGCCTATTGTAGATCGCGCCTGTCCTTCCAGTGCTGAACGAAAAACAATGATTTTGGACCCTGTTTTCATGCGAAATGGCTAAAAGAAATGTTTCACGTTTGTTTCACTCAAACAGTGTCTCCTGTCATATGCTGAACTGGTCTCATTGGGGATTTGGCCTAAAACATGATTTTGGACAATGTTCATGGAACTCAGCTTGAAACGTACTTGCAGACTTAAAAACCCTTGCCTATTATAGATCGCGCCTGTCCTTCCAGTGCTGAACAAAAAACAATGATTTTGGACCCTGTTTTCATGTGAAATGGCTAAAAGAAATGTTTCACGTTTGTTTCACTCAAACAGTGTCTCCTGTCATATGCTGAACTGGTTGCATAGGGGATTTGGCCTAAAACATGATTTTGGACAATGTTCATGGAACTCAGCTTGAAACGTACTTGCAGACTTAAAAACCCTTGCCTATTGTAGATCGCGCCTGTCCTTCCAGTGCTGAACGAAAAACAATGATTTTGGCCCCTGTTTTCATGCGAAATGGCTAAAATAAATATTTCACGTTTGTTTCACTCAAACAGTGTCTCCTGTCATATGCTGAACTGGTCTCATTGGGGATTTGGCCTAAAACATGATTTTGGACAATGTTCATGGAACTCAGCTTGAAACGTACTTGCAGACTTAAAAACCCTTGCCTATTGTAGATCGCGCCTGTCCTTCCAGTGCTGAACGAAAAACAATGATTTTGGACCCTGTTTTCATGCGAAATGGCTAAAATAAATGTTTCACGTTTGTTTCACTCAAACAGTGTCTCCTGTCATATGCTGAACTGGTCGCATTGGGGATTTGGCCTAAAACATGATTTTGGACAATGTTCATGGAACTCAGCTTGAAACGTACTTGCAGACTTAAAAAACCTTGCCTATTATAGATCGCGCCTGTCCTTCCAGTGCTGAACGAAAAACAATGATTTTGGACCCTGTTTTCATGTGAAATGGCTAAAAGAAATGTTTCACGTTTGTTTCACTCAAACAGTGTCTCCTGTCATATGCTGAACTGGTTGCATAGGGGATTTGGCCTAAAACATGATTTTGGACAATGTTCATGGAACTCAGCTTGAAACGTACTTGCAGACTTAAAAACCCTTGCCTATTGTAGATCGCGCCTGTCCTTCCAGTGCTGAACGAAAAACAATGATTTTGGCCCCTGTTTTCATGCGAAATGGCTAAAATAAATATTTCACGTTTGTTTCACTCAAACAGTGTCTCCTGTCATATGCTGAACTGGTCTCATTGGGGATTTGGCCTAAAACATGATTTTGGACAATGTTCATGGAACTCAGCTTGAAACGTACTTGCAGACTTAAAAACCCTTGCCTATTGTAGATCGCGCCTGTCCTTCCAGTGCTGAACGAAAAACAATGATTTTGGACCCTGTTTTCATGCGAAATGGCTAAAAGAAATGTTTCACGTTTGTTTCACTCAAACAGTGTCTCCTGTCATATGCTGAACTGGTCTCATTGGGGATTTGGCCTAAAACATGATTTTGGACAATGTTCATGGAACTCAGCTTGAAACGTACTTGCAGACTTAAAAACCCTTGCCTATTGTAGATCGCGCCTGTCCTTCCAGTGCTGAACGAAAAACAATGATTTTGGACCCTGTTTTCATGCGAAATGGCTAAAATAAATGTTTCACGTTTGTTTCACTCAAACAGTGTCTCCTGTCATATGCTGAACTGGTCGCATTGTGGATTTGGCCTAAAACATGAATTTGGACAATGTTCATGGAACTCAGCTTGAAACGTACTTGCAGCATTAAAAACCCTTGCCTATTGTAGATCGCGCCTGTCCTTCCAGTGCTGAACGAAAAACAATGATTTTGGACCCTGTTTTCATGCGAAATGGCTAAAATAAATATTTCACGTTTGTTTCACTCAAACAGTGTCTCCTGTCATATGCTGAACTGGTCGCATTGGGGATTTGGCCTAAAACATGATTTTGGACAATGTTCATGGAACTCAGCTTGAAGTGTACTTGCAGACTTAAAAACCCTTGCCTATTGTAGATCGCGCCTGTCTTTCCAGTGCTGAACGAAAAACAATGATTTTGGACCCTGTTTTCATGCGAAATGGCTAAAATAAATGTTTCACGTTTGTTTCACTCAAACAGTGTCTCCTGTCATATGCTGAACTGGTCGCATTGTGGATTTGGCCTAAAACATGATTTTGGACAATGTTCATGGAACTCAGCTTGAAACGTACTTGCAGACTTAAAAACCCTTGCCTATTGTAGATCGCGCCTGTCCTTCCAGTGCTGAACGAAAAACAATGATTTTGGACCCTGTTTTCATGCGAAATGGCTAAAATAAATGTTTCACGTTTGTTTCACTCAAACAGTGTCTCCTGTCATATGCTGAACTGGTCGCATTGGGGATTTGGCCTAAAACATGATTTTGGACAATGTTCATGGAACTCAGCTTGAAACGTACTTGCAGACTTAAAAACCTTGCCTATTATAGATCGCGCCTGTCCTTCCAGTGCTGAACGAAAAACAATGATTTTGGACCCTGTTTTCATGTGAAATGGCTAAAAGAAATGTTTCACTTTTGTTTCACTCAAACAGTGTCTCCTGTCATATGCTGAACTGGTTGCATAGGGGATTTGGCCTAAA
Source organism: Coregonus lavaretus (assembly GCF_964263955.1). Taxonomy (NCBI): domain Eukaryota; kingdom Metazoa; phylum Chordata; class Actinopteri; order Salmoniformes; family Salmonidae; genus Coregonus; species Coregonus lavaretus. The sequence goes on from NC_139993.1 coordinate 17,483,645, forward strand.
ACATGATTTTGGACAATGTTCATGGAACTCAGCTTGAAACGTACTTGCAGACTTAAAAACCCTTGCCTATTGTAGATCGCGCCTGTCCTTCCAGTGCTGAACGAAAAACAATGATTTTGGACCCTGTTTTCATGCGAAATGGCTAAAAGAAATGTTTCACGTTTGTTTCACTCAAACAGTGTCTCCTGTCATATGATGAACTGGTCGCATTGTGGATTTGGCCTAAAACATGATTTTGGACAATGTTCATGGAACTCAGCTTGAAACGTACTTGCAGACTTAAAAACCCTTGCCTATTGTAGATCGCGCCTGTACTTGCAGTGCTGAACGAAAAACAATGATTTTGGACCCTGTTTTCATGCGAAATGGCTAAAATAAATGTTTCACGTTTGTTTCACTCAAACAGTGTCTCCTGTCATATGCTGAACTGGTCGCATTGTGGATTTGGCCTAAAACATGATTTTGGACAATGTTCATGGAACTCAGCTTGAAACGTACTTGCAGACTTAAAAACCCTTGCCTATTATAGATCGCGCCTGTCCTTCCAGTGCTGAACAAAAAACAATGATTTTGGACCCTGTTTTCATGTGAAATGGCTAAAAGAAATGTTTCACGTTTGTTTCACTCAAACAGTGTCTCCTGTCATATGCTGAACTGGTTGCATAGGGGATTTGGCCTAAAACATGATTTTGGACAATGTTCATGGAACTCAGCTTGAAACGTACTTGCAGACTTAAAAACCCTTGCCTATTGTAGATCGCGCCTGTCCTTCCAGTGCTGAACGAAAAACAATGATTTTGGCCCCTGTTTTCATGCGAAATGGCTAAAATAAATATTTCACGTTTGTTTCACTCAAACAGTGTCTCCTGTCATATGCTGAACTGGTCTCATTGGGGATTTGGCCTAAAACATGATTTTGGACAATGTTCATGGAACTCAGCTTGAAACGTACTTGCAGACTTAAAAACCCTTGCCTATTGTAGATCGCGCCTGTCCTTCCAGTGCTGAACGAAAAACAATGATTTTGGACCCTGTTTTCATGCGAAATGGCTAAAATAAATGTTTCACGTTTGTTTCACTCAAACAGTGTCTCCTGTCATATGCTGAACTGGTCGCATTGGGGATTTGGCCTAAAACATGATTTTGGACAATGTTCATGGAACTCAGCTTGAAACGTACTTGCAGACTTAAAAAACCTTGCCTATTATAGATCGCGCCTGTCCTTCCAGTGCTGAACGAAAAACAATGATTTTGGACCCTGTTTTCATGTGAAATGGCTAAAAGAAATGTTTCACGTTTGTTTCACTCAAACAGTGTCTCCTGTCATATGCTGAACTGGTTGCATAGGGGATTTGGCCTAAAACATGATTTTGGACAATGTTCATGGAACTCAGCTTGAAACGTACTTGCAGACTTCAAAACCCTTGCCTATTGTAGATCGCGCCTGTCCTTCCAGTGCTGAACGAAAAACAATGATTTTGGCCCCTGTTTTCATGCGAAATGGCTAAAATAAATATTTCACGTTTGTTTCACTCAAACAGTGTCTCCTGTCATATGCTGAACTGGTCTCATTGGGGATTTGGCCTAAAACATGATTTTGGACAATGTTCATGGAACTCAGCTTGAAACGTACTTGCAGACTTAAAAACCCTTGCCTATTGTAGATCGCGCCTGTCCTTCCAGTGCTGAACGAAAAACAATGATTTTGGACCCTGTTTTCATGCGAAATGGCTAAAAGAAATGTTTCACGTTTGTTTCACTCAAACAGTGTCTCCTGTCATATGCTGAACTGGTCTCATTGGGGATTTGGCCTAAAACATGATTTTGGACAATGTTCATGGAACTCAGCTTGAAACGTACTTGCAGACTTAAAAACCCTTGCCTATTGTAGATCGCGCCTGTCCTTCCAGTGCTGAACGAAAAACAATGATTTTGGACCCTGTTTTCATGCGAAATGGCTAAAATAAATATTTCACGTTTGTTTCACTCAAACAGTGTCTCCTGTCATATGCTGAACTGGTCGCATTGGGGATTTGGCCTAAAACATGATTTTGGACAATGTTCATGGAACTCAGCTTGAAACGTACTTGCAGACTTAAAAACCCTTGCCTATTGTAGATCGCGCCTGTCCTTCCAGTGCTGAACAAAAAACAATGATTTTGGACCCTGTTTTCATGCGAAATGGCTAAAATAAATGTTTCACGTTTGTTTCACTCAAACAGTGTCTCCTGTCATATGCTGAACTGGTCGCATTGGGGATTTGGCCTAAAACATGATTTTGGACAATGTTCATGGAACTCAGCTTGAAACGTACTTGCAGACTTAAAAACCCTTGCCTATTATAGATCGCGCCTGTCCTTCCAGTGCTGAACGAAAAACAATGATTTTGGACCCTGTTTTCATGTGAAATGGCTAAAAGAAATGTTTCACTTTTGTTTCACTCAAACAGTGTCTCCTGTCATATGCTGAACTGGTTGCATAGGGGATTTGGCCTAAAACATGATTTTGGACAATGTTCATGGAACTCAGCTTGAAACGTACTTGCAGACTTAAAAACCCTTGCCTATTGTAGATCGCGCCTGTCCTTCCAGTGCTGAACGAAAAACAATGATTTTGGACCCTGTTTTCATGCGAAATGGCTAAAAGAAATGTTTCACGTTTGTTTCACTCAAACAGTGTCTCCTGTCATATGATGAACTGGTCGCATTGTGGATTTGGCCTAAAACATGATTTTGGACAATGTTCATGGAACTCAGCTTGAAACGTACTTGCAGACTTAAAAACCCTTGCCTATTGTAGATCGCGCCTGTACTTCCAGTGCTGAACGAAAAACAATGATTTTGGACCCTGTTTTCATGCGAAATGGCTAAAATAAATGTTTCACGTTTGTTTCACTCAAACAGTGTCTCCTGTCATATGCTGAACTGGTCGCATTGTGGATTTGGCCTAAAACATGATTTTGGACAATGTTCATGGAACTCAGCTTGAAACGTACTTGCAGACTTAAAAACCCTTGCCTATTATAGATCGCGCCTGTCCTTCCAGTGCTGAACAAAAAACAATGATTTTGGACCCTGTTTTCATGTGAAATGGCTAAAAGAAATGTTTCACGTTTGTTTCACTCAAACAGTGTCTCCTGTCATATGCTGAACTGGTTGCATAGGGGATTTGGCCTAAAACATGATTTTGGACAATGTTCATGGAACTCAGCTTGAAACGTACTTGCAGACTTAAAAACCCTTGCCTATTGTAGATCGCGCCTGTCCTTCCAGTGCTGAACGAAAAACAATGATTTTGGCCCCTGTTTTCATGCGAAATGGCTAAAATAAATATTTCACGTTTGTTTCACTCAAACAGTGTCTCCTGTCATATGCTGAACTGGTCTCATTGGGGATTTGGCCTAAAACATGATTTTGGACAATGTTCATGGAACTCAGCTTGAAACGTACTTGCAGACTTAAAAACCCTTGCCTATTGTAGATCGCGCCTGTCCTTCCAGTGCTGAACGAAAAACAATGATTTTGGACCCTGTTTTCATGCGAAATGGCTAAAATAAATGTTTCACGTTTGTTTCACTCAAACAGTGTCTCCTGTCATATGCTGAACTGGTCGCATTGGGGATTTGGCCTAAAACATGATTTTGGACAATGTTCATGGAACTCAGCTTGAAACGTACTTGCAGACTTAAAAAACCTTGCCTATTATAGATCGCGCCTGTCCTTCCAGTGCTGAACGAAAAACAATGATTTTGGACCCTGTTTTCATGTGAAATGGCTAAAAGAAATGTTTCACGTTTGTTTCACTCAAACAGTGTCTCCTGTCATATGCTGAACTGGTTGCATAGGGGATTTGGCCTAAAACATGATTTTGGACAATGTTCATGGAACTCAGCTTGAAACGTACTTGCAGACTTAAAAACCCTTGCCTATTGTAGATCGCGCCTGTCCTTCCAGTGCTGAACGAAAAACAATGATTTTGGCCCCTGTTTTCATGCGAAATGGCTAAAATAAATATTTCACGTTTGTTTCACTCAAACAGTGTCTCCTGTCATATGCTGAACTGGTCTCATTGGGGATTTGGCCTAAAACATGATTTTGGACAATGTTCATGGAACTCAGCTTGAAACGTACTTGCAGACTTAAAAACCCTTGCCTATTGTAGATCGCGCCTGTCCTTCCAGTGCTGAACGAAAAACAATGATTTTGGACCCTGTTTTCATGCGAAATGGCTAAAAGAAATGTTTCACGTTTGTTTCACTCAAACAGTGTCTCCTGTCATATGCTGAACTGGTCTCATTGGGGATTTGGCCTAAAACATGATTTTGGACAATGTTCATGGAACTCAGCTTGAAACGTACTTGCAGACTTAAAAACCCTTGCCTATTGTAGATCGCGCCTGTCCTTCCAGTGCTGAACGAAAAACAATGATTTTGGACCCTGTTTTCATGCGAAATGGCTAAAATAAATGTTTCACGTTTGTTTCACTCAAACAGTGTCTCCTGTCATATGCTGAACTGGTCGCATTGTGGATTTGGCCTAAAACATGAATTTGGACAATGTTCATGGAACTCAGCTTGAAACGTACTTGCAGAATTAAAAACCCTTGCCTATTGTAGATCGCGCCTGTCCTTCCAGTGCTGAACGAAAAACAATGATTTTGGACCCTGTTTTCATGCGAAATGGCTAAAATAAATATTTCACGTTTGTTTCACTCAAACAGTGTCTCCTGTCATATGCTGAACTGGTCGCATTGGGGATTTGGCCTAAAACATGATTTTGGACAATGTTCATGGAACTCAGCTTGAAGTGTACTTGCAGACTTAAAAACCCTTGCCTATTGTAGATCGCGCCTGTCTTTCCAGTGCTGAACGAAAAACAATGATTTTGGACCCTGTTTTCATGCGAAATGGCTAAAATAAATGTTTCACGTTTGTTTCACTCAAACAGTGTCTCCTGTCATATGCTGAACTGGTCGCATTGTGGATTTGGCCTAAAACATGATTTTGGACAATGTTCATGGAACTCAGCTTGAAACGTACTTGCAGACTTAAAAACCCTTGCCTATTGTAGATCGCGCCTGTCCTTCCAGTGCTGAACGAAAAACAATGATTTTGGACCCTGTTTTCATGCGAAATGGCTAAAATAAATGTTTCACGTTTGTTTCACTCAAACAGTGTCTCCTGTCATATGCTGAACTGGTCGCATTGGGGATTTGGCCTAAAACATGATTTTGGACAATGTTCATGGAACTCAGCTTGAAACGTACTTGCAGACTTAAAAACCCTTGCCTATTATAGATCGCGCCTGTCCTTCCAGTGCTGAACGAAAAACAATGATTTTGGACCCTGTTTTCATGTGAAATGGCTAAAAGAAATGTTTCACTTTTGTTTCACTCAAACAGTGTCTCCTGTCATATGCTGAACTGGTTGCATAGGGGATTTGGCCTAAAACATGATTTTGGACAATGTTCATGGAACTCAGCTTGAAACGTACTTGCAGACTTAAAAACCCTTGCCTATTGTAGATCGCGCCTGTCCTTCCAGTGCTGAACGAAAAACAATGATTTTGGACCCTGTTTTCATGCGAAATGGCTAAAAGAAATGTTTCACGTTTGTTTCACTCAAACAGTGTCTCCTGTCATATGATGAACTGGTCGCATTGTGGATTTGGCCTAAAACATGATTTTGGACAATGTTCATGGAACTCAGCTTGAAACGTACTTGCAGACTTAAAAACCCTTGCCTATTGTAGATCGCGCCTGTACTTCCAGTGCTGAACGAAAAACAATGATTTTGGACCCTGTTTTCATGCGAAATGGCTAAAATAAATGTTTCACGTTTGTTTCACTCAAACAGTGTCTCCTGTCATATGCTGAACTGGTCGCATTGTGGATTTGGCCTAAAACATGATTTTGGACAATGTTCATGGAACTCAGCTTGAAACGTACTTGCAGACTTAAAAACCCTTGCCTATTGTAGATCGCGCCTGTCCTTCCAGTGCTGAACGAAAAACAATGATTTTGGACCCTGTTTTCATGCGAAATGGCTAAAATAAATGTTTCACGTTTGTTTCACTCAAACAGTGTCTCCTGTCATATGCTGAACTGGTCGCATTGGGGATTTGGCCTAAAACATGATTTTGGACAATGTTCATGGAACTCAGCTTGAAACGTACTTGCAGACTTAAAAACCCTTGCCTATTATAGATTGCGCCTGTCCTTCCAGTGCTGAACGAAAAACAATGATTTTGGACCCTGTTTTCATGTGAAATGGCTAAAAGAAATGTTTCACGTTTGTTTCACTCAAACAGTGTCTCCTGTCATATGCTGAACTGGTTGCATAGGGGATTTGGCCTAAAACATGATTTTGGACAATGTTCATGGAACTCAGCTTGAAACGTACTTGCAGACTTAAAAACCCTTGCCTATTGTAGATCGCGCCTGTCCTTCCAGTGCTGAACGAAAAACAATGATTTTGGACCCTGTTTTCATGTGAAATGGCTAAAAGAAATGTTTCACGTTTGTTTCACTCAAACAGTGTCTCCTGTCATATGCTGAACTGGTCGCATTGTGGATTTGGCCTAAAACATGATTTTGGACAATGTTCATGGAACTCAGCTTGAAACGTACTTGCAGACTTAAAAACCCTTGCCTATTGTAGATCGCGCCTGTCCTTCCAGTGCTGAACGAAAAACAATGATTTTGGACCCTGTTTTCATGCGAAATGGCTAAAAGAAATGTTTCACGTTTGTTTCACTCAAACAGTGTCTCCTGTCATATGCTGAACTGGTCGCATTGTGGATTTGGCCTAAAACATGATTTTGGACAATGTTCATGGAACTCAGCTTGAAACGTACTTGCAGACTTAAAAACCCTTGCCTATTGTAGATCGCGCCTGTACTTCCAGTGCTGAACGAAAAACAATGATTTTGGACCCTGTTTTCATGCGAAATGGCTAAAAGAAATGTTTCACTTTTGTTTCACTCAAACAGTGTCTCCTGTCATATGCTGAACTGGTTGCATAGGGGATTTGGCCTAAAACATGATTTTGGACAATGTTCATGGAACTCAGCTTGAAACGTACTTGCAGACTTAAAAACCCTTGCCTATTGTAGATCGCGCCTGTCCTTCCAGTGCTGAACGAAAAACAATGATTTTGGACCCTGTTTTCATGCGAAATGGCTAAAAGAAATGTTTCACGTTTGTTTCACTCAAACAGTGTCTCCTGTCATATGATGAACTGGTCGCATTGTGGATTTGGCCTAAAACATGATTTTGGACAATGTTCATGGAACTCAGCTTGAAACGTACTTGCAGACTTAAAAACCCTTGCCTATTGTAGATCGCGCCTGTACTTCCAGTGCTGAACGAAAAACAATGATTTTGGACCCTGTTTTCATGCGAAATGGCTAAAATAAATGTTTCACGTTTGTTTCACTCAAACAGTGTCTCCTGTCATATGCTGAACTGGTCGCATTGTGGATTTGGCCTAAAACATGATTTTGGACAATGTTCATGGAACTCAGCTTGAAACGTACTTGCAGACTTAAAAACCCTTGCCTATTGTAGATCGCGCCTGTCCTTCCAGTGCTGAACGAAAAACAATGATTTTGGACCCTGTTTTCATGCGAAATGGCTAAAATAAATGTTTCACGTTTGTTTCACTCAAACAGTGTCTCCTGTCATATGCTGAACTGGTCGCATTGGGGATTTGGCCTAAAACATGATTTTGGACAATGTTCATGGAACTCAGCTTGAAACGTACTTGCAGACTTAAAAACCCTTGCCTATTATAGATTGCGCCTGTCCTTCCAGTGCTGAACGAAAAACAATGATTTTGGACCCTGTTTTCATGTGAAATGGCTAAAAGAAATGTTTCACGTTTGTTTCACTCAAACAGTGTCTCCTGTCATATGCTGAACTGGTTGCATAGGGGATTTGGCCTAAAACATGATTTTGGACAATGTTCATGGAACTCAGCTTGAAACGTACTTGCAGACTTAAAAACCCTTGCCTATTGTAGATCGCGCCTGTCCTTCCAGTGCTGAACGAAAAACAATGATTTTGGACCCTGTTTTCATGTGAAATGGCTAAAAGAAATGTTTCACGTTTGTTTCACTCAAACAGTGTCTCCTGTCATATGCTGAACTGGTCGCATTGTGGATTTGGCCTAAAACATGATTTTGGACAATGTTCATGGAACTCAGCTTGAAACGTACTTGCAGACTTAAAAACCCTTGCCTATTGTAGATCGCGCCTGTCCTTCCAGTGCTGAACGAAAAACAATGATTTTGGACCCTGTTTTCATGCGAAATGGCTAAAAGAAATGTTTCACGTTTGTTTCACTCAAACAGTGTCTCCTGTCATATGCTGAACTGGTCGCATTGTGGATTTGGCCTAAAACATGATTTTGGACAATGTTCATGGAACTCAGCTTGAAACGTACTTGCAGACTTAAAAACCCTTGCCTATTGTAGATCGCGCCTGTACTTCCAGTGCTGAACGAAAAACAATGATTTTGGACCCTGTTTTCATGCGAAATGGCTAAAATAAATGTTTCACGTTTGTTTCACTCAAACAGTGTCTCCTGTCATATGCTGAACTGGTCGCATTGGGGATTTGGCCTAAAACATGATTTTGGACAATGTTCATGGAACTCAGCTTGAAACGTACTTGCAGACTTAAAAACCCTTGCCTATTATAGATCGCGCCTGTCCTTCCAGTGCTGAACGAAAAACAATGATTTTGGACCCTGTTTTCATGCGAAATGGCTAAAAGAAATGTTTCACGTTTGTTTCACTCAAACAGTGTCTCCTGTCATATGCTGAACTGGTTGCATAGGGGATTTGGCCTAAAACATGATTTTGGACAATGTTCATGGATCTCAGCTTGAAACGTACTTGCAGACTTAAAAACCCTTGCCTATTGTAGATCGCGCCTGTCCTTCCAGTGCTGAACGAAAAACAATGATTTTAGACCCTGTTTTCATGCGAAATGGCTAAAATAAATGTTTCACGTTTGTTTCACTCAAACAGTGTCTCCTGTCATATGCTGAACTGGTCGCATTGTGGATTTGGCCTAAAACATGATTTTGGACAATGTTCATGGAACTCAGCTTGAAACGTACTTGCAGACTTAAAAACCCTTGCCTATTGTAGATCGCGCCTGTCCTTCCAGTGCTGAACGAAAAACAATGATTTTGGACCCTGTTTTCATGCGAAATGGCTAAAAGAAATGTTTCACGTTTGTTTCACTCAAACAGTGTCTCCTGTCATATGATGAACTGGTCGCATTGTGGATTTGGCCTAAAACATGATTTTGAACAATGTTCATGGAACTCAGCTTGAAACGTACTTGCAGACTTAAAAACCCTTGCCTATTGTAGATCGCGCCTGTCCTTCCAGTGCTGAACGAAAAACAATGATTTTGGACCCTGTTTTCATGCGAAATGGCTAAAAGAAATATTTCACGTTTGTTTCACTCAAACAGTGTCTCCTGTCATATGCTGAACTGGTCGCATTGTGGATTTGGCCTAAAACATGATTTTGGACAATGTTCATGGAACTCAGCTTGAAACGTACTTGCAGACTTAAAAACCCTTGCCTATTGTAGATCGCGCCTGTCCTTCCAGTGCTGAACGAAAAACAATGATTTTGGACCCTGTTTTCATGCGAAATGGCTAAAATAAATATTTCACGTTTGTTTCACTCAAACAGTGTCTCCTGTCATATGCTGAACTGGTCTCATTGGGGATTTGGCCTAAAACATGATTTTGGACAATGTTCATGGAACTCAGCTTGAAACGTACTTGCAGACTTAAAAACCCTTGCCTATTGTAGATCGCGCCTGTCCTTCCAGTGCTGAACGAAAAACAATGATTTTGGACCCTGTTTTCATGCGAAATGGCTAAAAGAAATGTTTCACGTTTGTTTCACTCAAACAGTGTCTCCTGTCATATGCTGAACTGGTCGCATTGGGGATTTGGCCTAAAACATGATTTTGGACAATGTTCATGGAACTCAACTTGAAACGTACTTGCAGACTTAAAAACCCTTGCCTATTGTAGATCGCGCCTGTCCTTCCAGTGCTGAACGAAAAACAATGATTTTGGACCCTGTTTTCATGCGAAATGGCTAAAATAAATGTTTCACGTTTGTTTCACTCAAACAGTGTCTCCTGTCATATGCTGAACTGGTCGCATTGTGGATTTGGCCTAAAACATGATTTTGGACAATGTTCATGGAACTCAGCTTGAAACGAACTTGCAGACTTAAAAACCCTTGCTTATTGTAGATCGCGCCTGTCCTTCCAGTGCTGAACGAAAAACAATGATTTTGGACCCTGTTTTCATGCGAAATGGCTAAAAGAAATGTTTCACGTTTGTTTCACTCAAACAGTGTCTCCTGTCATATGCTGAACTGGTCGCATTGGGGATTTGGCCTAAAACATGATTTTGGACAATGTTCATGGAACTCAGCTTGAAACGTACTTGCAGACTTAAAAACCCTTGCCTATTGTAGATCGCGCCTGTCCTTCCAGTGCTGAACGAAAAACAATGATTTTGGACCCTGTTTTCATGCGAAATGGCTAAAAGAAATGTTTCACGTTTGTTTCACTCAAACAGTGTCTCCTGTCATATGCTGAACTGGTCGCATTGTGGATTTGGCCTAAAACATGATTTTGGACAATGTTCATGGAACTCAGCTTGAAACGTACTTGCAGACTTAAAAACCCTTGCCTATTGTAGATCGCGCCTGTCCTTCCAGTGCTGAACGAAAAACAATGATTTTGGACCCTGTTTTCATGCGAAATGGCTAAAATAAATGTTTCACGTTTGTTTCACTCAAACAGTGTCTCCTGTCATATGCTGAACTGGTCGCATTGGGGATTTGGCCTAAAACATGATTTTGGACAATGTTCATGGAACTCAGCTTGAAGCGTACTTGCAGACTTAAAAACCCTTGCCTATTGTAGATCGCGCCTGTCCTTCCAGTGCTGAACGAAAAACAATGATTTTGGACCCTGTTTTCATGCGAAATGGCTAAAAGAAATGTTTCACGTTTGTTTCACTCAAACAGTGTCTCCTGTCATATGCTGAACTGGTCGCATTGGGGATTTGGCCTAAAACATGATTTTGGACAATGTTCATGGAACTCAGCTTGAAACGTACTTGCAGACTTAAAAACCCTTGCCTATTGTAGATCGCGCCTGTCCTTCCAGTGCTGAACGAAAAACAATGATTTTGGACCCTGTTTTCATGCGAAATGGCTAAAAGAAATGTTTCACGTTTGTTTCACTCAAACAGTGTCTCCTGTCATATGCTGAACTGGTCGCATTGTGGATTTGGCCTAAAACATGATTTTGGACAATGTTCATGGAACTCAGCTTGAAACGTACTTGCAGACTTAAAAACCCTTGCCTATTGTAGATCGCGCCTGTCCTTCCAGTGCTGAACGAAAAACAATGATTTTGGACCCTGTTTTCATGCGAAATGGCTAAAAGAAATGTTTCACGTTTGTTTCACTCAAACAGTGTCTCCTGTCATATGCTGAACTGGTCGCATTGTGGATTTGGCCTAAAACATGATTTTGGACAATGTTCATGGAACTCAGCTTGAAACGTACTTGCAGACTTAAAAACCCTTGCCTATTGTAGATCGCGCCTGTCCTTCCAGTGCTGAACGAAAAACAATGATTTTGGACCCTGTTTTCATGCGAAATGGCTAAAATAAATGTTTCACGTTTGTTTCACTCAAACAGTGTCTCCTGTCATATGCTAAACTGGTCGCATTGTGGATTTGGCCTAAAACATGATTTTGGACAATGTTCATGGAACTCAGCTTGAAGCGTACTTGCAGACTTAAAAACCCTTGCCTATTGTAGATCGCGCCTGTCTTTCCAGTGCTGAACGAAAAACAATGATTTTGGACCCTGTTTTCATGCGAAATGGCTAAAAGAAATATTTCACGTTTGTTTCACTCAAACAGTGTCTCCTGTCATATGCTGAACTGGTCGCATTGGGGATTTGGCCTAAAACATGATTTTGGACAATGTTCATGGAACTCAGCTTGAAACGTACTTGCAGACTTAAAAACCCTTGCCTATTGTAGATCGCGCCTGTCCTTCCAGTGCTGAACGAAAAACAATGATTTTGGACCCTGTTTTCATGCGAAATGGCTAAAAGAAATATTTCACGTTTGTTACACTCAAACAGTGTCTCCTGTCATATGCTGAACTGGTCGCATTGTGGATTTGGCCTAAAACATGATTTTGGACAATGTTCATGGAACTCAGCTTGAAACGTACTTGCAGACTTAAAAACCCTTGCCTATTGTAGATCGCGCCTGTCCTTCCAGTGCTGAACGAAAAACAATGATTTTGGACCCTGTTTTCATGCGAAATGGCTAAAAGAAATGTTTCACGTTTGTTTCACTCAAACAGTGTCTCCTGTCATATGCTGAACTGGTCGCATTGTGGATTTGGCCTAAAACATGATTTTGGACAATGTTCATGGAACTCAGCTTGAAACGTACTTGCAGACTTAAAAACCCTTGCCTATTGTAGATCGCGCCTGTCCTTCCAGTGCTGAACGAAAAACAATGATTTTGGACCCTGTTTTCATGCGAAATGGCTAAAAGAAATATTTCACGTTTGTTTCACTCAAACAGTGTCTCCTGTCATATGCTGAACTGGTCGCATTGTGGATTTGGCCTAAAACATGATTTTGGACAATGTTCATGGAACTCAGCTTGAAACGTACTTGCAGACTTAAAAACCCTTGCCTATTGTAGATCGCGCCTGTCCTTCCAGTGCTGAACGAAAAACAATGATTTTGGACCCTGTTTTCATGCGAAATGGCTAAAATAAATATTTCACGTTTGTTTCACTCAAACAGTGTCTCCTGTCATATGCTGAACTGGTCTCATTGGGGATTTGGCCTAAAACATGATTTTGGACAATGTTCATGGAACTCAGCTTGAAACGTACTTGCAGACTTAAAAACCCTTGCCTATTGTAGATCGCGCCTGTCCTTCCAGTGCTGAACGAAAAACAATGATTTTGGACCCTGTTTTCATGCGAAATGGCTAAAAGAAATATTTCACGTTTGTTACACTCAAACAGTGTCTCCTGTCATATGCTGAACTGGTCGCATTGTGGATTTGGCCTAAAACATGATTTTGGACAATGTTCATGGAACTCAGCTTGAAACGTACTTGCAGACTTAAAAACCCTTGCCTATTGTAGATCGCGCCTGTCCTTCCAGTGCTGAACGAAAAACAATGATTTTGGACCCTGTTTTCATGCGAAATGGCTAAAAGAAATGTTTCACGTTTGTTTCACTCAAACAGTGTCTCCTGTCATATGCTGAACTGGTCGCATTGTGGATTTGGCCTAAAACATGATTTTGGACAATGTTCATGGAACTCAGCTTGAAGCGTACTTGCAGACTTAAAAACCCTTGCCTATTGTAGATCGCGCCTGTCTTTCCAGTGCTGAACGAAAAACAATGATTTTGGACCCTGTTTTCATGCGAAATGGCTAAAAGAAATATTTCACGTTTGTTTCACTCAAACAGTGTCTCCTGTCATATGCTGAACTGGTCGCATTGGGGATTTGGCCTAAAACATGATTTTGGACAATGTTCATGGAACTCAGCTTGAAACGTACTTGCAGACTTAAAAACCCTTGCCTATTGTAGATCGCGCCTGTCCTTCCAGTGCTGAACGAAAAACAATGATTTTGGACCCTGTTTTCATGCGAAATGGCTAAAAGAAATATTTCACGTTTGTTTCACTCAAACAGTGTCTCCTGTCATATGCTGAACTGGTCGCATTGTGGATTTGGCCTAAAACATGATTTTGGACAATGTTCATGGAACTCAGCTTGAAACGTACTTGCAGACTTAAAAACCCTTGCCTATTGTAGATCGCGCCTGTCCTTCCAGTGCTGGACGAAAAACAATGATTTTGGACCCTGTTTTCATGCGAAATGGCTAAAAGAAATGTTTCACGTTTGTTTCACTCAAACAGTGTCTCCTGTCATATGATGAACTGGTCGCATTGTGGATTTGGCCTAAAACATGATTTTGGACAATGTTCATGGAACTCAGCTTGAAACGTACTTGCAGACTTAAAAACCCTTGCCTATTGTAGATCGCGCCTGTACTTCCAGTGCTGAACGAAAAACAATGATTTTGGACCCTGTTTTCATGCGAAATGGCTAAAAGAAATGTTTCACGTTTGTTTCACTCAAACAGTGTCTCCTGTCATATGCTGAACTGGTCGCATTGTGGATTTGGCCTAAAACATGATTTTGGACAATGTTCATGGAACTCAGCTTGAAACGTACTTGCAGACTTAAAAACCCTTGCCTATTGTAGATCGCGCCTGTCCTTCCAGTGCTGAACGAAAAACAATGATTTTGGACCCTGTTTTCATGCGAAATGGCTAAAATAAATGTTTCACGTTTGTTTCACTCAAACAGTGTCTCCTGTCATATGCTGAACTGGTTGCATTGGGGATTTGGCCTAAAACATGATTTTGGACAATGTTCATGGAACTCAGCTTGAAACGTACTTGCAGACTTAAAAACCCTTGCCTATTGTAGATCGCGCCTGTCCTTCCAGTGCTGAACGAAAAACAATGATTTTGGACCCTGTTTTCATGCGAAATGGCTAAAATAAATATTTCACGTTTGTTTCACTCAAACAGTGTCTCCTGTCATATGCTGAACTGGTCGCATTGGGGATTTGGCCTAAAACATGATTTTGGACAATGTTCATGGAACTCAGCTTGAAGCGTACTTGCAGACTTAAAAACCCTTGCCTATTGTAGATCGCGCCTGTCTTTCCAGTGCTGAACGAAAAACAATGATTTTGGACCCTGTTTTCATGCGAAATGGCTAAAAGAAATGTTTCACGTTTGTTTCACTCAAACAGTGTCTCCTGTCATATGCTGAACTGGTCGCATTGTGGATTTGGCCTAAAACATGATTTTGGACAATGTTCATGGAACTCAGCTTGAAACGTACTTGCAGACTTAAAAACCCTTGCCTATTGTAGATCGCGCCTGTCCTTCCAGTGCTGAACGAAAAACAATGATTTTGGACCCTGTTTTCATGCGAAATGGCTAAAATAAATGTTTCACGTTTGTTTCACTCAAACAGTGTCTCCTGTCATATGCTGAACTGGTTGCATTGGGGATTTGGCCTAAAACATGATTTTGGACAATGTTCATGGAACTCAGCTTGAAACGTACTTGCAGACTTAAAAACCCTTGCCTATTGTAGATCGCGCCTGTCCTTCCAGTGCTGAACGAAAAACAATGATTTTGGACCCTGTTTTCATGCGAAATGGCTAAAATAAATATTTCACGTTTGTTTCACTCAAACAGTGTCTCCTGTCATATGCTGAACTGGTCGCATTGGGGATTTGGCCTAAAACATGATTTTGGACAATGTTCATGGAACTCAGCTTGAAGCGTACTTGCAGACTTAAAAACCCTTGCCTATTGTAGATCGCGCCTGTCTTTCCAGTGCTGAACGAAAAACAATGATTTTGGACCCTGTTTTCATGCGAAATGGCTAAAAGAAATGTTTCACGTTTGTTTCACTCAAACAGTGTCTCCTGTCATATGCTGAACTGGTCGCATTGTGGATTTGGCCTAAAACATGATTTTGGACAATGTTCATGGAACTCAGCTTGAAACGTACTTGCAGACTTAAAAACCCTTGCCTATTGTAGATCGCGCCTGTCCTTCCAGTGCTGAACGAAAAACAATGATTTTGGACCCTGTTTTCATGCGAAATGGCTAAAAGAAATGTTTCACGTTTGTTTCACTCAAACAGTGTCTCCTGTCATATGCTGAACTGGTCGCATTGTGGATTTGGCCTAAAACATGATTTTGGACAATGTTCATGGAACTCAGCTTGAAACGGACTTGCAGAAATAAAAACTCTTGCCTATTGTAGATCGCGCCTGTCCTTCCAGTGCTGAACGAAAAAAAAATATTTTGGACCCTGTTTTCATGCGAAATGGCTAAAATAAATATTTCACGTTTGTTTCACTCAAACAGTGTCTCCTGTCATATGCTGAACTGGTCGCATTGGGGATTTGGCCTAAAACATGATTTTGGACAATGTTCATGGAACTCAGCTTGAAGCGTACTTGCAGACTTAAAAAACCTTGCCTATTGTAGATCGCGCCTGTCTTTCCAGTGCTGAACGAAAAACAATGATTTTGGACCCTGTTTTCATGCGAAATGGCTAAAAGAAATATTTCACGTTTGTTTCACTCAAACAGTGTCTCCTGTCATATGCTGAACTGGTCGCATTGTGGATTTGGCCTAAAACATGATTTTGGACAATGTTCATGGAACTCAGCTTGAAGCGTACTTGCAGACTTAAAAACCCTTGCCTATTGTAGATCGCGCCTGTCTTTCCAGTGCTGAACGAAAAACAATGATTTTGGACCCTGTTTTCATGCGAAATGGCTAAAAGAAATGTTTCACGTTTGTTTCACTCAAACAGTGTCTCCTGTCATATGCTGAACTGGTCGCATTGTGGATTTGGCCTAAAACATGATTTTGGACAATGTTCATGGAACTCAGCTTGAAACGTACTTGCAGACTTAAAAACCCTTGCCTATTGTAGATCGCGCCTGTCCTTCCAGTGCTGAACGAAAAACAATGATTTTGGACCCTGTTTTCATGCGAAATGGCTAAAAGAAATGTTTCACGTTTGTTTCACTCAAACAGTGTCTCCTGTCATATGCTGAACTGGTCGCATTGTGGATTTGGCCTAAAACATGATTTTGGACAATGTTCATGGAACTCAGCTTGAAACGGACTTGCAGAAATAAAAACTCTTGCCTATTGTAGATCGCGCCTGTCCTTCCAGTGCTGAACGAAAAAAAATTATTTTGGACCCTGTTTTCATGCGAAATGGCTAAAATAAATATTTCACGTTTGTTTCACTCAAACAGTGTCTCCTGTCATATGCTGAACTGGTCGCATTGGGGATTTGGCCTAAAACATGATTTTGGACAATGTTCATGGAACTCAGCT
Source organism: Coregonus lavaretus (assembly GCF_964263955.1). Classification (NCBI taxonomy): domain Eukaryota; kingdom Metazoa; phylum Chordata; class Actinopteri; order Salmoniformes; family Salmonidae; genus Coregonus; species Coregonus lavaretus. The sequence continues at coordinate 17,500,704 of NC_139993.1, forward strand.
TGAAGCGTACTTGCAGACTTAAAAAACCTTGCCTATTGTAGATCGCGCCTGTCTTTCCAGTGCTGAACGAAAAACAATGATTTTGGACCCTGTTTTCATGCGAAATGGCTAAAAGAAATATTTCACGTTTGTTTCACTCAAACAGTGTCTCCTGTCATATGCTGAACTGGTCGCATTGTGGATTTGGCCTAAAACATGATTTTGGACAATGTTCATGGAACTCAGCTTGAAACGTACTTGCAGACTTAAAAACCCTTGCCTATTGTAGATCGCGCCTGTCCTTCCAGTGCTGAACGAAAACCAATGATTTTGGACCCTGTTTTCATGCGAAATGGCTAAAAGAAATGTTTCACGTTTGTTTCACTCAAACAGTGTCTCCTGTCATATGCTGAACTGGTCGCATTATGGATTTGGCCTAAAACATGATTTTGGACAATGTTCATGGAACTCAGCTTGAAACGTACTTGCAGACTTAAAAACCCTTGCCTATTGTAGATCGCGCCTGTCCTTCCAGTGCTGAACGAAAAACAATGATTTTGGACCCTGTTTTCATGCGAAATGGCTAAAAGAAATGTTTCACGTTTGTTTCACTCAAACAGTGTCTCCTGTCATATGCTGAACTGGTCGCATTGTGGATTTGGCCTAAAACATGATTTTGGACAATGTTCATGGAACTCAGCTTGAAACGGACTTGCAGAAATAAAAACTCTTGCCTATTGTAGATCGCGCCTGTCTTTCCAGTGCTGAACGAAAAACAATGATTTTGGACCCTGTTTTCATGCGAAATGGCTAAAAGAAATGTTTCACGTTTGTTTCACTCAAACAGTGTCTCCTGTCATATGCTGAACTGGTCGCATTGTGGATTTGGCCTAAAACATGATTTTGGACAATGTTCATGGAACTCAGCTTGAAACGTACTTGCAGACTTAAAAACCCTTGCCTATTGTAGATCGCGCCTGTCCTTCCAGTGCTGAACGAAAAACAATGATTTTGGACCCTGTTTTCATGCGAAATGGCTAAAAGAAATGTTTCACGTTTGTTTCACTCAAACAGTGTCTCCTGTCATATGCTGAACTGGTCGCATTGTGGATTTGGCCTAAAACATGATTTTGGACAATGTTCATGGAACTCAGCTTGAAACGGACTTGCAGAAATAAAAACTCTTGCCTATTGTAGATCGCGCCTGTCCTTCCAGTGCTGAACGAAATTTTTTTATTTTGGACCCTGTTTTCATGCGAAATGGCTAAAAGAAATGTTTCACGTTTGTTTCACTCAAACAGTGTCTCCTGTCATATGCTGAACTGGTCGCATTGTGGATTTGGCCTAAAACATGATTTTGGACAATGTTCATGGAACTCAGCTTGAAGCGTACTTGCAGACTTAAAAACCCTTGCCTATTGTAGATCGCGCCTGTCTTTCCAGTGCTGAACGAAAAACAATGATTTTGGACCCTGTTTTCATGCGAAATGGCTAAAAGAAATGTTTCACGTTTGTTTCACTCAAACAGTGTCTCCTGTCATATGCTGAACTGGTCGCATTGTGGATTTGGCCTAAAACATGATTTTGGACAATGTTCATGGAACTCAGCTTGAAACGTACTTGCAGACTTAAAAACCCTTGCCTATTGTAGATCGCGCCTGTCCTTCCAGTGCTGAACGAAAAACAATGATTTTGGACCCTGTTTTCATGCGAAATGGCTAAAAGAAATGTTTCACGTTTGTTTCACTCAAACAGTGTCTCCTGTCATATGCTGAACTGGTCGCATTGTGGATTTGGCCTAAAACATGATTTTGGACAATGTTCATGGAACTCAGCTTGAAACGGACTTGCAGAAATAAAAACTCTTGCCTATTGTAGATCGCGCCTGTCCTTCCAGTGCTGAACGAAAAAAAATTATTTTGGACCCTGTTTTCATGCGAAATGGCTAAAATAAATATTTCACGTTTGTTTCACTCAAACAGTGTCTCCTGTCATATGCTGAACTGGTCGCATTGGGGATTTGGCCTAAAACATGATTTTGGACAATGTTCATGGAACTCAGCTTGAAGCGTACTTGCAGACTTAAAAAACCTTGCCTATTGTAGATCGCGCCTGTCTTTCCAGTGCTGAACGAAAAACAATGATTTTGGACCCTGTTTTCATGCGAAATGGCTAAAAGAAATATTTCACGTTTGTTTCACTCAAACAGTGTCTCCTGTCATATGCTGAACTGGTCGCATTGTGGATTTGGCCTAAAACATGATTTTGGACAATGTTCATGGAACTCAGCTTGAAACGTACTTGCAGACTTAAAAACCCTTGCCTATTGTAGATCGCGCCTGTCCTTCCAGTGCTGAACGAAAACCAATGATTTTGGACCCTGTTTTCATGCGAAATGGCTAAAAGAAATGTTTCACGTTTGTTTCACTCAAACAGTGTCTCCTGTCATATGCTGAACTGGTCGCATTATGGATTTGGCCTAAAACATGATTTTGGACAATGTTCATGGAACTCAGCTTGAAACGTACTTGCAGACTTAAAAACCCTTGCCTATTGTAGATCGCGCCTGTCTTTTCAGTGCTGAACGAAAAACAATGATTTTGGACCCTGTTTTCATGCGAAATGGCTAAAATAAATGTTTCACGTTTGTTTCACTCAAACAGTGTCTCCTGTCATATGCTGAACTGGTCGCATTGTGGATTTGGCCTAAAACATGATTTTGGACAATGTTCATGGAACTCAGCTTGAAACGTACTTGCAGACTTAAAAACCCTTGCCTATTGTAGATCGCGCCTGTCCTTCCAGTGCTGAACGAAAAACAATGATTTTGGACCCTGTTTTCATGCGAAATGGCTAAAATAAATGTTTCACGTTTGTTTCACTCAAACAGTGTCTCCTGTCATATGCTGAACTGGTCGCATTGTGGATTTGGCCTAAAACATGATTTTGGACAATGTTCATGGAACTCAGCTTGAAACGTACTTGCAGACTTAAAAACCCTTGCCTATTGTAGATCGCGCCTGTCCTTCCAGTGCTGAACGAAAAACAATGATTTTGGACCCTGTTTTCATGCGAAATGGCTAAAATAAATGTTTCACGTTTGTTTCACTCAAACAGTGTCTCCTGTCATATGCTGAACTGGTTGCATTGGGGATTTGGCCTAAAACATGATTTTGGACAATGTTCATGGAACTCAGCTTGAAACGTACTTGCAGACTTAAAAACCCTTGCCTATTGTAGATCGCGCCTGTCCTTCCAGTGCTGAACGAAAAACAATGATTTTGGACCCTGTTTTCATGCGAAATGGCTAAAATAAATATTTCACGTTTGTTTCACTCAAACAGTGTCTCCTGTCATATGCTGAACTGGTCGCATTGGGGATTTGGCCTAAAACATGATTTTGGACAATGTTCATGGAACTCAGCTTGAAGCGTACTTGCAGACTTAAAAACCCTTGCCTATTGTAGATCGCGCCTGTCTTTCCAGTGCTGAACGAAAAACAATGATTTTGGACCCTGTTTTCATGCGAAATGGCTAAAAGAAATGTTTCACGTTTGTTTCACTCAAACAGTGTCTCCTGTCACATGCTGAACTGGTCGCATTGTGGATTTGGCCTAAAACATGATTTTGGACAATGTTCATGGAACTCAGCTTGAAACGTACTTGCAGACTTAAAAACCCTTGCCTATTGTAGATCGCGCCTGTCCTTCCAGTGCTGAACGAAAAACAATGATTTTGGACCCTGTTTTCATGCGAAATGGCTAAAATAAATGTTTCACGTTTGTTTCACTCAAACAGTGTCTCCTGTCATATGCTGAACTGGTCGCATTGTGGATTTGGCCTAAAACATGATTTTGGACAATGTTCATGGAACTCAGCTTGAAACGTACTTGCAGACTTAAAAACCCTTGCCTATTGTAGATCGCGCCTGTCCTTCCAGTGCTGAACGAAAAACAATGATTTTGGACCCTGTTTTCATGCGAAATGGCTAAAATAAATGTTTCACGTTTGTTTCACTCAAACAGTGTCTCCTGTCATATGCTGAACTGGTTGCATTGGGGATTTGGCCTAAAACATGATTTTGGACAATGTTCATGGAACTCAGCTTGAAACGTACTTGCAGACTTAAAAACCCTTGCCTATTGTAGATCGCGCCTGTCCTTCCAGTGCTGAACGAAAAACAATGATTTTGGACCCTGTTTTCATGCGAAATGGCTAAAATAAATATTTCACGTTTGTTTCACTCAAACAGTGTCTCCTGTCATATGCTGAACTGGTCGCATTGGGGATTTGGCCTAAAACATGATTTTGGACAATGTTCATGGAACTCAGCTTGAAGCGTACTTGCAGACTTAAAAACCCTTGCCTATTGTAGATCGCGCCTGTCTTTCCAGTGCTGAACGAAAAACAATGATTTTGGACCCTGTTTTCATGCGAAATGGCTAAAAGAAATGTTTCACGTTTGTTTCACTCAAACAGTGTCTCCTGTCACATGCTGAACTGGTCGCATTGTGGATTTGGCCTAAAACATGATTTTGGACAATGTTCATGGAACTCAGCTTGAAACGTACTTGCAGACTTAAAAACCCTTGCCTATTGTAGATCGCGCCTGTCCTTCCAGTGCTGAACGAAAAACAATGATTTTGGACCCTGTTTTCATGCGAAATGGCTAAAATAAATGTTTCACGTTTGTTTCACTCAAACAGTGTCTCCTGTCATATGCTGAACTGGTTGCATTGGGGATTTGGCCTAAAACATGATTTTGGACAATGTTCATGGAACTCAGCTTGAAACGTACTTGCAGACTTAAAAACCCTTGCCTATTGTAGACCGCGCCTGTCCTTCCAGTGCTGAACGAAAAACAATGATTTTGGACCCTGTTTTCATGCGAAATGGCTAAAATAAATATTTCACGTTTGTTTCACTCAAACAGTGTCTCCTGTCATATGCTGAACTGGTCGCATTGGGGATTTGGCCTAAAACATGATTTTGGACAATGTTCATGGAACTCAGCTTGAAGCGTACTTGCAGACTTAAAAACCCTTGCCTATTGTAGATCGCGCCTGTCTTTCCAGTGCTGAACGAAAAACAATGATTTTGGACCCTGTTTTCATGCGAAATGGCTAAAAGAAATGTTTCACGTTTGTTTCACTCAAACAGTGTCTCCTGTCATATGCTGAACTGGTCGCATTGTGGATTTGGCCTAAAACATGATTTTGGACAATGTTCATGGAACTCAGCTTGAAACGTACTTGCAGACTTAAAAACCCTTGCCTATTGTAGATCGCGCCTGTCCTTCCAGTGCTGAACGAAAAACAATGATTTTGGACCCTGTTTTCATGCGAAATGGCTAAAAGAAATGTTTCACGTTTGTTTCACTCAAACAGTGTCTCCTGTCATATGCTGAACTGGTCGCATTGTGGATTTGGCCTAAAACATGATTTTGGACAATGTTCATGGAACTCAGCTTGAAACGGACTTGCAGAAATAAAAACTCTTGCCTATTGTAGATCGCGCCTGTCTTTCCAGTGCTGAACGAAAAACAATGATTTTGGACCCTGTTTTCATGCGAAATGGCTAAAAGAAATGTTTCACGTTTGTTTCACTCAAACAGTGTCTCCTGTCATATGCTGAACTGGTCGCATTGTGGATTTGGCCTAAAACATGATTTTGGACAATGTTCATGGAACTCAGCTTGAAACGTACTTGCAGACTTAAAAACCCTTGCCTATTGTAGATCGCGCCTGTCCTTCCAGTGCTGAACGAAAAACAATGATTTTGGACCCTGTTTTCATGCGAAATGGCTAAAAGAAATGTTTCACGTTTGTTTCACTCAAACAGTGTCTCCTGTCATATGCTGAACTGGTCGCATTGTGGATTTGGCCTAAAACATGATTTTGGACAATGTTCATGGAACTCAGCTTGAAACGGACTTGCAGAAATAAAAACTCTTGCCTATTGTAGATCGCGCCTGTCCTTCCAGTGCTGAACGAATTTTTTTTATTTTGGACCCTGTTTTCATGCGAAATGGCTAAAAGAAATGTTTCACGTTTGTTTCACTCAAACAGTGTCTCCTGTCATATGCTGAACTGGTCGCATTGTGGATTTGGCCTAAAACATGATTTTGGACAATGTTCATGGAACTCAGCTTGAAGCGTACTTGCAGACTTAAAAACCCTTGCCTATTGTAGATCGCGCCTGTCTTTCCAGTGCTGAACGAAAAACAATGATTTTGGACCCTGTTTTCATGCGAAATGGCTAAAAGAAATGTTTCACGTTTGTTTCACTCAAACAGTGTCTCCTGTCATATGCTGAACTGGTCGCATTGTGGATTTGGCCTAAAACATGATTTTGGACAATGTTCATGGAACTCAGCTTGAAACGTACTTGCAGACTTAAAAACCCTTGCCTATTGTAGATCGCGCCTGTCCTTCCAGTGCTGAACGAAAAACAATGATTTTGGACCCTGTTTTCATGCGAAATGGCTAAAAGAAATGTTTCACGTTTGTTTCACTCAAACAGTGTCTCCTGTCATATGCTGAACTGGTCGCATTGTGGATTTGGCCTAAAACATGATTTTGGACAATGTTCATGGAACTCAGCTTGAAACGGACTTGCAGAAATAAAAACTCTTGCCTATTGTAGATCGCGCCTGTCCTTCCAGTGCTGAACGAAAAAAAATTATTTTGGACCCTGTTTTCATGCGAAATGGCTAAAATAAATATTTCACGTTTGTTTCACTCAAACAGTGTCTCCTGTCATATGCTGAACTGGTCGCATTGGGGATTTGGCCTAAAACATGATTTTGGACAATGTTCATGGAACTCAGCTTGAAGCGTACTTGCAGACTTAAAAAACCTTGCCTATTGTAGATCGCGCCTGTCTTTCCAGTGCTGAACGAAAAACAATGATTTTGGACCCTGTTTTCATGCGAAATGGCTAAAAGAAATATTTCACGTTTGTTTCACTCAAACAGTGTCTCCTGTCATATGCTGAACTGGTCGCATTGTGGATTTGGCCTAAAACATGATTTTGGACAATGTTCATGGAACTCAGCTTGAAACGTACTTGCAGACTTAAAAACCCTTGCCTATTGTAGATCGCGCCTGTCCTTCCAGTGCTGAACGAAAACCAATGATTTTGGACCCTGTTTTCATGCGAAATGGCTAAAAGAAATGTTTCACGTTTGTTTCACTCAAACAGTGTCTCCTGTCATATGCTGAACTGGTCGCATTGTGGATTTGGCCTAAAACATGATTTTGGACAATGTTCATGGAACTCAGCTTGAAGCGTACTTGCAGACTTAAAAACCCTTGCCTATTGTAGATCGCGCCTGTCTTTCCAGTGCTGAACGAAAAACAATGATTTTGGACCCTGTTTTCATGCGAAATGGCTAAAAGAAATGTTTCACGTTTGTTTCACTCAAACAGTGTCTCCTGTCATATGCTGAACTGGTCGCATTGTGGATTTGGCCTAAAACATGATTTTGGACAATGTTCATGGAACTCAGCTTGAAACGTACTTGCAGACTTAAAAACCCTTGCCTATTGTAGATCGCGCCTGTCCTTCCAGTGCTGAACGAAAAACAATGATTTTGGACCCTGTTTTCATGCGAAATGGCTAAAAGAAATGTTTCACGTTTGTTTCACTCAAACAGTGTCTCCTGTCATATGCTGAACTGGTCGCATTGTGGATTTGGCCTAAAACATGATTTTGGACAATGTTCATGGAACTCAGCTTGAAACGGACTTGCAGAAATAAAAACTCTTGCCTATTGTAGATCGCGCCTGTCCTTCCAGTGCTGAACGAAAAAAAATTATTTTGGACCCTGTTTTCATGCGAAATGGCTAAAATAAATATTTCACGTTTGTTTCACTCAAACAGTGTCTCCTGTCATATGCTGAACTGGTCGCATTGGGGATTTGGCCTAAAACATGATTTTGGACAATGTTCATGGAACTCAGCTTGAAGCGTACTTGCAGACTTAAAAAACCTTGCCTATTGTAGATCGCGCCTGTCTTTCCAGTGCTGAACGAAAAACAATGATTTTGGACCCTGTTTTCATGCGAAATGGCTAAAAGAAATATTTCACGTTTGTTTCACTCAAACAGTGTCTCCTGTCATATGCTGAACTGGTCGCATTGTGGATTTGGCCTAAAACATGATTTTGGACAATGTTCATGGAACTCAGCTTGAAACGTACTTGCAGACTTAAAAACCCTTGCCTATTGTAGATCGCGCCTGTCCTTCCAGTGCTGAACGAAAACCAATGATTTTGGACCCTGTTTTCATGCGAAATGGCTAAAAGAAATGTTTCACGTTTGTTTCACTCAAACAGTGTCTCCTGTCATATGCTGAACTGGTCGCATTATGGATTTGGCCTAAAACATGATTTTGGACAATGTTCATGGAACTCAGCTTGAAACGTACTTGCAGACTTAAAAACCCTTGCCTATTGTAGATCGCGCCTGTCTTTCCAGTGCTGAACGAAAAACAATGATTTTGGACCCTGTTTTCATGCGAAATGGCTAAAATAAATGTTTCACGTTTGTTTCACTCAAACAGTGTCTCCTGTCATATGCTGAACTGGTCGCATTGTGGATTTGGCCTAAAACATGATTTTGGACAATGTTCATGGAACTCAGCTTGAAACGTACTTGCAGACTTAAAAACCCTTGCCTATTGTAGATCGCGCCTGTCCTTCCAGTGCTGAACGAAAAACAATGATTTTGGACCCTGTTTTCATGCGAAATGGCTAAAATAAATGTTTCACGTTTGTTTCACTCAAACAGTGTCTCCTGTCATATGCTGAACTGGTCGCATTGTGGATTTGGCCTAAAACATGATTTTGGACAATGTTCATGGAACTCAGCTTGAAGCGTACTTGCAGACTTAAAAACCCTTGCCTATTGTAGATCGCGCCTGTCTTTCCAGTGCTGAACGAAAAACAATGATTTTGGACCCTGTTTTCATGCGAAATGGCTAAAAGAAATATTTCACGTTTGTTTCACTCAAACAGTGTCTCCTGTCATATGCTGAACTGGTCGCATTGGGGATTTGGCCTAAAACATGATTTTGGACAATGTTCATGGAACTCAGCTTGAAACGTACTTGCAGACTTAAAAACCCTTGCCTATTGTAGATCGCGCCTGTCCTTCCAGTGCTGAACGAAAAACAATGATTTTGGACCCTGTTTTCATGCGAAATGGCTAAAATAAATATTTCACGTTTGTTTCACTCAAACAGTGTCTCCTGTCATATGCTGAACTGGTCTCATTGGGGATTTGGCCTAAAACATGATTTTGGACAATGTTCATGGAACTCAGCTTGAAACGTACTTGCAGACTTAAAAACCCTTGCCTATTGTAGATCGCGCCTGTCCTTCCAGTGCTGGACGAAAAACAATGATTTTGGACCCTGTTTTCATGCGAAATGGCTAAAAGAAATGTTTCACGTTTGTTTCACTCAAACAGTGTCTCCTGTCATATGCTGAACTGGTCGCATTGTGGATTTGGCCTAAAACATGATTTTGGACAATGTTCATGGAACTCAGCTTGAAACGTACTTGCAGACTTAAAAACCCTTGCCTATTGTAGATCGCGCCTGTACTTCCAGTGCTGAACGAAAAACAATGATTTTGGACCCTGTTTTCATGCGAAATGGCTAAAAGAAATGTTTCACGTTTGTTTCACTCAAACAGTGTCTCCTGTCATATGCTGAACTGGTCGCATTGTGGATTTGGCCTAAAACATGATTTTGGACAATGTTCATGGAACTCAGCTTGAAACGTACTTGCAGACTTAAAAACACTTGCCTATTGTAGATCGCGCCTGTCCTTCCAGTGCTGAACGAAAAACAATGATTTTGGACCCTGTTTTCATGCGAAATGGCTAAAATAAATGTTTCACGTTTGTTTCACTCAAACAGTGTCTCCTGTCATATGCTGAACTGGTTGCATTGGGGATTTGGCCTAAAACATGATTTTGGACAATGTTCATGGAACTCAGCTTGAAACGTACTTGCAGACTTAAAAACCCTTGCGTATTGTAGATCGCGCCTGTCCTTCCAGTGCTGAACGAAAAACAATGATTTTGGACCCTGTTTTCATGCGAAATGGCTAAAATAAATATTTCACGTTTGTTTCACTCAAACAGTGTCTCCTGTCATATGCTGAACTGGTCGCATTGGGGATTTGGCCTAAAACATGATTTTGGACAATGTTCATGGAACTCAGCTTGAAGCGTACTTGCAGACTTAAAAAACCTTGCCTATTGTAGATCGCGCCTGTCTTTCCAGTGCTGAACGAAAAACAATGATTTTGGACCCTGTTTTCATGCGAAATGGCTAAAAGAAATATTTCACGTTTGTTTCACTCAAACAGTGTCTCCTGTCATATGCTGAACTGGTCGCATTGTGGATTTGGCCTAAAACATGATTTTGGACAATGTTCATGGAACTCAGCTTGAAACGTACTTGCAGACTTAAAAACCCTTGCCTATTGTAGATCGCGCCTGTCCTTCCAGTGCTGAACGAAAACCAATGATTTTGGACCCTGTTTTCATGCGAAATGGCTAAAAGAAATGTTTCACGTTTGTTTCACTCAAACAGTGTCTCCTGTCATATGCTGAACTGGTCGCATTATGGATTTGGCCTAAAACATGATTTTGGACAATGTTCATGGAACTCAGCTTGAAACGTACTTGCAGACTTAAAAACCCTTGCCTATTGTAGATCGCGCCTGTCTTTCCAGTGCTGAACGAAAAACAATGATTTTGGACCCTGTTTTCATGCGAAATGGCTAAAATAAATGTTTCACGTTTGTTTCACTCAAACAGTGTCTCCTGTCATATGCTGAACTGGTCGCATTGTGGATTTGGCCTAAAACATGATTTTGGACAATGTTCATGGAACTCAGCTTGAAACGTACTTGCAGACTTAAAAACCCTTGCCTATTGTAGATCGCGCCTGTCCTTCCAGTGCTGAACGAAAAACAATGATTTTGGACCCTGTTTTCATGCGAAATGGCTAAAATAAATGTTTCACGTTTGTTTCACTCAAACAGTGTCTCCTGTCATATGCTGAACTGGTCGCATTGTGGATTTGGCCTAAAACATGATTTTGGACAATGTTCATGGAACTCAGCTTGAAGCGTACTTGCAGACTTAAAAACCCTTGCCTATTGTAGATCGCGCCTGTCTTTCCAGTGCTGAACGAAAAACAATGATTTTGGACCCTGTTTTCATGCGAAATGGCTAAAAGAAATATTTCACGTTTGTTTCACTCAAACAGTGTCTCCTGTCATATGCTGAACTGGTCGCATTGGGGATTTGGCCTAAAACATGATTTTGGACAATGTTCATGGAACTCAGCTTGAAACGTACTTGCAGACTTAAAAACCCTTGCCTATTGTAGATCGCGCCTGTCCTTCCAGTGCTGAACGAAAAACAATGATTTTGGACCCTGTTTTCATGCGAAATGGCTAAAATAAATATTTCACGTTTGTTTCACTCAAACAGTGTCTCCTGTCATATGCTGAACTGGTCTCATTGGGGATTTGGCCTAAAACATGATTTTGGACAATGTTCATGGAACTCAGCTTGAAACGTACTTGCAGACTTAAAAACCCTTGCCTATTGTAGATCGCGCCTGTCCTTCCAGTGCTGGACGAAAAACAATGATTTTGGACCCTGTTTTCATGCGAAATGGCTAAAAGAAATGTTTCACGTTTGTTTCACTCAAACAGTGTCTCCTGTCATATGCTGAACTGGTCGCATTGTGGATTTGGCCTAAAACATGATTTTGGACAATGTTCATGGAACTCAGCTTGAAACGTACTTGCAGACTTAAAAACCCTTGCCTATTGTAGATCGCGCCTGTACTTCCAGTGCTGAACGAAAAACAATGATTTTGGACCCTGTTTTCATGCGAAATGGCTAAAAGAAATGTTTCACGTTTGTTTCACTCAAACAGTGTCTCCTGTCATATGCTGAACTGGTCGCATTGTGGATTTGGCCTAAAACATGATTTTGGACAATGTTCATGGAACTCAGCTTGAAACGTACTTGCAGACTTAAAAACACTTGCCTATTGTAGATCGCGCCTGTCCTTCCAGTGCTGAACGAAAAACAATGATTTTGGACCCTGTTTTCATGCGAAATGGCTAAAATAAATGTTTCACGTTTGTTTCACTCAAACAGTGTCTCCTGTCATATGCTGAACTGGTTGCATTGGGGATTTGGCCTAAAACATGATTTTGGACAATGTTCATGGAACTCAGCTTGAAACGTACTTGCAGACTTAAAAACCCTTGCGTATTGTAGATCGCGCCTGTCCTTCCAGTGCTGAACGAAAAACAATGATTTTGGACCCTGTTTTCATGCGAAATGGCTAAAATAAATATTTCACGTTTGTTTCACTCAAACAGTGTCTCCTGTCATATGCTGAACTGGTCGCATTGGGGATTTGGCCTAAAACATGATTTTGGACAATGTTCATGGAACTCAGCTTGAAACGTACTTGCAGACTTAAAAACTCTTGCCTATTGTAGATCGCGCCTGTCCTTCCAGTGCTGAACGAAAAACAATGATTTTGGACCCTGTTTTCATGCGAAATGGCTAAAAGAAATGTTTCACGTTTGTTTCACTCAAACAGTGTCTCCTGTCATATGCTGAACTGGTCGCATTGTGGATTTGGCCTAAAACATGATTTTGGACAATGTTCATGGAACTCAGCTTGAAACGGACTTGCAGAAATAAAAACTCTTGCCTATTGTAGATCGCGCCTGTTCTTCCAGTGCTGAACGAAAAACAATGATTTTGGACCCTGTTTTCATGCGAAATGGCTAAAAGAAATGTTTCACGTTTGTTTCACTCAAACAGTGTCTCCTGTCATATGATGAACTGGTCGCATTGTGGATTTGGCCTAAAACATGATTTTGGACAATGTTCATGGAACTCAGCTTGAAACGTACTTGCAGACTTAAAAACCCTTGCCTATTGTAGATCGCGCCTGTCCTTCCAGTGCTGAACGAAAAACAATGATTTTGGACCCTGTTTTCATGCGAAATGGCTAAAAGAAATGTTTCACGTTTGTTTCACTCAAACAGTGTCTCCTGTCATATGCTGAACTGGTCGCATTGTGGATTTGGCCTAAAACATGATTTTGGACAATGTTCATGGAACTCAGCTTGAAACGGACTTGCAGAAATAAAAACTCTTGCCTATTGTAGATCGCGCCTGTCCTTCCAGTGCTGAACGAAAAACAATGATTTTGGACCCTGTTTTCATGCGAAATGGCTAAAATAAATATTTCACGTTTGTTTCACTCAAACAGTGTCTCCTGTCATATGCTGAACTGGTCGCATTGGGGATTTGGCCTAAAACATGATTTTGGACAATGTTCATGGAACTCAGCTTGAAGCGTACTTGCAGACTTAAAAACCCTTGCCTATTGTAGATCGCGCCTGTCTTTCCAGTGCTGAACGAAAAACAATGATTTTGGACCCTGTTTTCATGCGAAATGGCTAAAAGAAATATTTCACGTTTGTTTCACTCAAACAGTGTCTCCTGTCATATGCTGAACTGGTCGCATTGTGGATTTGGCCTAAAACATGATTTTGGACAATGTTCATGGAACTCAGCTTGAAACGTACTTGCAGACTTAAAAACCCTTGCCTATTGTAGATCGCGCCTGTCCTTCCAGTGCTGAACGAAAAACAATGATTTTGGACCCTGTTTTCATGCGAAATGGCTAAAAGAAATGTTTCACGTTTGTTTCACTCAAACAGTGTCTCCTGTCATATGCTGAACTGGTCGCATTGTGGATTTGGCCTAAAACATGATTTTGGACAATGTTCATGGAACTCAGCTTGAAACGTACTTGCAGACTTAAAAACACTTGCCTATTGTAGATCGCGCCTGTCTTTCCAGTGCTGAACGAAAAACAATGATTTTGGACCCTGTTTTCATGCGAAATGGCTAAAAGAAATGTTTCACGTTTGTTTCACTCAAACAGTGTCTCCTGTCATATGCTGAACTGGTCGCATTGTGGATTTGGCCTAAAACATGATTTTGGACAATGTTCATGGAACTCAGCTTGAAACGTACTTGCAGACTTAAAAACCCTTGCCTATTGTAGATCGCGCCTGTCCTTCCAGTGCTGAACGAAAACCAATGATTTTGGACCCTGTTTTCATGCGAAATGGCTAAAATAAATGTTTCACGTTTGTTTCACTCAAACAGTGTCTCCTGTCATATGCTGAACTGGTCGCATTGGGGATTTGGCCTAAAACATGATTTTGGACAATGTTCATGGAACTCAGCTTGAAGCGTACTTGCAGACTTAAAAACCCTTGCCTATTGTAGATCGCGCCTGTCTTTCCAGTGCTGAACGAAAAACAATGATTTTGGACCCTGTTTTCATGCGAAATGGCTAAAAGAAATATTTCACGTTTGTTTCACTCAAACAGTGTCTCCTGTCATATGCTGAACTGGTCGCATTGGGGATTTGGCCTAAAACATGATTTTGGACAATGTTCATGGAACTCAGCTTGAAACGTACTTGCAGACTTAAAAACCCTTGCCTATTGTAGATCGCGCCTGTCCTTCCAGTGCTGAACGAAAAACAATGATTTTGGACCCTGTTTTCATGCGAAATGGCTAAAAGAAATATTTCACGTTTGTTTCACTCAAACAGTGTCTCCTGTCATATGCTGAACTGGTCGCATTGTGGATTTGGCCTAAAACATGATTTTGGACAATGTTCATGGAACTCAGCTTGAAACGTACTTGCAGACTTAAAAACCCTTGCCTATTGTAGATCGCGCCTGTCCTTCCAGTGCTGAACGAAAAACAATGATTTTGGACCCTGTTTTCATGCGAAATGGCTAAAATAAATATTTCACGTTTGTTTCACTCAAACAGTGTCTCCTGTCATATGCTGAACTGGTCTCATTGGGGATTTGGCCTAAAACATGATTTTGGACAATGTTCATGGAACTCAGCTTGAAACGTACTTGCAGACTTAAAAACCCTTGCCTATTGTAGATCGCGCCTGTCCTTCCAGTGCTGGACGAAAAACAATGATTTTGGACCCTGTTTTCATGCGAAATGGCTAAAAGAAATGTTTCACGTTTGTTTCACTCAAACAGTGTCTCCTGTCATATGATGAACTGGTCGCATTGTGGATTTGGCCTAAAACATGATTTTGGACAATGTTCATGGAACTCAGCTTGAAACGTACTTGCAGACTTAAAAACCCTTGCCTATTGTAGATCGCGCCTGTACTTCCAGTGCTGAACGAAAAACAATGATTTTGGACCCTGTTTTCATGCGAAATGGCTAAAAGAAATGTTTCACGTTTGTTTCACTCAAACAGTGTCTCCTGTCATATGCTGAACTGGTCGCATTGTGGATTTGGCCTAAAACATGATTTTGGACAATGTTCATGGAACTCAGCTTGAAACGTACTTGCAGACTTAAAAACACTTGCCTATTGTAGATCGCGCCTGTCTTTCCAGTGCTGAACGAAAAACAATGATTTTGGACCCTGTTTTCATGCGAAATGGCTAAAAGAAATGTTTCACGTTTGTTTCACTCAAACAGTGTCTCCTGTCATATGCTGAACTGGTCGCATTGTGGATTTGGCCTAAAACATGATTTTGGACAATGTTCATGGAACTCAGCTTGAAACGTACTTGCAGACTTAAAAACCCTTGCCTATTGTAGATCGCGCCTGTCCTTCCAGTGCTGAACGAAAACCAATGATTTTGGACCCTGTTTTCATGCGAAATGGCTAAAATAAATGTTTCACGTTTGTTTCACTCAAACAGTGTCTCCTGTCATATGCTGAACTGGTCGCATTGTGGATTTGGCCTAAAACATGATTTTGGACAATGTTCATGGAACTCAGCTTGAAGCGTACTTGCAGACTTAAAAACCCTTGCCTATTGTAGATCGCGCCTGTCTTTCCAGTGCTGAACGAAAAACAATGATTTTGGACCCTGTTTTCATGCGAAATGGCTAAAAGAAATATTTCACGTTTGTTTCACTCAAACAGTGTCTCCTGTCATATGCTGAACTGGTCGCATTGGGGATTTGGCCTAAAACATGATTTTGGACAATGTTCATGGAACTCAGCTTGAAACGTACTTGCAGACTTAAAAACCCTTGCCTATTGTAGATCGCGCCTGTCCTTCCAGTGCTGAACGAAAAACAATGATTTTGGACCCTGTTTTCATGCGAAATGGCTAAAAGAAATATTTCACGTTTGTTTCACTCAAACAGTGTCTCCTGTCATATGCTGAACTGGTCGCATTGTGGATTTGGCCTAAAACATGATTTTGGACAATGTTCATGGAACTCAGCTTGAAACGTACTTGCAGACTTAAAAACCCTTGCCTATTGTAGATCGCGCCTGTCCTTCCAGTGCTGAACGAAAAACAATGATTTTGGACCCTGTTTTCATGCGAAATGGCTAAAATAAATATTTCACGTTTGTTTCACTCAAACAGTGTCTCCTGTCATATGCTGAACTGGTCTCATTGGGGATTTGGCCTAAAACATGATTTTGGACAATGTTCATGGAACTCAGCTTGAAACGTACTTGCAGACTTAAAAACCCTTGCCTATTGTAGATCGCGCCTGTCCTTCCAGTGCTGGACGAAAAACAATGATTTTGGACCCTGTTTTCATGCGAAATGGCTAAAAGAAATGTTTCACGTTTGTTTCACTCAAACAGTGTCTCCTGTCATATGATGAACTGGTCGCATTGTGGATTTGGCCTAAAACATGATTTTGGACAATGTTCATGGAACTCAGCTTGAAACGTACTTGCAGACTTAAAAACCCTTGCCTATTGTAGATCGCGCCTGTACTTCCAGTGCTGAACGAAAAACAATGATTTTGGACCCTGTTTTCATGCGAAATGGCTAAAAGAAATGTTTCACGTTTGTTTCACTCAAACAGTGTCTCCTGTCATATGCTGAACTGGTCGCATTGTGGATTTGGCCTAAAACATGATTTTGGACAATGTTCATGGAACTCAGCTTGAAACGTACTTGCAGACTTAAAAACCCTTGCCTATTGTAGATCGCGCCTGTCCTTCCAGTGCTGAACGAAAAACAATGATTTTGGACCCTGTTTTCATGCGAAATGGCTAAAAGAAATGTTTCACGTTTGTTTCACTCAAACAGTGTCTCCTGTCATATGCTGAACTGGTCGCATTGTGGATTTGGCCTAAAACATGATTTTGGACAATGTTCATGGAACTCAGCTTGAAACGGACTTGCAGAAATAAAAACTCTTGCCTATTGTAGATCGCACCTGTCCTTCCAGTGCTGAACGAAAAACAATGATTTTGGACCCTGTTTTCATGCGAAATGGCTAAAATAAATATTTCACGTTTGTTTCACTCAAACAGTGTCTCCTGTCATATGCTGAACTGGTCGCATTGGGGATTTGGCCTAAAACATGATTTTGGACAATGTTCATGGAACTCAGCTTGAAGCGTACTTGCAGACTTAAAAACCCTTGCCTATTGTAGATCGCGCCTGTCTTTCCAGTGCTGAACGAAAAACAATGATTTTGGACCCTGTTTTCATGCGAAATGGCTAAAAGAAATATTTCACGTTTGTTTCACTCAAACAGTGTCTCCTGTCATATGCTGAACTGGTCGCATTGTGGATTTGGCCTAAAACATGATTTTGGACAATGTTCATGGAACTCAGCTTGAAACGTACTTGCAGACTTAAAAACCCTTGCCTATTGTAGATCGCGCCTGTCCTTCCAGTGCTGAACGAAAAACAATGATTTTGGACCCTGTTTTCATGCGAAATGGCTAAAAGAAATGTTTCACGTTTGTTTCACTCAAACAGTGTCTCCTGTCATATGATGAACTGGTCGCATTGTGGATTTGGCCTAAAACATGATTTTGGACAATGTTCATGGAACTCAGCTTGAAACGTACTTGCAGACTTAAAAACCCTTGCCTATTGTAGATCGCGCCTGTCCTTCCAGTGCTGAACGAAAAACAATGATTTTGGACCCTGTTTTCATGCGAAATGGCTAAAAGAAATGTTTCACGTTTGTTTCACTCAAACAGTGTCTCCTGTCATATGCTGAACTGGTCGCATTGTGGATTTGGCCTAAAACATGATTTTGGACAATGTTCATGGAACTCAGCTTGAAACGGACTTGCAGAAATAAAAACTCTTGCCTATTGTAGATCGCGCCTGTCCTTCCAGTGCTGAACGAAAAACAATGATTTTGGACCCTGTTTTCATGCGAAATGGCTAAAATAAATATTTCACGTTTGTTTCACTCAAACAGTGTCTCCTGTCATATGCTGAACTGGTCGCATTGGGGATTTGGCCTAAAACATGATTTTGGACAATGTTCATGGAACTCAGCTTGAAGCGTACTTGCAGACTTAAAAACCCTTGCCTATTGTAGATCGCGCCTGTCTTTCCAGTGCTGAACGAAAAACAATGATTTTGGACCCTGTTTTCATGCGAAATGGCTAAAAGAAATATTTCACGTTTGTTTCACTCAAACAGTGTCTCCTGTCATATGCTGAACTGGTCGCATTGTGGATTTGGCCTAAAACATGATTTTGGACAATGTTCATGGAACTCAGCTTGAAACGTACTTGCAGACTTAAAAACCCTTGCCTATTGTAGATCGCGCCTGTCCTTCCAGTGCTGAACGAAAAACAATGATTTTGGACCCTGTTTTCATGCGAAATGGCTAAAAGAAATGTTTCACGTTTGTTTCACTCAAACAGTGTCTCCTGTCATATGCTGAACTGGTCGCATTGTGGATTTGGCCTAAAACATGATTTTGGACAATGTTCATGGAACTCAGCTTGAAACGGACTTGCAGAAATAAAAACTCTTGCCTATTGTAGATCGCGCCTGTTCTTCCAGTGCTGAACGAAAAACAATGATTTTGGACCCTGTTTTCATGCGAAATGGCTAAAAGAAATGTTTCACGTTTGTTTCACTCAAACAGTGTCTCCTGTCATATGATGAACTGGTCGCATTGTGGATTTGGCCTAAAACATGATTTTGGACAATGTTCATGGAACTCAGCTTGAAACGTACTTGCAGACTTAAAAACCCTTGCCTATTGTAGATCGCGCCTGTCCTTCCAGTGCTGAACGAAAAACAATGATTTTGGACCCTGTTTTCATGCGAAATGGCTAAAAGAAATGTTTCACGTTTGTTTCACTCAAACAGTGTCTCCTGTCATATGCTGAACTGGTCGCATTGTGGATTTGGCCTAAAACATGATTTTGGACAATGTTCATGGAACTCAGCTTGAAACGGACTTGCAGAAATAAAAACTCTTGCCTATTGTAGATCGCGCCTGTCCTTCCAGTGCTGAACGAAAAACAATGATTTTGGACCCTGTTTTCATGCGAAATGGCTAAAATAAATATTTCACGTTTGTTTCACTCAAACAGTGTCTCCTGTCATATGCTGAACTGGTCGCATTGGGGATTTGGCCTAAAACATGATTTTGGACAATGTTCATGGAACTCAGCTTGAAGCGTACTTGCAGACTTAAAAACCCTTGCCTATTGTAGATCGCGCCTGTCTTTCCAGTGCTGAACGAAAAACAATGATTTTGGACCCTGTTTTCATGCGAAATGGCTAAAAGAAATATTTCACGTTTGTTTCACTCAAACAGTGTCTCCTGTCATATGCTGAACTGGTCGCATTGTGGATTTGGCCTAAAACATGATTTTGGACAATGTTCATGGAACTCAGCTTGAAACGTACTTGCAGACTTAAAAACCCTTGCCTATTGTAGATCGCGCCTGTCCTTCCAGTGCTGAACGAAAAACAATGATTTTGGACCCTGTTTTCATGCGAAATGGCTAAAAGAAATGTTTCACGTTTGTTTCACTCAAACAGTGTCTCCTGTCATATGCTGAACTGGTCGCATTGTGGATTTGGCCTAAAACATGATTTTGGACAATGTTCATGGAACTCAGCTTGAAACGTACTTGCAGACTTAAAAACACTTGCCTATTGTAGATCGCGCCTGTCTTTCCAGTGCTGAACGAAAAACAATGATTTTGGACCCTGTTTTCATGCGAAATGGCTAAAAGAAATGTTTCACGTTTGTTTCACTCAAACAGTGTCTCCTGTCATATGCTGAACTGGTCGCATTGTGGATTTGGCCTAAAACATGATTTTGGACAATGTTCATGGAACTCAGCTTGAAACGTACTTGCAGACTTAAAAACCCTTGCCTATTGTAGATCGCGCCTGTCCTTCCAGTGCTGAACGAAAACCAATGATTTTGGACCCTGTTTTCATGCGAAATGGCTAAAATAAATGTTTCACGTTTGTTTCACTCAAACAGTGTCTCCTGTCATATGCTGAACTGGTCGCATTGGGGATTTGGCCTAAAACATGATTTTGGACAATGTTCATGGAACTCAGCTTGAAGCGTACTTGCAGACTTAAAAACCCTTGCCTATTGTAGATCGCGCCTGTCTTTCCAGTGCTGAACGAAAAACAATGATTTTGGACCCTGTTTTCATGCGAAATGGCTAAAAGAAATATTTCACGTTTGTTTCACTCAAACAGTGTCTCCTGTCATATGCTGAACTGGTCGCATTGGGGATTTGGCCTAAAACATGATTTTGGACAATGTTCATGGAACTCAGCTTGAAACGTACTTGCAGACTTAAAAACCCTTGCCTATTGTAGATCGCGCCTGTCCTTCCAGTGCTGAACGAAAAACAATGATTTTGGACCCTGTTTTCATGCGAAATGGCTAAAAGAAATATTTCACGTTTGTTTCACTCAAACAGTGTCTCCTGTCATATGCTGAACTGGTCGCATTGTGGATTTGGCCTAAAACATGATTTTGGACAATGTTCATGGAACTCAGCTTGAAACGTACTTGCAGACTTAAAAACCCTTGCCTATTGTAGATCGCGCCTGTCCTTCCAGTGCTGAACGAAAAACAATGATTTTGGACCCTGTTTTCATGCGAAATGGCTAAAATAAATATTTCACGTTTGTTTCACTCAAACAGTGTCTCCTGTCATATGCTGAACTGGTCTCATTGGGGATTTGGCCTAAAACATGATTTTGGACAATGTTCATGGAACTCAGCTTGAAACGTACTTGCAGACTTAAAAACCCTTGCCTATTGTAGATCGCGCCTGTCCTTCCAGTGCTGGACGAAAAACAATGATTTTGGACCCTGTTTTCATGCGAAATGGCTAAAAGAAATGTTTCACGTTTGTTTCACTCAAACAGTGTCTCCTGTCATATGATGAACTGGTCGCATTGTGGATTTGGCCTAAAACATGATTTTGGACAATGTTCATGGAACTCAGCTTGAAACGTACTTGCAGACTTAAAAACCCTTGCCTATTGTAGATCGCGCCTGTACTTCCAGTGATGAACGAAAAACAATGATTTTGGACCCTGTTTTCATGCGAAATGGCTAAAAGAAATGTTTCACGTTTGTTTCACTCAAACAGTGTCTCCTGTCATATGCTGAACTGGTCGCATTGTGGATTTGGCCTAAAACATGATTTTGGACAATGTTCATGGAACTCAGCTTGAAACGTACTTGCAGACTTAAAAACACTTGCCTATTGTAGATCGCGCCTGTCTTTCCAGTGCTGAACGAAAAACAATGATTTTGGACCCTGTTTTCATGCGAAATGGCTAAAAGAAATGTTTCACGTTTGTTTCACTCAAACAGTGTCTCCTGTCATATGCTGAACTGGTCGCATTGTGGATTTGGCCTAAAACATGATTTTGGACAATGTTCATGGAACTCAGCTTGAAACGTACTTGCAGACTTAAAAACCCTTGCCTATTGTAGATCGCGCCTGTCCTTCCAGTGCTGAACGAAAACCAATGATTTTGGACCCTGTTTTCATGCGAAATGGCTAAAATAAATGTTTCACGTTTGTTTCACTCAAACAGTGTCTCCTGTCATATGCTGAACTGGTCGCATTGTGGATTTGGCCTAAAACATGATTTTGGACAATGTTCATGGAACTCAGCTTGAAGCGTACTTGCAGACTTAAAAACCCTTGCCTATTGTAGATCGCGCCTGTCTTTCCAGTGCTGAACGAAAAACAATGATTTTGGACCCTGTTTTCATGCGAAATGGCTAAAAGAAATATTTCACGTTTGTTTCACTCAAACAGTGTCTCCTGTCATATGCTGAACTGGTCGCATTGGGGATTTGGCCTAAAACATGATTTTGGACAATGTTCATGGAACTCAGCTTGAAACGTACTTGCAGACTTAAAAACCCTTGCCTATTGTAGATCGCGCCTGTCCTTCCAGTGCTGAACGAAAAACAATGATTTTGGACCCTGTTTTCATGCGAAATGGCTAAAAGAAATATTTCACGTTTGTTTCACTCAAACAGTGTCTCCTGTCATATGCTGAACTGGTCGCATTGGGGATTTGGCCTAAAACATGATTTTGGACAATGTTCATGGAACTCAGCTTGAAGCGTACTTGCAGACTTAAAAACCCTTGCCTATTGTAGATCGCGCCTGTCCTTCCAGTGCTGAACGAAAAACAATGATTTTGGACCCTGTTTTCATGCGAAATGGCTAAAAGAAATATTTCACGTTTGTTTCACTCAAACAGTGTCTCCTGTCATATGCTGAACTGGTCGCATTGTGGATTTGGCCTAAAACATGATTTTGGACAATGTTCATGGAACTCAGCTTGAAACGTACTTGCAGACTTAAAAACCCTTGCCTATTGTAGATCGCGCCTGTCCTTCCAGTGCTGAACGAAAAACAATGATTTTGGACCCTGTTTTCATGCGAAATGGCTAAAATAAATATTTCACGTTTGTTTCACTCAAACAGTGTCTCCTGTCATATGCTGAACTGGTCTCATTGGGGATTTGGCCTAAAACATGATTTTGGACAATGTTCATGGAACTCAGCTTGAAACGTACTTGCAGACTTAAAAACCCTTGCCTATTGTAGATCGCGCCTGTCCTTCCAGTGCTGGACGAAAAACAATGATTTTGGACCCTGTTTTCATGCGAAATGGCTAAAAGAAATGTTTCACGTTTGTTTCACTCAAACAGTGTCTCCTGTCATATGATGAACTGGTCGCATTGTGGATTTGGCCTAAAACATGATTTTGGACAATGTTCATGGAACTCAGCTTGAAACGTACTTGCAGACTTAAAAACCCTTGCCTATTGTAGATCGCGCCTGTACTTCCAGTGCTGAACGAAAAACAATGATTTTGGACCCTGTTTTCATGCGAAATGGCTAAAAGAAATGTTTCACGTTTGTTTCACTCAAACAGTGTCTCCTGTCATATGCTGAACTGGTCGCATTGTGGATTTGGCCTAAAACATGATTTTGGACAATGTTCATGGAACTCAGCTTGAAACGTACTTGCAGACTTAAAAACCCTTGCCTATTGTAGATCGCGCCTGTCCTTCCAGTGCTGAACGAAAAACAATGATTTTGGACCCTGTTTTCATGCGAAATGGCTAAAAGAAATGTTTCACGTTTGTTTCACTCAAACAGTGTCTCCTGTCATATGCTGAACTGGTCGCATTGTGGATTTGGCCTAAAACATGATTTTGGACAATGTTCATGGAACTCAGCTTGAAACGGACTTGCAGAAATAAAAACTCTTGCCTATTGTAGATCGCACCTGTCCTTCCAGTGCTGAACGAAAAACAATGATTTTGGACCCTGTTTTCATGCGAAATGGCTAAAATAAATATTTCACGTTTGTTTCACTCAAACAGTGTCTCCTGTCATATGCTGAACTGGTCGCATTGGGGATTTGGCCTAAAACATGATTTTGGACAATGTTCATGGAACTCAGCTTGAAACGTACTTGCAGACTTAAAAACCCTTGCCTATTGTAGATCGCGCCTGTCCTTCCAGTGCTGAACGAAAAACAATGATTTTGGACCCTGTTTTCATGCGAAATGGCTAAAAGAAATGTTTCACGTTTGTTTCACTCAAACAGTGTCTCCTGTCATATGATGAACTGGTCGCATTGTGGATTTGGCCTAAAACATGATTTTGGACAATGTTCATGGAACTCAGCTTGAAACGTACTTGCAGACTTAAAAACCCTTGCCTATTGTAGATCGCGCCTGTCCTTCCAGTGCTGAACGAAAAACAATGATTTTGGACCCTGTTTTCATGCGAAATGGCTAAAAGAAATGTTTCACGTTTGTTTCACTCAAACAGTGTCTCCTGTCATATGCTGAACTGGTCGCATTGTGGATTTGGCCTAAAACATGATTTTGGACAATGTTCATGGAACTCAGCTTGAAACGGACTTGCAGAAATAAAAACTCTTGCCTATTGTAGATCGCGCCTGTCCTTCCAGTGCTGAACGAAAAACAATGATTTTGGACCCTGTTTTCATGCGAAATGGCTAAAATAAATATTTCACGTTTGTTTCACTCAAACAGTGTCTCCTGTCATATGCTGAACTGGTCGCATTGGGGATTTGGCCTAAAACATGATTTTGGACAATGTTCATGGAACTCAGCTTGAAGCGTACTTGCAGACTTAAAAACCCTTGCCTATTGTAGATCGCGCCTGTCTTTCCAGTGCTGAACGAAAAACAATGATTTTGGACCCTGTTTTCATGCGAAATGGCTAAAAGAAATATTTCACGTTTGTTTCACTCAAACAGTGTCTCCTGTCATATGCTGAACTGGTCGCATTGTGGATTTGGCCTAAAACATGATTTTGGACAATGTTCATGGAACTCAGCTTGAAACGTACTTGCAGACTTAAAAACCCTTGCCTATTGTAGATCGCGCCTGTCCTTCCAGTGCTGAACGAAAAACAATGATTTTGGACCCTGTTTTCATGCGAAATGGCTAAAAGAAATGTTTCACGTTTGTTTCACTCAAACAGTGTCTCCTGTCATATGCTGAACTGGTCGCATTGTGGATTTGGCCTAAAACATGATTTTGGACAATGTTCATGGAACTCAGCTTGAAACGTACTTGCAGACTTAAAAACACTTGCCTATTGTAGATCGCGCCTGTCTTTCCAGTGCTGAACGAAAAACAATGATTTTGGACCCTGTTTTCATGCGAAATGGCTAAAAGAAATGTTTCACGTTTGTTTCACTCAAACAGTGTCTCCTGTCATATGCTGAACTGGTCGCATTGTGGATTTGGCCTAAAACATGATTTTGGACAATGTTCATGGAACTCAGCTTGAAACGTACTTGCAGACTTAAAAACCCTTGCCTATTGTAGATCGCGCCTGTCCTTCCAGTGCTGAACGAAAACCAATGATTTTGGACCCTGTTTTCATGCGAAATGGCTAAAATAAATGTTTCACGTTTGTTTCACTCAAACAGTGTCTCCTGTCATATGCTGAACTGGTCGCATTGTGGATTTGGCCTAAAACATGATTTTGGACAATGTTCATGGAACTCAGCTTGAAGCGTACTTGCAGACTTAAAAACCCTTGCCTATTGTAGATCGCGCCTGTCTTTCCAGTGCTGAACGAAAAACAATGATTTTGGACCCTGTTTTCATGCGAAATGGCTAAAAGAAATATTTCACGTTTGTTTCACTCAAACAGTGTCTCCTGTCATATGCTGAACTGGTCGCATTGTGGATTTGGCCTAAAACATGATTTTGGACAATGTTCATGGAACTCAGCTTGAAACGTACTTGCAGACTTAAAAACCCTTGCCTATTGTAGATCGCGCCTGTCCTTCCAGTGCTGAACGAAAAACAATGATTTTGGACCCTGTTTTCATGCGAAATGGCTAAAATAAATATTTCACGTTTTTTTCACTCAAACAGTGTCTCCTGTCATATGCTGAACTGGTCTCATTGGGGATTTGGCCTAAAACATGATTTTGGACAATGTTCATGGAACTCAGCTTGAAACGTACTTGCAGACTTAAAAACCCTTGCCTATTGTAGATCGCGCCTGTCCTTCCAGTGCTGGACGAAAAACAATGATTTTGGACCCTGTTTTCATGCGAAATGGCTAAAAGAAATGTTTCACGTTTGTTTCACTCAAACAGTGTCTCCTGTCATATGATGAACTGGTCGCATTGTGGATTTGGCCTAAAACATGATTTTGGACAATGTTCATGGAACTCAGCTTGAAACGTACTTGCAGACTTAAAAACCCTTGCCTATTGTAGATCGCGCCTGTACTTCCAGTGCTGAACGAAAAACAATGATTTTGGACCCTGTTTTCATGCGAAATGGCTAAAAGAAATGTTTCACGTTTGTTTCACTCAAACAGTGTCTCCTGTCATATGCTGAACTGGTCGCATTGTGGATTTGGCCTAAAACATGATTTTGGACAATGTTCATGGAACTCAGCTTGAAACGTACTTGCAGACTTAAAAACCCTTGCCTATTGTAGATCGCGCCTGTCCTTCCAGTGCTGAACGAAAAACAATGATTTTGGACCCTGTTTTCATGCGAAATGGCTAAAAGAAATGTTTCACGTTTGTTTCACTCAAACAGTGTCTCCTGTCATATGCTGAACTGGTTGCATTGTGGATTTGGCCTAAAACATGATTTTGGACAATGTTCATGGAACTCAGCTTGAAACGGACTTGCAGAAATAAAAACTCTTGCCTATTGTAGATCGCACCTGTCCTTCCAGTGCTGAACGAAAAACAATGATTTTGGACCCTGTTTTCATGCGAAATGGCTAAAATAAATATTTCACGTTTGTTTCACTCAAACAGTGTCTCCTGTCATATGCTGAACTGGTCGCATTGGGGATTTGGCCTAAAACATGATTTTGGACAATGTTCATGGAACTCAGCTTGAAGCGTACTTGCAGACTTAAAAACCCTTGCCTATTGTAGATCGCGCCTGTCTTTCCAGTGCTGAACGAAAAACAATGATTTTGGACCCTGTTTTCATGCGAAATGGCTAAAAGAAATATTTCACGTTTGTTTCACTCAAACAGTGTCTCCTGTCATATGCTGAACTGGTCGCATTGTGGATTTGGCCTAAAACATGATTTTGGACAATGTTCATGGAACTCAGCTTGAAACGTACTTGCAGACTTAAAAACCCTTGCCTATTGTAGATCGCGCCTGTCCTTCCAGTGCTGAACGAAAAACAATGATTTTGGACCCTGTTTTCATGCGAAATAGCTAAAAGAAATGTTTCACGTTTGTTTCACTCAAACAGTGTCTCCTGTCATATGCTGAACTGGTCGCATTGTGGATTTGGCCTAAAACATGATTTTGGACAATGTTCATGGAACTCAGCTTGAAACGTACTTGCAGACTTAAAAACACTTGCCTATTGTAGATCGCGCCTGTCTTTCCAGTGCTGAACGAAAAACAATGATTTTGGACCCTGTTTTCATGCGAAATGGCTAAAAGAAATGTTTCACGTTTGTTTCACTCAAACAGTGTCTCCTGTCATATGCTGAACTGGTCGCATTGTGGATTTGGCCTAAAACATGATTTTGGACAATGTTCATGGAACTCAGCTTGAAACGTACTTGCAGACTTAAAAACCCTTGCCTATTGTAGATCGCGCCTGTCCTTCCAGTGCTGAACGAAAACCAATGATTTTGGACCCTGTTTTCATGCGAAATGGCTAAAATAAATGTTTCACGTTTGTTTCACTCAAACAGTGTCTCCTGTCATATGCTGAACTGGTCGCATTGTGGATTTGGCCTAAAACATGATTTTGGACAATGTTCATGGAACTCAGCTTGAAGCGTACTTGCAGACTTAAAAACCCTTGCCTATTGTAGATCGCGCCTGTCTTTCCAGTGCTGAACGAAAAACAATGATTTTGGACCCTGTTTTCATGCGAAATGGCTAAAAGAAATATTTCACGTTTGTTTCACTCAAACAGTGTCTCCTGTCATATGCTGAACTGGTCGCATTGTGGATTTGGCCTAAAACATGATTTTGGACAATGTTCATGGAACTCAGCTTGAAACGTACTTGCAGACTTAAAAACCCTTGCCTATTGTAGATCGCGCCTGTCCTTCCAGTGCTGAACGAAAAACAATGATTTTGGACCCTGTTTTCATGCGAAATGGCTAAAATAAATATTTCACGTTTTTTTCACTCAAACAGTGTCTCCTGTCATATGCTGAACTGGTCTCATTGGGGATTTGGCCTAAAACATGATTTTGGACAATGTTCATGGAACTCAGCTTGAAACGTACTTGCAGACTTAAAAACCCTTGCCTATTGTAGATCGCGCCTGTCCTTCCAGTGCTGGACGAAAAACAATGATTTTGGACCCTGTTTTCATGCGAAATGGCTAAAAGAAATGTTTCACGTTTGTTTCACTCAAACAGTGTCTCCTGTCATATGATGAACTGGTCGCATTGTGGATTTGGCCTAAAACATGATTTTGGACAATGTTCATGGAACTCAGCTTGAAACGTACTTGCAGACTTAAAAACCCTTGCCTATTGTAGATCGCGCCTGTACTTCCAGTGCTGAACGAAAAACAATGATTTTGGACCCTGTTTTCATGCGAAATGGCTAAAAGAAATGTTTCACGTTTGTTTCACTCAAACAGTGTCTCCTGTCATATGCTGAACTGGTCGCATTGTGGATTTGGCCTAAAACATGATTTTGGACAATGTTCATGGAACTCAGCTTGAAACGTACTTGCAGACTTAAAAACCCTTGCCTATTGTAGATCGCGCCTGTCCTTCCAGTGCTGAACGAAAAACAATGATTTTGGACCCTGTTTTCATGCGAAATGGCTAAAAGAAATGTTTCACGTTTGTTTCACTCAAACAGTGTCTCCTGTCATATGCTGAACTGGTTGCATTGTGGATTTGGCCTAAAACATGATTTTGGACAATGTTCATGGAACTCAGCTTGAAACGGACTTGCAGAAATAAAAACTCTTGCCTATTGTAGATCGCACCTGTCCTTCCAGTGCTGAACGAAAAACAATGATTTTGGACCCTGTTTTCATGCGAAATGGCTAAAATAAATATTTCACGTTTGTTTCACTCAAACAGTGTCTCCTGTCATATGCTGAACTGGTCGCATTGGGGATTTGGCCTAAAACATGATTTTGGACAATGTTCATGGAACTCAGCTTGAAGCGTACTTGCAGACTTAAAAACCCTTGCCTATTGTAGATCGCGCCTGTCTTTCCAGTGCTGAACGAAAAACAATGATTTTGGACCCTGTTTTCATGCGAAATGGCTAAAAGAAATATTTCACGTTTGTTTCACTCAAACAGTGTCTCCTGTCATATGCTGAACTGGTCGCATTGTGGATTTGGCCTAAAACATGATTTTGGACAATGTTCATGGAACTCAGCTTGAAACGTACTTGCAGACTTAAAAACCCTTGCCTATTGTAGATCGCGCCTGTCCTTCCAGTGCTGAACGAAAAACAATGATTTTGGACCCTGTTTTCATGCGAAATAGCTAAAAGAAATGTTTCACGTTTGTTTCACTCAAACAGTGTCTCCTGTCATATGCTGAACTGGTCGCATTGTGGATTTGGCCTAAAACATGATTTTGGACAATGTTCATGGAACTCAGCTTGAAATGTACTTGCAGACTTAAAAACCCTTGCCTATTGTAGATCGCGCCTGTACTTCCAGTGCTGAACGAAAAACAATGATTTTGGACCCTGTTTTCATGCGAAATGGCTAAAAGAAATGTTTCACGTTTGTTTCACTCAAACAGTGTCTCCTGTCATATGCTGAACTGGTCGCATTGTGGATTTGGCCTAAAACATGATTTTGGACAATGTTCATGGAACTCAGCTTGAAACGTACTTGCAGACTTAAAAACACTTGCCTATTGTAGATCGCGCCTGTCTTTCCAGTGCTGAACGAAAAACTATGATTTTGGACCCTGTTTTCATGCGAAATGGCTAAAAGAAATGTTTCACGTTTGTTTCACTCAAACAGTGTCTCCTGTCATATGCTGAACTGGTCGCATTGTGGATTTGGCCTAAAACATGATTTTGGACAATGTTCATGGAACTCAGCTTGAAACGTACTTGCAGACTTAAAAACCCTTGCCTATTGTAGATCGCGCCTGTCCTTCCAGTGCTGAACGAAAACCAATGATTTTGGACCCTGTTTTCATGCGAAATGGCTAAAATAAATGTTTCACGTTTGTTTCACTCAAACAGTGTCTCCTGTCATATGCTGAACTGGTCGCATTGTGGATTTGGCCTAAAACATGATTTTGGACAATGTTCATGGAACTCATCTTGAAGCGTACTTGCAGACTTAAAAACCCTTGCCTATTGTAGATCGCGCCTGTCCTTCCAGTGCTGAACGAAAAACAATGATTTTGGACCCTGTTTTCATGCGAAATGGCTAAAAGAAATGTTTCACGTTTGTTTCACTCAAACAGTGTCTCCTGTCATATGCTGAACTGGTCGCATTGTGGATTTGGCCTAAAACATGATTTTGGACAATGTTCATGGAACTCAGCTTGAAACGGACTTGCAGAAATAAAAACTCTTGCCTATTGTAGATCGCACCTGTCCTTCCAGTGCTGAACGAAAAACAATGATTTTGGACCCTGTTTTCATGCGAAATGGCTAAAATAAATATTTCACGTTTGTTTCACTCAAACAGTGTCTCCTGTCATATGCTGAACTGGTCGCATTGGGGATTTGGCCTAAAACATGATTTTGGACAATGTTCATGGAACTCAGCTTGAAGCGTACTTGCAGACTTAAAAACCCTTGCCTATTGTAGATCGCGCCTGTCTTTCCAGTGCTGAACGAAAAACAATGATTTTGGACCCTGTTTTCATGCGAAATGGCTAAAAGAAATATTTCACGTTTGTTTCACTCAAACAGTGTCTCCTGTCATATGCTGAACTGGTCGCATTGTGGATTTGGCCTAAAACATGATTTTGGACAATGTTCATGGAACTCAGCTTGAAACGTACTTGCAGACTTAAAAACCCTTGCCTATTGTAGATCGCGCCTGTCCTTCCAGTGCTGAACGAAAAACAATGATTTTGGACCCTGTTTTCATGCGAAATGGCTAAAAGAAATGTTTCACGTTTGTTTCACTCAAACAGTGTCTCCTGTCATATGCTGAACTGGTCGCATTGTGGATTTGGCCTAAAACATGATTTTGGACAATGTTCATGGAACTCAGCTTGAAACGTACTTGCAGACTTAAAAACACTTGCCTATTGTAGATCGCGCCTGTCTTTCCAGTGCTGAACGAAAAACAATGATTTTGGACCCTGTTTTCATGCGAAATGGCTAAAAGAAATGTTTCACGTTTGTTTCACTCAAACAGTGTCTCCTGTCATATGCTGAACTGGTCGCATTGTGGATTTGGCCTAAAACATGATTTTGGACAATGTTCATGGAACTCAGCTTGAAACGTACTTGCAGACTTAAAAACCCTTGCCTATTGTAGATCGCGCCTGTCCTTCCAGTGCTGAACGAAAACCAATGATTTTGGACCCTGTTTTCATGCGAAATGGCTAAAATAAATGTTTCACGTTTGTTTCACTCAAACAGTGTCTCCTGTCATATGCTGAACTGGTCGCATTGTGGATTTGGCCTAAAACATGATTTTGGACAATGTTCATGGAACTCAGCTTGAAGCGTACTTGCAGACTTAAAAACCCTTGCCTATTGTAGATCGCGCCTGTCTTTCCAGTGCTGAACGAAAAACAATGATTTTGGACCCTGTTTTCATGCGAAATGGCTAAAAGAAAAATTTCACGTTTGTTTCACTCAAACAGTGTCTCCTGTCATATGCTGAACTGGTCGCATTGTGGATTTGGCCTAAAACATGATTTTGGACAATGTTCATGGAACTCAGCTTGAAGCGTACTTGCAGACTTAAAAACCCTTGCCTATTGTAGATCGCGCCTGTCCTTCCAGTGCTGAACGAAAAACAATGATTTTGGACCCTGTTTTCATGCGAAATGGCTAAAAGAAAAATTTCACGTTTGTTTCACTCAAACAGTGTCTCCTGTCATATGCTGAACTGGTCGCATTGTGGATTTGGCCTAAAACATGATTTTGGACAATGTTCATGGAACTCAGCTTGAAGCGTACTTGCAGACTTAAAAACCCTTGCCTATTGTAGATCGCGCCTGTCCTTCCAGTGCTGAACGAAAAACAATGATTTTGGACCCTGTTTTCATGCGAAATGGCTAAAAGAAATATTTCACGTTTGTTTCACTCAAACAGTGTCTCCTGTCATATGCTGAACTGGTCGCATTGTGGATTTGGCCTAAAACATGATTTTGGACAATGTTCATGGAACTCAGCTTGAAACGTACTTGCAGACTTAAAAACCCTTGCCTATTGTAGATCGCGCCTGTCCTTCCAGTGCTGAACGAAAAACAATGATTTTGGACCCTGTTTTCATGCGAAATGGCTAAAATAAATATTTCACGTTTGTTTCACTCAAACAGTGTCTCCTGTCATATGCTGAACTGGTCTCATTGGGGATTTGGCCTAAAACATGATTTTGGACAATGTTCATGGAACTCAGCTTGAAACGTACTTGCAGACTTAAAAACCCTTGCCTATTGTAGATCGCGCCTGTCCTTCCAGTGCTGGACGAAAAACAATGATTTTGGACCCTGTTTTCATGCGAAATGGCTAAAAGAAATGTTTCACGTTTGTTTCACTCAAACAGTGTCTCCTGTCATATGATGAACTGGTCGCATTGTGGATTTGGCCTAAAACATGATTTTGGACAATGTTCATGGAACTCAGCTTGAAACGTACTTGCAGACTTAAAAACCCTTGCCTATTGTAGATCGCGCCTGTACTTCCAGTGCTGAACGAAAAACAATGATTTTGGACCCTGTTTTCATGCGAAATGGCTAAAAGAAATGTTTCACGTTTGTTTCACTCAAACAGTGTCTCCTGTCATATGCTGAACTGGTCGCATTGTGGATTTGGCCTAAAACATGATTTTGGACAATGTTCATGGAACTCAGCTTGAAACGTACTTGCAGACTTAAAAACCCTTGCCTATTGTAGATCGCGCCTGTCCTTCCAGTGCTGAACGAAAAACAATGATTTTGGACCCTGTTTTCATGCGAAATGGCTAAAAGAAATGTTTCACGTTTGTTTCACTCAAACAGTGTCTCCTGTCATATGCTGAACTGGTCGCATTGTGGATTTGGCCTAAAACATGATTTTGGACAATGTTCATGGAACTCAGCTTGAAACGGACTTGCAGAAATAAAAACTCTTGCCTATTGTAGATCGCACCTGTCCTTCCAGTGCTGAACGAAAAACAATGATTTTGGACCCTGTTTTCATGCGAAATGGCTAAAATAAATATTTCACGTTTGTTTCACTCAAACAGTGTCTCCTGTCATATGCTGAACTGGTCGCATTGGGGATTTGGCCTAAAACATGATTTTGGACAATGTTCATGGAACTCAGCTTGAAGCGTACTTGCAGACTTAAAAACCCTTGCCTATTGTAGATCGCGCCTGTCTTTCCAGTGCTGAACGAAAAACAATGATTTTGGACCCTGTTTTCATGCGAAATGGCTAAAAGAAATATTTCACGTTTGTTTCACTCAAACAGTGTCTCCTGTCATATGCTGAACTGGTCGCATTGTGGATTTGGCCTAAAACATGATTTTGGACAATGTTCATGGAACTCAGCTTGAAACGTACTTGCAGACTTAAAAACCCTTGCCTATTGTAGATCGCGCCTGTCCTTCCAGTGCTGAACGAAA